>NC_143576.1:86061553-87449716 GCF_048544385.1 Mastigoproctus giganteus | reverse complement strand
GCGCATGGAAGACTACTTTACAAATTGGAGCAGTATGGCATTAAGGGCAAGTTGCTGCTATGGATAAAGGGATGGTTGAGTGGAAGACAGCAGGTGGTAATCAATGGACACTGCTCTTCGTGGACTAATGTTATTAATGGAATTCCCCTGGGTTCGGTGTTGAGCCAATTGTTGTTTTCTATTTATCAATGATATTGATGAAGGTATATATCAGGGTTAATGTTCAAGTTTGCAGATGATATGAAGGTTTGCAGGGTTGTTAATGATAGTAATACCTGTATGCTACTGCAACAGGATCTAGAAAAGTTGGGGAGATGGGCTGAGAGATTGCAAGTGAAGTTTAACATTCACAAATGCAAAGTACTGCATATGGGTAGCATTACACTCTGTAGTATTACAGTATTACACTCAGTACTGCAAATGCAAAGTACTGCATATGGGTAGCATTACACTCTGTAGTATTACAGTATTACACTCAGTACTGCAAATGCAAAGTACTGCATATGGGTAGCATTACACTCTGTAGTATTACAGTATTACACTCTGTAGTATTACACTCAGGGTAGTTTAGAATGAAAAATACCTGAGGGTAATTGTGCATTCAGATATGAACTTTTCTGAGTAGTGAGGGAAGGCTGCCAGAGCACATCATGGGGCCTTGTCAATGATATACAGGAATTTTTCTGGCAGGGATAAGGAAGTGATTATCCCTTTGTATAAGGCAGTGGTCAAGCCACATCTTGAGTACAGGCCTGGAAGCCTCATTTTATGAAGGATGTGGAGCTCCTGTAATGAGTACAGAGAAGGGCGATGCGATTGGTGAGAGGAACAAAGGGGTGGTTATACCAAGGAAGGCATAAGTTCTGCAAATTGCAGCAACTGGAGACTAGGCACCTACAAGGTGATCTGATTGAGGTGTTTAAGGCTTTAAATGTTTTGAACAAGCTCAGTGTTGATGGGATTCTTCCTCTTGCTCAGATTATGCACTTGAGGGGACAGAAATTCAAATTGAGGTTGAATTTGCAGAATAGATATGAGGAAATTTTTGCCTTTAGCCAACAAATGGTTGATTGCTGGAACAAACTTTCATCTGTTGTTGTGGAAGTTGATAGATTAAATAAATGCAAGGAAGAACTGGACAAGGTTTTGGAGTGAATGGGAAGTTTTATTTTTTTGGCTGATGCAGTAAAGTGTAAAGTGTGTTTGGGGTCAAACGGCACCAGGGGTTTCCCCTATCTCCGTGTAGTTTACATTGTCGTGTGATACAGTACGCTGTAAAGGCCAGAGATTTAAAAGTGTATGGATATTGTACATGAGTAGTGTTGTGTACCATTGTTCTTCTGGCCATTTAGCCGCCAGGCCTCTGCTGAGGCCAGACGTTGCCCACACTTCGCCCCGTGGAGGCAGACCAGGTACACCAATATTTTAAATAAGTACTCTGGCAGGTCCTGTCACCTAGTTTCCTGAGATTTCAGTGGCTAGGACCTAAAAAAAAAAAAAAAAAAAAATAAGTACTCTGGCAGGTCCTGCCACCTAGTTTCCTGAGATTTCAGTGGCTAGGACCTAAAAAAAAAAAATAAATAAATAAATAAAATAAATAAGTACTCTGGCAGGTCCTGCCACCTAGTTTCCTGAGATTTCAGTGGCTAGGACCTAAAAAAAAAAAATAAAATAAATAAATAAAATAAATAAATAAATAAAATAAAAATTAAAAATAAAAATAACTAAGTAAAAAAAAAAAAAAAAATTTTGAGAGGTTATCGCGTGGTAGTTGTGCTAGAATTGTGAAGCCGAAAATTGTGGGCGAATCTAATTTGGCTGTAATTAAGTTTGGATGTGTGGGGCATTCGCTTGTGTGCAGGTAGAGTGGGAGGGAGACTGAAGGCTGGGGGGGCGACAGACAGAAAGAAGAATGGAGTCGATAGGGAGGGTGACACCAGAAGGGAAAGTGTGGGTGGCAAGGAGGGAAGGAGACAGAGGGTCTGTCCCCTCCCCCCCCCGGGCCAGGGAAAGGGAAGAAAAGTGGGCCAAGCAAGGGCGCCAGGTCAGATCTCCAATAAGGCTATTGTCCCGTCCGATGTTTACAAAAGTCCAGTTTATTTTGTAGCCATTCATTGGTTAGGATCCCATCCGAGGTTATTTAGTCCAGTCAGTTTGGATGTGCATTTGCGATTTCATTTTGTTCCTTCTGTTATGAAGTCGGATCCCTGTGGGTTTGATTTGTTCTGGTGGTCCTTAGTGGTGTCGAATTGTTTTTCAGATTATGGGCAGCTTTGATGGGTACTTGCATTCTCTTCATTGCAGTGGTTGCGGCTGGGGGAAGGTCAGTCTTCTGCTGAAGAGGCCCTGAGCGAATTTTGTTAGTGCTTTGTAGCTGTCTTCTTCTTCTAGGATGAGGTGTTCCTGGTTTTGCAGTGTGAATCGAATTTCAGTGATGAGCCGGCAGCGTAGATCGTGATACAGGTGACAGTGATACATGAGGTGTTCCCATGTTTCTGTTTGGCCACAGTGGCAGAGAGGAGTGTCACTGAGTCGGAAGCCTGATAACTTGTGTCTGAATGCACCGTGTCCGGTGAGTAGGTATGTGACCAGGAGTCCTGGAGACAGCCAGTGGGAATATTTTGGATATACCGTCTGAATTGTCGGCACGAATTTCCGGGTGATTTCACCTTTGATTGAATTTTCCCAGTGGGTTTGCCAGGTCTGTTGGAGATGCAGTGTGAGTCGCTTCTTTTCCATTTTAGGGTCATTGGCTAAGTCAATCATGTAGTTCAGGCAGGTGGACATTTTTCCTTTGCTGAGGTGGTGTAGGATTCTGCGACGAACGATCTCCAGGCTGATGCAGTATAAGCTTTCTTACTTGCATCATATGCCACTACTAATGGTAATGTTAATTCATGATGAACCAAGCCCTCAGTCGAAAAAGACTGCCAACATGCTTTTGGTGTTGGACCGACTTTCCTCACTTTCTTTGGGTGTGGAGATGTTTTGGATTTCCACTGAGATGATTGCTGTTTCTTTTCAGGGTCATTTTCTTTTTGTCTCCTGTTATAAACATTGAGAGGAAGTTTTGATTATTTCTGACCTCATCCAACATTTCCTGACAGACAGACACACACCTCTCTTTCTGCTTCTTAGTCAGCAACCAAGGTACAAACATGCAAAAGATCTTGTTGCAGAGATCCACTGCATGTTGAACCTCTTTGTTAAAATGAATTGACATGTTCCGTAAGAGAGTCCTAGCTTGTCAGTAATATCAGAAATAGTTGTTCGTTGCTTTTCATTGATAATTTGGACAACTTTCTCCATGTTTTCATTTTTTGTGAAATGAAAAAATGGTGAAATGTGGATCTTGTCGATGGGTGGCCCAAACACTCACAGTCTTCCTTCAACTTTGTTTTGCCATGTTTGAATCATAAGAACCACTTAAATGTTTGTGTTCTCCGCATGGCATTGTCATCAAAAGTTGTTTTGAGCATCTCATACATTTCTAATGTGCTGTCTTCTCCAATTTCAAGCATAATTTTAAGCATGGGCATTGCTCCTTCAATCTGCCATTTCACAAATAAATGAAACCACCAATTGTACTTAACAAGCACTAGAATAAACAACTGTAGTATTGCAAACAGATGGCTATAGCATTAAAATTCACAAGGTTGACTTGGGAGATAGTAATATAATGTATCTAGTGGCAGAATGCTGTTATTTGCAGTCCGTGCTCAAGGCTGCCGGTCCAGGAATTTTTGGATATGTTCTTGTAAACCTTGAACAGCTGTGGCCAGAGATAGTTATATAATAAGCTTTTTTTTCTAGTCACACCGACCCAGCTGGTCGAGATGCTGAGGCTTTTGCAATTACCAATGACCTAGCACAGATTGTTCATTTACCTACAAGAATACCGGACAATCCTAATCATACAGCCAATACGCTTGATCTTTTTCTCACAAACAACCCTTCTAAGTACACGGTCGAAGTGAGAGGTCCGTTTGGCACTTCAGATCACAACTTGGTGATTGCCTCTTCTCCAATGGAACCTTTATCTCATGGCTATTCCCAACCTCGTGTTGTTTGGCATTACAAGAATGCAAAATGGGATGACCTGCGAGACATCTTTTCTTCTTTTCCTTGGTCGGATTACTGTTTCGAAACTTCTGATGTCAACGTTTGCTCAGATCGTGTCAGTGAAATTATTCTTGTAGGAATGGAATCCTTTATCCCACACTCCACTTTAAAATCTCGTCCTTTATCTAAACCTTGGTTTTCCAATAAATGTGCTAAGGCTGTCCAAGAGAAGAATGTTGCATATCGTAATTGGTTCTTTCTAATTCTTCAGTTTCATTTTCTGCCTACACCAAAGCTCGCAACAATTGTAAAGCAGTTATTAATCAGTCCAAACTTGAGTTTGAACAGGCTAAGAGTAGAAAACTTGCTACTTGGCCTAACGGTAGCCGAGCAGTCTGGTCTCTTGCCAAAGCTATTGGCTGCAACTTTTGCCCACGTCTGCTCCCACCTCTGTCCAAACCAGACGGTTCTGTTGTCACTTCAGCCAAGGATAAAGTTGACCTGCTAGCATCCCATTTTTCTTCCAGCTCATGTATTAATGATTTTGGTAAAACACCTCCCACCATTCCCAACATGCTCCATTCAATGCCTCCTGTGGTCTACCGTCAAAAGGATATCAGAAGGATTTTGATGAATCTTGATGCTAAGAAAGCTCCAGGTCCCGATGGTATTTCTCCACTTGTTCTTAAAACCTGTGCTCCTGAACTTACTCCTATTCTTTGCCACATTTTTTTCACTTTCTTATTCCAAAGGTGTTTTTCCTTCTGCTTGGAAATTTGCTCATATCCAGCCAGTTCCTAAAAAGGGCGACAAATCCCTCCCATCCAATTATCGTCCCATTGCAATTACTTCTACTCTTTCTAAAGTAATGGAGAAATCAATTAACTGCCAACTCTTAAACTACCTAGAAACCTTCCGTCTGATCAACGATCACCAGTATTGATTCCGTCAGCATCGATCCACTGGTGATATTCTGGCTTATGTTACCCATTTATGGACTAATTCAATGGAAAGGTTCAGTGAAACACAAGTAGTTGCTCTTGACATCTCAAAGGCTTTCAATCGTGTTTGGCATAAAGGTCTTCTAAACAAGCTTTCATCTTATGGTTTGCCAACTGTTTTTAGTAATTGGTTATCCAGTTTTCTCTCTGATCGCTCACTGAGGGTGATGGTAGATGGCTCTCTGTCTTCTAACTTCTCCACTAATGCTGATGTCCCCCAAGGTTCAGTTCTTGCCCCCACTCTTTTCCTCTTGTATATTAATGACCTTCCATTGACTGGAAATCCTATCCATAGTTTTGCCAATGATAGCACATTGCATTCCACTTTCCATTTTGAGAAACCTTGTCCTGCTCAATCAGCTTCAGCTTCTCGAAAATCTGCTACCAATTCCTTAAATACTGATCTTCAGGTAATTCTCCAGTGGGGCAAAGACAACTTAGTTGATTTCAACCCTTCTAAAACTCAGTCTTGTCTTATATCTCACAAAAAGGATTCTTCTGCTCCTATGCTTATCTTTAGTGACACTCCGATTTCTAGGCAAAATGATATATCTCTTTTGGGGATTACCCTGACTTCTAATCTCTCTTGGCACAAGCACATTACAAATATTGCTTCCTCTGCATCTAAAAAACTTGGTTTTCTCTTTCGCTCTCGGTGTTACTTTTCTTCAAAATAGCTGCTCACTCTGTATAAATCGCAAATCCGCCCTGCCATGGAATATTGTTCCCACATCTGGGGTAGTGCTCCCAAAACCTCTCTCAGGCTTCTTGATTCCATTCAGAAGAGGGCAGTTAGGTTAATTAATGATTCATCTCTAACAGAGTCTCTCCACTCGCTTTCTCATAGACGCACTGTTTCTGCTGCATGCCTCTTCTACAGATACTTCCATGGGCACTGTTCTTCTGAATTGGCTTCTATAATTCCCGCTCTCTCTTTCAAAACAGTCCGAACACCACCATCCAACATTCATTTACTGTCCAACTTCAAACCCACAGAACCAACTTTTCATCTTCCTCATTTATTCATTCAACTGCCGTTTTCTGGAACAACCTTGCTTCATACGTATTTCCTGAAAATTATGATCTACAGAAGTTCAAGTCCAATATCAACAAATATCTTCTTTCGTCTTCTCAATCTCCAACCCAAGCACAGCACTAAGTACTATAGGTTCTAATACCTCTCGTGTTTGGGGTTCACATAAAAAAAAAAAAAAAAAAAGCTGTCAGACACTGCTTCGTAATTTGCCATGCTGCAGTTTAATAATGTTGAGTTCTCAGGTCATTGTCTGAAGTGTCTTCTCTGACGGTGGGAAAAACCCAGCAAACTCTACTTCAGACTGACTGACTAAGTAGTATGCTGAACTAATCCAACTTATCTTCATCCTATGACTACTGTTATGTAACTAACAGGTTTAAGCTCCTTCCAGTAGTTGAGGGGATTAGCAGTACAAGGATGAATAAAATAGTACTTCATGGTTAGGATGAATTTGCAGTCAATTTTAATATTCAGCTGTTGTATGCAATATAATGAAAATAGATGTCACCCATTAATAAAATATACATGCTATTTTAAAATTTTGCAAATAATGCTTTGTGTAAACTTCCAAACAATCAGATTATTGCTTTTAAATTAATGTCACTTATAAGATTCCTTCTTAATTCTTGCTCTGGTGACTCTTTCTGTCTAATCTGACATCTCCAAACAGCTCAGTGCTAGACACAATGCTGGCAACCAGTTTTTGCTGAAACTGCCATTTTTGTTTTACTGCCCTATTCTAATTGTGCCAAAACAGTAACTTTTAATTGTTGACTCTTATACTGATTGGCATACATAATGAATAGTAAATATTTTAAATGTTCATACATTATTAAATTTATAATGCAGGGAATTTTATGTATTTTAAATATAATTATAGGGTGGTCCAAAAAAATTAAATGAAACACAAGAACTTTCTGTTCCATTTCATTTATTTCAGTTAAGTTTTCTAGGACTACTTGTATGAAGCTGATTAAATATAAGGTATAATTGATGCATTAACAGCAAGTATGACTAGGGTACATATAATTGAAGGTAAAGTACAGCAGGCCCTCGTTATAATGCAGTTTGCTCTACATTAATTTGCTATAACGCTGTTCTTATATTATCCATATCTCACTCAAACACTGTCAGAACTCGCTATAACGCTCTTTTACCAGCGTACAGATTGAATTTTTAGCATGTTTAACGAAAACATTTCATCTGATGTAGTCGATAGCTTGAAAATGGATAGCAAAGTTTCCCATGCTGACTTGTAAAATTTTCCCACGCTCAGTGAAATTTTCTCCTACACTAATTTAATTGCACTATCGTGACTTGTTACATAGTTCTGAGATCAACATTTTAAAAAATGATCAAGTATATTGCTTGTAATATTTGCGGTATAATCATTTATCCGAAGTCTAGTCATCACTCGGTACAGTGTTAGATATCGTCCGTAATGGACAGTCTACTCGAACATTGAATCATAATTAATGCAATGCAGTTATATTTTTGAAGATTAATAATGGTGGATAAGAATTAAAAAGGAAAAACGTCAGGATACAGTACGAAGCCTACTAAGGTAAAAAAAATACTGAATTTGAAAATTAAATTATATGTTTTGAAGCGAATTGATTCTGTTCAACGACAAGTGGATGTGTGCAATAATTTAGGACTGGCATGTTCCACTGTAAGAATAATTATAAAAAATAAAGAATTAATTTTAGCAGTGGGAAAGACAGCTGTTCCACTGTAAGCAACTAGGCCGGCTATTATAACTGAAATGGAGAGACTTCTAAATAATTTTATTGAAGATAATAATATCCAATGCACAATTCCATTTAGTTAAATATTATTAAAGAAAAAGCGATTAGCCTATATGATGATCTGAAGAAAGCTCACCTTAAAAAAAAAAAAAAAAAAAGACATGCCATGCTTCAAAGCGACAAAGAATCGGTTGACTTTATTGTTGGGTAGTAACGCTGCAGGGATTTTAAAGTAAAAACTCCTTTTAGTTTACTAAGAAGATGACCAAAGTTACGAAAACTCGACAGCCTAGGGCCATCGGATTAATAAATTCCTGATTTTAATTGGCATTTTAAGTTTAATTTTGATGCGTAATGTAGTTAGTTACCACATAATTATATACATATGTAACAGAAACTTCCTATATCTAAAATAAAGGTAATCCCTGTTGATTTATAATATAATAGAATATAGGAATTATTGAGCATTTAATAGCTCTCAATTATCAAATTTATACATATGTAATGGAGAATATTTTATATGTACAGATTTTTAATATTAAATATTTTGACCGACATTTGTACATTTTTTCGCTACCGTTTATTATTGATTAGGAAATATCCTATGGCATAGACCGCAACTCACAAATACGTGTGTTACATTATGGGAATACAGCGCTCGCTTAGTGCTGATTCACTTAGTGCTCTGTTTTTCGAGACCAAATTATCAGCGTTAAGCAGGGGTCACCTGTGGTGTCTTTAATAAGTGTATGCTTTGTTCTGAATTGTATACTTTTAAAGCAAATAAATGAGTGAAGAGGTCTGGTGATTTGTGGCAGTCTGTGCTATCAGTTCTCACTGTGTGTGTGTGTGTGCGCGCACACACACACACACACACACACACACACACACACACACACACACACACACACATGCGTGCGTGTGTGCGTGCGTGCGTGAGCGCATTCATGTGTTGCAAAGGTATGAGAAATATGTTGATGAAAATTTGATAAGTTCACAGGTATTACATTAAATATTCCAACTAACTCAGCAGATTGTAATAGAGTATGTGGTGTTTTGTACATGTAAGAATAGTTCATAGTGTGTATTGCAATAAAAAAAACATTTGAGAATTTCTGCCCCAACACCATTATTCTATAGATGGGCATGGCTTTTGTCCTTGTTAAAAAAAAAAAAAAAAAAAAAAAAGAGCCTTCAGTACGGTGTGCATTTTTTGCTGTTATTGATTCTTTTTTGAGTAATCCTTAAAGTATTTATACTGTTCTAGTGACAGAAACACTAGTTGTGTTGAAAATTATTATATTTTTTATATTTTAGATTTGGTGATGAGGTCTGTTCTGTAATTCGGCTTTCTGGACCATTAAAAGAACAGTACGCAAAGGTAAACAACTTTGAAATTCACTATCAGTTATTGCTATAGCAAAGCACCACACAAGTTTTGGAAATTAATTTTACCTCACTTTATTAATGTGTTTCTTATCATTTCTGAAAATAGCAAGCAAATTGTAAAAATAAAAATGAGAAAGCTAGTTGAATATAAACCCAAGCCTTAAGATTAAATACACAGCTCTCACTCAGTCTTTGGTGGGAGCAAAGATCTGCTCATGATTGTAAGTGAATGCATATCCACTTTTCCATTGTGGATACGTACTTATGAAAGCATTCCCCCTTGCTCATCACTTGCATCTCCCATATTTTGAGGGGCACCTCCGTAGCCAGGTGGGAAGGAGCAGCAGTGCATAGCACACGCTTCTTGATTAGACCGGGGTTCGAGCCCGTCACCACCAAATATGGAGGATGCGGAAAGGTCAGGGAATGACCCCCGCATATCCCAGAGCAACATGGCCTTAGTTGCTAATGCTCCTAAAAACCAACAAAAACAAAAAAAAAAAAAAAAACCCATATTTTGAGGAAATAAACTGAGGTAGAAATGAAGAAATGAATTTTCAAAGACAGCCTATATCTTTATAATATTGCAGTAAAGTTAACACCAGAGATTTATAATCATCTTTTCTCCATGCAAGAAATCCATGTACAACTGCCTTAAATGATTGTCAAGCTGCTAATTCAGTATCCTGTAGCTTTGTTTCAAATACATCATCTTTGAGGAACTTTTTTCTTTGAGGCCCTTAGTGGCATAGTGTTTGGGTTGGAGGGCATTTCTGGTGGTTTTCCACAGCTGCGCCGTGTACTCTGTGCAGTAAAACTACTCAGTGAAAGCCAGAGGTGTGAGTAGTGTATTGTTTTATGAAGTGTAGTGTTGGGTTGTCTTACCTGGCTTTTTGTCGCGGGGGCCCCTGATAGGACTCTGTGTTGCCCACCACTAACCTCTGGGTGGTAGCCAGGCAGTCCCAAAATCCCTGGCTGATCTCTGCCAGAGGGTCACCTGAGCTTCCTGAAAGACACCAAAAAAAAAAAAAAAAAAAAAAAAAAAAAGAGAGAGAGAGAGAGAGTAGGAAAATGAGGTTATAGTTTTGGGAGAAAAGAGGGAGATAGGATGAGCCTTGAGGATGGCAGCGAAGGTATCCTCAAGTGAGATGGAGATGTCTCTATCAGGCGAAAGAGGGGGAAGGAGAAGGGGAACAAAAGTGACAATACAAGGGAGCACTACATAGGTCGCCATTTGGCGGGTTATTTTCTTTGCGTCAAGTCCAAGTGATGTTTTGATTTTTAGATCCAGTGATCATCTGATTGTTTAAAGTTTATGTTCTAGACAGAGTTTTCTGCTTGTTGAACAGGTCCTGAGTGAAGGTAATATAGTCTTCTTTGTTTTCCAATACTTGGTGCTCAAGGTTTTTTGGAAGATAGTGTATCCTTGTGAGAAGAGTGCATCTTATATCCTCATAGATTTCACAATCATTCATAAGATGGTCCCAGTTTTCAGGGGAGCTGCAATGGCATAGGGGGTCGTCAATGATATCCAGCGCTTCCAATTTTCTTTTGATTGACCCGTGGCCAGTAAGTAGGAACGAGACATACAGACCAAGGAGAACCATGAAGGTGACTCTGGGTAGGTTCTGAAAATTTCAGAGATGAATTTTTTAGTGATATTTCCTTTAGTAGAATTGGTCCATCTTAATTGCCAAGTCTGCATTAAGTATTGTGTCAGCCACTTTTTCTCTGCCTTGGTATTGTTGGCAAGATCAGTTGTGAATCCAAGGCACGTGGTGGATCTCCCCTTGGAAAGACTGTGCAGCAGCCCACATCTGACAACCTCCAAATGCATCGGAAGTGCACCTGCAGAGCAAGCGTACTGATGGTGCAACAGGCCCTTGTAATGATAAGAAGGATGGCATGTTGCATTGTTTCTAGTTTCTGCATGTTTACAGGCGTAATAGCTTTGTGAAACCATACCCTGGATGCATAGCTGATAATGGGCACAAGGACAGTTCTGTAGTAAAGAGAGGGCGCATGCTTTTTCAGGCCCCAATCTTGTCGTCAAATTTTATTTACTAATGCAGTGTAGTTGTGAATTTTCTTTGTAAGGTAGGTCAGGTAGGTGCGGAGTGTAGGAGAGATTTCTATCTAATATAATGCCGAGATATTTAAGTTCTGAGGACAGTCGGATAGTCCTGTTCTGTATCTTTATTTGTGGTGGTCTTGTGGGATGGAGCATCCCTTTCAGTAGTACAGAGTTTGTTTTTGCAGATGAGATCTGTAGGTAGTTATGATCAGCCTATTCCTGCAGGGTGATAAGAGCCCTGTTTGCTATGTTTTCTAATTGTTGTCTGGAGGCTGCTGCCAGGGCAAGAATCAGATCATCTGCATATGCCTGGGAAGCAACATCTTGTTGGTTCATGGTTAGAAAGCCTTCTAGTACTATATTCCATAGGACAGGCCCCAGGACTGATCCCTGGGGGCATCCTCTGTGGACTTGTTGGGAAACTGCTGTATGGTGCTTTAACTGTTATGCTTCTTTGTGAGAGAGAGTCCTTGATGCAACAGTAGAGGTTTTGTGGCAGGCTGGGGTTGGCTGTACGGAGTCTGCCGAGGACGCTTGGCCACCAAATTGAGTCAAATGCTCTGGCAAAATCAATTGAGATCATCAGGAAATATTTTTTGGTGGAGTTTCTGGCAGCAGAGATGGTGCTTTCCAGTGCATCCACAGTGTGGAGGAGCCCTCTTTAAATCCATATCAGTTTGGTGATTGTAGGCCTGCATTGTTATAGTGGGTGACTATTCTGTTACACAGTAGGTGCTCAAAAAAGTTTACTAAAGACTGAGAGAAGTGCTATGGGCTTGTATGAGTTTGGCTGGTCCTATGGCTTGTTCGGGTTTTTCAGGATGAGGCATATATTGGCTGCTTTCCAGGCAGATGGGAAGCGGCCGATGTAAAGGCAGTGGTTAAACAGTTTTAGTATGTGATCTGGGATGTATTCTACCACTTTCTTTATTATTTCAGGCTCTAGTAAGTCCAGTCCAGGCATCTTGCGGTTCCTAATCTTGGCAGTTGTAAGAGTCAATTCTTTCAGAGTGAAGGGAGGTCTGGTCTATTGAGTTGAGTATGCTTTATTTTTGTGGCAGAGCTGAACTTGGAACTGGGTGGTTGGGGTGGTCATTGCTTGAAAATAGTCAAGGATATTATTTATTGCCAGGTTGTTGTCATTGTGCTGTCCGATAATTTAGTTGTTGGGATTATTTCACTCCTGCGGAGTTTGTTGGTAGTCACTTTGTAGACCACTCCCCAGGGATCCATGTTGCCCATCATGAAAATGAGGTCCTCTCAAGATTTCTTCTTTCTCTTCCAAATGAGAGAAGTGTATTCGTTTCGCACTTGTCTATATCATTGTCGGAGCACCTCTGCCTCAGGCCAGGTTCTTCGAGCCTACTGGAATGTCTTCCTTTTGTGATCGACCTCGCATCTAAGCATCTGCAACTCTGGCACCACCAAGGGACAGCTCCCGGCATAGGATTCTTCTTCCTGATTGCTGCTAACATGCGGCTGTAATCAGGTTTGTGATTTTGCATTGATGCTGATCAGGTCCTATCTGACTTGGGCCTTCCAGTTGAAGTCTGCTTGCGTGAGCCATCAGCGTTTCACGGAATAGTGCCCAGTCTGCTTTATTAATTCAAAGACAGCTTGTGCATATCTATGCATGAGCTGTCTTTGAATTGGGGTGCGTGAAATGGATCTCAAAGGTAATCACCTTGTGGTCATAGGTTGTCCACGCCTTTCGAACTTTCCAATCAAGTAGGTAGACAGCTAGGGATCTAGTGGCGAGGGTAACATCAATGATGGCTTCCCATAGGGTGCTTGAGAAAGTTGCAGGGTTATTTGGCAGATTGATGATGGTAAGGTTTGAGTTGGCCAAAAATTCCTCCATGCGTCGGCTGTTATGAGTCCCATAACGATTGTCCATGTTGCTGTGCCATAACTGACAGCGGCAGTTTAGGTCAGCACAAATTACAATCTTCTGGTTTGGGAGTTCCAGCTGGGCTGTTTGGAGGTATCCAGTCGCTGGCGTAATGTCGTCTCCTGGTCTGCAGTAAAGTGAAATGCCGTAGAGTTCCCCCAAGGAGGTGATCAGATGTGCAACGCGGCCCAGACCATGCAGAGGTGGGCTATCCTCGTAACAGTGACATTCGGGTTTCACACAATGAGGGCAGCCCAAGTGGTGTCACCCTCCTTTTGTATTATCTTATATGCAAGGGGTATCCCTTTACCTTTTTGTTATGGGTATAGGGTTCTTGCAACATTATCAAGTCAATTCTCCTCATCTGTCTTTATTCTTATCTCTTCCATGACCGTGCGAGCCCTCTGCGCATTTACTTGGAAAAATTTTAACTCTTTGTCATTGAACTTTTAGGCAGCATCCCCATAATCGGTTCTGGTTTGGTGTATACTCTTAAATTTCAGATAGACAGGACGCTTACTGTCCCCGATTGAGTGATTATGCTGAATCCACTGGTCCTTACAGTTGGCACAGACAGGCGCTGCGGACTTATTCGGGCAGGAGTTGAAGTTGTGCCCTTCTTCGATACAATGGCCACAGGTAGAAACTACCTGAGCACATGTGTGCGTAGTGTGACCAAAACATTTGGTGACCATCACATTCTCTCTGAAGCGGTGGTTCCCCATTGTATGTATATCCTATTTTGGTTGCTAATTTTGGGCCATGCTGAAGGGGCAAGCTCTACAATCCAGTTTATGGCATTTACACTTGTAGTTTTCATCTTATATTTTAGAAAGACTAGTGTTTCTGCTTCATGGTCTGGGAAATGGTTCTGCAAATTTCTGTAGAAAAGCTCTTCCTTGAGTTTGTCTGGTGTGAGTTCTCTGTCGACATCATAAATGATGATTGAGGGTCCTCTCTTTCTGTGTGTCTCAGCTACCAGTCGTAATGATTTGATCCTTGTATTAGTCAGTATTGTGGGCTGCATCCTCCTTGGTCTCTGTTTTGATTATTACACCGGTATTTCTGGTTTTCCGAATATTTTTGATTTTGGTTGTTTTAAGGTCTCCACTCAAGTTGTCTTTGGAGCATCCTCTGTGGCAAGCTTCAGGACCACAAGGTTGGGTTTTGGAAGGAGCACCTTTGTCTCCTGCAGTGGTTGTTTTGAGGCAGATGTGAAGTTTTGTGCTGGATTCTTCAGTGTGTCGGCATGGGTAGGGGTATGCTGTAGCATTTGGTTTCCCCTACTATCAAGATCTAATCTAATCTTGCTGCATTTTTCTCTGCCTCAAGATATACATTCAATAAGACTGTCTCCAGTTTAATCCAAAGGCCTACTATCTCTCCATGCAGTGCAGTGCAGTGGTGATTTGGCTGCTGGACTCTTTCATTATGTTTTCTAGTTGGATCTGAAGGGTCATGACCTGTTGAAGCACTGGGCCATCCGGGAGGGTTGGGTTCTGTTGACTCTGTTGTCTTGTTTATTTCATTACTTGCCTCTACTTGAAGATCTGGGTTGCCTTGGGAGTCTTTCGGTTCACTTTGTGACTGTGTTTCTCTTTCCGGCTTGGTACCCTCTCCTTGGTTATTAACAGCTTCAGCATGGCTTTGTCTATCCAGCAGGCTGAAATACTGAAGAATACATGTGGCTGTCACTGAAGTGCCACCTTCTACTATGTTGCATAGTGTTTTTATTACTAATTTCCTTTGAACATGACAAAACACTTGCTTCAGTGTCATTTCCTATCTTAATTTTTACTGAAGTAATTTTATTTCCCTCAGCCAACTCCATATCACTCTGAACATTTTTCTTAACTTTACTTAATTCTCATCTGTATTGATTATTCTCGGGAGTATTGATCTTAACTTTTCTCCTATTGCTTCTTCTTAAAGCAGGAGACCTACTGCATGATGAACACACTGATCCAACTGAACTTTCTTCCCCACCATAGCATTTCTACCTTTGATGGCATGTTTTGAGGGGATATTCAGGTGATCTACATGGTGTCAAAAGTGTAGTACCCTCATCATCCCTATCATTCTCACTATCCAATTCGACCAACATGACAGCCTTACCCGAGAGAACCTCCTCCCATTCCATCATTTTCTCACTCACACCTCCAGAGACTGAAGCCTCAGAAGATTCTCTGCTTACACCCTTTGACAATTTTCCTTGTGATATATTTTGTTCCTGAAATTCCAGCTTATACGTAGAATTTCAATTCTTCCTCAATTTATGTGAGAAATTTGCAGACTTAGTGGTCTCTCTACTAACATTAGACTCCTTTTTTTTTTTTTTTTTTAAATCTGCAACATCCTCCAGTTCCACACCACAAATTCCAGTGCTGTGCTAAAGCATAGCCAGCTGGAATTGACAGTTAGAACAAAGACTGTTCTAACTGCCAAAACAAACTTATCACAAAAAATACAAGGAAAAGTAATAAATATTACTTTTCCTTGATATAGTCAAACCTGATGAACTTTATCATACTGTACCCGAATTTCACAAAATCATTTAAAATAAACAACTTAAAACCATATTTATAAACACATTTAACAAGAGCACATATGTGAGAACATGGACAGCGAACCGTCATTGTTTTCATTGACTTTAAGTCTGCTTTCGACTGTGTCCACCGGCCTGCCTTATGGAAACTACTAGAGGTTGAACATGTACCTCGAAAAGTCATCACACTCCTCCAAACTGCATACAACGGTTTAACCAGCCAGGTGCGCATCCAGAACGATTTATCTGAGGAATTTACCATCCAAACTGGAGTCCGCCAAGGGGATGTAGCCTCCCCGTTGCTTTTCAACATCGTGGTCGACGCCATTATGAGGCAAGCATTCAGAAACAGACAGGGCATACAATATGACAAGGATCACTATGTGACTGACCTGATGTTTGCTGATGATAGTGCTATCCTTGCCAGTAACGTCGCTGAAGCCACGGACATCCTCTACGACATTGCCCGCATTGCCCGGCCATACGGTTTGAAGATCAATGCTGGTAAGACAAAGGCCCTGACAACAGATGGGTCGCAAGCCACCATCTATCTCGAAGGCGTCCAGATCGAGCAAGTGCAGGACTTTAAATACCTTGGGTCGCTGGTCCAGGAGAAGAAAGTTGCATCCACCATGGAAATCCACAGCAGAATTGGACAGGCGGCCACTGCGTTCGCCTCGCCCAAATGGTGTCTGTGGAAGAGGACCAACATTTCCACAAAGACTAAAATCCGACTCTTCCGGACTTTGATTCTGCCCATTCTTCTTTAAACATGGATTTGTCTCAAATTAGATTTGAACAAACTTGAGGTATTCCAAATGCGATGCCTGCGGCAGATCTTGGGCATCTCTCTTCGCGACCGCATCACTAATGATACCATCCGTGCCAGATGCCAACAGCAACCAACCATTGCTGACCAAATCCAGAAGCGAAGGCTCAGATGGTTTGGCCACGTATGTAGAATGGGCACGAACAGAATACCATCCACACTCCTTTGGAGACAACGACCCACCCAATGGAGCATCCAACGGACTGCGCCTAGGAAAACGTGGGCCAAGCAAGTGGAAGATGACTTGAAGAGCCGACGTCTCGACCTTAACCAGGCCAGGACTGAAGCCATGGATCGTAAGGTATGGAAGAACATCACAGAGCAAGTCCGAAACCCTGCGGCACCTACAGCAGCATACTGGTTGCGTGGCCAACCGCCTCCCCCAGCTGCCAGCTAAGGACCAAAGAAGAAGAAGAAGAGCACATATAATAGCAATCATCACAAGGCCCAGTGAGAATTTCTTCTTTCATTATTTTTAATCTGTTAAATTCGGAAACATTTCCCTTAGGTAGCAGAAACCCACTTCCTTCTTTTAGAGGCTTAACAAATTCTTCATTAATCCAAGCTTTATTTCCCTTACAAACATTTCCCTTAAGTAGTAGAAACCCACTTCCGTCTTTATGTAGAGCCTTAACAAAATTCTTCATTAATCCAAGCTTTATATACAAAGTTGGAAGTAGTACCTTTTTTTTGGTTCTACCAGTGAAACATATTTTATATTATTTCTTCATGATAAAAATTCCTCCCTCTTTTCCACTGCTGTTCAATGTAATGTTCTTTCTGTTGCAAATCTGTTCCACAAACATAGAAAATGACAGTATTTTGTGAAATTCCACAGAAATTCCATGTAAAGTCGTGGTACTTTATTGCACTCAGGATCTTGGACATACTTTTTTGTTTCTTACAAGCCAACATGAAGTAGAGGAACTGATGGGAATGCATTTCCATTGTACAGTAAAACTTCTTTTAAACTTAATTTTGAAGCATCAATATGCCATTCATTAGGATTGTGTCCAAATATGAGCTCATTCAGAAGGCCACTAATATCTTTGCAGAAACCTGTGCTGTCTTCCATAATGAAAAAAACTTTTGAAATAAAAAATGAAATAAAAATGAAAAAAATTTTGAAAAAACTTTGTAATATTTCCGATATACTATACTTTTAGTTCCTGCTTCAAGTAATTTCCACTGTTATAACCCAGAACCAAGCAGGTCTGTTGCTCTTTAGTATTAGTAGTGGCAAATGATGCAGGAAAGCAAGCTTATACAGCATCAGCAAAAAAAAAAAAAAGGAAAAAAAAAGAAAAACCAACTTCTTACATCACCTGTCCATCTGCTTCAATAATTTGGCTAGTTCTTTTAATTTATTCAAATTTCCCACTTCCTGACAGATGAAAATTTGTTCCAACAATCAACTATCTGCTGGCTGAAGGCAAATTTCCATACATCTGCCCTGCAGCCAGATTCTTTCTGATGATAAGTATAAATCATGAACTAACTCATTTAGCTCTTCTTGCTTAATTAAGTGCTGCACATTATAATTTTCTGATTGGTAATCCAAGAGTCTTGTGAAATGAATGGTCCAGCAAAGTCTGAAACACAAGGATACTTACTATAGTCACTGTTTCCTTTATCCCATGATTTTGGGGGATATTTTTTCAGATCTGCATTGTGTGGAACAGGTCTTATTGTAGATGATATGTTAAGATATTTGATGCCGTGGTAGTGTTTTCTGGATGGCTGTGATATTTTTTCCATTCAGAAATAGCAATCATCAATGTGTTTTTGTGGTTCTCACTACACCATAGGAACAGCAAAAGGCATACTTTTAATTTTCTCATTTAGCCACATCTTCAGATTTGTGGGGCAGGTAAATAGAGCTCATATGTGAGCCCAAGTTTTGTTCTGGTCACCAATAATTCAATTAGAGTACAAAGAATATGCGTGTTTAGTACTACTGTAAAATTTTTCCCTTTGAGGTTTTGCTGTAAACTGTTCACATACACAGCAGAAATTATCAAGGGGATTCAGACACTTACTTTGCTTCTGCTTAAACATTTTAAGAATACATTGGTAAGCAAAATACAGAAGAAAAAACCAATATGCAATTATATGCAGATAACCTGTACATGTACATGCAGCTATCTTTTATTTACCTAGGGAGGAAAGGAGACAGACAAGGTTAAACATGCTAACCCTCTCCAACACTACCCTTCTTTGAACATTATTATTTGCAGATAATACAACAGATTAGTGTCTTATTTACTTCCTTAAATTATACTGAGATGTTATGCATTATGGGTAAACACAAAAAACTTTTCTAGCAGGGATAAGGAAGTGATTATTCCCTTGTATAAGGCAATGGTCAGGCCACACCTAGAGTACTGTATACAAGTCTGGAGGCCTCATTTCAAGAATTATGTAGAGCTGCTGGAATGAGTACAGAGAAGGGCAACAAGATTAGTGAATGGAACAAAGGGGTGCTCTTACGAAGAAACGCTTAAGTTTTGCAAATTACAGTGTCTGGAGACTAGGCATCAGCGAGGTGATCTGAGGTGTATAAAGCCTTGAATGGTTTGAGCATGCTCAATGCTGATGGGATTCTTCCTCTCGCTCAGAATAATCACCTGAGAGGGCATAAATTCAAACTGAGGAAAGACAGATGTAGGATAGACGTGTGGAAATTTGCCTTTAGTCAGCGTGTGGTTGGTTCTATCCCTTGTTGTGGAAGTTGATAGCCTAAATAAGTTTAAGGCTCAGCTGGACAGGTATTTCAAATGAACAGAGGGGTGAAGTGGAAGTGGTTTTTTTTTTTTTTTTTTTTTGGCTGATGCTGCATAAGCTTGCTTTCTTGCATCAAATGCCTCTGCTAATGCTAATGTAAAAATTGTGACGAAGTGAAGTTTTAAGAATTATTTTTGAAATCATTAGCATTAGTAGAGGCACATGATGCAAGAAAGCAAGCTTATACAGCATCATTCAAAAAAAAAACCCTTCCCATCTCACTGATCCATTTATTCCACATGTTTGTCCAGTTCTGCCTTGAATCCATTCACGCTATCAACCTCCACAACAATCCACAAAAACAGACAGAAGCTTGTTCCAGCAATCAACCACCCGCTGGCTAAAGGCAGACTTCCGCACATCTATTCTACAGCTATCTTTCCTCAGGTTTGAAATCTGAGCAAGAGGAAGAATCCCCTCAGCATTAAGCCTGCTCAATCCATTCAAGGCCTTATACACCTCAATCAGATCGCCTCGCAGGTGCCTAGTCTCCAGAAGCTGCAATTTGCAGAACTTAAGCCTTTCTTCATAAGAGCCCCCTTTATTCCCTTCACCAGTCTTATTGCAGTTCCGTGTTCTCGTTCTAGCAACTCTACATCCTTCCTAAAATGAGGCTTCCAGACCTGTACGCAGTACTCAATGTTGGCCTAACCATTGCCTTATACAAGGGGATAATCACCTCCTTATCACTGCTCACAAAGTTTCTGTATATCATTGACAAGACCCCATGACCTACTCAGGCAGCTTGTCTTAGAAAACTTCATATCTGACTTCACAATTAACCCAAGGTCTTTTTCATTCTCCACTACCCTGAGTGTAACACCACATAGTTGGCACATTTCTCTGGGGTTACTGCTACCCATATGCAGTACTTTGCATTTGTCAATGTTAAACTTCAACTACCACTTCTCAGCCCATCTACCCAACTTTTCCAGATCCTGTTGCAGCAGCATACTGTCATTACTGTTATTAACAAACCTGCCAACCTTTGTATCATCTGCAAACTTTGACATTAAGCTTGATATACCTTCATCATTATTATTGATAAATATACAACACAACAATGGGTCCAATAGTGAACCCTGAGGGACACCACTAATAACATTAGTCCACGGAGAGCAGTACCAATTGACCACCACTCTCTCTGTCTTCTCCCACTCAACCATCATTTTATCCATTGTAGCAACTTGCCCTTAATACACATAAAAGTTGACTGCAAACAGCTTATATGTAAAAATGGCCAGCATTATTAGAAGGAATTGGCAACAGGGCTGTGTCTTTTAGGTAAAATAAATTTTATCTACTGTTTGTTTTCTATTCCTTGTAGTTATTATCCTCCACCCCCAAATCCCAATATAATTTGTACACCTTACTGCATTCAGTTACAGTCATGAGGAATAGACTTTTCCCCTATTGTATTGATTTTATGTTATGGCTTGGGCTCATGTTCAGCTAATACTGTTTCTTATTTTTGTTATGACATACAACAACAACACATAAAGCCCACAAAATTTCTGTATGCGTTATTTCATCTACCAGAACATATTCAAAGATGTGGTATGGACTTTTGCTTAGAAAGAGTTCAGGAATTTTATTTGGACTGTTAGAGTTATTTAACTGTAGATTATTTCCCTCAAAAACTACTACAGAATTCTACTGGAATTCTGCTTGAAAGGGATTATCGATTGGATCTTTTCCTTTGCTTGGAAAAGAACCAATTGGGATTACTCACAAGCATTGTATTGCATGAAGTGCACAATGCCTTGTAGATATTCACTTTTTTGTATCCATGTCCGTTCACTGTGTAAATTCATATCCATATATTTACCCTTTAAAAACTATAAATAAAACAGCATGAATTCTGTATATAGTTCACTAAGGGTTTTTCTCTATGTTCCTGAAAGGGAAAAAAAAAAAATTATGATTTTAGATTTATGTACAGAGGAAAACTGTCTTTTTGCTAATAACATCTGCAGTTATTTATCACTGTACTTTCTCTTTTGGCTTGACATCGCATTTAAGATAATCCTATATCCCAGTTAATCTGAGTTTTTGGATCCTGAGTATTTGTGTTGAGGAATTTGTGTTGTGAGGAATTTGTGTTGCTTACAGTACCATACCTAGGTATGGGCAGACTAGGCGGCTGCCTGGGCCCCAAATTATGATGATATTTTAATATAAAAAAGTGGTTGTTTCTTAATATAAAATTTTATTTATAAAACTTATTTATATTACAGAAATTTATTTATTTTATAATCAGATGTTAAAATAAATTAATTTTTGCCTATTTTTATTGTTTAAACCTAGTTTTAATGCGACAAAAACTCACAATAATGTAAATTCACATTTAAAACTTTTTGCTTTTCTCTGAATGTGACATCATATCGCCTAGAATGAGATGGAAGGTACATGTGCGCTAACGCAGTACGTTACAAGTTGCAATCTGTACAAGAGCACAGTACTGTCTGTTGTGAGTGGAACATATTTCAGACCAAACTAAATATTTCTCATAAAAATCAAATCAATTTGAGTGTTTACCTGTAATGTAAGTCACAGATTGCAATTATATTAAATAAAGTTTATAATATTGTTTAATTTAAATTTTTTTTGTTATTATCAGAAAATAAGGAATAATAGATTGTGGGCTATAATAAATAATAAGGAATAAACAAAAAGAATGTCTGGTGCAAAAAAAAGAAAATTGAAGAAAGCTCATGAAGAAAACATTAAACTTTCTTTTTCTGTGGATAAATTTTTATCACAAGTGAATACCAGTGGTGTACCTGTGCCTTTGAGAAGCCGTAATGGAAAGGAAAATGTATCTAGTGATGAAGTGACAAAAGAAAATAGTGTATCTGTTCTGAAGCACAAGAATGAGCCACAGAAGTTAACTTATTTTTAACTTCAGTTTTTCAGAATAAAAATGAATCAGTTGAAGATCGTTGAAAAAATGAAAAGTTGACGATTGAAAGTGAAGATGCAATTTAAATGATCCCAGTGACTGGCCAGAGATAATAAAAGATTCTAGAAGAGTTGAAATTAGTTTGAATGGGACTGCCCAAAATAAAAAAATCAAAACTTTATCCCATTGATGCTTATTGCTCATGGTTTACAACTGAAAATCATTTCAGGACCTTAAAAAATGGTGAAAAGCTTGAGAGGACTTGGTTGATATATTTGGAGAAAAAGGACACCATTTTCTGCTTTTGCTGCAAATTATTTAGTCATGCAAATATTCTCTTGAAAAGTACTGGGTTCCTTTCTTGGCATCATTTACAAGATGGTTTAAGCTAGCACGAGAACTCTCAAAATCAAAAAATTTGCATGCAACAGTGGAAGGAATTAGAGCCCCAGTTAAAATCTAATAACATTATGGATGTTGTAAATCAAAATTTGATAGAGAAAATAAAAAATACTGGAGAATGATTTTGGAATGAGTAATTGAGATAATTACATTTTTATCTTCATGAAATTTGGCATTGAGAGGAAGCAATGAAAAATTATTTTAACCAAATAATGGAAATTTTTTGGGACAAACTGAGTTATTGTCTAAATTTGATCTAGTATGTAACGAACATGTTCATGTTCAAGTAAAGACTTTACTTATGCACATTATTTGAGTAGTCGAATGCAAAATGAATTAATTGAGATTATAGGTGGAATGGTATTAAAAGAAATTTGTAGAAGAGTCTGCAATGCAAAATATTATTCAATTATTTTAGATTGTACCTTGGCCGACCGGGCTAGCCGAGTGGGTAAAGTACCTGCCCGGCAACCCAAAGGTCGCGGGTTCGATTCCCGCCTCGTACTTGGATCAAAGTACTGCAAAAACCTTGGGAGGTGCAATATGGCCACAGAAGCCGATGCGCCAACAACTACAAATCAAAAAAAAAAGATTGTACCTTGGACATAAGTCACGTGGAACGAATGATGGTCATAATTAGATTTGTATCTATGTCTAGCTGCACTATAAAAATTTGTTAACATTTTTTGGGATACTTAGCCCTTCATGATTCTTCAGGGAAAGGACTAACAGAATCTATACTAAAAATGTTAGTAATGAACAACATCAACCTAAGTAACTGCCTTGGCAAGGGTATGATAATGGTAGTAACATGAAGGGTAAACGTAATGGTGTACAAGCAAGAATTTTATGAGAAAAGAGAAGAGCTTTTTATGATCCGTATGTCGTGCATAATTTAAATTTAATTGTATCTGATGCAGCATATTCTTCAATAACAGGAGAATTATTTTTTGGAACATTACAAAGATTATATGCGATTTGTGCTGCTTCACCAAGTAGGTGGGATTTTTTAAAAAAGCACATAAAAATTTGTGTGAAATCTCTACCAGAAACAAGATGATGGAAAGATAAAAGCTGTTGAAGCAATATGATATCAGTTACGGGATATTACAACTGCATTAAATAAAATCAAAGAACAGGCCAAAGGAAAAGATGCAAAATTGCAGTCTGAAATAAATAAATTAATTAAACTTCTTTATTGCTGCTAAGTACGGTACAAGTGCTAGAAACAATACTCATCATGGTGACATTGGCCAGGAGTTTTACATTAAGGCAGAAAAATGATACATGTGATTAAAATTGGGAAAATGAAAAGTTGCATAGGAAATTATGTTACACAAAAATAAAAGCATATTAAAAAAATTCAATTATAATAGGTAGGAAAATATAAAGAAAAAAAAAATAAACGTTGTAACACAATTTGGAAGAATTTATTCCAGTTCAACAGATACAATCCACTCTAGGAGAATGCGACAGTATTTGTAATTGGTAGTTACATTCAGGCACTGCTCCATCTTGGAATTAACCTGCAGAAAATGATTAATTCCAAGACTACCTGCCTGAATTTTGGGGAGTGTCTGGGCAGGTAGGAAACGATTACAAAGTTTGAGAAGGTTATATTTGAGGATTTAGTGTGGAATCAGACCTCAAGGATGGCAGAGGGTTATGCCACTGACAGAAATTCCAGATGTTCAGGGCATTTATCACTCTTGTGAACATTTTTACTGTAGTTATTAAACGCCTGATGTCAATTAACCTTAGGAGCCTGGGTACATTTAGCTTCTCAGCCATGTCAGTTGTTCTCAATAGAGGGGATCAGCAATGCTTATTTGTGGCCCATTTCAGGGTCCAGTATTCACATGCATACACTGATTTTTGAAGTGAGGCTGAAGCAGATGCCCAAATTTCAGCAGCATATAAATAACCAGATAAACAGCAGTTGTGGTATTGTTGGAACGAAGTAAGTGTTGCTTTGCCCTCCAGGGTAAGGTTTGCTAACAGAAATAACTTCTTTTAAATTTATTATATGTAGTTGTTTGGTATGAAATATTGAGTATTATAAATAAAGTAAGTAAAGTCATGCAAAATAGTACAATTGATATGAATACTGCAATTATATTGATAGAAGATGCTCCTAATCAACTAAACAAATTTAGAATATCAGGACTTAAATTGTGTTTGGATAAAGCTATAGACATTGCAACTGAGTTGGGAATATCATTAGTGTTAGCAGAAGTGTGAGTTTCTAGAAAAAAGCACGAGTTTACTTATGAAACTTTATCAGATGAATGCTCTATTGATCCAACCAAAAGGTTTGAAATGAAATTTTTTTTAATATAATGATTGATGTAGCTATCGTTAGCTTACAAGAAAGATTTGATCAGATGAATGAAATATTCTCGGCTTTTCATCTTACTCTAAAATCAGAAAAATTTTTGAATTCATTTGAAAGTGCAATAGAAACGAAATGTCAACACCTTGAAGGAGTTCTCACTGGCAAAGACAGAGCAGCAATATCGATGCCAAAGAGTTACGTCAATAAATCCAATCTTTGCAGCATGATTTTAAAGGAAAAAAATTTGATTGCTTAGAATTAGCATTAGTTGAGACATATGGTGCAAGAAAGCAAGTTCATATAGCATCAGCCAAAAAAAAAAAACTTCCCATTTCACCCATCTGGTCACTCCAAATGTTTGTCTAGTTGAGCCTTAAATTTATTTAAGCTATCAATTTCCTAAACAACAAATGGAATTCTGTTCCAGCAATCAACTACCTGCTGGCTAAAGGCAAAGTTCCATGCATCTATTTTGCAACTTCTTTCTTCAGTTTGAATCTATGCCCCCTCAGAGTTTGTAATCTGAGCAAGCGGAAGTATCCTATCAGCAATGAGCCTGCTGAAACAATTCAAGGCCTGATACACCTCAATCAGATCACCTTGCTGGTGCCTAGTCTCCAGATGCTGCAACTTGCAGAACTTAAGCCTCTCTTGGTAAGAGCACCCCTTTGTTCCTCTCACCAATCTTGGTGCCCTTCTCTGTATTCATTCTATCAACTCTACACCCTTCCTAAAATGAGGTCTCCAGACCTGTATGCAGTACTCAATGTGTGGCCTGACCATTGCCTTATACAAGGGGATAATCACCTCCTTGTCTCTGCTAGCAAAATTCCTATATATATACATATCATTGACAAAACTCCATGACCTGCTCTGGTAGCCCATCTGCACTGCCCAGAGACATTTGAGCATTATTGACATTTATTCCAGAAAAAAACGTAGTTGAATTATATCTCAACATGACCTTTTCTCTTTGGATATTATTAACATTGTCAATTATGGTTGCATCTAGAGAGAGGAGTTTTTCAAGACTCAAAATGATTAAAACATATTCACAAGCAACAATTGGCCAAGAAAGATTTAATGTATTCCATTATGCCAATAGAACAAGGTGTAATAAAAGATATAAAAACATCAGATGCTATACACAAATTTATATCAATTAAATATCTTAAGGTAATGATGTGAAAACTTAGGTTTATTTAAATAATGTACTAGTCTTTAAAGTTTAAATAAATAATTATGATTTGAATAATTTTTAGTGGTTCCTTTATTTTTCTATTTTATGAATTCTACCATTTATTTTTGAGAGGGGGCACCAGATGAATATTTTCCCTGGGCTGACAGAAGTCTAGGTACGGCACTGGTTTCTCAGCTACCTCACTCTAGTCTCTATTGATTTATGTATGGAGCCATTTGAGGGGCACTATTTATGCAGCATAAATAAATTTTGATCAGGATGTGTGGACTGTTAGAGCCACAAGTCCTGATGAAAATATATACTGTATCACAGTTGTTCAAGGTAACTGTGGTGCAGTCCATTCTACTTCTGATATCTTTGAACTTGTTTGAATGTTGTTACTGTTTAGGATTCAGGTAGGTAGAGGTCACTTTTATTGTGTGTTATAATTTAAAGGGATAATATAACATAAATAAAAAAATCTGCTTATATCACCATGTGGGCAAACTACAATTTTATATCAGCCATTCCCAACTTTGAGCCAGCATCAAAGTTGGGAATGGCTGATTACTTTTTGTCTGGTAGTAGTATAACGATGATCTTAAACATTATGACCAGCGAGTCGTTATGCAAATCGAAGCAACTGCAGGTGAAATACAGCATGTGCACAGGTCGGGATATGGTATAAAAAACACCTGATACTGAGCTCCGTTAATCAGTGTTGCTCTTGTTCTTCAGATGGGAAAGGCAGCAAACTTAAGCGAGTTTGACAAAGGCCAAATTGTAATGTCCAGAGCATATCCAAAACAGCATGGCCGGTGGGATGCTCACGGTCAGCCGTGGTTAGTACCTACCGAAAGTGGTCCGAGGGGGGAAAACCCACGAACCGCTGGCTAGGTGTTGGACAACCACGGCTCATCAATGCTCAAGGTGAGTGAAGGCTCTCCTGGATGGTACGTGGCAACAGAAGGGCGACTGGCGCAACTCTCCGGTAATTGGAATGCTGGTGACGGGAGTAATGTCACAACATACAGTACATGGAACCCTGCTGGTATTGGGGCTGCATAGCCACAGGCCGCTCCTAGTGCCCATGCTAACCACGGCTCACTGGCGATAGTGCCTACAATGGGCACGCGAGCATTGAAACTGAACTTGAGTGATTGGAAGGAGGTCGTCTGGTCCGATGAATCACGTTTCCTGTTGCACCATGTCGATGGTTGGGTATGCGTGCATCGTTTACCTGGGGAAGTGATGGTGCCTGGATGCACCGTGGGACAAAAACAAGCCAGTGGCGGTGGTGTTATGCTTTGGGCAATGTTCTGCTGGGATACCCTCGTCCAGTCATCCGTCTGGCATCTAACACCTACCTAAACATCATTGCTGACCAGGTACACCCTTTCATGGCAATGCCCTTCCTCTCTGGCAGTGCTATCTTTCAGCAGGATAATGCGCCATGCCACACTGCCTGGATTGTTCGAGACTGGTTCGTGGAACATGAGGAAGACTTCCAGCTATTGCCCTGGCCTCCAAATTCCCCAGACATCAATCCCATCGAGCATCTGGAGTTTGTGTTGGAATAGCAACGCCAATCTGCGGCATCTCAACTACGGACCTTACAGGAGTTAAAGGATCTGCTAGTTATGTGTTGGTACCAGATATTACAAGACACATTTAGAAATCTTGTAGCCAGTGTTGCCAACTCTTAATAATATTTCCCGCTAGCCGCATACTCAAAATCCGCTATTTTTAACACTTAACCCGCCAAATTTTTAAAATTTTCATTTGTTTGTACTTTGTAGTGAATAAAAACAAACAAATAGGTATATATAAATAGTTATTTATTTTCTGTTTTTAATATAAAATCAACATCTAAAAATCTAAATTAATTTCGAAATTCAATATCTCCTCATCATATGCTTCTTGTGTACCTATTTTGCGAAGCACTTCTTCAGGTAAAACAATTTTTACAACACTTTTCAACTCTTTTGAGCCCGTATCGTACTGATAAGATTGCATTAACCATGCCAACACTCATTCTGTTGCGTGTTTTGTTTTTTACTAGATTTAAGTTGCTGAATATTCTTTCCACATCTGCATTGGATAATGGCAAAATTAAAATACCCAATGCAAATTGGCTAATTTCTTTAAATGGATTTTCACCGCTTGCATCTCGATATTTCTAAACTTCTGACCAAAACTTCATTGTATTGTTGATGTTTTCCCATTTAACAAGAGTAATGTTTATATACTGTTGCTCATTTTTTTCAATTTGATTCAAAAGATTTGTCTACTCTTTGTACTTCAGATAAGATAGGTTTTAAAAATAAAATATACGCTAAATTACTTTCATCTTTGAACATTGAATAAAGAAGTTGTGAAGTATAACGTTTGTCAGTCAAACGAGTTATTTCAAAATGGGCTTTTATTTCAATATACTGTTCTAAAATTCTTGTTATAGCAACTTCAATGGATAATCACCTTGTTTGACACGAATGAACTATCTTTTTCGGATCTGCACCATCGTTTATGGCACTGTATAAATATTTGAATTGATTTTGTCAGATAGTGGATTTACTAAACCAATTATAAGTTTCAGCGATCATGAATTCTAGACTTCTAGGGAATGTTTCGCGGGTTGCATGAGATACTGCTAATTGCAAAGAATGACATACGCATTTAATTAATATCAATTACGGTACATCGGACTTCAAATGTGTATAAACGCTGTTATTAATCATAACTCTAGTTAATCATAACGCTAGCATTATCTGTCCCAATGCCCACAAATTATTTAAATTCTGGTTTAAATCGTTTCAGCTAATTCTTCATATTATTTTTGGTATATTGTAATTATGGAAGGTAGATTAAATGATACTGAAAACAGACTGGCTCTGATGCCGTAGCCTAGTGGTCAGGCGCGCGGGTGCATAAGTACACGTGCCTTGAGTGACCGGGGTTCAAGCCCGTGACTGCTGAATACGGTACTGTTTCTTGTATTCTGTGTATCTTGTAAACTCCTCTGACCGTTTGGTCGTCCCGGAGTATAAACAGAAAATGTTTTTAAAGGAAGTTTAAAATTTTCCAGCGTTATTTTAATTGAATTTGAAATATTTTCAGCGTTACATTGATCTAATTCTACAAGAGCTAAGAATGTAGAAACTCTTTTATCGAATTACTCATCATAATACACAATTGCAATACCTAATAGTTTCGTTACACTAATATCGTTTGATTCATCTAGTAACAAACTATAATTTGAAAAGCCATTGAGCACTGACTATAATAAATCTTTCTGAAAGTGGGGGTGTAGGATATATTTTATACGCCGTTGCATTTTGTTCGATGAATTTTTAAAGTTTTGGCTGTTTGATCTTGGAATGCATTCTTACATAATTCACCAAGGTGGTCTATTGCCAGTATTGACGAGTGAGCACAAACAAACAAACTTAACTTTGCTTCAGCTTCCACTGTTTGTAAATTCTTGGTGGGAAAATTTAATTTAGATTGGTTGCCTGATCTATTAGGTGAAAATGGTTCTTCTACTGACTTAATATGTTTGAAAGTTTTTAAATGACTTTTAATGTTATGTCGGTAATTCGGATCGCATTTCTTGGAAGCCAATCAAATACGACGAATAAAAATTATTCAATGCCATTTCTTCGCGGTTTCAAAAAAAGGCGTCATTAGAATTTTTCCCACATTTTTAGATTTGATTCAACAATTAAAGCTATGACCCAACGGTCAGGTCGTTTGACCGCGGGCGTAACTACGTAAAATTGTTGGGGTTCTCCTCAGGGAAATTCCAGAATAATATAAAACCGATTCTTCGCTTTATAAAAAAAAAAACAAAAAAAAAACTATGAAATATGATATCCCTACTATGTTTACGATGTATATCGATAAAACATTTAAATTATGAAATATTTTTATTGTTAATTAAATAATTACTTGAACAATTAATTTAATATTTGTTAAATAAATATTTCTTAATTTAAATGTTACATTGCCAAAATATATAAAATGCTAAACATTTATACTCCTCCCGCTAAAAAATCCGCTATCCGCTATTTCATATTTTAATCCGCTAAACCTGAAGCAATTCCGCTAAATCTAGCGGGAAAACCGCTAAAATGGCAACACTGCTTGTAGCATCCATGCCTCACCGGGTACGAGCTGTTTTGGCTGCATATGGAGGACCAACATCATATTAGGTAGGTGGTCATAATGTTTTGGAGTCTACCAGGCCAACCAGGTGGGTAAAGTGCCTGCCTGGCATCCCAAAGGTCGCGGGTTCAAATCCTGCCTCTGGCTTGGATCAGAGTAGAAAATGCAAAAACCTTGGGAGGTGCAGTATGGCCACAGAAGCCGATGTGCCAACAACAACAAAAAAAATAAATAAATAAAATAATACAGTGGATTCCGTTTATTTGGGCCACCGGTTAATCGGGGCAGCCATTTATTTGGGGAAAATCTTAAAAAACAGAACCCAATCGAGAAAATAGCCAGGGTTTACTTCGCTTAATTGGGACAAAATGCCGTTTAATTGGGGCAGGAGACCGCAGCACTGAAGATTACCCTACGATTGTCTCGGTCAGATTTCTGGAGGTCACAACCATAAAACAATAAAAACAATTAGCAGTCACCTGTTTATTGGGCTTTTGTGTTAGTGAAATCTATCATAAACTGATAGTAAACTCGATCTTATTGAATTTGCGCTAATACCGACAGCTGGAATTATGTGGGTTATTATGGTAAAATGTGTTTACACTTCTATGGAATCTTCAGTCATATAAAAAAAATAATTTTCAGAATCTGCTCTTCATTCCTATTTTTAAAGCTTCATAATTTGTTACTCCGTTCTCACTTGCACGTATCGTGTTACTTGCAATTTGTGTGCTCTGTTCTTTGTTATTGATTGCTTATCTTTTTACGGTTTTAAATTTTAACTTCCACCCACAAATGACAGTGAACAGAAATGTCAACTAGTTTATTAATTCTTCCGATTATCACGTATATTCTTCCGAATTTCACGTATCATTTAATTTTTTAATTGGTAAGGTAATAAAGGGTAAATTTGTACTTAATATATCTTTACTTTTATAGCTTGTGGATAATATTCCTCCTATTTTCGCTAATTAGAATCGTGGTTTAATTGAATTAAAATTCAATTCACAAAGTGATCACAATGACTGGCGCTTATTACGCATCGTATAGTGAATGGTACTTTACAATGGCGGCGCCTCCGTAGCCAGGTGGGAAGGAGCAGCAGTGCATAGCACACACTTCTTGATTAGACCGGGGTTCGAGCCCGTCACCACCAAATACGGAGGATGCGGAAAGGTCAGGGAATGACCACCGCATATCCTGGAGCAATATGGCCTTAGTTGCTAATGCTCCTAAAAACCAAATAACAACAACTTTACAATGGTGACACCATCGTAACGTGATTTGATTGTACAGTGAACCAATTGTAAAGGGGGGGAGCATTGTATTTTTAACTATTTACGTGAAACTTTGGATAATTGGGGCAGCCACTTAATCGGGCCAAAATGCACTAGTCCCGATGTATCCCAAATAACCGGAATCGTCTGTAATAATGTTTTGGCTCATTGGTGTACAGTAATACCCCGACTTACGCTACCCCGACTTACGCGAACTCGGAGTTACGCGGTTCTTGATTTTTTCGTTTGGCAACGCTGCCGCCCACTATCTTCAAGGTCGTTTTTCATATGTTATCGATATACGGTGCAACGGTGGAGAATGAGAGCGAAAGATGAACAAAATTCAACTTTGCTGCTTTTATGTTTTTTTTTTTCAGTGAAGGGGAAACACACTTCACCATAATAACGTAAAAACCAACACAATTCCAGCTATCGGTATAATCGCAAATGCAATTAGATCGAGTTTACTACCAGTTTATAACAGATTTCACTAGCAGAAACGCAACTGGATTTTTATTGTTTTATGGTAGTAACCCCTAGAAATGTGAGGTGTTAATAGTGTATCTCTGCCTTTATGGTGTTGTTTATTCAGTTGCTATATGCGCGCAGCTTTGTTTATGCGTATCAAGCGTGCCTCCTCGTTTTGTAATTGCGCTTTATTCCCTAAAAATGAGTAAAATACTTAATTAAAAGGTGTGAAAAGGAAGCGTCCTGGTGAAGACTGCAGATTCAGAGAGAAAAAGAAAAGCAATTATCGATAAACAGAGGCGGACTGGGTCAAAAATTCTTACCCGGGAAAATTTATAGTGGCCTCATACTACGGTTTATGGCCAAAATCACACTGGCCCACCGGGGTTTCCCCGGTAAGGCTTATGGCCAGTCCGCCTCTGTCGATAGAGAAAAAATATGAAATTGTGAAACGCTTTGAGCGAAATGAAAGACCATGTGATATTGCACGTGCTACAGGCCTAAATGAAGCAACGGCGAAAAGCACATGACAATTGCAAACTTGACAGGTTGAAAATTGAAAAGGGCTCAATTGTAAAGGGCTTAAAAATTTTAGAAAACATAGACTCCAACGAAGAACGCGTTATAGCTACAAAGCAAGGAATAAAAAAAATTATTAGCTTGCTACGAAGAAATTCTGCGTGAAAAAAAGAACGCGCTGTGTCGTCAGACGAATTTGTTAGATTTTATGAAGCCATCGACATCGAAATAACTTTTTTACGTAAGTCATTTGTTTTTTTTAATACATATTTTGTATTAATATGTATAAAGAACTGCAATTTTATTAAATATTTTTCTTCTAAACTAGTGTTTTTGTTAGTCCTTGGTCCCAATTAAGCAAAATTTATATGTATTTATATGCAAAGTTGTACCCCGACTTACGCGAATTCGACTTACGCGATTTTCGTCGGACCCACCTATCGCGTAACTTCGGGGTATTACTGTATATAAAACATAACGCTGCTGTTTCTCTGTAACAAAAAGATTGTGTTAAGGGACTCTGTTCATATATACTTTGTTCACATTAACAAAGTATGATGGTATGTTCATATGAACAACCTGTATAACACTTCATTTAACTATTAACCCATCATTCTGATTCTGTTCGTATTTTTATGTATGGTACTTTTAACAACTTTTATTAGTGGTTAAAATGGAAGTTAGAATTATTTTTTTATCTTTCATTCTAGGAGCATAATTTGGACTACCCCAGACTCTTGGATGCAAGTACATACAAAGAGCAGTATCGGATGGATATGATTAGTTGGGGTGAGGAAGTAAGGCAGAAGGATCCTGGGTATTTCTGCCGTCATGCCATTATACAAAGTCAGGCAATTGCAAAGCCTGTATGGATAATTACAGATGCAAGAAGAAAATCAGATAACAATTTTTTTCAGAATAATTATCCTTCTGTGACTTTCACAGTTCGTATATCTGCTTCAGAACAAATAAGAAAAGCAAGGGGCTGGATTTTTACACAAGGTAAGGAATTTAGATTAATGAATTTGCATTAGGAAAGTCACCAGTTGTATCAAATCCTAGCAGATGTGTTAAACTTTTCCTGAAGCATCCTCATATGTTATTCCCTCATAGTTAATTTGAGTATATACCCTAAAACCAAAATGTCTTTGTCTTATATTGTATCTGTGGTGGTGCCCCCCGTACCTTTTTCATGCTTTCAACTACATTCAAAAGATGGCAGTTAGGTTAATTAATGATCCATCACTTACAAAGTTTTTCCATCCTCTGTCTCATAGATGCTCTGTTTCTGCCACATGCCTTTTCTGTAGATACTTTCATGGGTACTGTTCTTCTGAATTGGCTTTTATAATTCCTCCTCTCTTCCAAACCAGTCTGAACACTTACAGCAACCAGTCAGCATCCTTTTACTGTCCAACTTCAAACTCACAGAACCAACTTTTCTTCTTCCTCATTTATTCCTTCAACTTCCATTTTCTAGCTATGCATTTCATTGTAGATGTATTTTGAATTATCCATACTAAAATGATTATAAAACCCTATCATCAGTCAGGAAATGGCAGCAACTTTGAAATACATCACATTTCAAATAATCCTATATAAAATTAACAAGGATATATTATACATATATTATACTTTCCTGATACTGGTACAAACTTTCTGGTCCTTTTCAAAGTTTGGGAAAATCTTATTTAGCCTCTCTACCAGACAAGTCTTCTCAGGCGCCTCTGTAGCCAGGTGGGCAGGAGCAGCCGTGCATAGCACACGCTTCTTGATTAGACCGGGGTTCGAGCCCGTGACTGCCAAATACGGAGGATGCGGAAAGGTCAGGGAATGACCACCGCATATCCCCCGGAGCAATATGGCCTTAGTTGCTAATGCTCCTAAAAACCAAATAAACAACAACAAGTCTTCTCATTTAAGGATAAGGTTTGTGTACAAAAAACCAACCTCATTATCCTGTCTCTCTTTTTATAGAGGTTTTCATGTCATCCATCAAACAAACTGCCATAAATGTAACCCCTCAAATACCAAAGCTTTGAATCTGCTAGGTCGATGGCATGCTATTCATTTGGGAACATGGATCTGAATAACCGAGCACCTTTCACAAGCACTCATTCAAAAATATATTTCAAGCTGCAAATTGAATCAGACTGTAAAAATCCATTTGATAGACATACTCCTTATCAGGACTGACACAAGAGTTAATATGGAAATTAACAGCAGGGGTTTGGGTCTTGATTGATTGGCTGATTAGAAATAAAATTATAATACAATTTTATGGAGAATATCAATGCCACAATTTCTTTTTAAGTTTACTTTAGATTTTTATGTACCTATATAGTGTGTTTTTTTTTTCAAATTAAAAAATTATAATAATTCTACAACAAGCATATTTTATTTCAGACAGAGATACACTTATGAGAAAAAAAGTATAATAGGTTGATCTCAAATTCTGTTTGTTTTAAAGCAAATCATATGGAGGAAAAGGTTTCTGGCCACTAGTTTACAGGAAGCTCTCAATGATCCTTCAATTTTTTTTATACATCCAAGATGCATTGCATTCAGCTTCTTTAGAATACAGATTCTCAGGGTTTGCACTTAAATGAAATTAGTTAAATAGCCTCACATAAAAGAAACATAAATTAACGAGCATCGATTAAATTTTATCAGAAAAACTATTGCATCAACCTTACAAGAATTCTGGGTACCACCTCATGAGCCACCTGCAACAAAAGACATTCCCCATATTCTAATTCTTTTCATGCTGGAGTCAATGACAAAATAGTGTGTTGTGAGGAAGCATAAAATCAAAAATTATTATTTAGTAATGAAGAGTTTCCAACCATTTCTGAGGAACAGCCATTACAAAAGAACATCAAACAAACGGTCTCTGAACTCAAATGTAGCAGTTCCTTTATTGGACCAAACAATCAGAAACTCAGGAAAGGAGTCCAAGAACATATATTTAAATTATTAATATTTTAATAATACAGGAGCCTACTGCTCATATCCTGGTGGGTAGGCAGAAAAATGCAGAATAACTTATGTGGAAAATCCAACTCCTTCTGTATAAGATCAGCTAACTAAAAGAAGGGCTAAGACCTTTTTATCTGATTTTTTCATGTGGTTGTAAATGGGTTATCTTTGGAATTCCAATGAGTCAAGTATTTTAGCCAAAGTTAGAATGAGGTGCCTATATAAGGAATCAGTCTTCAGCAGAGTGTACTTCTGATGCATTCTTTATCAGAGTGCATCCGAAATATATCAATAGCTCCAAGGACTTTCTAATCAGTAGAAACCTTGTGCATGTGTTTAAAACAGAGTACTAGCCACTCCAGGGTCAACAGGTATCAAAGAGCACTACCTGGACAAAACCAAAGTACAGCATCCTCAGCTGACACCACTCCCACAGCTAAAGAAATAGAACTCGGAAGAGGCGCCTCCGTAGCCAGGTGGGAAGGAGTAGCAGTGCGTAGCACACACTTCTTGATTAGACCGGGGTTTGAGCCAGTCACCACCAAATACGGAGGATGCAGAAAGGTCAGGGAATGACCACTGCATTTTCCCGGAGCATTATGGCCTTAGTTGCTAATGCTCCTAAAAACCAAAAATAACAACAATAACATAGAACTCGGAAACAAAATAATCAGATGCTCCATATCCATAGCAGGTATGAATAGGAATAAAAATATTGCAATCCATCAATTTCAAATTATTTGGTGTTGTGTATTTGTTTGTCATAATAATACCAAGTGAATTACTTAGTGTTATTAAGTGAATTACTATGGATTGTGCATTTGTTTCCGTAATCACTGAAACAGAGGAGTAATTGTGGAAATGAAGTGTGCAGCCATGATATGATTATGTTGATGCCAAGAGGTGCTGCCCAATTATCCTGAGATTGATTCCTTCATTTTGCTGCAGTTTTCACTTTAGAGTTATGTGAATTTAATGCTAACATAAACTAGGCTGCTAGGACACCTGCTGTTGTAGTAGTGTACCCTCATTAACAACCCTGCCAACCTTTGTATCGTCTGCAAACTTAGACATTAAGCCTGATATACCTCCATCAGTATCACTGATAAATTATTGATGATATTGATATCATCATTGATATCATTGCTGGACCCAACACCGAACCCTGGGGGACTCCCTTAATAATTCTCAACAATTCTCGGGTATTTATTATTTATAGATACGTGGAAGAACAATAGCACAGATAATTATATTTGAGTAAAACAACATTAAGATTGCATTTGACTATCATATATTTTTATGTGATTCCTTATTTAAACTCAACAATTAGCAACATTAAGGCAAATACTGAGTGCCCACACTAAACCTTTACAACTTGAAATTAAATCTCCAAATGGGGATATATAATTTAACATGGTTTTATGCATATTGTAAGGCAAATAAAAAAGTTTATTACAGCAGATTCCTTTTTGTGTTCCAGGTGACTGTAGGTAACTGAGCAACCCCAAAACCCAGCAGAAGAGGAGGAGGCGGCGGCACACTGCATATCCTGCTTCATTGAGACAAAATCAGTTAGATGTTCAGGTGCAGCATAGATTTTGAACAAAATACCAAAGGGCACTCTGAAGTAGGACATCAATATGTGAATGTCATAAGAAATTCATGGAGACTGGGAGTGTCTTGTGGTAGTCAGGATCTAGGTTTGCAGGAATAAATGCCAAGGATGTGAAATAGATCTGAGAATTGCTTGCACATAGTCCTCAGAAATCCATACATGCATGTGTAGCCAGGAATTGCAGATTTCTTGTTCCATGGTGCACAAGGTGTTTGAGACTGCATGTACTCTGTACAGGTTGAATCCTATTAATTGTAGTAGGATTCAACTTGTACAGCATATCAACCCAATGACTGTCCACAGTGTTATGAATTCACTATGGACATGATGAAACAGCTGGATGAGGATAATGGATTCCAAAGACTTGTTAATCACTGATGAGGCTACCTTCCATGTCTCTTGGATCAATCATCACAACCTTAAGTCCAATCTCTGGGCTCTCTGTTCACCTGAAATATAGAAATAATAGTAAAATAATTTCTAGGGTGCCAAAAAATCTGTGTCATTTGCAAAATGCAATGTGACAGCCCAAGGTAAACATTTGTGGTGGGACCATTTTTCTTTGAAGAATCTGCCATCAACAAAAACAATTACTTACAGATGTAGCAGAATCACATTGTTTCTCAGTGGATTAGTAGAGGGTCCAATCCCTGGCCTCCCTGCTCTCCTGAAATATAGATATAATAATAATATAGAAATAACAACTTCACTTGACTACTTCCTGCAGAGATATGTCAAGAAAACTAAGTATCAAAGGATGGCACGTACAGCACAGGAGCTACAGTCGAAGGTTGATTGTTGCAACTGCTGATGCTGTTGCAACAATCAATGCAGGTATGGTCAAGTGAACTAGAATATCACTTGATGTTTTCTGGATGACAAGAAGGGCTCATATTTAAGTGGGCTAATGATGATAAAATTAATGAAATAGACTGTAGGATACGATAGTATTAAACTTGCTTCCTTGAAAATGATGTAAGGAAGCAAGCTTATATGCTTATACATCAGCAAAAGAAAAAAAAAAATTACCCACCTCATTTGTAGTAGTTAGTAGTAATGGGAAATGATGAAGAAAGCAAGCTTATATAGCATCAGCCATGAAAAAAAAAAAAAACTACACAGCTCACCCATCTGTCCCTCCAAAAATTTGTCTAGTTGTTCCTTGAATAAATTCAAGGAAGAACTAGACTTGAATTTATTTAATCCACTTCCAAAACAGATGGAAGCCTCTTCCAATGATCAACCACCCGCTGGTTGAAGGGAAACTTCCACACATCTATCCTGCAACCATCCTTCCTCAATTCATATTTATGTCCCCTCGTGTGTAGTCTCAGAAAGTGGAAGAATGCCATTAACATTCAGCTGAGTCAATCCATTCAAGGCTTTAAATACCTCCCCACAGGTGCCTAGTCTCAAGATGCTGCAATTTGCAGAACTGAAGCCTTTGAAGTTAAGAGCACCCTTTTGTTCCCTTCACCTGTCTGGTTGCCCTTCTCTGATCAAGAGTAGGGCAACCAAGAAATCCAGTCTTGCTAGTGTGTGAATGACCACTGCACAAATTCCCATCAACATCTGGAAACTTAAAATCCCCCATTATAAGACATTCTGATTTGCTGGCCTACTCTATTTCTCTGTATAGCTTTTGGTATTCTCATCGCAGTTATTAGGCCTTTAACACACTACTCTCAATTTTGTTTTCCCAGTGCTTATATCACACCAAACTGACTCAACATTGCACTTGTCATGCATGTTAACCGGATGCACTGCCTTAGATTTAATATACTTCTTAACTAAGAGCATAACCCCTCCACTTTTTCTGTCCTGTCTCTCCTTTCTGTATACATTGTACTCCCCATATTCAAATTCAGCATCACTTATGTCTGAGTGACACCATGTTTCCGCTATTCCTACAATGTCTGCATTTGATGTCTTAATCAGTACTTCAAATTCATCAAATTTATTTACAGTGCTCCTAGCATTAGTGTACATGCAAGTATATATGCACATCTTATTACTCTTAGTTATCCTAACACAGCCCATGTATTTATTTGTTCCACGATGACCCACAGCAGGGCCTGAAATCTGAGACACCTTGCTTGTTGCTGCATGTACCAATAGTAGCAGTGCAAGAATCACTTTTGTCTCTGCCTGCGGCTCTAGTTAAGCTATTAGTCTGAGTAACCCCCAAGCTAACAGTTTTCTGACCCATTTAACACTGCCTTGATAGCATCAGCAAATATTCTTGCACCTGTTTAAGTGTATCCCATCCCTGTAGAGGCAGTCTCTCCTGTTAACAAACACAGACCACACTGAGAAAAATTCTACCCCATGAGCCTTGTACAGTCTCTCCAGGGCTGAACTGAGATTGACAAAGCTGTCGTCATGTACTCTCTTCTATCATGTCTGGGCAGATGCTTTCGAATTTAACTCTAACTCAAATTTTTTTAATATTGACCTGTACTTATTGTAAGTTCGTAGATCTATTCTTGATATAATTAGTGCCAACATGTACAACAATATCACCTGTTGTGTCCTTAAAAGATATCTGCCCTACAATATCATTAACTCTTGATCCTGGCATATATATCCTGTTCCTATTCCACTTGTCCTTTTTGCACAATATATTTTCTGTTTCCCTGACAATAGAGACACCAACAACAACTACCTCCTGTAGGACCAGTGCATTCTGTCTTGGGGATTCCTGCTGATATCAAGTGCAAGCTCTGGCATTGATGCAGGTAGTTGAGAGCTTGATGGGCCACCCAATTTAAGTCCTTCGAGGGCATCCACCCTGTTCAAGCTCTCATAAAGGCCCATAACAATGCTGAAATGGTACCTAACATCCTTGCACTCTACATCGAGCATGCACAAAGAGACATCCCCCTTACTAATATCTTGTCCTGTTCCTGATAGCTCCACAAACATCAAACAAGCAGTACATTTCACAAGTCTGTAATTTTGAGGACAACTCCCCCCAACTCAGTTCTCCCCCGAACCATGTCACTCCCACTACTTTGAGCCTTTTGCTTTGCTGCTCTGGTCTGAGGCATGATTATGGTTCAAATTCAATATAATTAAAAATACTACACTAAACTTATATCCTAACACAGTAATAATACTATGCACCAGTTATGCTATGAAGTTTACATTCATAGCATAACTGGTATAGAATATATACGCTGTGCTGCCACTTTATTAGGTACACCTACCTAGTAGCGTGTTGAGCCTCCTTTAGCCTTCAAAACAGCCTGAATTCATCTAGGCATGGATTGAAAGAGATGCTGAAACGTTGTGCAGGAATGGAGCACCATGCAGACATGAGTTCCTTGAGATTCGATGGAGGTGTAGGCCTGCAGCGAACAGACATTTTCAGCTCACCCCAAAGATGTTCAATAGGATTGAGATCTGCGAACTGAGTGGGCCACAGCAGCAAAGAACAAAGAAAAGTCGTCATGTTCCTGGAACCATTTCATAGTGCTTCGGGCTTTGTGCACCGGTGCATTATGCTGCTGGAAGTAACCATCTGACTGAGGATAAACTGTCAACATGAACGGATGCACTTGGTCAGTAACGATGTTTAGGTACGATGTGGCATTCAGACATGAATCTATGGGTATCAATGGACCCAATGTGTGCCAAGAAAACATTCCTCACACCATAACACTTCCCCCACCATCTTGCACAGTAGTCGTGAGACATGACGGGTCCATGGATTCATGTTGTTTTTGTCAAATTCTGAGCCTTCCATCAACATGATGCATCAGGAACTTTGACTCGTCAGACCAAGCAACTGTTTTCCAATCCTCGATAGTCCAGTGCTGGTGTTGCTGTGCCCACAGGAGGTGTGCTCCTTTGTTTTTCATTGATAACAAAGGTACACGATGTGGCCATTGGCTGTTGTAGCCAATTTGCGACTAGTGGTCCGTTGCGATATTTTGTTCTGCGCACCATGGTTGTATTCTGAGGTGATGTGCAACATTGTGGCCAGTCTGTTTGCTTGCACAATTCTAGCCATCCTCCTCTGACCTCTCTCATCAACAAGGGAGACTGGCCCCTGCGGCTGCTTATGAGTAGACACGTTTTTACGAGCTCCTGATTTTTGTGTTAAAATATGAGTTTTAAGTGTTTAGTTCGCCAAGAAAAGTGTTTCCGTCGAAAGACATTCATCTGAGGATTCCCTAGGTGAGACAATTTTGCAAACTTTTGGAAATTTAGCAAATTACCAGCGTTTTTATCTGTGTCCTTTGTTTGCCAGACTACAATGGTCACCATGTGGCTGGCATCAGGGCCATAGAGAGGCACCGATTATAAAGCGGAGGCCACGTTGGTATTGTGCACTTGACTGGGGAGGGTGCCCCAACAGTGTTTTTATCGGGCTGAAAGAGAGCTCCAACACATTTAAATTTTAAGCATTCATATTCCAATTAATTAAGAGTCGAAACCAACAGCGGGCTTAATGTTCATTCAACGCAGCCGAACCGAGTGATATTCTGCTTAAGGCAACACGTCACTTAAGCTCCTAGCAAGGTCAAGTGGCGACAGGGTTAGTGATTGTTTCTCCCCCACTCCCACCCACTGCTGCATACTTTCTCCTCTAGTCATCGAACGGAAGAAGTTCAGTGTTTCCCCCCACCTGTTTGTGGGGGACAGGCAAAATCTTCTTTAGTGCACAGAAATTCACCAAATTGGACTACGAGCTTGTAGTGGGTGTCTTCCTGCACCAAAAATCAAGTCCTACTGAAGCAACACCCTACCGACCCGGAAATCCAGACCTACTTCAATTATTTGAAATTATCCCAACATGGAAGGTAAAACCAATAAAACCCAAACCTCGTTGCAGCATACCAACAAGGATGACATTACAGTCATCGAGCATGACGAGGGGCCGGTGGATCCACGCGCCGAAGCCCCCTCCGCTAAAAGGAAAACCCGCTCACAAACCGACACGAGAGAATCACAAGAGATTCGTGCCTCCCAACGGGATTCTACCGAACAGAAACAAGAGGAACCACCACTGGATTCAACCTTGCCCAAGGGCACCGTCCCTGAACAGAAACTAATCCTGCGAACCGCCCTTGAAAACTTATTCAAGAAGCAGAGCAGCAGAGTGACTACAGAACTAAGAGCTGAAATCGTTTCCCTGTGGACCAAACTAGAAACAATTTTGGACCAAACGCACCTGGAAAATGAAAAAATAACTGCCAGGCTTGATGCCTATCTTGAAAGTGGGGCGAACAAAGTGCAACAGCGAGCCCCCACTTTTGCTGAAGTGCTGAGGACACAGCAACCCACCAACCAAACAGTAACTAAGGAATCTACCACTAAACGCAAGACCCTCTTGCCAACCCCTCACCTAGTCATCGTAAGACCGACCTCCAAAGATGAAGTCCACACCAGCGAAGAGGTAAAGAGCATAGTAGTAAACAACCTTACCGAAGACTTAAAAGCGGCAAAAATCAAATCGGTTCGCAAAACCCGAAATGTGGGTGTTATCATTGAAACCCACACAAAGGCGGATGCAAACCTGATACTAAACAATCAAAGAATCCACACTCTTGGATTAGAGGCCCTACCACCGAAAAGAAAGGGACCTTGTGTAATTATATACGACTTGGACAAGGACATATCCCCGACTGAAATCCAAACAGAGCTGTACATGAGAAACCTACAGCAAGACTATCCAGGGAAGGCACCGTCAACCATCGTTACTCTGAGATTTCAGACTAAAGCTAGAGCAGGAAACGCCACCAACTGGGTGGTAGAGCTCTCACCAGTGGTCTGGAAGACTATATGCCAGCAAAACAGAGTCTTTATCAACTGGGGCAGCCACCGCTTCAGGGAGTACGTATCCGTCCCAAAATGCTTCCGGTGTTGTAAATTCGGGCATACTACCCACACCTGCGTTCAGACTCAGCCCACCTGTGGCCATTGTACAGAGCGGGGACACGAGTTTAAAAACTGCCCAAATAAGGACAAAGACCCTATCTGCTAATTGCAAGTTGGTAAAAATGGATTGCAAACACTCGATAAGGGACCCCAACTGTCCCTCATACATCAAAGCGAAGAGCATGCACCAAACTAGAACTGATTATGGCGACTACAACTAAGAAATTCAACACCACAGAGATGAAAATATTCCAGCATAATGCACAGAGAGCCAGGGCTGTGGCTGACCAGCTACGCCTTAAGGCCGACCAAGAGAGCGCTGATATCCTGCTACTTCAGGAACCGTATGCACATTCCAAACAATTAAGGGGCTACCCACTTGCATATAAACTAATCCAATCTGATGAGGACACTCCCTGGGCCGCGGCCCTGGTCCGAAACCCGGACATCACGGCAACGAAGATCGCACAGCTGTGCACACCATGGGCAGCCTGCGCCCATGTCATCACACCAATAGGAGCCTTCTACACCATATCCCTCTACTCTAGACCGGGACAGGATATCACAACTGCCATAAATTACTTGCAACAGCTACTTGACATCCTACCAAACCAGCGGATCATTGTGGGAGCAGACGTGAACTGTCGGTTGCCTGCATGGCACAGCAAAACGGAGAGCAGAAGAGCTACGCACAATGGTCAGCTACTTGAAGACTTCCTAGCCACCTCGCCGTTTGTGATCCTTAACCAGCCACACCATTTGCCCACATTCTGCAACCTGCTTTGGGAAGCAGACATAGACATAACAATAGCTACAGCCAATATGGCCGCGCACATCGACAGATGAACAGTCGAAAATTCCTGGACAACATCCGATCACCGGGTGATCACGTACCGAATCTCAAGAATGCTAACCAGAACCCCAATCACCAGATATCTCACCAACAGATTTGCAATCCACAAAGCGGACTGGAATCAGTTTGCGGTTCACCTAGCCATAGCTATCAAAGCTAGACAACAGCAAATAGAGAAGGAAACTGATCCAGACATCCTGCAAAGAACAGTGACTAACATAATCACAGAGTCCAGCAGTGCAACCATAAAGAAGAAGAGACCCTCCCCAGGAATGGTCCCATGGTGGACCTGGGAACTGCAGACCCTTAGGGAGCAGGTCGCAAATAGAAGGAAACAATTTCAAAGAGCCCGCAGGTCTTGGCCGCAGGCTGAGGTGGAGGCCTTAAGACAACGCTATAGGGAGGCAAGAAATCTATACACAGACAAAATCCAAAAGAGTAAAAGAAAATCCTGGGAGTTACTTGTCTCCACAGCTGGAAATGCGGATCCCTGGGGGGTTATATACAAAGTAACTACGAATAAACTCCCCAGGGGAGAAGTCCTCACGACGACTCGAACTCCACAAGGCACTCTAACAACAACGTGGGAGGAATCAGTCAACAACCTCCTAAACGCAATACTGAAGGAACCAGCACAGCCAACCAGTGAACAACAACTCAAGCTGTGCAAAGAAAATGAAGAATACCTCACGGAACAGATAGAACGACCATTTACAATGGAGGAACTCCAAGAAGCGACTGCCCGAATTAGGCCCAAAAGATGCCCTGGAAGAGATATGCTTGAACCTGAAATCATAAAGAAGGTTGCTGACCTAGAACCCCAACTTCTCTTAAGGTTGTACAATTGCTGCCTTGAGGCTGGCTACTTCCCTAAGGAGTGGAGAACAGCAAATGTCAAATTAATTCTCAAATCCCCAAGCAAAAATCCGGCATTCCCGGAATCATATCGACCCGTAGCGCTCCTAACAGTTTTAAGTAAGCTATATGAACGGCTCCTCCATAGACGGATACAACACTACTACTCCACTGCCAACCTTGAGGCAAAAAACCAATTCGGATTCGAGCCAGGTCACTCGACTGTCGATCCGATGAGAAACCTACTGATATCAGTGAATGATTGCCAACAGAAGTACTTTCTCGCTATTGCAGTGGATTTTGCCGGGGCGTTCGACTCACTTTGGTGGCCGAGTGTTCTGGGCAGGCTCAGAATGGCACAGGTCCCAAGCAACCTCTATAATAATATCAAAAGCTACCTCTCACACAGAAAAATAGAAGTAAAAGTACCATACCAACAGATCAGCAGGAACATCCACAGGGGGTGCCCCCAGGGTTCCGTGCTCGGTCCACTGCTGTGGAATATAGTATTTGATGATTTTCTGAACACTGGCCTTGGGGAGGTGGTAACCCAAGCATTTGCGGATGATTTAATTCTCACTGTGATGGCAGATAATAGGACACAACTTGAGACTCGAGCAAATCAAGCTCTGTATACTCTACAGCAGTGGGCTATGGAGAACTTTCTACAGATCTCGCCTACCAAAACGACTTCCATCTTGCTTAAGGGAACATTGGACATAAGGAGGCCACCACAAATTAAAATAAATCGCGCTACAATCAAATTCGCCCAACAAATGAAATACCTCGGGATCATTTTTGACAGCAAGCTCACATTCCAACTGCATCTCAGGCAACTCAGGACGAAGATTAGGAACTACTTAGGCCTGATTGCGCGTCTCACGCAAGGACTGGGGGCTGAGTAAACAAACCATGTTGCTATACTACAAGACTACTTTTCTCCCAGCGATCACATACGGTGCACCAATATGGTACCATAGAACCAGACTGACCACCAACAAAAGAATACTGGACTCAACACAACGAACAATATTGCTCAAAACAACCCGAGCCTGCAATACTGTGAGTACGGAGGCGCTCCAGGTTCTTACTGGATCCTTACCCCTGGATCTCGAAGTGATCAGATGCGGACTAGCAGGATCAACTGACCAAACTAGCATACTACATATCAAAAGGAATCTCTGTGACCTACTCGGGCTTTACGATTGAACCCACAAACAATATAAAAATGGAAAAGGCTCGACTCTTGGCACACTTAAAACAGGAATGGCAAAAGAGGTGGACAGACTCAACCAAAGGAGAGGTGACACGATGCTTCATACCTGATGTAGACAGGTTTTTCCCAAAACTACCTGTATGGTTCCACCCAGGCCTATATGCCACCTACTTATTGACGGTCACGGCCCCTTCAACGAGAAACTAACATCTCTGGGCCTCCTCCAAGACCCCAGCTGTTCATGTGGCGAACCGGAAAGCTGGACCCACCTCATGCACGAATGTACAAACTACGAGGACCTACGTGGAAATCTAATAACAAGATTGACCTACGTGCCGCGAGGCCAGGAGCATTATCTCTTGGACACAAGCGAAGAATATAAGAACCTCACCAGATTTGCACAGGAACTCTTTGCCAGAAGAAGAACCTGTTCTGCGATCAGGAACTAAGGGCACAGTATGCCTTGTAGCAGACATTAAACTTCCACAACACCGGACTATAAGCAGCACTAGACCACCCTTCCTGATGATGGAAACAGGATCAACTGACCAAACCCATCCGCGATGCAAAAGAGACACTCCACGAGACTGCCCTGGTCGTGTATATAACCCATAAATGTGACTGACCTCAACCTACCTGGATGGACACATAGCCAATGAATGACATCGGGGAACTGGTTCCGACTGCTTCGTTGGACCCATATCTTTTTCCCCACCTTGAACAGCAGATTTGCTGCCAGTGCGCCAATTGGCGACCGAGCTGGGCACTCTTTCCTGGCTTTCTTTCCACTCCACTTCCCTGGCAGGGGGGGGGGAAGGTGCCTGTCCTCTTGTCTCCTCCCTTCCTCGCCACCCCCAATTTTCCTTCTGGTGGGGCATGGGCATGCCCCAATGACACCTATTGGGGTCGCCTTCCCTATTGACTCCATATTTCTGTCTCTCCCCCCAGTCTTCAGTCTCCCTCCCCTACTCTATCTGTACACAAGCGATTGCCCCACACGTCCAAATTTAATCATGTCCAAATTACTGTTTGCCAATAGTTTCGGCCTTTCAAATCCTAGTACTGTTATCCCCGCCACGTGAAAGATCAAAAAAATTTTTTTTTTTTTTTTTTTATTATTTATTTATTTTTTATTTTATAGGTCCTAGCCACTGAAATCTCAGGAAATTAGGTGGCAGGACCTGCCAGAGTAATTAATTATAATACTGATATACCTGGCCTGCCTCCACGGGGTTGAGTGTGGACAACGTTGGGCCTCAGCAGGGGTTCAGCGGCTAAATGGCCAGAAGAACAACGGTACACGACACTACACTCATACAATATCCATACACTTTTAAATCTCTGGCCTTTCCAGTGAACTGGCACACCTACAATGAAAGCAACGCGGAGATGGGGAAACCCCTGGTGCCGCTTGACACTAAATACACTCTACACTCCACTCTACTCTCATCAACAAGTGATTTTCTTCCACAGAAGTGCCGTTGAGAGGATGTTTTCTGTTCATTGCACCATTCTCGATACACCCTTGAAACTGTGGTGCGTGAAAAGTTTGGGAAAACTGCCGTTTCAGAGATGCTTTGTCCAGCACGTCTTGCACCTACTACCATGCCACATTCGAAGTCCGTTAGATCACTCCTTTTTCCCATTCTTGCTACAGTTTGTACGCTTACCTGATACTAAAAGGGTTGTTCTGCTGTATTTATATCCATAACTGTGGTCATGTGACTTGCAACGTTGTGGGACAAACCACAGTAGGGGTGTACCTAATAAAGTGGCAGCACAGTGTATATTTCAATATTATGCTTAAGGTATGTGTGCCAGGTCGGAAGGAGCAGCAGTGCGTAGTACACGCCTCTTGATTAGACCGGGGTTTGAGCCCATCACCACCAAATACGGAGAGGTCAGGGAATGACCACCGCATATCCCAGAGCAATATGGCCTTAGTTGCTAATGCTTCTAAAAACCAAAACAACAACATGGTATGTGTATTTTGTATCTCCTACCTAGTTGTATGTATTATGCTATAATGTTACATTTGTAAATTCTAAGTAGTTATAATAGATAATATTTTTATAAAATTATATTTTAATAAATTTAACTATCTATTGCCAGCCTGTGTGATTCGAACTCCCAAGCAACCTATTCCAATTCACCGATACTAAAAGCTCTATGAATATTAATGCCACATGTTACGGACTATGTGGTAAAGTTAAGTTATTAAAAAATGTATGTATTGCTATAAGAAGAAGAGATGGACACCGGTCACCCTTTCTTTCCAAAAAGAGACAAACCAAAGCCAGAACGCCATAAAACAGCCGCGTCAGGTACAGCTTCTTCTTCTAAATTCAAGTAATGCCTAACATCTTGCAATGGAATTGCAGAGGCTTTTGTGGCAACATTGACGACATCCGTTACTTAATTAACCGCTACTCTCCAGTTGGTTTCTGCCTGCAAGAAACTTATTTAACTGCTCAAATTTCCATTTCCATAAAAAATTACTCGGTCTATAGATGAGATCGGAATACATCCGATTCTGCTCGTGGTGGTGTAGCTATTTTAATTAGCACAAGGATTCCATCTAGGCAAGGTGGTAGATGACTTTCATCAACCGGTGAAATACCACCACTTTGCTTATTGGAGGCTTGAAGTGGTGAAACCCATGTTTAGTCTCTAGAGCAAAGTTTCCAGCATCTCCCTCCCCCCATACTTCTCCTTCAACCCATGCACGGTACTAAGTACTATAGGTTTTGATACCTTTCGTGTTTGGGGTTTTCATAAAAAAAAAAATAAAAAAATCGAAGCTGTCGCTGTGCGTCTGATTACTCAGACTGCTCTAACTCTAGTCTCAGTTTATCTCCCACCAAATTATACTTACTCTTATAATGATCTTAAAGAACTTTTATTAAAGCTACCCTCCCCTATCTGCCTGCTAGGGGATTTCAATGGCCACCACCCTTTATGGGGATCATCTAAATTAGACAGACGCGGCCGACTGATTGAAACCTTACTGGAAAAACAAAACCTCACTCTCCTTAACAGTGGCTCGCACACCCATATACATTTACCTAATGGACAGACTTCTGCCATTGACCTATCGATTTGCTCCCCGATACTGTTTTCAGCTATGCAATGGTCCGCTCTGGATGATCCCATGGGCAGTGATCATTTTCCAATTGTTTGTAATCTGTTGACTACACAACCACCATTACAACAGCCCTGCAGGAAATGGAAATTCTCTAAAGCCAATTGGGCCAAATTTCAGTCAGCAGTCACTTTTGACAAAAAAACTATTCACCTACAGCCCATAGATAAAGTTACTGATTATATTACATCCCGTCTTTTAGTTGCAACTAAGTACTCAACTCCATTATCAAATCCCCCGTCCCGACGGCATTTCATCTACTGGCGGAACGAAGAGTGCACAAAAGCAAAGAAGGAAAAAAATAAAGCATTTAATTTATTCCGTCGATTTCCAACCACAGCTAATCTAATTAGCTACAAGAAACTAAGGGCAAAGGTGCGTTACATTCAAAAGCAGGCCAAGAAAGATTCTTGGACTAGGTTTGCATCAACTATCAATAGAAACACTGACTCCAGACTAATATGGAAAAAAATTAGGCAGCTTTCTGGGAAGTTTCCAACTGTTCCTTCCCCAATTCTCTCCTGCAATGGGTAAGAACTCTCTGCTCCTCTAGATATAGCTAATGCCTTGGGCAAACCCTTTGCTCAAATATCGGCTGCATCAAACTAAACTCGAAAATTCCAGAACATTAAGGCCGCCACCGAATAGAGACCTATCAACTTTCGAACCTCACTATCACTTCTATATAATCAGCCTCTGCAATATTGTGAACTTTTACAGGCATCAGAACAACACGAAACAGTGCCTCTGGGCCAGATGGCATTTATTATGTCATGCTGCAGCATCTCAATGACAAAAACTTACAACTGCTTCTCATCTTTTTTAACCGGATCTTCCTGGAAAATATTTATCCAACCTTTTGGCACCATGCTACAGTTTTGGCATTTTTGAAACCTGGAAAAGATCCCACTAGTCCTAATAGTTACAGACCAATATCTCTGTCAAGTTGCCTTGGTAAAATTCTTGAAAAAATGATCCACAGTTCACTCACCTGGATCATTGAAACTCAACATCTGCTGAGTAATTGTCAACATGGCTTTCGCAAAAACAGGTCATTCCTAGATCTGATGATCAAGGCGGAATCTGAAATTTGCAATGCCTTTGTGAAAAACGAACACCTTGTCATGGTCTCCATTGATATAGAGAAGGCATTTGATACTACCTGGTGGTATGGCATTCTCAGTGACCTATATAATCTTGGTCTACGAGGCAACCTGCCCATATTTATTAGGAACTTCCTCAAGAGCCAATCTTTCCAGGTAAGATATCAAAATTCCCTTTCTGCTACATTCTCACAGGAAGGAGTACCACAAGGATCAGTTTTTAGTGCAACCCTGTTTGCCCTTAGAATTGATTCCATTACAAAAATACTCCCAAATACTGTAGAGGCTTACCTTTACACCGACGATCTCACTATTTCTTGCCATTCTCAGAACATGAGATCTATTGAAAGGCAATTGCAGATGTCCCTCAATAAAGTTCAAAAGTGGGCTGAGCTCAATGGCTATCATCTTTCCCAACAGAAAACAGTTGCGATCCACTTTTGCTGTCAACACAAATTGCATACAGATCCTGAACTTCGTATTTCAAATTCCATCATTCCGATTGCCAGCAACATGAAATTCTTGGGACTAATCCTGGACAGTAAGCTCAACTTCTTTGAGCATGTTAAATTAATACGTACTGCCTATCTTAAAAAGATCAACATTCCAAGAGCTTTATCTGCCCTCTCTTGGGGAGCAGATCGTACAACTTTGCTGCTCTTATATAGAGCACTGATTAGATCCCATTTAGATTATGGTGCTCCAGTTTACGATTCTGCCCGAAGGAGTGTGCTGCGCTGGCTGGATCCTATTCAACATAATGCACTGCGGATTGCAATGGTGCATACAGGACATCTCCAACTCAGAGTCTATACATTGAAGCTCATGAGCTCCCTTTGCATCTTCATAGAAAAATGTTATTACTTAAATATGCAGCCAAAATACAGACTTGCTCTTCGCATCCTATTCAGCCATACCTTTTTATTCAACCACTATTCAATCTCTACAGAAATAAACCAAGTAAAATACGACCAGCTGGCCTACGGCTCCTTGAAATATCACAGAATTGGAATGTTCCTCTCCACGATAGGCAACAGATAAAGAATTACTCTCATCCACCATGGACCACCTTTCCTCAACTGACCTGTGATGCTTATTTTCTTCAATGGGGAAAGAATCGTCTACTGGCAGTGACTGTGCAACAACTCTATGTTAGTCATATTCAAACCTGTGCTGACTTCTTGCCAATATATACGGATGGTTCCAAATCTCTTTCAACTGCTGGAGCAGCAGCAGTGTTTCCCTCTGCTATTATATCAGCTTCTCTTCCACCTGAGTATAGCAACTTTTCAGCAGAACTGTATGCAATACAGTTAGCTCTAGAAAATTTGACTCTACATCCATCTGCAAAATATATAGTTTACACTGACTCTCTCAGCACAATTAGAGCAATGCAGAATACATCTCAAAAGAATCACCATATTTTAATGAAAATCAGGAGATTGTTTTTGCAGATTTATCATCGTCAACAACTAGTGAAGTTTTGCACATTCAGGCATAAAAGGGAATGAAGTGGCTGATATATCTGCCAAAAGTCCAAGTTTAGACCTAACCTCTGTCCCTATTCCAGTGCCCGATTATAATATCTTAATTCAAGCAGCATGCCATGCACAGTGGACAGAATTATGGCATAACCAAATGAATAATAAACTTTTCCAGCTGAAACAATACCCAAAGTTCTGGCACTCGAGCAATCAGACAGTGCGGCGGGAAGAAGTGGTACTCACACAAATGAGAATAGGACACACCCATCTGACTCACCTCCATCTACTAATGGGCGATGATCCTCCTCAGTATCCACACTGCTTAGAACATCTAACAGTCAAACACACATTCTGATTGACTGTCCACAGTATCAACAACATCGAACTGCAATACTTCAAAATCTGGCTAATCGTCGAGAACCATTGACATTACATCATATCATTGGAGAGGATGCAAATGTTAACGAACTTTTCTGCTTTTTAAAATAAATTGGAGTATATCATCTTTTATGAATAGGTTTCAGAACTGAAACTAATTTAAACTGGCTTTATTATTAATTATTTTTTAATACTCCTACGAATAGGCGCACTATAGCCATAGCAGCTAATGCGCCAATAAACAACCATACCACACACACACACTAACAGAAAAGCCCAATAAACAGGTGACTGCTAATTGTTTTTGTTTTATGGTTGTGACTTCCCAGAATTTCGACCGAACCACGTGTACTGTCTGAAACAATCGTAGGGTAATCTCCAGTGCTGGGGTCTCCTGCCCCAATTAAGCGAAGTAAACCCTAGCTATTTTCTCCGTTGATTTCTGTTTTTTAAGATTTGCACCAAATAAACGGCTGCCCCGATTAACCGGTGGCCCAAATAACCGGAATCCACTGTACTTGGATTTCAGGAAAGCTTTTGACTGTTGTGCATGGAAGACTATTGTACAAATTGGAGCAGTATGGTATTAAGGGTAAGTTACTAGAATACTACAATGGATAAAAGGGTGGTTGAGTGAGAGATGACAAGGAGCGTTAATCAATCGACACTGCTCTCCATGGACTAATGTTATTAGTGGAGTCCCCCAGGGTTTAATGTTGAGCCCAATGTTGTTTTGTATATTTATCAATGATATTGATGAAGGTATATCAGGCTTAATGTCGAAGTTTGCAGATGATACAAAGTTTGGCAGTGCTACTGCAACAGGATCTAGAAAATTTGGGCAGATGGGCTGACAAGTGTCAACTGAAGTTTAAACCTTGACAAATGCAAAGTACTGCATATGGGTAGAGTAACCTCAGAGAAACATACTGTGTAGTACTACACTAAGGGTGGTAGAAAATGAAAAAGATGTGGGAGTAATTGTGCAGTCAGATATGAAGTTTTCTGAGCAATGCAGAGAGGCTGCCAGAGCAGGTCATGGGGTATTGTCAGTGATATACTGGAACATTGCTAGTAGGGAAAAGGAGGTGATTATCCCTTTGTATAAGGCAAAGGGCAGGCCACACCTTGAGTACTGCACACAGGTCTGGAGGCCTCATTTTAGGAAGGATGTAGATTTGCTTGAGCGTGTATAGAGAAGGGCAACAAGATTGGTGAGGGGAGCGAAGGGGTCCTCTTACCAAGAAAAGCTTAAGTTCTGCAAATTGCAGCATCTGGAGACTAGGCACCTGTGAGGTGATTTGATTGAGGTTGAGGTGTATAAGGCCTTGAATGGGTTGAGCACGCTGAATTCTGATGGGATTGTTAGTCCCCTATACAGACTACAGGCATGTGATCTACAGTAACTTACAATCTCAGTGGCAAGATTCGTGGCATCGCCTGATTACTACAAACAAACTATGTTGAATTAAGCCTATCCATCCTTGGTGGTCTGGCTTATGCAGGGATCGCAAAGGGGAAGTTGTTCTTGCTCAGCTCCGCATTTTTGCTGAGGGCTGATGACCCTCCTATGTGCAAGCAATGTGACACCATTTTATCCGTTCAACATATTTTATGTGATTGTGCCAGTTTTAGAAATGCTCATTTTACCGCTTTTACCCATCTGACTGAGCCACATACACTCAGTCAGATTTTAAATGACAATGACAATGTGTCAGCAGTTTTTAAAATTTTAAAATTGATTAATATATATACACTCATATGAAATATACAATTTGCTTTTATCATTGTACTGATTTTATTTATTTTATTTATTGATATGTCTGTGTATATATGCACTTTTCGATGAAAAAGCTTCACGGTGCATTATAACCTTGCTATTTTTGCACCACAAAAATCAAAATCAAATCAAATCTGATGGGATTCTTCAGCTTGCAAAAGACAGTTGTAGAATAGATGTGTGGAAATTTGCCTTTAGCCAGCGGGTGGTTAATTGTTGGAACAAACTTCCATCTGTTGTTGTGGAAGCTGATAGCTTAAATAAATTCGAGGAGGAACTGGACAGACTTTTAGAGGGACTGGATGTGTAAAATTGTTTTTTTTTTTTTTTTTTGGCTGATGTTACATAAGCTCATGCTTCCATTACTACTTACTGAGATTAAATATTTTCGTTGCATACATACAGATAGGATTACAAGATTGGGAAAGTCAACACAGATTATTCCTTCCTTCCTGATGCCATGGAATCTTGTTTTGAATTTGGCAAGCTATCCTCTTTCTGAATTAAGAATGAATGAAATTTGGCAAAAAGTAATATTTATAATTTGCTTTTTGCCATGTGAATATAATCAAGTAATCTAAGGTGCTATTGATTAATATGAAATCACAATTAGGCCATTATAATATGCATATGAAATTCCAGTCCTTGTTGTGAAATGTTTAAGTTGTTCTTTTAATAGCATGGTTTGCAGGTAAATTGAAATGGAGAATGGTGGAACTTTAAGCAGCATAACCTGCATCGAGTGTAATCTGTCTTTAATTTTATAAAGTTTTGCAGGTTATTCTCAGAAGTTTTGTGCTACTTCCTCCACCACTTCTTATACATGACTCTTAAGTAAGCTCAAAATTAATTGGTAAAAGAACTTTGTCTAATTTACCAACGTTGACCTGTTCTTTTGCCTTTACAGGTTTTATTGAAGAAGTGACTGTAAAGACCTTTAATCAGTGACTGTGATTAAAAATTATTTAATTTTTTTTTTAATTTTGCTGTAAAACTTGTCTGAATTTCTTATTTACCTTTGTTATTTCAGGAGTTGATGATACAGAATCAGAATGTGGTCTTGATGGTGTAAATAACTGGGATTTTATAGTGATTAATAATGGTGATAATGAAGAAACAGACATGAACTTGCAACGGGTTGTGAAACTGATTTCCAGTTCTTTAATGGAAGTTTCCTCTAGGTGATGTAGGATCAAAAGAGATATCAATTATATCACAGATTTAACAATGTCTAGTATTCTGATATACTCTTTGCATTATTACATTGTCTATTTTGTAGTAAATTTGATAGTTAGTGATGTTTATTATTCTATATATCTATAGAGCCCATTGAGAACTGTGATTTGTTACAGAGCAGCAGATGTTTAATGCAATAATATACCAGCTTACAGTTCCCTGCTGAAACAATTTTCAGTGATCATTCGGTGCCTCTGTTTATCAGTGACAGACAGCATTGTAAAGACATTACACTATAAAAAGAAAGTTAAAACAATTCAATAGGTTCCTCCTTCCTGCCCAGTTTTCACTGATTTGATTAGAGGTCCTTTATAGCTTACAATGTCAGTGTAACAGAATATACAAAGGTAAAATAGAAAGTAAGATTTTTAATGTTGTAATTTAAATATTAGATGTGGTATAGAAATATAGCTAACATTTTTATGACTAACCAGATGAAACATGGATGCAGTCTCTTCCGTTACAGTATATTGTTTTTGCCACTTGACCTTGTTTGGAGAGGGCCAGGTTCAACTGCAGAATTTCTTAAAGGTCTATTCAGTCTGGTTTTCCCCATGAGTTATTTCTAGATTTTTCAGCCAAGCAAATCATGGCAAGATTTTCAGCCAAGCAGATGCATGCTCTGTAAAATCAATAACTGGATATGTTTTCTTTTTTGAATAAGCAAGCATGCATGATCCTCAGAAAAACAAAAATTCAAAAAAACACCAGTATGGAAAATGAAGTGCACAGTCTGGAACAAGAAAATCTTCTCTGGATTAATTTTAAAAAACATGATTAATGCCAAACATATCATGTAACTTTACAGACATTGAGGAATTCCTTAAGAAAACAGCCTCAACTTCTTCCGATAGAGCCATGACAACATATGATTGCACAATGGACAGCAAATTGATTAGAACACTTTACAGCACTTCCCCTTCTCATTTAGTTATCATAGTTATCAGATTTCCATTTGTTTTGTCACCTTAAGTGATAGAAGGAAAGCATTTCTTAACAATAAGGTTATTTGAGCAGTTCAACGGTGTTACCAGTGTCATGACACATTCTAGTAACATGATTTTGAAAATCTCATGAAATGTCCATAGTGATTATGTTGAGGAATAGACTACATGTTTCTTTTACTACACATAATTTCTTTTCCCTTTCTTGTGAAACATCTGAAAAATGAAATATTACAGACCTTACTATCTGATTTGCCCTGATATTTGGTAAAAGCTGTTGACAGCTTTGCCTCTATTTAAATAATCATAAAGGAGACATAATATATGACAGGACAGATAATATTGCACCAAACATTTAGTGGAATAAAATGAAAGAAAATAAATTTAAAGATATTTCATTGCATTTGTGTAATAAGTAATTCAAAGAATCTTTTTATATTCGTGCTTTCTCTAATGTTACTATAAATAAGAATAAAAGTTTGGGTTGCTATTTCCATCTGAATCCATATGCTTTTTTGAATATCATGGATTACAATCATAAATTTACTTTTGAAGACACTTCCCTTCACTTCACTCTATTATGTTAAGAATCTTTATTATTGACTTTCCTAAATCACTATAAACAAGGTCGATATCGATCCCATCTGAATTAATTCCTTCAAGCATAAAATGAGTATTGGATTCTTATTCTCGTCTTCAGTGCTAATTTCAGTGGTCCACGTCACTGATGCATTTGGTTATCTTTACGCTCTCAACCATCACAACTACCAACTACCATGTGCTCCAGCTCACAGCATTGATTCCATATCATGTACAACTTCTTTAAATAATACTGCATTTCATTCATATGTTTCTTCCTATTTATATTTTATATGTTCTTGTTTTTCATGCTTTAAGGAAGTCAGAACAATCTTGGATTCAACATTCAGTTAGAGATGTCTCTGTAGCCAAGTGGTCAGGAGCGGGAGTGCAGTAGCACACGCTCCTTGAGTAGACCGGGGTTCAACCCCCTGACTGCTAAATACGGTTGATCTGCCAACCCACACTGGACCAGCGTGGCAGATTATGGTCCATTTCCCTCAACATGAATTGTTGAGGAGGCTTCCATCCTGTAGTGGTGGTGGTGGGGGGGGGGCACTCGCTTCTGAATCTGATTTTCCCTCCATATTATTAATATAGCTTTTCCATCTTCGATATAGCACCCGAATGCTGTTTTGTGATCACTGTTGGGGCAGACTGGCCCCCAGTGTGAAATACGTTGATCCTTTAACACAGGGGTCGCCAAACTTCTTTGACCATTGATCCCTTCAAGAGTTTCTTGACTTTTTATTGACCCCCTCTATTTTACTATTACATAATTATAATAGGACAAGCAAAAAAGATGCTTATGTGAGTTTTTAGATTGTTTAATTTATAGTTAGTGTTTATTGTATGTATAATATAGTATATATTATTATATTGGCTTAACGTCAAAGGGATATGTTTTTGTTTTTGATGTCCTTAGCATTACATATTTGATAGGAGGGATAAATAATATATAAAATTTAATTTAGATAACAAAATAACAATAATACAATCTTCCTTATATATATGAAAATAAGACTTTTATTAACTTAGTATACAATTTACTAACGTCAATGTGAAGGGTGTGCTTCGTGACTGTTGACAAGATTAGCAATGTTGGGTTCAAAATTAGTAAGTTTCAGCCTTAAATTGCCACAGAATTCTATATCTAGCTTATTTCTTTGTTTCTTTAAAATGGAATTAATGGTACGAGCTTGGAAATGCAAGCAAATACCACTTCAGAAAGTTTTGGATATTTTTCTACAACATTTATATTCGTCCAAAATTAACTTAAAGTCCGATTTTTAAAAAGCGTCTTAGCTTCAAGATCAACTGACATCGATAAGTTCATCTTGTAAGTTACATTCGATATTTTCAGTATCTGCAGAAAATGGCGTGATAATTCAATCTGGAATGTGCATGTTTTTAAAATCTGCAAAGCACAATTTAAAATCATCGCTCAAATTTTGAAGATGTTTTGTGTATATTTCTAAGTCTTCATCTTTTACTTCCAATTGCCGTAGGTTCGAAAAGTACTGAAAATCTTTTCGTAACAATGATGATTTAAATAAGGCTAATTTAGCTTGGAAGCCTAAAAGAATTGTCCGAGCTTGAATAATCGTGACATCTTTACCTTGTAGGATGGGTCTGTATGTCATTAAATTTTGAAAATAAGTCTGCCAAGTAGAAAATATGATTCTTATTTCTCTTCAGTTCATCACTCAAAAACAAATTAACATCTGTAAGAAACTCTAGGGTTGAGTCGAACAACTCAACAAATCTTTGTAGACTTGCACCTCTAGACAACCATCTTACTTCAGTATGCAAGAGTAATTGGTTTGATACTTCATTTTTTTCACAAAGTTTGGCAAACAATCATGATTTAAGAGGATGAGCTCTAATTTGATTAATAGATTTAATACACACTCTTAGAGTATCGTGCAGTTCGTCACTGAGAGTTTTTGCCACCAAATGGTTTCAGTGCAACACACAGTAAATAGTACGTACACTTTGAACTTTTTCTTTCAGAAAGGCAGCGAAACCTCAATAACGGCCCACCATTGTAGGTGCGCCATCTGTGGCTACTGCTGTTATATTATAAATGGAATATCATACTTATTTAAATATTTCTCCAATCGCTAAAAATTTTCCAACCCCGTTCCATCACTTTCAAGATATTTTGCAAATAAAAATTCGTCAATAATTTGATGTTTGGTTTTACTATAATATCTTACATAAGCCATAAGAATAGAAGAACTATCGAATGTAGATTCATCAAGATGGATGGAGAACTTACTATTTCTGAGTTCTGATACTACAGTTTTTTCTACATCTTCAGCCATTTCACCAATACGCCTTTTCACGGTATTCACACTCAATGGTAAGCATTTTAAAACGGCCAGAATCTTTTTTCATTATGGTTTAAATTACTTCTTTGATTGCGGGTATAACAATGTCCTCTGCAATTGTATATGGTTTTCCTTTTTTTGCTATATTAAAAGAAATATTGTAGGAGGCTGTTAATCCTTGTTTATTGTCAGTTTCGGCAGGTGCTTTCATAAATGATTTTGTTGGTCTTTCAGTTCTTTAAAAAAGTCAAATCTTTATCTTTCTTATCGGGATAAGTCTTTGAAGATGACCTTTCATTTTTGCTGGTTTCATTGCATCGTTACTAAAAGTTTTTTCACAAAGAAGACACATAGGCCTCGTTTCGTTTGTTAATGAAGCAATAAACCCAAGTTTCAAATATTCTAACAAATATTGCCTGCATTTATTTTTCGAATCTGAAGCTGCCATTGTAGTTACTGGGGTTGTAACAAAATAATTAAAATTGAAGCCAGTAAGCAAAAGTAATAAGTCTAAATAATATACCTACTCACGTATTTCTATAGGATGTACGAAACTACCAGCCCTGCTCAACTCTTCAACATAGAGAAGTTTAGTTCGTGAATGAATAACGATTGAATTATAATATGTATGTTGATGAATTTTAGAACATTAACACTCACTTGTATGTCGATGCGCAAAAATGAGACTGGAATCGAATACATGTAAGTATAAGTAAATAAGCAACCGCGCATGTGTTGCAATCTCGTTCCAGCCATGCCGGAACCACCGACATCCATTTATTGCTAAATATGTCATTTTGGCCTACTTGATTGGCCTCCTTAACTATTTTCACGACCTTGCTCCATCTTACAGGTCCCATTCATGTCACTGTTCCCACGATTCACTCTTAATTGCATTGTCATTCAGGATGGAGGTAATCCAAGTTAACCGAATTAAATATTACCCGTACAATGATGTCTTATATTTTTCTATTGACCCGAGCCCGAATCGACCCCTGGGGGGTTGATATCGACCACTGCTTTAACATGTTCTTTTATACACACACTGTCTCTTAAAATAGTATTCACTGTTGAAACAGCAAGACCTAATTCCGTACAATAGATGACAAACTTTGTCATGCTTCGTACTTCTTAATTAACCATCTTCATTTCTAAATCAATTTTATTTCGTTTTGTTTCCCAGCACTGCCAGCACTTGCACTTTTCGTTGGTCGATTTCCCTTCATCACATAAATAGGAAGGAAGAGAAGATTCTGAAAATTTATTTATGTTTTTATATGATTGAAGATTTCAGTGAAGGGGGAACACATTTCATCATAATAACGTAAAAACCCACAGAAGTCGAGTATTACATGAGTCGGGGAGTTCCTGTATTTTCTCCGGAACAGAAGTTAAACCAACAGGTCTATAATTATTTGTGTCACCCCTTGAACTCCCCTTGTGAATTGGGGATACATCCATACATCTCCAATCCATGGGATCTCCCCTGACTCTAAGGATGCTCTCATAATTATGGCTAAGGGTCTGCCCACCTCCCCTGCTGCCTCCTTCATTATAACTGTTATATCATCTAACACTCTGGCAAGGCAAGATTTGTGCATTTTGTATGCCATTATGTCTATGGGAATATATTTTCCATAGACACAATGTCAAAAACATGGGTAACATTCTCAACAAAGACCCGACAATAGTAATGGTCAAATCTCATTGACCGCTGCAAAACAACACTTTATGCCCAAACAACGATTCATCTATCCAAAGAAACAAAAACATGGCCCCAAAAATCAAGCAAATTACAATAATAAAGAACCCATGTGACTCAAATGCCAAAGAATGTCCACTCCTTATCATCATCGACCGATGACAATCAAGAACAAACCCATGATCTCACACCTCGTTCTCAGTACTATTCCTCCTTGCTGCTTCTCCCCATCTACATCACTCTCCATAGCACACCATACAGCATCAACAAGGGGAACAAAACTGAAACAAGACAGCGAAAATGAAGAGCAACACAACCATTCCCGCAACGCCAGAGCAACAACTGCCTTATACCATGTAAGTCAGTGAGACACTTCCCTCCACCTGAACAAACAAACAAATGTACGCACTGACTGTACACAGTGCTCGTGACTGTACAGCCACGAGCATGGCTCTGTTCAGTTACACATGCAAAAATACCACATTCATGAATGTCAATCCCCTCATTGCAATCAATGCCCATACCTCCAAACTTGTCATACCTGACAATCAAAAAAAAAAGAACCTGCAAACCCAGGAACACACAAAGTGGGAACCGCCCACAATGAAAAAGCCACACTACGGGCACAGAGCCTGAAAACTCACAACCTCCGAGGTCGCCGTCCACAGGCCCATCCAACTTTTGGGCAGTAAATTTGGGTAGCCAAAAACAGAAAAACTTAACAATTAAAATATCAATTAGAAATTACATCAATGAATTTGTCATCCATAAGCATGATGTTGACTTCTGATCTCTATCATTAATTTTTAAGAACAGCCATAAATAAAAAAATTTGTTATGGTATATTGTGTACAAAGGTGCTATGCCTACACCTGTGTTCATTATCTGTAGAGCTTTGATCTTGAGCATCAGAAACAAGGTAGTCAGGAAATAAGTTCTTTGATAACAAGTCTGCTGTTACTGAAGATATTTCTTCTCATTTTCAAATACAGTGCCAAAATAAAAAATAAAAAATACAATTATGAGGTGTGAAATTTAACTATTTCTTGTCTTTTATCTCACAAAAAGCTTTGTGCATTTTGTACACATGCTTTTCTTGGATTATATATTTTTTTTTGTTTTTTCATGCTGCTAGAGAGTTAATATAAGTCTCAGAAAAGCTTCAAAGTTCAGTGTGTAAAAAGTTTTGCATTAACGAAAGAGAATAAATAACAATGCTTAAAAACTGTTTCCAACTTACCGTATTTCCCCATGTATACGACGCACCTTAATTTTGGGGCCCGAAATTTGAAAAAAAAATGTATTAGTCATCGTAAAATTCATACAACTCATCACTGTCAAAACTCCCATCCATTAGCTTGTCCTCATCTGTGTCTGATGACGAATCACTGTCTTCATATATTGCCTCATCCTCAGTTCCATCTATGGCATTTGAAATGCCACACTTCTTAAATGACTTGACAACGATCTCAATCTTGATATTATCCCAGGATCTTTTCACCTAGGTACAAACTTCTCCTATAGTTGGTTTCTTCACTCTTCCTGCTGGTGTCAAATTGTCCCCAGAAGACTTCATCCATTGGTTCCATTCATCTCTCATGTCAGCTTTGAAGGGTTTGTTAATGCTGACGGCAAGTTTTATTTTTTGCTCTGCAGCAATCTTCTTTGTATTTTTTGTTATGTGTGCCCTGAACCGATCAAGCACCGACAGGGCAGGTTTGCATAAGAGCCCACATGGTCTCCTGCTCCAAACTTTCTCAAACCAGATCTTCATCCCATCCTGATCCATCCAACCCTTGTCATGAACGTGGACAATCACTGCTCGAGAAATGTCTTCTTTTGGCATGGTTTTGCATTTGAAAATCAGCATAGGAGGCAGCTTGGTTCCGTCAGCACAACAAGCTAGAACAATTGTATAATGGCTCTTTTCATGTCCACTTGGCTTCACAGTTACAGTTTTCACCCCATTCTTATCAACAGTTCTGTTACTTGGGAGATCAAATTGAAGGGGACTTTGTCCATATTTGCAATCTGTCCCAACTCAAACTGATTTGTCTTCCTACATTGAATGACAAAACGATGAAATTCAAGGACCTTCTGCTCATAACTTTCAGGCATCTTTTGGGCAAGTCTGGTGCGTGTATGCATACTTAGTCCATTCTGTTTCATGAACCTGAGGCACCAATTGTGTCCTCCTTTGAAATCAGTAACTTCTTTTTCATCAGCAATTCTTCTTGCCTCATGCTGAACCACCTTTGTGGACACAGGAATTCCGATTGCCCTTTGCTCCTCAATCCATATCTTCAATTTTCTCTCTAAATCAGGCCATTTTTCTGACTTGCCTCTAATGGCCTTCTGCCGTGGCATTTTCAGTAGGGTTTCTTCTTCTTCCCATAGCCAGTCTCGGATTGTTTTCTCAGTTGGAGGAGGACCAAACTTACATTCAGCAGCATGATTTCCATTGATTTTTGCAAACTGGATCACTTTTAACTTGAATTCAGCACTGTATGAAAATCTTTTCTGAGCCATTTCTGGGCAGAACATGGCAAAACGTGACCTAATATACCAGTAGCAAGCGCGAAACAATAAGCGCAAAAAAGCGGAAAATGGAAGTAAAAAAAAATTCTACAACCACTGTATAAGACACCCCCAGTTTTTATACCCCAAATTTTTCGAAAAAAGGTGTCTTATACATGGGGAAATACGGTACTTGATTGTGCCTTGCTTTAGATATGGTTTAATTATGAAATGATGTTTGAGGGCCCTCCTCTCTTTCTATCTCACTCACACATACTTGGTATTTGTCAGAAAGAGTTGATATTAAGAAATATTCCTATGTTAAGCATGCACTCAAGGTATTCAACAGTAATTTGCATAGTTCAAATTTGTGTCCACAAGTGCAGGATAAATTATTTACTGAGTGATGCTTAACGTGGGTACAATATGGCACATTAGTGAACCATTGCTGTTTGTTTGTTTTTTGGGTTTTTAGGAGCATTAGCAACTAAGGCCATATTGCTCCGGGATATGCAGTGGTCATTCCCTGACCTTTGCGCATCCTCCGTATTTGGTGGTGACGGGCTCGAACCCCAGTCTAATCAAGAAGCGTGTGCTACACACTGCTGCTCCTTCCCACCTGGCTACGGAGGTGCCATGAACCATTGCATTGCACTGCCAATACTGAAGTCATTCCACAGGAATAGCGATGTATATATAATCTTCTGCATGTTCTAGTTCAAGAAGCTTGATAAAGAAATTTAAGGCTACAGGTTGCACACGTAATATACTGTGAAAAGGATGACCTTTTGATACTACAGAAACCTGTGCTCATGCAGTAGAGCCAAAATCCATAGAGTATTGCCAATGCAAATGGCATTTCTTGTCTAAGATTTGAAAATGTAAGTGCAATGAAGCTCAGTTTTTCCTACTTTTAAGTACTCTTGTTTAAATATAAGATCGATATCATAGCTTTATTGTACTTTGTAAAATAATAAGAGGAGTTTACCTCAATATAACACGTAGAACACTTCCGTATGATACTCTACAGAAATTAAAACGAAAAAATCTAAAAACTTACATTAGAGTAAAAAATAATTAAAAATCAATTTAACGCAATTAAAAAGAATCTAATGAAAATATTCAAAACGATTTTCCTTCCTGAAGCTGACAATGCTTTTCGACCGTATGTCGTGATCACAGGAATGAAAATTACCGAATAGGGTTGAACACGAAACTTAAATAGTGATTATTTGTCTTCGCGCATGCACGTAAAGGTCCACGCATCGGAGATCAAATATGGCCGATGAACATTAAGTATTTTGGCCTCATTAAATAAAAAAGTATGTTTTTCGTTAATGGCACGAAAGGCTAATTCTGATGCTGCTGAACGAGAAGCACGAACTGAGGCTTCATGTTGATTTACCCCATATTCAGAGAAAAACGTGTCGAACCTTGGTAAGATGAGTTGCAATCACCACAAGAAATGTATACCAGGTCATTAATTTGTGTTGCGAAGGCGGAAAGAACCGCCAAGTGATTGTTCAGTATAGTGTGTAATTTCCGTATTGGCCTGGCCACAATTTTAAATTCGGTATCTTTAATGAATCTATTAAGCTGTTTGTGCCACTGTTCAACATGTGGGACAGAAATAAAGTATTTTTTGTTAAATTGATTTTTAATTATTTTTTACTCTAATGTAAGTTTTTAGATTTTTTCGTTTTAATTTCTGGAGAGTATCATACGGAAGTGTTCTACGTACTATATTGAGGTAAACTCCTCTTATTTTACAAATATTAATATCAACGTAGAACGTATTGAGCATTATAGCTCTGATTCATACTACCTTTATTGTACGAAATCTTGACCCGATGCTCACATTAAACTAATCCGATTAATTTTATATAAAATCTTAAAAACCGTGAACATATCCCTATTGAAGGATTGTTGAATTATATGATATTAAATAAAAAACTAAACTTGTCTTCAATTCACATAGTCTGCCAGTTGCCGCCAAGGAAGGCCAAGCACAGCCGATGCACATCAACTTACCCCAACCTAAACCCATTAGCATTGACAGACCAGAAAGAGAAGACAATTGTCAAACTGTGTTAAGACTATATTAAATTAAAACCGTATTAAAATATTCTAAGGTTGAACTTCTTAATACATGATCAGGTATTTCGGTCATAAACCGTGCTCACAAGAAGTAACGAGTTAAAAACAATATCCACTCTTTTATATTTTAAAATAGGCACACTGCGACAAGATTATTACCATTAACAAATGTGAATCGTGCTATTCACACATGCATGTGAAGGTTCATGAGTCCAAAATAGTATATGGTCTCCGTACATTTATAGAACAACAATTTAATCGGATCAGTTTGATGTGAGCATCTGGTCAAGATTTCCTACAATAAAGGTATGATATCGATCTTATATTTAAACATTTCCTGTCTGTAGTATGGAAGGTTCTTCATTAAGCACTTGGGATGTTTCTATATATCTTCTGGGTGACAGTTTCTTTGCTAATTTGAAATTGGATGAGGAATGGCCACAATATCCTGTGAACAGATGAATCACACTTTGCTCTGTCAGGTGATGTGAATAAATGAAATTATTACTGCATCAGACACCACATCCAACTCCCCTTCATGGCACGAAAATGACAGTATGGTGTGGTTTCATTCCTCATTTCATCCTTGGTCCACAAATTACCTACCCAAGTCATACTCTGGTTGGGTGATGTGAAAGGTTCTTTTCATGCCATGCAAGATCCACCACATATTGCTGATAATTCAAGATGATATTTAATAAACATGTTCCTAGCAGCATAATTTCTCTAACTTTGCATACACATGGTCTCCATGTTTTCCAGACTTAAAAGCAGTGATTTTGTGATCATGGGGGATACATAAAGTCCACAGTTTATATAGAGTCCTCAACAGTGCCAGTACTGAAAGGAGATTTAATTAGAGATCACAAAAATTCCAGGTATAATATTTTTATCAGTGATAAGCCATGTGCAACATATCATTATTTATGGTCATATTGGAGTGTTGCAAAGTTTGCACCACTAATAAAGTTTTTACAGTCATTTTTGAATTAATTTGTTTATTTGTTCTTATAACATCCTGAACCTGGGGGAACAAACTAAAACTAATGCAAATCTAATATTATATAATTCAAATGCATGTCCAATATCGGAAGTGCACCCCTTTGTTCCTCTCACCAATTTTGTTGCCCTCCTCTGTACTCATTCTAGCAACTCTACATCCTTCCTAAAATGAAGCCTCCAGACCTGTATACAGTACTCAAGGTGTGGCTTGACCATTGCCTCATACAAAGGGATAATGATATATAGGCATTTTGCTAGCAAAATTCCTATATATCATTGACAAAACTCCATGACTTGCTCTGGCAGCCCATCTGCACTGCTCAGAGAACTTCATATCTGCTGCACAATTACCCCCAGGTCTTTTTCATTCTCCACCTCCCTGAGTGTAGTAACACAGATGGTACGTTTCTCTTGGATTACTGCTACCCATATGCAGTACTTTGTCAATTGTCAATGTTAAACTTCAGTTGTCATTCTCAGCCCATCTACCTAACTTTTCTAGACCCTGTTGCAGTAGCATACTATCTTTAGTGTCATTAACAACCCTGTCAACCTTTGTATCATCTGCAAACTTGGATATTAAGCCTCATATAGCTTCATCGATATCATTGATAAATACACAAAACAACAATGGGCCCAGCACCGAAACCTGGGGGGCTCTGCTAATAACATTAGTCCACGTAGAGCAGTGTCCATTTATTACCACTTTTCTAGACCCTGTTGCAGTAGCATACTATCTTTAGTGTCATTAACAACCCTGTCAACCTTTGTATCATCTGCAAACTTGGATATTAAGCCTGATATAGCTTCATCGATATCATTGATAAATACACAAAACAACAATGGGCCCAGCACCGAAACCTGGGGGGCTCTGCTAATAACATTAGTCCACGTAGAGCAGTGTCCATTTATTACCACTGTCTGCCCTCTCCCACACAACCATCCCTTTATCTATTGCAGTAACTTGCCCTTAATGCCATACTGCTACAATTTGTACAGAAGTCTTCACTGTTGAACAAAAGCCGAGAATTAGGGTTGAATTTGAAAGTGTCTGCAATTCTGCCCAGACACGATAGGAGGGAGTATATGATGAGACCCTTGTCGATCAATTCGGCCCTGGAAAGACTGTGCAAGGCTCAAGGGGTAGAATTTTTTTCAGCCTGGACTGTACTTGTTAACAGGAGAGATTGCTTCTACAGGGATGGGATACACTTAAATAGAAAGGGTGCAAGAATATTTGCTGATGCTATCGAGGCAGTGTTAGGTGGGTCGGAAAACTGCTAGCTTGGGGGGAGACAAAGACCAATAGATTGGCAGTAGCCACTGGCAGAGGTGAAAGAGATTCTTGCACTGCTTCTATTAGAATGAGCAGAAGCCTGAAAAACAAGATGCATGGTATTTCAGAGACTGCTGGGAGCCATTGCGGTACAAGTAAACACATGGGTTGTGTTAGGGTAGCTAAGAATAGAAACAGGTGCAGGTATACTTGCTTGTACACCAATGCTAGGAGTTTAGTAAATAAATTTGATGAATTTGAGGTATTGCTCAAAACATCAAAGGCAGATATTCTTGGGATATCAGAGACGTGGTGTCACACAGATATAAGGGATGCAATTTGGGGAGTACAACGTCAACAGAAAGGATAGACAGGATAGGGAGGGGTTATGCTATTAGTTAAGAAACACATAAAAACCAAGGAAGTGAAGCCACTCGACATCGCTGGACAGTGCAATATTGAGTCAGTTTGGTGTGACATAAGCATTGGGAGATCAAAATTGAGTAGGAGTGTGCTATAGGCCTAATGACTCTGATGAATATAATAAGGAACTGTACAGGAAAATAGAGTGGGCCAGTAAATCAGAGAGTCTTATAATGGGAGATTTTAATTTCCCAGATATTGACTGGAATTTGGGGGCTGGTCACTCACACACTAGCAGGGCTTTTGTGGATTTATTGGATGATTGTTTTCTACATCAGCATGTTCGGGAGGCAACTAGAGGGAGTAATACTCTTGATTTGATTATCAGTAGCGATTCTTCGTGCATTAAGAATCTGCAGGTAAATGAACCACTAGGTGGCAGTGATCACAGTGTGCTGAAGTGGGATTTACTCAAAGAGGTAACTACCATTAGGGGTAAAGGGAAGGGTTATTGCTTCCGTAAAGGCGACTACGATGGACTGAGACAGTATTTAAATTCTATACAGTGGGCCGGTCCAACTGATGTTACCAACAGCAAATTCAAAATGGGAAGCATTCAAAGAACTTATCTTGGAAGCTACTAGGCTTTACATACCAACAAAGAAATATTGTTCAAGGTTTAGGCCAAAATGGATGTCAGATGAACTAATGAGGCATATGGCAGAGAAGAAAAATGCATGGGATACTTACAAATTAACACATGACACAGAAGCCTATGATAGATACAAGTTGATATGCAAACAAGTTACAAAGGAGGTTAGGCAGGCGAAGGCAGATTACGAGAAATCCTTGGCAAGGGATGCAAAGAAAAACAGCAAAGAGTTCTTTACTTATGTAAACTCTAGAAGGAAGGGGATAAATCAGATTGGTCCACTTGATATTGATGGGTCAACTGTTGATGATCCTGCTCAGGTAGCTAACAAACTAAATGAATACTTTGCATCGACATTCACACATGAGGAGTTATTCAGCGAGGGGAATGCCAGAGGTGTATTCAACTCTAGCAGTAAGCTACAGAATCTTGAAATAACTGGGAGTAAAGTGGAGGAGAAACTGTTGAAGATAAACACAAGAAAGGCACCCGGGGTGGATGGGATCTATCCAGTTATATTAAAGGAGGCAGCAAAGGAAGTAAGCAAACCCTTAGCCATAATTATGAGAGCTTCCTTGGACTCAGGGGAGGTACCCATACACTGGAAATGTGCAAATCTGACCCCAATTCACAAAGGAGGATCAAAGTAATTATAGACCTGTGAGCTTAACTTCTGTTCCAGGAAAATTAATGGAGGCACTGGTTAAAGAAGCACTGCAGGATCATTTAGACAAGACTTCAGTTATAGCTCAGATACAGCATGGTTTAGTTAAGGGGAAGTCTTGCCTGACCAATTTGATTGGATACTATGATGCAGTCACAAAAGAACTGGATGCAGGGAATAGCTTTGATATTATATACTTGGATCTTAGAAAGGCTTTTGATACTGTTGCACATGGAAGACTGCTACACAAATTGGAGCAGTGTAGCATTGGAGGCAAATTGCTGCTATGGATAAAGGGGTGGTTGAGGGGGAGAAGACAGAGAGTGGTAATCAATGGACACTGCTCATCGTGGACTAATGTTATTAGTGGAGTCCCTCAGGGCTCAGTGTTGGGTCCATTATTGTTTTCTGTATTTATAAATGATATTGATGATGGTATATCAAGCTTAATGTCCAAGTTTGCAGACGATACAAAGGTTGGCAGGGTTGTCAAGGACACTACTGACACTATGCTGCTGCAACAGGATCTGGAAAGGTTGAGCAGATGGGCTGAGGGGTGGCAAATGAAGTTTAACATTGACAAATGTAAAGTACTACACATGGGAAACAGCAACCCCAGAGCAACATATCAACTCTGTGGTGTGGTACTACACTGACAGTGGTAGAGAATGAAAGGGACTTGGGGGTGGTTGTGCAGGCGGATATGAAGTTCTCTGAACAGTGCAGACGGGCTGCAAGAGTAGCTCATGGTGTATTGTCAATGATATATAGGAATTTTTCTAGCAGGGATAAGGAGGTGATTATTCCCTTGTATAAGGCAATGGTCAGGCCACACCTAGAGTACTGTATACAGGTCTGGAGGCCTCATTTCAAGAAGGATGTAGAGCTGCTGGAACGAGTACAGAGAAGGGCAACAAGATTAGTGAATGGAACAAAGGGGTGCTCTTACGAAGAAAGGCTTAAGTTTTGCAAATTACAGTGTCTGGAGACTAGGCACCAGCGAGGTGATCTGATAGAGGTGTATAAAGCCTTGAATGGTTTAAGCATGCTCAATGCTGATGGGATTCTTCCTCTAGCTCAGAAAAATCACCCGAGAGGGCATAAATTCAAATTGAGGAAAGACAGATGTAGGATAGACGTGCGGAAATTTGCCTTTAGCCAGCGGGTGGTTGGTTGGTGGAACAGACTTCCATCCCTTGTAGTGGAGGTTGAGAGCCTAAATAAGTTTAAGGCTCAGCTGGACAGGTATTTTGAACGAACAGAGGGGTGAAGTGGGTTTTTTTTTTTTGCTGATGCTGCATAAGCTTGCTTTATTGCATCAAATGCCTCTACTAATGCTAATGCTAATGTGCAACAGTATCAAAAAGCTTTTTTGAAATCCAAGTATCAAAATTATTTTTAGCATCCAGTTCCCGCATGACCACATTGCAGTATCCAATCAGATTGGTCAGATAAGACTTCCCCTTAACAAACCCATGCTGCATCTGAACTATTGCTGTTGTCTTGTTTAGGTGATCCTGTATCACCTCTTTAACTCCATTATTATTCTCGGAACAGAAGTTAAACTAACAGGTCTATAATTATTTGTGAATTGGGGATACATTTGCATATCTCTAGTCCATGGGACCTCCCCTAACTTTGAGGATGCTTTCATAATTATGGCTAAGGGTTTGGTTACTTCTCTTGTTGCCTCCTCCGTTATAACTGGATAAATTCCATCTGCTGTAGGTGCCTTTTTTATGTTTAACTTCAACAATTTCTCCTCTACTTTGCTCTAAGTTATCACAAAATCATAGCTCCCTGTTAGAGTTTGATAAACTTCTGGCATTCCCCTCCTTAAATAACTCATGTGTGAATGTAGATGCAAAATACTCATACAGTTTATCAGCTACTTGAGCAGGATCATCAATAGTCGAACCATCTGTTAAGTGGACCAATCTGATTCATCCCCTTCCTTCTAGAGTTTACATGATTAAAGAACTCTTTGCTGTTTTTCTTTGCTTCCTTTGCCAAAGATGTCTTGTAATCTGCCTTTGCGTGCCTCTTTTGTCACTTGATTACAGACTAGCTTATATCTGTTGTAGGCTTCTGTGTTGCCTGATAATTTATGTGCACGTTATGCATTTTTCTTCTCTGCCACGAGCCTCATTAATTCATCCAACATCCATTTAGGCCTGAACCTTGAACAGTAATTCTTAGTTGGTATGAAAAGCCTAGTAGCCTCCAAGATCAAACTCCTGAGGGCTCTCCATTTAGAATTCACCATTGGTAACATCATCAGTTGATCCCACTCTATAGAATTTAAAACTGTCAGTCCTCTGTAGTCACTTTTATGAAAACAAAAACCCTTCCCTATACCTTTGATCGTAGTTACATCTTTAAGACTACATCAGTACACTTAAATCTTAACGCTCTTTGTACATGTCGAAAGAAATAATATTGAATCCAGATAAAGAATAGCTGTGTTGAGTGTGAAGTCAGAGAAGCCACTAAATAAAAAAGTGCTTATAAGTGTTCTCGGAGTGATAGGGGAGCAGGTGATACAGGCTCTAGTGGATAATGCAGCAGACATTTCTATCATCACTTGTAATTCTATCAGAAAATTAAGGATAATAGGGAGTGGAGGAAATTATTGTTTTTCATCATGCTGTGTAACAATGTGTGACTGATGATCTTAATAGCTGGCTAAAATATATAGATCGTTGTATTAAGATATGTATTAATATAGTTTGTCCTCACCTGTAAGTGATCATTAGATCACTTTCAGCTTAAGACTATCCAAAGATATGAACTGGAACAGTTTTATTACAGGGTTTCTGGACACTCCAAGGGTAAATATTAGTAAGAAGGTGGACCATGTGTTTAGGTACAATTATGCAATCTTTAGAAAACTGATGAAAAACTGGTTGTCGATAAGACTAATATGGTCATTGACTGAGAAGTGGAGTGTAATTCACATAACTGAAATGCAGAGAAGTACATATCATGAAATGCAATGAAATACATATCTGGGAGAATTACATAAGAATTTACTTTGTTGACAGATCTGCAATAAATTACAATTCGATCATAATGGTATTATAAAATATAGGGTTGAAAGTCAAAGTACTGCAACTTCAATATTTGCACCTTCAGAAATGGTATCTCGGATTCTAAAAAACTACCGTTATAGGAATTTGGTGGGACACCTTGGCACAAATTTTAGAGGTGCTTCTGGTTATACAGTGGATTCCGGTTATTTGGGCCACCGGTTAATCGGGGCAGCCATTTATTTGGGGCAAATCTTAAAAAACAGAACCCAATCGAGAAAATAGCCAGGGTTTACTTCGCTTAATTGGGACAAAATGCTGTTTAATCAGGGCAGGAGAATGCAGCACTGAAGATTACCCTACAGTTGTCTCCGACCGAACTATGTAGTTCGGTTGGATTTCTGGAGGTCATAACATAAAACAATAAAAACAATTAGCAGTCATCTGTTTATTGGGCTTTTCTGTTAGTGGAATCTATCATAAACGGATTGTAAACTCGATCTTATTGAATTTGCGATAATACCGACAGCTGGAATTCTGTGGGTTATTATGGTGAAATATGTTTACACTGCCATGGAATCTTCAATCATACAAAAAAAATTAATTTTCAGATCTTCTCTTCATTCCTTTTTAAAGCTTTGTAGCTCATTACTCTGTTCTTACTTGCGCGTATTTTGTTACTTGCAATTTACAAAATACAATGTACCCCCCCACCACAGACAACTGCAATGTTGTCTGTGGGGGGGGGGGTACATTGTACTTTTAACTATTTACGTGAAACTTCGGGTAATTGGGGCAGCCACTTAATCGGGCCAAAATGCACTTGTCCCGGTGTGTCCCAAATAACCGGAATCGACTGTATATGAAGAGTGACTTTATAAAACTGTCACGAATGTCAGATCAGTATCTAACCTGTATTTCCTATGTCCTTGGATACCACATGCTGTTTTTTTCTTGATGCAATAGCTATTCACTGCCATCTCTGAAGAGGGTGGATAGGTGTCCTCTGGTGATTACACTCCAAGTCCTTCAGATCCCAAGCAAATGCAAACCGGTGAAATGATACAAGAGTTAAAAAAATATAAAAGGTTTTTTTTGTTTATTTTTATTTTATTATAAAAAAAGGACTGCTCATTTAAGAATAGTTGACTGCAATGGGACAACTGAGGGGTGTGGTTATTAGTTGAAATTTTAGTTTTGATATTGCAACTTAGGTTTAGTTCAGCTTTGAAATAAGGTAGTGGATTCTTATCCAGTCAACTTAAGTTTCTGTACAAGTTATGAAACTTTTTAAATACTATAATATATATACAGATACATCTGTAATATTTTAATGCAGATATTAAATTACTAACATAAGTATACAAAAATGTAATGCAGTGGTTCCTCATTATCCATCATGAATTGGTTCCAGGGAAGTAAAACTTGAGCACAAATCTACTTTTTTTTTGGTTTGCCTCAATTAACAATAACAATTTATTGTATTAAATAAACGCAAATAAAAACTAGTTTGATGATAATTTTATTCATTTAAATATAGTGTGAAAATACATCCCTGATCTCACTTGAAATTTAAAATCCAGAAGTTGAGGGTTGTGGATGCCTGGAGTTATCTTTCTTCTTAAAAAGTGGGTACAGAGTTTACTGCCTCCTATCAGTCTTCCTCTCACTCAGGACTTGTAGTAATGAAGATTGGTAGAAACCAGTCTTTGTAGCTACAAAGCAGATCTCTTTGCATTTGGGTATTCACTCCCCATTCTTGAAGAAATCAATCAGTGTTATTCTTAATTTCCTCTTTCCAGCATCATCATCATCAGTAACTTCTCTGAGTCACTGAATTCACTTAATTGAACCAGGTCTTTATTTCAACATGCCACCAAAAGTTCTTCAACATCCGGGTTCTGATTCCAAACTTAACTCGTTACCCCCACTCACCAATTCTTTCCTGTAGTTTTTGAGCATTGTTGGGAATTCATAACTACATTCAGGCCATATCTTCATGTAGCATTCATAAAGCAGGAACTGAGTTCGTCACAGGTGGCTGCAATGTTGTCTGTTGCATTCTTGACATTGAATTGTTTCCAAAATTCCCCTGAAGTGAGCTCTTTTTTATTTTCAGGAATTTAGTAAAAGATCATATGGTAGTATTACTTGAAAATAGTAATTGCATTCTGATCAAAGGGCTATAAGATTGATTTCATATGGGAGGAATAAAGTGAATTTCCTCATTTCACTTCCACCATCCTATTGCTAAGTCATTCTTGCTGAGGTAAATTTTTAATGTAGGGCAGAAATGATAGAGCCATTTCTTTGAACAAGGCACTGGTAACTCAAACTGTTTTGTTTGATATACAAATCAAGGAATCTAAAGTCCTTGGGTTTTTTAGTGGTAAATGAGTGTCAGTTTCAGAATTGCTTCCCAGAATTAGTCACTGATATCCAATTTTTAGATGATTTATGGCCTATCCAGCTCTTCTTTCCCTTTCTTCATGATGAAAGTTCTTTTGGGAATCTTCTGTAATTGTCATGTTTAATTGATATTAAAGAGTTGTTTAGGACTGTATCTAAGCTTCTCGATAATTTGTGCAACCTTGCTAACATAATTCCTTGCTGATTGGATATCAGTGCTTGCTGTCCTATGTTGAATGAATTAGTATTTAAAAAGGGAAAAAGACCATATTTCACCACTGATCCACAGGTTTGAATGGGTCAGTGGTGAAGGACTGTTGTTAAAGGAGGACCAGCTCAATAATTGCATTCTGTAATATTTTGATAGAGTAATTTATTCGTGGAAGCCAAATTTGTCTTTAATGCTTATTATACTAAACAAGAAAAACAAATCCTGTATTGGTTTCGGATAAACATATTAACCGAAAAATAGTATTGCTCAGCCCTTTTTCCTAATATGGATAGGATGAGATGTGATTTCAAGTTTCAGACCAGTGATGTAACTTTTTTAAAGTGCTACTGGGGTTGCATTTATGAATACAAAAATGTTTCTAAATAAATATTATTTATTAAACTAAACACTAAATTGTTCATCATAAAATTTTAATGATAAATTTAGTGTCATCATACTTCTTGTCATATGTAAATAAATACATAGAAAGGATTACATTCTTAATAACAGTAGTCAGAATGTTTCAAATGAGTTAGTTGATTATTCCATTATTTTTGGATTTATGCATAAACTAGCAGCTGCAAATTATTAGAATATTAATAGAAATATAGTTATCAGATATTTATATAAATATCTGGTAACAGATAAAAATGTTATAGAATAAACAAGCAAGCACCAAAGTCATCATTTGTTTTACTTAGAGCTAATTACTGCACACTGGTAATTATGAAAAAAATTATAAAAGATCTGTATTCTTCTGATGTATAGATGTTCATTGTATAAAATAATAAAAATACAGGTATATAAGAGTTCCAATAAATAATTTTTTGCTACCATCATATATTTAGTAAGCCTTGGAATTTGCTAGTTGTAGATTCTGTTCAATAGAAGTTACACACATCTGTATGTTCAATGTAAGAATACTTTTCTACCTACAGTAAAGAATTACAGCACGTGTATATCGAATAAATTTATACAACTACTTCATTTGTTACTTCATCACTATAAAATATACTAAAGACATCAATCATAAAAAAATAACATAATGCAGTTTCAAAATTGTTGACATTCTTATAAAAATGAAAAAGCAGCTAGCTTTTTGAAAAACAAATCCAGAAAGTCAAGTAATGTTATAAATGGTAGATGTACAAAGTTTGTAGTTTTTAGGTGTAAGGAGGTCTGCCAGAACTCGGTAGGTAGGGCATGACACATTAATGTTACATTTCTCAGCTGAAACAATCAAACTGTTTTTTTTTTTCTCTCTCTCTCTCTCTGAGCTGCTTGCACCTGTAAAAGTCTGGGTAACCCTGATGTAAATTGTAAAATTGTGCCATATATCTAAAATACTGACTTTTCAGCATTATATATGTACACTTATAGTATTCAGCAAGAAAATATAACTTTTCTGCTTGTGAGACCACATTAAAAGATTTATAATCAACCTTGAACAGCCTTTATTTACCTTTTTTTTTTTTTTCTTTTTTTTTTTAAGCACCCCAAAGTTTTGTAAAGTTCGTGCTGATTATTACTGCACACACACACACACAATCAAATTCTCTTTCAGATTTGTACAGTCATTTTGTTCACTTTGATTCCCTGCTTTCTTTTTTATTTCCCTAAAAAAAAAAAATAAAAAAAAAATACATATATAGAAAAAAATAAATACATATATATATATATATATAAAAGCTATTAAAAATATACGAAATAGAGTAGCATACAAGATGTATGAGAACTGAGTGAAAAATTATATGTAGAAAACAATGAAACAGGTAGTAGTAGTAGTGGCATGTGATTCAAGGTGTGCCAAGAGGCTACTGCTTGTTCTTTTGGTTTTCTAAATTTAATTAATTTTCATGGTTTCTACACTTCCATCCTCTTACTATATATTTTTACAGTTTTATTTCTTTTGATTTTAATATATATATATATATAAGTTGATTTCTTGGCATGTGATTTGCATCAGAGACTTTATGTTGTCGTCCTTTTGTGCAATCTTGGTGGTCAGCTTTTGATGATGACACCAGAGTTACACGACAGTATATTTATTTTTTTAAATTTGTTATATGTTCTTTTTTCTGTATACCTCCATTTGTTTTTTCCATATATTTCTTTGCTCTTTTTCTGTATCTGTTTGCTCTATTACTTATATTTCTTGTCTTTTTGCATGTATACAGGGCATCTCAAAAATACACGACATAACTTCAGGAATGAGTTCCTCATATGGAGACAATAAAAATATTTTATATCAACATAGTTCTGGAAATGCTTGGTTTCCGAGTTTTGAAGGTCTGTCTATGACACTTAACTGTTCACATCACCCACCTTCTGCCTGAATACAGGCCTCTCATGGACTCGCGAAGACGATGCCAGATTCCTGGCATGTTTCGTATTGGCTCACAACCTGCCACAATTCAATTGCGGAGAGTTTCCACATCAGCTACCAGAGTCGAATACACCAATAACTTTTAATGGTCCCACAAGAAGAAATCTAGTGGGTTTAAATCAGTGAGCATGGAGGCCAGGCAGTTGGTCCACCTCTACCTATCCACTGACCAGGAAACCTTTGATTCAGGTAATTGTGGGCTAGGTGACTGAAATGTATGGGAGTGCCATCGTGCATGAAGTGTGCTTGTTGACGAATGATCAGTGGCGTGGTGTCAAAAATCAGGCATGTTGTTTTCCAGAAAGTTTGTGTTCGCCTTTCTCTGTGAGTTTGATTGGAAGTACATGGGGCCCAAATAACTTATCATCAAAAACACCCACCCAGACGTTGAGGCTGAACCGCTGTTGGTGATGTGATGGAAGAATTGCAGGAAAGTGAGTTGTACCACACTGCTGCAAGAACCACTGGCAGAACATTACTTGCACAGGATAATCTACTGGTGACAAGGCCTGTACCAGTTGCAGATGGTAAGGATACAGTTGGTGTTCTCGCAACACTCTCCAAATAGTCCAACGTTGAACAGCCAGTTGCATTGCTATTCTGTGTGTGCTGATTCCAGGAGAGCATGTACAACATCCAAAATCTCCTCCTCTACTTCAGGAGTCGTAGATCTTGGTTGTCCTCTGTCGGCAGCACGAGGTGTAAAGGTCCCATGTTCACAAAGGCGGTGATGGATACCTTCAAATGTTTTCCTGTCTGGACATCTTTGTTCTGGAAACCTTTTGTGGTACAAACGACAGAGCCTCCAGAGCATTGCCATCCGCCAAACCGTACATAAAGTGCATATCCGCTTGCTCCTGATTTGAGTACATGGTCGGAATGGAAAACCACCAGATTCTATCAGTACCTTGTGATGAAGGAAATCACCTGCAGAAGATAAGACATTCCAGTTAATAACTCGGGAGCCAAGCATTTCCGGAACTATGTTAATATAAAATATTTTTATTGTTTACATCTGAGGAACTCATTCCTAAAGTTATGTCGTGTATTTTTGAGACACTCTGTATACAGGGGATCCTTGTCATCCAAGGATAATTGGTTCCAGAAAATTCCACTTAAAACAGGGCTCAAATTTTTTAATGGTTATTATTTAAATAAAACCAAATGCAATTAGGCATAATATTTTAAGATTCTATATCTATATAATATTAATGTAGGTATACCATAGACAACTCTTAAAGAAAAACTACAGTAGTAGTGTGAAAGGTATCATTTCATCTGTATCTCATATTGTGCTCATCCTTCACAATGAGTTGCCCATGTATTGCACTACCTCGAATAAGTAATGCTTCACTAATAGAGAAGACTATTGTTACTTATTCTTGGTGGGCACCACTCCCAAAATGATATGGGATAAGAAACTGTGCTATCCACCTACTATCCCTATTAGACTTCGGAAAGTGATTGTAGGAGAGGAAGAGGAAGAAATGCCATCAAAAGAAGAAAGTGACCATTACTCCCACTCACTCCCTGAACTAAACCACTCACGAACCCCCAGAATAGGCAACGCTTCTTCATCCTTAACAAATTACCATGTATTGCACTACCTCGAATAAGTAACGCTTCACTAATAGAGAAGGCTGTTGTTACTTATTTTCACTGGGCACCAACACCCAGATGGCACTGTTTCAAAGCTAGTTGGCTTTTCATCGGCTTTTCACCCACCGATGAAAAGACAACTAGCTGTGAAACAGGTGAAGTTCAATGGTGAAACAAAGTGTGAACTTTGTTTATCTGTTCACAGGTACCTGTGGGCAGGTAAGTGATTAATTTTGACATTTTGAAGACTGAACAGGAAGTATATTGGTGAAGTAAAATATAAACTGTGTAAATAAAGTAATTTTCTTTCAGGAGAGGATTGAACTTTTTAAATTAGCATTGTATGTTGTCTACTTTTCTACTTCATTTTACTGCATTACCTTTATAACATGGATAATACCAAAGACAGCAAACTCAACTCGGGAGGTTGGAGTTGAGATCCCTTCTATTAGTAATGTAAAATTGACCACGCAATTGGACAAGAAGTACCCCAAGGTTATTATCACAAAGTGTAATAAAGATTTACTGCTGGATGAAAAATCCACTTCAGTTGATTCTTCCCCCGTTTCTGAGGTGCATGATTCAATAAACACAAATGAAGAGGTAAGTCCTCCTCAAACAGAATGTTTGTTTGTTTTTAGGAGCATTAGCAACTAAGGTCACATTGCTCCGGGGATATGCGGTGGTCATTCCCTGACCTTTCTGCATCGTCCATATTTGGTGGTCACGAGCTCGAACCCCGGTCTAATCAAGAAGCGTGTGCTACGCACTGCTGCTCCTGCCAACCTGGCTACTGAGGCACCAACAGACAATGTAAATAATAGATCTTTCACAGAAGGTTTAGACCTGAGTGAGCCACTGGATGCATCAACTGTGCATAGTACTGTAATTAAGATCAAAAAGGCCTTAGGTGACTTAAGGCGAAGTCCGTCGCGCTCCATATTAGGGCAGAGCTTTCTGACCAATTCATCAAAAATCAACCTGCTGCAACAAGATCGTTTGCTGATGATGTTAGAGAGGGAGTACCCAAACAAATGCTTGCCAGGTCATGGTAAAACAATTTCTAAACAACTAAACATGGATAATAATGAGGTTCAGAGTGTTATGGACCCTTCATCAGCATCTAGTTCTCAAGGACTGGGAGATCCCAATAAATGTTTATTTTGAGACCTCTTTCTGACTCTGACATTAATTCAAGCCAGGATATTAAAAATACAGTTACTAACACAATAAAACAGGACTATAGAGGTAAAGAACATTGGATTCCTAAGAAATAAACGGGTGTTGACTGAGACAACAGCAGATGCTGAAAAGATTAGTAAAGCAAGCTCTCTTACTGGAGCTGGATTGTTGATTGATAAACCCAAAATGACAAATCCTACAGTCCTTATATATGGGGGTTCCCAAGGACTTCACAAAAGATGAGATACTTGAGGATCTTTATTTAAAGAACTTCAAAGATTGTGGCTTCTAGCAGGATGAGGTAACAAATGAGACTGCCTTTAGATTCAATTCTGGATCAGCTGTCAAGGTTACAAACTAGGTGATTAGTTTTAGCGCAAGACTCAACACAAAATGACAGAGCGTATCTTGGTTTTATGTTACACAGGTTTCGTAGATTTACTGTTGTTGATAAATATTTCAGAGGCTTAGCATATGGCCATTCCTCTAATAATTGTATCCAAAAGACTGTATCTTGTGGCCAATTGCGCCAAGGGGGGACACATATATGCGAAGTGTAAGTATAAAAACCAGCCATCGCAGTGTGTGAACTGCCAACGGAAAAACAAAGATCATGACCATTTGGTGAGAGACAGTAAATGTGCCGAGTATATCAAACTTGAAGTAACAGTTTTAATTCAACAACACAAGAAATAAAAGTACTACAAATTAATAGCCATTGCTCTAGAGTGGCATCTGACGAAATCAGAATTGCAGCTGTTGAAAATGATTCTGATCTTATATGTATACAGGAGCCATTTTTCTTCACTCAGGTTGGGGGAGCCGCTCATAAAGTGATGGGCTTTCCAATCTCAACAAGAATAATAGCATCTAGCGATGTACCTCCAAAAGCAGCTATTGTTGTCAAGAATAATGATCTAGTCATAACTGTTATTAGCATTAGCATTAGTAGAGGCATTTGATGCAAGAAAGCAAGCTTGTGCAGCATCAGCCAAAAAAAAAATAAAGTAAAATAAATAAATAAAAAAATAACCACTTCCGCTTCACCCCTCTGTTCATTCGAAATACCTGTCCAACTGAGCCTTAAACTTATTTAGGCTATCAACTTCCACGACAAGGGATGGAAGTCTGTTCCACCTACCAACCACCCTCTGGCTAAAGGCAAATTTCCGCACGTCTATCCTACAACTGTCTTTCCTCAATTTGAATTTATGCCCTCTCAGGTTATTATTCTGAGCAAGAGGAAGAATCCCATCAGCATTGAGCATGCTCAAACCATTCAAGGCTTTGTACACCTCTATCAGATCACCTCGCTGGTGCCTAGTCTCCAGACACTGTAATTCACAAAACTTTAGCCTTTTTTCGTAAGAGCACAACTTTGTTCCATTCACTAATCTTGTTGCCCTTCTCTGTACTCGTTCCAGCAGCTCTACATCCTTCTTCAAATGAGGCCTCCAGGCCTGTATACAGTACTCTAGGTGTGGCCTGACCATTGCCTTATACAAGGGAATAATCACCACCTTATCCCTGCTTGAAAAATTCCTATATATCATTGACAATACACCATGAGCTACTCTTGCAGCCTGTCTGCACTGCTCAGAGAACTTCATATCTGCCTGCACAACCACCCCCAGGTCCCTTTCATTCTCTACCACTGTCAGTGGAGTACCACAGAGTTGATACGTTGCTCTGGGGTTACTGTTTCCCATATGTAGAACTTTACATTTGTCAATGTTAAACTTCATTTGCCACCTCTCAGCCCATCTGCTCAACCTTTCCAGATCCTGTTGCAGCAGCATAATGTCAGTAGTGACAACCCTGCCAACCTTCGTATCGTCTGCAAACTTGGATATTAAGCTTGATATACCATCATCAATATCATTTATAAATACAGAAAACTATAAAGGACCCAATACTGAACCTTGAGGGACTCCAGTAATAACATTAGTCCACGATGAGCAGTGTCCATTGATTACCACTCTGTCTTCTCCCCCTCAACCACCCCTTTATCCATAGCAGCAATTTGCCTCCAATGCCACACTGCTCCAATTTGTGCAGCAGTCTTCCATGTGCAACAGTATCAAAAGCCTTTCTAAGATCCAAGTATATAATATCGAAGTTATTCCCTGCTTCCAGTTATTTTGTGACTGCATCATAGTATCCAATCAAATTGGTCAGGCAAGACTTCCCCTAAACAAAACCATGCTGTGTCCGAGCTATAACTGAAGTCTTGTCTAGATGATCCTGCAGTGCTTCTTTAACCAGTGCCTCCATTAATTTTCTGGGAACAGAAGTTAAACTCACAGGTCTATAATTACTTGTGTCAGCCTTTGATCCTCCTTTGTGAATTGGGGTCACATTTGCACATCTCCAGTCCATGGGTACCTCCCCTGAGTCAAAGGAAGCTCTCTTTTTTTTTTTTTTTTTTTTTTTTTTGATTTGGTAGTTGTTGGCGCATCGGCTTCTGTGGCCATATTGCACCTCCCAAGGTTTTTGCAGTACTTTGATCGAAGCCCGAGGCGGGAATCGAACCCGTGACCTTTGGGTTGCCGGGCAGGTACTTTACCCACTCAGCTAGCCCGGTCGGCTAAGGAAGCTCTCATAATTATGGCTAAGGGTTTGCTTACTTCCTTTGTTGCCTCCTTTAATATAACTGGATAGATCCCATCTACCCCAGGTGCCTTTCTTGTGTTTATCTTCAACAATTTCTCCTCCCCTTGACTCTCGGTTATTACAAGATTCTCTAGCTTACTGCCAGAGTTGAATACACCTCTGGCATTCCTCTCGCTGAATAACTCCTCATGGTGAATGTCGATGCAAAATATTCATTTAGTTTGTTAGCTACCTGAGCAGGATCATCAACAGTTGACCCATCGATATCAAGTTGACCAATCTGATTCATCCCCTTCCTTCTAGAGTTTACATAAATAAAGAACTCTTTGCTGTTTTTCTTCGCATCCCTTGCCAAGGATTTCTCGTAATCTGCCTTCGCCTGCCTAACCTCCTTTGTAACTTGGTTACAGATCAACTTGTATCTATCATAGGCTTCTGTGTCACGTGTTAATTTGTATGTATCCCATGCATTTTTCTTCTCTGCCATATGCCTCATTAGTTCATCTGACATCCATTTAGGCCTAAACCTTGAACAATATTTCTTAGTTGGTATGTAAAGCCTAGTAGCTTCCAAGATAAGTTCTTTGAATGCTTCCCATTTTGAATTTGCTGTTGGTAACATCATCAGTTGATCCCACTGTATAGAATTTAAATACTGTCTCAGTCCATCGTAGTTGCCTTTACGAAAGCAATACCCCTTCCCTTTACCCCTAATGGTAGTTACCTCTTTGAGTAAATCACACTTCAGAACACTGTGATCACTGCGACCTAGTGGTTCATTTATCTGCAGATTCTTAATGCATGAAGAATCACTACTGATAATCAAATCAAGAGTATTACTCCCTCTAGTTGCCTCCCAAACATGCTGATGTAGAAAACAATCATCCAATAAATTCACAAAAGCCTTGCTAGTGTGTGAGTGACCAGCCCCCAAATTCCAGTCAATATCTGGGAAATTAAAATCCCCCATTATAAGACTCTGATTTACTGGCCCACTCTATTTCTCTGTACAGTTTCTTATTATATTCATCAGAGTCATTAGGCCTATAGCAAACTCTTACTCTCAATTTTGATCTCCCAATGCTTATGTCACAACAAACTGACTCGACACTGCACTGTCCAGCGATGTCAACTGGCTTCACTTACTTGGATTTTATGTGTTTCTTAACTAATAGCATAACCCCTCCTCCCTTCCTATCCTTTCTGTAGACATTGTACTCCCCAAATTCCAGTTCTGCATTCCTTATATCTGTGTGACACCACATCTCTGAAATCCCAACAATATCTGCCTTTGATGTTTTGAGAAATACCTCACATTCATCAAATTTATTTACTAAACTCCTAGCATTGGTGTACAAGCAAGTATACATGCACCTGCTCTTCCTCGTAGCCACCCTAACACAATCCATTTGTTTACTTGTACCCTCATGATTCCCAGCAGTCTCTGAAATATCCTGCATCTTATTTTCCAGGCTGCTGCTCATTCCAATAGAAGCAGTGCAAGAATCACTTTCTCCTCTGCCAGTGGCTACTGTTAATCTATTAGTCCTTGTATCCCCTCAATCTAGCAGTTTTCCGACCCACCTAACACTGCCTCGATAGCATCAGCAAACATTCTTGCACCCTTTCTATTTAAGTGTATCCCATCCCTGTAGAAGCAGTCTATCCTGTTAACAAGTACAGACCAGGCTGAAAAAAATTTTACCCCTTGAGCCCTGCACAATCTTTCCAGGGCCGAATTTTTCGACAAGATTCTCAACATATACTCCCTCCTATTGTGTCTGGGCAAAATTGCAGACACTTTCAAATTCTACCCTAAATCACGGCTTTTTTTCAGCATTGTCTTGTACTTGTTAAGTAATTCTGCCGGTCTCCTACTCTTAATATTATTAGTGCCAACGTGTACAACAATATCACCCTTTGTGCCCTTAAAGGATGATATCCGCCCTACAACGTCATCAACCTTTGCCCCTGGCAGACATACCCTGGTCCTGTTCTGCCTATCCTTTTTACAAAGCATGTTTCCCGTTTCCCTGACAATAGAGTCACCAACAACTACTAGTTCCTTTGGGACCAGCGTATTCTGCCTTGGGGGTTGCCGCTGTATTGCGCGATGACCAAGTGCAAGCTCTGGCATTGGTGTGGGCAGCTGAGAGCTTGAGGGGCCCCTCACTTGTAATCCTTCGATGGCATCCACCCTGTCCTTCAAGCTCTCATAGAGGCCCATAACAACGTTGAGTTGTCGCCTGATTATCTTACACTCCTTGCATCGCGCACGTACAAAGAAATCCCCCATGGCAGTATCATGTCCCATACCTGACTGCTCCGCAAACATCAAGCAAATAGTGCATCTTAAAAGGCTGTGATTCAGAGGGCAACTGTCCCCCCCCTGAGTTCTCCCCTGAGCCACAGCATTCCCATTAGCTTGAGCCTTTTGCTTTGCTGCTCTGGTTTGAGTCATACTTTAATAAAATTTAAATTTCAGTACAAAATTAAATCCTAAACTTTTATCCCAACACAGTTATAACGCTATATTTATGTTTCAGTAACGAGTGTTATCTACGAAATCTACAAGTGTTATCTACGAAATCCCTTTATATAACTTCCGTATCAAGTTATGTATTAATCATTTATTTTTACTAATTATTTATGTTACGTAACCTAAGTGGTTATATGTAGAGTTAAAAGTACAATTTAATTGCCAATGAAGTTCGACAAGATTAATAGTTTTACTGATTAATTTTCGCGTAACAATGGCGGCTATTTACGAATGGTAAACACGTGGATTATACCCTTTCCGATATTAAGTAATACCTACAAAATCTCTATCTGAGATACTTTAAACTTAAGTACCGTAAATAGGAATATAAAGCTACTCTAGAAATAAGTTAATATGTCAATTTAAACTAATAAAGCAGAAAATAAATCAGAAAAAACTTCTCTGTTCCAAGAGCGGCAGAAAGGCACGTCCGCACAGGCAACTCTCGTCCTCAGATATTACTCAAGAATGTTCTGCAAATTCTGCTTGTATTGTGGTTTCTACTGACTCAATATCACTTTACCTAGTTTTTCTATACTGCCTTCCTTTGGAGAATCTGAATAACTCCTTACATATATTGGACAAAACTCCAGATTTGCTTTTTGCAATGAAATAACTGCTGCCTTAATGCAAAGTCTCTGTTGTGGCATAGTTTTTACACTGATGTTAGAGGGAATTTATTTGAGGCATTGATTCTTAATCACAACTTATGTATACATAACCTCCCAGACAAACTGTTCACATATGCTACCGTGAATGGGGAAGTTGAATATTGACATCGCTATGTTTTCCCTCAAAATTGTCAATAAAATTCAAGACTGCAAAGTTGAGCAAAATTTGATAAAAACAGTGATCATTGTGCTATCACATTTAATATTAGACTTGACTTGTCAAAACAAACTGCACCATTTAAGAAGATTTCTCATGGACAAAGTAAATTGGCATAAATTTCACGAATTTTTAAATGTATTCTTTAAAACGTATTAAGTGTATTTTTTGAATTAAGTGTATCTTTACTGAAAACATAACAATTAAATAATTTGTCTGCAATAGAATACCTTCGATATGTGGCACCTCCGTGGGCAGGAGCAGCAGTGCGTAGCACACGCTTCTTGATTAGACCGGGGTTCGAGCCCATGACCACCAAATACGGAGGATGTGGAAAGGTCAGGGAATGACCCCTGCATATCCCCGGAGCAATATGGCCTTAGTTGCTAATGCTCCTAAAAACCAAATAACAAATAACAAACCTCCAATATGTACAGTCTCATCTCTTTTTGGTGATGCAATTTTCTACCTGTAAGAAACAAAATAAAAGGAATCTCTGTACCATGGTGGAACTCTTCTCTGGCAGATCTGGGGTTTCGAGTTCAATGAGCAAGAAGGGCATATCAACGTGGCAGACAATGTCTGAACAAGATGTTTTAATTCTTAAAAATGACCTGAAAGATAAGAGAAAGAATTTCCATAAGGCTGTTGCTGAAAGTAAACTGAAGTGATGGCAAGACCTGGTTAGGCAAATTGGGAAATCAGAATCTTGGGGCCTAATATACAAAATAGTGAGAAATAAACTTATCACAGAGACATCTACAACACAGTTATTAGCAACACTCTAGAATCTACTGACTGGACAACCACAGTTGACACCATAGTTAAACAATTATTTCCCTCGGACGTAATTCAGAATGACACTTTTGAACAGACACAGATACGTAAAGAAAACATCGAATATACAGGTTCAACAGATATAGAACTTTTCACCACAATTGAACTTGTAATTGCCATCTCTAAATTAAATCCAAAAAAAAAAAAAAAAGATGCCCAGGTCTTCACCTTATTGAAAATCAAATAATAATCAAATTTCATGAATTTTTCCCAGCTGTACTGCTCAACTTGTTCAACAAATGTCTTCTGGAGGGCAGCTTTTCAATTCCATGGAAGTTGGCCCTTCTAAAAATACTTCATAAACCAGGAAAGCCCATGATAAATCCCTGTGCCTACCGACCTATGTTGCTCTTGGCAAAGTCTTTGAGAGGTTGCTCACCCCAAGATTAACCAAAATGTTTGCAGATTGTCATCTTAGCTCAGAATGTCAGCATGGATTTAAAAAAGGGCACTCGACTGAGGATGCTATACAGACAGTTTTAAATTACATCCAGACTTCATCCAGTAAATATGTTCTAATGGTTTTTGGGGGCACTTTGGCTCATTTTGGTGGGGGAGAGCTCCCTCAAGTCTTTGTGTTTTGCACACTGTGATAAATACATCTTTGAAACTCTAAGATCTTATTTTCAGGATGGGAAGGTAAAAGTATGTGCTAAGCATTTAACCTGAATCTTGTGTTTCCAGAGGATGCCCTCAGGGTTCTGTACTGGGCCTCTCCTCTGGAATGTGGTTCTAGATCAATGGTTTGTAAGAGAAATCTGGATTGTATAAAGGTTGCTTATGTGGATGACCTGGAGTTGGGTGTCTCAGAATGGTCCAGGAGAAATATTGAGGAAAAAATTCAACTGGTCCTTGATGACCTATCTGATTGGGTTAAGCTGAATAAATTGAAACTTTCTCCTATTAAGACCAATTTTATGGTATTTAAAATGAAATTAAACAGATCTCCTAGAGTTTTATTAGATGGAAAACAAATTCCTTTTGTCTCCAGCATTAAATATCTTGGATTGACTCTTGATGGTAAGCTTACATTTCAGGTACGTTAATAAAATTTCGGAAAAAATAAACCTTGTTAACCTTGTCTAGATTTGATTGAATACACTACACTACATTCCAATTTTATAATATAGAAAAAACAAATTTTCTTCTCCTTTTTTAGCTTTACTAACGAGACACAACCAATGTTTTCCACCAAGGCATTAGGTGTCACTTCAATTGATGTTTACTTGAAAATTTGACATGAAATGTTTACCTGTTTATACACAATGTTTACAGTCATCATTTTATCTAATATTTACCGAAAGTTCGTATTGCAGGCATTAATTTTAAAAACATAAATCCTTTGCAATTTTCAAGAAAATACAAAGGCATATATATATAAATAAATTTACCTGGTATTTTTTGAGGTCTGTTTGTAGTGCGTGCACTTTGGACCGTTCCTGTTCCAAAGATGCGTGCAGTTCTGCTACCTGTAAGAAATAAAACTATGATGTGCCTCCTTATGCCAATGAATCAGATTTGTTTATTAGTTTTTTTAAAGCAATTTCAAAAAAATATGTTATTTAAATTTTCTTTGTAAGGTATCAATGAACTCCTTCAAGATGGCAGTTATATGTAAATGATCACATTCAACTACCATCACACTACATGTTATAAGAAAGAGCATTTTATTCTGATCCACCTAATGCTGCTTTCTAATATTATTGCACAGATTGCTCTTCACTGGAAACAGAGAAATATGGTACAAGGCTATAGAACTTGCAGTTCTATATGCCTGGTAATGTATGTTTTTACTTAATTTATTTATTATTTTAACAACTGACATAATTCACTTAATATATCAGCAGAATAAAACAAAGTATAAATCTTTAAAGATATAAGAAATCAAAATGATGCAGTTCATTCCTAAAGGCTAAGTCAGAATAACAAATAGACCTAGATAATTAATAGTACGATATACTAAAATATTTTCAATGAGAACAATAAAAAAATTACAATATGAGCAATAAGGAATACTTTTAATAAGTACAGTTATAATAGGAAGCATAAAAATAATTACAGCCCAGAGATGACATTGTTTTTTAAATATAGAACTAGTCACACATATATAGATCTAATTTATATCTGTTAAACAGTCTTGTAACCCTCTAATACCAGTTTCATAAGCAACATATAGAAACAAAATCAGGCTTAAACAAATAGTGCATCACATGTCTAGCAGGACAATAAAAATTATTACAGGAGACAAGGACCAAAGACTTCTATATTCTTTTAATGAATGAATTTTAAAGAATTCTTTTAATACATGAAAATGGAGTCTCTGCTCAAGGTAAGGCTTAGAGCAGGGGTTGGCAAACTGCGACTCTTTGAACATGTAACTATGGCTCTAACTTTTAGCCCACATGTACGACAAGCATGGTGCACAGTGGGCATGGGCGATGACGTGAGTATATCATTAGTTTCAGCGCAAGCACTTTCTCAGTTTAGTTTGCCTGCGCATTGTGAGCAGAACATACATCTGCAAGGTGTTGAAGATTAATCCTTGTGGCAGTGGCGAATATAAAATAGTTAAAACAGGAACAAAATAATATCCGTGTGTACATAGTGTTTGTGATAGGTATGTGAATTCATATTATACATCACTTGACTTTTTACGTGGTAACGTGGTATTAAACAAGATTACATTAAAATTGCTATCATTTTTAAAATGGCAACTCAAAAGAGAAAGACTGAGCAAGAAAACTGAGAATTTAAGAAGGAATAGACTGAGTCTTATGCATTTTTGGCAAATACTACAGGACTTCCATTGTGTTTAATATGTGAAAAACTTTCAAACAATAAAAAAAATTAACGTAGAAAGACATTTTTTGACTAAACATGATACATTCTCCTAAAAATATCCAGCCAGTGAGCTAAGAAAAAAAGGTTCCACATGTAGTGAAAAGTTACCATATAAGCTAGAGTGTATAGGGGTTATGGGTGGAATCACAGAAGGATAGGATGCAGACGGTTAACAAACAACCATTTTTCAGAGGGGAACGGGGTTATAAGCAATGTCCTTCTGGTTAATAAAGGGTACGATGTTGAAATCTGCTGGTGAATAAAGATCAGAGAGGATTTTTCTTAGCAGAGAGAATTTTGCAGCAGTAGAGGCTCCAAAATTCTACAGCACTCTACGCTATTAAGTGATTTAAACATGCCACTGAAATAAAATATAATAATACAGTATATTATGTAGTCAAAAGAACAAGATTTTATTGTATTAATTTGAAAACATATTAGAAATAATTCATAAATATCACCAGTTTCAAAATAACAATATTTTAAGTTTTCAGACCTCGAAATACAATAAAAAAAAAATATATGCAAATTAGAACGATATAAAAAACAAATTTATCAATAATCTTAGAGATGTTTATCTGAATCACTTAGAAATGAATGCTAATGAGAAGTGTCCCTAATTATTCAAAAATATTACTAAATTATGTTTTTTTTTAAAATCTATATGGTAATACCATTTTAAGGTAATATCAACCAGTAATAAACAAAAAAACACGTGCTGACCACATGTTTATTAGCATAAATCAAAAGACAAAATGAAAATTGCATTAAGTGGCCCTCTATTAAGTATCATCCTCTGTTAACAGGATTTTTATCAGTCCTTTGCTAAGTTCCTCTTATAAGCCCCAATTATGTCTACCATAAAACACAAGCCATGTATTCAGCCCTTCCAAAGCTAATCTCACTTGTGTTAAGCAAGCATTTTTGTTGTCAGCTAATTTATTTTGTGCATTTTTTGAAAGATTTATGTTTTTTTAAAATCTACTTAGTCAACTAATTATTTTCATGTGGGCTAATTAAACAGATTTCTCTCTTCTTTTTTATCATCAACAAATAATGATACCGTAACACAAAAATATAAACAGCAATACTATATGCTTTAAAAATAATCTTTTGAAACTGTGAATTTCTACTAGCAAAATACTCAAAATACTGAAATTCCAATTGTGGCAATGCTCACATAAAAACCAAAACCAATTACTAATTTTTAACATTAGTATTAGCAAATGATGCAAGAATGCAATCTTATATGGCATCAGTCAAAAAAAAATTGCCAACACTCCATATCACCTGTCCATCCCTCTAGAAGTGGGATTTAAAAATAGGTGTTGTGTTGTAGGAGATTGTTTGAATTTATTCAAACAATCCACTTCTACAACACCGGTCCAACAACTGGCTGAAAGCAAATTTCTGCACACTTATCCTGCAAACATCCTTCCTTGAATTGAATTTATGTCCCCTCATGTGTGTAGTCTGAGCAAGAGGAAGGATAACATCAAGTGGATCAAAGATATTGAGCTTACCAATCCATTCAAAGCCTTAAACATCTTAATTAAATCTCTTTATAGGTGCCCAGTCTCCAGACAGCAATTTGCAGAACTGAAGCCATTTAGGGTACATTTCTATTACAGTTACTAGTAGCAAGGAATGTATACATGTAATATCAATTAAAGTGATGTCTTGTGGTTTCTTTGTACGGTTTTAGTTTCAATGTTTCATAAAGGAGCCAAATACTATAACATGTTTATAGCTGTGCAGTTTAGTAGTGTAATGTTAAAAAATGTTGCAGCACAGTTTTAATTTTAAAAGAAAGAGTAGATATAGTATCAGTATTAGCTATATAGTAAAATTAAAGTCACAGGCTTTTGCTACACTGGCCAAAAACAAACAAAAAAAAAAAAAAAAAAAAACAGTAAAAAGTAGATAAGAAAATAGTCAAATTATGCTCTTCTCTCCTCACATAAGTAACTGTCTACTTGACCTCTGAATTCCTTCAAACTGTCAACCTCAACTGTTGGAGCAACTTGTTCCAACAACTTACTGGCTAAAAGAAAACTTTAGACAATCCAGACTAAATTTTGTCCACCACAATTTGAATTTATGACTCCCTAGTTCTGATATCATTTATAACAGAGAAAATTTCACCCTCATTCATTTTGCTTTCTCCTCTCAGACCCTTGTACACCTTGTTCAGGTTGCTTCTAAGATGGCTGATTGCCAAGCTCTGTAGCCAGATAACTGAGGTCTTTCCTCATAGGGTTGTACTTTGCTCAAAGGGTCCAAAGATGGCAACTCACAAGTTGCCATCTTTGGACCCTTTCAAGAAACTCAATGTATTTTTTTTAGATGAGGTCTCCATACTTGGACACAGAATTCCAAATGTGTCTTAAAATTGCCTTATACGGGATTATGACCTCTATCTCTATAGGCTATTGTTTGATAAATCATTAATAGGGAACAACAGGCTTTCCAGGCTGCGTGTTTGCGTTACTCAAAGAAATTCATATCTGCCCATATCATAACTCCAAGATCCCATTCTTTTCTACTGTTTTTAATTCAATCCCACCAAGTGTATATGTTATTTTGGGACTGCTATTCTGGAAGTATAAGACCTTGCATTTTGCTGCATTAAAACATAGTCACTTTACTGACCATTCTTGAAGCCAGCTCAAGTTGGAGTGAGTTTAATGCTATAAACTGTGAAGAAGAAGAATTTCTGAGCTCTTGGAAATGAATATGTTTTTTTGAAATAGTTTTTTGGTTTTTTTTTTTCACTTAATTAACATATTCAATTGTGTTCAGTAAATAATTTTAATAATCTTAGTCATGTTTGTTAGATTATTTTTAAATTTAGCTAAAGATTTTGTATGTTATGACTTAATATTCATACAGAATTTATATCAGTGATTTGGTGCAAATATTGTACCTTATGACTAAAAACATGTAATGCATGGTAGTGGAATTGTAATGTTTTAATTATTATAAATAAGTAGCTCAGAAATTCTAATCACGTAGGTTGGTAATTTTTTTTGTTTTTAGTTAAGAAATTTCATTAACTAGTAAGATATTACATTTTAACTATGAACATAATAGTATAGTGTTAATACATATGACATAAACTTACTAGTGTAATATCTATTGTTACATTTAAGGATATATTAGTTTAGTGAAGTATTCTTAAATTAAACTGAATTTAAATTAAAATCATAGTTCAAACTAGAGAAGAAAAGCAAAGGACTCAAAGTAGCAGGACTGCTATGGCTTAGAAGGGAACTGAAGGGAGCAGTTCTCCTACAAATCATGGCCTTACAAAATGCACTACTTGCTTGATGTTTGTGGACTATCTGGAAAGAGATACTGAACAGCCAAAGGGAGATGTCTTTGTGTGTTTTGGTGCAAAGGGTGTGAGGAAATTAAGTGCAAACTCAGAATTCTGATGGATGTTTATAAGAGCTTGAAAAACAAGGCGAATGCCCTCGAAGGAATTTAAAATGGGAGACCCATCAAACTCTCAGCTGCCCACCTCAATGCCACAGCTTACACTCTTGCATCAGGCAACACAGGGGTAATCCCCAAGGCAGAATGAGCTGTTTCCACAGGAGATGGTTATTGTCGGTGACGCTATTATCCGGGAAATAGGAAATATATATTGTGCAAAAGTGGATAGGTGGTATATCTATCAGAGGCAAAAACTGATGATGCTGGAAAGTAGACGTCATCCTTTAAGGGCATGAAAGGTGATATAGTTGTATACACTGGCACTAATGATATTAAGGGTAGGAGATCTGAGGATTTCCTTAACAAGCACAGGGCAACGTTGAAAAAGTCACAAGTTGGGATTAAATTTGAAAATGTTTGCAATTCTTACAAGACATGACAGGAGGGAGCACATGATGAAAGCCTTGTCAATCAATTCTGCCATGGAGAGACTCTGCAACACTCATTGGGTAGAATTTTTTCCAGCATGGTCTGTGCTTGTTAACAGGAGAGACTGTTTTCATAAGGATGCATATACTTAAACAGAAGAGGTGCAAGAAAACTTGCTGATATTATCGTGGCAGTGTGAACTACTAGCGAGAGGGATGCACAAACACATTAACAACAGACACAGGCAGAGGTGTAAATGATTCTTGTACTGCTTCTATTGGAATATGCAGCATCCTGCAAAGCAAGGTGTTGAGGATTTCAAGGACTGCTGAGAGTCCTTATGGAACAAGCAAATACAAGACTATGTTAGGATAACTAAAAATAGAGAACAGGTGCATGTACTGGTACACTAATACTAGGTGCATAGTAAATGAATTTGATGAACCTGAAGTACTCGATTAGTCATCAAATGCAGACATTGTAGGGCAATTGGGGACATGTCACTCAGACATAAGTGAATAGAATTTGAATATGGAGAGTACAATATACACAGAAAGCACAGGAGGGGGGGGGGGGCGGATGGGTTTTGCTCTTAATTAAGAAGCATATTAAATATAAGGAATTGCAACCAATTGACACAGGAGAAAATACAATGTTGATTCAATATGCTGCGACATAAGCATTGGAAAATGAAAATTAGAGTATCGGTGTGTTACAGGCCTAAAGTATGAGATGAGTATAATGAACAACTACAGGAACTCCCTGACTTACGTAATACTCGACTTACGGAAATTTGACTTTATGTAAGTTTTTGCCAGCCGGTGCAAACTTAAAAAAATCATGGAAACGTATTTTGCATCCCATAGGAATAAATGAAGGTATTGTGAAAATATCGCAATGTGAACGAATAACACGTTTTTTTTTTGTGTTTTTTTTGTAATTTGTTCCACGTCTTTGAAGTTGAAAATTTCACTATATTACTAAGCTATTTATCTCTCTAAAAGGTCATATTTGTAATGGAAATTGCACTACCCTTTCATCGTTATCATATGTTCCCATTATAAGAATGAATTTTGAATGCCGTTGTGATATTTTTCTAAAGCACGTTTCTGGAGGTCATGACTATAAAACAATAAAATCAATTTGCACTTTCCGGTTTTTTGGGCTTTTCTGTTAGTGCATCTAATTATAGATGGGCAGTAAACTCGATCTTATTGCATTTGCGATAATACCAATAACTGCAATTGTGTGATTTTTTATGTTATTATGGCGAAGTGGTCCCATCACTGAAATCATCAATCATATAAAAAACAAATTTTCAGAAACTTCTCTTCATTCCTAGTTAAGTATTACAATGGTGAAGGGAAAGCGATCAACGAAAAGTGCAAATGGTGGTAGTGCCAGGAAATGAAACAAAATTGATTTAGAAATGAAGATGAAAATGATTAAGAAGTACAAGCAGGACAAAGTTTGTCATTTATTGCAAGGGAATTAGGTCTCGCTGCTTCAACAGTGAATACTACTTTAAAGGATAGTGTGCGTATAAAAGAACATGTCAAAGGATCAACGCACTTAAGATCAACGGTGAATACAAAACAGCGTTCAGGTGCTATATCGAAGATGGAACAGCTGTTAATAATGTGGATGGAAAATCAGATTCAGAAGCGAGTGCCCCTTGCTTCTGAAAAGTTGTTTAAATGACGCATGGAAGAAAATATGCTCGATTAGCATATTTTCTTCCAAAAATAAGCGAACAATTCTTAAAAGTTAACAGAGGGGTGAATGATATGCTTGCTTGCTTGCTACAAAGAAATCTACGATGAAAAGAAAAAAGCCACCATCCAGTCATCCATTAATATATTCTTTTGTAAGTTTGAGCAGCCGACCCCTTCTAAATCTCCACAGCCCTCAACTTCCGCAGTGGTGTACTTATCAGCTGAAGACGTTGATTCTGGCAACGATGCTCGAGAGGTAAAACTTACTGATGTTGTGGCTGTCTCCTCTCTTTTTTTGTAATTTTATAAATTTTTTTAAATTGCACGCTTTTGTAATTTTTCTTGCGCATGAGATAAAAAATTTAATAAATACAATAAATAATTCTATTTACATGTTTGTCAAACATTTCTTTTTTGATTCAATCAATTCAGCGAGCACAGTTGCAAGTTCTGCACAAGCATGGGGGAAATTCTGACTTATGTAGCGTTCCACAGAATGCAACCCTTACGTAAGTGGGGGAGTTTCTATATATAGAGAAACAGACTGGGCCAGGAAATCAGATTGTCATATAATAGGGGATGTTAACTTTCCAGATATTGACTAGACCTTGTGGGCTGGTCACACATACTAGCAAGGCTATAGCAGATATATTGGATGGCAGTTTTCTACAGCAGCAGCAGCATGTTTGGAAAGGCAACAAGAGAGGGCAATACACTTGATATGGTTATTAGCAGTGGTTCTTCATGCAATAGGAATCTGCATATAAAAGACCCAATGGGGGTATTGATCACAGTGTACTGATGACGAATTTACATAAAGATGTAACTACAGTCAAGGACAAAGTGAAGGGATTTTGCTTTCATAAGGATGACTACAATGGTCTCAGACAGTTTTTAAATTCTGTGCAGTGGAACAAACTGTTGATGTTACTAAAAGCAAATTCTAAATGGGAAGCATTCAGGAAAGTAGTCGTAGAAGTTGCTAGGCTTTTTAAATCAACCAAGTGATAGGGTTCAAGGCCTAAATTAGACCTAAATGGACGTTAGATGTACTAAAGACACTTGTGGCCAAGAAATAAAATGCATAGGATGCATATAAATTATACGGTGATAAATTAGAAGAAGTAAAATGCATAGGATGCATATAAATTATAAGGTAATATAGCAGCATACAGTAAATATAAATTCCAAACAGGTCACAGAGGTTAGGCAACCTAAGGCAGGTTATGAGAAGTCTAAAGCTATGAATGCAAAGAAAAGAAAAAGTAGAAAATACTTCTTTACTTATGTAACATCGCACAGGAGATATATTTTAGGAATAGGAAATGTCAGAAGTTTACCAAATTCTAAAAAGAAATTAAAAGATTAAACCAAGAAGAAAGTGGAAGAGAAATTGCTGAAGTTATAGATAAAAATGGCACTAGGGGTAGTAGTAGTGGCATGTGATGCAAGAAAGCATGTGTATGAGCTTATGCAGCATCAGCCAAAAAAAAAAAAAAAAAAAATCACACCATTCCCTCCAAGTGCCTGTCCAGTTCCTCCTTAAATTTATTCAACCTATCAACTTCCACAACGACAGATGGAAGTTTGTTCCAGCAATTAACCACCCGCTGGCTAAAGGCAAATTTCCGTACATCTATTCTACATGTCTTTTCTTAATTTGAATTTATGCCCCCTTAGGTTCGTAATCTGAACAAGTGGAAGGATCCCATCAGAATTCAGCGTGCTCAACCCATTCAAGGTCTTATACACCTCAATCAGATCACCGTGCAGGTGCCTAGTCTCCAGCCACTGCAATTTGCAGAAATTAAGCCTCTCTTGGTAAGAGGATCCCTTCATTCCCCTCACCAATCTTGTTGCCCTTCTCTGTACACGCTCAAGTAAATCTACATCCTTCCTAAAATGAGGCCTCCAGACCTGTAAGCAGTACTCAAGGCGTGGCCTGACCATTGCCTTATACAGAGGGATAATCACCTCCTTTTCCCTGCTAGCAAAATTCCTATATATCATTGACAAAACCCCATGACCTGCCCTGGCAGCCTGTCTGCATTGCTCAGAAAACTTCATATCTGCCTGCACAATTACTCCCAGGTCTTTTTCATTTTCTACCACCTTAAGTGTAGTACCACACACAGTTGGTACGTTTCTCTGGGATTACTTCTACCCATATGCAGTACTTTGCATTTGTCAAGGTTAAACTTCAGTTGCCACTTCTTAGCGCATCTGCCCAAATTATCTAGATCCTGTTGCAGTAGCACACTGCCATTACTGTCATTAACAACCCTGCCAACCTTTGTATCATCTGCAAACTTCGACATTAAGCCTGATATACCTTCATCAATATCACTGATAAAAATACAAAACAACAGTGGACCCAACACCGAACCCTGTGGGACTCCACTAATAACATTAGTCCACGAAGAGCAGCACCCATTGATTACCACCCTCTGTCTTCTCCCACTTAACCATCCTTTTATCCATTGTAACAACTTACCCTTAATACTATTCTGCTCCAATTTGTACAATAGTCTTTCATGCGCAATAGTGTCAAAAGCTTTCCTGAAATCCAAATATATGATATCAAAATTATTTTTTGCATCCAGTTCCTTTGTAACCACATCATAATAACCTATCAAATTTGTCAGACAAGATTTTCCCTCAGCTGCAGTCTTGTCTAGATGATCCTGCAATGCATCTTTAACCAGTGACTCCATTATTTTACCCGGAACAGAAGTTAATCTAACTGGTCTGTAATTACTCATGTAACCCTTCGATCCCCCTTTGTGAATTGGGGATAAATTTGCACATCTCCAGTGCGTGGGAAGCTCCCCTGAGTCCAAGGATGCTCTCATAATTATGGCTAAGGGTTTGCTTAGTTCCTTTGCCGCCTCCTTTAATATAACTGGATAGATCCCATCCACCCCAGGTGCTTTTCTTATGTTTAACTTCAACAATTTCTCCACCACTTTGCTCTCAGTTATTACAAAATGATTTAAGTATCCTGCTACAATTTGATAACCTTCTGCCATTTTCAAACCTTAATAATTCCTCATGTGTGAATGTAGATGCAGAATACTCATTCGGTTTGTTTGCTATCTGACCAGAATCATCAACAGTCGAACAATCGATGTCAAGTGGACCAATCAGATTCATCCCCTTCCTTTTAGAGTTTATATAAGTAAAGAAATCTTTGCTGTTTTTCTTAGCATCTTTTGCCAAGGATTTCTCGTGATCTGCCTTCGCCTGCCTAACCTCCTTTGTGACCTGATTACAGACTGGCTTATATCTGCCATAGGCTTCTGAGTCGCTTGATAATTTATATGCATCCCATGCATTTTTCTTCTCTGTTACAAGTCTCATTAGTTCATTTGATAACCATTTAGGCCTAAATCTTGAACAATATTTCTTAATAGGTATGAAACTTTTAGTAGCATCCACGATTAATTCCTTGAATGCTTCCCACTTAGAATTTACTGTTGGTAGCATCGTCAGTTTATGCCACTGTACAGAATTTAAAAACTTTCTGAGACCATTGTACTAACCTTTACGGAAGCAAAACCCCTTTCCTTTACCCCTGATGGTAATTATATCTTTAAGTAAATCCCACATCAGTACAATTGATCACTGCCACCTAGTGGTTCCTTTATCTGCAAATTCTTAATACACGAATGATCACTGCTGATAACCAGATCAAGGGTATTACTCTCTCTGGTTGCCTCTCGAACATGCTGCTGCAGAAAACAATCATCCAATAAATCCACAAAAGTCTGACTAATGTGTGAGTAACCAATCCACAAGTTCCAGTCAATATCTGGGAAGTTAAAATCCCCCATTATAAGACATTCTGATTTACTGGCCCACTCTATTTCTCTGTATAATTGTTCATTGTACTCATTCGAGTCATTAGGCCTATAACACACTCCGACTCTTATTTTTGATTTCGCAGTGCTTATGTCACACCAAACTGACTCAACAGTGCACTGTTCATCTATATCAACTGGGTGCACTTCTTTTGATTTTATGTTTTTCGTAATTAACAGCATAACACCTCCTCCATTCCTATCCCTTCTGTCCTTTCTTTACACATTGTACTCCCCAAATTCCAATTCTGCATTCCGAATATCTGTGTGACACCACGTCTCTGCTATCCCAACAATATCTGCCTTTGATGTCTTGACCAACACTTCAAATTCATCAAATTTATTTACTATACTTCTAGCATTGGTATACATGCAAGCATACATGCTCCTATTCCTATTCCTAGTTACCCTAACAGATCCCATATACCCACCTATTTCAGGATGACTGCCATCCATCCCTGAAACCCCCAACACCCCTCGCTCCAGGTCGCTACTTATTCTAATAGAAGTTGTGCAAGAATCACCTTCACCTCTGCCTACGGCTACTGTTAAACTATTAGTCCTTGTATCCCCCAAGCTATCAGTTTTCCGACCCACCTAACACTGCCTTGATAGCATCAGGCTTTGCTGCTTCCCTCAAGTTACAATGTGGGAAGCAGCAAAGCAGGTAAGCAAAGCCTTTAGCCAATTATATACGAGCATTCTTGTATTCAAGGGAAGTCCCTGTGAACTGGAGATGTGTAAATGTTTTCCCAGTTCACAAAGGGAGTCAAAAGGGTGACATGAGTAATTACAGGCCTATTAGTTTTTTTTAATTTCTATTATAGGGAAAATAATGGAGCTACCAGTTAAGGAAGTAATGCAGTACCATACAAACACGAGGGTAGTTATACTGCTGTCTCAGCATGGATTTGTTACATGGTGATCTTGTCTGACCAATCTGATTGAATACTGTGTTTGAATATTATAGAGCATAGTATATACTATAAAAATAGTAGTAAAATATCACCATATATTTATCTGTAATGGCAAAAACTATGAAAGTAGTTTTTCACTACTTTCGTATGGAAAAACGTTTTCATTACTTATTCGAGGTAGTTTTGCACTACCTCGAATAAGTAATGCTTCACCAATAAAGAAGACTGTTGTTACTTATTCTTGGGGGGGGATACCACCACCCAGACGGCGCCATTTAAAGGCTAGTTGGCCTATCATCTGTGGGCAGGTAGGTACCCTGGTGTTGCAATCATGCCAACCCAGTTGTGAAGTATAATTCCACAATATGAGAGATGCCATGTACACAGTAGTAATACTAATAAAATAAATGCAACAAGGCTAAGTTAGGAATTGGTAATATAATATAAAAATAGCAGTGAAATATCGCCATATATTTATCCGGAATGGAATAATCTACGAAAGTAGTATAAATGGCATCAATTTAATTGTATCACAATATTGTGACTACTCCTTCACAACAAGTTATCATGTATTGCACTACCTTGAATAAATAATGCTTTACCAATAAAGAAGACTATTGTTACTTATTCTTGGGGGATACCACCACCCATTTGTGGGAGGAATTATATTGTGGAATTATATTTCACAACTGGTTTGGCATGATTGCAACACTGGGATACCTATCTGCCCATTGATGATAGGCCAACTAGCCTTGAAATGGTGCTGTCAGGATTTACTTCTTTGCTGCCTCCTATAATATTACAGGATAGATACCATTAATCCCAGGTGACTTTCTTATGTTTAACTTTAGCATTAGTTGAGGCATATAATGCAGGAAAGCAAACTTATACAGCATCAGCCAAAAAAAAAACCCTTCCCATTTTATACATCCAATCACCTCAAATGTTTGTCTAGTTCAGCCTTAAATTTATTTAAACTATAAACTTCCATAACAGCAGATGGACGTCTGTTCCAGCAATCAACTACTCACTGACTAAAGGCAAATGTCTGCACATCTATTCTGCAACTGTCTATCCTCAATTTGAATCTATGCCCTTTCAGGTTAGTAATCTGAGCAAGTGGGAAAATCCCATCAGCATTAAACAGGCTCAAACCATTCAAGGCCTTATACTCCTTAATCAGAACCCCTCGCAGATCCTAGTCTTCAGATATTGCAACTTGTAGAATTTACTTTTCTTGGTAAGAGCATCCCTTTGTTTCTCTCACCAATCTTGTTACCATTCTTTGTACTCGTTCTAGCAACTCTACATCCTTCCTAAAATGAGGCCTCCAGACCTGTACACAGTACTCAAGGTGTGGCCTGACCATTGCTTTATACAATGATAATCACCTCCTTGTCTCTGCAAGAAAAATTCCCATATATCAACATACTTCATGACTTGCTCTGGAAGCCGGTCTGCATTGTCAGAGAACTTCATATCTGACTGCACAATTACCCCCAGATCTTTTTCATTCTCCACTTCCCTGAGCGTTGTACCACACAGTTGTTATATCTCCCTTGGATTACTGTACCCATATGCAGTACTTTGCATTTTTTTTGCCACAAGCCTCATTAGTTCATCTGACATCCATTTAGGTCTAAATCTTGAACAGTATTTCTTAGTTGGTATGAAAAGCTTAGTAGCTTCCAAGATAATTTCTTGAAGGCTTCCCATTTAGAATTTGTCACTTTTAACATCATCAGCTGATCCCACTGTATGGAATTTAAAAACTGCCTGAGACCACTGTAGTCACCTTTACGAGAGCAAAAAAACCTTCCCTTTACCATTGATGGTAATTACATCTTTAAGTGATTTCATATCAGTACACTGTGATCACTGTCACTAGTGGTTCCTTTATCTGCAAATTCTTAATGCATGAATAATCAGCGCTGATAATCAGATCAAGAGTATTACTCCTTCTGGTTGCCCCTCGAACATGTTACTGTACAAAACAATCCTCCAGTAAATCCACAAAATCTTGCTAATGTGCAAGTGACCAACCCACAAGTTCCAGTCAATATCTGGAGTGTTAAAAATCCCCCATTACAAGACATTCCAATTTACTAGCCCACTCTGTTTCTCTGCACAACTGTTTGTTATAGACATTATGCCCATAACACACTCCTACACTGATTCCCTTTCCCAGTGCTTATTTACACCAAACTGACTCAACATTGCACTCCATAGCAATGTAAACTGGATGCACTGCCTTCGATTTTATGTGTTACTTAACTAACAGCATAACCCCTCCTCCCTTCCTACCCTATCTATCCTTTCTGTACACATTGTACTCCCCAAATTCCAACTCTACGCTGCTTATATCTGTGTGACACATTGTCTCTGATACACAAACAATATTTGTCTTTGTTATTTTGACCAGCACTTCAGATTCATCAACTTAATTTACTATACAGGGAGTTCTCAACTTTACGAGTTAATTCGTTCCTAGCACACGCTCGTAAAGCGGGAATTTATTTCCCATAGACATAAGGTTAAAAACAGGGGTTACGTTCTCAACAGTGAAATTAGTTAGCTAATTAGTTTATGTTTAAACAACGATTGATTTATTGAAAGAAATGAAAACACAGCCTGTAAAATCAAGCAAATTATAATAATAGAGAAATTATTTACGACTTACAAATGTTAAAAAATGTTTATTCTTCATCATCATCGACTAAATACACACTCGTTGATCACTTATTATTGGCTCGGCACTCGTTGGTTTGTTGCAGAAGGAGTCGTCTTCTTCAGAAATGTTTCAAGAGGCATTTGTTTCCAAGATAACATTCTCTTTTAATTATAAATTTCACGATTGCATGCATAAGCATTTTTTAACGGCACAACAAATTGCAACTAACACGTTTCACATGGAGTAACAAGTTTACGAAGCTTAAAAAAAAAGGAATGAAGAGAAGATTCTGAAAATTTATTTATATTTTTTATACGATTGAAGATTTCAGTAAAGGGGAAACACATTTCACCATAATAATCTAAAAAACCACACAATTCCAGTTATCAATATTTTAGCAAATGCAAGAAAATCGAGTTTACTACCTATTTATAATTGCTTGCAGTAACAGAAAAGCCCAATAAACCGGAAAGTGCAAATTGTTTTTATTGTTTTATTATTGTGACCTCCAGAAATGTGCTTTAGAAAAATATCATAAAGGCGTTTAAAATTGATTCTTATAACGGAACATATGATAATGATGAAGGTGTAGTGTATTTTAATGATTTGAATTGGTAACTAATACAATTTACAAACCACGCTCACGACCTTTTATATGGCCTTTTAGAGAGATAAATAGCTTAGTTATACAGTGAAATTTCAACTTCCGAGATCTTGAAATGAATTACCAAAAAACAATGTGTTATTGGGTTCACATTACGATATTTTAATGATACGATGGTGTCTATGGAACTGATTAATATCCTAAAGTGGGGTACACTGTATTGTATAGCTATGCATGCGGTATTTATGAATGTTTAACATTCATTTTTTGCAATTAATGTTCATATTTTCAATTTTGTTGATACTTGGAAAGAAAAACTCGTAAAGCGAGAACTGCCTGTACTTCTAGCATTGGTGCACATGCAAGTATACATGCACCTGTTCTTACTCTTAGTTAGGACACATCCTAAAACATTTGGAACGAATGGATCAGTGAAATGGGAAGGTTTTTTTTTTTTTTTTGGCTGATGCTATATAAGCTTGCTTTCTTGCATCATGTGCCTCTACTAATGCTAATGAGAATCCCATGTATTTACTTGTTCCATGATGACTCCCAGTAGTCCTTGAAATCCCCAGCAACCTGCTCTCCAGGCTGCTGCTTATTTCAATAGAAGCAGTGCAAAAATCACTTTCGCCTCTGCCTGTGGCTACTGTTAATCTTTTAGTCTGCGAATTCCCCCAAGTTAGCAGTTTTCCGACCCACTTAACAATGCCTCGATAGCATCAGCAAATATTCTTGCACCCTTTCTATTTAAGTGTCCCATCCCTGAAGAAGCAGTCTCTCCTGTTAGGAAGCACAGACCATACTGAAAAAAATTCGACCCCATGAGCCTTGCACAATCTCTTCAGGGCCAAATTGATCGACAAGGCTCTCATAATATACTCCCTCCTATCGTGTCTGGGCAGAATTGCAGACACTTTCAAATTTAACCCTAACTAGTGACTTTTTTCCAACATTGACCTGTACTTGTTAATTAAACCTGCAGATCTCTTACTTTTAAAGTTATCAGTGCCAATGTGTACAAAAATATCACCCTTTGTGCCCTAAAAAGATGATATCCGTTCTACAAGTCATCAACTTTTGGCCCCAGCTTGACATATCCTGGTGCTGTTCCACCTATCCTTTTTGTATACCTCAACAATTTCTCCTCCACTTTGCTCTCAGTTATAACAAAATCATTTAGCTTCCCATTTGAGTTTAATAAGCTTCTTGTCCTCCACTTCCATACAGAATTCCTCATGTGTGAATATAGATGCAAAGTACTCAATCAGTTTGTCAGTTACCTGAGCAAGATAGTCAACAGTCAAACCATCAATATCAAGTGGACCAATCAGATTCATCCCCTTTCTTCTAGAGTTTACATAAGTAAAAAACTCTATTGTTTTTCTTTGCAATCTTTGCCAAAGATTTCTCGAAATCTGCCTTTTCCTGCCTAACCTCCTTTGTAACTTGATTACAAACAAGCTTATATCTATCATAGGTTTCCACGTCACCTATTAATTTATATGTATCCCATGCATTTTTCTTCTCTGCCACATGTCTCATTAATTCATCTAACATCCATTTACCCCTTGAACAATATTTCTTAATTGGTACGAAAAGCCTAGTAGCTTCCAAGATTAATTCCTTGAATGCTTCGCATTTAGAAATTGCTGCTGCTAATATTGTCAGCCACTACTCCTAATGCTATCATAGCAGTGTTTTTGGCGGGAATATTGTAGCATAACCAGTAGCTCAGAAGAATAGCAGGGTTTAAATTGTAATAAATAATCGACCCAAATATCCAAAATAGCGCATTTTGGCCCGATTAAGCGGCTGTCCCAAATATCCGAAGTTTCACGTAAAAAAAGTTAAAAATACAACGGACCCCCCGCTTTACAATTGGTTAACTGTATAATCAAATCACGTTATGATGGAGTCACCATAGTACAGTACAGTTCACTATACGATGTGTAGTACGTGCCGGTCATTGTGATCACGTTTGTGAATTGAATTTTAATTCTATTAAACAGCGATCCTAATTAGCAAAAATAGGAGGAATATTATCCACAGGCTATAAAAGTAAAGATATATTAAGCACAAATTTACCCTTTATTACTTTACCAATTAAAAAATTAAATGATATGTGAAAATCAGAAGAATATACGTGATAATCGGAATAATTAATACATACTGTAATATGTACATACTAACTAGTAGACATTTCTGTTCACTGGCATTTGTGGGTGGGGGTTAAAATTTAAAACAGTAAAAAGATAAGCAATCAATAACAAAGAACATGGCACACACAAATTGAAAGTAACAATACGCACAAGTGAGAATAGAGTAACAAGTTACGAAGCTTTAAAAATAGGAATGAAGAGAAGATTCTGAAAATTGATTTTTTTATGACTGAAGATTCCATGGAAGTGTAAACACATTTCACCATGATAACCCACAGAATTCCAGCTGTCAGTATTATCGAAAATTCAATAAGATCGAGTTTACTATCCATTTATGATAGATTGCACTAAAAGAAAAGCCCAATAAACAGGTGACTGCTAATTGTTTTATGGTTGTGACCTTCAGAAATCTGACTGAACCACATGGTTTGGTCCGAGACAATCGTAGGGTAATCTCCAGTGCTGTGGTCTCCTGCCCCGATTAAATGGCATATTGTCCCAATTAAGTGAAGTAAACCCTGCCTATTTTCTTGATTGGGGTTCTGTTTTTTAAGATTTGCTCCAAATAAACGGCTGCCCCAATTAACTGGTGGCCCAAATAATCAGAATCCACCATATTTTGAAAGGTTTAATCACCTTTTGGGCATTTTGATTAGTTAACGTATTAATTTGTGTTTTACAAATAGATTAGATTAAATATGTTTAGCAGAGTTTGTTAGCGTATTTTTTAAAATTTAGCTAATGACTTTGTAACTTGCTACTATTACCAACATTGTATTGGTGTTTTGACTGGAATATCACAGCATAATCAATAGTGCAGAAGAATAGTAGGGTTTTAATTGTAGTAAATAAGTATTTTGACAGTTTTAATCACTTTTTGGGCTTATATCTTTTGTATTAAATAAGGATATAACTATTTTAGCATTGTGACCATTATAGTATAGGTTAACTTGATAACGTATATCTCGAATTTGATAGGTAAGGTATAAAGTAAAACTATATAGTGGAATGCGCATTACTACATTAGCTTAGTATAGTATTGTATAGTAAATTAATCAATTAAATTTATTAACCTTATTAATTTTCATTCTTAGTAAAATCATATTTAAATGCAAATCATGCCCCAGACTAGAGCAGCAAAGCAAGATGCACAAAGTAGCGCGTGTGCTGTGGCTCAGGGAAGAACCGAATGGGGTGATTGTTAAATGCTTGCAGACTTTCTGGGATGGGACATGATGTTGCCAAGGGGGATGTGTGTGTGTGTGTGCTCAATGTAAGCAGTGTGAAGAGGTTAGATGCCAACTCAGCATTGTTATGGGCCTTTATGAGAGCGTGAAGGACAGGGTAGATGCCTTCGAAGGACGTAATTAGGGGACCCATCAAGCTCTCAGCTCCCAACATCAGTGCCACAGCTTGCACTTGATCATCAGGCAACACAGCAGCAATCTCCAAGGCAAAACGCTCTGGTCCCACAGGAACTAGTTATTGTTGGTGACTCTACTGTCAGGGAGACGGGGAATATATTATGCAAAAAGGATAGGTGGAATAGGACCAGAGTATGTCTGCCAGGGGTGAAAGCTGATGACGTTATAGGGCAGATATCATCTTTTAAGGGCACAAAAGGTGATATTGTTGTACACGATTGCACTAATGACCTTAAGAATAAGAGAGCTGCAGATTTACTTAACAACTACAGGTCAATGCTGAGAAAAATTTGCAAGTTAGGGATATGAGTGTCTGCAATTCTGCCCAGACACGATAGGAGGGAGTATATGATGAGAGCCTTGTCAATCGATTTGGCTCTTTAGATATTGTGAAAGGATCAAGGGGTAGAATTGTTTTCAGCGTGGTCTGTGCTTATTAACAGAGACTGCTTCTACAGGGATGGGATTCACTTAAATAGAAAGGGTGCAAGAATATTTGCTGATGCTATTCAGGCAGCGTTAGGTGGGTTGGAAAACTGCTAGGTTGGGGGAATTCACAAACAAAAAGATTAAAAGTTGTTGTTATTTGGTTTTTAGGAGCATTAGCTACTAAGGCCATATTGCTCCGGGATATGCGGTGGTCATTCCCTGACCTTTCCGCATCCTCCGTATTTGGTGGTGACGGGCTCGAACCCCGGTCTAATCAAGAATCGTGTGCTACCGCTGCTGCTCCTTTTCACCTGGCTACAGAGGAGCCGATTAAAAGTAGATGCAGGCAGAGGCGAAAGTGATTCTTGCACTGCTTCTACTGTAATGAGTACCAGCCTAGAGAGCAATTGTTGGGGGTTTCAAGAGCTACTGGGAGTCATCAGGGAACAAGTAAATACATGGGCTGTGTTAGGGTAACTAAGAGTAAAGACAGGTGCATGTATACTTGTATGTACAATGGTAGAAGTATAGTAAATAAATTTGATGAATTTTAAGTGCTGATGATGGCATCAAAGGCAGATATTCTTGGGATATCAGGGACATGGTGTCACACAGATATAAGCAATGCAGAATTGGAACTTGGGGGAGTACATTAGCATTAGCATTAGTAGAGGCATATGATGCAAGAAAGCAAGCTTATTCAGCATCAGCCAAAAAAAAAAAAAAAAAAACCCTCTCCCATTTCACCCCTCCGTTCGTTCGAAATACCTGTCCAGTTGAGCTTTAAATTTGTTTAGGCTATCAACTTCAACAACAAGTGATGGAAGTCGGTTCCACCAACCAACCACCCGCTGGCCAAAGGCAAATTTCCGCACATCTATCCGACATCCGTCCTTCCTCAATTTGAATTTATGCCCTCTGAGGTGATTATTCTGAGAAAGATGAAGAATCCCATTGGCATTGAGCATGCTCAAACCATTCAAAGCCTTATACACCTCTATCAGATCACCTCGCCGGTGCCTAGTCTCCAGACTCTGTAATTTGCAAAACTTAAGCCTTTCTTCGTAAGAGCAACCCTTTGTTCCATTTACTAATCTTGTTGCCCTTCTCTGTACCCGTTCCAGCAGCTCTACATCCTTCTTGAAATGAGGCCTCCAGACCTGTATACAGTACTCAAGATGTGGCCTAACCATTGCCTTATACAAGGGAATAATCACCTCCTTATCCCTGCTAGAAAAATTCCTGTATATCATTGACAAGACACCATGAGCTACTCTTGCAGCTTGTCTGCACTGCTCAGAGAACTTCATATCTGCCTGCACAATTACCCCCAGGTCCTTTTCATTCTCCACCACTGTCAGTGTAGTACCGCAGAGATGATACATTGCTCTGGGGTTACTGTTACCCATATGTAGTACTTTACATTTGTCAATGTTAAACTTCATTTGCCACCTCTCAGCCCATCTGTTCAACCTTTCCAGATCCTGTTGCAGCAGCATAGCGTCAGTAGTGTCCTTAACGACCCTGCCAACCTTTGTATCATCTGCAAACTTAGACATTAAACTTGATATCCCATCATCAATATCATTCATAAACACCGAAAACAACAATGGACCCAACACTGAACCTTGAGGAACTCCACTAATAACATTAGTCCACGTTGAGCAGTGTCCATTGATTACCACTCTCTGCCTTCTGCCACTCAACCATCCCCTTATCCATAGCAGCAATTTGACTCCAATGCCACACTGCTCCAATTTGTGCAGCAGTCTTCCATGTGCAACAGTATCAAAAGCCTTTCTAAGATCCAAATATATAATATCAAAGTTATTCCCTGCATCCAGTTCTTTTGTGACTACATCATAGTATCCAATCAAATTGGTCAGGCAAGACCTGCCCTTAACAAAACCATGCTGCGTCTGAGCTATAACTGAATTCTTGTCTAGATGATCCTGCAGTGCTTCTTTAACCAGTGCCTCCATTAATTTACCTGGAACAGAAGTTAAACTAACAGGTCTATAATTACTTGTGTCAGCCTTTGATCCTCCTTTGTGAATTGGGGTTACATTTGCACATCTCCAGTCTATGGGTACCTCCCCTGAGTCCAAAGAAGCTCTCATAATTATGGCTAGGGGTTTGCATACTTCCTTTGCTGCCTCCTTTAATATAACTGGATAGATCCTATCCACCCCAGGTGCCTTTTTTATGTTTATCCTCAACAATCTCTCCTCCACTTTCCTCTCAGTTATTACAAAATCATCCAGCTCACTGCCAATGTTTACTTTACCTACATCATTCTCCTTCCTGAATAACTCCTCATGCGTGAATGTAGATGCAAAATACTCGTTTAGATTGTTAGCCACCTGAGCAGGATCCTCAACTGTTGAACCATCAATATCCAGTGGACCAATCTGATTCATCCCTTTCCTTCTCGAGTTCAAGTATGTAAAGAACTCCTTTCTGTTTTTCTTTGCATCCTTTGCCAAGCATTTTTCGTAGTCTGCCTTTGCCTGCCTAATCTCCTTTGTGACTTGGTTACAGACCAACTTATATCTATCATAGGCTTCCATGTCACCCATTAATTTGTATGTATCCCATGCATTTTTCTTCTCTGCCACATGTCTCATTAGTCCATCTGACAACCATTTAGGCCTAAACCTTGAACAATATTTCTTAGTTGGTATGTAAAGCCTGGTAGCCACCAAGATTAGTTCCTTGAATGCTTCCCATTTTGAGTTTGCTGTTGGTAACATCATCAGTTGGTCCCACTGTATAGAATTTAAATACTGTCTCAGACCATCATAGTCGCCTTTACGAAAACAAAAACCCTTCCCTTTACCTCTGATGGTAGTTACCTCCTTGAGTAAATCCCACTTCAACACACTGTGATCACTGCCACCTAGTGGTTCATTTATCTGCAGGTTCTTAATGCATGAAGAATCACTACTGATAATCAGATCAAGAGTATTGCTCCCTCTTGTTGCCTCACGAACATGCTGATGTAGAAAACAATCATCCAATAAATCCACAAAAGCCTTGCTAGTGTGCGAGTGACCAACCCACAAATTCCAGTCAATATCTGGGAAATTAAAATCCCCCATTATAAGACTCTCTGATTTACTGGCCCACTCTATTTCCCTGTACAATATATTATTATACTCATCAGAGTCATTAGGCCTATAGCACACTCCTACTCTCAATTTTGATTTCCCTATGCTTATGTCACACCAAACTGACTCGACACTGCCCTGTCCATCGATGTCAACTGGCTTCACTTCCTTTGACTTTATGTGTTTCTTAATTAATAGCATAACCCCTCCTCCCCTCCTGTCCTGTCTATCCTTTCTATATACATTGTATTCCCCAAATTCCAGTTCCGTATTACTTATATCTGTGTGACACCACGTCTCTGATATCCCAACAATATCTGCCTTTGATATTTTGAGCAATACCTCAAATTCATCAAATTTATTTACCAAACTCCTAGCATTGGTGTACACGCAGGTATACATGCACCTGTTTCTATTCTTAGCTACCCTAACACAACCCATGTGTTTACTTGTAACGCAATGACTACCAGCAGTCTCTGAAATATCCTGCATCTTGTTTTTCAGACTTCTGCTCATTTGAATAGAAGCAGTGCAAGAATCACTTCCACCTCTGCCAGTGGCTACTGTTAATCTATTAGTCCTTGTATCCCCCCCAACTAGCAGTTTTCCGACCCACCTAACACTGCCTCGACAGCATCAGAAAAAATTCTTGCACCCTTTCTATTTAAGTGTATCCCATCCCTGTAGAAGCAATCTCTCCTGTTAACAAGTACAGTCCAGGCTGAAAAAAATTCTACCCCTTGAGCCTTGCACAATCCCTCCAGGGCCGAATTGATCGACAAGGCTCTCATCATATACTCCCTCCTATCGTGTCTGGGCAGAATTGCAGACACTTTCAAGTTCAACCCTAATTCACGGCTTTTTTTCAACAGTGACCTGTACTTGCTAAGTAATTCCGCCGGTCTCCTACTCTTAATATCATTAGTGCCAACGTGTACAACTATATCACCTTTTGTGCCCTTAAAAGATGATATCCGCTCTACAACGTCATCAACCTTTGCCCCTGGCAGACATACCCTGGTCCTATTCTACCTATCCTTTTTACAAAGCATGTTCCCCGTTTCCCTGACAATAGAGTCACCAACAACTACTAGTTCCTGTGGGACCAGCGCATTCTGCCTAGGGGGCTGCCCCTGTGTTACCTGATGACCAAGTGCAAGCTCTGGCGTTGATGTGGGCAGCTGAGAGCTTGATGGGCCCCTCAATTTATTTCCTTCGAGGGCATCCACCCTGTCCTTCAAGGTCTCATAAAGGCCCATAACAACGCTGAGTTGTCGCCTGATTTCCTTGCACTCCTTACATCGTGCACACACAAAGACATCCCCCTTGGCAGTATCATGTCCCGTACCCGACTGCTCCGCAAACATCAAGCAAACAGTGCATTTTAATAGACTGTGATTCAGTGGGCAACTGCCCCCCTCAGTTCTCCCCTGAACCACAGCACTCCCATTAGCTTGAGCCTTTTGCTTTGCTGCTCTTTCTGTACAATGTGTACAGAAAGGATAGACAGAACAGGAAGGGAGGAGGGGTTACGCTGTTAGTTAAGAAACACATAAAATCTAAGGAAGTGCATCCAGTTGACATGGGTGGACAGTGCAATGGTGAGTCAGTGTGGTGTGACATAAGCACTGAGAAAGGAAAAATGGGAGTATGTCAGTGTGGTGTGACATAAGCACTGAGAAAGGAAAAATGGGAGTATGTCAGTGTTATAGGCCTAATGAATCTGATGAGTACAACAAACAGTTCTGTAGAGAAATAAAGTGAGCCAGTAAATCAGAATGCCTTGTAATGGGGATGATTTTAACTTTCCAGATACTGACTGGAACTTGTGGGATGGTCATTCGCACGCTAGCAAGACTTTTGTGGATTTATTGGAAGATTGTTTTCTACAGCAACAAGTTGAAAGGGCAACCAGAGGAGGTAATACTCTTGATCTGATTATCAGCAGTGACTATTCATGCATTAAGAAATTGCAATAGAGGATACACTAGGTGACAGTGATCAGAGTGTACTGATGTGGGATTTACTTAAAGATGTAACTACCATCAGGGGTAAGGGGAAGAGTTTTTGCTTTCGTAAAGGCGACTACAGTGGTCTCAGACAGTTTTTAAATTCTATACAGTGGGATCAACCGATGATGTTAAAAACAGTGAATTCTAAATGGGAGACCTATGGGGACTTAATCTAGGAGAATACAAGCTTTACCAACTAAGAAATACTGTTCAAGGTTTAGGCCTAAATGATGTCAGATGAATTAATGAGGCTCATGGCAGAGAATAAAAATGCATGCGATTCATATAAACTATTAGGCGACACAGAAGCCTATGGCAGATATAAGCTAGTCTGTAATGAAGTCAAAAAGGAGGTTAGGCAGGCAATGGAAGATCATGAGAAATCTTTGGAAAAGGATGCAAAGAAAAACTGCAAAGAGTTCTTTACTTATGTAAACCTCAGAAGGAAAGAAATCAATCAGATTGGTCCACTTAACATGGATGGTTTGACTATTGATGATCATGCTCAGGTAGTTGATAAACTGAATCAGTATTTTGCACCTACATTCACACAAGAGGAGTTATTCAAGGAGACGAATGACAGAAGTTTATCAAACTGTAACAGGGAGCTAAGTGATTTTGTAATAACTGAGAGAAAAGTTGAGGAGAAATTGTTGAAGTTAAACATAAAAAAGGCACCTGGGGCAGATGGAATCTATCCAGTTATATTGAAGGAGGCAGCAAGGGAAGTTGTCATAATTATGAGAGCATCCTTAGAGTCAGGATAGGTCTCCATGGACTGGAGATGAGAAAATGTATCCCCAATTCACTAAGGGGGTTCAAAGGGTGACACAAATAATTATAGGCCTGTAAGTTTAATTTCTGTTCCAGGGAAAATAATGGAGTCACTGGTAAAAGAGGTGATACAGGATCACCTAGACAAGACTGCAGTAATAGTTCAGACACAGCATGGGTTTGTTAAGGGGAAGTCTTGTCTGATCAATTTGATTGGATACTACAATGTGGTCACAAAGGAACTGGATGCAAAAATAATTTTGATATCATATACAGTACTTGGATTTCAGCAAAGCTTTTGATACTATTGCACATGGAAGACCACTGTACAAATTGAAATGGTATGGCATTAAGGGCAAGTTGCTGCAATGGATAAAGGGATGGTTGAGCAAGAGAAGGCAGAGAGTGGTAATAAATGGACACTGCTCTACGTGGACTAATGTTATTATTGGAGTTTCCTCCCAGGGTTCAGTGCTGGGCCTATTGTTATTTTGTGTATTTATCAATGATATCGATCAAGGTATATCAGACTTAATGTCCAAGTCTGCAGATGATACAAATGTTGACAGGGTTGTTAATGTCACCAAAGACAGTATGGTACTGCAACAGGATCTAGAAAAGTTAGACTGAAAAGTTAGGGCTGAGAAGTGGCAAATGAAGTTTAACATTGACAAATGCAAAGTACTGCCGATGGGTAGCAGTAACCCAAGGGAAATGTACCAACTGTGTGGTACTACACTAAGGGAGGTGGAGAATGAAAAAGACCTGGGAGTAATTGTGCAGTCAGATATGAAGTTCTGATATGAGCAGTGCAGACGGGCTGCCAGAGCAGATCACAGAGTTTTGTTAATGATGTATAGGAATTTTGCTAGCAGAGACAAGGAGCTGATTATCCCTTTGTATAAGGCAATGGTCAGGCCACACCTTGAGTATTGTGTATAGGTGTGGAGGCCTCATTTTATGAAGGATGTAGAATTACTAGAATGAATACAGAGAAGGGCAACAAGATTGGTTAGAGGAACAAAGGGGTGCACTTACAAAGAAAGGCTTAAGTTCTGCATGTTGCAGCATTTGGAGACTAGGGACCTGCGAGGTGATCTGATTGAGATGTATAAGGCCTTGAATGACTGGGTAAGCTCAATGCTGACGGGATACTTCTGCTTGCTCAGACTAAAAATCTGAGGGGATATAGATTCAAATTGAGGAAAGACAGTTGTAGAATATATGTGCAGAAGTTTGTCTTTAGCCAGTGGGTAGTTGATTTCTGGAACAGACATCCATCTGTTGTTGGAATTTAATAGCTTAAATAAATTTGTCTGAACTAGACAAACATTTGGAGTGACTGGATGGGCGAAATGGGAAAGGGCTTTTATTTTTTTATTTTTTGGCTGATGCTGTATAAGCTTGCTTTCTTGCATCATATGCCTCAACTAATGCTAATGCTCATAAATATCTTTGATAATATCATTTTTAAACATATAAAGACTTCAAGGTATAAATAAAAATTACATCTCAAATTATTTTAAGAAATTAGAATAATTAAAAAATAATTAATCAAAATACAGTAAACCCCCGCTATTTGCAGTATCGCGTATTCGTGGTTGCTGAGTTAATATAAAATGAAACCTAAAAAAATGTGAATTATAAAGCACCGTGAACATTTTCCACCATAAAAAAACATGGGCGTGGCTAAAATTATCTTTCCCAGTCAAAACAGAGCTCAGTGGGTGGGGGAGAGGGGTGACAAAATCGCGAGCGTGGATGTTTCTCGCTAATCCTTGTTCAGTATGTGTTATGCGCTTGTCATGGAAGGTTTCGTCGTTTTCTTTTAATTTATATGCTTATAAATTGAAAGAATTTATTCAATTTATAAGCATAATGGATAATTGATATGTTACAAAAGTGATAAATCTACCGTTTTGCAGTGTAAACAAGTGTGTTAACGGAAGAAAGTGACTTTATTGTGGACAAGTTCTTCCTAAACCGTACAAAAATATGGCTACGAATAACGAGGGAAATGTGAAAAGATCAAAGAAGATGATGACATTAGCGAATAAATTGAGTTATTAGACAAAATTTCTAATGGTGAAAGTGTCTCCTCAGTGGCAAAACATTATAAAAATCAATCAGTCAAGGGTACAATCAATCAAAAAATCGGAAGAAAAAATCCGCCGTAGTGTCCGTGAAAACGCGCTAATTTCTTCAAAAATTTGCTGTAACTCGTGATGTTAAATTAGAAAAAATGGAAAAAGCTTTAAATCTGTGGATAGAAGACCAAACTCAAAATAAAATTCCGTTAAGTTCACTCATCATTCGTGAAAAGGCAAAACTCCTTTATCAACACTTTAGTGAAACTGATGATACAACTTGCGGGATAAGTTTTTTAGCTAGCAAAAACGCTGGTTTGAAAGATTTGTTTGAAATTTCTAATAAATATTACATTTAATGTTAAATTGTTTCTAATTTTCATTTCGATGCCATATGCTTGCATTTCACTATGTACTGTCTATGTACATAGTCATATTATGAAGGTACATATAATACATACATGGACAAAATTTTAGACTAGTTTTTCTTATATATTTCATACTTCGGAAGCCATAACTCAGTATTCGCGGCATTTCTCAGGAACATAACCCCCGCGAATAGCGGGGGTTTACTGTATATAAAAGTTGTCCAACAAGATGATATATCAACAAAAGTAAAAAATACCTAGAAATTCTACTTATGATTTAAGTGTCATTATTACAAAATATTCCAACGATCCTGAAATTATTAATACATAAGCTTACCTTGATATTTAAAAAACAGGTTTTTGTGACATCCATCCATTATGTGTGTGCAACATAAATATCAAGTGATTAAATGATGGACTAACTTACTTAATTCCTAGGCATAATCAACTGTCAAAATCAAATGGGTGTGAAATTTAGAAATTTTAAAATTCAAAAGTAAGATGAAAATATCACAGTACTTATCAGTATAATACACAACAATATATTAACTATATAATATTAGTAAAAATAATAAGAGGAGTTTACCTCAATATAGTACGTAGAACACTTCCGTACGATACCCTCCAGAAATTAAAATGGAAAAAATGAAAAAATCTACAACTTTCCGGTACATTAGAGTAAATTATAAATAATTAAATAATTAATTTAACACAATTCAAATAAATTTAAAACAATTAAAAATCAAATTAATGCAATTAAAAGAATCTAATGAAAATATTCAAAACGATTTTCCTTCCTGAAGCTGACAACGCTTTTCCACCGTATGTCGTGATCACAGGAATGAAAATTACCGAATCCGGTTAAACCTGAAACTTAAATAGTGATTATTTGTCTTCACGCATGCACGTAAAGGTCCACGCATCGGAGATCAAATATGGCCGCCGAACATTAACAGAATTCTCGTGTAATTTAATTTCAACGGTTTCTGCAATTAATAGTTGCGTATAATTACGTTGAACGTTAAGTATTTTGGCCTCGTTAAATAAAAAAGTATGTTTTTCGTTAACGGCATGAAAGGCTAATTCTGACGCTGCTGAACGAGAAGCATGAACTGAGGCTTCATGTTGATTTACACGAATATTAAGAGAAAATTGCGTCGAACCTTGGTAAGACAAGTCGCAATCACCGCAAGAAATGTTGTATACCAGATCATTAATTTGTGTTGCGAATGCGGAGAGAACCGAGCGATTGTTCAGTATAGTGTGTAACGTCCGTATTGGCCTAGCTACAATTTTAAACTCAGTATCTTTAAAGAATCTGTTAAGCTGTTTGTGCCACTGTTCAACATATGGGACAGAAATAAAGTATTTTTTGATATTACTATTGTTGATTGGTGTAGTATTTTGTATCCTATCCTTAGCTTGTACCCTAATTCGGTTTATTGTGGTAATGGAATAACCCCTGTTTAAGAATCTGCTGGTTAATATTTGTATTTCTGAGTCCAAAGCAGAATCCGTCGTTGAATATTTATAGGCATTTATAAATTGATTAAAGATAATCGATCTTTTGTAGGTGAACGGGTGATAGCTGTTATAATGTAGAAGCATACCTATGGTTCAGTTGAAGGAATTGAAGTCCAGAATATATACAATATTCCTGCACTTTTCGGTCAGGTAAAATTACACAAGACCGGATTTCCTATTCGACCTATTGTTTCCTACAGGAACTCGGCATTTTCATCCTTAGCCACACATGTATATAACATTATAAAACCCTTTAGACAGGTAATACAATTTAGGATTAAGAATTACGATACATTATTTAATAATCTTAAAGACTGTAGACTCTGACAGTGACAATGGCAATTGGTGACAATGACAATTTATTCTCACTAGATATTACCTCATTATATATGAATGTAAACGTTGAATACACATTAGATATTATTTGGGATATGTTAAATAAAAACTCGACACCGATTAATTATATGAAGTTACCTATTAAGGAAATTTTTCACTTAATTAACTGTTAGTTGAGGCTAACTACATCACCTTTCGAGACAAGGTGTACAAACAAATTTTTGGATTACCAATGGGTTTGAGCCTGAGTGGCTTAATTCAGAGATCTATCTCTCAACAATTGAGCAGATACATTTGACACCTTTTCGACCCCGTACCACATACTATGGGAGGTATTTAGACAATGTTCTAGTTATTACCGATAGTAGTACTATCCAAGACATTTTACATCCCTTTAATAATATTCATTCTAGACTCAAATTTACATTGGAAAGGGAGAATATGGATACAAAGTCATTAAACTTTCTAAATTTCTCGCTAACCCGAGACTCGAATAAAATACAATTTAGCATCTATCGAAAACCTACAAACACCGGTATGCTTCTACATTATAATAGCTATCACCCGTTCACCTACAAAAGATCGATTATCTTTAATCAATTTCTAAATGCCTACAATTTCTAAATTCAACGACGGATTCTGCTTTGGACTCAGAAATACAAATATTAACCAGCAGATTCTTAAACAGGGGTTATTCCATTACCACAATAAACAGGGGGCTCACATCTGGTGAGTTTGGGCTTGGCACACCCAGGATCCTGAGCTGGATATCATCATCCTTCTTTCTTGGTGATTCCCTTCTACTTCTCTCTCTCTCCCTCTCTCTCTCTCTCTCTCTCTCTCTCTCTCAGGGTAACTCGGGAATTTTTTTTTTTTTGGCTGGTGCAGCCATAAGCCTCAGGCTTCCTTGCACCATATAGCTAATAATAATAATAATAATAATAATAAACCGAATTAGGGTACAAGCTAAAGATAGGATACAAAATACTACACCAATCAACAACAGTAATATCAAAAAATACTTTATTTCTGTCCCATATGTTGAACAGTGGCACAAACAGCTTAACAGATTCTTTAAAGATACTGAGTTTAAAATTGTAGCTAGGCCAATACGGAAGTTACAACACAAATTAATGATCTGGTATACAACATTTCTTGCGGTGATTGCGACTCGTCTTACCAAGGTTCGACGCAATTTTCTCTTAATATTCGTGTAAATCAACATGAAGCCTCAGTTCGTGCTTCTCGTTCAGCAGCGTCAGAATTAGCCTTTCATGCCATTAACGAAAAACATACTTTTTTATTTAACGAGGCAAAATTACTTAACGTTCAACGTAATTATACGCAACTATTAATTGCAGAAACCGTTGAAATTAAATTACACGAGAATTCTGTTAATGTTCGGCGGCCATATTTGATCTCCGATGCGTGGACCTTTACGTGCATGCGCGAAGACAAATAATCACTATTTAAGTTTCAGGTTTAACCGGATTCAGTAATTTTCATTCCTGTGATCACGACATATGGTCGAAAAGCGTTGTCAGCTTCAGGAAGGAAAATCGTTTTGAATATTTTCATTAGATTCTTTTAATTGCATTAATTTGATTTTTAATTGTTTTAAATTTATTTGAATTGTGTTAAATTGATTATTTAATTATTTATAATTTACTCTAATGTACCGGTGAGTTGTCGATTTTTTTCGTTTTTTCCGTTTTAATTTCTGGAGGGTATCGTACGGAAGTGTTCTACGTACTATATTGAGGTAAACTCCTCTTATTATTTTTACTAATATTATCAACATAGAACATATTGAGTATTACAACTCTGATTCATACTATCTAATTAACTATATAAAAAAAGAAGTAAAATCAGACCACTGATGATAAAATTCAAATTGTATTAAGAAGTATGGCCACTGGTTTTATGTGTGTTTTTTTTTTTTTTAGTTAATTTTCTTAAAATTAAGTGCAAATAATGAAATGTACGTTTCATTATTTGCACTTAGAGAGAGAGAGAGAGAGAGAGAGAGAGAGAATGCATTCAATGTGCCATAATTTTCAGAATTTTGAGAAATAACAACGTTCCAAAATAATGGCTGAAGAGTAAAAGTCTGGAATTCTTAGCTAAAAGTGAACACTTACTTTTTGGCTGAGCTGTAAAACAGAACAAAACTCAAAATTCTATTCCATATACATAAATTAACCTCACAGAAGCAAAAAACAAAAATGTGTACCAAGCTAAAAACAAATATGAAGCAGCTGCCAATAGCATAGAGTTCAATCATTGTGCCAGCAGAATTAAGCAGGTAATTTCATATATCTTTACTCTTACACCACTTGTATATTGACCTCTTAAGAATGATCACCTATATGCATTATGGCACAGCACTTGTAGTACCATTTGATGCTTATATGCAGCAGACGCAACAAATATTTTAAACCAACTTACCAAAAATAGCAATAAAGATTGTGTTTGAATATAAGCCTTTCTTTCCAGGAAAAGATCCAGGAATTGCTCATCCATGAGCCTGTCAAGGAATGCATTGACTTGTGGATGGGGGAGGAGAAAAGAGAACCAGTACTTATAATTTTTTACTATTAGTTGATGAGCATCAACTAATAGTAATGCAATCTCTGAATTTCAGCTTACTATGCCATTTAATTTTATTCCAATATATCTATGCATGTGATAAGTGCATTTATAATTACTCTATATTAGTATTTTTTTTATCTTTCTTACTTGGTCAGTTAGTTCATCTTTTACTTGAATTAACTGTTCAACCTGAGCTTGAATCTGGGCCTTTTCTTTCACTGCAATTAAAGATAAAATAATCAGCACAACACATACACACAAGTTATAACATGACTAAAATGTTCACTCTGTATATATATATATGCAGAAAACCAAGATAATCATATTCAAAGAATTTTATATCACAATTTGAACATGATTATTGGGAAAAATGCAATCTTACCCATGATAAGATTTTTTCAAATCATATATATATATAAAAATAAAAGGCTTTTAATTGCTTTTTCCAAATAACACACAGTTGTAACATGACTGAAATGTTTACTCTGTATTTATGCAGAAAACTTAGATCATCATATTCAAAGACTTTTATATCAAGATTTGAACATGATCATTGGGAAAAATGAAAAAAGAAACCCATCTCTTTCCCACAATAATATTTTTTCAAATCATGTATACAGGGTGTCTCAAAAATATTGGCAAACGTTTAGGGGAGGTAGGTAACATCTAAAGGAATGTGAATCACATAAGAACCCATAATTGGAAACGTCACGGGAAAGTAGTAGCAGAGGCACAAGAAGCAGAAATGACACAAGACAGTAATTAGTGGCAAACATTTATTCGACATAATATTAACAATTTAGTACGAGATGGATGCATTTCATGATGTTACAATGAAGGTTCTACCATGCTCGAAGGTTCTACCATGAGACGCGATGCATGCGTGACACCGACGCAGCATGGATTGGCGGACACGGTCGAACACACCTGGAGTTTCTTTGACAGTAGCAGCAGCGCAGACGAGTCTCGCCACGAGATTCATTTCCATCTCCACAAGCGATTCATACACGATAGATTTGAGGGCCCCTCTCACAGAAAGAAATCAAGGCTCGATAAATCAGGTGAGCGTGGGGGACCAGGCAACGGGTCCACCACGGCCAATCCATCGACGCCCAAAACGCCTGTTCAAATGGTCACGAACACACCTTCCATAATGGGCAGGCACCCAGTCATGTTGCGTCCAAATATTGTGTCTCACATTTGCTGGAACATCGTCATGTAACCCTGGTAGAACTTGTTCAAGAAAGATCCGATATTTAGCAGAGTTCATGCGAGATGGTAACAGGTATGGGTCAACTAAGCAGTCACCGACAATATCTGCCCACACATTTATTGCGAAGCGATGTTGTGCTGCATGGGGGTGCACATCGTGTGGGTTGTCGTGAGCCCACACATGAGCATTGTGCTGATTGAATAAGCCTCATCCGTGAACAAAACATAGTCTGGAAAATTCAAGTCAACACTTTCTTGGAGAAACCACTGCGTAAAAGCCACACGTGCAGGATGATCTTGGGGGAGCAGTAACTGAACCCTTTGGAGATGAAAGGGGTGTAAGGAATCATTGTGCCAGACATGCTGTACACTGCAACGAGACACTCCCAAGGCAGAGATAACAGCATGTGTGCTGGTAGTAGGATTATTCTGGACTGCATTCAACATACTTTCTTCCATGGCGGGAGTTCGCGTCGAACGTGGTCTGCCTGCACTACTCCTGTTACCTCTGAATGACCCATAATCGCACAAATTTTGATGCACATGCACAAACAAACGGTGGTCCGGTACATGTCTGTCTGGGAAGCGTTCTCCATAAATTCGTTGAGCGGTTGGGTGCATTGCCCTCTGCTAATCCATACACTAGGTGCATGTCTGCCAGCTCACAGTTCGTATATCGATGCATGCTCTTCGTGTGGCGACTACTGCTTGAATGAGTAAACCAGAAATTTTCCCTTTTGCAAACTGATGAACAGCGCCGTGTACTGACTTACAGTGATGTTTCCGGTTAGGGGTTCCTATGCCATTCACATTCCTTTAGATGTTACCTACCTCCCCTAAATATTTGTACCAATATATTTTGAGACACCCTGTATATATAGATATATATATATATACAGGGTGTTTCAGTTAAACGTTTCAGAACTTCTAAGAGGGGTAGGGTACATCCTGACAACTCGAAATCATATAGCAATGTGGGGTCGGAAATGCTTTCCTGAAGCGGTGCTGTACACAGAAGCACCATAAAGAAAAGAGAAATCGTTTTAATAATACATGAAAAGAAGCAAAAGGTACATGGATTAAAGTAAGTGTTTGAAGTTTCTTCCACGGGCTACAATGCACGCCTCACATCTCCGACGCATGGACATCCGAACATTCTGGAATACTCCAGGCGAATTTCGAATTTCTTCGGCAGCTACTGCGATTCTTGCAACCAGCTCCTCAGCATTGTCAACAGGGGTGTCATAAACTAGCGATTTCATATGACCCCAGAAATAAAAATCAAGACATGATAGGTCGGGTGACCGAGCAGGCCAACGCACGGGACCACCACGTCCGATCCACTGTTGACCAAATGTGACATCCAGGTAGTTACGAACATCTCCGCTATAATGGGCAGGGGCTCCATCGTGTTGGAACCATGTTGTCTGTTGCGTCGATGCAGAAATCTGTTCATCTCTCAAAAGTTGTGGCAATACTTGCTGCAGAAAGATCAAGTAGATAGGTCCGGTTAGACGACACGGTAACAGGTAAGGTCCGATGAGGTGATCTCCCATAATACCGGCCCATACATTGACCGAAAATTGAATCTGTGCTGCACGACGTCGTATTGCATGCGGGTTCTCGACCGCCCAGATATGGTCGTTATGCGTGTTGAAAATTCCTTCCCTTGTGAAGGATGCCTCATCGGAAAACAACACTTCAGCAGGAAAAAGGGGATTTGTAGCACATTTTCCAAGGTACCACTGTGCGAAAGCAATACGAGGTGCATAATCCTCCGGTTGCTGTGTCTGGACACGCTGCACGTGAAACGGATGCATGTCTTGTTCTCGGAGAATCCTCCAGACGCTGCAATGGGAAACCCCGACTGCGTTTGCTAGACTTCGTGTACTCGTTCTTGGATTCCCCTGTACATGCTGCAGCACATTCTGTTCGACGGCTGGAGTCCGTGCTGTTCTTACCCTGTCCCTGTCAGCTCTTTCAAATGAACCTCTCTCAGCTAACCTCTGGTGCAGTCTTGCAAAGAAATTATGACTGGGAATACGCCTCGTTGGATATCGTTCCGCGTACAAATGCTGTGCGGCTGGCCCACTACAATTTGCAGCCCCATACGCCAAATGCATATCGGCTAACTCTGCGTTCGTGTAATCATCCATCCTACTAACTTGGCGTTCTTGTTCAAGAAATTCGAAATTCGCCTGGAGTATTCCAGAATGTTCGGATGTCCATGCGTCGGAGATGTGAGGCGTGCATTGTAGCCCGTGGAAGAAACTTCGAACACTTACTTTAATCCATGTACCTTTTGCTTCTTTTCATGTATTATTAAAACGATTTCTCACTTACGGTCTCTTTTCTTTATGGTGCTTCTGTGTACAACACCGCTTCAGGAAAGCATTTCCAACCCCACATTGCTATATGATTTCGAGTTGTCAGGATGTACCCTACCCCTCTTAGAAGTTCTGAAACGTTTAACTGAAACACCCTGTATATAAAATAAAAGCTTTTAACTATTTTTCCAAATAAGAAACAAATAAACAAATTCTACAATCCTGTGTTTTAGAAACTTGCTGACTGTTTTTTCCAGCTGATCATCACACACAATATGAAGAATTGATGTAAATGCTGAAGCAGTAAATTATGTAATTATTAGTTTTAGATCTCAGGTTTTTCTTGAAAAATATGATTGAGTGATGTGCAGGGAACCTTATATATGTAATGGTTTTCACCTTTTCAAGTTCAGCTGTTGGTGTAATGGGTAATAGTCAGCATATAAAAAAGTATTCTGCACTTAAAGCTTATTCTTAATTTTTTCCCCATCTTTTTTTCTTTCTTTCTTATAATTGTTGATTTAAAAATAACACAGGTTTCTTTACTGCTCATGAATATATAAAATATTTGAATTGAACCATTTTCATGTCACTCAAATCCAATCTATCATTATTACACTGACTCATACAAGAGATGTATACAAGATTTGAAAAGTAAAGTAACAGATGCATTTGTGAAAACACAGTTAATTGTAGAACAATGAAGCAACAGATAAATGAAGAAATATTAGTGCATTACTTTTGACATAGTTATTCAGTGCATTTAGATACTGTCCTACTGCATCACTAGTTGTTAGTCATGAAATTCAGCCACATTCTCATTTAAACCTTACAATGACTGCATTTGCTGAATGCATGTGGGACTTGGGAAGGGGGGGGGTTCCAATAGAGGCTACCTCTGTGGAGTGAGAATTTGTGGAATTTTAAAAATTTGTAAAAATTAAAAAACTTTGTATATAAATGCTTTTAAATATTTATCTATTCTTATTATAGCTTGATTGAGAACATTACAGTGAAGTTATTGACAAAAATAAAATTAGTTTTTTAAAAAATCATATAACTCATCCTTATGCTCATTTTTCAATAATATCTTTTACATAAATTTATGTATCACCTGATGCAATTTCATAAACTTCTAGTTCTCAATTCTAAAAAAAAAAAAAAAAAACTTGTATATGTCCAAATCAAATAAACTGCAAACCTATTTTCTTGATGCCATCTATTACAAACTATGTTTACTATAAGAAAAACAGATAAGAGATAGTATATTTAGCCATAAAATAACCATGGTTAGTGTTTACTACTTAGGAATGCTTCAATATTCTTCAGATTTTCATATGGCTAGAAATTTTCAGGTCTTCAGTTCAGTAAAACCTATATACCAACCAGTGAACAAGGTCACATCCTTGTTCACTGGCTGGTACACAGGTTTTTCTGAGCTGAAGTTCTTATTTTTTTAAAAATCTGCTTTGAATTCAGGAAATTACTACTAATTAAGTTGGGCAGGATGAAAATGACACCAAAGTTATCACTTGGAATGGCCATTTAGTATCAGTAGTGGGAAATAATGTCAGAAAGTAAGATTATAAAAGCGTCAGCCAAAAAAACAGAAAAGACCACTTTCTACATCACCTGTCCATGTTCTCTAATAATTTGTCTAGTTCTTCCTTAAATTAATTCAAACTACTCACCTCTACAACAACAGATGGAAATTTGTCCAAACAATCAACTACCCTCTGGCTGATGGCAAACTTCCACACATCTATCCTGCAATTATTATTCCTCAATTTGAATTTATGCCCCTCATGGGTGTAATCTGAGAAAGAAGAAGAAGAATACCATCAGTGTTGAGCATGCCGAATCCATTCAAAGCCTTAAACACCTCAATCAGATCACCTTGCAAATGCTTAGTTTCCAGATGATACAATTTGCAGAATTGAAGCCTTTCTTGGTAAGGTCACCTTTTTTTTCGCCTCACCAATCTCATTGGCCTCCTCTGCACCTGTTCTAGCAGATCTGCATCATTCCTAAAATGAGGTCTCCAGACCTGCATGTATTCAAGTACTCAAGATGCATCCTAACCATTTCTTTGTACAATGGAATAATCACCTCCTTATCCCAACAAAAAAGTTCCTATACATCATTGACAAAACCCCATGAGCTGTCCTGGCAGACTGTCTGCACTGCTCAGAGAACTTTATATCTGACTGCACAATTACTCCAGGTCTTTTTCATTTTGCACTACACTCAGTGTAGTAACACATAGTTGGTATGTTAATCTGGAATTACTGCTACTCATATGCAGAACCTCGCATTTGTAAATGTTAAACTTCAACTGCTATATCTTAGCCTATCTGCCAAATTTTTCTAGATCTTGTTGTAGTAGTATACCTTGATTACTGTCATTAACCACCCAATCAACCTTTGTATCATCTGCAGACTTAGTTATTAACAGTGATATACCTTCATTAATAAATACAGAAAACAATAATGGGCCCATTGCAGAATCCTGGGGGATTCCACTAATAACATTAGTTTACAAAGAACAGTGTCCATTAATAACCACTCTGTGTCTTTTCCCACTCAACCAACCTTTTATTAATAGCAGTAACTTGCCCTTAATGCCAATTTCTCAAATTTGTACAGCAGTCTTTTATGTGAAACAGTATCAAGGGCTTTGTTTAAATCCAGGTATATGATATAAAAATTATTTTTTGCATCCAGTTCCTTTGTTATTACATCATAATATTCAATCAGACTGGTCAGACAAGATTGCCATTTTAAAAAATCCATGCTGTGACTACAGAATAATTGCATTCCTGTCTGGACAGCTCTGTATTATTTCTCTAACAGTGACTTCATTATTTTAACTCGAACAGAACTTAAGCTAACAGGTCTGCAATTACTCATGTCACCTTCTGATCCCCCTTTATGAACTGGGTATATATTTTCACATCTCCAGTCCACAGAGACCTCACTTGAATCCAAAGATGCTCTCATAATTATGGCTAAAGATTTGCTTACCTCTCTTACTACCTCTTTTAATATAATTGGACAGATTCTATCCACCCCAGGTGCCTCTTTTATGTTTAGTTTCAATACAGGGCTGTCCAGGCAGTTATCACAAATCATCTAGCTCGATCTTAGAGTTTGATAATCTTCTTCCTTTCCCTAAAGAATTCCTGATGTGTAAATGTAGATACAAAATTCCTATTTAGTTTGTCAGCAACCGAGCAGGATAACCAGCAGTTAAACCATCAAGGTTACATGGGCCAGGGCAATGTGATTCAATCCCTTCTTTCTAACATTAACATAAGTAAAGAAGTCTTTGCTTCTTTTCTTTGCCAGATTTCTCGTAATCTCCTTTATGATTAGACTAGTTTATGTCGACTGGATGCACTGCCTTAGATTTAATATACTTCTTAACTAAGAGCATAATTCCTTTCCCTTCCTGTCATGTCAGTCCTTTCTATACAGATCACTCTCCCCATTTTCAAATTCTGCATCCCTTATGTCTGGGTGACACATGTCACTGATAGTCCTAAAATGTCTGCATTTGATGACTTAATCAGACTTCAAATTCATCAAATTTATTTACTATTCTCCTAGCATTAGTGTACATGAAAGCATACATGCACTTTTTCTTACTCTTAGTTACTCTAATGCAGCCCTTGTATTTACTTATTCCATGATGATCCCCAGCAGGGTTTGAAATCCCAAATACCTTGATTTCCAGGCTCCAATAGATGTAGCATAATAATCTCTTTTGCCTCTGCCTGCATCTCAAGTTAATCTAATAGTCTGTATATCCCCCATCCAAGCAGTTTTCTTACCTTGCCTTGGTAAAATCAGCAAATATTTTTGAACCCCTTCTATTTAAGTGTTTAAGTGTATCCCATTCTTATAAAAACAGTCTCTCCTGTTAACAAGCACACACCATGCTGAGAAAAATGCTATCTCATGAGCCTTGCACAGTCTCTCCAGGACTGAATGTACAAAGGGTACTAGGAAAGTTTTGCAATACAGCTTTGTTTATTTAATTTTTTCAAAGTAATTTCCTCTACATTCAATACACCTCTCCATCCTCCGAAACCAATCTTTAAACCAGTTCTGCCAAGTTTCACTAGGGAGTAAAGCACACTCGTTGTCCCAAGCCCGTAGAAGGTCCTCATCACTGGAAAACTGCCTCCCTTTTAGCTTCATTTTCACATGCGGGAACAGTGCAAAGTCGCAGGGAGCAAGGTCTAGACTGTAGGGAGGGTGCTCTAGAAGTTTCAGTCCTGTCGTGGTCAAATATTCGGTGCAGGCTTTGGCGCGGTGAGCTGAAGCATTATCGTGATGCAGGTACCAGGTGTCCATTCTTGACTTTGGCTGCAGGTTCTTCATAGATCCAATGACTTTAGGCAGGCATTGTTCAGTATACCACTTAGCTGTGACTGTTTTCTGTGTGTCCAAAATGACACGTTCCACAATTCCACTCGATTTGAAAAATACAGCTATCATTTTCTTCTTTACAGATCGGGATTTTCTGACAATTACGGGTGTGTCGTCATCATCAAAAACCCAAACGTTGTTTTGAGCCTTGGTCGGCAGATCGTAATAGTACAGCCAAGTCTTGTCACCTGTCACGATGTTCACATACCGAGATTGTCCCTTATCAAACTTTTTTAACATCTCCCGGCACCAAGTCACACGTCGTGTCATCTGCTCTTCAGTCAGTTGATGCGGCACCCAGAGAGAACAAAGTTTCTTCATGTGCAAATGATCTTGCAGAATCGAACGAATTGCTGGTGCATTTAGGCCCAAAGTATCCTCTATCTGCTGGTAGGTCACTCGCCTGTTTTCGTCAAGCATTTTCCTCACAGCAGTAACGTTTTCCTCCGTAACTGACGTTCGTGGCCTTCCCGGCCTCTCAGAATCCTCCAGAGTGAAATTTCCCCTTTGGAATTCTCTATACCACCTGAATATCGTTGTACGATGTGGACAATCATCATCTAGTGCAAGAGTAATTTCTTCTAAGCACTGGTCTATGGTTAAACCACGCACGAAATTATACCGCAAAACTGTCCTTATTTCATTTCGTGACCACGATGCCATCGCAAGCACTTTACACTCTCACTACTAATGAATAACTGAGCCCATCGACTTGGTGCGGCGGCTACTATGCACGTATGAACATGTCTCAACATGCAGCAACAAGCAGCTTCCTGTGATTCATTGTTGCGTCATATTGCAAAACTTTCCTAGTACCCTTTGTATTTACAAGGTTCTCAATATGTACTCCTCCTATCATGTCTAGACAGGATTGCAGACACTTTCAAATTTAATCCTAACTCGTGACTTTTTCCCAACATTACCCTGTACATGTTTTTTTTTTTTTTTTTTTTTTTGGTAGTTGTTGGCGCATAGGCTTCTGTGGCCATAATGCACCTCCCAAGGTTTTTGCAGTACTTTGATCCAAGCCCGAGGTGGGAATCGAACCTGCGACCTTTGGGTTGCCAGGCAAGCACTTTACCCACCCGGCTAGCCCGGTCGGCCCTGTACATATTAAGCAAGTCCTCAGATCACTCACTCTTAATATCATTTGTGCCAATGTGTACAACAATATCACATTTTACACCTTAAAAGATGATATCTGCTCTACAACATCATCTACTTTTGTCAATGACAGACACGCCCTGGTCCTAGTCCACCTATCCTTTTTTGCATAATATATTTCCTCTTTTCCTGCCAATAGAGTCACTAACAACAACTACCTCCTGTTCAACCAATGCATTCTGCCCTTGGGATTGCTGCTGCTATGTTGCCTGATGCACAAGTGAGTGCTCTGATTGAGTTGGGTAACTGAGAGCTTAATGGGCCCTCATTTCTTTGAGAGCATCCAACCTGTTCTTTAAACTCTCATAAAAATCCATCAGAATGCTGAGATTGCAGCTAATTTCCTCATACTCTGCATCAAATGCACATAAAGCCCCCACTCTTGGCTGTATCATGTCCCTTTCCAGATAGGTCTGCAAACGTCACACAAGTGGCACATTTTGTTAGGCTGTAATTTCTAGGAGAACCATCCTCTTCAGTTCTCACCCAAGCCACAATAATCCCACTACTTTGAGCCCACTGTGTTACAGCTCCAGTCCAAGGCATGATTTCTGTTAAAATTCAGTTTAATTTGAGAATACACTAAATTGATAGATACATAAATGCAATAATACACATTATGCTATCAAGTTTACATTATTTGTATTATGCTATAAAATTTATATTATATGTATTACAAAAATATTTAGGTTAGACTACTCAGTTAATTTAATCTACGTGAATTTAATTTAGAGTACTCTAGTTGTATTTAGTTTAAAGTCTTTTCTTTTCCTTTCTTGCTCTTCTCCAAGGACTAGGTTTATTCTCTCTCTCTCTCTCTCTCTCTCTCTCTCTCTCTCTCTCTCTCTCTCTCTCCCCTCCCCCTTTAAGGTTGTTAAAAGAATGAAAATTTTTCATTTTTTGAGTGAGTTTCTAGTACAGCATTAAATTTTTGTGAGTTTCTAGTAAAGCATTAAATTTTTGTGAATTTCTAGTAAAGCATTAAAAGTTGCTCTTATTTCTTTAGTTGGTATGATTTATATTGGCCAGCTGTAATGCCTGCACTGTATCTGACAGCGTACAGAGATTTTAACTGTCACTTTCATGTTTTCAGTGTTTTCTTTTCTGGAAAGAGTTACTGGCCATTCAACACAATGTGGCTGATTTGCTAATTTTCTCTGGGCTCCAGCCCAGTATGGGCTCAAATCACTTGTCATAATTCCATGCTGGACAGGTGAAAAAAAGCAATGTGTTTCCTAGCAAGTTTAGCCACACAATCACTTGGACTGATAACATAACTTACAAAACTCTCATTATAGCAGATGAAACTCCACAACTCCAATTAGTCATTCTGGCAAAGAGATTTTGTATTATTGCAATGTGAATGTATTAAAAATAACACTTAAAAATAAAATGAAATTTTATTTTTAAGAATTAGTGAATATGCACAATGTTGTATCCAACATAGTGTTTATTAATTGCATTAATTTTTAGTTTCTCAGTTCTTGAAGTTTTATCAACATTAAAGATATGCTTAACCCTTTCAATTACAAATTTGGCTTTGGAAAATGTGTGTGGCTTCATAGTAGTGAGGTTTCTGCTATGGCTGGCTCTGTAGAGTGATTTTTTTTATTTTTATTTTGTAGAATTAAAAAAAAAAATATATATATTGTAAAAATGAAAACTTTGTACCTTAATGCCTTTAAATATTAACTTATTTTTATTTTGAACTGATTTCCCAACAGTAGAGTAAATTACCCAAAAATCGAATCCAAAATTTTAAAACAATTGTAAACTGTTTTTGAAAAATATTAAAAAAAATTATCAAACTTCATTAAAAACTGTAAAAATACTTGTGGTTATCATAATTTTTTAAAACAGTGGCATTCTTTATAGCCACTTATTTTTTGTTTAATTCAATTTCAACAATTTCTAAATCTGACTTCCAGAGAATTTTGGCTTTTTTAAACCCAAATCAGACAACAACAACAACTGATGCAATATCCTCTTTTGATTTTATTTTCAAAGCTATTTTTATCATGCTAACTATTAAAATTGAGTCTATTATTAATTGGAAACATGAATAAGAGATATAAGCATGTACCAGAAGATTTTAAAACAATCTGTATGCTAACACACACACACACACACACACACACACACACACACACACACACACACACACACACACACACACACACACACACACACACACACACAACAACAACAACAACAACAACAAATTTACATTAATATTTTGGAAAAATATAAAGTGATGAGAGAAAGGTATTATTTCTTCAGTTATTAATTATTAATAAAATTGTTCTCAACAATAAACAAGTCAAGTAATTACACATTTATAAATAGGTGAGAAGTACTCATTTTTTAAAAAGCAACATAATTGATTTTAGTTTTTAATGCAGCATCTTGAAACTGATTTTTCACTTAAGTCTGACCCTTAGTTGAAATTACTGAAAGTAGCTCTTACTCTGATGCTAACTACACCTCAAACTTGTTACTGTTCTTTTCTACATAAATATAGCAAAGGAATTCTGCCTGGACTATATCCACTATGTTTGCCATGTCACAAGCCAAATGAATCTTTCCAATTATCATATGGATTCAATTGACACAATATTATTACTGAGACAATTATTTGCTTCCAACAATAAAGCCATACTGCCTCAACAATAAGAAGCTGAAACAAGAAGAAGAAATGAATCACTTATAAGTTTATCAAGTGGCAATCTACTGTACACCAATGGAAACAGTGAAAAGAGTGAAGGTGGAGTTGGGTTTCTGGTCCATATATATTTCAAAAACATTTTGGAATTCAAAATTACATCATCGAGGGTGTCAAGACTAATACTCAAGATTTCTAAGATGTACAAGATAATGGTTATAATGATTTATGCACCAACATCGAGCCATGATGATGAAGAGATTGAAGAAATGTACACCAAAATTGAGCGTCTTCTAGATGAGCAGAAAACCCACTACACTGTTATTATGGGTGACTTCAATGCTAAGGTTGGAAAAAGACAAAACAGTGCAGAAAAGGGAACTATAGGAAATTTTGAAATTGGTGAAAGAAATGAAAGAGGTGAAAGACTTGTGGAATTTGCAGAATCTAGAGGAATGTCAGTAATGAACACTTTTTTCAAGAAAAGGGTGAACAGAAAGTGGACATGGAAGAGTCCAAATGGATTAACAACTAATGAAATCGACTTCATCTCACTAACAGAAGATATATTGTGAATGATGTTACAGTCTTCAATAAGGTAAATGTTGGAAGTGATCACAGAATGGTAAGATGTACACTTGATATAGATGTAGGAAAGGAAAGGAAAAAACTGCCTCGAGTAAATAATACAAAGATCTTTGAGATAAAAGAAGAGGAGAAAAAGCAGTATTTACTGGAACTTAAGAACAAGTTTGAGCTTCTACAGACTGTTCAGGACCAAGATATCAACGAGGAATATCATAACTTTCTGAAAGTGATAAGGCCCAAGAAACCTATAGGGAAAAAGAAATCCAAAGAAGAAAAAATTAGTCAAGAAACACTTGTTATGATGAACCGAAGGCAAAAAATGAAGAGCAAGATAAACACTGACAAGGAAAAAATTGAGTATACTGAGTTATGCAAAGCCATTAGAAAGAGACTTAGAGAGGACATAAGAAGATTTAATACATGAAAAATAGAACAAGCATTAAGGGGAAACAAAGATTTAAATCAGCAGCCATGAGCAGTAATACAGAAAGACAAATGATACTGAAACTGAAGAATAGCGATGGTGTACTTATAAACAGCAGAGAAGGCATAATTCAAATAGCAGAAGAATACTATAGAGAATTATACAAGGAGCGAGGGAATGATGCCAGCAGTGGGGAAGATGGATTGCAAATTAGGAACACATACGACATACCCGATATTCTTCCTGATGAGGTAGAACATGCATTGAAGAAAATGAAGAATCAGAAAGCCCCGGGGGAAGATGAAGTTACTGTAGAGTTGTTAAAATTGGGAGGAAGAGACATAACACTAAAACTGGCAAGGCTCTTCACAAAGTGCATTAGAAAAGGTGTGACGCCTAAGCAGTGGAATAATGCAATCATAGTTTTGCTGCATAAGAAAGGAGATAAATCAGAAATTGGAAATTATAGACCAATTAGCTTGTTATCCCACATCTACAAGTTGTTCACAAGGGTCATTACTAACAGATTAGAAAGAATACTTGATGAGAATCAACCGAAAGAGCAAGCTGGCTTTAGGACAGGATTCTGTACTATGGATCACCTTCACATAATATCACAGCTAATGGAGAAAGCAAATGAATATAAAACACCATTATGCCTGGCATTTGTGGATTATGAAAAGGCATTTGACTCCATACAGCATAAGGCATTGTTTCGGGCACTGGAAAGACAAGGCATAGATACCCTATATATTATGATTTGAAAAAAAATATATGAGAGTGCTACCTCCTTTAATAGACTAGACAAAGACAGTAGGAAATTTAAAATCGAGAAAGCAGTTCGACAAGGAGACACAATATCTCCGAAACTGTTTACTGCTGTCCTTGAGGAAGCTTTCAGAAGATTAGACTGGTCGCAGAAAGGAGTCAATGTGAATGGAGAGTACCTAAACCATTTACGATTTGCAGATGACATTGTGGTCATAAGCCACGATCCCAAAGAATTAGAGGAAAATCTTAATCAGTTATGCACAGTTAGTAAGAATTTTGGACTAAAGATGAATATCGCTAAAATAAAAGTAATGATGAACAAGTATGCCACAGAAAGGGAAATAATGATTGAAGGAGCAGTAATTGAAAAGGTGGAGTCATATACTTATCTGGGACAAGTTATTAGCTGTAATAATGATAAATGGCTGGAAGTCAAGAGAAGAATAAATTTTGGATGGATAGCATTCAGGAAATATAGTCACATACTGAAGAGCAATATCCCAGTTTGTCTGAAACGTAAAATAATGAACCAATGTATACTCCCCACCATCACTTATGGAAGTGAGACTTGGGCACTCACCAAAAGAATGGAAGAGAAGCTGACAACTACACAGCGAAGATTGTATCTAACAGTCTGATTCCCAATATAATTCGTATTATATTGGGAATCATATTGGGAATCAGACTGTTAGATAAGAAGAGAAACACATGGATTAGGCAGCAAACTCAAGTAAAGGACATAATTATCAAAACTAAAGAACTAAAATGGTCTTGGGCAGGACACATAGCTCGAAGACATGATGACAGATGGACTAAGAAAATAACAGAATGGTACCAAAGAGGAGCTAGAAGAAAACCTGGAAGACAAAGGCGGAGATGGATAGATGAAATTCATGAGTTTGGGGGTAGTAAATGGATGGCCAGTGCTCAAAACAGAAGGAACTGGAAAGTTGCTGGAGAGGCCTTCATCCTGCAGTGGATTGAAAATGGCTGATAATGCCTCAACAATAAATGGGTCCTTGGAGCATTATCAGAATGATTTCCTAGTTCACATCACTTAAAAAAGATTTTACAAAGATTCAATGAAAAAAGTTAAGCAAAATAATAATACATACTTTCAGCTTGCCCAAGTATGCTACAGAGCTTCTTGTTTCTACTTTTAACACATTTCAATTCTTCCTGAAAATAAAAAAATATATAATTTTTATTTTTTAGTCAACAATTATCAAATAATTCAAGATTTTTCATTCTAATTAAATGGAATATCACTATTACATAAAAAGCTTCTATAATATATCATATAGAATTCAAAGTAACACCTTTCCACCATTTTGTTGCTTACAACAATCTTATTATGAACGTCATAAGAAATACAGGTAATTTAACTCTCCTCTCCATATGTTAGAATAATTCAATTTGTGCTAAATTTTATTACACATTGTGAAAATTCTGATGGTTGCTCCAGGGATAACAAGCTAATTGGTCTATAATTTCCAATTTCTGATTTATCTCCTTTCTTATGCAGCAAAACTATGATTGCATTATTCCACTCCTTAGGCGTCACACCTTTTCTAATGTATTTTGTGAAGAGTCTTGCCAGTTTTTGTGTCATGTCTCTTCCTCCCAATTTTAACAACTCTACAGTAACTTCATCTTTCCCCAGAGCTTTCTGATTCTTCCTTTTCTTCAATGCATGTTCTACCTCATCAGGAAGGATATCAGGTATGTTGTATGTGTTACTAATTTGCGACCCATCTTCCCCACTGCTGGCATCATTCCGTCGCTCCTTGTATAACTGTTTATAGTAGTCTTCTGCTACTTGAATTATGCATTCTCTGCTATTCATAAGTACACCATCACTATTCTTCAGTTTCAGTATCATTTGTCTTTATGTATTACTGCTCATGGCTGCTGAAATTTAAATCCTTTGTTTTCCCTTAAGCTTGTTCTACTTTTCTTGTGTTAAATTTTCTTATGTCCTCTCTGAATCTCTTTCTAATGGCTTTGCATAACTCAGTATGCTCAATTTTCGCCCTGCCAGTGTTTTTCTTGCTCTTAATTTGTCGTCTTCGGTTCATCATAACAAGTGTTTCTTGACTGATTTTTTCTTCTTTGGATTTCTTTTTCCCTATAGGTTTCTTGGGCTTTATGACTTTCAGAAAGTTGTAATATTCCTCGTCGATATCTTGGTCCTGAACAGTCTGCAGAAGCTCAAACTTGTTCTTAAGTTCCAGTACATACTGCTTTTTCTCCTCTTCTGTTATCTCAAAGACCTTTGTATTATTTACTCGGGTAAGTTTTTTCCTTTCTTTTTTTACATCTATATCAAATGAGCATCTTACCATTCTGTGATCACTTCCAATGTTTACCTTGTTCAGGAGAGTAACATCATTCACAATATATCTCCTGTTAGTGAGGATGAAGTTTATTTCATTAGTTGTTAATCCATTTGGACTCTTCCATGTCCACTTTCTGTTCACCCTTTTCTTGAAAAAAGTGTTCATTACTGACATCCCTCTAGATTCTGCAAATTCCACAAATCTTTCACCTCTTTCATTTCTTTCACCAGTTCCAAAATTTCCTATAGTTCCCCTTTCTGCACTGTTTTGTCTCTTTCTAACCTTAGCACAGAAGTCCCCCATAATGATAGTGTAGTGAGTTTTCTGTTCATCTAGAGGACTCATAATTTCGGTGTACATTTCTTCAATCTCTTCATCATCATGGCTCGATGTTGGTGCATGAATCATTATAACCTTTAGCTTATACCATTATAGCAACTTGCATTTAATGCCATACTGCTCCAATTTGTACAGTAGCCTTCCATGTGCAACAGTATCAAAATCTTTCCTAAAATCCAAGTATATATCAAAATTATATTTTGCATCCAGTTCCTTTGTGACCAAATCATAGTATCCAATCAAGTTTGTCAGACAAGACTTCCCCTTAACAAACCCATGCTGTATAAACTATAATTGCAGCCTTGTCTAGATCATCCTGCATTGCTTCTTTAACCAGTGACTCCATTATTTTCCCTGCACAAAACTAACAGATCTGTAATTACTCATGTCACCCTTTGATCCCCTTTTGTGAATTGGGGACTGGTGACTCCTTTAATATAACTGGATAGATCCTATCCACCCCAGGTGCCTTTCTTATGTTCAATTTCAACAATTTCTTCTCCACTCTGCTATCAGTTATTACAAAATCATATAGCTCCCTGCCAGAGTTTGATAAGCTTCTAGTCTCAACTTCCCTACAAACTTCCTCATGTGTGAATTTGCAAAATACTCATTCATTTGGTCAGCTACCTCAGGCTTTACTGAAATTACTCTCAGCAGTCTCATCAACAATTGAACTGTTGATGTCAAGTGAACCAATCTGATTCAAACCCTTACTTCTAGAGTTTACATAAGTAAAGAAGTCTTTTCTGTTTTTCTTTGCATCCTTGCCAAAGATTTATTATAATCTGCCTTCGCTTGCTTAACCCCCTTTGTGATTTGATTACAGACCAGCTTATATCTACCATAGTCTTCTGTATCACCTGATAATTTATATGCATCCCATGCATTTTAATTCTGATTAGTTTATCTGCCATCCATTTAGGCCTAAATGTTGAGCAGTATTTCTTAATTGGTATGAAAAGCCTAGTACCTTCCATGTTTTGTTCCTTCAACTTCCTATTCAGAATTTGATGTTGGTAACATCATCAGTTGGTCCCACAGTATAGAATTTAAAAACTGCCTGAGACCACCATAGTCACCTTTACGAAAACAAAAACCCTTTCCTTTACACCTGATGGTAGGTACAACTTTAAGTAAATCCCACATCAGCACACTGTGATCACTGCCACCTAGTGGTTCCTTTATCTGCAAATTCTTAATGCATGAAGAATCAATGCTGATAATCAGATCAAGAGTATTACTCTCTCTAGTTGCCTCTCAAACATGCTGCTGTAGAAACGCTCATCCAACAAATCCACAAAAGCCTTGCAAGTGTGTGAGTGACCAACCCACAAATTCCAGTCAATATCTGGGAAGTTAAAATCCCCCATTATAAGATAATCTAATTTACTGGCCTACTCTATTTCTCAGTTTGTTTGTTTATTTGGTTTTTAGGAGCATTAGCAACTAAGGCCATATTGCTCCGGGATATGCAGTGGTCATTCCCTGACCTTTCCGCATCCTCCGTATTTGGTGGTGATGGGCTCGAACCCCGGTCTAATCAAGAAGCGTGTGCTACGCACTGCCGCTCCTTCCCACCTGGCTACGGAGGCGCCCTATTTCTCAGTACTGTTGTTGTTATGTTATTTGGTTTTTTAGGAGCATTAGCAACTAAGGCCATATTGCTCCAGGGATATGCGGTGGTCATTCCCTGACCTTTCCGCATCCTCCGTATTTGGTGGTCACGGGCTCGAACCTAGTCTAATCAAGAAGCGTGTGCTGCTCCTGCCCACCTGGCTACGGAGGCGCCTATTTCTCAGTACAGTTGTTCATTGTACTCATCAGAATCATTAGGCGTATAATACACTCCTACTCTTGACTTTGCTTTCCCAGTGCTTAGGTCACACCAAACTGACTCAACATTATGCTGTCCACCCATGTCAGCTGGATGCACTTCCTCAGATTTTGTGTGTTTCTTAACTAACAGCATTACCCCTTCTCCCTTCCTATCTCTTCTGTACACATTGTACTCTCCGAATTCAAATCATGCAATCCTTATATCTGTGTGACACCACATCTCTGATATTCCAACAGTATCTGCCTTTTATGTCTTGACCAGCACCTTAAATTCATCAAATTTATTTACTAAACTCCTAGCATTATTCCATTGGATGTGTTCTGGAAAACTAACATCCTTACTACAGTCTAGTATGCATATCATTTTCCATAAATAATAGCAATGCAATATACATTTGTGAATGTATTTGCATTAAAGAATGTGAAATCTTAATGTTATCACATTTTCCATTAACATAATCAGTGGTGTATTTACTAGGGTGGAAAAATTTCAGTGGTGGCATAATTCAGGGCAGTGCCTATTATTGACTTATTTGGTTAGGATTAGTATGTGCACTGTTTGGGCTTAACTGATACATTTGTTTGGTTATTTGAGGTGATATGTTTATGGCTATCTGTTAGCTTATTTTTTTTTTTGGAAAAAGTGGCCTACCAGTGTTCATATCATCTGCTGGATAAATTTTTAAAATTAAAATCATCCTGATATTCTTTTTTCATCATAAATCATGGTTGGCACTAAACTTGCACCTTTTACCTATTTCAGAGCTACTGGTTCATTCTGTTAGTTCCCAATAGGAATTTATCTGGAAGTATTGTTAGCAGTATATTTATTATTATTGTTGCTCTTATATTAATTCCTTCCAGACTGGGGGGTTCCACCCTGTGACAGGTACTGCTACCAAGTACACAGCTGGTTGTTATGTCTGGTGTTACTGTTGGTCAAGGAATTCTCTGACTATCCTACAGGCATTCAGGATTTCGATTTCCTGGAGTTCCTTGTAGGTGTTCTCTGGGAGATCTATTGCTGCTAGGTTGTTATGTAGGGTCTTTGGCAGCATACTGGTTGTTATGTAGGGTCTTTGGCACCATACTGGTTGTTAGAACGATCATCAGGGTGGTCGTTACTTGTTGTACATGCCATATCTCTTTAATCTCCTATCTTAGGTTCATGTACTTCCTGATATTTTTCTCATGGGTTTGCTGGAGATTGCCAGTCCTGAGCACCGTTATATCAATCAGATAGGTAGCCTTTTCCTTCTTAATGACAAAGTTTATGTCCGGTGTGTTGTGCGGGATTGTCTTGTCCATTATTATGGTGAAGTTCCAGTACAGCTTGTGGGTTGGGGTCTCCAGTACTGCCTGTGGTTCGTACTTGTAATACAGTACACTTTCTTTGATCAACTGGTATTTCCTTGCTAGCTTCTGATGCATTATCCTGGCTACCTGGTTGTCTATGAGTGTACTCGGTCTGGGTGATCACCTTGCAGCCTGCAATGATGTGTTGGATCATTCCAGAGGCCAGGTGGCATAGTCTATGTGGGTCATCTGACACTCTTCATCGTTCTTCTGTTGGCATTTGTAGTGAGCAGACATATTTTCATACTGCTCTGGGATTAAGTGCAGATTAAGAGAGCATATTGATAGAGAGTTTAGATAAATGCTTTTAGTTAATTTCTCTAATAGATTTTGATATAATTTTTTTTTCTGTAATAGTTTGTAAATTTAATTTTTATAATATTATAAATATAATTTTTTAAAAGTTACTTTCTGTAATATTTAGTATATTTAAACAATGGTTGTGACAAGATCCACCTCGAATACTTCATCAGAGGGTATCATGACTCATATGGAAATAGCAAACGGCGATTTCCGGGTGAATCATGATTTGATTGTTCGCTGAACCTGAGGCACATATTCCAAGTTCAGCTTAGTGGTTAATCCTAGCCCACCAGGCAATTCTTTTCTTTGTCACTGCTGTATGGAGTGGGCCAAAGTTAAAATTTGGTGCATTGCTAGAAGAATTTGAGTCACTGAAAAAACAGGTGCTTGCCCTAGAGCAGTGGTTTTCAACTGGTGGTTCGAAGGATTTAAATTGAGGGGCTCATCAAGCTCTCAGCTGCCCACATCAATGCCAGAGCTTGCACTTAAACATCACACAACACAGAAGCAACCCCCAAGGCAGAATGTGCTGGTCCCAAAGGAACTAGTGGTTGTAGGTGACTCTACTGTCAGGGAAATGGGGAACATATTGTGCAAAAAGGATAGATGGAACAAGACCAGAGTATGTCTGCCAGGGGCAAAGGTTGATGACGTTGTAGGGTGGATATCATCCTTTAAGGGCACAAAGGGTGATATTGTTGTACACGTTGGCACTAATAATATTAAGAGTAGGAGACCGGCAGAATTACTTAACAAGTACAAGACAATGCTGAAAAAAAGCTGTGATTTACGGTTGAATTTGAAAGTGTCTGCAATTTTGCCCAGACACAATAGGAGGGCGTATATGTTGAGAGTCTTGTCGATCAACTCGGCCCTGGAGAGATTGTGCAAGGCTCAAGGGGTAGAATTTTTCTCAGCCTAGTCTGTGCTTGTTAACAGGAGAGACTGCTTCTACAGGGATGGGATACACTTAAATAGAAAGGGTGTAAGAATATTTCCTGATGCTATTGAGGCAGAGTTAGGTGGGTCGGAAAACTGCAAGCTTGGGAGAGATACACGGACAAATAGATTAACAGTAGCTGCTGGCAGAGGTAAAAGCGATTCTTGCACTACTATTGAAATACAATTGAGCAGCAGCCTGAAAAGCAAGGCAATGGGAAATTCCAGAACGACTAGGAGTTATAGTGGAACAAGTAAATACATGGGCTGTTAGGGTAACTAAGAGTAGAAACAGGTGCATATATACTTGCATGTACACCAGTGCTAGAAGTACAGTTAATAAATTCAATGAGCTTGAAGTGTTAGTCAAGACATCAAAGACAGATATTGTTGGGTTATCAGAGACATGGCGTCACACAGTCATAAGCAGCACAGAACTGGAATTTGGGGAGTACAAAGTGTACAGAAAGGATAGACAGGACAGGAAGGTAGGAGGGGTTATGCTGTTAGTTAAGAAAGACATAAAATCTAAGAAAGTGCATCCAATTGATGTTGGTGGAAGCAGTGTTGAGTGTGTTTGGTGTGACATAAGCACTGGGAAAGGAAAAATGAGAGTAGATGTGTGTTATAGGCCTAATGAATCTGATGAGTACAATGAGCAATTGTGCAGAGAAATAGAGTGGGCCAGTAAATTAGAGTGTTTTATAATGGGGGATTTTAATTTCTCGGATATTGACTGAAATTTTGTGGGCTGGTCACTCACACACTAGCAAGGCTTTTGTGGATTTATTGGATAATTGTTTTCTACAGCAGCATGTACGGTAGGCAACTAGAGGGAGTAATACTCTTGATCTGATTATCATTAATGATTCTTCATGCATCAAGAATCTGCAGATAAAGGAACCACTAGGTGGCAGTGATCACAGTGTGCTGAAGTGGGATTTACTCAAAGAGGTAACTACCATCAAGTGTAAAGGGAAGGGTTTTTGCTTTCGTAAAGGTGACTACGGTGGTCTGAGACGGTATTTAAATTCTATATGGTGGAACCAACTGATGATGTTACAACAAATTCAAAATGGGAAGCATTCAAAGAATTAATCTTGAAAGCTACTAGGCTTTTCATACCAACAAAGAAATATATTGTTCAAGATTTAGGCCTAAATGGATGTCAGATGAACTAATTAGACATGTGACAGAGAAGAAAAATGCATGGGATACATATAAATTAACATGTGACACAGAAACCTATGATAGATATAAGCTGGTCTGTAACCAAGTTACAAAGGAGGTTAGGCAGGCGAAGGCTGATTACGAGAAATACTTAGCAAAGGATGCAAAGAAAAACAGCAAAGAGTTCTTTACTTATGTAAACCCTAGAAGGAAGGGGATGAATCAGATTGGTCCACTTGATATCGATGGTTCAACTGTTGATAATCCTGCTCAGGTAGCTAACAAACTAAATGAATATTTTATATCAACATTCACACATGAGGAGTTATTCAACGAGGGGAATGCCAGAGGTGTATTCAACTCTGGCAGTAAGCTAGATAATTTTGTAACAACTGAGAGTAAAGTGGAGGAGAAATTGTTGAAGATAAACACAAGAAAGGCACTTTGGGTGGATGGAATCTATCCAGTTATATTAAAGGGGGCGGCAAAGGAAGTAAGCAAACCCTTAGCCATTATGAGAGCTTCCCTGGACTCAGGGGAGGTACCCATGGACTGGAGATGTGCAAATGTGACCCCAATCCACAAGGGAGGATCAAAGGGAGGAGACAGATAATTACAGACCTGTTAGTTTAACTTCTGTTCCCGGAAAATTAATGGAGGAACTGGTTAAAGAAGCACTGTAGGATCATCTAGACAAGACTTCAGTTATAGCTCGGACACAGCATGGGTTTGTTAAGGGGAAGTCTTGTCTGACTAATGTGACTGGATACTATGATGTAGTCACAAAGGAACTGAATGCAAAGAATAACTTTGATATCATATATATGGATCTTAGAAAAGCCTTTGATACTGTTGCACATGGAAGACTGCTGCACAAATTGGAGCAATGTGGCATTGGAGGCAAATTGCTGCTATGGATAAAAGGATGGTTGAGTGGGAGAAGACAGAGAGTGGTAATCAATGGACGCTGCTCTTCGTGGACTAATGTTATTAGTGGAGTCCCTCAGGATTCAGTTTTGGGTCCATTGTTGTTTTCTGTATTTATAAATGATATTGACAATGGTATATCAAGCTTAATGTCCAAGTTTGCAGACGATACGAAGGTTAGTAGGGTTGTTAATGACACTAATGACAGTACACTGCTGCAACAGGATCTAGAAAAGTTGGCAGATGGGCTGAGAGGTGGCAAATGAAGTTTAACATTGACAAATGTAAAATACTACTACAAATGGGAAGCAGTAATCCCAGATTAACGTATCAACTCTGTGGAACCACATTGACAGTGGTAGAGAATGAAAAGGACCTGGGGGTAATTGTGCAGGCAGATATGAAGTTTTCTGAGCAGTGCAGACGGTCTGCAAGAGTAGCTCAGGGTGTCTTGTCAATGATATATAGGAATATTTCTAGCAGGAATAAGGAGGTGATTATCTCCTTGTATAAGGCAATGGTCAGACCACACCTTGAGTACTGTATACAGTTCTGGAGGCCTCATTTTAAGAAGGATGTAGAGCTGTTGGAATGAGTACAGAGAAGGGCAACTAGAGTAGTGAATGGAACAAAGGGTTGCTCTTACGAAGAAAGGCTTAAGTTTTGCAAATTATTGTGTCTGGAGACTAGGAACCTGCGAGGTGATCTGATTGAGGTGTATAAAGCCTTGAATAGTTTGAGCATGCTCAATGCTAATGGGATTCTTCCTCTTGCTCAGAATAATCACCTGAGAGGGCATAAATTCAAATTGAGGAAAGACATGTGTAGGATAGATGTGCGGAAGTTTGCCTTTAGCCAGTGGGTGGTTGATTGCTGGAACAAACTTCCATCTGTCATTGTAGAGGTTGATAGCTTAAACAGATTCAAGGCAGAACTTGACAAACATTTGGAGCGAGCGGATGGGTGAAATAAGGGTTTTTTTTTTTTTTTTTTTTTTTTGGCTGATATAAGCTTGCTTTCTTGCATTATGTGCCTTTACTAATGCTAATGAGCTAGGACTGTTAGCTATAGAAAAGGAATTGTGTGAATGTTTAGAATTATCAGATGTTAATGAATTGACAAATAAGAAAGCAAGAAGAGTCCAGTTCTAACTTAATGGGTACATTTTGTTACTTCTGTTTGATATCTTGTACATTTTTGATTTGAATAAATTAAAATAAATATAGCAAATATTTTTATGGATTTTTTTACCTCTGTCAACTATATGGAACTGTCATAAAAACTTACTAGTAGAGTCCCATGGGTTGGGTTAGGTTATGAATCTACTCACGATCTGCACTGATAGGGGTGGCCAAATATCTCTAGCACGCAGATAGTTAACAGCCCAAAACCGGCTCTGGTTGTGCCTCAGATTTGGTTAATGTAAGAAATGGGGTTTTACCAAAGATCAGTACTGGGACCACTGTTGTTTTTGATTTTCTTAAATGACGTCAATGAAGGGATAGGGGGTGTGATGTCTAAATTTGCAGATAATGAAAAGATCGGTAGAGCAGTTAATGATCATTGCCAAGCAGAGCTTCTTCAGAGTGACCTAGATAGACTTCAGGGATGGTCAGAGAAGTGGCTTTGCTTTAATTCAGCAAAATGCAAGGTCTTGCGCCTGGGGAACAGTAACCCCAAAATAACTTGAACTAACGTTGAACTAACGTCTGTAATGGAAGAAAGGGACTTGTGAGTTATGATACGGTCAGACATGAAGTTCTCCAAGCATTGTAGGCAGGTTGCAAGGAAGGCTCATTGTGTCCTATCAATAATTTATTGAACATTTGCTAGTAGAGATAATGACATCAAAATCCCACTATATAAGGCTATTGTTAGACCACACTTGGAATATTGTTTTCATGTATGGAGACCATACCTAAAAAAAGACACTAAGCTCCTTGAAAGAGTCCAAAGGTGGGTAAATTGCCTGATGAGATTGACAAAGGGGCATCCATATGAGGAAAGACTTCAATGTGGGTTACACAGCTTGAAAACTAGCCACCTTAGTGGAGACTTGATTGAGGTGTTTAAGGCTCTGAGGGGCAAAAGTAAAATGAATCACGACAAAATTTTCATGGTTATAAATGATTCCAGAACTAGGGGCCATAATTTCAAGTTAGAGGAAGAAGTTCAGACTGGATTGCAGGAAGTTTTATTTTAGCCAGCAAGTTATAAATTACTGGAATAAATAACCTACATGGGTGGTTGAGGCTGACAGCTTGGGGAAATTCAAAGGTCAGCTGGATAGTAACCTACAGGAGGAGGGAAATGCATAGGTTATTTCCTTTTTTTTTTATTAATTATTTATTTTATATGCTATTTTACTTCTTTTTTTTTGGCTGGTGTAGCTTAAGTTTTAGGCTTAAGCTACACCAGCCAAAAAAAATATACTTGCACCAAAAATATACAAAATATATATATATATATATACTTGCACCATATGGCCATTACTAATACTAATACTCCGGGCTCATTGGCTATGTATTTCTATAGTTTCTGGCATTGATTACCTGGTTTTGGATGTCAAGCATGAATCCTTCAGTCTCAGGGAAGAGACTGAGGACAAGAGAATACTACTTGTCTATCTTCCTTATGGCATGGTAGAGTGCTGCTATGTTTTTCTGGAAGTAATTGTTTTCAGGTTAGCTATCGCTGTTTTCTGTTGCTTGATGAGGTCTATCAGGCCCCTTCCTCTTTCCAAGCTATTGTCAGTCTCTCCATGGCTGACTTCGGGTGGTGTTGGCAGCTCTTGGCTTCCTTGCACCATAAGGAAATTAAGGCCTGCTTGAATTTTGGTCAGGCAGGCGTTAATTTCCTTGTTCTCTAACTGCTGAACCTGCATCGTCCCCAGGTATTAGTAGGTCTCCCTCTGTCATGGCCTCAATCTCTTTACCAGTCTGCAGCTGGTAGTTTCAGCCGACTGATTTCCCCCTGATGAAATCAGTGGGCCTTGCATTTATCTAGACCAAATTTCATCCTCATATCATTGCTGAATTCTTCGGTGATCTGGAGTAGTTGCTGGAGTTACTTTTAGGTTGTTGCATAGAGCTTGATGTCATCCATGTACATCATGTGGAAGAGGGTGTTACAGGTTTTTCCTTCCTTATTTGAGGTTATATCCATACTTGCTGTTGTTGTTATCCACCATGCTCAACAACAGCAAGTATATCCATACTTGCTGTTGTTGAGCATGGTGGATAGTGTGTTGAGTGCTAGACAGAACCACAATGGGCTCAGGACAGCTCCCTGAAAGATTCCTCTCCTGATGGGGATTGATCTGGTTGGGTTGTGGTGTTCTTGACCTTGATGGTGGTACTCCATTTCGCATGGTAGTTTCTAGGAAGTCTGTAACTGCCAGATTGACTTTGTAGATCTTCAGTGTCTCTACTAAGCAGCTTCGAGGCACAGAGTCAAAGGCCTTGCGGCAATTGATGTAGGCTGTGAATATGTTGCACCACTTCATGCAGGCTTGCTCTATAACTGTGGCATCTATGGTTAATTGCTTCTTGCATCCTTTGCTCATCCGCTTGCATCCTTTCTGCTGTTTGGCCATTATGTTCTGGCTCTGCAAGTGGTGTGATATCTTCTTGGTTATGCAGCTGGTCAGGTTCTTGTTCATCATTGGGAGACAGGTGATTGGCCTGCATTTCACCGGGTTTCTTGTATCTTGGTCTTTAGCATTCAGATATGCGATTCCTTGAGTGAGAAACTTTGGGATTGCTGTGCCTTATTATTATTAAGTTTAATATACACTACAGGCATGTGCCAGTTAAAGTCCACAACAAAGTAGTATACAATACATGCATTACATAAGATTATAAGCATTAAGTTGTAAATAAATAGAGTTTAAAAATAAATTATACAATAAAAAAATGAATATGATATGTACAATGATGGTATAATTTTATCATATCAGTCTCAAGACTAGGAAATGTTCACTTCTTCATCTTCTTCTGGTGTTATAACCCAGGATGGATCTTAGCCTTCTTGATGATGTTCCGCCAATAAGCCCTTCCTCGTGGTCTTTAAGTCCTCTTCTACATCATCCATCCATCTTTTCCATGGTCTTCCTCTTGCCCTCCTCCCAGAAGGTTTCCATTTCATTTTATTCTTCATTGTTCTGCTGCCATCCATTCTTATAACTTGTTCCAACCAGGCAAGTCTCTGGCTCTTCACAAATCTGACGTCCACACCCCCAATAAAATGGTCAATTTCATGGTTCATTCTGATCCTCCAGGATCCATCAACATCTTGTATGGGGCCCAAAAATATTTCATAAAATTCTATGCTCGAACACTCTCAACAATTGCTCATCTTTACTCATTAATGTCCAAGCTTCACAACTGTATGTCACAACTGGTCTAATGAGGCTTTTGTATATTCTTAATTTTAAATGTCTGGTCAATACTCTGGACTTCATTAGTTTTTCACGTGCATAGAAATATCTGTTTCCACTCAGGATACAGTACTTAATTTCATTAGTAATAGAGTTGGACTGGTTTATCTACAAACCTAGGTAGGTAAAATTCTGAACATGCTCAAACAAGAAGCCACCGGTTCTTAAATTTACCATATTATCTGCCATTCTCCGGACTTCCATATATTTTGTCTTCGCTTCATTTATCCTAAGTTTTCTTCTTTGTGCTTCACTATCCAGCCTGGCTATGGTTTCCTCAAGTGCTCCTTTAGTCCTTGTTATGTTATGTTATTATTTTATTTTGTAAATGGTCAAACCATGATTAACATCATCATATTGGACATTCAACCTTCAACATGCCACCAGGGCAATAAACCCATATGCACTAATGATAATAGCGACATCATCAGCATATGCACAGACTTGCACTGTCTTTATGCCTATGTGCTCAGTCCCTTCTAATTTTCTGACAGCTGCCTCCAAAACCAAGTGAAATAACGCCGACCGGGCTAGCCGGGTTGGTAAAGTGCTTGCCTGGCAACCCAAAGGTCGCGGGTTCGATTCCCGCTTCAGGCTTGGATCAAAGTACTGCAAAAACCTTGGGAGGTGCATTATGGCTGCAGAAGCCTATGCGTTAACAACTACCAAAAAAAAAAAAAAAAAAGAAAAAAAAAAGTGAAATAACACAGTAGAGAGTGCATCACCTTGTCTAACACCGGCATTAATGTCAAAGGGAGTCATCAACTGGTGAATTCTCACCACTGCTTTAGAGCCAGTCAAGGTTGCTTTTATGAGCCTAAAAATCTTTGCAGGTATACCCAAGAGAAAGAGACCATTTATCATTTCCTCTCTGTTGAGGAAATCAAAAGCTTGTTTGAAATCTACATATAGGTTAAATGAGTGTACATTGTACTCAAATGCTTATTGCATTTGAGTACAATGCACTAAATAACTTTTCAAATTTCACTGAAGCTACAGTCTTCGATTCACAGTTCTACTGTATAGTACAATAGTTGTTTTGTTTCAGTCTTACTTCCTGTCAAGATGCTCTTGACTCAGGATACAGTGTTTCCCTTTCCACCATTTCAGAACCTCCTTTCTCTCAGTCAGCAAGTTTCCTTCACTATCTCTACATGCAGTAACTTTTGAATGGAATTCCTGTGTACTTTCTTTAATCTCCTTATGAAACTTTCTACTTTCCTTCTTATTGTAATGTTCCAGCATTTTGTCGACATTCCTGCTCAAAGCTTCTCTCTTTTTTTTTTCTACATATCCTAGCTGCAGCGATCCATTTTCCACTTCAAATATTTCCTCCTGGCTTGTCTCTTCAATGCCACTGCTTCTTGGCACTTGTCATTGTACCATTCCTCATTTCTCGGTCTTGAGGTCTCACCCAAGGTTATGCATGCTGCACCCAGAATTGCTTCCCTTATGCAAGTCCATTCATCTTCAACCCTGTCACTGTTTTCCTGTTCCTGCAGTTTTCGGTACAACTGCTGGAGTCCCTCAGGATTCAGTGTTGGGTCCATTGTTGTTTTCTGTATTTATTAATGACATTGATGATGGTATATCAGGCTTCATGTCCAAGTTTGCAGATGATGTGAAGGTTGGCAGGGTGTTAATGACACTAATGACAGAACACTGCTGCAACAAGATCTAGCATATTTGAGCAGATGGGCTGAGAAGTGGCAACTGAAGTTTAACATTGATAAATGTAAAGTACTGCATATGGGAAGCAGTAACCCCAGAGTAATGTACCAACTGTGTGGTACTACACTGACAGTGGTAGAGAATGAAAAGGACCTAGGGGTAATTGTGCAGGCAGATATGAAGTTTTCTGAGCAGTGCAGATGGTCTGCAAAGTAGCTCATAGTGTCTTGTCAATGATATACAGGAATTTTTCTAGCAGGGATAAGGAGGTGATTATCCCCTTGTATAAGGCAATGGTCAGGCCACACCTTGAGTACTGTATATAGGTCTGGAGGCCCCTTTTTAAGAAGGATGTAGACCTGTCGGAATGAGTACAGAGAAGAGCAACAAGATTAGTGAATGGAACAAAGGGTTGCTCTTATGAAGAAAGGCTTAAGTTTTGCAAATTACAGTGTCTGGAGACTAGGCACCTGCGAGGTGACTGAGGTGTATAAAGCCTTGAATGGTTTGAGCATGCTCAATGCTAATGGGATTCTTCCTCTTGCTCAGAATAATCGCCTGAGAGGGCATAAATTCAAATTGAGGAAAGACAGTTGTAGGATAGATGTGTGGAAGTTTGCCTTTAGCCAGCGTGTGGTTGATTGCTGGAACAAACTTCCATCTGTTGTTGTAGAAGTTGACAGCTTAAATAGATTCCAGGCAGAACTAGACAAACATTTGGAGCAAGTGGATGGGTGAAATTAGAAGTTTTTTTTTTTTTTTTTTTTTGGCTGATGCTATATAAGCTTGCTTTTTTGCATCATGTGCCTTTACTAATGCTAATGCTAACTCTGTACTGGTACTTCGTTTCAACAAGTCTATCTTGTGTGAAAATAAAAAATGTTCACTGCTTTCCTATAATTCCTTATCATGGAAAAGTCATAAGAAATATCACATATTAGCAATTCATCAACCAGATAACTGAGTCCAAATAGCCTGTGAAACACTTTCCTGTCTAAAGAAAGATCAGAGTCATGCCGGTTTATAAATGCCACAGTTCTTTTAAAGAAACAGTTCTTGGATATCTGTAATCTTGATCTACCGACATGGAAGGTGATCTTATGTCTCGTAGTTGCCACAAGTGCATGAAAATTAAGAAGGCACAGGAAATCTGGAAGATAACTTGATCCAGATAACATAGCAGATTAAGATCTAGGACAGTTTGCTGTGTTTCCAAAGATTGCAGCTCGAAGTAGGAGCACAGAATAGGACAGAAGATTCAGTGACAGAACATAGGATTGCATCTAGGATGACAGTGGATGAATTTCATTTGCAATGATTTTATTTTCTATTTTCTGTACGCAAGTTGCACAGTGAGGGTTCTATATTGGAGCAGCATACTCAAATATGGGAAGAACATTTGCATTAAATAGAAGCACAAGTAACAGAGAATCTTTGAACCTGTATGTTGGATGAAGAAAATTATTTTTTTTTTTTTGGTCCAGTATATTCTGGATATGTTAATCAAAATCACTTCCTGATGTAAATGACTCCCAGACCTTCATCATCAAAAACTCCAGAAACTGGAATGCCATTCGTGGAGTATTGGTTTTCCAAAAACTTAGCTGTCCTTGATCCTGGATTTATTTCATGAGTTGCATGATTTGTTGGGGGGATAGATTGTTCCTTTAACACAGCAATGGTGATGCCCCTGTTTGTTGCAAAACTATGGTGGGGCATCCAACAGGTGCCCACGCTCCTTTTTTTTTTTTTTGGAAAATGTTGTGGGATTTTTTTAAAATTCTGCATGAACAATATCAGTATTTCATCTTTTTACTTATTATATGCAATATAATAAGTAAAAATATGAAATGTTTTATTGCAATACTTATTATACGTAACTTTTAAAGTTTAAAAAAAATTAAAATACACAATATATTTCAGACCTTTTATTTTTAAAAAAACAACAATATTAAATCTGTAAAAATTACAAAAAATAGACAAAATAGAAACAACAGTCTCTTGCATTTTCCAATTTAAAAGACTGTTAATCACGTTAAATTTCAAACTTGATCCAGATTATTATGCATATAAATATTATTAAAAAATTATGAAAACATTATATTCAGTACTATAAGTTACTTCCATTTTTCAGGATATTTCAAAATTTATTTCAAATTTGGTGCCCTTCACAGTGCAAGAAATTTGAAGCTACATATGTTGTTCTGAGTAGAGAAGTGTCCCATTTTGAGAAAACACCACATTTCATGTTATCATCTTGATGCTATGAAAACAATAATAAATATTTCAAAAACTAGGTAAAGTAGTAGATGTTTACTGACCTAGTGGGAGAGGAAAAACAAGCAATCTGAAACTTTAAACAAACACAGCATTAGTACTTGTCTGGTACCATGTCATTCTTCAAGCAAACTCCAAATAGCTGAAAAAATTGTCGTGGGGCACCTGACAGGTTTTCATGCCCTATTTCTATGTGAAAATTGTAAGAAAATCACTTCAGAAACTACTGCAGTGAAACATTCAGACATCGAAGTGTTTGGTGAAACTGGGAATTCAGTCTGAACTACCAAAGAACGTTGCTTTTGAGCTACTGATGCACATGTAAACAATTTTGTAGGTACTATGAACTACTTCACCTCCTGATGTGACACTATACTTTATTCTTATATTTTTTAATTTTATTTTCTTGTTTCCATTCGACACATTCTTTAGAGAAAGAATTATTACCCTGGCAGTTTGAATTTCAGTGTTACAGTGTGTATGCGTGTGTTCTTTTTGAAGGGGCACAAGTGGCTACACCTCTGTAGGCAGACTGACCAAATTTTTTGCTCTTAAAGGCACTAGACTGGATTAAGGATGTAGGGTTGAATGCGGCGCCTTAATAACCAGATGTTATACATCTGGCATTTTAAATGTGAGTATAACTGCAAGTAGGGAGAGGCATTCCATCCTTTTTGATGACTATTCTTTTGGCTTGTACTGCACTTTTATTACACTTTTTGCTTAGTTTCTGAACAATTTCATTCTCTGATACTGGAGCAGATCCCACTCTGCTCTCTCCACCCTTTAGTGGAGTTCAGGGCAGCATGTCAGGCAACCTTTGTGGAAATTCCAGCAAAGGTATATATTTTCAAGAATATTCTGCATGTCTGTGTTCAGTCATTTCAACTAGTAAATCTCCACATGGTAGTCACTGAACCATTTTTAGAGGCCCTCTAAAAATGATTTGGTGGCTGTGATCTGGAAATTTATTATTTTTTCTTTTGTCTCTTTGGATGGGATATGTTTAGGTCCTCTTGCTCTGTGAGAAATTTAGATCAAAATATCCAAGTTAAATGCAGCCTGCTTAGGGCCAAAAGGTTGCTAATCATCAGTGTAAAATTAAACTGCACATTTCCTAGAGATTTTTGACATAGCCATATTAGCACTTATTTTGATTTTTGTTCAATGACATCTAGTTTATCATTGTGTATTAACTGGTGAACTGTCAGCAAAATCTTCACTGCTTCAAAAAATGCAAATAATGTGTTCCTAGAAAATCTCAATTATTCACACTGGTTGAATAATTTTTCCTACAAGCATATTTTTATTACAGAAAAGGGATCTGAACAGTACATTAACATGGTAACAGTACAGGGTGGTTATAGAGTCTTTTCAATCTATCTGGATGAAAATTACATGTAAATGTAAATACTCTGCTTATTTTGGCTTTAGGTGCAGAATTTACTGAAAACAAAGTAAATTAAGTTCATTTTAGGGTATGTGTAATAAACATTATTAAAGATACTTTTCCAGAAATAGATTCGGCCTTTATAAATACCTTTATAAATAAAACACATGGAAACAAATTAAAGCTGAAATAAGATTTAGCAATGGAAAATGCTTATGTAACTGGTTAATACAAAAAAATGTCAACTGTGTCTAAGTTGCTTTGTGGCGAATGCAGGGTTTCCCCTTTAACTGCTGTAGAATCTGTAAGGTTGGTGTAAGCCTAGCTGGTTGTATGTATGTTGATTGATTGATTATGATTTTCTTGGTGCATTAATTAATTATGATTTTATTGGTGCATTAGTGTCTAAGGCTATTATGGGCCAGGAACATATGTAGGTAGGTGGCAAGTGTCAGTTTTGTGCAGTGTTTGTGTTGTGTGACTGGCATCCAACACCCAATTGGATGCTCCCTGCTTCCAGTCCCTTGCAACATGGAAACATGCCAGGTTGTACCATGTACTTCAATTGGCCTCCCTCCAGAGCAGAAGCTATGGGGAGGGCCAGTAAAAAAAAAACACAGCGGAACATAGTTGGGAGATAGCTAGAGAAGTTTTGGGTTTGGATGGGGGGGAGGGAACAGGAATAGAAACAGAAAGTTAGGATAGTAAGTAGAAGGCTTCCCCAGAAAACAGAAGAGAGATGGATGAAGTAAATTATTTTAGGGACAGTGGGAGAATCCCACCCTGGTAGTACCCAAAACAAGGAGGATGGCTGGGGAGGACACCCTGACCCAGGCACAGCCAGGGTCAACAGTTGATGATTCCCACCCCAGCTGAAAACTAGCTAGGGTCAGCGCAATCCCACCCCAGAAGGGGTCAGCATCTGGTCCCTATTTGCATTCAGAAGTTAGCTAGGATCCACTGGGGAGGAAGGGCTCCCTGGCCATCAAGTCTTCATCAGGATTCTTCTTTGGTTGTCATAATCCCACCCCAGAAGGGGTCAGTAGGTTGTATTTTTACCTCCAACTTCCCCCTAGTGGGATCTATGATCCCACTAGGGGGAAGGGCCCCTGGCCAGCATGTTTTGATCGGGTTTGTGGTCATGTCTGGTGGAGTTTGTCATTATCAGGAAAGTCTTAGTAATGAAGGTCTCCTGTTGAACACCTTATTTGCAAAGTTGTTGTATGCTGCAAAATTTTGTTTTGTGTCTATTATTTGTGGTTCTCTCAACCCCTTTGTAGGTCACCTACTTCCATCTCAAGGGTGAACCTCAGGTCTGAATAAAATGGGCAATCAAACATAATGTGATCTGAAGTCTCTCTCTGGCCACATGGGCAGTTTGGTGTGGGAGTCAGCCTTAAGTCAAAAAATTTTGCATTGCCATGTCCTGTTAATAGGTACGTGATGTGAACCATGAAGTTTGTTTTGTTGACCTCTCTGACTTCTGGGATATATGTTTTGGTCAGTTCTCCCTTCGTGGTCGCATTCCAGGTTTGTTGCCACTTTTCCTGTCTGCAAAGTAACTGGTCATAATTTTGTAAATAGGGTTGATCACTCTGGCCTCTCTAAACCTCTCCAGAGTGCTCTCTGCCACCGTAGGGTGTCAAAGGCCCTTTTTGAAGTCCAAAAAGAGGTCAAGGAGGTATTTCTCTTCAGTGTTTGCCTCTGTATGTCCACCAATTTTCTTATTGGATCTTTTGTACTTTTACCTCTGGTGAATCCGAATCGGTTGCTTGATGGTAGGTTTCTTTGAACATAATTAATGGTGATTCTTTGGGCAATTATTTTCTCAAGTATTTTCCCTAGCACTGGCAATAGGCGGTATGGAATCAAATCCATTGTAGGTTTGGCAGGGTTCTTGAGAGCAGGATTTTTAACATGGCCCTTTTCCATCGTGGTGGAAATGTTCTCTCTTCCAAGCAGGTATCATATAGATTCAGTATTAACTAAGGTGCTGTTTTTCATGCCCATTGATGACGTCCACCTCTATAAAGTCCTCTTCCGAGCACTTGCCTGATCTGGTAGATTTCACAGCTTCGTCAACCTCCTCTAAAGTGATTGGTGGTTCGGTAGGTTCCTTCATGTGTGATGTGTTGGATTCTCATTCTAGTTTGTATGCTGCTTTCTGAGCCATCTATGTCATGGTGAAGAATATTGTCTAGTATGGTATTGACATGGATCAAAAATTGACATGTACATGTACAAATTGACATTAACATAAAAAACATGGATTTTTTTTGAATTTTACTCGGTTAGAGAGTTAGGAATGCCCACAACAGTTTATTTTAAGGTTAGCCAGGAAAAAGGGAGGCTGGATGAGCATTTGTTAGTTGCATTAAAATTATGCAGTTAAGTATAAATAATACAGTATGAATTTTCAGCTTTAGGACACTAAGTTGGTCTGGTGTATTAAATTAATTTAAATTCAATTACTGAATAAGTGGTCCAAGAATCACAAAATCTGTATCACAAAACAACTAAGAATTATCTGTATTTCTTTAAGAAATTAACCATTTTGTGAATGAGTGTCTCAAATTCGTATGGGAGTGAGTGAGTCTGTGGAGTGAATTTCATAAAATTTTTATGTAAATGCTCTGAAATATTAATTTCTTCTTGTTTTTCCTTAATTTTGCAGCATTACAGTATTGTCAAAAATGAAATCAGAAATTAAAGAATAAAATAAAAAAAATTATAAAATATGGTTAAAAAAATAAACTTGTTAACTTTTTTTTTTTTTTTTTTTTGAGGCAATAATATCCTCATATATATATCTCACTTAATTTGATTTCATCGACTTCTGGATGTGAATTCCAGAAAATTTCTTCAATTTCAGCTTTTGTAAGCCAAAATCAGACAACGGCTAACAGGTGTGACAATTTTTACAGATATTTTCATGCTAAAATATTTTAAAACTGTCTATTATTAGTTGGAAACAGTCAAAAAATGGCAGCATGTACCAGGCAAATTTGAAAAAAATTTGTACAAAAGAGGCAAATTATTTGAAATGTACTTGATGTGACTTTGTAAAAAAGACAGATCTAGCATTAGCATTAGCATTAGTAGAGGCATTTGATGCAAGAAAGCAAGCTTATGCAGCATCAGCCAAAAAAAAAAAAAAAACCCCCACTTCCACTTCACCCCTCTGTTCATTCAAAATACCTGTCCAGCTGAGCCTTAAACTTATTTAAGCTATCAACTTCCACGACAAGGGATGGAAGTCTGTTCCACCAACCAACCACCCGCTGGCTAAAGGCAAATTTCCGCACGTCTATCCTACATCTCTCTTTCCTCAATTTGAATTTATGCCCTCTCAGGTGATTATTCTGAGCAAGAGGAAGAATCCCATCAGCACTGATCGTGCTCAAACCATTCAAGGCTTTATACACCTCTATCAGATCATCTCGCTGATGCCTAGTTTCCAGACACTGTAATTTGCAAAACTTAAGCCTTTCTTCGTAAGGGCACCCCTTTGTTCCATTCACTAATCTTGTTGCCCTTCTCTGTACTCGTTCCAGCAGCTCTACATCCTTCTTGAAATAAGGCCTCCAGACCTGTATACAGTACTCTAGGTGTGGCCTGACCATTGCCTTATACAAGGGAATAATCACCTCCTTATCCCTGCTGGAAAAATTCCTGTATATCATTGACAATACTCCATAAGCTACTCTTGCAGCCCGTCTGCACTGCTCAGAGAACTTCATATCTGCCTGCACAACCACCCCAAGTCCCTTTCATTCTCTACCACTGTCAGTGTAGTACCACAGAGTTGATACGTTGCTCTGGGGTTGCTGTTTCCCATGTGTAGTACTTTACATTTGTCAATGTTAAACTTCATTTGCCACCTCTCAGCCCATCTGCTCAACCTTTCCAGATCCTGTTGCAGCAGCATAGTGTCAGTAGTGTCCTTGACAACCCTGCCAACCTTTGTATCATCTGCAAACTTGGACATTAAGCTTGATATGCCATCATCAATATCATTTATAAATACAGAAAACAATAATGGACCCAACACTGAGCCCTGAGGGACTCCACTAATAACATTAGTCCTAATATGAGCAGTGTCCATTGATTACCACTCTCTGTCTTCTCCCCCTCAACCACCCCTTTATCCATAGCAGCAATTTGCCTCCAATGTCACACTGCTCCAATTTGTGTAGCAGTCTTCCATGTGCAACAGTATCAAAAGTCTTTCTAAGATCCAAGTATATAATATCAAAGCTATTCCCTGCATCCAGTTCTTATGTGACTGCATCATAGTATCCAATCAAATTGTTCAGGCAAGACTTCCCCTTAACAAAACCATGCTGTGTCCGAGCTATAACTGAAGTCTTGTCTAAATGATCCTGCAGTGCGTCTTTAACCAGTGCCTCCATTAATTTTCCTGGAACAGAAGTTAAGCTCACAGGTCTATAATTACTTGTGTCAGCCTTTGATCCTCCTTTGTGAATTGGGGTCACATTTGCACATCTCCAGTCCATGGGTACCTCCCCTGAGTCCAAAGAAGCTCTCATAATTATGGCTAAGGGTTTGCTTACTTCCTTTGCTGCCTCCTTTAATATAACTGGATAGATCCCATCCACCCCGGGTGCCTTTCTTGTGGTTATCTTCAACAATTTCTCCTCCACTTTACTCCCAGTTATTTCAAGATTCTGTAGCTTACTGCTAGAGTTGAATACACCTCTGGCATTCCCCTCGCTGAATAACTCCTCATGTGTGAATGTCGATGCAAAATATTCATTTAGTTTGTTAGCTACCTGAGCAGGATCATCAACAGTTGACCCATCAATATCAAGTGGACCAATCTGATTTATCCCCTTCCTTCTAGAGTTTACATAAGTAAAGAACTCTTTGCTGTTTTTCTTTGCATCCCTTGCCAAGGATTTCTCGTAATCTGCCTTCGCCTGCCTAACCTCCTTTGTAACTTGGTTGCATATCAACTTGTATCTATCATAGGCTTCTGTGTCATGTGTTAATTTGTAAGTATCCCATGCATTTTTCTTCTCTGCCATATGCCTCATTAGTTCATCTGACATCCATTTTGGCCTAACCTTGAACAATATTTCTTTATTGGTATGTAAAGCCTAGTAGCTTCCAAGATAAGTTCTTTGAATGCCTCCCATTTTGAATTTGCTGTTGGTAACATCATCAGTTGGTCCCACTGTATAGAATTTAAATACTGTCTCAGTCCATCGTAGTCGCCTTTACGGAAGCAATAACCCTTCCCTTTACCCCTAATGGTAGTTACCTCTTTGAGTAAATCCCACTTCAGCACACTGTGATCACTGCCACCTAGTGGTTCATTTACCTGCAGATTCTTAATGCACGAAGAATCGCTACTGATAATCAAATCAAGAGTATTACTCCCTCTAGTTGCCTCCCGAACATGCTGATGTAGAAAACAATCATCCAATAAATCCACAAAAGCCCTGCTAGTGTGTGAGTGACCAGCCCCCAAATTCCAGTCAATATCTGGGAAATTAAAATCTCCCATTATAAGACTCTCTGATTTACTGGCCCACTCTATTTCCCTGTACAGTTTCTTATTATACTCATCAGAGTCATTAGGCCTATAGACACTCCTACTCTCAATTTTGATCTCCCAATGCTTATGTCTCACCAAACTGACTCAACACTGCACTGTCCAGCGATGTCGACTGGCTTCACTTCCTTGGTTTTTATGTGTTTCTTAACTTATAGCATAACCCCTCCCTATCCTGTCTATCCTTTCTGTAGACGTTGTACTCCCCAAATTCCAGTTCTGCATCCCTTATATCTGTGTGACACCACGTCTCTGATATCCCAAGAATATCTGCCTTTGATGTTTTGAGCAATACCTCAAATTCATCAAATTTGTCTACTAAACTCCTAGCATTGGTGTACACGCAAGTATACTTGCACCTGTTTCTATTCTTAGTTACCCTAACACAACCCATGTGTTTACTTGTACCGCAATGGCTCCCAGCAGTCTCTGAAATATCAAGCATCTTGTTTTTCAGGCTTCTGCTCATTCTAATAGAAGCAGTACAAGAGTCTCTTTCACCTCTGCCAGTGGCTACTGTCAATCTATTGGTCTTTGTCTCCCCCCAAGCTAGCAGTTTTCCGACCCACCTAACACTGCCTCGATAGCATCAGCAAATATTCTTGCACCCTTTCTATTTAAGTGTATCTCATCCCTGTAGAAGCAATCTCTCCTGTTAACAAGTACAGTCCAGGCTGAAAAAAATTCTACCCCTTGAGCCTTGCACAATCTTTCCAGGGCCAAATTGATTGACAAGGCTCTCATCATATATTCCTTCCTATCGTGTCTGGGCAGAATTGCAGACACTTTCAAATTCAACCCTAATTCTCGGCTTTTGTATATATTTTGTATCTATGTATGTAATCAGACAGATCTTTGTCCGGTTTGCAACACTACTTTGGGAGCCCACACTTGTAAAATGTAGATCTACATATGTAACCATGAAAAGGTTAAAGACAGATTTTATGTTAAAGGTTAAAAGCAATATTAATTTTTTTTTATGTCCTATTTAATTCTCAGATGTTTAGCACACGCCAGGGCACTTTTTTTTGCTATGTCTATAATTAGATTCAGCTGTCACTGATTAATCTGATATACATTTTCATTTTCTTATACTTGCTAAAGCATAAAGAACACTTCTCCCCCAACCCCTGATATAAATGAGAGTCTGTTTAAATTTTATCTATTCTTAATAGTGTAGAAGTTATTACAATACATAAACTTCAGCTCAACTCATATACACTGCATTGCTAAAAGTAACCAGACACCTGCATTTTTCAAAGAATCTGCTATTGATACAATATTTAATAATGTGTCAGCTTATCTTTGCCGTTAATTACACTGTATCCTAATTAGCAACTTCTGAATCAATTTTTGATAACAGTAAGACAATATTTTTATCTATTATTTCCTTCAATTTAGTGGTCTACCTGGCTACTGATTGCATGCATGTTGATTGAGCACAAAGCCAACATTCCAGTTCATCCCAAAGGTGTTCAAGGTGGGGTTAAGGTCAAAGCTCTAGGCAAGGCCCATGTCTGCAAAGCCAAATCACTACAGGCTGTGTAGTATAACATGGTGCATTGTCATACTGAAACAAAAGGATTTTCCCTATAATGCTGCCATGTAGAAATAGTAAAATTGCACAGAATGTTGGCATGCCACATGGCATTTGTTGTTCCAGGAATGATGATTAATGGCTCAAGCACCAAAACCATGAGAAACAACCCCAGGCGGTGACAGTACCTCTGCTAAACTTCAAATTTAACAGCTGGGATGAAACAACAACAACAACAAATAAACAAGTATAAACAAGAAATTTATTTATTTATTTAACAACAATGGTAAAGTATAAAGTGTAAAGTGTGTTTAGGGTCAAGCGGCACCAGGGGTTCCCCCCCATCTCCGCGTAGTTTACATTGTGGGTGAACCAGTTGACTGGAAAAGCCAGAGATTTAAAAGTGTATGGACTTTGTATATGTGTGATGCCTTGTTCCATTGTTCATCTGGTCATTTAGCCGCCAGACCCATACTGAGGCCCGACGTTGTCCCACTTTCACCCCCGTGGAGGCAGACCAGGTACTCACTAGTATATAGTTCACTCTGGCAGGTCCTGCCACCTAATTTCCTGAGATTTCAGTGGCTAGGACCTAAAAAAAAAAAATCGCATACACGTCACTGGAAGCACTAGGAGAAGTCCAAAATGTTGGGCAAAATTAATTTCGATTGGTGATTTTAGATTGTGTGGGGCGTGTTCACATTGCTGTCAGATAAAGTGGGATGAAGGCTGAAGACTGGGGGGAAGATAGACAGAAATATGGAGCCGAAAGAGAAGGCAACTCCAGTTTACAGTGGGGCATGGGTAGAAATTGGTAAATAACATTCTCCAGGCATCTGCTAAACCTAAACCCTCCGGTTTGCAAAACTGTGTACTGTGTGCATTGTGTGCTGCAATGTTTGGCTTACATGCAGCAGTTCTGTAAAATTTAATGCTATGTGATTCCCTATGTATCGTTCATGCAGTGATATCAATTCCTGTGGCCAACGCCAGTGTAAAATCCAATGCTACGCAGAACACTATGCATCATCCATGGTGTACTACTAACACCAGTTCCTGTTCACTCTCTGAACTCCCTGCTGACAGTATTCGATGACTGAGAGGATCAACCACTTTCTAAGAAACCACCCCATCCTGGTCTCCTTCAGTCAATTTCTGCAGTTTACTTGAACATTTCCTTGCTGCAGTATCACTATGATATTTCCTTTTGGTGATTACTTCAGCTGTTATTAATCTAGGGTAACTCCGCCATGGATGGTACCAAGCCTGGCTGCGAAAGGAGGAGGGTGGTCATCCTGCCGAAATGACCAGGACCGGGAAACCGGGGGAAACTAGGCAAGAAACTGCATGGAATTTGGAACAAGCTCTTTCAACAATGTTACCGCATCTGGGACAGCCAGTGTGCCAGCACTGGGGACCCAGGGTGCCGGTGTGAAGTGGACCACTGGCTACAGCAGTAAGCTTACTACGCCGAAAAGGGCAATTACCATTGGCGAATGGAATGTTCGAACAGGGCACCACGTTGGACAAAAGGAAATCATCGCCCAAGAACTACTTAGGTGCAAGATATCAATCGCGACATTATCCAAACTAAGGCTCACCGGGTCTGGAACGATGATCATCCAACCACCAGTACCGAGCGAAGGGGTTACACTATTCTACTCTGGTGGTGAGAAACGAGAAGCAGGAGTGGCTTTATGGTCGATGTTCAGGCCACCAGTAGTGTGGTCGTCTTCCAACCAATATCGGACCGCCTGGCAGTCCTTGCTGTCAAGGGCACCATCAAGACCCATATCATCTCCGCCTGTGCACCAACTGAGACTAGCCTGGACCCGACCAAGAATGATTTTTACAACCAGCTCCAACATACACTGGATTCAATTCCACAGATAGAAGTGATCATCCTCGCAGGTGACTTTAACGCCCACATTGGTGTGGACAGATCTGGTTGGGAAACAACAATGGGCAAGTTTGGTCATGAGAAGATCAACGACAACGGACTGTCTGTTGTCCTTTGCCGCATCTAACAACCTGATCATCGGAAACAGCCATTTCCAGCACCCTCAAAAACATCAACTTACATGGCGAAATCCATCTGGCAAGGACACAGCAATCCTGAACTACATTTTGATCAACGCCCGATTTCGCTCATCACTCATGGACGTCCGTGCCATGAGGGGACCTGATTGTGGATCTGGCCACTACCTCATCCAGGCTAAGGTGCAGCTCAAACTACGACATGCAAAAAGGTCATCTCGGTCAGCCAAGCTGGACTGGAGGCAACTAATGAATGCTGCCAACAAACAGGCATATCAGATCGCCCTATCCAACTGCTTTGAGACACTGGCCGCGTCCGAGGATATAAATGAAGAAGAAAAGCAGATCTCTGATGCCATCCTGGAATGTGCAAGCCCCTATGCCCACCTGCCAGACACCGAACGCAACCATGGATATCAGACGAGTGCCTCGACTTCATGGACAAACGGAAATAGGCAAAATTGGTCGACTTCGAACGGTACCGGCAGTTAAACCAAGAAGTCCGACAGAGGATGAAAGCGGAGAGAGAGAAACATACTGGAACCAAGTGGCATACGATCTTGAAGAGACGGCATCCAAGCACGAGTACCGTACCCTCAGATGTCTGAGTGGAAAGACCAAATTGACTAGTCACAACATCAAGAACGCTGATGGGACCTTCGTGCGATCACCGTCCGAACATCTGCAATGGTGGAGTGAATTCTTAAAGCATTGTATAATCACGACCCACCTCAGGGACCACCAGCAGCCGCACCACCGATCGATCCCCCTGAGGTCTCCATGGTCGATGTCCAGCCTACAGTAGAAGAAGTGAAAGCAGCCATACAATCCCTAAAGAATGGCAGGGCACCAGGAGTGGACCAAGTCACCACAGAAGCGATCAAAGCCGGGAAGATGTACTGCTTCGCCGACTACACTCACTCCTCAAAACCATCTGGTGCACTGAACAAATTCCGCTAACATGGAGGAAAGCCATTATCGTGCCAATCCACAAGAAAGGTGATAACCGGGATTGCAAGAACTACTGTGGCATCAGTCTCCTTTCCATCATCGGAAAGGTCCTTATGAAGATCATTCAGTCAAGGCTGCAAAAACATCGTGAGCAAACCAGTCGAGAAGAACAGGCGGGATTTAGACCCGGGCGAGGATGCTGTGATCAAATCTTCGCCATCCGTCAACTGATGGAGGAGAGGATCCGGTGTGGACAGCGAACCATCATTGTTTTTATTGACTTTAAGTCTGCTTTCGACTGTGTCCACCGGCCCACCTTATGGAAATTGCTAGAGGTCAAACATGTACCTCGAAAAGTCATCACACTCCTCCAAACTGCATACAACAGTTTAACCAGCCAGGTGTGCATCCAGAACGATTTATCTGAGGAATTTACCATCCAAACTGGAGTCCGCCAAGGGGGGCGTGGCCTCCCCGTTGCTTTTTAACATTGTGGTCAACGCCATTATGAGGCAAGCATTCAGCAACAGATGGGGTATACAATATGGCAAGGATCACTATGTGACTGACTTGATGTTTGCCGACGATAGTGCTATCTTTGCTGGAAACGACGCTGAAGCCAAGGACATCCTCTACGACATTGCCCGCATTGCCCAGCCATACGGGTTGAAGATCAATGCTGATAAGACAAAGGCCCTGACAACAGATGGGTCACATGCCACCATCTTTCTCGAAGGCATCCAGATCGAGCAAGTGCAGGACTTTAAATACCTTGGGTTGCGGGTCCAGGAGAAGTTGCATCCACCGTGGAGATCCACAGCAGAACTGGACAGGCGGCCACTGTGTTCGCCTCGCTCAAATGGTATCTGTGGAAGAGAACCAACATTTCCAACTCTTCCGGACTTTGATCCTGCCCATTCTCCTTTACGGATTGGAAACATGGATTTGTCTCAAGCTAGATTTAAACAAACTTGAGGTATTACAAATGCGATGACTGCAGCAGATCCTGGGCATCTCACTTTGCAACCGCATCACTAATGATACCATCCGTGCCAGATGCCAACAGCAACCAACCATCGCCGACCAAATCCAGAAGCGAAGGCTTAGATGATTTGGCCACGTATGTAGAATGGGTGTGAATAGAATACCATCCACACTCCTTTGGAGACAACGACCCACCCAATGGAGCATTCAACGGACCGCATCTAGGAAAACGTGGGCCAAGCAAGTGGAAAATGACCTGAAGAGCCGACGTCTCGACCTTAATCAGGCCAGGACTGACGCCATGCATCGTAAAGCATGGAAGGACATCACAGAGCAAGTCCGAACACAGAATTAGTATGCTGCTGTAGGTGCTCAGCGGCACCTACAGCAGCGTACTGGTCGTGTGGACAACCGCCTCCTCCAGCCGTCAGCTAAGGACCAAAGAAGAAGAAGAAAGAATCTAGGGTATTGCATTGCTGCAATGGCATAAACAAATTGACTGCTAACATAGCATTCTATGACTTTCTATTTTAAGTTGCTAAGCTCAATGCCTCAACCCATCTACTGTATTTCATTGATCAGTTTACTTTTAGCATGAATGGAGTTAATTTTTTCCAAATCTCAGAAATGTCCAGATACATTTAGTAATATAATGTATATGACACACCTAGGATAATTCACTTAAAATAAGAGAATATTATAAACTTACTTTTAATTTTTTAATTTCATCCATTAGTTCTTGAATTTGTTTATCTTTTTTTTCTATTTCATCTTGATACTGATGGTTTCTGGCTTGTTTTTCAAGGAATGGCTGTAGATAAAAGCCCCTATATTAATGTGTTACTTAATACATGGAAAAAGGTTGATAAATATCTATAATTTAATTTTTCAATATAGCATTCATAAATATCAGTTTCAGTTACTTCATAATGGAAGAACTGATATTTGCAAGTAATTTCAAACACCCTTAGTTCTGTTTAACAATAATCATGTTACAAAAATATTTTTCCCAATTGTTTTTGAAAAAAAAATTATGAAAAATATAGTTCTCTGCGTAATTTTTCTGCTCAACCTAATGTTGGAATTCTTCCAGAAAGTAACATTTAACACAACCATTATTTACATATTTGTACCCATGCGCATTAGAAGGAAAAATTAAAGGAAATAAATTTTCATATAATACCACCAAAATATAAAATCATGTTTTTTTATGCATAGCCTTTTCCAGGCTTGAAGTTCATCTTCAAATCCAGAAAAAGAGCCATTAAAAGAAAATTATAGTTGTCAACTTTTGACTTTCAAAAAGTGTGAGATTAGGTATTTACAGACAGGAAGCTTTCTACAAAAAGCAGAAAAACAAGAGGAAAATTGGTGATTTTTCAGATAAAGCAGATTTTAAGTCTATGCCACACTAAAAATAAATTTCACTGACAAAATACACATTTTATATTACTAATTAGTATCAGTAAGGCCAGATGATACACAGAAATGGACCTTTTGTGCATCAGCCAAACAAAAATAAATTAATAAATAAATAATAATATATTTATAAGTAACATAAAATAGAATATTTATACTATTCCCATTCCCATAAGGAAACCACCCATTTCTAGTCTGAATTTAGCCAGACTCACTGCATCCACTATGCTGGGAGACAACTTTTTGCACAGTTTTCAACAACTCGCTGCCCATAGACAAACTTCTGTTATTGAGATTTAGTCTTCTCTTAAACCTTAACATTTTATATTTGTGTTCTCTTCTTGTCTTACTTTTCAAGGAAAACAGACTTTCTTCATTGATTTTATTTAACTCCTTCAGTGCTTTATACACCTCATTGAGATCTCTCCTTAAATGTCAAGATATCAAACTTTGCAGGAACAAAAAAAAAAAAAAAAAAAACCCCCACCAATGAAACACTTTTAAGTCATTCTTCATATATGCATCAATTTGCCCTCATCACTAATCTGGATGCCCTTCTTTGAACACTCTCCAAAAATTCTATGTCTCTCTATGTCTTTTTTTCAGGTGCAGTCACCAGATCTGAATACAATATTCCAAATGTGATCTAACTGTTATCTTGTATAGAGGGATAATGATGCCCTTCTCACTACTAGCAAAAGTGCTATAAATCATGAACAGAATCCTGTGTCTTCCTAGTCATTTGTTTACATTGCATAGAAAATTTTGTCAATGAATCATAACACCTAAGTCTTTTTCCTGGTGAATCACTATTAGCACATTTTCCCTATATTATATTTGGCTCCAAGATTTTTTTTCCTCAAATGCATAACTTTATACAGTCCTTTCCGGTTATTTGGGACACATCGGGATTAGTGCATTTTGGCCCGATTAAGCGGCTGCCCCAATTATCTGAAGTTTCACATAAATAGTTAAAAATACAATGTACCCCTTTACAATTTATTCACTGTACAATCAAATCACGTTACGACAAACTCACCATAGTAAAGTACCGTTCACTATACGATGTGTAGTAAGCGCTGGTCACTGTGATCACGTTTGTGAATTGAATTTTAATTCTATTAAACAGCAATTTTAATTAGCGAAAATAGGAGGAATATTATCCACAGGCTATAAAAGCAAAATATATTAAGCACAAATTTACCCTTTATTAGCTTACCAATTAAAAAATTAAATGATACGTGAAATTCAGTAGCATATACGTGATAACCGGAATAATTAATACGTACTGTAATATGTACATACTAACTAGTTGACATTTCTGTTCACTAACATTTGTGGGTAGGGGTTAAAATTTAAAACAGTAAAAAGATAAGCAATCAATAACAAAGAACACGGCACACACAAATTGCAAGTAACACAATACGTGCAAGTGAGTAACGAGTTACAAAGCTTTAAAAATAGGACTGAAGAGAAGATCTGAAAATTAATTTTTTTATATGATTGAAGATTTTGTGGAAGTGTAAACACATTCCACCATAATAACCCACAGAATTCCAGCTGTTGGTATTATCGCAAATTCAGTAAGATCGAGTTTACTGTCTGTTTATGATAGATTTCACTAACGGAAAATCCCAATAAACAGGTGACTGCTAATTATTTTTATTGTTTTATGGTTGTGACCTCCAGAATTTCGACCGAGAACCACGTGGTACCGTCGGAGACAATCGTAGAGTAATCTCCAGTGCTGCGGTCTTCTGCCCCAATTAAACGAAGTAAACCCTGGCTATTTTCTCCATTGGTTTCTGTTTTTTAAGATTTGTCCCAAATAAACGGCTGCCCCGATTAACCGGTGGCCCAAATAACTGGAATCCACTGTATTTAGAAGCATTAAATTTTAATTGCCAATTTCTGGACCACAAAATGGAACTGATATTTTTTGAAGCATTATATAGCTTGACTCAAATTGTTGACCCTCCTTCCCAACTTAAAATCATTAGCAAACTTAGATAGCTTCCCTTGGATATCCCCCATCAATATCATTTATGGAAATCAAAAATAGAAGGGGACTTAACACTGAGTTCTAATGGACCACACTTGTTACATTGGTCTCCACCCTAAAGACTGACAACTCTGTCTCCAATCGTATAGGAGGGAGACAGAGTTGTCAGTAGAGTAGTTGTCACTTTTATCATTGTCTTATCATTGGAAGATAAGACATTCCAATTTGTCTACCCACTCTATTTGTCTGTACAGTTGTTCATTATATTCAACATAGTCATATGGCCTATAACAGACTCCAACTCTTACTTTTGTTTTCCAGTAAAGGAGATTCACTGTGCTTTAAATTTTGACTTTGTAATCATGGTCTTTGTTTACTTGGCTGCACTACTTTTTTAAATCTTCTGATCCTAATATTGCTCAGATTATGTCAGTGAAATTATTCTTCTCAAGATGAAATTCTTTATTCCTTATTTCACCCTGAATTCTTATCCTTTGTCTAAACCACAGTTCCCACTCAATAAATCCATAGTTCTAATATATTCACCCTCCCTCTGCAATTTGCACAATTGACAGATGCCATAGTACTGCAACATCTTTCTTCATCTTCCAACTAATGAACTACTCAATGAGTACCTGACAAAGGTTCCTATACTGTAAGCTCTATGACATCATCTGATTCATGAGTCTACAATATCTATACAAGGTCTACAATATTCTTATTCCTAGTATTTTCTCTAACATGCCAGTACAAATAATAATCATCTAGTTTATTTAAACATTTTGTTCCCCATGGTGCGTTTCTCTTCCTCTTGTTCCAATCAATTAAGGGCAAACTGAAATAACCCATAATAAGACATTCACGCTTGCTTGCCATTCCATTTGCACTTAGAGACTCTCATCATGCTCTTTACAAGCTTCTGGTCTGTAGATTACCCCCACTCTCATTATACTTTTGCTTTCAACTAACTCATATGTGTAACTTCCAACTCAGTAAAAGCTCTTTGCATGCCAGTGGAAATATCCATTAACTTTAAAACTCTCTTAAAGCCTTCCATTTGATTAATGATTATCAATATAGATTGGTTTGGTCAGCATAAACTCATCAGTAACAGCTTGGTTTTTGTTATTTATCTTTGGACAAATTCAGTGGTAAAGTTCAAATACACTCAAGTAGTTGCCTTTGACATTTCTGCTTCTGTCTTATGGTTTGCTTTTCTCACTCTCTCTTTTTTTCTTTCTTTCATTCTTTTTTTTTTTTTTTTTTTTTTTTTCGCAACTGGGCAGCAAGTTTTCTCATCAATTGGTAACTGCAAGTGATCGTAAATGTATCTCTATCTTCTAGCTTATCAACTAATGCTGGAGTTCCCCAAGATTCAGTTCTTTCTCCCACTCTTTTCCCTCCTTGTACATTAACGACCTCCTTCCACTGACTGGAAATTATGTCCATGCTTTTTCTGTGATATATACACTACATTTCATCTCAAACCTTCCATTAAAAAACCTTGCTCTGCACAAAAAACTTCAATTTCTCAAATATCCACTTCCCTAAATGCTATCTTAATTAATAGTGGATAGAACAAAACTTGGTAAACTTCAGTCCTCTCTTACTTCTCACAAAAAGTGTCTGATTCTCCCTTAAGTTAACCCCGGATGTTTATTAATGAAAATGTTAGGCCTAAATGGATGTCAGATGAACTAACGAGGCTCATAGCAGAGGAGAAAAATGTGTGGGATGCATATAAATTGCAGGTGATATGGAATCCTATGGTAGACATAAGCTAGTCTCCAATCAAATCACAAAGGAGGTTAGGCAAATGAAGGCTGATTACGAGAAATCCTTGGCAAAGGATGCAAAGAAAAACAACACAGACTTCTTTACTTATGTAAACTCTAGAAGGAAGGGGATGAATCAGATTTGCCCACTTGATTTCCTGCTCAGATAACTGACAAACTGAATGAGTATTTTGCATCTACATTCACACTTGAGGAATTCTGCAAGGAAGGCAGGAGAAGTTTACTAAACTCTAACAGGAAGCTAAATGATTTTGTAATAACAGTGAGCAAAGTGGAGGAAAAATTGTTGAAGTTAAACATAAAAAAGGTACCTGGGGCAGATGGAATCTATCCAGTTATATTGAAGGAGGCAGCGAGGGAAGTAAGCAAACCCTTAGCTATAATTATGAGCGAATCCTTAGATTCGGGGGAGGTGGTCCTCAAGGACTGGAGATGTGCAAATGTATCCCCAATTCACAAAGGGGATTCAAAGGGTGATGCAAATAATTATACACTTGTTAGTTTAACATCTGTTCGGGGGAAAATAATGGAGTCACTGGTTAAAGAAGTGATGCAGGATTACCTACACAAAACTGCAGTAAAGTTCAGACACAGCTTGAGTTTGGTAAGAGGAAGTCTTGTCTGACCAATTTGATTGGATACTATGATGTGGTCACAAAGAAACTGGATGCAAAAAATAATTTTGATATCATATACTGGATTTCAGCAAAGCTTTTGATACTGTGGCACATGGAAGAGTACTGTATAAATTGGAATGGTATGGCATTAAGGACAAATTGCTGCAATGGATAAAGGGATGATTGAGTGGGAGACTGCAGACAGTGGTAATCAATGGATGCTTCTATTCATGGACTAATGATATTAGTGGAGTCACCCAGGGTTCGGTGTTGGACCCAATGTTGTTCTGTATATTCATCAGTGATATTGATGAAGGTATATCAGGCTTATTGTCAAAGTTTGCAGATGATACAAAGGTAGGCAGGGTTGTTAATGACAGCAATGGCAGTTTACTACTTCAACAGGATATAGAAAATTTGGGCAGATGGGGTGAGAAATGGCAACTGAAGTTTAATATTGACAAATGCAAAGTACTGCATATGAGTTGCAGTAACCCAAGAGAAATGTACCAACTGTGTAGTACTATGGTCAGGGAGGTGGAGAATGAAAAAGACCTGGGGGGGGTAATTGTGCAGTCAGATATGAAGTTCTCCAATTTCTATGGCGTCTCCGTAGCCAGGTGGGAAGGAGCAGCAGTGCGTAGCACACGCTTCTTGATTAAACCGGGGTTCGAGCCCATCACCACCAAATGCGGAGGATGCAGAAAGGTCAGGGAATGATCACCGCATGACCCGGAGCAATATGGCCTTAGTTGCTAATGCTCCTTAAAAAAAAAAAAAAACCAAAACCAAACCAATTTCTATGAGCAGTGCAGATGGGCTGCCAGCACAGGTCATGGAGTTTTGTCAATGATATATAGGAATTTTTCTTGCAGAGACAAGGAGGCGATTACACCTTTGTATAAGGCAATGGTCGGGGCCACACCTTGAGTACTGCATACAGGTCTGGAGGCCTAATTTTATGAAGGATGTAGAGCTGCTAGAACAAATACAGAGAAGGGCAATAAGATTGCTGAGAGGAACAAAGGGGTTCTCCTACCAGGAGAGGCTTAAATTCTTTAAGTTGCAGCATCTGGAGACTAGGCACCTGTGAGGTGATCTGACTGAGGTGTACAAGGCCTTGAATGGTTTGAGCAGGCTCAATGCTGATGGGATACTTCCACTTGCTCAGATTAAGAACCTGAGGGAGCACAGATTCATATTGAGGAAAGACAGTTGTAGAATAGATGTGCAGAAGTTTGCTTTTAGTCAGCAGGTAGTTGAGATTGCTGGAACAGACTTTCATCTGTCGTTGTGGAAGTTGATAGCTTAAATAAATTTAAGGCTGAACTAGACAAACATTTGGAGTGACCAGATAAGTGAAATGGAAAGGGTTTTTTTTTTTTTTTTTGGCTGATTGTCTATAAGCTTGCTTTCTTGCATCATATGCCTCAACTAATGCTGTATATACAAATATATTGTATTCAAGTTATGAAAATATTAGGACTTGAAATAGGAGTTTGAAATTAGCAGATACATTGGCAAAATTTTCACCAAGCATGTTGACAATATCTAAGGGATTTGTGACCAACTGTCCTTTCCAATTCAGTAATGGGGAGGGGGATTAATTTGGGAACTGTTTATTATCTTTCTGATCTTTTTCGAGATAGGTATAGCTGGTGTGGAACTGGTTATAGTGGATGAAAATTTGTTCAAAATCGCTTTTTTGATGATTTTATGTGAAATGGCTCTCTTTAATTGGATTAGATTATCCGTTTTTGGATTAGCATTAGCATTAGTAGAGGCATTTGATGCAAGAAAGCAAGCTAATGCAGAATCAGCCAAAAAAAAAAAAAAAAAAACCCACTTCACCCCTCTGTTCGTTTGAAATACCTGTCCAGCTGAGCCTTAAACTTATTTAGGCTATCAACTTACACGACAAGGGATGGAAGTCTGTTCCACCAACCAACCACCTGCTGGCTAAAGGCAAATTTCCGCAAGTCTATCCTACATCTGTCTTTCCTCAATTTGAATTTATGCCCACTCAGGTGATTATTCTGAGCAAGAGGAAGAATCCCATCAGCACTGAGCATGCTCAAACCATTCAAGGCTTTATACACCTCTATCAGAACACCTCGCTGGTGCCTAGTCTCCAGACACTGTAATTTGCAAAACTTAAGCCTTTCTTTGTAAGAGTACCCCTTTGTACCATTCACTAATCTTGTTGCCCTTCTCTGTACTCATTCCAGCAGCTCTACGTCCTTCTTGAAATGAGGCCTCCAGACCTGTATACAGTACTCAAGGTGTGGCCTGACCATTGCCTTATACAAGGGAATAATCATCTCCTTATCCCTGCTAGAAAAATTCCTATATATCATTGACAATACACCATGAGCTACTCTTGCAGTACAATACACCATGCGTACAATACACCATGAGCTTCTCTGAGCAGTGCAGACTGCTCAGAGAACTTCATATCTGCCTGCACAACCACTCACAGGTCCCTTTCATTCTCTACCACTGTCAGTGTAGTACCACAGAGTTGATACGTTGCTCTGGGGTTGCTGTTTCCCATATGTAGTACTTACATTTGTCAATGTTAAACTTCATTTGCCACCTCTCAGCCCATCTGCTCAACCTTTCCAGATCCTGTTGCAGCAGCATAGTGTCAGTAGTGTCCTTGACAACCCTGCCAACCTTCGTATCGTCTGCAAACTTGGACATTAAGCTTGATATACCATCATCAATATCACTTATAAATACAGAAAACAATAATGGACTCAACACTGAACCCTGAGGGACTCCACTAATAACATTAGTCCACGATTGTTGCAAAAGAGGTTCTAGGTTCTATTTATCTCTTTTTTTAGCATCCTGACACTCATTGTTCCACCATGGTTTTGGATACATTCTGGCTGACCGGGCTAGCCGGGTGGGTAAAGTACCTGTCTGGCAACCCTAAGGTCGTGGGTTCGAATCCCGCCTCGGGCTTGGATCAAAGTACTACAAAAACCTTGGGAGGTGCATTATGGCCACAGATGCCGATGCACCAACAACTACCAAAAAAAAAAAAAAAAAAAAAAAAAAAAGGATACATTCTGATGTTAGCGTGATTTTTCATATATTGTCTTTTTGGTTGCTTGAAGAATGCTATCTATGACATAAGACAGTGTCACTTGTATTGATTCTTGTTTAATAATATTGTGATTTAATTTTGTTAGTCTCCTGAAAGTTTTCCAGTCCACATCATATATTTTCCATCTGGGATGTCTGCTGGCTTGGCATGGAGCTTTCTTTGTGATTTTCAAATATGGGGTAGTGTTCGCTGCTCAATGGATTCTCATGCACGCTCTGTTGAATCATCGGATACAGTGTGGTGGAATAGATTGATAAGTCTATTGCAGAGATGCTTTGCAATAGTAGGTGGAAATGTGTGTGTGTGTGTGTGTGTGTGTGTGTGTGTGTGTGTGTGTGTGTGTGTGTGTGTGTGTGTGTGTGTGTGTGTGTGTGTGTGTGTGTGCAGTCATTCAAAATCATGAGGTTGTTCTCAGCTATTATTTTCTTGATTTGTTTACCTTTCTGGTCTATTTTGGGATCGCCCCATAGTGAGTGATGTCCATTTAGATCATGTCATATATTTTCAATCAGCTCTTCAAAATCTTTCAAGAATTCTTGACTAGGAGATAGATACAAGTACAGTCTGTCCTCGTATAGCACGACAGTTGTGTTCCTAGAAACCCTCGTGCAATGCAAAATCGGGCAATATAAACAACAGGCCCTATCGGAAAAGTGGGGTTAGGTGCCGACCACCCAAGATTGAACACACATTTGGAACCAAAACATTACCAAACACAATAAATAATCGGGTGATTTTAATCGTTATAAAATACTTACGTATTTTATAACGATTAAAATACGTAATAAAAAATATAATATATATTTTTTATTATAATATAATAAATAATAAAAAATAAATATTTTTTATTATTTATTATATTATAATAAAGTATTTTTAGTATTTTTTAATACTAAAAAAGTATTTTTTACGAATAAAATAGTATTTTATTCGTAAAAAATTTATTGTATTAAATAAAATAGTCGTAATAAAATACTTACGTATTTTATAATACGTAAGTCTATTACGTAATAAAATATTGCTAATGCTTTTGCTTCTATCGTAAGCAAACTTTTTTGTTTGATTTTCTATCCAAACAGATGACAGCTGTTCCATCTCTTCCAAATCTTTGTGTGTTAATCTAATGGATTTTAATTACACTTTGAGTTGTTACCGCTATGAAAGTTGTTTTTATTTTCTCCGCATTCTTTCTAATTCTCGGCGTTGCCTCATTTAGGTCTGTAGCACGTGCAATATCACATGGTCTTTCATTTCGCTCAAAGCGTTTCACAATTTCATATTTTTTTCTCTATCGACAGAGGCGGACTGGCCATAAGCCTTACCCGGGAAATCCCGGTGGGCCAGAGGCCGGTGTGATTTTGGCCATAAACCGTAGTATCAGGCCACTATAAATTTTCCTGGGTAAGAATTTTTGATCCAGTCCGCCTCTGTTTATCGATATTGCTTTTTTTTTTCTCTCTCTGAATCTGCAGTGTCTTCGCCAGGACTTCCTTTTCACACCTTTTAAGAATTTTACTCATTTTTAGGGAATAAAGCGCAATTACAAAACGTGGAGGCACGCTTAATACACATAAACAAAGCTGCGCGCGTATAGCAACTGAATAAACAACACCGTAAAGGCCGAGATACACTATTAACACCCCACAGTTTACTAAAGCACATTTCTGGGGGTTACTACCATAAAACAATAAAAACAATTTCCAGTTTCGTTTCTGCTAGTGGAATCTGTCGTAAACTGGTAGTAAACTCCATCTAATTGCATTTGCGATTATATCGATAGCTGGAATTGTGTTGGTTTTTAGGTTATTATGGTGAAATGTGTTTCCCCTTCACTGATATAAAACACATAAATACATTTTCAGAATCTTCTTCATTCCTATTGTGTTGCGTTCGGTTGGGGTGATTCAGTGTTCGACTGCCATTTCCTGTAAACACAAAGGCGAATCGTGCATAAGCGAATTCGGTTCGTGTTATATAAGATAATGTTCCCCTATTTATAAATCGTGTATGATCGAATTCGTGTAATGTAAACACGTGTTATACGAGGACCGACTGTATACTGAGGTTATGGTAATATCAAAGCCTATTTCTAGATGGATTACAACTGTTTCTAAGGTGGTGTTCAATGGTATTGCTCGAGATGCCACGTCTATTAACTAATATTGCAACTCCTCCTCGTGCTGTTCCATCTGATACATGGTCCTTTCTGTACATGGTATAGTTTTTAATTGTACTGGTGTCCTTATAGGCAGATACTTAAAGGATGATAATGAGTAATGAGGTCTATAATATCATTAATGTTTGCATGGAAACCTCAACAGTTCCACTGGATAATCATATCTGTCATTATGATTGGCTCCTTAGTGGTTGTTTCGCTTTGTCTGCTTTGGTTTTGTCTTTGGAAAATAGGGTTTTTCTGCATCCATTTCTTCTTTCATGAAAATTTCAAGGACAGGGTGGTCCTCTCTGAGATTTCCTACCTCAATATCCATTTGTTCTGTCATCTTTGTTTCTGTATTACTTTTCCTTTCTTTGTTTATTTTTCTTCTTATGCTTTCTGTGTTATCCGGGAGAAAATACAGAGGTGTATTGACCATTTATTCTTGATGCGTTTGTGGTGGAGAAGATTTGTAAAATTCACAAGCCCATTCTGAGATTGATTCTCTTGGGGGAATTGTAACATCCGCTTGTGTTCCAAAGCATTTTGAATCAGGAAGTCTCGTTTCCGAGATCTTTTTGCATGTAGTAACTTGAGCAATAAGGTTTGTTTTCTATGTTTATTGCAATTGCTTTTTTAGCTTCTTGATATGAAACTCCTTTTTTGCTTTGTACTTTTTGTATTCTTTTTTCTTTCTTTTCTTCAGATTTCACTCTTTCTTGAGTATGCAGTATGTTCCCCCCCCATACAATTTGCACATTTATGATTTCCACCTGTGCAAGTAGAAGTGGAATGTTCTTGGGATCCACAGTTTGCACACATTTATTTTCCTTTACATATAGTCTGTGAGTGTCCAAACTTCTGGCAATTGAAACAGCGGAAAGGATTCGGGATGTATGGTCTAATAGTGCAATGTAGATATCCTACTTTTACTGATCTGGGTGGCTTCAGTGTGTTAAAAGGGTGTATCAGATTCCTAGTGGGGTGATTGTCCCTTCTTTTTTAATTGTAATTCTTTTGACACTGATGACTACTTGTTCCTGAAGTTTACTTTGAATTTCCTTTTCAGGTATGTTTAGAAGGTCCCATTATGTACTGACACCTTTTGCCATATTTAAGGTATTGTGAGGGGATACTGTTACTGGTATTCTTGCAAAGGCTGTCATTTGTAAAAACCTTTTGGAATGTTTAGAGTGGGCTGTTTCTACTAAAATTTCACCTGATTTTAATCTCGTAACATTTTTTGGTGGGCCGGCATAACTCTCAAGATTCTTTTGCATGGGAAAGGGTGACAATTGGCCTACCGGTTTCTCTATATTTGAATGTATTATAAGATATGTTAGGAGGTATTATATAAACTGAGATATCTATTATAGGATATACAATTAAAGTATTTATGTCAGTTTTTAGTCTCTTTGTGGAGACAGTCTTTTTTGTCGCCTTTTCTAATCATTTTAGATGTATCTCAAAGAGAACTAGATTCTTCATATCTTGGATCAGTTATATTTGGATCCATGAACCCAGTAGATTTCTGGGTATTGGAGTCAGTTTGCTCCATTTCACCCTGGAAGGGAGAGGTCAGCCCTGCCATGTTGAGCAGTACCACCCTGTGACCAAGCACTGGGAGGTTAATAATTAATATGTATACAAGTAAAGAAAAGGAAAAAGAGAAAGTAGTTTTCCTTCTTAATCCAGTAAAGTCGATTTCTTTATTAAGATTAGTTAATTGTGTGTTAATGAATACTTAAAATAAGGAAACAATTTCTGTTTCAAGAAAGAGTACTAATTCAGAGCAGTGTTGCTTGATCACAGATAATTTGGCCCCCTAGGGCCCTGGCTGTCAGATGAACTGATGAGACAAGTATCAGAGAAGATGTGATGATTATAAATTGTCAGGAGACACAGATACCTATTGTAAATGTAATCAAATCAGTAAGGGGGTTTAGGCATGTTGAGGCACATTAAGAGACATCTAGATAATAGCAAAGAAAATTAACAGAGAAAATTAGTAGGAAAGGGATGAAACACACTAGTCCACTAGATATGAATGGTATAACTATTAGTGATCCTGTTCAGTTTGTTGATAAAATGAATAAATATTTTGCATCTACATTCATGCATGTAGATGCAAAGAGGTTTTTAGGGATATCAGAAACATAACAAGCTCTATCTGGGAGTGAAATAATTTTGTGATTACTGAGAAGTGGTCAAAGTTAAAAGTAAATAAGACACCAATACCTGATGGATTCTGTGCAATTACATTAAAAAAAAAAAAAAAGAAAAAAGGTAAGCAAACCTTTATCCATAATTATAAAGAGCATTCTTAGATTCAAGAGCAGTCCCCACAGATTCACAAAGAGAGATAAAATGTTGAAATGAGTAATTACAGACCTGTAATATTGACTTCTGTTCCAAGTAAATAATAGAATTAATGGTTAAAGAAGAAATCCAAGATCACCTTAGTAGGAATTCAGTTATATGGCAATTACAGCATAGATTTGTTAAGGAGGAAATTTCGTCTGATCAATCTGATTAACTACTATGACATTGCCACAAAGGACCAGGATGTAAAAATGATTTTGACATCATGTTCTTGGATTCCAGTAACTCTTTTGTCAATGTTCCCCATGAAAGACTGCTGTACAAATAAGAGCAGTGCGGCATTAGAAGCAAGTTAATGCTATAGCTCAGTGGGCCGCAGCACAGCACCTTAGGGTGCCACAACAACATTTCAGGGGTGCCCCATAATTTCGGTTTACGTTACTTAAACTTATTATTTTTTTAAAAATTTATACATTTATTTCATTATAAAAAGGTGTACGGTATCTTTTTAATTTTGTGATGATCTATAATTGATGTTTATTTAGTACCTCTATATAAAGAATAAAATTATTATATATATATATATATATATATATATATATTTGTATTATGAATTGTAATTTTGTTTATAGTTATATTATTGTAATAATTATCAAATAACATATTTTTTTAATATTAGATATATATACAGAGAGAGAATTGAATCTGATTGGCAGAAAATTGAGTAGGGGTGCCACAAAATAAAATAAATTACTTAGGGGTGCCGCTATTAAAAAAAAGGTCGAAAACCACTGCTATAGATGAAGGGAAAGCTGAGTGGCAGAAGACAGACAATGGTTATTAATGGTCTAATGTCATTAGCAGAGTCCCTCACGTTTCTAAGGTGGGCTACCTACACTGATTTCAATATTTATTAATAATATTGATGAAGGCATCAGTTTTAATTTATCAATAATTACTTTAGCAGTTTAATGTCTAAGTTTGCTGATGATACAAAGGTTGGCAGGGTACTTAATGATAGGAATCAGGGGTATGTTGATGCTGGGGGTTTTATTGGTGCATTAGCAACTAAGGCTATAATGTGAGTATGTTGATCCAATAAGACCTATAGAAACTAGTGAAGTGGGCTCAATAATGACAACACTGATGTAACGTTGATAAATGCAAGGTACTGCATTTATGTAACAGTAACCCCAGAATAACATACAAAGTGGTTGCCACCACAGTCAAGGTAGTGGAGAACTAGAAAGACCTAGGGGTAACTGCACAGTCCAATATGAAATTTCTGAGTAGTGCAGACAGGCTGATATACCAGAACTGCTGAAACAGAAGAAACAGGAAGGTGATTATCCCATTGTATAAGGTAATGGTTAGGCAACATCATGGGTACTGCATACAGGTCTAGAAGTCTCATTTAAGGAAAGATGTGGGTCTTTAGGAATGGGAATAGAGAAGGGCAACAAGATTAATCAAGGCCCAAAAGGGTACACTTACCAGGAAAGATCTGACTGAAGTGGTTAAGGCTTCAAATGGATTGAGTAAACAAAATGCTAATGACATTCTTATTCTTTCTCAGATGATGCCCATAAGAAGGCATAAATTTAAATTGCAAAAGAAAGTTTGCAGGACAAATTTGGGAAAATTTACTTTCAGTCAGAGAGTAACTGATTGTTGGAACAAACTTCTATCTGGTTTGAATAAAATTAAGAAAGGATTAGACAAATTATTAGAAGGGATGGAAAAATGATGTTGGTTTATTTATTTATTTTTTTGACTGATAAGCTTGATTATTTGCATCATATGCCAAAAACTAATACTAACTGGACAAAAAAGAAGCATATATCTTGAAAATATACTGAGGAATTCCAAAGTTACTGAAATATTCAGGAATTTAGGATAAATTTCCTGTAAGTCACATCAAAACTCATATTGTTTGCATTTTTCATTTGGCATTAACACTTTCAACAACTATAGCATGCAAGCTTTTAAAAGCAAATGCTTCCAAAATAGCAAACTATTGGCATATCAATTCATGGCTACATCCTTATTTGGACTTTTTGTAAGTTTGCTGGAAGACTTATTTTTAGTGAAGCACTCTAAAGGCTGTATCTGCATTTGAACCAATTTTAAATTGATTCAAACTATGGTGAGGTCTTTTTGCACTGTCCAAGAAAGCATGTTACACACATGCTTTATTATCATCATCATCAGCCATTTTCAATCCACTGCAGGATGAAGGCCTCTCCAGCAACTTTCCAGTTCCTTCTGTTTTGAGCACTGGCCATCCGTTTACTACCCAAAAACTCATGAATTTCATCTATCCATCTCCGACTTTGTCTTCCAGGTTTTCTTCTAGCTCCTCTTGGGTACCATTCTGTTATCTTCTTAGTCCATCTGACATCATTTCTTCGAGCTATGTGTCCTGCCCAAGACCATTTTAGTTCTTTAGTTTTGATACGAATGTCTTTATTTGAGTTTGCTGTCTAATCAATGTGTTTCCTCTTCTTAGCTAACGGTCTGATTCCCAATATAATTCGTTCCATTCTTTGCTGTGTAGTTCTCAGCTTCTCTTCCATTCTTTTGGTGAGTGCCCAAGTTTCACTTCCATAAGTCATGGTGGGGAATATACATTGATTCATTATTTTACATTTCAGACAAACTGGGATATTGCTCTTCAGTATGTGACTATATTTCCTGAATGCTATCCATACAAAATTTATTCTTCTCTTGACTTCCAGACATTTATCATTATTACAGCTAATAACTTGTCCCAGATAAGTATATGACTCCACCTTTTCAATTACTGCTCCTTCAATCATTATTTCCCTTTCTGTGGCATACTTGTTCATCATTACTTTTGTTTTAGCCATATTCATCTTTAGTTCAAAATCCTTACTAACTGTGCATAACTGATTAAGATTTTCCTCTAATTCTTTGGGATCGTGGCTTATGACCACAATGTCATCTGCAAATCGTAAATGATTTAGGTACTCTCCGTTCACATTGACTCCTTTCTGCAACTGGTCTAATCTTCTGAAAGCTTCTTCAAGGGCAGCAGTAAACAGCTTTCGAGATATTGTGTCTCCTTGTCGAACTCCTTTCTCGATTTTAAATTGCCTACTGTCTTTGTCTAGTCTTATAAAGGAGGTAGCATTCTCATATATTCGAGAACGAAGGTAGCCTGTGCGGACGTACATTTTTGCCGCTCCTGGAACAGAGAAGTTTTTATTGATTTATTTTCTGTTTTATTAGCTTAAATTGGCATATTAACTTACTTTCTAGAGTAGCTTTTATTCCTATTTACGATACTTAGTTTAAAGTAACTTAGATAGAGATTTTGTAAGTATTACTTAGTATCGGAAAGGGTATCAAATCCATGTGTTTACCGTTCGTAAATTGCCGCCATTGTTACGCAATAATAGATAGCATAAGCTTAATATAGTATAGTACATAATATTGTCAATTAATCAGATAATTAATCTTGTTGAACTTCATTGTCAATTAAATTGTCCTTTTTACTATACATATAACGACTTGGGTTACGTAACATAAATAATTAGTAAAAAATAAATAATTAATACTTAACTTGATACGGAAGTTATATAAAGGGATTTCATAGATAACACTCGATACTGAAACATAAATATAGCGTTATAACTGTGTTAGGATATAAGTTTAGGGTTTTAATTTTGTACTGAAATTGAAATTTTATTGAAATTAAATCGAAATCATGACTCAGACCAGAGCAGCAAAGAAGCTTGTTCTTGTTAACAGGAGAGACTGCTTCTACAGGGATGGGATACACTTAAATAGAAAGGGTGCAAGAATGTTTGCTGATGCTATCGAGGCAGTGTTAGGTGGGTCAGAAAACTGCTAGATTGGGTGGATACAAGGACTAATAGATTAACAGTAGCCACTGGCAGAGGTGAAAGTGATTCTTGCACTGCTTCTATTGGAATGAGCCGCAGCCTGGAAAATAAGATGCAGGATATTTCAGAGACTGATGGGAATCATTGGGGTACAAGTAAACACATGGGTTGGGTTAGGGTAGCTAAGAAAAAGAACAGGTGCATGTATACTTGCATGTACATCAATGCTAGGAGTTTAGTAAATAAATTTGATGTATTGCTCAAAACATCAAAGGCAGATATTGTGGGGATTTCAGAGACGTGGTGTCACACAGATATAAGAAATGCAGAACTGGAATTTGGGGAGTACAATGTCTACAGAATGGATAGACAGGATAGGAAGGGAGGAGGGGTTATGCCATTAGTTAAGAAACACAAAATCCAAGGAAGTGAAGCCAGTCGACATCACTGGACACTGCAGTGTCGAGTCAGTTTGGTGTGACATAAGCATTGGGAGATCAAAATTGAGAGTAGGAGTGTGCTATAGGCCTAACGACTCTGATGAGTATAATAAGAAATTGTACAGGGAAATAGAGTGGGCCAGTAAATCAGAGAGTCTTATAATGGGGGATTTTAATTTTCCAGATATTGACTGGAATTTGGGGGGTTGTCACTCACACACTAGCAAGGCTTTTGTGGATTTATTGGATGATTGTTTTCTACATCAGCATGTTCGGGAGGCAAATAGAGGGAGTAATACTCTTGATTTGATTATTAGTAGCGATTCTTCATGCATTAAGAATCTGCAGGTAAATGAACCACTAGGTGGCAGTGATCACAGTGTGCTGAAGTGGGATTTACTCAAAGAGGTAACTACCATTAGGGGTAAAGGGAAGAGTAATTGCTTTCGTAAAGGCGACTACGATGGACTGAGACAGTATTTAAATTCTATACAGTTGGACCAACTGATGATGTTACCAACAGCAAATTCAAAATGGGAAGCATTCAAAGAACTTATCTTGGAAGCTACTAGGCTTTACATACCAACTAAGAAATATTGTTCAAGGTTTAGGCCTAAGTGGATGTCAGATGAACTAATGAGACATTTGGCAGAGAAGAAAAATGCATGGGATACATACAAATTAACACGTGACACAGAAGCCTATGACAGTTACAAGTTGATCTGTAACCAAGTTACAAAGGAGGTTAGGCAGGCGAAGGCAGATTACGAGAAATCTTTGGCAAGTAATGCAAAGAAAAACAGCAAAGAGTTCTTTACTTATGTAAACGCTAGAAGGAAGGGGATGAATCAGATTGGTCCACTTGATATCGATGGGTCAACTGTTGATGATCCTGCTCATGTAGCTAACAAACTAAATGAATATTTTGCATTGACATTCACACTTGAGGAGTTATTCAGCAAGGGGAATGCCAGAGGTGTATTCAACTCTGGCAGTAAGCTAGAGAATCTTGTAATAACTGAGAGGAAAGTGGAGGAGAAATTGTTGAAGATAAATACGAGAAAGGCACCTGGAGTGGATGGGATCTATCCAGTTACATTAAAGGATGCAGCAAAGGAAGTAAGTAAACCCTTAGCCATAATTATGAGAGCTTCGTTGGACTCGGGGGAAGTACCCATGGACTGGAGATGTGCAAATGTGACCCCAATTCACAAAGGAGAATCAAAGGGCGACACAAGTAATTATAGACCGGTTAGTTTAACTTCTGTTCCCGGAAAATTAATGGAGGCACTGGTTAAAGAAGCACTGCAGGATCATCTAGACAAGACTTCAGTTATAGCTCAGACACAGCATGGTTTTGTTAAGGGGAAGTCTTGCCTGACCAATTTAACTGGATACTATGATGCAGTCACAAAAGAACTGAATGCAGGGAATAACTTTGATATTATATACTTGGATCTTAGAAAGGCTTTTGATACTGTTGCACATGACAGACTGCTGCACAAATTGGAGCAGTGTGGCATTGGAGGCAAATTGCTGCTATGGATAAAGGGGTGGTTGAGGGGGAGAAGACAGAGAGTGGTAATCAATGGACACTGCTCATCGTGGACTAATGTTATTAGTGGAATCCCTCAGGGTTCAGTATTGGGTCCATTATTGTTTTCTGTATTTATAAATGATATTGATGATGGTATATCAAACTTAATGTCCAAGTTTGCAGACGATACGAAGGTTGGCAGGGTTGTCAAGGACACTACTGACGTTATGCTACTGCAACAGGATCTGGAAAGGTTGAGCAGATGGGCTGAGAGGTGGCAAATGAAGTTTAACATTGACAAATGTAAAGTACTACATATGGGAAACAGCAACCCAAGAGCAACGTATCAACTCTGTGGTACTACACTGACAGTGGTAGAGAATGAAAGAGACCTGGGGGTGGTTGTGCAGGCAGATATGAAGTTTTCTGAGCAGTGCAGACGGGCTGCAAGAGTAGGTCATGGTGTATTGTCGATGATATATAGGAATTTTTCCAGCAGGGATAAGGAGGTGATTATTCCCTTGTTTAAGGCAATGGTCAGGCTACACCTAGAGTACTGTATACAGGTCTGGAGGCCTCATTTCAAGAAGGATGTAGAGATGCTGGAACGAGTACAGAGAAGGGCAACAAAATTGGTGAATGGAACAAAGGGGTGCTCTTATGAAGAAAGGCTTAAATTTTGTAAATTACAGTGTCTGGAGACTAGGCACCAGTGAGGTGATCTGATAGAGGTGTATAAAGCCTTGAATGGTTTGAGCATGTTCAATGCTGATGGGATTTTTCCTCTTTCTCAGAATAATCACCTGAGAGGGCATAAATTCAAATTGAGGAAAGACTGATGTAGGATAGACGTAATGAAATTTGCCTTTAGCCAGCAGGTGGTTGGTTGGTGGAAAAGACTTCCATCCCTTGTCATGGAAGTTGATAGCCTAAATAAGTTTAAGGCTCAGCTGGACAGGAATTTCGAACGAACAGAGGGATGAAGTGGAAGTGGTTATTTTTTATTTATTTATTTTTATTTATTTTATTTTTTTGGCTGATGCTGCATAAGCTTGCTTTCTTGCTTCAAATTCCTCTACTAATAATGTTAATAATAATATATTTTCTTTAAAATCATAATATATGGGGTATCTATGGCTTGTCTTTGCAGTGCCTGAAACATTGCCTTATGCTGTATGGAGTCAAATGCCTTTTCATAATCCACATATGCCAGGCATAATGGTGTTTTATATTCATTTGCTTTCTCCATTAGCTGTGATATTACGTGAAGGTCATCCATATTTGAGAATCCTGTTCTAAAGCCAGCTTGCCCTTTCGGTTGATTCTCATCAAGTATTCTTTTTAATCTGTTAGTAATGACCCTTGTAAACAACTTGTAGATGTGGGATAACAAGCTAATTGGTCTATAATTTCCAATTTCTGATTTATCTACTTTCTTATGCAGCAAAACTATGATTGCATTATTCCACTGCTTAGGCATCACACCTTTTCTAATGCACTTTGTGAAGAACCTTGCCAGTTTTTGTGTTATGTCTCTTCCTCCCAATTTTTACAACTGTACAGTAACTTCATCTTCCCCCGGGGCTTTCCTATTCTTCATTTTCTTCATTGCATGTTATACCTCATCAGGAAGAATATCGGGTATGTCGTATGTGTTGCTACTTTGCAATCCATCTTCCCTACTGCTGGTATCATTCCCTCACTCCTTGTATAGTTCTCTATAGTAGTCTTCTGCTATTTGAATTATGCCTTCTCTGCTGTTTATAAGTACACCATCGCTATTCTTCAGTTTCAGTATCATTTGTCTTTCTGTATTATTGCTCATGGCTGCTGATTTAAATCCTTTGTTTTCCCTTAATGCTTGTTCTACTTTTCTTGTGTTAAATCTTCTTATGTCCTCTCTGAGTCTCCTTCTAATGGCTTTGCATAACTCAGTGTACTCAATTTTCTCCCTGTCAGTGTTTTTCTTGCTCTTCATTTGTCGTCTTCGGTTCATCATAACAAGTGTTTCTTGACTAATTTTTTCTTCTTTGGATTTCTTTTTCCCTATAGGTTTCTTGGGCTTTATCACTTTCAGAAAGTTGTAATATTCCTCGTCGATATCTTGGTCCTGAGCAGTCTGCAGAAGCTCAAACTTGTTCTTAAGTTCCAGTACATACTGCTTTTTCTCCTCCTCTGTTATCTCAAAGACCTTTGTATTATTTACTCGAGCCAGTTTTTTCCTTTCCTTTCCTTTCCTACATCTATATCAAGTGTACATCTTACCATTCTGTGATCACTTCCAACATTTACCTTATTCAGGACGGTAACATCATTCACAATATATCTTCTGTTAGTGAGGATGAAGTCGATTTCATTAGTTGTTAATCCATTTGGACTCTTCCATGTCCAATTTCTGTTCACCCTTTTCTTGAAAAAAGTGTTCATTACTGACAGTCCTTGAGATTCTGCAAATTCCACAAGTCTTTCACCTCTTTTATTTCTTTCACCAATTCCAAAATTTCCTATAGTTCCTCTTTCTGCGCTGTTTTGCCTTTTTCCAACCTTAGAATTGAAGTCCCCCATAATAATAGTGTAGTGGGTTTTCTGCTCATCTAGAAGACTCTCAATTTCGGTGTACATTTCTTCAACCTCTCATCATCATGGCTCGATGTTGGTGCATAAATCATTATAATCTTTAGCTTGTACCTCTTAGAAATCTTGAGTATTAGTCTTGACACCCTTGGTGATGTACTTTTGAATTCCAAAATGTTGTTTTTAAAATCTTTATGGACCAGAAACCCAACTCCACCTTCACTCCTTTCACTGTTTCCATTGGTGTACAGTAGATTTCCACTTGATAAACTTATAAGTGATTCATTTCTTCTTCTTGTTTCAGCCAAACCGATGATATTCCAATTCACAATTTCTAATTCCTTTTACAGCTCTAATATCCTGTCTTCACCGATGAGTGATCGTATGTTATAACAGGCCAAGTTCAGTTTCCGTGTGCTTTATTCTAGTCAGTAGTGATTTTTGCTTTGTAAACTGTAACGCAAAATGCCATTGCAGACAGAAAAGCCCTTTTAACACCCTGGGGAATATGATGGGAATTACAACTCTGGCAGGGATTTAAAAAAAAAAATCAGAGTTGATATATCATTTAGTATTTGATAATTTACTGTCATATACATTAACTTTTTATGCACATCTGAAACCATTTACTTTTTTGTACAGCCCTTTTTATAATCACTTTCATTGTCAGCTATATTCTTCATGGAGGAACTTCTCATTACTAAGCCACACCACTAGCCTTTTAATCTATTCTCACAATCCGTGTAAAAACTGAAAAATATACTAAGAACTGGCATTAAATAGAAAAATTTTATCATCTAAAAATGTATGTATGTTTATAATTTTTTCCATTTGACTATGTAATGAGTTCATGAGATTTGATTTCACATCTAATGCAGATAAAATCCAAAACCATACAATCTAAAAACAGAAAATTATAAAAATGGAATGTTACAATCCATTATTAAATAATTCATAATCCAGATCTCTGTGGCTTTAAATGATCTGCATCATTTACATATATATATATATATATATATATATTATTTTTTTTTTTTGTAAAAAATCAAACAAATTCAATGGTCAGGGATGAATCTATTCTCAAAATTTTTTTATTTTGAAAATTATATTGTTATTTGTGAATTATGTTAATTTAAAAAAATAACATAATGCAATGAATATTACTGACTGCAGCATTTTTATAGGCTTCCTGCCGCTGCTCTTGAGAAATTATCATTTCTGTATCTTCTTCCACTTTTTCAAAGAAATCTGGTTCATCAGATACAGAATTTTCTGGTTTTTCTTTTTGACATGGACTATTTCCACCTAATCAAAATAATAATTAAAACAAATCATATATAAATTACAATAAAATGTGTAATCGATGCACACACAAATTGGACATTCAGGTAAATATAGTAATTGTTTTCTTTGGCAATAACTATATAGTTTAAAACATTTTTTCCCATAAGTTTTAAAAAATATATTTCAGCAACACTGTAGAATCTAAGAGGTGGTAGGGGTTCTAGACTATTACTGTTGTGTTTTTTTTTTTTTTTTAACTCTGTTCTAGTTTTGAATTGTGTTAACTACTTTCACATATTTAAAAAAAGTGTTGTTCCTGCTCTTGTTGTTATTGGTAATATAAGGAACCATAACAAAAAAGAATGATGTATCTTAACTGACAATAAACTGATATAACACCCAAAAAACTCTCAACTGTCTACAGAAACAAGATAACGAATTTAAGCCAAACCACAGCTAGTATCAGCATAGCAGCTCAAGTATATATGATTGAGAATGGGCAGTGCAGTTCATGCCAAATCTCTTTATTTATTAGATCAACAACAGCTCCATGTGATGCAAAACTTTTATACTAAACCAACTGGCAGCAAACTAACTTATTTTTATGTTAATGAATTGATAGATACTACGCTATGATATGATGTAGTAGATTAAGTAATTTTTTATTGAAATTATACATTTAAAGGATTGAACCAACTCAATGCCAAACACAGATAATTATGGCTTTTAGGAACTCACTGTTTCCTGTCTTCAGTTTCCAAAACATAGCCATAATTGTTTAAGTGTTTGGCATTGAGGTGGTTCAATAATAAATGACTTAATCTACCATGTGATATAACAGTGTAGTGTATATCAATTCGTTAACATAATAATGAACAATTACACAGACCCCTTCTTCTAAGTAACTTATAAAAGTTCTGCTCCAGTACCACTCCAGTAAAAGTGATAAAACCAAGTAAATGCATTACATCCAAGGAAATAAACAACTACTTAACTTTACAAAACCATATTATAAAATAAATTTTGCCACAATTGACAAGAAACAGTATTGGCTGTGGCCTAAAACCTAAACGTAACTTGAGAAACTACAAATACAGGAAACCCTTGATTAGTGCGGTTAATGAATCCTTGAAATATACCGCACATATTAAAACCGCACTAATCAAACTTAAGAAACAATGGGAATAATTATAATGAATCCTTGAAAATTATGAAATTGTAAAAATATATTTTTTCTTACTCAATACGTACCTATAATGCACTGCATAGTTCTTAAATTATTAAGGAATAAATTTAAAAAAAGATAGTATGATTTAAATTTTATTTTTTGCAAAAAAAACTTATCTAACTTCAATTGAACAGGGGTAGCTTTCTTCCTTTCCTCCATGATTTTGCGATAACAATCAATTTGCTTATCTAACCCTCAACGAACGTTCATGCTTCTCTCTGCATCTGGATCAATCTCTAGTATGAGTTCTTTTGCTTTTTAAAGTGTATTAAATAGTTCAAGTTTTTTGAATGAAATTTCTTTGGGAGCAAATTGCTTTTCTTCTGCTTCATTTTCGTCTTCTTCCTCGTATGCATGTTGATGCTCAATTTCAAGAAGATCGGCGTTACTTTTGAATGCGATTCCAATAATTCTCTAACGTTTTCTGAATCTACTTCCTCAAAGCCGAGGTCTTTTCCAATTGTAGTAATTTCATCAATAACTTTGTTGACAGGATTAATGAAACCGCAAAAATCATTTGCGCATTCAGGCAAAAGATTCTGCCAGACAGCTCTCATGCAGCTGTTCATCATTTCTTCCCACGATTTGTGTATGTTCTCAACTGCTTCTTTAATATCATAATATTAAAGAAGTTTAATATTAATAATAAAAGAATAAAAGAATATGAGTTACCAGAGCAAATTTCAATTTCAGAGTGGTATGGGGTGCTGCTGTCGAGCATTTTGGAGTCGATTCCCATTCATTTAAGTTAGAAGACCCTGGTGAGTGCGTATCACGTATTTGCCGCTTTAGGCGCCGTTGTGAGTTGCCAAGCACCGCAAGAAAAAAACAGCGCACTAATCAAATTTGATAACGCATATATTAAGGGGATAGTATCAAAAAAATTTTGCGCACTAATTAAAACCGCATTGTTCAAAACCGCATTAATCAAGGGTTTCCTGTAATTAAGATACTCCACAATAGAAAAGCAGAAGGGAAAATACACTTGTCCCAATTATAGAGATAACCCAGGGTCCTAAGCTGGATATCATTATTCTTCTCTTTCTTGGTGATTCCCTTCTACTTCTGACTCTCTCTCTCTCTCTCTCTCTCTCTCTCTCTCTCTCTCTCTCTCGTCCTTCTGGGTAAATCAGGATTTTTTTTTTTTTTTTTTTTTTTTGTTTCTGCAGCAAAAGCCTCGGGTTTCCTTGCACCTTAATAATAATAATATGAGGGAGAATATTCAAGATGGCTGCCTAGCATGTTGTGTGTGAGTCTGAGTTCTTAATTTGTATTAAAACTTTGTTTATTTGTGATTCTGTGAGTGAAGAATCTTGAGTGATTATTGAATACTTAAGGATTTTTCAGGTACAGTTATTTTGGAGGAATTCTGCATTTAATACATATTTTGGATATAATTTAACATGTTAACATTAGTGCCATTATGGTGCCAATGTGGCAGCCATTTTGGTGAATTTAAAGTACTAGTGACAAGTGTGTGTTAGGAGTTGTGATTAGAATTGTTTGAAAGTTAAATAGTTGAAAATTAACAGGGTGAATACTGTTTGTTATTTGGATTTTAGGAGCATTAACAACTAAGGCCATATTGCTCTGGGAATATGTGGTTGTCATTCCCTTGACCTTTCTGCATCCTCCGTATTTGGTTGTGACGGGCTCGAACCCCGATCTAATCAAGAAGCGTGTGCTACGCACTGCTGCTCCTTCCCACCTGGCTACGGAGGCGCCAGGGTGAATACTAATTATCTTTAGGTTGTTACATACTAATTCCATTATTTAATTTAGAGTAGTTGAGGAGTGATACTAACACGAATAACTTGTGAGATTAAGAAGTGCAATGATAAGTATATATTAATTACATGGAGGATGGAGGATAAGAATCCATTTAGTGGCAAGCCTGCAGCTGGAGCAGGGGGGGAAGAGATGAAAGTTCTCCTTTACTCCCTCCAAAGCTGCCTAAATCTTTAACTGAAATTAAGAGGCTGGGGGAATTTGTATACACTAAAGGTTACAAATATGAACAGTCTAAACCAGTGGTTCCCAAACTACTGAGATCTACGGACTCCTTCAAAAATAAAAAATAAAATTTTGGATCCCCTATATATATATATATATACCAATGAGCCAAAACATTACGACCAGCAAATCGAAGCAACTGCAGGTGAATTACGGTGCATGAGCAGGCTGGGACACGGTGTAAAAAACATCTGAAACTGAGTTCCATAAATCAGTGTTACTCTTGTTCTTTGGATGGGAAAGGCTGCGGACTTAAGCAAGTTTGACAAAGGCCAAATTGTAATGGCCAGATGACTGGGTCAGAGCATATCTGAAACGGCATGGCTCGTGGGATGCTCACTGTCAGCCATAGTTAGTACCTACTGAAAGTGGTCCAAGGAGGGGGGGGACCCATGAACCGCCTGCAAGGTGTTAAGTGACCACAGCTCATCGATGTTCAAGGTGAGCGTAGGCTCTCCCGGATGGTACGTGGAAAAAGAAGGGCGACTGTGGAGTAACTAGCCAGCAACTGGAATGCTGGTGATGGGAGTAATGTGTCACAACACACAGTACATCGACCCCTTCTGAAAACAGGGATGCGTAGCTGCAGGCCGCTCGGCGTGCCAATGCTAATCACAGTTCACCGGCGACAGCACCTACAACAGGCATGCGAGCATCGAAACTGGACCTTGAGTGATTGGAAGAAGGTCATCTGATCTGAAGATTCACATTTCCTGTTGCCCCATTTGGACGGCTGGGTACGTGTGCATCAATTACCTGGGAAAGTGATGGCGCCTCGATGCACCGTGAGACGAAAACAAGCTGGTGGCAGCAGTGTCATGCTTTGGGCGATGTTCTGCCTGGATACCCTGGGTCCAGTCATCCATGTGCCGGGCACTCTGATGTATACCACTTACCTAAACATCACTGCTGACCAGGTACACCCTTTCATGGCAACAGTCTTCCCCTCTGGCGGTGCCATCTTTCAGCAGGATAATGCACCATGCCACACCACCCAGATGATTTGAGACTGGTTCGCGGAACATGAGGAAGGCTTCCAGGTATTGCCCTGGCCTCCAAATTCTCCAGACATCAATCCGATTGAGCATCTGTTATTGTGTTGGAACAGCAACTCAGATCTGCGGCATCTCAGCCACTGACCTTACAAGAGTTAAAGGATCTGCTGGATATGTGTTGGTACCAGATACCGCAAGACACATTCAGAAATCTTGTAGCATCCATGCCTTGCCGGGTACAAGCTGTTTTGGCTGCACGTGAAGGACCAACATCATATTAGGTAAGTGGTCATAATGTTTTGACTGATCGGTGTATATATGCATATGTTTCTCTGTGTGTGTGTGTGTATATATGTATGGACACTAGGTTTTCTGAAAATAAAATTTATTTAAAGTTTTATTTGTTTTATGTTTAAAAACAACTAAACTTTATTCTTATTTTTACATAAATATATAATAATAACTTTATTTATCATCAATTTGCTATGCATAGAACGAATAATTTGACCAGTTCCAGAGAGTCATTTCGTGGATCCCCTGGAACTGGTCTATGGACCCCGGTTTGGGAACCGTTGGTCTAGACCATAGGTTCCCAAACTTTTTCGGGCCACCGCCCGCTTTGCAAGACATAAATTTTGTAAGGCCCCCCATTATAACAGTTTTTTGCGTTCAAGCATTAATGGGGGGACGTTTGATATTTTCGACGTAAATAGCAACTAATGATACATTACTGCTTATGCTGTTAAATTATTGAAAAAGTAGTGGCCAATATGTGCTTCATCTTGAACAGAGTTATTGCTATTCTGATTTTGATGAAACATAGCCCATATGTAAAGATTGTAAAGTGTATGCTCGAATAACATTATGCACAGTTTCATACAATGGTTTAAATATGAAAATTCAGAATACATATTAGGAGATTGTATTACATTAGTAAGAATCAAATTATAATAATTAAAACACCAAACACCATCAAATGTATTAGAAAATTGTTTATTTTGAACTTACAAAGTAAAAATATAAAGAAAAAATAACAATTAATGTGAAGGATGAGCCTGATGCATTTTTAAAAGTTTGTTGTCATTGGGTTCAACTTTCGTTAAAAACAGTCGTAAATTGCCACACTCAGTTATATGCAATCAGTTCCTTTTCTTAGATAGTAAATTCGCTACAGCACTAAACCCACGTTCAGCCAAATAAGAAGATGGAAATGCAATTAAAAATTTCTGCACTATTTCCGATAATCCAGGGTACAGTGTCGGTATTGATTTCTGAAGCCAGAACTCTTGGTATCCACTTTTGAATTTTATTTTTAGTTCTTCATTTGTTGTGAGTTCTATGAGTTCCGCTTCTAAATTTGATGATCCTGCTGTGTTTACATGTGAGAAAGGATCTAGAACCCAATTTGGTATATTCATGTTTAGAATATCCTTGAATCGCTCATTAAAACCAGCATGGAGAACTTCCAAGTGTTGGCAGTATGTAAGTAAGTCTTCCTTTTTGAGAGACACTGCTGATAAATTTGAAAAGTGGCTATATTCCCCTTGGCCTAGATTCCATTTGAACAGAAGAAGTTTCCCCACAAAAGCGGCAATAACGTTTTTTTGTTTTAATTAAATTCCATTCATCACCTTATAATTGTAGATTGATTTCATTAAATATTTTATAGAGGTCTGTCAAATAAGCGATATCATTTTTGGATGTAATCAGGTTGGCCCGCAATCCATCGTCTCTGTTTTCTAGGAACTCCAGTACTGAATCAAACAAATTGTAAAATCGATTCAGACAAATACCTTTTGAAAGCCAATAAACTTCTGTGTGAAGCAGCAAACGATTGAAATCTTCATCGTTTTCACTACAAAGTTGGCTAAACAATTTGTCACTCAATGAATTGCTTCTAATCTTGTTGACTGCTCTAATAATGTAATGGAGCGACGTATTAGCATTAGTAGAGGCATATGATGCAAGAAAGCAAGCTGATGCAGCATCAGCCAGGAAAAAAAAAAAAAAAAAAAAAACCTTCCACTTCACCCCTCCATTCGTTCGATATACCTGTCCAGCTGAGCCTTAAATTTATTTAGGCTATCAACTTCCACAACAAGGGATGGAAGTCTGTTCCACCAACCAACCAACCAACCACCCGCTGGCTAAAGACAAATTTCTGCACATCTATCCTACATCTGTCTTTCCTCAATTTGAATTTATGCCCTCTCAGGTGATTATTCTGGGCAAGAGGCAGAATCCCATCAGCATTGAGCATGCTCAAACCATTCAAGGCTTTATACACCTCTATCAGATCACCTCGCCGGTGCCTAGTCTCCAGACACTGTAATTTGCAAAACTTTAGCCTTTCTTCGTAAGATCAACCCTTTGTTCCATTTACTAATCTTGTTGCCCTTCTCTGTACTCGTTTCAGCAGCTCTACATCCTTCTTGAAATGAGGCCTCCACGTATGCAGGTGTTCACTTAAATTCTTCGCAACCAAATGTTGATGATAAAGAACACAATGTAAGTAAATCTTCCTTTTTGAGAGTAAGCATTCGGTACTGCTTGTTTCAAATGCGCTATGAAACCCTTGTGGCGCCCTGTCATTGCTGGAGCACCATCAGTAGCAGCAGACAAAATATCACGAATAGGAATGTCTTTCTCTTGAAAAAACTTATTCATGGTATTAAATATATTCTCCCTTTGTATCCGCTTCCAAATTTTAACAAATTATAATTCTTGACAAACTTTTTCTTCTTTTATGAATCGTACATATGATAAGAGTAGTGCTTCATTATTTGGGAGAGTTGATTCATCGAGTTGAATGGAAAATTGGCATGTCTTCAAATAATCGCACAATGATTTTTCAACATCTTCAGCCATTTCATCGATTCTTCTTTGCACTGAATTATTGCTCAAAGAAATTTTCCTGATGATATCTGATGCTGGCTTATTTATTACTTGTTTATTACTTCTTTTACTGCCGGCAAGATTAATTCCTCACCAATTGTGTGTGGTTTTCCCGCTTTTGCGATTAATAATGAAATATTATAAGAAGATTGTAATCCGTCATTATCTTGTTTAGTGGATGACGCAAAAAGTTTTGATATAGTTGGACGTTTAAAATATTTTTCTTCTAGCACTTGAAAATAGGACAAATCTTTATCCTTTTCGTCAGCATGCATTTTAGTCAAACGCTCTTGTAGCCTAGAAGGCTTCATTGCTTCATTTGAAAATACTTTTTGGCAAATCAAGCACATAGGTAATAATTGGTTCGTAGGAGACTGAATAAAGCCATATTTCAAATACTCAATACTGTACTGTCAACATTTCTTCTTAGATTCAGACATAATGAAGTAATAAAATTTGCAACAATATTCACAAAATAAAAGATTTAATTTACACTTTGTATGACTCCACTTATCTATCACACTTTTGACTGATGATTGTAATGAAACTTATTCCTAAACAGCAAAAATGTATGATCACATATCAATTTATGAATTATTACATCGGCAAAACGGCCTTGGAAGCTTTGAAGATGAAATGCGCTACGGCATTAGTTTAAAATTTGGGCCTAATCTGTCTCAAATGAATCAACAGACGCGGAGATATAATTGACTGGTCAAGCTTACGTCATTAGCGTTACCAAGGTGATCCAAGGAGAAAATAAAACTGTAAACAATTTTCGTGGAAAACAAACAGTTGAGCATCATTACTTGCGAACAATATTTTGCATTGTCGCTCTGTCACAACATTTTGCTTTTACTGCTTTTCGTAATTGTTGTACGAAATAACTGCAACGAATTGGTTTTGAAAAACAAAAAAAAAATCGCATTTCCTTTCTTCAGTATGTATTGTATCTACTAACAAAAAATATAGAAAATTCATCTATTGGAAGCCATACTGGAAATGGAAGGAAAAAAAAAAAAAAAAAACGTAAAACTGATCACTACAATGCACATTTCATAAAAAAAAAAAGTTCACTTTTTTGTAATTGTTTCTAGAGGACTAAATCGGAACAGCAGTTTCATGGATGTATATTTGATCTTCTTACGAACTTTCAAGAAAATATTTCTATTCATAGCTTCGTTATAAACTTCAAAAACTTATGTCGAAGGAACTTTGCATGCATCTTACCTGGTGTGCAAACGAAAAAAAAAATATATATATATGCTATGAGTAACGAATTGTTTTATATGCATTTGATACCATCAAAAAATTTGAGGGAAAAATTAAATTTTCATTATCACACACCCGAAAAATTCATCATAAAGTGTGTCATATGTTTGCTTGCTTGAATTCCATTCTGAGCTGCAAATGTAATTTCACTTCTCTTGCGCTGACAGAGCTGCTGTTTGCCAAATGAAGGAAAACAAGGTTCATTTTCCTGAAATTTCCACTTCCTTTCATTCACTTGGGGGAAAAACTCCTTAGGGGGATTTCACCCTTTCTAGTCCGACCCTAAGGGAAAGAGACAGAGAGAAAGAAATAAAAATACTCTTTTGGTGGGAGAAAGGCCACGAGATTGTCAAAGATCCACAACTGTAACTTTCATCACAGATGCTGAAGTTCTAGTAAGTCAGTTTCATTGCGGATTCAAAAGTATTTCTTTATTGCATTCAGTTTCACAACAGATGCTAAAGTTCTAATAAGTCAGCTTCATCGTAGGATGCCTAAGTTCAGATTAGTCCGATTTTTGTCCGGTGTGCATTCGATAAAAAACCCTCTTTGCTTTATTGTAATTGTTTTTTGGAACAATATTTTGAAATAATTCCCCTGAAAATATTAGCCAGTGAACTGCATTATACATTGCAAACATCGCCGTATAGCTTGTCCTTGAATATAAATGACTAGAGTTACTTTTCTTTGAGTGACTGCCTTGTACAGTTGTGGACACTTCCTTCCAGTCAGTAAAATCATCAGTAGTCGTCCTTTATTGTACCTAAAGTAATTCGTTATGTTGGGGCAAATGGTTTTTGCTCCTAATTGAAGTAGCACTTTCGAATTTTGCCCAAGTCGATTATCTGCACATATTGAAAATTAGAAGGACAGTAAAAGAGTTGATAATTAGTGTCATTGGTGGGCAGCATTCCGACTAACAAATTTTCTGTTTATACTCCAGGATGACCACACAGTCAGAGATCCCGAAATAGAGAGAGAGAGAGAGAGAGAGAATACAAGAAACCGCATCGCATTTAGCAGTCACCGACTTGATTGTGTGAAATTTCTCGCCAAAAACCACAGCAAAGCAAGAGAAGTGATGGGGAGAAAATTTATTTTTCAGCAGGGTTATCTGTTTATTGCAGTTCAGAACAGCATTATGACCATGGATAGTGAATTTATTCGGCTTCTGTACTAAAACAGAATTTCTCCCTTTGCGATGACATCAAAGCGTAACAAGCAAATATCTTCTAAGAATACTTTTTGAGCAGCCGTTAGTCGCAATCTGTTAGCTTTATACTGTTAGAAAATATTGCAGTTTTGTGAAGAATACGCATTTCAAGAAACAATCCGTTATTCGTAGCGGATGATTTTTTTTTCCTTCTTTTGCACACCAGTTTTTGAAGTTTATAACGCAGCTACAAATGGAAATATTTTCTCGAAATTTCGTTAGAAGATCAAACCCAGGAAACTGCTGTTCCGATATTGTTTACTAAAAATAATTACAATAAAGCAAACTTTTTTTATCAGTTTTACACCAGTTTTTCTCGTTTCTAAAAGATGAATTTCCCTGATTTTCTGTTCGTAGGAGCAATACACGTTGAAGAAAGGAAATAAGATCTGTTCGCCTTTCAAAAACAGTTGTTGCTACTGTTTCGCTTTATTGCTTCTTATGTCAACTCACAGTAGCTTGCGTTGTCGCATTTCAAAGGCCCTAGGCTAATTAGGGTGGGTTTAGAAAAATAACAGAAAAAGGCCTAAAAAAATACACACTCAATGTCACATTTTTGTCACTTGCGTGAAATTCAATAGAAGGTTTTGAAAACTGAAGTAGGAAAATCGAAGAAAACAGTTCTCGCTGCACCTATAGCGAATTTCAGCTGTGTCCATAGAGTAAAAATTATAGAATTTATTAGCTGACCTTTGAACTGGGTCCACTGGACCCGAGGAGATAAAAATACAGATAAGGAGCCACCGACACCTAGACTGCCTGAAGGCCCCCCCAAATTGCTTCTGAATCCACTATCGCCCCCCCCCCCCCAAGAAGGCTTCAGCGCCCACTTTGGGAACCTACGGTCCAGACTCTAGACATCTAGACCATATGGAAGTACAGTCAGTCCTCATATTACACGTGTTTACACTACATGAATTTGATCATACATGATTTATAAATAGGGAAACTATGTCGCATATAACACGAACCGACTTCGCTTATGCACAATTCACCTTTGTGTTTACAAGAAATGGCAGTCGAATGCAGCGGAATCACCCCAACTGAACACAACACTAGGAATGAAGAGAAGATTCTGAAAATTTATTTGTTTTTTATGATTGAAGATTTAATGGAAGGGAAAGCACATTTCACATAATAATGTAAAAACTCACAGAATTGGTATTGGTATTATCGTAAATGCAATTAGATCGACTTTTCTACCCGTTTATAGCAGATTCCACTAGCAGGAACCCCCAATAAACCAGAAACTGCAAATTGTTTTTATTGTTTTATTAGCATTAGTTGAGGCATATGATATAAGAAAGCAAGTTTATAGAGCATCAGCCAAAAAAAAATCCCATTTCATCCATCCGGTCACTCCAAATGTTTGTCTAGTTCAGCCTTAAATTTATTTAAGCTATGAACTTCCACAACAACAGATGGAAAATTATGGTAGTGACCTCCAGAAATGTGCTTTAGTAAAACATAAGAGGTAAAATATGAGCATAATGTGTTTCAGCCTTTACTGCATTGTTTATTCAGTTTCTATGCTGGTGCTGCATCATTTATTCAGTTGCTACTTGCGCACTGTGCTGTTTATGTGTATAAAGCATGCCTCTTCATTTTTATTCTTTTTATACTTGTGCTCTATTCCCAAAAAAATGAGTAAAATACTTGAAAAAAGTGTGAAAAGGAAGTGTCCTGGTGAAGATTCTGCTGGTTCAGAGAGAAAAAGAAAAGCAATATCAATAGAATAAAAATTGAAATTGTGAAACGCACGCTTTGAGCAGAATGAAAGAACATGTGATATTGTGTATGCTACAGGCCTAAATGTGGCAACACCGAGAACAATTAGAAAGAATGCAGAGAAAATAAAAGCAACTTTCATAGCAGGAACAACTCAAAGTGTAACATAATCAATTAGATTAAGACAAAGAATTGGAAGAGATGGAACATCTATTATCTATTTGGATAGAAGATCAAACAAAGAAGAGATCAGGAACAAGTTTGCTTACGATAAAAGCAAAGGCATTGCCAGTATTTGAAGACCTCAGAAATAAAGCTGAAAACTCTCAAGAAGTGCCTCACTTTACTGCCAGTAGTGGCTGGTTTAATAATTTCAGGAAACATCACTCTTTCCATAATGTGAAATTATCAGGTGAAGCTGCGAGTGCAGATGAAGAAGCAGCAAAGGCATTTCTGCCAATACATAAAAAACTACTTGAGGCTATACACTGGATCAAATTTTCAACTTTGATGAAACTGGACTGTATTGGGGGAAAAAATGCCATCACGAACATATATTTCAATAGAGGAAGTGCGAGCTCCAGGTTTCAAGGCTGCTAAGGATAGATTGACCATTACGTTAGGAGCAAAGGCAAGTGGCAACTTGAAACTGAAGCCTGCCATTGTTGTTTATCATGCTGCCAATCCACGAGCATTAAAAGGATTCATAAGGTCTACCATGGGTGTTTACTTTAGGAACAGCAGAAGAGGGTGGATGACAGGGCAGATCTTCACTGATCTTCTACTAGATGTATTTCGAAGCTACTGCAAAAAGAAAATTTTGGATTTTAAGATTTTAATTGTTTTGTACCAAGTCCAATGCACCAAGTCACCCTCCAACCCTTGCTGAACTGTCACCAAACATCAAAATCCTGTTTTTACCCCTAGCCACTTGACCAAGGAGTAATTACTGCACACAAGAAGCACATTTAAGATGTTGATAGCAGAAACGGAGCCTGAAAATGCACGAACAGTTAGAGACTTTTGGAAGCGATTCAACATAAAGAATGCAATTTACATAATTATGGAGGCTTGGAATTAAGTGACAAAAGAATGCTTACATGGTGTTTGGTGGCCTCTTTTACCAGATTTTATTTGTGATTTTAAAGGCTTTGATCCTGTAAACGAGCTTTCTAAATTAAAAGCATTGTGTTGCCCTCGCAGAACAGGTTGGCTTTGTGGAATTGGAGGAAGAAGATTTTGAAGAGTTGCTTTTCTCATGAAGAAAAACTTTCAACTGAAGAACTGCAACAGCTTGTTGATGGAGGGCAGGTGGAAGGTGAGGAAGACAATGAAGATGGATGCCTGAAAGTCACCATAAAACAGCTTTCTACTTCAGAGTTATCTTCAGTTTTAAATTCATTTGAGAAAAGTAGCAATGGTTAGAAGATAACGATTACAATGCAGAAAGAAGTAGAAGAGCACTTCTTAAAATTCAATTGCTTTGGATCTATATAAGCAGCTGCTTTGTGAAAGAAGAAAGATAGCAAAGCAACAGAAACTAGATGTCTTTTTTATGAAAACACCCAAGAAAGAGACAGAAAATGAGCCACAGCCCTGTAGTTCTGGTGGGACCACATTTTGTCCAAAGCCCTCATCTGCTTCTCCTCCACCTCCGAGTTCCGATAATGATGACAACCTGCCACCACTTTCCCCATAATTCCGCTGCTTCAACCCTTTCTCAAGCCTTTTCCCTCAAGCTGTCTTCATTTATTTTTAAGGTAGGAATCTAAATGATTAAATTATTAATTTTACATTTTTCAACTGTGTAAGTGTTTTATTACGATTATTTATTGTGTTTGGTAATGTTTTGGTTACAAATGTGTGTACAGTCTTGGGTGGTTGGCAACTTAACCCTATTTTTCTGACTGTATAGTGTCACAGACAACACCAGATCGTGAGACAATTTTAAATAAAGAAATAGTTGCTGATGGGGAAGGTATCCACAAGGTGGGGAAGATATTCAAATTGGGAATATTTCCACAAACGAAGCTGGTACCATGACTGAAGGTGTCGAAAATATTCAAGATGCATCCTTAATGTATAAGGAGGTTTCGGAGCTATGTAAAGACATGAGCTTCTTTTTGGGGGAGGCAAACAAGGTTAACCAAAAAAGCTGAAGACAATATTTATGGACAAATGGGCAAATTTGGAGACTGTGGCCACTGCCTTATTGATCGAGATTGAGAGGTTGAAAGCTGTCAATGAGGAAATCAAAAAGTGTGCTGAGCTGGTAGCCATAATTATGGGGGCATCCTTAGAGTCAGTGGAAGCCCCCCATGGACTGGAGCTGTGCAAATGTATCCCCAATTCACTGATATAATAGGGTTAACAGAAACATGGTGGCACCCAGAAATTGTGATGATGAGTTCCCTAACAGCGTGTATAATGTATTTAGGAAAGATTGGGAAGATAGAAGGAGTGGAGAGGTCATGCTTCTTATCAAAAGTAGCCTGATCACAAAACGTTTTTGCCGAGTCTGAAGTTAAGTCTGCCAGCATAGATCTGTGTGGTGTGAGTTAGTTGGAAGCAAAGGAGCAATGAGAATGGGCGTAACCCACAGACCAGAAGATTGTGAAGAATATGATGAGTCTTTACATGCAGATGAAATGAGCAAGCAAGCATGAGTGTCTTATTATGGGTTATTTCAGTTTGCCCTTAATTGATTGGAATAAGTGCAAAGGAAACTCGCCATGGGGAAAACCTTTTTTTAGATAAACTAGATGAGTATTAGTACCAGCATGTTAGAGAAAGTACTAGGGGTGAGAATTTCTTGACCTCATCATTACTAATGAATCAGATGACATCACAGGGCTTAAAGTACAGGAACCATTGTCAGGAAGTAATCATGAAATCATCAGTTGGAAGATGAAGAAAGATGTTGCAGTAGTTAAAAGTAAAGGCATGGGTTTTAACTTCAGAAGAGGGGACTTTGATAGTTTAAGGTGCTATATGGCATCTGTAAACTGGGCAGATTTCCGAGGGATTGTAGGAAAATATCTTTTAAGATATTTTGCTGAAATGGATGACTGAGGAGCTGGCTGGTCAAACAAAGAAGAAAAAGATAGCATGGGCCAGTTACAGAGTGATGAAAAGTACTGAAACCTACAAAGATACAAGTTGATCTGTAATAGTACCATAAATAAGGTCAGGGAGGCCAATGCTGTATATTAGAAAGCATTGGCTAAGAAAGAAAAGAATGTGGACAAGTAATTTTTCATGCATGTGAATACAAGGAAGAAAAAAGTGAATAACATTGGACCCTTGTGCACTGGGTGTGGGAAAGTCTTACATCTGTCTTTACTGACAAAAGACCCTTCATGCTGAAAAGAGGCTGTGCAAGTGAGAGAGAGCCACATGAAATTAGTGATGTCGTAATTACAGATGATTGTTTATTAGAAAAACTTTTGAACATAAAGGTAAGTAAGGCTTCAGGAGATTGAATGGCATATACCTATAGTTTTGAGGGAGAGTGTGGGGGAGTGTATTGAACCACTGAGGTTAATTATGAGGGCAGCTTTGCATTCAGGGAAGATTCCTTTGGATTGGAGAAGTGCCATTGTATCGCTAATACATAAAAGCGGTTCTAGGTGTGAAGTTAACTACAGACTGATTATACTTACTTCAGTGGTAGGAAAAATCTTAGAGGCAATGATTAAGAGTGCAATCCAGGCATATTTAGATAGCTATGACATTCTGAAGGCCAGAAAAACAACATGGTTTTTTTAAGGGAAAATCATGTTTAACTAACTTAGTAGGCTATTTTGACACAGTTACTATGAGCTGGATTTAGGGAACAATTTCAACATAGTTTATTTGGATTTTAGCAACGCATTTGATTCGGTTCCTCATGAGAGGTTATTGTATAAATTGAACAGATTAGAATTACTGGTAAGATTCTAAGATGGATTGTTGGGTGGCTGCAGGGGAGAAGGCAGAGGGTTGTAATTAATGGATATTCTTCAGATTGGTGTTACATTGGGAGTGGGGTCCCTCAAGAATCGGACCACTGTTTTCTCATTTTCATAAATGACATCGACGAAGGGGTTAGAAGGCGTGATGTCAAAATTTGCAGATGATATAAAGATTGGCAGAGTCATTAATGATCATGTCAAGCGGCACTCCTGCAGGATGACTTGAACAGACTTCAAAGATAGTCTGAGAAATGGCAGCAATATTTTAATGCTGCTAAATGCAAGCTTCTACATTTGGGAATAGCAACCCACAAATAAATTATACACTTCATGGGATTGAATTAAAAACAGTGGAGGAGGAGGAAAGGGATCTGGGAGTTACAATATGGGCAGATATGAAGTTTTCTGAACAGTGTAAACAGGCAGCCAGAAAAACCCAGTGTCCTATTGATGATTTGTTGAAAACTATCCTGTAGAGATAGTTGTTGTTGTTGTTGTTGTGGGGGTTTCATGGCGCATAAGCTACTTTGGCTATAATGCGCCTTGTAGAGATAAGAAGGTCATAATTCCACTGTATAAGGCAATTGTAAGACTACATTTGGAATAGCGTGTTCAAGTATGGAGACCTCATGTAAAAAAAAAGCTTCTTGAAAGGTCCAAAGATGAGCAACTCAAATGGTGAGATCGACAGAAGTATGATCACATGAAGAAAAATTCCAATTATGGAATTTGGCAGCCAAGAACTTGGAAACCAAGCACTTCAGAGGTGACCTGACTGAGGTTTAGGCTCTGAGAGGGATCGGTAAAATGAATGAAGGTGAAATTCTCACTGTTAAAAAGAATTCCAGAACTATGGGTCATAAATTCAAATTACAGGGCTTGAGGTTTAGATTAGATTGTAGGAAGTTTTCTTTTAGCCAGCAAGTTGTTAATTGTTGGAACAGTTGCCCTAGCAGGTAGCTGAGGCTGACAGTTTAAAAAAATTCAAAGGTCAACTGGATAGTTAGGTATGTGAGGAGGGAAGCATATAATTTGTGCTTTCTTATCTACTTGTGGTTTTTTTTTTTTGTTTTTTTTTTGCTAGAGCAGCACAAGCCTGTGGCTTCCTTGTGCTATATGGCAAACACTATTACTATTACCTCTGAATCTGACAACAACCTCATAATTAACTCTAAAAGTTGGGTTTAGTTAATTCCTTTGCAGCCTCTTTCATTATAATTAGGTAAATACCATCTGTATCTGGGCTTTACTCATTTTCAAGCTCAGTTGTTTTTCTGTTAGACTCTCTTCATAATACGGTTATCACGTCTTACGGTGATTGGGTATATTAGCATAATATCTGGCATCCCAAAAGAAAACATCTGCTGTAAAGATTAATACAAAATATTTGTTCGGCTCATCAGAGACATCTAATGGATTACTTATGATTCTTTCCTATAAGCAAAGGTTCTGTCTGGTTACTCTTTTCCTTTTCATGTTTACAAAGGTACAGAACTCCTTGTACCCATTCTTGGTTCTACAGGCTAATGCTTTCACATACTCAGACTTAACCTGCCTAACTTTCATCTCTATGGTCTTGTTACAAATCAACTTATAACTATTATATGAATCTGAGCTGCCTCTTGATGTTATATCAAGCTTGTTAAATCCTTTTTCATCCATCTTGGCATCCATGTTTTGTGGCTGTGTGTTCATGGCTTCAATGATGACTGTCTTGAAAATATACCTTTCCTTCTTATATATTTCATCACAACTAACTGAATGCAAAAACCTCCTTGGTATACAGTAATCTCCCTTCTTGAAATTCAAACTCATGACCTTACCCTTGACTACTGAAATCTCATTTGTCATCATTCACTTCAGGATACTGTGGTCACTTACTATTAATGGCTCCTGTAGCTCCATATTTGTAATATTATTCAGGTCACTGGCGATAACTAAATCAAGAATATTCCTGCTTCCTATACTTTCTGGACAAGTTCATACAAATAACAGCCATCAAATTTATTCAGAAAATTAACCTCACAGGTCATGTTGCCATGAGTGTAAGTTGAAATCCTCCATACCAAGCAGACTTACTTGCCCAATCATGTTGCATATAGATTCTTACCATATACATTGCTATTGTGTGGTCTGTAACACCCCTCCCCACTTTCCTTTAGCACTAGGCATCTCACCCCCAACACACCATACTCTCCTGAACTTGTTCTGAATCAGGATCTAATCTTACTACATTATGACAACTTTTTATCAGAAGCATAACACTGATCTCCTCCATTCCTCTCTGCTTTCCTATACACATTATATATTCCAAAATGAAACAGTATTTCCTGTATTAGGGTGACACCAGGTGTCAGTTAATCCTATTATATAAGCATCTGTAAACCTTAACTGTACACCAAACTAGTAGATCCACCACTAGTAAAGGTATTCAGAGCATATCATTCAGATGTCACAAACTGCCTCAGCTATGATACATATATGTTGTCTGCAAACTACAAGCAAGTCTATGCTTGATACCAGGTAGGATTACAATATGTACATTTATCTATACTAAATAGAAGTGATATTGTCCAAGATATCAAAGGTTTGGATTGTGGTGTATGGATGTTTGAAGGATAGTTGAATTGAGTATAGCTCCACTATCAGAATAAACAGTTTCACATAATGTGTGTGTGTGGGTTGGGGGGGATACACAGCATTTGTAGGAACAGGATCTTTCCCCCCCCCCCTAAAATGGCAATGGTCTTTTTATATTCAGCACATATGCAATTTTATGATATTGATCTCTCTCTCTCTCTCTCTCTCTCTCTCTCTCTCTCTCTCTCTCTCTCTAATATTGGAATTTCACAGGAGAATCAAGGGTCGTGACAAAATCAAATTACGGCTACAAGGAAAGAAGCTGGAATAACACAGATGAAGAAAACAACATTAAGACCTTGAAAAATACTGTTTTTTATCACTTTTAATTGGTATAATTTAACAGGTTTCAAATTGCACGAATACCTTAGTATTGAATGAATATAAGGCATTACAAATTATATTTTCACAATTTTTATTGAATGTGTGTTAATGTGAGGAATGTGGGCAATGTTCTCACCATCAAAGCTTTTTTTAGGGTTATTTCAAATTTTAATAAGAATTGCCTACAATCATGGAAAAAGATTAGGATATCTAGTAGAGTACTAAACAGGCAAAATCAAAATATTAAATTAAAAAAACTACACAAAATATTCACCCCGTGAAAACATTCCGGCATCTATTTGTGATGGCAGTAAGTTGTTAAATTCTTCAAGACTCATAGTTGGTTGTTTGTTATCTTTCTTATGATTTCCTGTTTTTTTCTTTTTCTTCTGATTTTGATTTCCACCCTTGTATTGTTCTGCTTCTTTTTGTCTAGCTTCATAGACCTTAAAATTTTTTGAAAATATCAAATAGAAAAAAAATTAATTCTTCTACATCTAAATTTCTTTCTAAGATTATTGAATCAAATCATTTACTCACAGGTATGTCTTCAAATTATACACATGTGTATTTAGGTTTGCTGATAAACAAAATTTTGCATCTACATTCACACCAAAGAAGTTTTCAGAGATGGGGATACCAGAAATCTATGTAATCTATATAATTTGGAGGTTAAAATATTTTATGCTGACTAAAAGGAACCTGAAAGAGAAATCATTAAAGCTAAATGTACACAAGGTACATGGGACTAATGGAATCTATCCAATTATATTAAAAGAAGCAGCTATCTTATCAAAGGTAATCAAATTTTTATCTATAATGAGCATCCTAGATTTCAAGGGAAGTAGAGACTACTTACAGATAGCACTCATTTAAAGCCATATTATGAGTTACACAAGTATTCAGATAATAGTAAGTGAGCTCACACACCACTGCATGTGGTATCGTTAGAATATTTATTGTCTATAGTTTATGAGTAAGTTAATGACAATAATAAAAAAAGTTAAGTTAAAGGGGAGGGATGGTAGCTGACATTTTAGTTGTATGCCTTGTATAGTCAGTCAGGTTTTGTTTTGTAATCCTGCTACCAGGCCGGCCCTGCTCAGAAGTAAAAGAAAGCAAAGTGGTCTTCAAAACATTGGCTAAATACTCCGTCCACTTTTATCTTTTAATTATTACCATTAATTTACACATAACCTTTAAACAATAAACATTTTAATATTACCATATAATGACAGTAAGTTGCTAAATTCTTCAAAGACCCAAGGAAGCAGTTATGCATAAAATTCTCTGAGCAGCACAAGACAGGGTGCTAGGATAGCTCATGGGATTTTGTCAGTGATACACAGGAATTTTACCAGCAGGGATAAGGAGGTGATTATCCCATTGTATGGTCAGGCAATGGTCAGGCCACATCTTGAGTAGTACTGCATACAGATCTTGAGGCCTCGTTTTAGGAAAGACGTAGATCTGTTGCAGCGGGTGCAAAGAAGAGCAACAAGATTATTAAGTGTAAAAAAAGATTATTCTTACCAAGAAAAGCTTCACTTCTGCAAACTGCAGTGTCTGGAGAATAGGCAGCTCTGAGGAGCTCTGATTGAGGCTCTGATTTAAGGCTTTGAATGAACCAAGTAAGCTAAATGCCAATAGCATCCTTCCTCTTGTGCAGGTAACACATGAAAGGAGATATAAATTTAAAATTAAGGAAGGGTGGTTCCAGGGCAGATGTGTGGAAGTTTGTTTCTGGCTAGTGGATAGTTGATTGTTAGAATAAACGTTCGCCTGGTATTCTGGAAGTGAGTATGAATTAGACAAATTAGAAGGGTTGGAGAGGTGAGGTGGGAAGTTTTTTTTTTTTTTTCTCTTTCTTACATCATTTGCCACTACTAACACTAGTACCATATGTAATGATGTGTGTGTGGTTACTTATTATTCTCAACAGACTGGACACATGCAAATGTCTTTCCTATTCATAAACATGGTTAAAAGGGTAAATGGAGATGAACTGATAAATGAAAGGGTGATCTATCAGTTTTACCAATATGCCAAGGAGAAAAACAGATGTTGGTTATTTGGTTTTTAGGAGCATTAGCAATTAAGGCCATATTGCTCCGGGGATATGTGGTGGTCAATCCCTGACCTTTCCGCATCCTCCGTATTTGGTGGGCACGGGCTCGAACCCTGGTCTAATCAAGAAGTGTGTGCTACGCACTGCTGCTCTTGCCCACCTGGCTATGGAAGCGCCTAAGAGAAAAACAGAGTTAACAGTTAAAGAAGCAATGCAAGATCATCTCAATACATCATATACAGTAGAGCGTCGAAAATCTGACCCATCAATAATTCGAAACGTCAATAATCTGAACGAGTCAGCATTTATTTATTTTTTATGCTGGTGCCATAACATAATTACAATAAGCGCTGATTATCGTGATCATATTTGCAAATTGAATTTTGATTCTATTAAATGGCAATTCTAATAAGCGAAAATCAGAGGAATATTATACGCCATAAAAATGAAGATATAAAGCACAAATTTACACTTTTATTACCTTACCATTAACAAAATTAAATGATACATGAAAATTGACAAACTGAATCAACAAATCAAATGCTATCCAACTCTCACCTATTCTTGCTAAAAAGAGAGAGATCTGGTAACAAAGAAATGAAGTTCAAAAATGGTGCAGCAAAAAATAAGTAATTATTTTCGTTAAAGGTCTATAGATATGTTACTGTGGCTGAAAGTTCCATTTGTTTTGTTACCTATGAATAAAAATATGTAAGTACAACTTAGTGTTTTAATTTCTAAACTTAACTAGACCTTATTTTTAGTCTTCAGAATAGTATTTTTGATAAGTTCGAAAATCCAAACAAATTGGAAGTCCGAACTACCCCCAGTCAGTTCGGATTATCGAAGCTCACTGTACTTAGATTTCAGTAAAGTTTTTGATACTGTTCCAGATGAAAGACAGTTATATAAATTGAAGTAACATGACATTAGAGGCAATGAATAAAGGGATGATTAAGTGGTAAGAGAAAGAGTGTAATTTCTCACTCATTAATAACATTAGTCATTGAAGACCATAAATGGTCTTCAATGACTAATGTTATTAATGAGGTCCCAAGGGGTTCAGTGTTGAGTCCCATGCTGTTTTAATTATTAATGATATTGATGTTCATATTTTAAGCTTAATACAGAGTGTCTAAGTCTGCTGATGATACAAAGATGGGATTGATTTGATTGATTTTGATTTGGTAGTTGTTGGCGCATCGGCTTCTGTGGCCATATTGCACCTCCCAAGGTTTTTGCAGTACTTTGATCCAAGCCCGAGGCGGGAATCGAACCCGCGACCTTTGGGTTGCCGGGCAGGTACTTTACCCACTCGGCTAGCCCGGTCGGCACAAACAAAGATGGGAAGGGTGGTTAATGACATTAATCAAGATATGCTACTTCAACAAACTCTAGATAAACTAGTTCGATGGGCTGAAGAATGGTAATTGATACATACAATTGATATAATGTTTGGGCCATCCATGATCTACTGATTAGCATATACAGCCAAAAGTAAGGAGGTTGAGTCTGTATGCTACCACAAAAATGCATGGCTTATCATAACTGTGGCATAGAAAATCCAGCTGCCAGCAGTAATTAAATACAGTAGTTTCCTGTGCCATTCATTCATTCAGCACTTGTTTGCTGCAGTGCTCTGTATTTTTTAATACCCTAACCCAGAGCTGCACTCTACCCACCCACCCCTGCCTCCAGAATAGTGCTATCCATTCCATATATCTTTGGGAGTACCCAATTAAAGGAATTTCTAATGGATTTCACTTTGATTTCACTATTACAAATTGACTTTTAACCAATACTGTAATTATGGCTAAATTTCCAGCTAAAGTGGAAACTGTTACTTATTATCAGAATAAGTAACAGTTCCTCTGAGGTGATTATCAGAATAATCACCTCAGAGGGCATAAATTCAAATTGAGGAAGGACGGATGTCGGATAGATGTGCGGAAATTTGCCTTTGGCCAGCAGGTGGTTGGTTGGTGGAACCGACTTCCATCACTTGTTGTTGAAGTTGATAGCCTAAACAAATTTAAAGCTCAACTGGACAGGTATTTCGAACGAACGGAGGGGTGAAATGGGAGTGGTGTGTGTGTTTTTTTTTTTTTTTTTTTGGCTGATGCTGAATAAGCTTGCTTTCTTGCATTATATGCCTCTACTAATGCTAATGCTAATGCTATTCTCAGTTGAGAACAAGAAATAGCAGTATGGAGGAGTTTTAGTATTACTTATTCGATGTATAAAAGCCAGTGAACTTATTCTGAAGGATTTCACATGAGATGATGTAAAATGATGCACATGCTATACCACAGTCTGAATATTTTTCATAGCTTGAGGCTTTACAGCCATTAATCTTTATTAGTAATAATAAAAATTTAAGTGAAGCAAAAGGGGTACTTTTTAGTTTAGCTGATGTTTCCAAAAACACTTTCCCCTTCATCTCCTGGGCTAGACCTATATAAAAACAATGGGGGAAAATATAATAAACATCTAAAGATATATGAAATATTTTTTATAAACTCAGGTAAGTGAGTCTACTGATAAATGCATTATACAAAGTACAAAAGCTTACCTGGATTGACCTTGCAGCAGATTCAAAACACAACCTAACCATGACCACTACATGAAGTGCAATCAAAATCAGAACAGTGGGTCATTGTCTTTAGAGGAATGTACAATCGATTTGGTGGTACATCTCATGTTAGTCAGTTGTAAGTGGGGCTCACTTACCTGGTTTTTTACTCCAGCCCCAAGATGGCAAAAAATATTACTCCATATATTTCTAGATATTCATTATATTTCCCTCCTTCCTTTCTTTTCGATATTCTAGCTCAGAAGAGAAGGCAAAGTAGAATTTGAAACATTGACTAAACACTCATCCCCCTCTTCAAACTTAACACTTACTTTTTATTATTATCATTAACTTACTCATAATTTTTAGATAATAAACATTCCGTTACCATGCACAACATTTCTCTGCACAGTAGTGCTAGGCCCACTTATTATTATAACAGTAGCCGCAGGCAGAGGAGAAAGTGATTCTTCCACTGATTCTATTGTAATGAGCAGCAGCCTAGAGAGAAAGTTGCTGGGGATTTCAAGAGCTGCTGGGAGTCATCATGGAACAAGTAAATACATAGGCTATGTTAGGGTAACTAAGAGTAAGAACAGGTGCATGTATACTTGCATGTACACCAATGCTAGAAGTATAGTAAATAAATTTGATGAATTTGAAGTGCTGATCAAGGCATCAAAGGCAGATATTGTTGGCATATCAGAGATATGATGTCACACAAATATAAGCAGTGCAGAATTGGAATTTGGGGAGTACAATGTGTACAGAAAGGACAGACAGGGTAGTAAGGGAGGAGGGGTTATGCTGTTAGTTAAGAAACACATAAAATCTAAGGAAGTGCATCCAGTTGACATGGGTGGACAGTGCAATGATTAGTCATTTTGGTGTGACATAAACACTGGGAAAGGGAAAATAAAAGTAGGAGTGTGTTATAGGCCTAATGACTCTGATAAGTACAATGAATGATTATGCAGAGAAATACAGTGGGCCAGTAAATCAGAATGTGTTATAATGGGAGATTTTAACTTCCCAGATATTGACTGAAACGTGTGGCTTGGTCACTCACATGCTAGCAAGACTTTTGTGGATTTATTGGAGGATTGTTTTCTGCAGCAACATGTTGGATGGGCAACCAGAGGGGGTAATACTCTTGATCTGATTATCAGCAGTGATTATTCATGCATTAAGAACTTGCAGATAAAGGAACCACTAGGTGACAATGATGACATCTACTGATGTGGGATTTACTTGAAGATGTAATTATCATCAAGGGTAAAGGGAAGGGTTTTTGTTTTCGTAAAGCTGACTACAGTGGTCTCAGGCACTTGCAGATGAGCTAATGAGGTTTAGTCTTAATTTTTGTAAAAATACTGTGAAAGGTATTAGATTCTGAATGGTAGGTATTACGAAATTGGATCATTTTGTGATAACTTGTGCAGATTGTTGTGATTTAGTGCTAAAGACTATACCAATGACAAAATTGGTAAACTTTTTAATGATTTTTAACTTTCTGGAGTTTTCACTGTGTGTTGACCATGTTCATGCCTTTGTTAAACTATTAAGAAAGTCTATATTGGATTTTTTTTAACTACCTTCTGAGTATGACAGTAAAGAATCTGCTTTATATGCAGGGTGTTTCTGAATTACACTGACAATGTATAGCAGTAGTTCTATGTGCAAAAACAAGTAATGTTCACATAAACAGTGTATCTGATTCTGAACAGTTATTGAACTATGGCTGTTTGTATTAAAAAAACAAAAATGGCTGTGGAGCATTTAAACTTAGAAAAAATTAAAATAATAAAATAATACAGAAATAATAAGCAGACACATACCTAGTATACATGAACATTTTACTCAGTTTGTCTGCTTATCCTTATTTATTATTTTGACTATTCAAAAAAGCTCCATAGCCATTTTTCAAAATTCTGACAGCCATAGTTTTGTGACCATTCAAATTTGGAGATATGTTTATATGACCTCTTGCTAGCTTTGGCATGTAAAACTATACACATAATTCTGTTGGTATAATTCAAAAACATCCTTGTATATAGTAAGTTATAAAGTAAGTTAAAAAAGAAATAAGCAGAAAGCTGGTGATGAAAATGAAGTGGTTCAGAGTTCTGTGTGGAAAGGCCAGGAGAGACAGAATAAGAAACATGGCCATTTGGGAGAAAGTGAGAGAAGAACGATTACAAGAAATGACTGAGAGGAACAAAATTTACATGACCAAACAGAGATGGTTTGGTCATGTAAAGAGAATGGAGGATAGAAGACCAAGAGGAAGGTTGAGAAGAAGATGGCAAGAAGAGTGAAGAGTGATGTGGAGAGAATAGGCAGCATTTGCTAGGAGAAGCTGGAAGGAGAGAAATGGTGGGAAGATAGAGTTAAATGGAGCAGACTGGTTTCCTTATTGACCCAGCAAGAAGCTGGGATGACATTGGATAAGTATAAGTAAGCCGGAAACTAACCTGAACAACATAGCATTTGTTTTTTAACATATTGCCAAAAAAGTTATACATTTGTTTTCCAATACTTTATAGAATTCTGAAAAACTGGTGCACAAAAGGTCACCAGTTTGTAAAGTGATTTATATCAATTCAAATTCAGGATTATCATGATGATGATGAATCATGGGTCCAGCACTTTCAGTTTGAATCCAAACATGAATCAATGCAATAGACACACCCAATAATGAAGTTTAAGGCTATGCTGTTACCACGGAAGGTAATGGGTTTTTTTTTTTTGGGGCTGTCATAGTAGTTTTTTCATTTTTAAAAGCACAGAGATATGCTGAAGTGTTACAGACTTCTGATAGAACTTAGGGACTCAACTGCCAGAAAACTGTGAATTAATAAAAAATAAAATGCAGGCATCCCCTACTTTATGTAAGAGTTGTGTGGAATGGTGTTAACTGTAGTGCCCAAATGCATTTTATTCCAATAAATACATGCTAACATACATTAAGAATTAACACTAAGCTAACAAATGTTGTTTGGGACATTATTAATTAACTTAACATTAATTAACATACATCGTTTGGGACATTGTTTTAACTAAAAATAAATCAACACTCACCAAAATAGGTAGACAGTAAGACTCAGAGGAATGAGATTTGGTGCTGATGATGGAAGATTATGTATCTTACAGTGATGCAGGGTCATCTGGGTTTGAATTTGAATTGGGAAAATGAGACAGGGTTACATGAAGTGGCAAAATCTCTGGTGGGCTACACAACATTGAAGACATCAGAGTTGATAAAGCATTTGCCTCATCAGTGTGAGTTGAAAGTAGAGATGATGTCTCTGGAGCTGGAGATAAAGACTGTGGCCTGAGGAACTGCATAATACTGGTTTGCCATTTAAAATGTAGGCTTCTTTCATAACTGTGGTCTGCATTTGCTATTGCCTATATAAGTGCTTCAACTTGAGAGAAGAATGCAGACAATTGCTTCGTAGCAAAATCCTTTGCTTGTTGAACTCCATCCTGTTCTTCTTCTTTGTAGTCTTTATTTTCCTGAGTCATTTCCATTAGATCATCCACCTTCGGCTCTTCTTATCAGAGACCCCCTCACCACCCACTTTCCTTCGGACCTCCATATTAAAATCATTCACACACTCAGCCCACAGAGACTTCCAGGAAGAAGCATTCAGAGTTGACTGCTCCTCCTCCTCCCATGATGCCTGAATGCTGTCAATTTCCCCCTGGATGTTGTAGCTCTTCCACCACTCGTGTACAGTAGGCTTACTTTCCAGGTTGTCAAAGTCATCCATTGCATCAAGGAACTGGCGCATTGTCCTATGTAGATAGTACACTTTGAAGGTTGACAAATCTTATCTATCATCTCCTAGGAGATGATAGATAAGATAAGATAGATGTTGTGCCGGGGAAAAAAGAACAATACACGAATGTTGGGATTGATGTTGTCAGGGTATCTTGTATGCCTCAGAGCATTATATAAGCAGAACTTTGAAGGTACCACTACAGTAATGCTCAGCTTCCACAGCAAAACATTAAGTAGACCAGTCTTCAAAGACTTGTCGAGTGGCCCAAGCCCTTTTATTTACCATCCAGTGGACTGGTAACATATTCTTGCTTAACTCTTTCTGAGGAGGCGCATTACAGCCTAAACTGCTCTTGTGCCAATAGCTCTCAAACAACAACAATCTTTCTGTGGACGGGAATTAAGTGAGCGGTAAACAAGAAGAGGCTTTATCTTATAATCACTTGCAGTGTTACTACATAGCAAGAGTGTCAGTCTATCTTTATGCACGTTAAACCCCGGAGAAACTGTTTCTTCCTTGCTGATGTCCTTGATGGCATCCACTCCCAAAATAAGCCTGTTTCGTCAGCATTAAATACTTACTGTGGTTATAGTCCATTTCATTACTGAGTGTTTTTAATTCATCAATAAATTTAGCTGCAGCTTCGTGACTGGCACTAACTGATTCACCTAGCATTCAAAATTGCTCAGTTTTTCTGATGAACCATGCATAAAATTATTTGCATAAAATGGTTCTGGCTCTGTAAAATTTTCTTGACAAAATTGCTCATAAATTTTGAGAGCTTTATTCCTAAGCACTAGGTGACTCAAGCATGTTTCCTTCTTTGCCTCATGCTCTATGTACAGTGAGAACATTTTCTCCATTTTTCTATAAGTGGATTTCCAACCCATGTGGTTATCCTGGCAGACAGAGAGGTAGAATGCATCACAGTATTGCGAACTTTATAGGCATTCGTCTTTATGTTACATACAGTAGACTTCCCTGGTTAAAAATCCACTCTAGGGCTGAGGATCCTTCACAGTGGTGTAGCTACCATGTAGGCAGGCAAGGCAATTGCCTCTGTGCCCGGCGTCTTTGGCTGTCTCCTGTTTTTGCAATTTTAATTAATTAAGTAGGGGCCCAAACATGTTCTTTGCCTCCGGGCCCGAAAAGGGTAGCTACGCTATTGATCCTTCACCAGCCTAGCACAGCATAATATTTCGAACTTGGTTTCCAATGTTAAGGAGATCCTTTTTCTTTTCATTTGGGGTGCAGGTGCTGGAGAAGATGATGATGGCCATTTTGACTCCATAATAACAGTGGCAGCTATAGCAGGAACGGATGTGAACGAGTAAACACAATGCACAAACAGCACAAACCTGCAAACCATGGTGGCAAGTGTGTGACTGAAAGAAGAGCATCTAATTGTTTTTGCAGAGTATCTTGGTGGACTTCTGGACATTTGGCGAGAATTTATTCTACCATCACAGACTGCACAAAAATAATATTTTTCATATAAAGAGGATACTTGGAAGAAAGGGGTCAGTCACATTAAAGCCAATTTGCGTATTTATCAAAAATCAGTATTACAACCACTAGTCGAATATTGGGGGGCTCCAATATGGCTGCCGTTCAGTGTGCACGTGCTAATTAATGCTCCGTTAATTTCAGTATAAATTAGTGATTTTAACCTGTGCTACAGCTTAGATTTTCTGCATCACAAGGCTTTTAAGAACTAAGAACAACATGGCGAGGTTTGCCACTTGGTTTATGGGTCTATTCGTGTGTTTCAACACGTTAATTACTCAATGCCAACGATAATATGTCTGTTCACTACTTGACGTGAGAGAGCCAATATGGCTGCCTTACTAGTTGGACATGATGATCAACGCTCATGAAAAATGTGCTTAAATATGCGTTTTAATTATAGTTAATTATAGTAAACTAGTGGACTCCCATGGTAAGAAATTTTTAAATTTCAATTGGGAATTTAGTAGGCTTAAATTTTGGTCCTTGAGGTTGTCACATTCTCTCAAATATGCCAGACAAGCTGTACTTGCAACGTGGGAGTCTAAAATGCTGATGGAACTGATATTCGGATGACATTCAAGTCAGTGTACCCAATTTCAGCGAAGTCAAAATGGTCTGTGTCAGCCAAATCCTTTGCTTGCACCCTCACCATGGTGGGACTGTTAGTAATCCTGGGTATAACCTCAATGCACAAACACACTGTGTGACCACCCAGGGGTGAACCAACATAAGCAGAGGTCAAGGTGTGGCGCACACACCACATGGAGGAATGCTGCCCATCTGTGTTACCAGGCAATCCTAGGTGGTAGCTCATCAACCGGTGAATACCACCACTTCATTTATTGGAGGCTTGAAGTGGTGGAACCCATGTTTAATCTCCAGAGCTAAGTTCCGGTCAACCCTTCCCCCATCTCTTCCATCATGCAGTATGACTGATGACTTTTGAGGTTATGATGAACATCATGGCGAGATCCAATCTTCCTTACATTTCGAGGGTACAGCTCTAAAACGGTGTTCGCAGGCCGGCCACTAGTTAGTACATTGGACCGAACCTATTGGTAACTCTTTAGGAGGCTTCCGGTTCAGCTAGTGTATAATCTTGCTGGATCTACTCTGTCAGATAGTGACTGGAGGGAGTCCGAGTAGTGTGTATGAGGGAGGCACTGTCAAGGATCTCGGTATATTCTTACCATGTGTACAACATAACCAAAAATTTCATTACTGCATACAATATGTCTCCCCCCACTTTTTCTAACTAGTGAACACACCATGCATTAGCATTAGTAGAGGCATATGATGCAAGAAAGCAAGCCTATGGGGCAACGGCAAAAAAAAAAAAAAAAACTGCTCCCATTTCACCCCTCCTTCGTTCCAAATACCTGTCCAGCTCAGGCTTAAATTTATTTAGGATATCAACTTCCACTACAAAGGATGGAGGTGTGTTCCACCAACCAACTACCTGATGGCTAAAGGCAAACTTCCGCACATCTATCCTACATCTGTCTTTCCTCAATTTGAATTTATGCCCTCTCAGGTGATTATTCTGAGCAAGAGGAAGAATCTCATCAGCATCAAACCATTCAAGGCTTTATATACCTCAATCAGATCACCTTGCAGGTGCCTAGTCTCCAAACATTAATTTGCAAAATTTAAACCTTTCTTCATAAGAGCAACCCTTTGTTCCATTCACTAATCTTGTTACCCTTCTCTGTACTCGTTCCAACAGCCCTACATCCTTCATAAATTGAGGCCGCCAGACCTATATACAGTACTCAAGGTGTGGCCTGACCATTGCCTTATACAAGGGGATAATCACCTCCTTATCCCTGCTAGAAAAATTCCTGTATATCATTGACAAGACACTATGAGCTACTCTTACAGACCGTCTGCACTGCTCAGAAAACTTCATATCTGCCTGCACAATTACCCCAGGTCCTTTTCGTTCTCTACCATTGTCAGTGTAGTACCACAGAGTTGATACGTCACTCTGGGGTTACTGCTGCCCATATGTAGTACTTTACATTTGTCTATGTTAAACTTCATTTGCCACCTCTCAGCCCATCTGCTCAACTTTTCTAGATCCTGTTGCAGCAGCGAACTGTCATTAGTGTCCTTAACAACACTGCCAACCTTCGTATTGTCTGCAAACTTGGACATTAAGCTTGATATACCACCATCAGTATCATTTATAAATATAGTAAACAACAATGGACCCAACACTGATTCCTGAGGGACTCCACTAATAACATTAGTCAAAGATCAGCAGTGTCCATTGATTACCACTCAACCATCAATTTATCCATAGCAGCAATTTGGCTCCAATGCCACACCGCTGCAATTTGTGCAGCAGTCTTCCATGTGCAACAGTATCGAAAGCCTTTCTAAGATCCAAATGTGTGATATCAAAATTATTCTTTCCATCGGGTTCCTTTGTGACCACATCATAGTATTCAATCAAACTGGTCAGACAAGACTTCCCCCTTAACAAGCCCATGCTTAACATGGGCACAGCATGCTTAACACAGCATGCTGTGTCTGAGCTATAACTGAAGTCTTGTCTAGATGATCGTGCAGTGCTTCTTTTACCAGTGCCTCCATTAATTTTCCTGGAACAGAAGTTAAACTAACAGGTCTATAATTACTTGTGTCACCCTTTGATCCTCCTTTGTGAATTTGGGTCACATTTGCACATCTGCAGTCCATTGGTACCTCCCCTGTGTCCAAAGAAGCTCTCATAATTATGGCTAAGGGTTTGCTTACTTCCTTTGCTGTCTCCTTTAATATAACTGATTAGATCCTGTCCACCTCAGGTGCCTTTTTTATGTTTATCTTCAACAGTTTCTCCTCCACTTTCCTCTCAGTTATTACAAAATCATCTAGCTCACTGCCGCAGTTTAACTCACCTCTGGCATTCCCCTCCCTGAATAACTTCTCATGGGTGAATGTAGATGCAAAATACTCATTTAGTTTGTTAGCCTCCAGAGCAGGATCATCAACAGTTGAACCATCAATATCCAGTGGACCCATCTGATTCATCCCTTTCCTTCTAGAGTTTCCATAGGTAAAGACCTTTTTGTTGTTTTTCTTTGTATCCTTTGCCAAGGATTTCTCATAATCTGCCTTTGCCTGCATAATCTCCTTTGTGACTTGGTTACAGTCCAGCTTCTCTTTATTGTAGGCTTCCATGTCACCCATTAATTTATATGTATCCATGCATTTTTCTTCTCTGCCATATGTCTTATTAGTTCATCTGATATCCATTTAGGCCTAAAACCTTGAACAATATTTCTTAGTTGGTATGTAAAGCCTAGTAGCTTCCAAGATAAATTCTTTGAATGCTTCCCATTTTGAATTTGCTGCTGGTAACATCATCAGTTGGTCCCACCATATAGAAATTAAATACTGTCTCAGACCACCATAGTCGCCTTTACAAAAGCAAAAACCCTTCCCTTTACCCCTGATGGTAGTTACCTCTTTGAGTAAATCACACTTCAGTACACTGTGATCGCTGCCACCTAGTGGTTCCTTTATCTGCAGATTCTTAATGCATGAAGAATCACTGATGATAATCATACCAAGAGTATTACTCCCTCTATTTGTCTCGCAAACATGCTGATGTAAAAAACAATCATCCAATAAATCCACAAAAGCCTTGCTAGTGTGTGAGTGACCAACCCACAAATTCCAGTCAATATCTGGGAAATTAAAAGACTCTCCATTATAAGACTCTCTGATTTACTGGCCCACTCTATTTCCCTGTACAGTTTCTTATTATACTCATCAGAGTCATTAGGCCAATAACACACTCCTACTCTCAATTTTGATCCTACAATGCTTACATCACACCAAACTGACTGGACACTGCACTGTACAGCGATATCGACTGGCTTCACTTCCTTGGATTTTGTGTTTCTTAACTAATGGCATAACCCCTCCTTCCTTCCTATCCTGTCTATCTTTGCTGTACAGATTGTACTCGCCAATTTCTACATTCTACATTCCTTATATCCCAACAATATCTACCTTTGATGTTCTGAGCAATACTTCAAATTCATCAAATTTATTTACCAAATTCCTAGAATTGGTGTACATGCAAGTATACATGACTTCATATTCATAGCTACCCTAACACAACCCATGTGTTTACTTGTACTGCAATGACTCCCAGCAGTCTCTGAAATACCGTGCATACGTCACTTTCACCTCTGCCAGTCGCTACTGTTAATCTATTAGTCCTTGTATCCCCCCCCCAAGATAGCAGTTTTCTGACCCACCTAACACTGCCTCGATAGCATCAGCAAATATCCTTGCACCCTTTCTATTTAAGTATATCCCATCCCTGTAGAAGCACTCTCTCCTGCTAACAAGTACACACCAGGCTGAAAAAAATTCTACCCCTTGAGCTTTGCACAATCTTTCCAGGGCCGAATTGATCGACAAATTGTCAAACTAATAGAGTAAGCTTATCTGCGAAAAGATCTAAACCTCCCAAACACTTCCAAGTTCATTACACAAATATATACGTAGTCTCAATTCTAATCTCAACAATGTCCATTTCCACTTGCAGTCTGCCAAACCCCATGTACTTTTTCTGACAAAATCTCAGTTATCGGTTGATTCAACTACTGCTCATCTCAGTTGCCCAAACTATTCGCTGTGTGATTCCTTTTGCCTCAAAGGTGGTACTTGTGCATATGTCCGTTCCGATATTCCCTGTCAGGGATTTGGTGATTTGGAATCTCTTCTGGCTTAAAATCTCTATACCTCACTGTGTCGTTGTTATTTGTTATTTGGTTTTTTTTTTTAGGAGCATTAGCAACTAAGGCCATATTGGTCCGGGGATATGCGGTGGTCATTCCCTGACCTTTCCGCATCCTCCGTATTTGGTGGTCACAGGCTCGAACCCCGGTCTAATCAAGAAGCATGTGCTACACACTGCCACTCCTGCCCACCTGGTTACGGAGGCGCCTCTCACTGTGTCAAATTCATCTGTTGTCTCTACCATTCTCCCAACTCCACTAATCACTTGGAGATCTTTGACTTCCTCTCTTTGCAACTTGACTTTCCCCAGTCCAACTTCCCTAACAGTGAGGTAATTTTCCTTGGTGATTTTAATGTTCACAACTCCAGCTGGCTTCCGTTTTCTTGTCACACTGACTCAGCTGGTCGAGATGCTGATTCTTTTGCAATTACTAATGACCTTGCAGAGATTGTTCATTTACCTATAAGAATACCGGACAATCCTAACCATACAGCCAACACACTTGATCTTTTTTTTTTTCCACAAACAACCCTTCTAAGTACACGGTCGAAGTGAGTGGTCCTTTAGGCATCTCAGATCACAACTTGGTGATTGTCTCTTCTCCAATGGAGCCTTTATCTCATGGCTATTCCAAACACCATATTGTTTGGCATTACATGAATGGAAAATGGGATGACCTGCAAGATTTCTTTTCTTCCTTTCCTTGGTCGGATTACTGTTTCAAAACTTCTGATGTCAACGTTTGCTCAGATCGTGTCAGCGAAATTATTCTTGTAGGAATGGAATCCTTTATTCCACACTCCACTTTAAAATCTCGTCCTTTATCTAAACTTTGGTTTTCCAATAAATGTGCTAAGGCTGTTGAAGAGAAGAACGTTGCATATCGTAATTGGCTTGTTTCCAATTCTTCAGTTTCATTTTCTGCCTACACCAAAGCTCACAACAATTGTAAAGCAGTTATTAATCAGTCCAAACTAGATTTTGAACAGGCTAAGAGTAGAAAACTTGCTTCTTGCGCTAATGGTAGCCGAACATTCTGGTCTCTTGACAAAGCTATTGGCCGCAACTTTTGCCCATCTCTGCTCCTACTTCTGTCAAAACCAGATGGTTCTGTTGTTACTTCAGCCAAGGATAAAGCTGACCTGCTAGCATCCCATTTTTCTTCCAACTCGTGTATTAATGATCTTGGTAAAACACATTCCACCATTCCCAACATGCTCCAGACAATGCCTCCTGTGGTCTCCGTCAAAAGGATGTCTGAAGGATTTTGACGAATCTTGATGCTAAGAAAGGCCCAGGTCCCGATGGTATTTCTCCACTTGTTCACAAGACCTGTGCTCCTGAACTTACTCCTGTTCTTTGCTTCCTTTTTTCACTTTCTTATTCCAAAGGTGTTTTTCCTTCTGCTTGAAAATTTGCTCATATCTAGCCAGTTCTTAAAAAGGGTTACAAATCCCTCCCATCCAATTATCGTCCCACTGCCAATTACTTCCACTCTTTCTAAAGTAATGGAGAAATCAATTAACTGCCAACTCTTAAACTACCAAGAAACTTTCCGTCTGATCAACGATCGCCAGTATCGATTCTGTCAGTGTCAATCCAATGGTGATATTCTGGCTTATGTTACCCATTTATGGACAAATTCAATGGAAAAGTTGTGCTTGGTCGAATGACCAGTGGTGCAAAGCTACCATCCGTGGAATTACGACTAAACGCCTCTAAGTCAGAATCCCGTCTAGCCACTGCAACGACACTGTTCGTGCCTCGCGCATTGAAAGGCCATGCTAGCCAGAGTTGCTTTCATGCTGCCATGGCACGATCACTCTGGCAATGAGATCGCTAGAACAGGAGCATCACGGCAGCTGTTGAGACCATGAGGTTGCTGCTTCCGATGCTGCACCATTCAGGTGTGACGTGCGGGCACCAAATCGTCTGCAGACAACCTAGGTACTGGTCTGGGTGTTGTGCTTAGAAGAGCAACCACCATACTGTGATCTATTGAGACTCCTATTGAGACTTTCAATAGGAGACTCAATAGACAAATGTAGAATTCATTCAGCACCACAGTAGCTCTGTTTTATTAGCATTAGCAGAGGCACATGATGCAAGAAAACAAGCTTATGCAGCATCAGCAAAAAAAAAAAAAAAAAAACCCCTCCCATTTCACTCATCTATTAACTTCAAATGCTTGTCCAGCTCAGCCTTAAATTTATTTAAGCTATCAACTTCCACAGCAAGAGATGGAAGTCTGTTCCAGCAATCAACCACCCACTGGCTAAAGCAAACGTCTGCACATATAATCTACAACTCTCTTTCCTTAGTTTGAATCTATGCCCCCTCAGGTTCTTAATCCGAGCAAGAGATTGTTGTTTTGTTGTTTTTTTGGTTTTTAGGAACATTAGCAACTAAGGCCATATTGCTCCGGGATATGCGGTGGTCATTCCCTGACCTTTCCGCATCCTCCGTATTTGGTGGTGACGGGCTCGAACCCCGGTCTAATCAAGAAGCGTGTGCTACGCACTGCTGCTCCTTCCCACCTGGCTACGGAGGCGCCTCCGAGCAAGAGAAAGAATCTCATCAGCACTGAGCTTCCTCAACCCATTCAAGGCTTTATACACCTCAATCAGATCACATCGCATGTGCCTAAGCTCCAGGCGCTGCAATTTTCAGAAGTAAAGCTTATCTTGGTAAGAGCATCCCTTTGTTCCCCTCATCAATCTTGTTGCCCTTCTTTGTACTCGTTCTAGCAACTCTACAACCTTCCTAAAATGTGGCCTCCAAACCTATATGCAGTATCTAGGTGTGGCCCGAATGCTGTGTACCACCATTGCCTTGTACAACAGGATAATCACCTACTTGTCCCTGCTAGCAAAATTCCTATACATCATTGAAAAGACTCCATGACCTGCTCTGGCAGCCTGTCTGCACTTCTCAGTGAACTTCATATCTCTTGGATTACAGCTACCCAAATGCGGCATCTTCGTAGCTAGGTGGGAAGGACCAGCAGTGCGTAGCACATGCTTCTTAATTAGACCGGGGTGCGAGCCCATCACCACCAAATACAGAGGATGTGGAAAGGTCAGGGAATAACCATCGCATATCCCGGAGCAATATGGCCTTAGTTGCTAATGCTCCTTGTTGTTGTTGTATTTGGGTTTTCTGGCACAAGGGCCTCTTGGGCCATATTGTGCCTGTTCGATATTTGCTTATCACAAATTTCTCATGTTATTGTGATCATAGGCTATTATAGAGATTTATCTGTTTCAAATAAGTAAACAGTTCCTCCAAATTTGCATCATTGCCAAGAATCTGCAATAAGGATATCGGTTCCTTCAAATGGGATAGGGAGGTAAAGGTTGATTTTCTGGTAGTTGAAATTGGGGACATTCAATGAGAATATGATATATTGTCAACTGCGACTGGCACAACAAACACTGAGGAGGGTTCTCTCCCGTAAGCAAATACAGATGAGTTGGATGTGAGTGTCCGATGCGGAGCCTTGCTAGAATTACTTCTTGTCGCCTGCTTTTCCTGATACTAGATGTCCACAATTTTGGCTCTTTTTTTATCTGCAACAGTTTATTAATTATTTGAGCTTTCCAGAGGTCAGACCATTGCTTCCTACATGATGTTTCAATGATGGATTTGTAGTCGGTGTAGGGCACTGTTTGTTGAATGGAAGTGTTTGAGTTAGGGTGTTTAGCGGCGGCGGCGTCCGCTTGTTCATTACCTGGAATGCCTGCATGACCAGGTATCCAGCAGAAGGTAACCTTCTGGTTGGCTTTTTTACAGTAAAATAACTTGGACCGTATCTCTTTAAGAATTGGATGAGAGGGCGACATGGTAGTTTGAATGGCAGTGATTGCGCTTAAGGAGTCTGTGTATATCAGAGATTGCTTTATACAGCTGTTGTGTATTCTATCTAGAGCTAGTTTAATTGCAAATAATTCTGCAGTATAGATAGTGCATTCCGTAGGAAGAGACACAGCAACTGAGAAGGCGGAAGAAACTGCTGCAGCACCAACGGCTACGTCTGTTTTGGGGCCATCAGTATCGATAGGTACTTTATCTGAGTTTTCCAACAAATGAGTTTTATGGAGCTGTTGATAGTTTATATTTGCCAGAGAGGATTTTCCCCATCTTGAAAAGAAATTGTCTCAGAGAGGTGAGAGTTCAGTCCAGGGAGTTTCAGGAGTAGCAATGTCTTGGAATATGTTGTGAAATTTAAGATCCCAACTGATCGTGAGTTCTTGCAGTCGAATCCCTGAGGGGCGGTTTTCATTAGGCTTATTGTGATATAATTCAACATATTGAGGATCAAACAGGTACTGCCAGCTAGGGTGGAATGGCATGCTTTTAATTTTTGCTGCATAATTACACAATAAGGATTTTCTCCTGAGATGCAAAGGGGATTCATTGGCCTCAATATACAGGCTGTGGACCGGAGATGTTCTGAAGGCTCCCACAGCTATCCTAAAATTACTATGCTGTATGGTGTTTAGACGTAATAGTGAACTTTTCCTAGCGGAGTCATAGACAGGTGATCCATAATCTAATCGTGATCTTATCAAAGCTCTATACAGATGAAGGAGAGAGCTTCTGTCAGCACCCCAGGACTTAGCAGAGACTGCTCTCAGGATGTTCAGTTTTTTAAGACATGTAGTTCGAAGGAAAGCAATATGGGAAGCAAAATTAAGTTTGTTATCTAAATATAACCCCAACAGACGGAAATTGTTAGTGACAGGAATCAGGTTGTTTTTTAAAAATATTTCTGGATCCGGGTGAAGTTTGCGTTTTTTACAAAAATGAATTGCACTAGATTTCTTTTCTGATAGGGAATAGCCATTCCGCAATGTCCATGATTCAATTTTAGCGATGGAAATTTGAAGCTGTCTTTCAATGGTGTTCATGGTTTGGGATTGACAAGAAACAACGAGGTCATCAGCGAACATATACGATTCTACTGTATTAGGTACATCCTGTGTCATGTTTGTAATTCTTATTGAAAATAACGTCGGACTAAGAATGGACCCCTGAGGAACACCCTCCTCTTGTTCAAATGATTTAGATAAATTGTTCATGTATCTAACCTGAAATGTTCTGTGGCATAGGAAGTTTTGTATAAAGTGGGGTAAATGACCTCTCAAGCCAAAAGAATGAAGATCTTGAAGTACACTGTATCGCCAGGTGTTATCAAAGGCTTTCTCAATATCAAGATTGATCATGACCAGATGTTGTCCCCTTATGAAGGCATTTCGGATGTTTGCTTCTGCTTTTATCATTACATCTAACGTGGACCGGTTCTTTCGAAACCCGTACTGATTGTTATTTTGCAAGTTGTTAGTTTCCAGGAACCACGTTAACTGCCTGTGAACCATTTTTTCCAAGACTTTGCCTAAGCAGCTGGTCAGTGAAATCGGCCTGTAATTATGTGGAAAGCTGCGATCCTTTCCTGGCTTTGGAAAGGCTAGTATAATTGAGTGACGCCAGGAGTTTGGGTAAGTATTTTCTAGAAATATTCGATTGTAATATTTTAACAATGCCCTTTTTGTTCTGTTGTTTAGTTGGCTTATCATGATGTAGTAGATCCCATCTGGACCAGCAGCACTACTGGAAGTTTTATTGAGTGCCCCTAAAAGTTCTGTTAATGTAAATGGCTGGTTGTACGGGTGTGAAACTCTAGTGGAGAAATTGATCTTATGCTGCTCTGATGATTTTTTAATTTTCTGAAAGATTGGATTGTAGGTGGATATGCCTGATATACTGGCAAATGATTCGGCTAAGGCATTTGCAATTTCTGCCGGAGAGGACAACTCCTTTCCTTTCCAGTTTAATATTGAGGCCGGGGACTGGACATATTTGCCATCAATTGTTTGTATTTTCTTCCAGATGAGTCTGATAGCTGTGTCCTTGTTTATACTAGAGGAAAAGCTAATCCATGCTTCTCTTTTTGCTTTCCTTCTTATTTGGCGGAACTTAGCTTTCATTCTTTTAAAACTAATTAGGTTACTGGTTGTGGGGAATTTGCGGAACAAATTCCAAGCCCTATTTTTTTTCTGTTTAGCGTATGTACAATCCGGATTCCACCAGTAATTATTGTGTTTGCGTTTCCCAGGCAAGGACTTTGGTATTGTAGAGTTGGCAGCTTGTAATATTTGATTAGTTATATGTTGTGTGACATAATCTATGGGTTGAAGTTGAATTATTTCATCATCTAACTGAACATTTGAAGCATATTTATTCCAGTGTGCCCTACGAAATTTCCATTTGGAGCGACCCGGCAAAGGGGAGTTTACCCGTGTTTGCAGCTTGCAGAGAATTGGTAGATGATCGCTATTTAGTGGATTTTCAAGAACAGACCACTCTGTATTAGTACATATGGAGGGAGAGCAGATTGAAAGGTCTATAGCACTCATGGATCCTGTAGAAAAATGTATATAGGTAGGCTCTCCAGTATTCAAAAGGGTAAGTTGGCACACATCGAGAAGATTTTCTATTTGTTTACCTCTTTTGTCGATTGTTGGAGATCCCCACAGCGAGTGATGAGCATTGAAGTCTCCGAGTAAATAGAAAGGAGGTGGTAGCTGGTCTATTAGATTTTCTAGATTTTCTGAGGAGATTGAGGAATTTGGGGGAATATATATTGATGCTATTGTAATAGTCATGCCAATTTCTGCGCGCATTGCCACTACCTCAAAAGGAGTCTGAAGAGCAACAGGTTTAGACGGAATATTATTTCTAACAAGAACCGCCACGCCTCCACAGGCCGGTGAGTCGATACTCCTATCTCTTCTGAACATGGTATAATTTTTAATGGTAGGACACACTTGTGGATTTAAATAGGTTTCTTGTAGGGATATACATGCTGGTTCATAGCGGTTTACGAGATCATGCAAGTCATCTTTTGCATTACGAAAGCCTCTACAATTCCACTGAAGAATTCTTTCCATTATGCGTTCTTGTTAGTTGTTTTTGCTTCTAACAATTTTTTGGTTGTAGCTTGTTTATACCTCTCTATTTTTACTTTGTCTTTCTTAGGAAAGAAAGGACGTGTTGTGTCCATCTCATCAGTTGCGTGGAGTTCTAAAATTCCATCATCTGAATTTTTCTCCTGATCAATATCCATTTCCGTTGAAATCCGTGGATGCACCATTGGGGTTTCTGTAGCTTTTGGTTTCATTGTTGACGCATCGGCTGGAATGGAGATTGGAGTATTGCTGGCTTGTTCAGTTGTTTGTTGTGAAGAACACTGTTTGGGAGAAGTGAGTATGGATCGTGCCCAATTCGCGACAGATGTATTAGGAGGAACTGTAATGTCCGTTTGGATACTTACTGATTGCACCTGTTTGGCAGCTGTGGCATACGTACGCTTTGGTTCCATTTTGATTATTTCTCTTCTCGCCTCTGAATAAGTGACTTTGTTTTCCACTTTATATTTCTGTATTTTTTTCCCTTGCTTCCATAGTTCACATATTTTGGAGAAAGCTGGGTGATTACCTTTACAATTTGGGCAATTAGGAGTGGTAGCATTGCAATCGGATTGGTTGTGGTCTTTCGATCCGCAGTTAGGACATATTACCTCACCTCTACATGCAGTCTGAGAGTGTCCATATTTTTGGCACTTATAGCACCTGATTGGGTTTGGGATGTAGGGTCGGACACGGCAATGGAGATAGCCTGCTTTGACAGATGTCGGTAAGATGGGAGAGATAAAAGTGAGGATTATGCTCCTTGTTGGAATGAGAGTACCATCTTTACGAGTCATGATTCTCCTGGCTTGGATGACTCTTTGTTCTCGTAGCTCTTTGACTATTTCCTCCTCTGATACGGTTAATAGGTCCCATTCTGCAATTACTCCCTTGGAGGAATTTAAGGTGGCATGGGGAGTGACTTTTATTGGATGTCCGCCGAAAGTTGTCAGATTTAATAACTTTGCAGAATGCTGGGATTTCATGGTCTCTACCAGAAGATCCCCAGACTGGAGTCGCCTTACTGATTTTGGTGAACCTGCCACAGCCTCTAAGCATTTTTGCACAAGGAATGGAGACAATTTACTTAAAGGCTGGTCTGATGTAGAGTGCAGTATGAGAAATGCTGGTATCTCCTCTTGAGGATTTGTTTTCAACCTCTTGGGTTGGGAGAAGTCATCATCAGTGTGTTTTGTCGCTAGTTTTGAGCTTGGAGGCTCTAAAGGTGGGAACGTATTGTTATCCATCTTTGCTCCTTTCAGCCCCGGGAGAGGGGATTTCTTCTCCCAGGTTACCGGCCCCGCCACGGGGAGGCAGGAGCAGTGCCGCTAGAGTGACCAAGCGGTATAAAAGTTAGTATATTAGTTTAAAAGGAAAAAAGAAAGGTGATTTGCCTTTCTGAAACTTAGTTACAGATCGTAAGTCTAAGTTTACTAGTATTTAATGAAACGTAAGAAAACTTTTTTAACTGAACAAAAACTGCAGCTTTGAGAAAAACGCTCTAGAAATCACTGAGAATCGCTTGATCACTATAACGCTTGGCACCCGGGGCCGCTAATGCTCCTAAAAACCGAACAACAACAACTACCCATATGCAGTACATTGCATTTGTCAATGTTAAACTTCATTTGCCACTCCTCAGACCATTTGGCAAACTTTTCTAGATCCAATTAAACTGACAGGCCTGCTGTCTTTACTGTCGACCCTGCTAACCTTTGTATCATCTGCAACGTGTACATTAAACCTGATATACCCTCATCAATATCATTGATGAATACACAGAACAACAATGGGCCCAGCACCGAACCCTGGGGAACTCCACTGATAAGGTTAGTCCCATGGAGAGCAGTGTCCATTGATTACCACTCTCTGTTGTCTCCAACTCAACCATCCCTTTATCCATTGTAGTACCTTGCCCTTAATGCCATACTGCTCCAATTTGTATAGTAGTCTTCCATGTGCAACAGTTACAAAAGCTTTCCTGACATCAAAGTATATGATATCAAAATTATTTTTTGCATCCAGTTCCTTTGTGACCACATCATAGTAGTCAATCAAATTGGTCAGACAAGACCTCCCTTTAACAAACCCATGCTTGTCTTAACTACTACTGTAGTCTTGTCTAGATGAACCTGCAATGATTTTTTAACCAGTGAATCCATTAATTTCCCTGGAACAGAAGTTACACTAACAGGTCTAGAATTATTTGAACACGTTTTGTGAATTAGGGATACATTTGCGCATCTCCAGTCAATGGGTACCTCCCTGACTCTAAGGATGCTCTCATAATTATGGCTAAGGGTTTGCTAACTTCTCTGACTGCCTCCTTCAATATAAGTGGATAGCTTCCATCCATCCCAGGTGTCTTCCTTATATTTAACTTCAACAATTTCTCCTCCACTTTGCTCCCAGTTATTACAAAATCACTTAGTTCCCTCTTAGAGTTTGATAAGCTTCTGGCATTCCTCTCCTTGAATAACTCATTCAAGTGTGAATGTAGATGCAAAATACTCATTCAGTTTATCAGCTACCCGAGCACTATCACCATTGGTCAAACCATCTATGTTAAGGAGACCAATCTGATTCATCCCTTTCCTTCTAGAGTTTACATAAGTAAAAAAGTCTTTGTTGTTTTTCTTTGCATCCTTTGCCAAATATTTCTCATAATCTACTTTTGCCTGATTAAACTCCTTTGTGACTTGATTGCAGACTAGCTTATATCTGTCATAGGCTTGCGTCTGATAATTTATATGCATCCCATGCATTTTTCTTCTCTGCCATGAGCCTCATTAATTCATCTAACATCCATTTAGGCCTAAACCTTGAATAGTATTTCTTAGTTGGAATGAAAACCCTAGTAGTCTCCAAGATTTAGTCCCTGAAGGCTTCCCATTCAGAATTCACCATTCGTAACATCATCAGTTGATCCCACTGTATAGAATTTAAAAACTGTCTGAGACCACTGTAGTCACCTTTATGAAAACAAAAACCCTTCCCTTCAAGATGTAACTACCATCAAGGTTAAACCCTTGACGGTAGTTACATCTTTAAGTAAATTCCACCTCAGTACACTGTGATCACTGTCACTCAGTGGTTCCTTTAGCTGAAAATTCTTCATGCATGAATAATCACTGCTGATAATCAGATCAAGAGTATTACTCCCTCTGATTACCTCTTGAACAAACTGCTATAGAAAACAGTCATCCAATAAATCCACAAAAGCCTTGCTAATGTGCGAGTGACCAAACCACAAGTTTCAGTCAATATCTGGAAAATTAAAATCCCCCACATTCTGATTTACTGGCCCACTCTATTTCTCTGCATAATTGCTCATTGTACTCATAAGATTCATTAGGTCTATAACACACACCTACTCTCATTTTCCCTTTCCCAGTCCTTATGTCACAGCACATTGACTCAACATTGCACTGTCCACCAATGTCAATTGGATGCACTTCCATAGATTTTTTGTTTCGTAACTATCAGCATAACCCCTCCTCCCTTCCTGTCCTGTCTATGCTTTCTGTACTCACTGTACTCCCCAAATTCCAATTTTGCACTGCTTACATCTGTGTGACATCACGTCTTTGATATCAGAACAATATCTGCCTTTGATGTCTTGACCAGCACTTCAAATTCACCAAATTTATTAACTATACTTCTAGCATTAGAGTACATGCAAGTATACATGCACCTGTTGCTACTCTTAGTTAACCTAACATTACCCATGTAGTTTCTTGTTTCACTATGACTCTTCTAATAGAAGCAGTCATAGTGAAATAATCACTTTAGCCTCTGCCTGTGGCCACTGTTAATCTTTTAGTCTGTGTATCCCCCCCCAAGCTAGCAGTTTTCTGACCCACCTAACACTGCCTCAATAGCAAATATTCTTGCACCCTTTCTATTTAAGTGTACCCCATCCCTGTAGAAGCAATCTCTCTCTCTCTCTGGTTAACAATAGTTAACTCTAGTTTATTGATCTTTGGAGAAAGTTTAATAAAAAGTATTTAATATTAATTAAGATAAGAAACTTACATATTATTATATGACCCCTAAAGGCTTTTGGATACTGAACTGGATCTTGGTCTATAGGTTCAGTTTTAAGAAATGGAGTAATTATTGATGTCAACTCAAAGAAATAATACTTGTAGACACATGTTTCGACAAGGTGCAGCAGAAACTCAATGACAGTATAATAAAGAATACAGTGAGTCAATGTAAGGCATATAATGTTAATAATTTAAGGGTTAAAAAGTTAAAAACTGACTTATTACATGATGATATATGTAAACAAGGAAACTGTCCAGCACAGAGTGTGAGTTTGTTCATAATTTGCATTTGAAATGAAAATGAGGAAGGTGATATGTTGATAAAATTAAATGAAATACTGATATATTGAGACAGCCTCAATTATCATTCTTATTAGTATTATTTATTATTATATAATTTATAAATGAAAATGACAACTATGTGCACCACAAAAAGATTCACAGTTAAAAAGAGTTAACTTGTGTTGCATTCATAATGGAACGCAAGTTAACTTTTAATATTTTGTATTTTACATCTTTCTCTATGCTGATATTACAATATTTGGATTGAAAAATATTTCTTGATAATGTCTAAGAGTATGAAAGAGGTTGTTTATGCATGAGTACAGCTCTTCCATCATTTCTACTACACAGGTAGTACAAATGCATTGTTTATTCATATCTCATATTGTGATCACCTTCACAATGACTTGCCGAGGCATTGTACTGCTTTGAATAAGTAACGCTTCACCAGTGGAGAAGACTAATGTGACTTATTCTTGGCGGATGCCACCACCCAGATGGCACCATTTCGAAGCTTGTTGGCTTACTCATTGGTGGGTAGGCAGGTACCCTTTGTTGCAATAGTGACAACCCATACTTCAAACGATGCATTCACACTACCTAAGTAATAGAAATGATGGAAGTGCTGTACCCATGCATAAACAACCTCTTTTAATATTTGGATGTTCACGTAATCAAAAACTGAAATTTAGAATAGCAAGCTGAAGAGAAAGTATTTAATATAAATTAAAATAAAAAACTTACATCTTTTTTCTCTTCATAATCTAGCTTACTAAGAAGAATAGCTTGCTGGAGATCATGTTCATATGCTTCATTCACAAACTGCAAACATAAAAAAAAAAAAAAAAAAAAGTTATAATATGAAAGAAGTCATGCTTGAGAATTCCTCATTTTACACGAGAAAATGCTGAAAAAGTGCTATTCAAAGCAAAAATGCATTAAAAAAACAATTTCCTTATAAGAAATAATGTAATGTGTAGGGAGTTCATTGCAAAATTTTATAGCGATATATTTTTAAATAAGGTATTATTTAAGATGTGTTCTTAAATGTTTTTTTATAAAAAAACCTGAACACAAAAGGTATTAGAACCTATAGTACTCGGTGCTGTGCATGGGTTGAAGGTTGAGAAGACTGAAGATACTTGTTGACATTAGATTTGAATTTCTGTAGAGTGTAGTTTTCAGGAAATATATGTGAATGAAGGTCGTTCCAGAAAACAGAAGTTGAAGGGATAAATGAAGAAGAAAAGTTGATTCTGTGAGTTTGATGTTGGACAGTAAATGCATGCTGACTGGTTGCAGGATGTGTTTGGATTAATTCAGAAGACAGTGGAAAATTTACAGCCATTTTCTTTTTACCTTCGGAAGTTATATAATAAGAGGCATTATCTTATTTTTACATTTATCACGTTTATTTTTATATTTAAGCAGTCGGAAACATTATCTTTCAGTTTATTTGCTAGCGCACGTACTTGAATGTGAATATCATTCATTCTATCAGCATTAGTCTTTCATTCCTACAGTAAGCACCCTGCACACAGTTGAGTATGCTGCCTTCATTCACTGGTTTTTTTTCTTACTATGTGATGTCACTCACATTACATCCCACACTGATATATGGATGAGGAACTGAGTGGCTCATCATACTGTGATTCACTGAACTGGATGTGACTTATTATTTCTAGCTGTATCTGTATTGTATCTATATCTGATGAGTTGTAGTTTTTGTTTAATAAATATTCAATTTAATAAACAGCTCATAACAGTTATAAAACAGCTATAAATGAATACAAACTCGATTTTGAGCATGCTAAGAGTAAAAAAACTTTTTTCTTATCCAGGGGAAAACAATTCTCTAGATGTGATTATTGCATAAGAATATTCTGGTAAAGAAATCACTGGGTGGCAGTGATCAGGGTGTACTGGTGTGGAATTTAATCAATAATTATCATGTGTAAAGGAAAGGGATTTTGTTTTCACAAAGGTGATTATAATGGGCTTAGACATTTTTTAAACTGTTTTCAGTGAGATCAACTAAAAAAAAGTGCAAATGCCAAATGGAAAGTGTTCAGAGAGGTAATCATAAACTATTAAACATTTTATACCAACTAATAGATATATGTTCAAAGTTCAGACTTAAACATATCAAATTAACTGTTAAAACTAATGGCAGAGAAGAAAATGCATGTGATAATTTATATATTAATAGCGGACAGAGAGACCTATATTAAGTATAAAGTAGTGTGCAATCAAGTCACTGTATTATCAAAGACTTCTTGATATGCTAAAGACTTCTTGTAACATCTTAAGGCATGTTAAAAGAAGTCTTTAGCAAAGAACATTAAGAAAAGTAGAAAAGAATTCTTTGCTAAAAGGAAAAAGGATGAATTACAGTGGCACACTAGATATGGATGATTAACTATTGATGGTTCTCTTCAGATTGCTACACAACCCAGACACAATAGGAGGGAGTATATGATGAGAGCCATGTCGATCAATTCGGCCCTGGAAAGATTGTGCACGGCTCAAGGGGTAGAATTTTTTTCGGCCTGGTCTGTACTTATTAAAAGGAGAGACTACTTCTCAGGGATGGGATACACTTAAATAGAAAGGGTGCAAGAATATTTGCTGATGCTATCGAGGCAGTGTTAGGTGGGGCGGAAAACTGCTAGCTTGGGGGATACAAGGACTAATAGATTAACAGTAGCCACTGGCAGAAATGAAAGTGATTCTTGCACTGCTTCTATTGGAATGAGTAGCAGCCTGGAAAACAAGATGCAGGGTATTTCAGAGACTGCTGAGAGTCATTGCGGTACAAGTAAACACATGGGTTGTGTTAGGGCAGCTAAGAATAGGAACAGCTGCATGTATACTTGCGTGTACACCAATGCTAGGAGTTTGATAAATAAATTTGATGAATTTGAGGTATTGCTCAGAACATCAAAGGCAGATTTTGTTGGGATATCAGAGACGTGGTGTCACACGGCATTAATGGAATGCAAAACTGGAATTTGGGGAGTATAATGTATACAGAAAGGATAGGAAGGGAGGAGGGATTATGCTATTAGTTAAGAAACACATAAAATCCAAGGAAGTGAAGCCAGTCGACATCGTTGGACAGTGCAGTGTCGAGTCAGTTTGTTGTGACATAAGCATTGGGAGATCAAAATTGAGAGTAAGAGTTTGCTATAGGCCTAATGACTCTGATGAGTATAATAAGGAACTGTACAGAGAAATAGAGTGGGCCAGTAAATCAGAGTCTTATAATGGGGGATTTTAATTTCCCAGATACTGACTGGAATTTGTGGGCTGATCACTCACACAAAAGCTTTTGTGGATTTATTGGATGATTGTTTTCTATATCAGCATGTTCGGAAGGCAACAAGAGGGAGTAATACTCTTGGTTTGATTATCAGTAGTGATTCTTCATGCATTAAGAATCTGCATATAAAGGAACCACTAGGTGGCAGTGATCACAGTGTACTGAAGTGGGATTTACTCAAAGAGGTAACTACCATCAGGGGTAAAGGGAAGGGTTTTTGCTTTTGTAAAGGCGACTATGGTGGTCTGAGACAGTATTTAATTTCTATATGGTGGGACCAACTGATGATGTTACCAACAGCAAATTCAAAATGGGAAGCATTCAAAGAATTTATCTTGGAAGCTACTAGGCTTTACACACCTACTAAGAAATATCGTTCAAGGTTTAGGCCTAAATGGATGCCAGATGAACTAATGAGACATATGGCAGAGAAGAAAAATGCATGGGATACATATAAATTAATGGGTGACATGGAAGTCTACGATAGATATAAGCTGGTCTGTAACCAAGTCACAAAGGAGATTAGGCAGGCAAAGGAAGATTATGAGAAATCCTTGGCAAAGGATGCAAAGAAAAACAACAAAAAGGTCTTTACCTATGTAAACTCTAGAAGGAAAGGGATGAATCAGATGGGTCCACTGGATATTGATGGTTCAACTGTTGATGATCCTGCTCTGGTGGTTAACAAACTAAATGAGTATTTTGCATCTACATTCACACATGAGGAGTTATTCAGGAAGGGGAATGCCTGAGGTGAATTAAACAAACTCTGGCAGTGAGCTAGATGATTTTGTACTAACTGAGAGGCTATGTGGAGGAGAAATTGTTGAAGATAAACATAAAAATGGGATGGGATCTATCTAGTTATATTAAAGGAAGCAGCAAAGGAAGTAAGCAAACCCGTAGCCATAATTATGAGAGTTTTCTTGGACTCAGGGAGGTACCCATGGACTGTAGATGTGCAAATGTGACCCCAATTCACAAAGGAGAACAAAGGGCGACACAAGTAATTGCAGACCTGTTAGTTTAACTTCTGTTCCAGGGAAATTAATGGAGGCACCAGTTAAAGAAGCTGCAGGATCATCTAGACATGACTTCGGTTATAGCTTAGACACAGCATGGTTTTGTTAAGGGGAAATCTTGTCTTATCTTACCAATTTGATTGGATACTATGACATGGTCACAAAGGAACTGGATGCAGGGAATAACCTTAATATCATATATTTGAATCTTAGAAAGGCTTTTGATACTGTTGCACTTGGAAAACTGCTGCCCAAATTGGAGCAGTGTGGCATTGGAGGCAAATTGTTGCTATGAATAAAGGGATAGTTGAGTGGGAGAAGACAGAGAGTGGTAATCAATGGACACTGCTCTTCGTGGACTAATTTTATTAGTGGAGTCCCTCAGGGTTCAATGTTGGGTCCATTGTTGTTTTCTGTATTTATTAATGATATGATGATGGTATATCAGGCTTAATATCCAAGTTTGCAGATGATATGAAGGTCGGCAGGGTTGTTAATGTCAGTACGCTGCTGCAACAGGATCTAGAAAGGTTGAGCAGATGGGATGAGAGGTGGCAACTGAAGTTTAACATTGTCAAATGTAAAGTACTGCATATGATAAGCAGTAACCCCAGAGTAATGTATCAAATCTGTGGTACTACACTGACAATGGTAGAGAAAGAAAAGGACCTGGGGGTAATTGTGCAGGCAGATATGAAGTTTTCTGAGCAGTGCAGACGGTCTGCAAGAGTAGCTCATGGTGTCTTGTTAATGATATACAGGAATTTTTCTAGCAGGGATAAGGAAATAATTATCTCCTTGTATAAGGCAATGGTTAAGCCACACCTTGAGTCCTGTATATAGGTCTGCAGGTCTCATTTTAAGAAGGATGTAGAGCTGCTGGAACTAGTGCAGAGAAGGGCAACAAGATTAGTGAATGGAACAAAGGGTTTTTCTCTTACGAAGAAAGGCTTAAGTTCTGCAAATTACAGTGTCTGTAGACTAGGCACCTGCGAGGTGATCTGATTGAGGTATATAAAGCCTTGAATAGTTTGAGCATGCTCAATGCTGATGGAATTCTTCCTCTTGCTCAGAATAATCGCCTGAGATGGCATAAATTCAAATTGAGGAAAGACAGTTGGACAGATGTGTGGAATTTTGCCTTTAGCCAGCGTGTGGTTGACTGCTGGAACAAACTTCCGTCGGTCGTTGTAGAAGTTGATGGCTTAAATAAGTGATCACGGAGTTCTACGGTGGATGATGACGAGAGAGGTAGCAGAAGTAAAAGGCAAAGGAATGGGTTTTAATTTCAGAAAAGGAAATTATGATGCCTTAAGGTACTACATGGCCTCTATTAACTGGGTAGATATTGCGCAGAGAATTAATACAATTGAACTGTGGTACGCTTTTAAAACATTAATCACAGATGCCTTGAATGCGTATATACCATTAAAAAAATACTCCACGAGAAGGGTTCCAAATTGGATGAATAGTGAAGTTGCCGCATTACTTGAGCAGAAAAAGGTGGCATGGAAAGGTTACAGAGCAATAAAAAGTACTGAAGCCTATAACAGCTACAAGGTAATGTGTAATAGAGCCACAGAAAAGGTTCGACAGGCAAAGGCAGTTTATGAGAAATTACTAGCAAACAGAGCAAAGAGGGGGGGATAAAGAATTCTTCACATATATAAATGCCAAGAAGAGCAGGACAAACCAGATCGGCCTTTACGTAAGGGAAAGGGGATAGTATTAAATACACCAGCTGCAGTTGCAGATGAACTCAACAGTTATTTTGCATTGATATTTACAAATGAAAAGCCTTTTGTGGCAATGGGAAATTGTGGGAGCGAAGTTAAAAAATATGTAATTAATGATATTGAAATTTCGCAAGATTATTTAATGTAAAAACTTTCGAGCCTACAGACCAGTAAGACTCCTGGAGTTGATGGAATATACCCCTATAATCTTAAGAGAGGTGGCAAGCGAGTGCATTGAACCATTGAGGCTAATTATGCGAGCATCACTAGACTCTGGGGAGATTCCCTTGGATTGGAAAAGTGCAAATGTATCTCCCATACATAAGGGTGGCTCTAAAAGTGAAGTTGGAAATTATCGACCTGTCAGTCTGACTTCAGTAGTAGGGAAAATCATGGAGGCAATGATCAAGGGTGGAATTCAGGATCATTTGGATCGAATTGAAATTCTCAAGGATACTCAGCATGGTTTTGTAAAGGGAAAATAATGTTTAACAAATCTGGTTCGCTATTTCGAAAGGGTCACTCACGAGCTGGATTTAGGGAATAATTTCGACATTGTTTATTTAGATTTCAGCAAAGCTTTTGACTCAGTCCCACATGAGCAGTTTCTTTATAAGCTGGAACAGGTTGGAATCACTGGGAAAATCCTTAAATGGATAGAAGGATGGCTTCAGGGTAGGAGGCAGAGGGTTGTGATAAATGGCTATTCCTCAGATTGGGTTGATGTAAGAAGTGGGGTTCCCCAAGGATCAGTATTAGGACCACTGTTGTTTTTAATTTTCATAAACGACATTGATGAAGGGATAGAGGGCATGATGTCTAAATTTGCAGATGATGTTAAAATTGGTAGAGTAGTTAATGATCACTGTCAAGCTGAGCTTCTTCAGAGAGACCTAGATAGACTTCAGGTATGGTCAGAAAAATGGCAGCTATGCTTTAATCCAACAAAGTGTAAGGTATTACACCTGGGAAACAGTAATCCCAAAATAACTTATTCACTCGGTGGAGTTCAACTAAACCCAGTACTGGAGGAAAGGGACTTGGGTGTTACGATACAGTCAGACATGAAATTCTCTGAGCATTGTAAACAGGTTGCAAGGAAGGCCCATGGTGTCCTATCGATGATCTATCGAACTTTTGCAAGTAGAGATAGGGACGTGATAATCCCATTATATAAGGCTTATGTTAGACCACACTTGGAATACTGTGTTCAAGTATGGAGACGGCACCTAAAAAAGACATGGAGCTTCATGAAAGGGTACAAAGAAAGGTAACTCGCCTGGTGAGATCGGCAAAAGGGCGTCCTTATGAAGAAAGACTTTGAATATGTGGGTTGCAGAGTTTGGAAACTAGACACCTTAGAGGAGATTTGATTGAGGTGTTTAAGGCTCTGAGAAGCATCAGTAAAATGAATGAGGACAAAATTTTCAAGATTATAAATGATGCTAGAACTAGGGGACATAAATTCAAATTACGGGGGGAAATGTTTAGATTGGACTGCAGGAAGTTTTATTTTAGCCAGCGAGTTATAAATTACTGGAATAAGTTGCCTTCATGGGTGGTAGAGGCCGACAGTTTTTGGGGAAATTCAAAGGTCATCTGGATAGTATTTTCGGGTAAGGGAAGCCCATAGGATGATAGGTTTAATTTCCTTTTTATTTATTTTTTATTTATTAATTATTATTATTTAGTTATTTATTTTATTTATTTATTTATTTTTTGTTTTTATCATTGGTTTTTTTTTTTTGGCTTGTGCAGCATAAGCCATGGGCTTTCTTGCACATGCGGCCGTTACTAATACTAATAGATTGAAGGCAGAACTTGACAAACATTTCGAGCGAGTGGATGGGTCAAATTAGAAGATTTTTTTTTTTTTTTTGACTGATGCTATATAAGCTTGCTTTCTTGCATCATTGCCTTTACTAATGTTAATGCGATAAGTTATCAGCTTCTTTATAGCCTTCAGAAAACTTTTTTCCCGACTTACAAGGTGCAAGCTAAAAGTTACCATACTGGCCATGTGGAGTACTAACCACATACAGTATAGTAGGTGGCATTATATACTGCAGAACTAATTCATTATGAGTTAACGTGGTGAGTTTCAAGCTAACAGGACATTATGCTTCTGAGCAATTAGTGTTTAATTGTGGTTTTGTTGAGTGTCTTGCAATTTTTGTAGCCGATAAGATAGCACATGTTAAGGAACAGCAAATTTGTATCAAAGTTTGTCATAAACGTTTTGGGAGAAAAAAACTTTGAAGACTTAGGAAAATGTTTAAACAAGTGTTTGGTGGGGGGTAGAACAAAAACTTTTCGATGATATTCACATCTCCAAGGCAGCCAAACTTTGGTTGAGGATTTTGAGCACTTAAGTCATACATTGTTAAGTCGGACTGAAGAAAATGTTGAAAAATTTTCAAGTTATTCATGAGCAGATGGCATACAATTAACAATATCTGTGACATTCTAGGACAAGCATATGGCACATGCCAATGCATAAACTGTATGAGGCAGATTGCCACAAAATTTATGCCCTATTTTCAGAGTGGTGAATAGAAACAGAAGAGGATTTCTGTATACAGATACCTGTAAGCATAGTCAGAAAGGACATATAAGGGATGAAATTTGGGTTTACGGTTATGACTCAGAAACAAAGCAGCAGGTTTCCCAGTGGAAAAGTTCATCATTTCTGCATCAAGAAAAGACAAGGCACATCAGATCAAATGTCAAGAGAATGCTGAGAATTTTTAAATAATGAACAAATTGTTCATCAGGAGTTCCACCAGGCCAAAGTGTAAATCACCAGTTCTACATCAGAGTCCTAAGGGGTTTGAGGGAAGATGCCAGGAGAAAATGCCCAGACAAATGGTGCACTCGGGATTGGCTTCTATACTTCAGCAGTTTTTAGCCAAGAACAAAACTGTGATGGTTCCATACTCTCCCTATTCTCCCAACCTGGGACCCCTGTGATTTCTTCCTGTTCCCCGAAATAAAAATCCATTTAAAAGGATGAAGATTCAAAGACAATATGGAGTTTCAAACTGAACTGGAAAAAGTGTTGGACAGCATCACAAAACAGGAGTTCCAGAGATGCTTCAAACAGTAGGAGAAGCAATGGGTTCCATCTATAAACTCTGGAGGGGACTACTACTTTGAAGGAGACAATGCTAACATGTAGCTAACATAAGCCTAAATAATTTTTTTTAATTTTAACTTTTGGCTTGCTCATACACTTGCCCATGATAAGTCTATTTTCCATATTGTACACAACTTATGGAGAATTTCAGTTGATTTCACTCTCTCTTTTAACAAGAATCTGATGTTATGTCACTGTTCTACACTTTGAGTGAGAGCCTGTTACCATCTTGTATTGCTTCTGATGCTCATGCATGGAGGGCATAGGTATGTTTCAGAGACTGAGGGCAGTGTTCCCACCATCTGCCATGATGAACATTTTGTTGTTCTGGTGTACATAACTTCTGAAGGGGGGGGGGAAATCAGGCCAACCTTAAACCAATCTCATATATTTGCATTTTGATATCCAAATTCCGAAGGAGACATAGAATCGAAAAGCATAAGAAATTTTTTGTCATAATTAGCAAAAAAAATTTCAGCATATAACAGACAATGTAAAAAAAAAAACATTTTTCCTACTTGGTTATCTTTCTTTTTCCATTCCTCCCACTGTTTCTCATTTGATAACTTCTGACCACCTGATTTCTGCTGAGGCTGTGGAATTTTGTTCTTAACTCTGGTCACACTTCCAAATGCCAAATTTTGAAGCTGCATATCAATTTAAGAAATGTAATTCTTGTTTTACACAACAACATATTATTGTTATAGGCTGTACATCAATTTTTAAAGTGTTAGTAACATTAAGCAAAATGATATGCCACAATATATATATATTTATATATATATATATATAAAAAAAAAAATAAAAAAAAACTTGCTGGTATATCGTTTCGAGTTTTAAGGAAATACCAATACAAATAAACAGCACTTCCGTTACGAGTAGTATAATTTCCAAGGGAACTTGTGAGGTATCCCATACTATCTTTCATAAGTACTTTTTGTCTTTCCTTGCCTTAGCTATAATATAAAAATAACATAATCATCTTAATTATGATACTTCCTACTTTATGATAAGGATAAGCTTTAAAACAGCATTTGGCATTTCTTTGCATAATTTAAATTTAAGTTATGTTAGGATTTATTATTGTTATTTGGTTTTTTTTAGGAGCATTAGCAACTAAGGCCATATTGCTCCGGGATATGCGGTGGTCATTCCCTGACCTTTCCGCATCCTCCGTATTTGGTGGTGATGGACTTGAACCCCGGTCTAATCAAGAAGTGTGCGCTACGCACTGTTGCTCCTTCCCACCTGGCTACGGAGGCGCCTTATGTTAGGAACTGCACTGATAAGGTGCCTAGCCACCCTCTGAACAGATGGAAATAATATAGGATAATTGTTAGGGAGATGAAACTGCATTACAAATAAATGGTAATTATCTTTCTTGTATTCAAGGTGCTATTTATTTGAAAAACAACTAAAGCAACTCACAGAAAAGGAATCCCAAACAGTGAGTCTGACACCTTCACCTCACCCTATATATAAAATATATGTGCAAATCCTTTTAAATACAATATATAATATAATCAGTAAACTATTTTAAGCAGAAACCCTAATGTGTTACCACCTGAGTAGGAAAAAAAAAATCATATGAAAAGTTACTAACAAATTTCATCAAAAATAGTAATCAATTACTGTAATTGCAAAAGCCCTTAATTACAACTTGAGCACTAATGCTTTGTTCCAGGTTAAATTCTCACAGAGATTTATGGTTTTACATACATATATGTAATACATGAAAAAAGAAATCCTTGTAAATTTATCTCTATCCTCTGTATACTATAATTTTAATCTTGACATAAACAAATATAGATCATCATCAAGGAAAGCTTTCTGGGTCATTGCTGAAGGAAGCCCCCCTACATATTTTTTTTTTTTCAACCAACTAATGTAAGATTTATTCTAGTTAGAATTTACATCACGATAAAATTTTGAGTAAACAGAGGGCAGTTTTTCTACAATGAGAATTCCATTAAAAAAACAATATAAACAAAACCAATCTATACCACAGAATACCTACATTCTACATCATAAAAAATAGCATGGAACTCTTTATATGTTTTAGTATCAGTTAGTTTACTCAGATGGTTATAAGATAATTAAAGCCATGAAGTTACAATAATTTTATTATTACACAACAAAAAAAAACAACAAAAAAATATTTCAGCTCCAGTTTTGCATGTAGAAGTATGTTCATTGGCAAGTCTAAACCTTTGTTGAATAAAAAATACAGAATGCCTATATGGGTTAATCAAACATCAGTTTTGAATGAAAAGACCTCTTTAAAAATTTCTCCCGTCATTAATTCCTCCATTTCTTCAATATGGCATACTTCATAGGTGTTCCTTGTCTTCAGTAATTGCAAATAAAACTGGAGGGGATGGATAGGTAAAAATGGGTTTTTTTTTAAATTTATTTTTAAAAATGTTTTTTTATTTTTTGGCCAATGCTACATCAGCTTGCTTTCTTGCATCATTTTGCCACTACTAATAACCACATTAATTCTGATTTTTGCTCCATTTATCATCATATTATGATAGCTACAGTATAGTGTAAATTGATAGTATATATCGCTAACTTAATAGCGTAAGGTATATCGTAAAATAGATAGCGTAATACATATCACTGCATTAGCTTAGTATAGTATTGTGTAGTCAAGTATAGTATAGTCAATTATTCAATTATATTTATTAACCTTATTATTTTTCATTGTTGACTAATTAAATCATATTTATGTGAAAAACATGCCCCAGACTAGAGCAGCAAAGCAACGTGCACAAAGTAGCGGGAGTGCTGTGGCTTGGGGGATAACCAAAGGGAGCGATTCTCTAATGCATCAGATCCTAAAAATATGTGCAACTTGTGAAATGTTTGCAGACCTTTCTGAAACAGGACATGATCTAGCCAAGGAGAATGTCTTTGTGTGTTCCAGAGAGTGTCAGGAAATTAAGTGCCATCTCAGTGTTCTAAGGGGCATCTATGAGAGTTTGAAGAGTAGGGTAGATGCCCTCGAATGAATTAAAATGGGGGCCCATCAAGCTCTCAGCTACCCAACTCAATGCCACAGCTCACTCTTGTGCATCAGGCAAAACAGCAGCAATCTCAGTGCAGAATGTGCTGGTCCCACAGGAGCCAGTTATTGTCAGTGACTCTATTGTCAAGGGGGATGGGAAATATATTGTGCAAATGAGGATAGGTGGAATAGGGGAAGGGTATGTCTGCCAGGGGAAAAGGTTGATGACATTGTAGGGCAGATATCTTTTAAAGTCACAAAAGGTGATATTGTTGTACATGTTAGCACTAATGAAATTAAGTGTAGGAGATCTGCAGACTTACGTAACAAGTAAAGGCAGATATTGTTGGGTTACCAGAGATGTGGTGTCATACAGATATAAGAGGTGCAGAATTGGAATTTGTGTACAAAAATAATACATAGGATAGAAAGGGTGGATGGATCATGCTGTTAGTTGGGAAAAATAAAATCTAAGGAAGTGCATTCAATTGACATTGGTGGACAGTGCAGTGTTGAGTCAGTTTGGTGTTACATAAGCACTGGGAAAGCGAAACTGAGAGTAGGAATGTGTTATAGGACTAATGATTCTGATGAGTACAATGAACAACTGTAACATTGAGTGGGAACTGTAACATTCATTGAGAAATAGAGTGGGCTCATAAATCAGAATGTCTTATAATGGGAGATTTTAATTTCCCAGATATAGACTGGAACTTGTGGGTTCATCACTCTCACACTACCAAGACTTTTGTGAATTTATTGGATGATTGTTTTCGACATCAGCATGTTTGAGAGGCAACCAGAGGGAGTAATATTCTTGATCTGATTATCAGCAGTGATAATTCATGCATTAAGAAACTGAAAATAAAGGAACTACTAGGTGACTGTGATCACAATGTACTGATGTGGGATTTACTCAAAGATGTAACTACCATCAGGGGTAATGGGAAAGGTTTTTGCTTTCGTAAAGGTGACTACAGTGGTCTCAGACAGTTTTTAAATTTTATAGAGTGGAAAAAACACATAATGTTACCAACAGCAAATTTTAAATGGGATTCAGTCAAGGAATAATCTTGGACGCTACTAGGCTTTTTCATACTAAGAAATGCTGTTCAAGGTTTAGACCTAAATGGACGTCAGATGAACTAATGAGACTCGTGGCAGAGAAGAAAAATGCATGGAATGTACATAAATTATCAGGAGATACATGTGCCTATGATAGATATAAGATAGTCTGTAATCAAGTCACAAAGGAGGTTATGCAAGAAAAGGTAGATTACGAGAAATCTTTGGCAAGGATGCAAAGAGTAACAGCAAAGATTTCTTTACTTATGTAAACTCTAGAAGGAAGGGGGATGAATCAGATTGGTCCACTTGATATCAATGGTTTAATTGTTGCTGATTCTGCTCAAGTAGCTGACAAACTGACAAGGAGTTAAATGATTCAAACAGGGAATCAAATTCTAACAGGGAGTTAAATGATTTTGTAATAACTGAGACCAAAGTGAAGGAGAAATTGTTGAAGTTAAACATAAGAAGGCACATGGGGTGGATTGGGTCTATCCAGTTATATTAAAGGAGGCAGTAAAGGAAGTAAGCAGGCCGTTAGCCATGATTGTGAGGGCATCCTTGGATTCCGTGGAGGTCCCCAGGGACTGGATATGTGCAAATTTATCCCCAATTCACGAAGGGGGATTGAAAGATGACACGAGTAATTACAAAACTATTAGTTTAACTTTGGTTCTGGGGAAAATAATGGAGTCACTGGTTAAGGAAGCACTGCAGGATCATCTAGACAAGATGCAGTTATAGTTCAGACAAGGCATGGGTTTGTTAAGGGGAAAGTCTTGTCTGATCAATTTGATTGGATACTACGATGTGGTCACAAAGGCACTGGATGCAAAAAATAATTTTGATATCATATACTTGGATTTTGAGAAAGCTTTTGATATTCTTGCATATAAAAGTCTGCTGTACAAATTGGAGCAGTGTAGCATTAAGGGCAAATTGCTGCCACAGATAAATGGATGATTGAGTGGGAGAAGACAGAGGATGGTAATCAATGGACACTGCTCTTCGTGGACTAATGTTATTAGCAGAGTTCCTCAGGGACTTGTGTTGGGCCCATGGTTGTTTTCTGTATTTATCAATGATATTGATGAACGTATATCAGGTATGTGTGAGGAAAGGAAGATATTAAGGAAAATCTTTGGCCCTGTAAAAGTCAGGGAAGAGCGGAAAATAAGGACAAACCAAGAGCTGAAGAAACTGTATGGAGAACTGGATATAGTAGGAGTGATAAAGAGCTCAAGACTTAGATGGGCAGGCCATGTTATATGAATGGAGGAAAACAGATGGCCAAGGAAAGCAATGGAAGGGGAACCGGGAGGAAGAAGATTAAGTTGTTGTTGTTTGGTTTTTAGGAGCATTAACAACTAAGGCCATATTGCTCCAGGGATATGCGGTGGTTATTCCCTAACCTTTCCGCATCCTCCATATTTGGTGGTCACGGGCTCGAACCCTGGTCTAATCAAGAAGTGTGTGCCATGCACTGCTGCTCCTGCCCACCTGGCTATGGAGATGCCAGAAGATTGAGAGGAAGACCGAGAAGGAGGTGAATGGATGACATAGAGAATGACCTAAGGTAACTTAGGATGCGATGATGGAGAACAATGGCGAGAGAAAGACAACTGGAAAAAAAATCATTGAGGCGGACAAGGTTCTACAAGGACCGCAGCACCATGAAGTTAGTGATTGAGTAAGTATATCAGGCTTAATGTCAAAGTTTGCAGACAACATGAATGTTGTTAGGATTGTTAAAGACTAAGGATGGTATGCTACTGCAACAGGATCTAGAAAAGTTGAGCAGATGGGTGGCTGAGAGGTGGCAACTGAAGTTTAACATTGACAATGTTAAACTGAGTTTCATTCTCCAGTACCCTGAGTATAGTACTGTGCAGTACTATACTCAAGGTACTGGAGAATGAAAAAGACCCGAGGGTAATTGTGCAGTCAGATATGAAGTTTTCTGAACATTTCAGACAGGTTGCAAGAGTAGCTCATGGAGTTTTGTCAATGATATATAGGAATTTTGCAAGCAGGGTTAAGAAGGTGATTATCCCCTTGTATAAGGCAATGGTCAGGCCACACTTTGAGTATTGCATACAGGTCTGGAATACTCTTTTTAGGAAAGATGTAGAGTTGCTGAAACAAGTAAAGAGAAGGGAATGGGTACAGAGAAGATTACTGAGCGGAACAAATGGTTGCTGTTACCAAGAAAACTTAAATACTGCAAATTGCACCATCTGTAAGCTAGGCACCCGTGAGGTGATCTGAATGAGGTGTTTAAATCCTTATGGATTTGAATGGTTCAAGCAAGCTCAATGTTGATGGGATTCTTCCTATTGCTCAGATTCCACATCTGAAGGGGCATAAATTCAAATTGAGGAAAGACAGTTGTGCGGAAATTTGCCTTTAGTCAGCAAGTGGTTGATTGTTGGAACAAACTTCCATCTGTTGTTGCAGAAGTTGACAGCTTAATTCAAGAACTAGACAAAGAACACTGATTAGACAAACTTTTGGAGTGACCAATAAGCGAAATGGGAAGTTTTTTTTTTTTTTTTTTTTTTGGCTGATGCTATATAAGCTTGCTTTCTTGCATCATATGTTAATATTAATGCTAATATACTTTTGATGGCTATTAAAATCCAGAAATGATATATTTTGAAATTATATGCCTCTTCCTTCCCTCTGACCTTATTTTGATTTATTTGTCCTTGTTGATAATATTCTCATTTATCCATGGCACAAAGTTATTGTTTTTTCTGGTTACTTTTATGTTTACTGTACATTAGTAAAACTTTTGATATTTATAGACCTACCATCATTACATTTACAAATTTAAAAATCTTCAATACATCTGTCTATCCAACCATATGTACATAATAACTTTTAACTCCCAATGGATGGGTTTTCATAAAATTTTATATTTGCATCCCATACAAATTTCCATTAAACCATACTAAATTTCATTAAGATAATACACAGAAATCATACTTTTTTTCATATGTATCTTAAGTGATCCATGTGTATACTTATTATTAGATGAAGTACTAGCAGTGTATTGATTTGAGAAACAAATGGGCAATGTAATGTGGCCTATGTATAGAAAAACAAATTGTCTTCAACCCATGCAAAGGTGGCTTAAAAACGGCTGCATGTTTTGATAATTTACTCAATATATAAATAATAAATTATTACTTTTTATTTATCCTATTAATCTTAGAAAACTGAAATTTTTTTTTTGTATTTCATTCAGTTTTATTAAAATACATGTAAGGTACATTACAAAAGGTCTGAGAGAATATTAGATTGAGGCACACCCAGTGAAGTGTAAAAATAAATTTTTTTATATATTATTAGCTAATTAATTAATAACTAATTAGTGAGTTCATATATTTTCTGTTTTTGCTTTTATTAATTATAACAATGGAAATATGCAATTAATTTAATTTTAAAAAATTAACACACTTGAAAATCAGTCAGAAAACAAAACTGCATTGACAGTTTGGAGAAAAATGAAGACAAACCTTTTGAGAATGTGGTCATCTTGTAATGAAATATGGCTTTCTTCAATACAAAATGGAAACCAAACAAGAATTGATGCAATGGAAAACACCTCTCTCTCTAAGACCAAAGGAATGTTAAAATTGTAGACCAAGATAATGCTTGTCGTTGTCTTTAAACGAACTGATCAAGCACTGAATCAATGGCATTCTACTGAATTACTGTCCAAAAGATAGAATTAAAAAAAAAAAAAAAAAAAAAAAGGACTAGAATTGCAGGAAAAAGGTTGGATAATACACCAATACAAAGCATTTAGTTTGTATTTATGCAAAATTGGTTCAGCAGTTGAAAAGAGTTTCTGTATATGACCAAGCTCTGTACACTCTTAATCTTGCTCTGTTTGAATTTTTTCTTTTTTCTGAAAATTAAATATTCACTCAGAGGAACCTATTTCTAGTTGATTGAGAAAAAATGTCCTTAGAGGGTGCAATCTAGTGACATTTAGATAGAAAATTGTGAAGGGTGCACAGCATGAGAAAATTATGTTAAGAGAAAATCATATTTACCAACCCGGTAAGCTATTTTGACAGTTATCTATGAGCTGGATGTATGGAATAATTTCAACATACTTTATTTGGAATTTTAGTAAGGCATTTGGCTCAGTCACTCATGAGAGGTTACTGTACAAGTTTGGATTACCAGAAAGATTCTGAGATAGAGATAGATCACAGGGTGGCTGCAAGGAAGATGGCAGAGGGCTGTAATTAATGGATATTCTTCAGACTGATGTAACATCACAGGTAGGGTCCCCAAGGATCAGTTCTTGGTCCACCGTGTTGCTTATTTTCATAAAGTACATTGATAAAAGGATGGAGGGCATGATATCAAAATTTTCAGATGATGTAAAGATTGGGAAAGTTGTTAATGATCAATGAAAAGAAGGTGAACCTTCAGGATGACTTGAAGAGGCTTCAAGGATGGTTAGAAAATTAGCAGTTTTTTTGTTTTTTTTAATGTAGCAAAATGCAATGCCTTACATTTGAGGAACAGCAACCCAAAAATAACTTATCACTTGGTAGTGTTAAATTAAAAACTGTAACAGAAGAAAGGGATCTGGGAGTTATGCTACAAGTGGATACAAAATTCTCTGAGCAGGGTAAGCAAGCAGCCAGAAAAGCCTATAGTGTCCTAAGGATGATTTATTGACAACAGCCTGTAGAGATAACGAGGTCTTAATCCCACTGTATATGGCAATTATAAGACCATGCTTGGAATTCAGGGTCCAAATATGGAGTCCATCTAAAAAAAAAAGACATTGAGCTCTTGAAAGAGTCTAAATATAGGCAACCCACATGTGGTGAGATCAGAAAAAGGGTGACTGCGAGGAAATACTTCAAATATGTGGGCTACAGAGCTTGGCAACCAGGCAATGGGGAGGGCACCTGATTGAGGTTTACAAGACTTTGAGAAGGGGATAGTAAAATGAATGAAGGCAAAATTTTCACTGTTATAAAGGATTCCAGAACTAGGAGCCAATTAGATTATGTAATATAATCTAAAAAAGCATAGTTGGTGTAGTTTGTACTGCTGTTAAATAAGGATTAGTGTTATTCTTTTCAATCTCTTAGTTCCAGGTTTGTTTTAAAATTAAATTCAGACTAAAGTCATGCCTCACACTAGAGCAACAAATCAAAGCAGCCGGAATGCTTTAGTTCAGGAGAGGACTTCCGAAGGCAGTTCTCATACGAATCAGGATTATATTATGTGTTACTTGTGCTCTTTTTACGGTTACCTCTAGCAGAATATGATAAAGCCAAGGCACGATGCCTGTGTGTGTGTGTGTGTGTGTGTGTGTGTGTGTGTGTGTGTGTGTGTGTGTGTGTGTGTGTGTGTGTGTGTGTGTAAAGGGCATGGGGAGGTTAAGTGCAAACTTGGCATTCTGATGGGATTATATGAGGGCTTGAAGAATAGGGTTCATGCCCTTGAACGATTAAAAGAGAAGGAACCATCAGACATTCACTAACAAATGCCTGAGCCCATAGCCCAGTATCAGATAACACAAAGATAACCTCTGCAGCAGAGATCCTTGGTCCCATAGAAAGTAGCTATAGTTGGTGACTCAATTGTCAGAGAAGCATAAAATATATTGTGCAAAAAGTATAGGTGGAATAGGATCAGGGTATGTCTGCAGGGGGTTAAAATAAATGATGCTGTGGGCAATTATCAGGCAGCTGTCATCGTTTTAGGGCACAAAAGGTTTGACTGTTACATGATATTAAAAATAGATCTGATAACTTAATTAACAAGTAGAGGGCAATGTTAAAAAAAAAGCCATGAGTCAGGGTTAAATTTGAAAGTGTCTGCAATTCTGCCCGACATGACAAGAGGGAGTATATGATGAGAGCCTTGTCAATTATTTGGCCCAGGAGAGGCTGTGCAAGTCTCTCAGGGTAGAATTTTTCTGTGTTGTCTCAGCTTGTTAACAGGAGAGACAGTTTCTATAGGGATGGAATACACTTAAATAGAAAGGGGCATAAGAATATTTGCTGATGCTATCAAGGCAGTGTTATGTAGGTCAGAACACCTCTAGACGAGGAGGGGGAGAATACACACAACAAAAGAATAACAGTAGTTACATGCAGAAGTGGTAGTGATTCTTGCACTGCTTCAATAAGAACATGAAGCAGCCTGGAAAGCAAGATCTGAGGGATTTCTCAACCTGCCAGAATCTCCTTGTGGAAAAAGCAAATAGATAGGCTGTTAAGAAGAACATAAAAACTAAGGCAATGCATCCTGCAGACATGAATGGCTAGTGCAATGCCGAGTCAATTTGGTGTCACATAAATGTTTATGTCATACCAAATGCAAACAAACATGAAGGGAGGATTGTATTACAAGTTTAATAACTGTTATGAGTATAGTAGTAGTAGTGGCAAATGATGCAAGAAAACAAGTTTATATCAACAACAACAAAAAAAAACAAAAAACTACACACTTCTCCACCCATACCATCCAAAAATTTGTATAGTTCATGAATTTATTGAAATCATCCACTTCCACAACAATGGCTGTAAGCCCATTCTGACAATCACCTACCTGATGGCTGAAGGCAAACTTCTGCACATCTATCCTGTAACCATTCTTCCTCAACTTAAATTTATGCCCCCTCATGTGTGTAGTCTCGGCAAGAGGCAGAATGCCATTCACATTCAGCTTAAGCGATCTATTCAAGGCCTTAAATGCCACAATCAGTTCACCTCACAGGTGCCTAAGTCTTCAGATACTACAATTTATAGAACTGAGGCCTAGAAAGCAAGAGCATGAGCTGTTCCGGTGGCATTTTTGCATGATGTAGAGAATTTCATATCTGACTGCAAAATTACTCCCAGGGCCTCCGTAGCCGAGTGGTCAGGAGCGGGAGTGCAGTAGCACACGCTCTTTGAGTAGACCGGGGTTCAAGCCCCTGACTGCTGAATACGGTCGATCTGCCAACCCGCACTGGACCAGCGTGGCAGATTATGGTCCATTTCCCTCAGCATGAATTGTTGAGGAGGCTTCCATCCTGCAGTGGGTTGATAATGGCTGCACTTTACTTTTTTTTTTTTTTTACTTTTCATTTTCTACTACTCTGATTGTAGTACCACACAATTGATATTCTGTGGTTACCATTACCCATATGCAGTACCTTGCATTTGTCAATGTTAAACTTCAACTGCCATTTCTCAGCTCATTGACCCAATTTTTCTAGATCTTGTTGCAGTAGTCCACCCTAATGACTGTCATTAACTACTCTGCTGACCTTTGTATCATCTGTAAACTTAGACATTAAGCCTGATATACCTTCATCAAATATCAAGGATAAATATTGAAAACAACAGTGGGCCCAGCACTGAACCCTGAGGAACTACATTAAATATATTAGTCCACAAAGAGCAGTTCTCATTGGTAACTACTCCCTGTTCTCCACTTAACCATCCCTTTATCCATAGCAGTAACTTTCCCTTAATGCCACATTGCTCTAGTTTGTACAGCGGTTTTTTATACGCAACAGTATAAAAAGCCTTCCTGAAATCTAAGTATATGAAATCAAAATTATTTTTTTGAATCCAATTTCTTGGTCACTGCATCATAGTAATCAATCAGATTTGTTAGACAACACTACCCCTTAAAAAACCATGCTATGACTGCAGTATAACTGCATTCCTGTCCAGATGGTCCTGCATTACTTCTTTAACAGTGACTCCATTATTTTCTCTGGAATAGATGTTACACTAACATGTCCGTAATTATTCACGTCACCTTTTGATCCTCCCTTTTTGAATAGGGGATACATTTGCACATCCCCAGGTGTCTTGTAGACACCTCCCCTGAATCTATGGATGTTCTTAACCATAATTATGGCTAAAGGCTTGCTTACCTTTAATACAGACATATAGAGTGAGCCCTTAAATCAGAATGTCTCACAATGATGGACTTTCAATTTCCAAATATTGACTGGACCTTGTGAGTAGATCACTCACACAACAGCAAGACTTTTGTGGATTTACTGGATGACTGTTTATTACACCAGTAAGTTAGATAGGCCAACAATAGAAAGCAATACTCATGATCTGATTACAGTTAATCCCACACTTAAGTAAGCCCGAGTTACGTAACTTCGGACTTAAGTAAATTTTTTTGATAAAATCGTAAAGATACTTTCTGTATAATTTTTAAGAGTGAAGTCGAATGAGGAACAATAAGTATAAGTTTTTATTTTCATTCCCATACAAACTATGGTGGATAATAACCTGTGGAGTAACTAGAAACTAGGTGAGTGACTACAGTTAACATTTTATTTACTGCTTTAAGAATTCTGAAGAAATATTCGACATGTGTTTGAGACAGGTGAACTACGTCAAAGCACTTCAGAGAAACCCCCACGGCATTCAATCCATGTGGACTATGTCCAGTGGTGAGCTGTGAATATTTTAACAATGGGCTCGCAGTTTTGCTGGCTTTTTGATATGAAATATCCTTGGGGATTCCTGCGGCGGATAATGTCATGGAAATGACGTCATCATCTGTAGCTTCCAGCAGAGGCGCTTCCCACATTCACACTACTAGTCTGTGCTGAGCACTCACTAGTAGTGTGATTAGAGCACGTGACGCATTTTTTGTGACCGGTATGATATCTCGAGTCAGTCTGGTCATCATGCCCCTTTACGATAGTATCTTGAGTTCTAACATTTTAGAAATTCTGAATGGTATGAAGTCACAATCATACTTCCTGAAGTAAGTGTGACTGCAACAATCATACTGCAGTAAGTATGATTGCAACAATGCAAATATTTGTCAACAATTTTTTTTTTGTCTCGCATTTTTGTAACATTTTATTGTTAGGTGCCCTGAACAGCGTTTCAAATGACAGCTTGCAGTCGTTTCAACTACAAGAGCGGTACTTCAACCGACGCTGTTTTCTAGAGACATTTAGATATGTTGCAATCGCAAGTATACTTCTCTTACTTTAGTTATCATAAATCCATTGTATCTTGCTGTCCAGAAATTATGAAAATTTGTGAATGTTCAATAAAATATTTACAATCCAAAAGCTCTTTTATTTCATAATCAGTATACAAATCAAAATACCTAAAAGAAACACAAAGGTTCACATAAAACCATCTACCATGCATGCCCGACACACGAGCCACTTTTTTATTCATCTCTCTTTTTTTTAGCAACTAGGGAAATATAATGGATACATTTTTTTTCATGATAAAATTTTAATATTGCAAATAAAAAAATAACATGAAATATTTTCCATATCACAAATAACAAAAACTATCACAAAACATTCTACAATATAAAAACAAATAATACATAAAAAATAAACTCTTCAATAAAAGGTACACAAAAATCACAGATTACATGAAAAAAATTACTATACAAATATTCGAGAAAAATTTATTCTAAAAATTGCCGTATAGAATTTTTGTTTTTTGAGATCCTTAGCCATTGCCAAAAATTGATATTTATATGCAGAAATACTACTAATTGTGTCACCCACATTTTTATTTTTTACTTGTAATTCCAAATTCAGATCACTTAATTTACTGGTAAAATCTGCCAAAAAAGCCAGATCACACAACCACACTATATCTTGCAGCTGCTGATAATCATCTCCTTTTATCGACAATTTTTAAAAATTTTCATTCAGCAAATTTCGAAATCTGTAGAAACTTACTCCGACTCATCCACCTCACATCTGTGTGTAATATCAGATCTGGTTCATTTTCATCAAGGTGAATTTTGAACAGTCTCCTTTTAAGAGCTTGTCCTATGATGGAATTCACGATTTTGAAAGCTATGTCCATAATAATATCAGTATTTAATCTTTTGCTGGCTAACACTTTTTTTGGTGGTGGTTGTTGTTTTGGTTTTTAGGAGCATTAACAACTAAGGCCATATTGCTCCGGGAATATGCGACGGTCATTCCCTGACCTTTCCGCATCCTCCGTATTTGGTAGTGACGGGCTCGAACCCCGGTCTAATCAAGAAGCGTGTGCTACGCACTGCTGCTCCTTCCCACCTGGCTACGGAGGCGCCCCTTTTTTTGGTGGATGATACAGTGGTGACTCAAAAAAAATCTGGGAATTCATCATCCTTTTGGCACAATGCAATGAATCCGTTAAGATGCCTCGTCATTACTTTAGCTCCATCTGTTGTTATTGATACGAGCTTAAATAGTGGTAATTTAATTTTTTCAATAAAATGTTTGAATGAGTTAAAGGTATCAAAACCTCCAGTTCTTTCTTTTAATGAAACCATACCCAGCAGTTCTTCTCTAGTGGCAGAATTATCGAAAACCATACGAATAACAACGAGCAACTGAGCTGCATCACTGACATCTGTAGATTCATCCAGTTGTAAAGAAAAGGACACACAATTAGCAATATGAGCACGCAATTGTTCGCTCCCATTTTTACTTAATTTTTCGATGAGTCACATCACAGTATTTTGAGATAACTGCAGATCTTGAAGAGCACTTTTAATTCTATTTTTGTTCTTAAAATTTTCAAAACGAGAATCTGTTATTTCTAAAAATGCATCTTTGATGAATTGACCATCAAAAAATGGCTTGCATTTTTTTGCAAGATGACCCACTTTAAATGATGCTACAGTTACTGCTGTAGATTGTAAATTAGGTGTCACAAAGAAATTTTGTTGTGTGAATAATCTGTATTTAAGTTCTTTTAATTTATTTTTTCTAAGGTCACTATTAGACTGAAAATCCAATTGGTAGTTACCATGGAGTGCGTTGAAGTGCCTTTCTAAATTTCCTTTTTTGGGTATAGCCACGGAAGCATAGCAAATCAAACAACATTTTTCTTTTATCATTACAAAAAAGTATTCTAGTTCTCACTCTTGATGAAAATGATACGTTTTACTCTTTTTCATAGTATTCATTTTAAATCAAAGGGTATTAAATTAACGTATAGACACTGACCAGTTATTAATATTAAGTAAGCCAAATAAGAATTCGACACATACGCTATGCTCTCCTCAACGTAACTGTGTGAATTTTCACTAGATAAGCCTAGCGGCTGCACGGCAACAAGAGTGGTCATGTGGTTCAACGGATTTGTAATAAGCATATGCAGTGGGGCATATATATATTTAAAATTCGTCGTGATCAACCGAAATTAAAGCCGCGATCGACTGGTAGATCGCGATCGATTTCTTGGCCATCCCTGTCTTAGACCAAAGACCTGTTCTTTTGTGCTAATTGATTGTTTGTTATTTGGTTTTTAGGAGCATTAGCAACTAAGGCCATATTGCTCCAGGATATGTGGTGGTCATTCCCTGACCTTTCCGCATTTTCCGTATTTGGTGGTGACGGGCTCAAACCCCGGTCTAATCAAAAAGCATGTGCTATGCACTGCTGCTCCTTCCCACCTGGCTACGGAGGCGCCTGTGTAATTGAGCCAGCTCTATAAATTAGTGATATTGTAAACAATGTAACTGAATGATCTATAATAACTTACTAAATTTGTTAATACGGCATTCCCCGTTAAGGGAGTTTTGATGAGAATATAGCATTTCGATTTCCCTAACCGACTAACTTACTATTTACTAACCCTATTAACACCTGACGAGGAGGATACTGGATATCTTGATGTCAGCTTCCTCCTTGTAGGTTAATTCTTTACTATGTAAATCCCTTGGCCATCTTTCCAGCCGTGGAGGGAACTTTGCCTTATATATAATTAATATAAAAATATAAATAATACATATGCTAGTAGCACGGCAAAACTGTAGAGTGAAAAATTAACATAAAAATTAAATTAACAGGGAGGGGGAAGTAAAGGTAACAAGACTGAAACTGTAGCCGAAAGTCTCCAAATAATTTAGAAGTTCAATTAAATCCAATTAATAATAAATCCATTTTAAATTTAAAATATAAAGCCGATTATATAATAATTTAGCGGCACCCCCCCCCCCCAAGTAAGGTACCAGTTCAGAGAAATATCACCAAAATGGGACTAAAATGAACTACTGAAATAAAACAAAGTAACAAAATAATAGACTGCCCATTATGCCCCATATCGACAGAGGACTACGAGGCCAATAATGGTCATGAAATTGCTGCATTTCAATCGCTAAACAAATCTTCACAAAGGCAAACCGATCGAAGGACCAAACCACCCCTTCATCCTCCGATCGATCCACAAATGCAGAGGATTTGCATAGCAGTGGTCCTTATGCAGTGAGAAATAAACTACAGAACAGACCAGCACTCCAGAGCAGAGCCACACCACCGACATAATGTAAGCTTAACCAGCTTATATAGAGAGAAAAAGGAAAATAAAGTATAGATGGTGGCATAGGTGCAGCTTTAGCATGTCAAACCTACTACTACAATCTGATTTATATTTGAATAATGGCTTTAAAAAGTTAGAATACAATAAAATGAAATAAGAAAATAAATAATGCTTCTTGATTAGACCGGGGTTCGAGCCCGTCACCACCAAATACGGAGGATGCGGAAAGGTCAGGGAATGACCACCGCATATCCCGGAGCAATATGGCCTTAGTTGCTAATGCTCCTAAAAACCAAAATAACTAACTAACTAACATAACAAATAATTAATATAAAAATAAAAATAATATATATATATATATATATATGCCAGTGGCATGGCAAAACTGTAGAGCAAAAAATTAACATAAAAATTAAATTAACAGGGAGGGAGAAGTAAAAGTAACAAGACTGAAACTTTAGCCAAAAGTCTCCAAATAATTTAGAAGTTCAATTAAATCCATTTTAAATTTAAAATATAAAGCCAATTATATAATAATTTAGTGGCACCCCCAAGTAAGGTATAAATGATAGCTTTATATTTATTTATTTTCTTATTTCATTTTATTTCATTCCAACTTTTTAAAGCCATTATTCAAATATATATGTAGTATTAGTAATGGCCATATGGTAAAAGGAAGCCTAAGGTTTATGCTGTGCCAGCCAAAAAAAAAAAAAAAAGAAGTAAAATAATAATAAAATAATTCATAAATAATAATAATAAAAACAGGCAATTCTGTGCATTTCTCTCCTCACATAGGTAACTATCCAGCTGACCTTTGAATTTCCCCAAAATGTCAGCCTCTACCACCCATGTAGGTAACTTATTCCAGTAATTTATAACTAGCTGGCCAAAAGAAGACTTTCTGCAATCCAGTCTAAACATCTCCCCCCCCTTACCCGTAACTTGACATTTATGGCCTCTAGTTCTAGAATCATTTATAACCACAAAAATGTTGTCCTCATTCATTACAGGGCACATGCCATGAACCTCAGGAGCCTTACTGGCCTGTAGGTTAAATTTTTTTCAATAATTATACACTTCTCATGTCTCTAAAGTATCTAGCAGTCACATGACTGCTAGATACTCAAATTGAACAAATACTAAATGTAAATTAAATGATTAAATGAAATACATGTACATTAGTATAAATGATGTTTTTCATTAGTATCAATGAAACAGAATTATTAATTAAATATGAATTAAATGATTAAATGAATAGTTTCATATTGTATAAATGAAACAGATTTATTAATTATTGTACTTACAAAGAATGTTTTAGTACTGCTGCTGCCAAAGTGGCAAATTTTAGAATTTACTGGAACTGTGGAGCTAAGTCAAGGGCTTTCAGGATTAAAGTCCGTTTCATAGGTGACTGTTTCATTATGGATTGCCGATGTTGCAGGGGAGGACATCTGGGGTACATAAAGTTGAAACCACGGGATTTTCAGATGTAGGCCTGCAGCTATGGCTCATATTCTTCTTGGCTATCTTTTTAAATATTTCATCCAAGGGAAGTTGTTTCCTGTGCTTTCATCTTTCCCAGTGTAATTTTTCATGCATCAAATAGATTCATTAGATCTTGTTCTGTCACAAAGGTACATTGTTCCAGCCCTTTCATTAATTCAACTGACAATTCAATTAACTGTCAACAGTAGGTCTTTTAGCTAATTTCTGTTTCATCTTCAACATTTTTATCTTTATCACTTTCATCGTTTACATCAGAATTTTGAACAATGTCTTTCATCCATTTGAAGTCTATTTAAACAATGTCTTTCATCCATCAAGTGTCACATGCTGGATGGTGAATCCATCCAGCATGTGACACTGGATGGTGAATCTTTTTAGCTTTTGCACTCAAAAAGAATTTCTTCCTTGAAACTTTATGATAATATCAAATGTACACCAAGGAAATATACAGTGGACCCTCGCTTTATGATTGGTTCACAGTTCGATCAAACCACTTTATGATGTACTCTCCATAATAAAATACCGTTAATTATACAATATGCAATAAGTGCCGGTCATTGTGATTACATTTGCCAATTGAATTTTAATTCTATTAAATGCAATAGGAGGAATATTATCCATAGGCTATAAAAGTAAAGATATAAAGCACAAAGTTAGACTTTATTACCTTACCAATTAACAAAATTAAATATGTGAAAATCGAAAGAATATTTTCCACAGATTAGCAAAATAAAAATAAATTTATGCTTATGTACATAGCTTAAGTAATAATGTAATATATATATATATATATATACTAACTAATTGATATTTCTGTTCATTGACTTTTTTTTTTATGGGTATGGTAGCATTAAATTTTCAGTCAGTCCAAATGCTTTATCCCCTACAAAAACAAATGGCACTGCCAGCTCATTTGTACCAGGAAGAACTCTATTTAACGGTAAATTAAGTTGTTTTATTAGCAATCTTCTTCTAAAATTTGAATTTTTAAAAATGTTTGAATCACCATCGTGTCCATAAGTACCAACATCAATTGTAGTGAAACAGAAGTTTGTATTGATTTCCACATCACGGTATCAACTTTTGCAATTTTTTTCACTAATTAACATTAGCAGTTCATCAAAACTCTGTATCAACATTCTGTAAAATAAAAAAAAACTTCAAGAAACTATCATCCTTTTCTCTTTCTACGTGCACTCAACTGTATACATAAATGCGCAATACATCCAACTTGAATAACATCCATCTTGAAACTGAAAATAGAAAAAGTAAGCCCCTGGTGGTATACAATGCAATGTTAGAAAAGTCCCTTCTAGTTTGAAATGATCTGATGGTAGGAACACTATGTAGTAGTTTGCTGCTATGGAGGCGTTCATGCCACCACTTTAAGTGCTCGTCTGGTATAGCCTTATCATGTTCTAAATCTAGTTTGGACTAATTAATAACTGCTTTAAAATTGTTTTGAACTTTGGTGTATGCAGAAAATAAGCCTGGAGATTTGGATACAAGCCAATTGTGATATGCAACATTCTTCAGCCTTAGCATATTTATTTGAAAACCAAGGTTCCCAAAGCGTTTCCCAAACTTTTTTAGTCACGGAACACTTTTCATCTCACAATATATTTACAGAATACTTACGAAACACAAGTTTAGCTGGAGCCAAAGAACTAATATTTTATTTAGTTTTATTTATTGAACTAATATTTGCTAATATTTTATTACACACGACGCACTGTGCATCAGGAGCATCTTTATTCCAAACATATGTAAAGGCGAAATTCAAATAACTGTCGTCATACTTTCGTGTTGGTCTTTTATTAGTTGGTTCCTGCTTTTTCACTTTGGATTTTAGGGGAACAAAAGGCTGCGATTGTTCATCCTCACTTATAGTATGATAATATTTTGTTGTTTTCATCGACCACAGTTGCACTACTAGTACTTGCTTCTCGTTTTAAAGTTCCTTTTTTCAACCACAAATACATGGTCATTTATTTTAATAATAATATTTTGAAATACTGATAATTATCAAAAAAAATTTATACAAGGAAGTGAGTTTAGTTATGATATCGGTTTGCTTCCCCCTTTTCCTTCAATCCCCACTAAATCACATACAAATGGCATATTAGATCACTACATTGCTATTTTTTGTAGATAGCATTATTTCTACGCATACCTTTCTTTGCAAAGCCCACCAAAATAAAGTGTCCACGGTCTATTCGATTATTAGTCTATCTCAGTATATTAATAGCCAAAAAAAAAATTATGTTAAAAATTATAATGATACAAAAGTGGTCTACGCTACAAATATGCAAAATTTATTTATTTTTAATTATTAATTACGATTTTTCATGGAACACTTGTTCACATCTCACAGAACACTAGTGTTCTGCAGAACACAGTTTGGGAAATGCTGGTTTAGATAAAGACAAGATTTTAATGTGGAGTTTGGAATAAAGGATTTCATTCTTACAAGAATAATTTCACTGAAATGATCTCAGCAAACATTGACATCAGCAGATTTCAAACAGTAATCCGACCAAGGAAAAGAAACCTTGAATATCATCTTATTTAGCATTCTTGTAATGCCAAACAACATGAGGTTGAGAATGGTCATGAGAGAAAGGCTCCATTGGAGAAGAGACCATCACCAAGTTGCAATCTGAAGGTACCTAGAGGACCACTCACCTCGACCATGTAGTTAGAAGGGTTGTTTGTGAGAAAAAGATCGAGCATGTTGGCTGTGTGGTTAGGATTGTCTGGTATTCTGGTAGGTAAATGAACAATCTATGCAAGTTCATTATTAATTGCAAAAATCTCAGCATCTCGACCAGCTGGGTCTGTGTGACTAGAAAATGGAAAACAGAAGCCAGCTGGAGTGTGAACATTAAAAACAAAAAGGAAAATTACCTCGCTGTTAGGAAAGTTGGACTGGAGAAAATCAAGAAAATCAAATCAACAATAAAGACAACAGATGAATTTGACAGAATGTGGTAGAGAGATTTCAAGTCAGAGAAGACCGAAAAGAGGAGATCCAAATTACTAAGTCTCTGACAGGGAATATCAGAACAGACATATACACAAGTACCACCTTTGAAGAGAAAGGAATCATACAGCAAATAATTTGGAAAACTAATTTGAGCTAGGGTTGAATCAACCGATAATTGGGATTCTGTCAGAAAAAGGACATGGGTTTTGCTAGACTGTAAGTGGTAATGGACATCACTGAGACAACGTATATTTGTGAAATTATTGAGGAAGTGTTTGGGAGGTTTAGATCTTTTAAGAGATAAGTTTGTTCGATTGGTTTGACAATTCGTGGCGTATTCTGTAGTAAGAAAACGTGGAGGGGGGAACATGTATATGAAGTAATGAAATTTTGGATATGGTGTACACATGGTAAGAATATACCCAGCTCCTTGATGTAATGTGACCTCAAAAAGGTGCCCTGCACACATGCACACTACTTGGACTGCCTCCAGTCACTATCTGGCAGAGTAGAGGCAGCAAAATTATACACTAGCTGATCTGTAAGATTCCTAGAGGGTTACCAATAAGTTTGGTCTGATGGACTATCTAGTGGCTGGACCAAAAATGCCATTTTAGAGCTGCACCCTCGAAATGTAAGGAAGATTGTATCTTACTGTGATGGATGTCCATCATAACCTCAGAAGACATCAATCATACTGCAGGATATAAGAGATGAGGTAGTTGCCAGAGCTTTGCTCTGGAAACTAAATATGGGTTCCATCACTTTAAGCCTTCAATAAGCAAAGTGTACTGCACCAGTTGATGAGTGTTATCTACCACCAAGTAGACTAATTTATATCTACCATAGGCTTATATATCTCCTGATAATTTTTATGCATCCCATGAATTTTTCTTCTCTGCCACAATATGAAGAGGCTCATAGCTTCTAAGATTACTTCCCTGAATGCTTCCCACTCAGGGAAGCATTCAGGGAACTGAGTGCAAAGTGGAGGAGAAATTGTTGAAGTTAAACATAAGAAAAGCACCTGGGGTGGATGGGATCTATCCAGTTATATTAAAGGAGGCGGCAAAGCAACTAAGCAAACCCTTAGCCATAATTATGAGAGCATCCTTGGACACAGGGGAGGTTCCCACACACTGGAGATGTGCAAATGTATCCCCAATTCACAAAGGGGGATCGAAGGGTGACACGAGTAATTACAGACCAGTTAGTTTAACTTCTGTTGCGGGTAAAATAATGGCGTCACTGGTTAAAGATGCATTGCAGGATCATCTAGACAAGACTGCAGCAATAATTCAGACATAGCATGTGTTTGTTAAGGGAAAGTCTTGTCTAACAAATTTGATAGGATATTATGATGTGGTTAAAGGAACTGGATGCAAAAAATAATTTTGATATCATATATTTGGATTTCAGGAAAGCTTTTGACACTGTTGTGCATGAAAGACTATTGTACAAATTGGAGCAGAATGGTATTAAGGGTAAGTTGCTACAATGGATAAAAGGATGGTTGAGTGGGAGAAGACAGAGGGTGGTAATCAATGGGTGCTGCTCTTCGTGGACTAATGTTATTAGTGGAATTCCACAGAGTTCGGTGTTGGGTCCTCTGTTTTGTATATTTATCAATGATATTGATGAAGGTATATCAGGCTTAGTGTCGAAGTTTGCAGATGATACAAAGGTTGACAGGGTTGTTAATGACAGTAATGGCAGTGTGCTACTGCAACAGGATCTAGATAATTTGGGCAGATGGGCTAAGAAGTGGCAACTGAAGTTTAACCTTGACAAATGCAAAGTACTGCATATGGGTAGAAGCGACCCCAGAGAAATGTACCAACTGTGTGGTACTACACTTAAGGTGGCAGAAAATGAAAAAGACCTGGGAGTAATTGTGCAGGCAGATATGAAGTTTTCTGAGCAATGCAGACAGGCTGCCAGGGCAGGTCATGGGGTTTTGTCAATGATATATAGGAATTTTGCTAGCAGGGAAAAGGAGGTGATTATCCCTCTGTATAAGGCAATGGTCAGGCCAAGCCTTGAGTACTGCGTACAGGTCTGGAGGCCTCATTTTAGGAAGGATGTAGATTTGCTTGAGCGTGTACAGAGAAGGGCAACAAGATTAGTGAGGGGAATGAAGGGATCCTCTTACCAAGAGAGGCTTAAGTTCCGCAAATTGCAGTAGCTGGAGACTAGGCACATGCGCGGTGATTTGATTGAGGTGTATAAGGCCTTGAATGGGTTGAGCACGCTGAATTCCGATGGGATCCTTCCACTTGTTCAGATTACGAACCTAAGGGGGCATAAATTCAAATTAAGAAAAGACAGATGTAGAATAGATGTGTGGAAATTTGCCTTTAGCCAGCGGGTGGTTAATTGCTGGAACAAACTTCCATCTGTCGTTGTGGAAGTTGATAGGTTGAATAAATTTAAGGAGGAACTAGACAGGCATTTGGTGGGAATGGTGTGATTTTTTTTTTTTTTTGGCTGATGCTGCATAAGCTCATACACATGCTTTCTTGCATCACATGCCACTACTATTATTACACTCAGAATTTGCTGATGAGTAATTTAAGAGCAAGTTAGTCCCAACAAGTTAGTTCATCATCGGATGGTCCCACTGTATAGAATTTAAAAACTGTCTGAAACCACTTGGGGGCGGGGAGTCTTTTATTGCACCACCTTCAACTATAACAGTTATAAGCTTGGACATGGTTGCAATGTCCCTTCAACAGTGTCGGATTTACATATGGGCTGAGTGGGCTGCAGTCCAGGGCCTTATAATCTAAGGGGGCCTCAGCCTCCTGCCCAAAAAAAAAAATTTTTTTTAAATTTACCATTAATTTTATTTCATTTGTAATGATAAAAATCAGGGGCATACCCAGGCCAAAATAATGTGTAAGCACAAATCCAAAATTCAGGAACACATTGATGGGATTGTTGAACACACTCACCCTTGAATACTTGATTTTACTATCTAGGCCCAGTTGCTTACTAACATTAAACACGTGATGTATGAGTCTATGACTGTATAACAGTTACACAAGTACGTAACTGTATAACTGTTACTGAAGTTCGTGGAGGCTTTAAAGCTACTCAGAATCAAATGATCAAGTCAGCTATGAAGCAATACAAGTGTTCAGATCACTGTCTATCATTATAGCGTGCATTTTGAGAACAAGTGAGGATTCTTTTATATCATTGTGAATCACAATAATATTTAAATTTTACAAAAAGTCAAAATGGTGCTAGTAAACGAAAGCAACAAAAAGAACAGAAAGAAATACTCAAGTTTAAAGCCAATCACGTCATATGGCTTTGTACAGAAGGCAGAAACAGCCCTACACAATCCCTCAGATACAGAACATTTGTGTTTACAAACAGAAGAAAATCAAGTAGACTACACTGAGCAGACTGAAGAACAACCAGTTTATATACAGAACACAGCCTCCCAAGAACTTCAAGGCAAACTGTTGTCAGTAACTACCGCTACTAGTGCAGAAACTTCTGGAGAAAGTGAATGGAGTGACAGGACCTACAGCCAAAGAATTAACACAAGGTGCTGAAGGAACATTACACAAGATAGTTACACCAAAAGAAGCAGTTCAAGCTCATTACCATCTTAAAGAAAGCAAATGATCACAAAAGCAAATGATCTCAGCAAAAACCCTAACATTACAGACACAAAAATACCAACTGTTCATGCTACTAGTGCAGACTGTTCCAACTGTTCATGCTACTAGTTCATGCTACAAGAGACAATGACGTAGGTTTATGGACCACATTGAATAACGAAGAAATATCATTCTGGATTGAGAAAGGTCCATCGGGATGTCAGCACTGGGATGGACCTTTTACCAATTCAAAGTGAACATACAAAAACCAAGCCTGGTTCTGCTCAAAGAATTTATTTAATTCCACCAAAGTAAATGGAGAAACCGACCCTCGAGAATGGCAAGTGTATTCCCCCACAAAAGGAAAAGTCTACTGTTTTGTGTGCAAACTATTCCCTAACCAAACTACCTCAACTACAGCTTTAGCTTCTACTGGATTCGATGATTGACATCATGCTTATCTTGTTCAAACCCACAGAAACACTAAAAATCATATGAACTCTATGCTAATATACTTAACAAGAAAGTGTGGTCAAATGCTCACATCAAAACTCGAAGAGCAAATCAAAGCAGAGCAGGATTACTGGAGGCATGTACTTCAGCAAGTCACTGCAGTGATTTCCCTTTTGGCAGATCATGGCTTGGCATTTAGGGGAGATGATGAAACATTTGGTTCACCAAACAATGGTAACTTTCTTGGATTGCTTGAATTAATTGTCAAATTTGATCCCTTCCTGATTTATGTGTGCTCACATAAATCAGTATGGAGGTAAAAGCTCTGGTCAGCCATCGTACTTATCAAAAACCATATGTGAAGAGGTTATCCAGTTGATGGCTAATAAAGTTCGAGAATCAATACTAAGCAACATCAAACAGGCAAGTTATTTTAGTTTATCTGTCGATTCAATCCCTGATGTTTTCCATGTTGATCAACTTATTGTCATTGTTAGATATGTTTCTCCTATTGATGGATTACCAGTTGAACGCTTTCTGAGTTTTCTCGAACTGAAACATCGGTGAAAGTATGGCTGAGCTGATACTGAACTACTTCAGTGAACTTAAAATAGATTTCAGTAAATGTAGAGGATAATTATATGACAATGCAGCCAATATGGCTGGAAAGTATAATGGCGTTCAACAAAAAATTCTGAAAAGGAACAAGCTTGCAAAGTTTATTTCATGTGCTGGACATTCCCTAAATCTAGTTGGATGAACCGCAGTTGACTCGTGCCTAGATGCAGTGAATTTTTTTGGCACAATAAATGAGCTTTATTGTTTTTTCTCAGCGTCTACAAAAAGATGGCAGTGCTAAAAAATTTCTTGCCTCCTGAGTCAAAAGTTCCTAAACATTTATCAGACACAAGATGGGAGGCTCAAGCCAAAGCTACTGCAGCTATTAGCGAAAGTTATGCTAACATTGTTGAAGTCCTCAGTCATATTTACTGTGATGAAACTGAAAAAGAAGATACTAGATGACAGGCTGAAAATCTTCTGCAGAAAATGGAAGAATTAATTCATTTTCATGCTTCATCTTTGTACACATTTGCTAGATCAATTTCATAAAGTTAACATGGCACTCCAAAGTTCGCAAATTTCATTGAGCACATGTGCAAATATTTACAGCTCATTATTGCAGTTCGTATCAAACACTTGGGCTAATTTTGATGAAACTGAACAGCAAGCAAAATTTACTCTACCATATGTAGAGTACAAAACTGTCAAAAGAAGGCAGAGAGTATGAAAAAAAGAAAACAATGATGGGACAGCACACAAAGCCTTAGAAGAACTTTCTCCACGAGACAAGTTTAGAGTAAATTCATTTATCACTGTCACGGATGCTCTTGAAGCAAACCTAGACAGAAGTGCAACAGTGTATAGGAGTGTAGCTGGCAATTTTTCATTTTTGGTGAACCTGCAAGCAACCACAGAACAGATTCACAATGGTGTCGAGATGTTGATGCAAGAGTACCCAAAGGATGTTGACCTTAGTCTAGTCCAGAGGTTCCCAAACTTTCTCGGTTCATGGCGCCCTTAGTGTCGCAGTAATTTTTTCACAGCATCCCTAGGCCAAAAGAAATACTTAACAGAGTGGTTTTCGACCTTTTAATATATACCTATATAATATTTTTTTCTTTATATAGAGGTACTAAATAAAGATCAATTACAGATCACCACAAAATTAAAAAGATACAGTACACCTTTTTATAGTGAAATAAATATACAAATGAAAAAAAAAAAAATAATAATAATAACTTTAAGTAACTTAAACCCAAATTACATGGCATCCCTAGAATGTTGTTGTGGCACCCAGTTGAAAACCACTGGTCTAGTCGATGAACTCTTGCACTTCCACGTGCACGTAAAACAAGCTCACCCTGAAAAAGAAAATTTCGGCCACCAAGGTATGTATCAAATAATATTCCAGGAGACAATTCGGACAGCTTTTCCAAATGTGGAAACAATTTTCAGATTGTTCCTGTGTTTAATGGTTACCAACTGTACTGGCAAAAGATAATTTTCTAGACTAAAAAGGATAAAGAATGATCTATGGTCAACAATGTCCCAGGGTCAGTTGCCTGATCTAAGCATTCTCTGCATAGAAAATGATAAACTGCGACTTACTGATTTTAATGATATAATTGATAAGTTTGCATCCAAAAAAGCTTGAGAGAAACTGTTCTGGCTTTGTATATAGTGTAATGTTATAACATTGCTATGATTCCCTTATGAATGTTTTGTGTGAACGTCTTCATTAATTTCATACTTTTGTAAACTTATTAAAGGTTATAATTTTATAAACAATCTTTTTATAAATGCTAAAATTTCAGCAATGTTCTACTTTCATTGAGTAGATAAAGAATAGAACTAGGTTTTGTTTCTCATGATTAGATGCTATTAATTTTGGGCCTCCCAAGGTCTCCTAGCCCAGGGTCTCCAGTTGCTTTAATCCGGCACTGCCCTTCAAGGCCAAAAGTTGACACAACCCTTATGAAAGCAGAGGCTCTTCCCTCTACCCTTGATGGTAGTTCCATCTTTAAGTAAATCCCACATCAGTACACTGTAATCACCACTGACATATAGTGAATCGTTTACTTGCAGATTCTTAATGCATGAAGAACTGCTACTGATAATCAGATTATGAGTATTGCTTCCTCTTGTTGCCCCTCTAGACATGTTGATGTTAAAAACAGTCATCCAATAAATCCCCAGATATCTTGATAGTGTATGAGTGAGCAATCCACAAATTCTAGGCAATAACTGGAAAGTTAAAATTCTCCATTATAAGGCATTCTGATATTCTGGCCCACTCTATTTCTCTATACAGTTATTTGTTATACTCATTACAGTCATTATGCCTATAACACACTGCTACTCTCATTTTTGAATTAAGTATTTAACAATGTTCAACATTAAAAAAACAGCAATTTAAGAGCAGGCCAGTACTGACAATTTTGTTCAACAACAAATCATAACATATCTCTTGATTATTAATTTCTGAAGCAATATTGCAGTTATAATAAAATGGTATACGTTCCTAACTCTCTCTCTAGAACTAACTACTAAATATCCAGGAGATGACTCATCTCCTGGACATTTCATCTCAAAGTACCTTGCAAATGGGAATGAAATCATTTTCATTCTCAATGGGAGAACATTTAGCTTATGTGAATGCGTTCATCACTACATATCTTTTCTTCTTAATATCTAACAACAGCATGTCACTAAAAAACGTCACAGGCATACTAAAGGACAATAATCCACTTCCATTATTATCAAAATATTGCATAATATATTTAATATATTTGTTATTCAGAGTAGTTATGTTATTATCAAATATGTTTTTATATGTTTGATAATGTTTCAGCATGTGTGCTTCACTCAGTTTTGAAAGTTTACTTAGGATTTTACTTTTGTAATTAGGACTACAACAATTATTCAAAATAACAGAAGAATGCTATATTTGATAACAGTATTAAATTCTGAGGGGGTATAATTTGGGAAATATCCTTCTGCACAAAATTAAAGATGCCAGCCTCCATGATCCCAGCATTTTCCAAAATTATCAAAACAGACCTTGACTCAAGACATCCCCAAATCATTTATGATAAACATCTTACCTAAATAATCTATTAGCCATGAGATATGTGCACAGGGTTAATGATATCCAATACAGTATTTCAGCTATTTGTGCTATTCATCTACTCTCTTCACACAGCTGAAACTGCTATCAGCTGTTTTTGAAAATGTTTTCTTTGATTTCTCCACTGAAAATTAAAGAAATCTCTGTTGATTATCCCTGCAAACAGGAAAAGTGTAGGAATCAGGTTATACCCAATTATATGTTGTGTTGAATGGTATTTGTCACAAAAATTTATTGACAGTGAGCTGGCTTTATCAACATGTACTTTCCTCTAATTGGTAATGCTCTCTGGCTTTGTGACATTGAAATGTCATCTGGAATCCAATTGTTGATGTGCACTTCGTTTCATGGAGTGCTTATTTACTGACAGATGGGCATCCAAATGCATTCATTCATTAGAGAGCACAGGCTTTTCGATTTACACTTTGTTCATCAATAGGTTTAAAAGATGTTTTCAAAAATTAATTAAAAATATGTTTTTAATAGGAAAAGTGTATTTAGTAATAGTAATAGTGGCATGAGATGCAAGAAAGCAAGTATATAAGCTTATGTAGCATCATCCAAAAAAAATAATAATAATTCACACAACCATTCCCTCTAAGAGTTTGTCCAGTTCCTCCTTGAATTTATTTAAGCTATCAACTTCCACAACGACAGATGTATGTTTGTTCCAGCAATTAACCACTCGCTGGCTAAAGGCAAATTTCCACACATCTATTCTACAACTGTCTTTCTTCAATTTGAATTTATGCCCCCTTAGGTTCATAATCTGAGCAAGTGGAAGAATCCCATCAGAATTCAGCATGCTCAACCCATTCAAGACCTTATACCCCTCAATCAGATCACCTCGCAGTGCCTAGTCTCCAGCCGCTGCAATTTGCAGATCTTAAGCCTCTTTTGGTAAGAGGAAACCTCCATTCCCCTCATCAATCTTGTTGCCCTTCTCTGTACACGTTCAAGCAAATCTACATCCTTCCTAAAATGAGGCCTCCAGATCTATACGCAGTACTCAAGGCATGGCCTGACCATTGCCTTATACAAAGGGATAATCACCTCCTTTTCCCTGCTAGAAAATCTGACTGCACTATTACTCCCAGGTCTGTTTCATTTTTTACTACCATAAGTGTAGTACCACACAGTTGGTACGTTCCTCTAGGGTTACTTCTACCCATATGCAGTACTTTGCATTTGTCAATGTTAAACTTCAGTTGCCACTTCTCAGCCCATCTGCCCAAATTTTCTAGATCCTGTTGCAGTAGCACATTGCCATTACTGTCATTAACAACCCTGCCAACCTTTGTATCATCTGCAAACTTTGATACTTTTGTATATTCATTGATAAACATACAAAACAATAGTGGACCCAACACCAAACCCTGTGGGACTCCACTAATAACATTATTCCACAAAGAATAGTGTCCATTGATTACCACCCTCTGTCTTCTCCCACTCAACTACCCTTTTATCCATTGTAGCAACTTACCCTTAATACCATTCTGCTCCTGGCACACTATGGCCATAGTTGCCGATGCGTCTAAGAAATCGCTAAATCAACCAACCAACCATTCTGCTCCAATTTGCACAGTAGTCTTCCATGCACAACAGTGTCAAAAGCTTTCCTGAAATCCAAGTATATGGTATCAAAATTTTTCACAGTTCCATTTAGAAAATATCGAAATAATGGTGGAATCAAAAAGTGAACAATTTTGAATTATTTCATGGTGATTACTAAAATTTCCTGCACATCGGGTTACTCAGACCCCACACCTAGAGTAACAATTCTTCACATGACCGGCAATGGATTAACAATTCTTTTAAACTTTTAGAATAATTATTTCTGAATGAAAGAATTTTAAATCCTGGTTGTTAGCAAGGTTAACCCTTCAGTAGTCACATGACCTTTAGTGACCAATTTGTTACATGGATGATAGTGATCATCCATTTTAAAAATTAATTTTTGTGTTTGTGAATTTCTTTATAATCTGGTAATGTATTCAGAGACATGATATGCAGCTTTTAAGTTTATGGAACTAAAAGCAATGTTTTAAATAATCGAGTTACCTGATGTACAATGATAGAAAATATTTTAGTACTTCAGCAACATTTAACAAGAAATAAAAGTGTTGGTTTCCAGCTAATGTGTATTAGGCTATACAGGGTGTAAAATAACATGTGGGACTCACTTCAGGGATGGATTTAGGACCTAAAAACAATAAAAAAAAGTTCACACAAACATAGGTCTGATTTTTTCTTGTTTCTGAGTTACAGCTATTTTTGTATTCCAGCAATTATCTGCTTAATGCTCAAAATGGCCACCACACGCATGAATACAAGCTTGCAAATGCCTCGAACATAGACCTCCTCATCTGCTCAAAAGTTCCAGGTGTCTGTTGGATTTTCTGTTCTGGTCCTGATGGGTCTACCACCATCTGAAACTTATTTTCTAAACGAACCAGTTTCTGCACGGCATTCATTCTGAAAGGTCTTTTTATTTGGCATCAGATGAGTGGGGAAGTTTTCTGCATATAGACATTTTGCCTCAGCTGCATTGCATCTAGTAAGTTCATACATGAGATGCATGTCCATCATCTCTCAATTTGAATAAGCCACCATTATCACAGCCCATGCACAGCATCAAAATGTTAATAACAAGTTCCAAATGTAGTGTCCTTGTCAGTAGAACTAACTGAAATCCTCAGTTAGCCTAGAAATCCTCAAAGAACACTACGGGATCGTGTTTACATAATTATCAGCAAGGCCCTCTATGAGATATCAAGCACTGTTTGTAAACAGTCGAATGGAGCCAGATATACTAACTCAGTTTGTGGAAAAAATTGTTGGAACACAAAAATGGCTGTAACTCAAAAGGAAATGAGGCAAAATCAGACTTATGTTGACATGATTTTTTTTTTAAATTGTTTTCAGGTTCTAAATCCATTCCTGAAGTGGGTCCCCACTTATGATACATACTGTATGTTTTACAAAAAAATGTTTCTCTTTAAAAATAGTAACTCTGTTCTTATTTTGGCAGCACAGTGTGCAGGTAAATCAAAATGGAAACCTATGAAAACCTAAGCACTTTGGCTTGAGTAAAGTGAAATCTGTCATTAATTTCATGAAGGAATACAGATATTCTCAGACATTTTATGATACTTTCTATACCACTTCTATAGTGAATGAATTGTTGTCCTTATTACACTTCAACTTCCCACACATTCACTATGATGAAGAGAGCAATCCAGTTACTGAAGATGTTGCACAAAACAAAATGTCTAAAAATTATCTGTATTCCTCATAGAAGTTAAAAGACTATCACTCGAAGCAAGTTGAAATGCTGAGATTTTCACTATTCTCCGAAATAATGACTGCACTACACTTTATTACAGTAAAAATACAGAAATGCTACATTTTATTACATACATTTTATACAGAAAATCACTAGATTTTATTACAGTAAAAATTCACATCTTCCTAAGTTTTCTGTTTGACTTACAAATACAACAGTATTTGTTAGTGACACAATTTGTCACATGTCAAATTAAAAATTAATTTTTGTGTTGTGAATTTCTTTTTTCTTTATAATATTTACAAATACTTCTTTCTTTATAATATAAATACAATATTCGTAAGTCAAACAGGAAACTTATAAAGATGCAAATTTTATTTCAAGTGCTACATTATGAAATATTGCTATTATTACAGACCATGTTCAGAACAATAAAAATTTATAAAAAAGAGTAACCTTTAATGATATGTAGGACCTTTCAATTGAATTTTATTTGTCAGGGAAGATATAATTATTTTGATTCTGCCATGATTGTTCAAACAATTTACATGCCACCATGATTGGAGAAAATTCACTAAAACTTTTCCAATGTTATCTGGATGTAGTGCAATCATGGTCACTACATCCAATACCATCAGCTTCAACAGTATTGTCTCCATCTTCTGAATTATTTAGTTCCAGGGGTGAAAAAAACCAGCATGGGCACTAGGACATTGCCCAGCTTTGCCTCACTGAGCCCACTTCCTCCTTCAATTTCTCTTTTCTGTAACTCTTGGCTGAGGTCTGGGCTCCTACTTGGTGTCCACACCCAGGGTAGCTACATCCTCCCAATATCTCTGCCCACCCAATATCTCTATTTATTTCATAATCCATACATTAATTAATCTCACTCTAACAGTTATGTTTCAACCCAGCATTAAATTCATATGCACCAATTTGTCTATAATACTACATGGAAATGTCTATTTACACATAAACAAAATAACTACATGATTACACACAAAACAGGAATGTTTGACTCTAGAATCGAAACTAAAACCAAAATAATAATGAGGCTGGAATAAAATAACTGCATGTTTACACAGTGAACAAGAGTGCTGCATCTGAAATTGAAACTGGAATCGTAATGAGACTGATCACACGGAAAACTATATCATACACCCATTTGACCAACAGCTGACCTCAAATCGCACTGGAACTACGAACTAAAGTTAGATAAGAAGGTATTGAGAATTTCATCCTTACAAATGCAAGTACCAAACATGCCAACAGTTTTAAATATGGTGGATAACCAAAAATATTATCCAGAATTTTTATGTGTTGTCATTCATCTCTTTTCTTACACTACTGCTTGAGGTGGAAGAGGAAACAAAATACACATACACAAAATAACTGAGAGCAAAGTGGAGAAGAAATTGTTGGAGTTAAACATAAGAAAAGGACCTGGGGTGGATGGGATCTATCCAGTTATATTAAAGGAGGCAGCAAAGCAACTAAGCAAACCCTTAGCCATAATTATGAGAGCATCCTTGGACTCAGGGGGAGGTCCTCACGGACTAGAGATGTGCAAATGTAATCCCAATTCACAAAGGGGGGATCAAAGGGTGACACGAGTAATTACAGACCAGTTAGTTTAACTTCTGTTCCAGGTAAAATAATGGAGTCACTGGTTAAAGATGCATTGCAAGATCATCTAGACAAGATTGCAGCAATAATTCACACAGCATGGGTTTGTTAAGGGAAAGTCTTGTCTGACAAATTTGATAGGATATTATGATGTGGTTACAAAGGAGCTGGATGCAAAAAATAATTTTGATATCATATATTTGGATTTCAGGAAAGCTTTTGACACTGTTGCGCGTGGAAGACTATTGTACAAATTGGAGCAAAATGGTATTAAGGGTAAATTGCTACAATGGATAAAAGGATGGTTGAGTGGGAGAAGACAGAGGGCGGTAATTAATGGGTGCTGCTCTTCGTGGACTAATGTTATTAGTGAAGTCCCACAGGGTTCGGTGTTGGGTCCTCTGTTATTATATATATCAATTATCATTGATATATTTATCAATGATATTGATGAAGGTATATCAGGCTTAGTGTTGAAGTTTGCAGATGATACAAAAGTTGGCAGAGTTATTAATGACAGTAATGGCAGTGTGCTACTGCAACAGGATCTAGATAATTTGGGCAGATGGGCTAAGAAGTGGCAACTAAAGTTTAACCTTGACAAATGCAAAGTACTGCATATGGGGTAGAAGTAACCCCAGAGAAACGTACCAAATGTGTGGTACTACACTTAAGGTGGTAAAAAATGAAAAAGACCTGGGAGTAATTGTGCAGTCAGATATGAAGTTTTCTGAGCAATGCAGACAGGCTGCCAGGGCAGGTCATGGGGTTTTGTCAATGATATATAGGAATTTTGCTAGCAGGGAAAATAAGTGATTGTCTTGTCCTTCTGTATAAGGCAATGGTCAGGCCATGCCTTGAGTACTGCGTACAGGTCCAGAGGCCTCATTTTAGGAAGGATGTAGATTTGCTTGAGCGTGTACAGAGAAAGGCAACAAGATTGGTGAGGGAATGAAGGAGAGGCTTAAGTTCTGCAAATTGCAGTGGCTGGAGTCTAGGCACCTGCACGGTGATCTGATTGAGGTGTATAAGGCCTTGAATGGGTTGAGCACACTGAATTCTGATGGGATCCTTCCATTTGTTCAGATTACGAACCTAAGGGGGCATAAATTCAAATTAAGAAAAGACAGATGTAGAACAGATGTGCGGAAATTTGCCTTTAGCCAGCAGGTGGTTAATTGCTGGAACAAACTTCCATCTGTTGTTGTGCAAGTTGATAGGTTAAATAAATTTAAGGAGCAATTGGACAGGCATTTGGAGGGAATGGTGTGAGTTTTTTTTTTTTTTTTTTGGCTAATGATACTTGCTTTCTTGCATCACATGCCACTACTACTACTACATGTAGGGGTTACTAGAGGCCTAGTTTCTTATCAAGGATCAGAAAAGACAACAGTATAAAACTTGTGTAACATAACATTTACATAAATACAAGTTAATATAATATAATGTGGACAAGCCTTCTAAATGCCAAAATGTGGGAGCCAACTTGTTTATAACTTACAATGTGTTATAAGCCTTGTGTGGGACTTAGTTTTCAATGTGTGAACTGCTCCATAGACGTTATTTTAATTATTTATGCTCATGTCATATATAAATAAAGGTATAAGAAGCAAACTAAAAACATACTTCAGCAACTTCGTTACTGGTACCCTTTTTCTTCTTCTTTGATTTTGATTTTGATTCACTTGGTGGCAGTGGAGATTTTGTACCCTGAGCAACTTTTAATTTATCTGTTTTAAAATTACTGCTCTCATCAGTGAGCGTTGATTCCTCCAAATCATCATCTTCTAATTTTAATACAGCAAATCTGGATGCACAAGCAGTAGCCATTTACGGGGAGGGGAAATTTAAAATCAGGATAGGGTTCTTATTTTTTATAGTACTTCAAATTCTTTTACACTGAACTGTTTCAGCTTTGGGGAACAAGTGATTTGCAGACGCTCGGTGTTCGAGGCACCAACTTGAATATTCAATTCTATGATTAAAATCATCTAAATAACAAAAGACGAAGCATCCTGGAAACAATATATGTCAACACATACACAGAAAAACACAGACTAATATATAAATAGCTTTTATATTTTTTTAATTGTTATTTAAACTACAAAATATCTTATAAACACAGGCAACTCATAAAAACGTCAGAATATCACGTTGGCCGGAAATACATTAGCTCCCTCTATTTTCAAAATTGTCGGTGCAGGTCGTGCTTTTAGGACTTTTTTCAGTTGTGTAAATTGGTTACAAGTTGTTATCGGACGTTTTTAAAATAAAACGCACCCCACATTTCGCTCAGTTTCAGATTTTGAAAGCTTGCTTTGTGTTTCATTTGTTTGTCGTAAGGACTAGGATATCGTGACAAAATAGAAACATTCGATTTCTTTTTTTGTTTCTTCAGTTGTGCTGTTCGAACAGAAATGACAGCTGCTGCATCGGCTGCTATAAGTGCTGCCAAACAAGCACTTCGCATAGAATTAAAAAAGAAGATGAGACTTTTAACACATGAAGAGAGATTGCGACAGTCAAAACTGGTTACCGAAAAGGTTAGATGAATATGTTTATGATATACTATTGATTTTAAAAATTAGATTTGTGGTTAAGTGCGGCGGTGTGACACTGGTCACAATGAAAACCCGTGATCAACTAATGTATCTATTCAACTTAGTCATCAGTGAAAGTGCCACCGCAACATGTGGCAAAAACCATACGAGCTGGTCCAGCTGAATCAGTTCTTCACATAATTAAAACTCCTAAAAGAGGATTTGTAAGTAGAATTGCCAGCTCGTGGAGAGTTAATTCTGGGGGATTTTATCAATTTTTTTAATCGGTTAGAATAACAACTGATGCGAAAAATGAAATTTGTTGATTTGGGGGGGGGGGGGGAGTACATATATATTTAGGCATCATTTTATTGTAGAACATAATAAAAGTAATAATCTGATAATAAGTAGTAATGGTAAAAAAAAAGTTAACTTACAAAAAAATTTCATTAACTTTTAAAAAAATAGAGATTATTTATTAAATTTGAATTTCTCTGAACCGTTTCTTACTGTCAGTAATGTCCAAAAGATCAGATTTTGATAATACAATGGCATGCAAATTTGTACAAGAATAATTAATAGAAAGGCATGCAAATATCTTCAAAAACAGTTGAAAAGGCAGGTGAAATTTTATAAGAATAATTAAGATTGCCACAGTCTACACTTGAATCTCTGCCTTTAACTTGAACTTTGCTAAATTTGTTTTGACCTTTGAATCAAAGGTGTAAATATAGCAATATACTTCATTTTCTGTACCTTTAGTGGTGTTTTAGGGCACTGAGATGATCCAGAGATGAATTACATGACACATTAGAAACAGTCCAAAAACAAGTTACCATGAACAAAACAGCTAATCTCTTAGCATTAGTAGAGGCACACAATGCAAGAAAGCAAGCTTATGCAGCATCAGCCAAAAAAAAAAAAAAAAAAAACAAGCTCCAATTTCACCCCTCTATTCGTTCTAAATACCTGCCAGCTCAGCTTTAAATTTATTTAGGCTATTAACTTCCACAACAAAAGATGGAAGTCTGTTCCACCAATCAGCTACCTGCTGGCTAAAGTCAAACTTACGCACATCTATCCTACAACTGTCTTTCCTCAATTTGAATTTATGCCTCTCAGGTGATTATTCTGAGTAAGAGTAAGAATCACATCAGCATTGAGCATGCTCAAACCATTCAAGGCTTTATACACCACAATCAGATCACCTCACAGGTGCCTAGTCTTCAAACGCTGTAATTTGCAAAACTTAAGCCTTTCTTTGTAAGAGCAACCCTTTGTTCCATTCACTAATCTTGTTGCCCTTCTCTGCACTCGTTCCAACAGCTCTACATCCTTCTTAAAATGAAGCCTCCAGACTTGTATACAGTACTCAAGGTATGGCCTAACCATTGCTTATACAAGGGGATAATCGCCACCTTATCCCTACTAGAAAAATTCCTGTATATCATTGACAAGACACCATGAGCTACTCTTGCAGACCATCTACACTGCTCAGGAAACTTCATATCTGCTTGCACAATTACCCCCAGGTCCTTTTCGTTCTCTACCACTGTCAGTTTAGTACCACAGAGTTGATATGTTACTCTGGGGTTACTGCTTCCCATATGTAGTACTTTACATTTGTCAATGTTAAACTTCATTTGCCACCTCTCAGCCCATCTGCTCAACTTTTCTAGATCCTCTTGCACCAGCAGCAGCATATTATCATTAGTGTTATTAACAACTCTGCCAACCTTCGTATTGTCTGCAAACTTGGAATTAAGCGTGATATACCATCATCAGTATCATTTATAAATACAGAAAACAACAATGGACCCAACACTCTGAACCCTGAGGGACTCCACTAATAACATTAGTCCACAAAGAGCATCGTCCATGATTACCACCCTCTGTCTTCTCCCACTCAACCATCCCTTTATCCATACCATAGCAGCAATTTGCCTCCAGTGCCATTTGTGCAGCAGTCTTCCATGTGCAACAGTATCTAAAGCCTTTCTAAGATCCAAATATATGATATTAAAGTTATTCCCTGCATCCAGTTGCTTTGTGACCACATCATAGTATCCAATCAGATTGGTCAGACAAGACTTCCCCCTTAACAAGCCCATGTGTCCAAGCTATAACTGAAGTCTTGTCTAAATTACATGACAATTTGTTTTGATCTTTGAATCAAAGGTGTAAATATAGCAATATACAGTACTTCATTTTCTGTACCTTTAGTGGTGTTTTAGGGCACTGAGATGACTTATATGACATATTAGAAACAGTCCAAATATAAGTTAACTTTAACAAAACAGCTAATCTCTTAAGAACTAATAACAATGAGAAGTACCAATGATATCAATATTTGCTGATTCTATAGAGGCAGTGTTAGTGGATCGGAAAAACTGCTAGCTTTGGGGGGGGGATTCACAGACTAATAGCTTAACGGTAGCCACAGGCAGAGGTGAAAGTGATTCTTGCACTGCTTCTATTGGAATGAGCAGTAGCTTGGAAATCGAGGTACTGTGGATTTCAAGGGCTGCTGGGAATCATTGTGGAACTAGTAAATACATGGATTGTGCTAGGTTAACTAAGAATAAGAATAGGTGTATATATACTTGCATGTAGACCAATGCTAGGAGTACAATAAATAAATTTGATGAATTTGGAAGTGCTGGTCAAAACATCAGAAATGAATATTGTTGGGATATCAGAGACATGGTGCCACATGGATATAAGTAGTGCAGAATTGGAATTGGAAAGTATAATGTGTACAGCAAGGATAAACAGGACAGTTAGTGAGGGGGGGTTATGCTGTTAGTTAAGAAGCACATAAAATCTAAGGAATAGGCATTGGTGGACGATGCAATGTTGTCAGTGTGTTGTGACAAAACACTGGGAAAGGGAAAATGAGAGGTGTGCATTATAGGCCTAATGAATCTGATAAATATAATGAGCAATTGTTCAGAGAAATAAGAGTGGGCCAGTAAATCAGAATGTCTTATAATGGGGGATTTTAACCTTCCAAATACTGACTGGAACTTGTGGGTTGGTCACTCGCACACTAGCAAGACTTTTGTGGATTTATTGGACGACTGTTTTCTTCAGCAACATGTTCGAGAAGCAACGGAGGGAGTAATACTCTTGATCTGATTATCAGCAGTGATTCTTCATTTGTTAAGAATCTGCAAATGAAGGAACCAATAGGTGGGAGTGATCACAGTGTACTGATGTGGAGTTTATTTAAATATGTAACTACCATCAGGGGTAAGGGAAGAGTTTTTGCCTTTGTAAAAGTGACTACAGTGGCCTCAGAGAGCTTTTAAATTCTTATCAGTGGGATCAACTGATGATGTTACCAATGGTGAATTCTAAATGGGAGGCCTTCAGGGACTTAATCTTGGAGGTTACTAGGCTTTTCATACCAACTAAGAAATACTGTTCAAGGTTTAGGCCTAAATGGATATCAGATGAATTAATGAGATTCGTAGCAGAGAAGAAAAATGCATGGGATGCATATAAATTATCAGGCAACACAGAAGCTTATTGCAGATATTAGCTAGTCTGTAATCAAGTCACAAAGGAGGTTAGGCAGGCAAAGGCAGATTATGAGAAATCTTTGGCAAAGGATGCAAAGAAACGCATCCTTAAGTAAATTCTAGACAGAGAGGGATGAATCTGATTGGTCCACTTAACATAGATGGTTTGACTATTGATGATCCTGCGCAGGTAGCTGATAAACTGAATGAGTATTTTGCATCTACATTCGCACATAAGGAGTTATTCAAGGAGGGGAATGCCAGAAGTTTATCAAACTCTAACAGGGAGCTAAGTGATTTTGTAATAACTGAAAGCAAAGTGGAGGAGAAATTGTTGAAGTTAAACATAAGGAAGGCACCTGCAGCATACTTCCTTGGACTCAGGGGAAGTCTCCATGGACTGGAGATGTGTAAATTTGTCTGCAATTCATAAAGGGGGATCAAAGGGTGACACGGGTAATTACAGACCTGTTGGTCTAACTTCTGTTCTGGGTAAAATAATGAAGTCACTAGTTAAGGAAGCGATGCAGGATCATCTAAACAAGACTGCAGTTATAGTTCAGACACAGCATGTGTTTGTTAATTGGAAGTCTTGTCTGACAAATTTGATTGGATGCTATGATGTGGTCGCAACAGAATTGGATGCAGAGAATGATTTTGATATCATATACTTGGATTTTAGGAAAGCTTTTTGATACTGTGGCACATGGAAGACTACTGTACAAATTGAAGCAATATGGCATTAAGGGCAAGTTGGTACAATGGATAAAAGGATGGTAGAGTAGGAGAAGACAGAGTGGTTATCAGTATATACTTGGATTTTAGGAAAGCTTTTTGATACTGTGGCACATGGAAGACTACTGTACAAATTGAAGCAATATGGCATTAAGGGCAAGTTGGTACAATGGATAAAAGGATGGTAGAGTAGGAGAAGACAGAGTGGTTATCAGTGGACACTGCTCTTCATGGACTAATGTTATTAGTGGAGTCCCCCAGTGTTCGGTTTTGGACCCATTGTTGTTTTCAATATTTATCAATGATATTGATGAAGGTATATCAGGGTTAATATCTAAGTTTGCAGATGATACAAAGGTTGGCAGAATTGTTAATGACAGTAATGATAGTACGCTACTGTAACAGGATCTTGAAAAGTTGAGCAGATGAGCTGAGAGGTGGAAACTGAAGTTTAACATTGGCAAATGTATAGTACTGTTTATGGGTGGCACTACACTCAGCAGAGTGGAGAATGAAAAGGAATGGGTAATTATGTAGTCGGATATGAAGTATTCTGGGCAGTGCAGACAGGGATAAGGTAATGATTATCCCCTTGTATAAGGCAATGGTCAGGCCACTCCTTGGGGATAATAGTTAGGCCTTGAGCCCTAAAGTGAGGGCTCGAGTCCTGTATGCCTGGAGCTCTCATTTTAGGAAGGTGTTGAGCTACTTTGAAAGAGTACAGAGAAGGGCAACGAGATCAGTGAGTGGAACCAAGTTTTGCTGTTATGAAGATAGGCTTAAGTACTACAAATTGCAGCATCTGGAGACTAGGCACCTGCAAGGTGATCTGATTGAGGTGTTATAAGGCCTTGAATGGTTTGAGCAAGCTCAATGCTGATGGGATTCTTTCTCTTGCTCAGATTCAACACCTGTGGGGGCATAAATTCAAATTGAGGAAAGATGGTTGTAGAATAGGTACGTGGAAATTTTTTTTTTAGCCAGAGGGTGGTTGATTGCTAGAACAAACTTCCATCTGTTATTATGGAAGTTGACAGCTTAAATAAATTCAAGGCTGAACTAGATAAACTTTTGGAGTGAATGGATAGGGGAAATGGTAAGGAAGGAAGCCTGTGGCTTATGCTGCACCAGCCAAAAGAATTTCCCGAGTTACTCTGAGAGAGAGAGAGAGAGAGAGAGAGAGAGAGAGAGAAGAAAGGAATCACTAAGAAGGAGAAGAATGATGATATCCAGCTCAGGACCCTGGGTGTGCCAAGCTCATACTCACTAGATGTGAGCCCCTGGGGCTGAATGTACTGTTGGTGTTCTGAGGGTGGAAGCGGTGGTGTTATGGTTTGAGTACTGTTTTTGGGTACTGGATCACCATTAATCAAATACTCGATGGGAACATCTGCCTTTCTATCGTTGCCGACCAAAAAGGTGGAGTGCACCAAACCATATGTGTTAAATTTTATTTTAAAATCAGAAAAACCGTGTGAAACATTTGATCTTAAAATAGCATATGGGAACTCTGTAGTGGGCACTATACAGAAGTTTCTGACTGGCAGTGCTTCAAAAAAGCATAGAGAGTCTTTTAAAAGTGGTTTGCAATTTGAATGGTCTTTAGTAATAATGGTATCAAGTCTATAGTGAAAACTTTGGTATTAAATGACTGAAGAGTACTTGTTTGTGAAATTGCTGAAGAAACTTGTATCTCCATTGATCTTGTCATTCCATTTTACTGAAAACTTTGAGCACAAGACCAAATTCGTGTCACAGCTCTGAACAAAGGAACAATATGAAAAATCACTTTCTCCCAGTCAGACTATGCCTCATTGTTTGGGATTCCTATAGGTAGATCTACTTGAAGAAACTCAGAGCTATCCAGTATACCTTCATAAAGTACATCTCCTCCAGGAATCCTCTGTTTTACTGCTTCTGTTACTATCAGTCACAGTGTATATGCAACTGATTAATTCTCATTCCCCTCCTGGGCTAACCAGACATCAACACACTTTCCATATCCATCCATTGAACAGTGATATTACAAAATACAGTCCTATGATCCAGGGTTATGGAAACCCTGGTTTTCATTCATCTGAAGATGCAGCATCCAGGCACCAACCTGCCAAGGACTCCTCATGATGGTATCGCATATTTCTTGAATATAAATTATGCTTTATCTGTTAGGAACCATATATACAGAAAAACTTGGAAGATCCATAGCACAAACAATTCATTCAAAGAAATTATTTTTTGGGGAAGTTATACCTCCCAACTTACACCAATAATAGATTGCATTGTCTTATCTTAATTGAAAAAAATCTAAATCAGGAATTATCTGCCTCAAGTAGTACTATAATTAAAAATGAATGATTCTTTCATATACATAATTTTGTGTATGGTTTTTTTTAATGATTTTTTTGTAATTTATTTACTTCATTTTCAAATAAAATTTAATGCTCTTTGTAAATTTTGTGAATAAAAAACTGCAGGCAGAAAATTTCTTTTATATATAAAGACTTTTCTTTATATAATTTTATTTCTTAATGCATATGCATGTATAAAACATCCAAAATGTGTCAATAAAATTAGAATCTAATAAAATTTAGATTTTTAAAATATTTAAAAATATTAAAAATATTTATCAAATAGAAGGAAAGTTTCATATGTATATTCTGTCCCTAGTTTTTTTTAAAAAAACATTAATTTTGTGTGTAATAGGTCAATAGTCTTAAATAATTTTATTTTAAAACCCAACAAGCTTGCCTGTCAGAAAGGCTAATTAAATTTTTTATGTTACCAGCAATTATCAGTACTGAGTGTACTCTCTTCAAGTATCTGAGTGGTCTCAGCTCAAGATTCTTAAGTACTTTTTTTTTTTTTTTATACTAATATTTATTAGATGATTTAAGCATTATTTTACAAATGTTCACTCTAGTTTATAAAGTTAGTTAAAACTGTCAAAATGGTTTTCAAAAAACTAATTTTAGATTTGTAAAAACTATTTAATTTTAATAGTTACTAGTGGGCTCCGCCCCCTGTTCGCTTTGCTCGCCAACCCCTGCGACGAGAGATAAAAGGTGATAAAAGAAAATAGAAAGTGTGTAAGAAAAAACTATAGAAAGTAAAATTGTGTAAATGAGTTATTAATAATTGCATGTTCTATCTTAGCCTCTTGACCGGACAGGCTGATGGCTATGCTGGCCCTCAGAGGCCTCATGGTTATCCAAGCTGACACCATGCTATAGCTTTTTCTGGCTGGCGTGGTGTATGATGCTGACACTGGCCATTTGGGTAACCCCCAGGCCAGTGTGAGACAGAGCTGCAAAAAAAGCACGCTCCGCCATAATCTTTCTTTATGTTCTTTTATTCCTACCACCTGGGGTGGTTGTCTCCCCTTCCCCCACCCTGAGTGACCCCTACTCCCTTTTGCCTGGTGGCTCACCTCACCACCCACTTTCAACTTCCACTCACTGGACCAGGAGGGGCATCCTGTACCAGGGGTCCCTTACTGTCTCACCCTTTCAAATCAGGCTGGTGCCTCAACTCCCCTCTGTTCTCTACCACTTTTTATCCCTCCCTCTTCCTATCTCCTTTCAATAAAAAATTTTTATTTTTGGGATATCCTTGAATGCCTAGGCTACCCCAGAGTTCGCCCCACCAGAGCTTTCTTCTCTCCTAATGTGTCCTGACCCACCTCCCTGGGGTAGTGACAGAAACTGGGAGTGTTAATGGCTCTCCACAGGTCCCCAGCCTAAATAGCCAGAGGAACAACACAATATACACTAATACTTCACACAACGCACACCCTGCCTTACGCAGAGTATTGTATTCTACACAGAGTAAAAACGCGGAGTTGGGGGCGACCCCAGGCAAAAATCCCTGTCACTATGATTGATATCTAATCAGCAGATGACCTATGTAATCATTTACCTGTGCATTTGTAGTGCGCAGCATTCTCAAATTTGAATAAATATCGCTATGTAATTATTTACCTGCGTTAACATAAGTTGCTTAGGGAAAGGCTTTTTTGATTGGGGTTCTATAATGCATGAGGAATATTGTTGCACCCAAAAGAGAAGGTTTAAAATATTTAATTGAAATATATACAAACTACAAATATTTATAAAATACTAAACCAGTGGTTTTCAACCAGGGTGCCGCAACATTCCAGAGGTGCCACATAATTTGGGTTTAAGTTACTTAAACTTATTATTATTTTTTAATTTATATGTTTATTTCATTATAAAAAGGTGTACAGTATCTTTTTAATTTTGTGATGATCTATAATTGATGTTTACTTAGTACCTCTATATAAAGAATAAAATTATATACTGTGTGTATATATACAGGGTGTCTCAAAAATATTGGTACAAACGTTTAGGGGAGGTAGGTAACATCTAAAGGAATGTGAATTGCATAGGAACCCATAAACGGAAACGTCATGGGAAAGTAGTAGCAGAGGCACAAGAAGCAGAAATGACACAAGACAGTAATTAGTGGCAAACGTTTATTTGACATAATATTAACAATGGAGTATGAGATGGATGCATTTCATGATATTACAACAGATGCTCGAAGGTTCCACCATGAGGCGCGATGCATGCGTGACACCGATGCAGCATGGATTGGCGGACATGGTCGAACACACTGGAGTTTCTTTGACAGTAGCAGCAGCGCAGACGAGTCTCACCACGAGACCCATTTCCGTCTCCACAGACGATTCATACACGATAGATTTGAGGGCCCCCCACAGAAAGAAATCAAGGCTCGATAAATCAGGTGAGCGTGGAAGCTAGGCAACAGGTCCACCACAGCCAATCCATCGATGCCCAAAACGCCTGTTCAAATGGTCACGAACACACCTTCCATAAAGGACAGGCACCCCGTCATGTTGAAATCAAATGTTGCGTCTCACATTTGCTGGAACATCGTCAAGTAACCCTGGTAGAGCTTGTTCAAGAAGGATCCGATATTTAGCGGAGTTCATGAAGGATGGTAACAGGTATGGGCCGATTAAGCAGTCACCGACCGTACCTGCCCACACATTTATTGCGAAGCGATGTTGTGCCGCATGGGGGCGCACACCATGTGGGCCCTCTGCTAATCCATACACTAGGTTCGTGTCTGCCAGCTCACAGTTCGTATATCGATGCATGCTCTTCGGGAGGCGACTACTGCTTGAATGAGTAAACCAGAAATTTTCCCTCTCCCGAGCTGATGAACAGCGCCGTGTACCGGTGATGTTTCCAGTTATGGTTTCCTATGTGATTCACATTCCTTTAGGCCGACCGGGCTAGCCGAGTGAGTAAAGCCTGCCCGGCAACCCAAAGGTCGCGGGTTCGATTCCTGCCTCGGGCTTGGATCAAAGTACTGCAAAAACCTTGGGAGGTGCAATATGGCCACAGAAGCCGATGCGCCAACAACTACCAAATCAAAAAAAAAAAAAAAAAATCACATTCCTTTAGATGTTACCTATGTCCCCTAAAAGTTTGTACCAATATTTTTGAGACACTCTGTATATATAAATAATTTGTATTACGAAATGCAATTTTTATAATTATATTATTGTAATAAATATCATATAATATATATTTTTTAATATTTTTATATATATATATATATATATATATATATATATATATATTGAGAAAATTGAGTAGGGGTGCCATTATTAAAAAAAGATTGAAAACCACTGTCCTAAACTATTTTACAAATATACAATATTCATTAATGTACAAAAAAAAAAACGTTACAATGGAACATCAAATGATGCACGTGCACGAGGTGGTGAACGTTTTGGAGGCAATTGTCAATAATTAATTGCAATTGTAGTGACGTAATTGCCTCGCCCTCTTCTACCATTGACTTGAATAAATATCACTAGGAGGAAAACATTAATCTTTAGACTGATATCTGTGATTAAATCATTTATTTTCCAGTTTGTGTAAAAATGATAATTATGTCATAACAGTCATTAATTTTTTTGAATGGTGTAACAGATGAGGTAAGTATGGAAAGCATAATCATCTTACTTACCCAGGAAAAAATTAGAGAATACGGTGCTATGAACATGGTTTGTTAGCATTTTATTGACTGTGAGACTGTTACCCTCTAAGAATATGGTTCAGAGGGACATACAATTAATAAAGAGTTTTATGTTGAAGTAACAAACAGTCTGTGATGCAGATTGGAAAAATGAAACTCCAAAGACTGGTTGCATCATTACATTCACTGCTGCTTATAATGAGTTTTTTGGATAGACTTGGAATCCCTCTAGTCCAGCAACCCTCGTGTTCACTAGATTCCTTATGACTTTTTTTTGTTTCCTAGACTGGAAAAAGTGATTTTAATTAGCATTAGTAGAGGCATTTGATGCAAGAAAGCAAGCTTATGCAGCATCAGCCAAAAAAAAAAAAAACCACTTCCACTTCACCTCTCTGTTCGTTCGAAATACCTGTCCAGCTGAGCCTTAAACTTATTTAGCCTATCAACTTCCACAACAAGGGATGGAAGTCTGTTCCACCAACCAACCACCCGCTGGCTAAAGGCAAATTTCCGCACGTCTGTCCTACATCTGTCTTTTGTCAATTTGAATTTATGCCCTCTCAGGTGATTATTCTGAGCAAGAGGAAGAATCCCATCAGCATTGATCGTGCTCAAACCATTCAAGGCTTTATACACCTCTATCAGATCACCTCGCTGGTGCCTAGTCTCCAGACACTGTAATTTGCAAAACTTAAGCCTTTCTTCGTAAGAGCACCCCTTTGTTCCATTCACTAATCTTGTTGCCCTTCTCTGTACTCGTTCCAGCAGCTCTACATCCTTCTTGAAATGAGGCCTCCAGACCTGTATACAGTACTCTAGGTGTAGCCTGACCATTGCCTTATACAAGGGAATAATCACCTCCTTATCCCTGCTAGAAAAATTCCTATATATCATTGACAATACACCATGAGCTACTCTTGCAGCCCATCTGCACTGCTCAGAAAACTTCATATTTGCCTGCACAATTACCTCCAGGTTTTTTTCATTCTCTACCACTGTCAGTGTAGTACCACAGAGTTGATACGTTGCTCTGGGGTTGCTGTTTCCCATATGTAGTACTTTACATTTGTCAATGTTAAACTTCATTTGCCACCTCTCAGCCCATCTGCTCAACCTTTCCAGATCCTGTTGCAGCAGCATAGTGTCAGTAGTGTCCTTGACAACCCTGCCAACCTTTGTATCGTCTGCAAACTTGGACATCAAGCTTGATATACCATCATCAGTATCATTTATAAATACAGAAAACAATAATGGACCCAACACTGAACCCTGAGGGACTCCACTAATAACATTAGTCCACGATGAGCAGTGTCCATTGATTACCACTCTGTCTTCTCCCCCTCAACCACCCCTTTATCCATAGCAGCAATTTGCCTCCAATGCCACACTGCTCCAATTTGTGCAGCAGTCTTCCATGTGCAACAGTATCAAAAGCCTTTCTAAGATCCAAGTATATAATATCAAAGTTATTCCCTGCATCCAGTTCTTTTGTGACTGCATCATAGTATCCAATCAAATTGGTCAAGCAAGACTTCCCCTTTACAAAACCATGCTGTGTCCGAGCTATAACTGAAGTCTTGTCTAGATGAACCTGCAGTGCTTCTTTAACCAGTGCCTCCATTAATTTTCCTGGAACAGAAATTAAACTCACAGGTCTATAATTACTTGTCAGCCTTTGATCCTCCTTTGTGAATTGGGGTCACATTTGTACATCTCCAGTCTGCGGGTACCTCCTCTGAGTCCAAGGAAGCTCTCATAATTATGGCTAAATGTTTTATTTTAATGATGAGCAAAGAATAATTTAACCCCTGTTTTTTGAAATTTGTTTTTCATTAGTGGGAAAGTGAATCCATTCATGCACCTAGTTGACATGTGGGTGGCCAATGCAATGATGAGTCAGTTTGGTGTGACATAAACTCTGGGAAAACAAAAATGAGAGTCTGAGTATGCTATATAGGCCATAGTATGTTATGAGTATAACAAACAGCTGTACAGACAAATAGAGTGAGTTGATAAATCAGGATGTCTTATAATTGGGGATTTTAGTTTTCCAGATATTTAATGCAACTTATGCATTGGTTACTCATTCAGTAGCAAGACTTTCTGGGATTTATTGAATAACCTTTCTACCTGAGCATTTTAGTGAAGCAGCAAGAGAAATCAGTACCTTTTGGTCTGATTATGAGCAGTGATTCTTTGTGTATTGGAATCTCCAGGTAAAAGAACCAGTAGGTGGCAGTGATAACAGTGTATTAATGTAGAATCTACTTAAAGATAACTATGTCAAAGGTAAGATATAACTTAAGATATATCACAGGGTATTGGTGTGAATATAACAGTGTATTGATGTGGGATTTCATAGGATAGAACTATGTCAAAGGTAAAGAGGAAGGAATTTTCCTTTTTGTAAAGGTGACTACATTGAAGCTTAGAACCTAAATGAATATCTGGTACAACACCGAGAAAATATAAAGAAGAGACTGTGCGACACCGAGAAAAAATATTGGCAATCAGTTATTGAACTTTTAATATACACAATACAGTATTTATCGGGGCAATGTATTGCTTTGAGGTTCTTCCAAAAATTTATATGATAAGGACAATAGTAACTTTCTAAAATTAGTAGAAACCATTGCTAAATTTGATTCAGTAATGTCAGAACATTTACTTCGCATTCAAACATCGCAAAAAAAAAGAATATTGCACATTATTTTGGAGATAATATACAGAATTCATATAATTTCCGAAGGTATAAAACAAAATATTTTAGTTATGGTTAAAAATGCAAAATATTATTCTTTAATTCTTGATACAACTCCGGATATATGCCTAATAGAACAGTTAATGCTTGTTATCAGGTTTTTGTATCTTAATAAAGATAAAAGCATTGCAGAAATTCACGAATATTTTTTGGGATTTTACTCTGTCAACGATACCACTGGCCGGGGATTATATAGATTTATTTCAAATCATTTAAATTCATTAATGGGCTCCAACAAAAAATTATTGAAGCAAATTCTAGAGCCTTCTTTGTACCATGTTCTGCTCACTCTTTAATTTTAGTAGTCAATGATGCAGCAAAAATTTTTTGAGATATTTGATTTTTTTTTCATTATACAGGAATTATTCAATTATTTTTCCTCATCTACTAAGCATTGGGCTATATTAAAATCCCACGTTCAAAATTTAAGTCTAAAATCGGTATCAAATACAAGATGGGAAAATCGAAAAATAGAAGCAATAAAGCCTCTTAAAATTAACATTTTGGAAATTTATCAGGCCCCTTGGATATAACTGATGATAATACTAAAGATATCAATTCAAGAGCTCAGGCTAATAATCTTATTTCAAAAATAACTTCATTTAAATTTCTTTGCTCAATCATTATTTGGCATATTTTTAGCCAAATTAATGTCATCAGCAAAATGATGTAGAACCCGTCATTTAATATAGAAACAGTTACTGAACATGTTGAATATCTTGTAAATCATTTAAAAAATTATAGAAAAGACCAGAAATTTGAAAATGTTATTGATTCTGCAACACAAATAGCGAATATTTTGGATATTGATCCTGTTTTTCCCGAGGTTCGAAAAAGACCAAAGAAAAAAAATGTTTGAATATGAAGCAAGGGATGAATCTATAAAAAATGCCAAAGATAATTTTAAAATAAACTTTTGTTTTCTTGATACTTGGCACTACTCTGTCATCTCTTACTGAAATGTTTATACTGTTGAAAGAGAATAATGAAGAGTTTAAAATTGTCCACAATATCAACGTGTTAAAAGTACGGAATGAAGAAGATATATTAAAAGGTTGCAAAGATTTGCACATGAAATTAAGCAACAACAAAAATTCGAATGATCGTGATATTGACGATATAACTCTTTTTGAGGAAATCAAATTCTTACAACGTTTTATAAAAAAATAAATGTCGCCTCATGAGAACAATTTACAGGATGCATTTCCAAATATTTCAGTAGTCCTAAGAATTTTTTTGACGCTGTCAGTTACTCCAGGGGAAAGAAGTTTCTCAAAGCTTAAAATTATAAAAAATTATTTACAGTCAACTATGGCACAGGAACATTTATCTATAATATCTATAGAAAATGATATTATGGATAATTTGGACATTGGTGCATTAATCAAGAATTTTGTAGCAGCAAAAGCCCAAAGAGTACAAATTATGTAGTTATTTTAATTATAATGTATGTGATTAAATTCCATGATTATATAAAAATATAATACAAATTTACATACTACTAAATATTAGTGCAATAGACTGCTATTTGATTATAGTTATTACATATTATACAGCAAGGCCCCGTTATAACGTGGTTCGCTTTACGCTTATTCGCTATAACGCTGTTCTTATATTATAACCCGCATCTGACTATAACGCTGTCACAGATCACTATAACACTCTTTTACAGATTGCATTTTTGTCATATTTAACGAAATCGTTTCATTTGATGGAATTGATAGCTTGAAAATGAATAGCAAAACAGCATTAAAACGTTTACCACGCCGACTTAAGAAATTTTCCCACGCTCAGTGAAAATACGTAACAGTCACTTGTTACGTATTTCCGAGATCAACATTTTAAAAAATGATCAAGTATATTGCTTGAAATATTTGCATTATATGCATTTATCTGAAGTCTAGTCATCACTCAGTACAGTATTAGACATTGTGCGTATCAGACAGTTTACTTGAACATTGTATCGTAATTAATGCAACCAACGCAGTTACATTTTCGAAGAGTTAATAATGGCAGATAAGAATGAAAAAGCAACAACGTCTTGGCACAGTACGAAGACTATAAATGTAAGAAAAATACTACTGAATTTGAAAATTAAATTAGACGTTTTGAAGCGAATCGATCCCCATCAAAGACAAGCGGATGTGTACCATAATTTAGGACTTGCAAGTTTAACTGTAAGAACAATTATAAAAAAATAAAGAATTAATTTTAGCAGCGGGGAAGATAGCTGTTCCACTTCAAGAAACTAGGGCTAGGCCGGCTATTAGGATTGGGAAAGACTTCAATTTTATTGAAGAATTCAGTTAAGTTAAATATTTAAAAAAAAAAAAAAAGAGAGAGAGAGAGAGAGAGAGATTAGCCAATATGATCTGAAGAAAACTCACCTAAAAAAAAAAAAAAAAAGCCGAAACTTTCAAAAAAGAAGTTAAAATTATTGAAGAGGGGTATTATTTGTTATACTTCTCAACAAGTTTTTAACGTAGTTGAAGCAGGACTTTTATGGAAAAATGAATGCCTAAAAGAAGTTTCATATTGAAAGAAGAAAAAACATGCCAGGTTTCAAACCGGCGAAGGATTGTTTGACTTTATTGTTAGGTGGTTAATGCTGCGTGGATTTTTAATTAATACCCCTTTTAGTTTATTTGGAAGAGGGCCAAAGTTCAACCCAAAATCGACACATTTTTCATGATTTTAATTGGAATTTTAAGAGTTTAATTTTGATACATAAGTAGTTACCACATAATTATATACATATGTAATGCAGAATATTTTATATGTACAAATATTTGAATATTAAATATTTTGACTGACATTTGTGCTTCTTTTCACTACCGTTTATTATTGATTAGGAAATATCTTATGGCACTGACCGCAACTCACAAATACATATGTTACCTTATGGGAATGCGGCGCTCCCTTAGCGCGGATTCACTTATCGCTCTGTTTTTCCGGAATGAATTATCAGCGTTAAGCAGGGATCACCTGTATAAGATTAGAATATTAGACTAATAGTTACTTATATACACTGAGTGATCACTGAATTATGACCATGACCACCTACCTAATACTTCGTAGGTCCTCCTTTTTCCCTCAGTACAGCAGCTATCCGATGTGACATTGATTCAACAAGATGCCAAAAGCGTTTGGGAGGTATGGCCAACCAAGCTGTGTGTAATGCTGTCAGCAATGCAGGTATGGAGGTGATTGGTGTATCCAGATGCCTGATATACCTTTCCATAGTGTCCCACAAGTCAAGTGCTCTATGGGATTGATATCGGATGAGTTCGGGGGCCAATCGATATGCCGAAAGTCAGAACTGTGTTCCTCAAACCATTTCAGCACATCAAGTGCCTGATTGCTCGCCGCATTATCATCTTGGAAGACATTTGGGAAAAAGTGTAACGTAGTGGGGAGTACACAGTCAGCAAGCAGGTGACGATAGCGGAGACCAGTGATACGTTGTTCCATATGCACCAGGGGTCCAAGTTCCTACCATTGAAACATGCCCCCCACCATACAACCGCCTCCACTGGCCTGCACTTTTGATACCATGCATGATGGATTAAGAGCCTCATGTTGTTGACGCCAAATCCGTACACGACCATCCAAGGTGTGGAGTAGATAACGTGACTCATCTGACCAGCATACATTCCAGTCTTCTAATGTCCAACTTGCATGCTCTCTGCACCAGGCAACTCTTTTACGCCGATGAACCTTGGTTAGGAGAGGATGCCATAGGGGTCATCTGCTGGTATAGCTCATACATGTGATGCATAGTCATGCCAGATATTGTTCCGGGTTGGCCCATGTTGTATCGGGTAGTGAACTCTTCAACAGTGCTGCACCTGTACGAGTCGTCAGACTCGATGCTCACCTCTAACATCAACCTTTTGCTCACCTTTGTAGTTTTGCCATCGGGTTGTTGTTTGACCATTTTGATGCCAGTCCTGGTACACTTTAACAACGGCGGCTCTCAAACACCCCACCAGTTCAGCCGTTTGGGAAATCGAGGCACCAGCTCGTCGAGCTCCCACAATCTGTCCTTTATGAAAGTCCAATAAATCCTTTCTTTTACCCATCATGCTCGGAATTTTATTACCTACTGAACCCACTGACACTTTATCTATGCTATGTAGGTCGACTAGTTGCGCACTCTCATACCTCACGTGGTCAACGGGTCCCATTCAGTTTTCATAGCGGTGGTCATAATTCAGTGATCACTCAGTGTATGTAATCTTTTTGTGCTGCCAAAAAAATATTTTGTTATCTATTTATGTATATATATATTTTTTGTGTGTGTGATATATTGAACAATAAGTTGAACTGAATGTACTTTGATTACTAAAATAATAAAGAATTTTAAATTCTTTTTTAGTGATACTTATTATTAACAAGTTGAACTGATTATTATCATACTATGTAATCTTTTTTTTTTATGCCGAAAATTTATTTTGTGACCTATTTATATTTTTTCTGTTTTTATAATATATTTAACAATGAATTTAACTTTGAATTTAATATTTAACTTTGAACTGGTTGTACTGTGATTAAAATAATAAATATGTATATAATAAAATTTTTAATTATTTTTGTAACCCCTTTCTAGTAGAGGGCAGTCTTATGAAAGTTTGTGCACGGGCAGCTGACACCCATGCGGCGGCCCTGATCAGAGACAGGGTGTCACTCAGATATAAGGGATGCAGAATTTGAATATGGGGAGTATAATGTATATAGAAAGGACAGGAGAGGGCAGGGGTTTATGCCCTAGTTAAGAAGCACATAAAATCTAAGGCAGTGCATCCAGTTGACACGGTTGGCCAGTGCAATGTTGAGTCAGTTTGGTATGACCTAAGTACTAGGGAAAACAATAATGAGAGTAGGGGACTGAATGACAGTAATGAGTGCAACAAATGACTTTACAGAGAAATAGTGAGTCAGTAAATCAAAACCTCTTATAATGAGGATTTTAACTTTATAAACAAAACTGGGCTACTACAGACGGTCGTTTTCAAAGCCGCTAAGTGGATTTTTCTTATTTATTGATTTGAAATTATTGTTTTTCTAAAACTTTTGATTTAAATTTAGTAGTATAACATTATTTTGTGATTTTCTGATTAATTTGGTGTATTTATTCTTTACTCGGCCTTGTAATTGCATAAAAGTATCGGTAAAGGTTTCCACGTGTTTCAACTCCGCTAACCGTTCGTAATTTTCCCGCCTTTGTGATACGATATACCGTACTAGATAGCGTTGGTTGAACTTCGTTAGCAGTTAAATTGTACGTTTAAATAAATACATATAACGACTTAGATTACAAACGTAATATAATTAATTTTATTTAACATAATTAATTATACATATAACCACTTAGGTTACGTAACATAAATAATTAGTAAAAACAAATAATTAATACATAACTTGATACGAAAGTTATATAAAGGGATTTCGCAGATAACACTCGTTACTGAAACGTAAATATTTCGTAGATAACACTCGTTACTGAAACGTAAATATTCCGTAGATAACACTCGTTACTGAAACATAAATATAGCGTTATAACTGTGTTTGGATACAAGTTTAGGATTTAATTTTGTACAGAAACCGAAATTTTATTGAAAGTAACTCTAAATCATGACTCAAACCAGAGCAGCAAAGCAAAGGGCTCAAGCTAATGGGAATGCTGTGGCCCAGGGGAGAACTGAGGGGGGCAGTTGTCCTCTGAATCACAGCCTTGTAAGATGCACTATTTGCTTGATGTTTGCGGAGCAGTCAAGTATGGGACATGATACTGCCATGGGGGATGTCTTTGTGTGTGTGCGATGCAAGGAGTGTAAGGAGATAAGGCGACAACTCAGCGTTGTTATGGGCCTATATGAGAGCTTGAAGGATAGGGTGGATGCCCTCGAAGGATTACAAGTGAGGGGCCCATCAAGCTCTCAGCTGCCCACACCAATGCCAGAGCTTGCACTTGGTCATCGCGGAACACAGCGGCAACCCCCAAGGCAGAATGCGCTGGTCCCAAAGGAACTAGTAGTTGTTGGTGACTCTATTGTCAGGGAAACGGGAAACATGCTTTGTAAAAAGGATAGGTGGAATAGGACCAGGGTATGTCTGCCAGGGGCAAAAGTTGATGACGTTGTAGAGCGGATATCATCTTTTAAGGGCACAAAAGGTGATATAGTTGTACACGTTGGCACTAATGACATTAAGAGTAGGAGACCGGCGGAATTACTTGACAAGTACAGGTCACTGATGAAAAAAAGCCGTGAATTAGGGTTGAAATTGAAAGTGTCTGCAATTCTGCCCAGACACGATAGGAGGGAGTATATGATGAGAGCCCTGTCAATCAATTCGGCCCTGGAAAGATTGTGCAGGGCTCAAGGGGTAGAATTTTTTTCAGCCTGGTCTGTACTTGTTAACAGGAGAGACTGCTTCTACAGGGATGGGATACACTTAAATAGAAAGGGTGCAAGAATGTTTGCTGATGCTATCGAGGCAATGTTAGGTGGGTCGGAAAACTGCTAGATTGGGGGGATACAAGGACTAATAGATTAACAGTAGCCACTGGCAGAGGTGAAAGTGATTCTTGCACTGCTTCTATTGGAATGAGCCGCAGCCTGGAAAATAAGATGCAGGATATTTCAGAGACTGCTGGGAATCATTGGGGTACAAGTAAACACATGGGTTGTGTTAGGGTAGCTAAGAAAAAGAACAGGTGCATGTATACTTGTGTGTACACCAATGCTAGGAGTTTAGTAAATAAATTTGATGAATTTGAGGTATTGCTCAAAACATCAAAGGCAGATATTGTGGGGATTTCAGAGACGTGGTGTCACACAGATATAAGAAATGCAGAACTGGAATTTGGGGAGTACAATGTCTACAGAAAGGATAGACAGGATAGGAAGGGAGGAGGGGTTATGCTATTAGTTAAAAAACACATAAAATCCAAGGAAGTGAAGCCAGTCGACATCGCTGGACAGTGCAGTGTCGAGTCAGTTTGGTGTGACATAAGCATTGGGAGATCAAAATTGAGAGTAGGAGTGTGCTATAGGCCTAATGACTCTGATGAGTATAATAAGAAACTGTTCGGAGAAATAGAGTGGGCCAGTAAATCAGAGAGTCTTATAATGGGGGATTTTAATTTCCCAGATATTGACTGGAATTTGGGGGCTGGTCACTCACACAGTAGCAAGGCTTTTGTGGATTTATTGGATGATTGTTTTCTACATCAGCATGTTCGGGAGGCAACTAGAGGGAGTAATACTCTTGATTTGATTATCAGTAGTGATTCTTCATGCATTAAGAATCTGCAGATAAATGAACCACTTGGTGGCAGTGATCACAGTGTGCTGAAGTGGGAGTTACTCAAAGAGGTAACTACCATTAGGGGTAAAGGGAAGGGGTATTGCTTTCGTAAAGGCGACTACAATGGACTGAGACAATATTTAAATTCTATACAGTGGGATCAACTGATGATATTGCCAACAGCAAGTTCAAAATGGGAAGCATTCAAAGAACTTATCGTGGAAGCTACTAGGCTTTACATACCAACTAAGAAATATTGTTCAAGGTTTAGGCCTAAATGGTTGTCAGATGAACTAATGAGGCATATGGCAGAGAAGAAAAATGCATGGGATACATACAAATTAACACGTGACACGGACGCCTATGATAGATACAAGTTGATCTGTAACCAAGTTACAAAGGAGGTTAGGCAGGCGAAGGCAGATTACGAGAGATCCTTGGCAAGGGATGCGAAGAAAAACAGCAAAGAGTTCTTTACTTATGTAAACTCTAGAAGGAAGGGGATGAATCAGATTGGTCCACTTGAGATCGATGGGTCAACTGTTGATGACCCTGCTCGGGTAGCTAACAAACTAAATGAATATTTTGCATCGACATTCACACATGAGGAGTTATTCAGCGAGGGGAATGCCAGAGGTGTATTCAAATCTAGCAGTAAGCTAGAGAATCTTGTAATAACTGAGAGCAAAGTGGAGGAGAAATTGTTGAAGATAAACACAAGAAAGGCACCTGGGGTGGATGGGATCTATCCAGTTATATTAAAGGAGGCAGCAAAGGAGGTAAGCAAACCCTTAGCCATAATTATGAGAGCTTCCTTGGACTCAGGGGAGGTACCCATTGACTGGAGATGTGCAAATGTGACCCCAATTCACAAAGGGGGATCAAAGGCTGACACAAGTAATTATAGACCTGTGAGTTTAACTTCTGTTCCCGGAAAATTAATGGAGGCACTGGTGAAAGAAGCACTGCAGGATCATCTAGACAAGACTTCAGTTATAGCTAGGACACAGCATGGTTTTGTTAAGGGGAAGTCTTGCCTGACCAATTTGATTGGATACTATGATGCAGTCACAAAAGAACTGGATGCAGGGAATAACTTTGATATTATATACTTGGATCTTAGAAAGGCTTTTGATACTGTTGCACATGGAAGACTGCTGCACAAATTGGAGCAGTGTGGCATTGGAGGCAAGTTGCTGCTATGGATAAAGGGGTGGTTGAGGGGGAGAAGACAGAGAGTGGTAATCAATGGACACTGCTCATCGTGGACTAATGTTATTAGTGGAGTCCCTCAGGGTTCAGTATTGGGGCCTTTATTGTTTTCTGTATTTATAAATGATATTGATGATGGTATATCAAGCTTAATGTCCAAGTTTGCAGACGATACAAAGGTTGGCAGGGTTGTTAAGGACACTACTGATGCTATGCTGCTGCAACAGGATCTGGAAAGGTTGAGCAGATGGGCTTCGAGGTGGCAAATGAAGTTTAACATTGACAAATGTAAAGTACTACATATGGGAAACGGCAACCCCAGAGCAACGTATCAACTCTGTGGTACTACACTGACAGTGGTAGAGAATGAAAGGGACCTGGGGGTGGTGGTGCAGGCAGATATGAAGTTCTCTGAGCAGTGCAGATGAGCTGCAAGAGTAGCTCATGGTGTATTGTCAATGATATATAGGAATTTTTCTAGCAGGGATAAGGAGGTGATTATTCCCTTGTATAAGGCAATGGTCAGGCCACACCTAGAGTACTGTATACAGGCCTGGAGGCCTCATTTCAGGAAGGATGTAGAGCTGCTGGAACGAGTACAGAGAAGGGCAACTAGATTGGTGAATGGGACAAAGGGGTTCTCTTACGAAGAAAGGCTTAAGTTTTGCAAATTACAGTGTCTGGAAACTAGGCACCAGCGGGGTGATCTGATAGAGGTGTACAAAGCCTTGAATGGTTTGAGCATGCTCAATGCTGATGGGATTCTTCCTCTAGCTCAGAAAAATCACCTGAGAGGGCATAAATTCAAATTGAGGAAAGACAGATGTAGGATAGATGTGCGGAAATTTGCCTTTAGCCAGCGGGTGGTTGGTGGGTGGAACAGACTTCCATCCCTTGTCGTGGAAGTTGATAGTCTAAATAAGTTTAAGGCTCAGCTGGACAGGTATTTCGAACGAACAGAGGGGTGAAGTGGAAGTGGTTATTTTTATTTATTTATGTTACTTTTTTTTTTTTTTCTTTTTTTTTTTTTGGCTGATGCTGCATAAGCTTGCTTTCTTGCATCAAATGCCTCTACTAATGCTAATGCTAATGCTAAAAGTCCACAGATAGTTGTGGATTTATTGGATGACTGTTTTTTACACTAGCATGTTAGAGAGGCAACAAGAAAAAGCAAATGCTCTTGATTTGATTATTAGCAGTGACTCATCATGTATTAAGAATATTCAGACAAATAATCCACTAGGTGGCAGTGATCATAATATATTATGTGGTATTAACTTAAAGATATAACTGTTGTCAAGTGTAAGGAGAAGGGATTTTGCTTTCAGATAGGATCACCTATATAAAAGCAAAATCCAGTAGTCTTAGATAGGTGTTAAATTCTTTTCAGTGGGACCAACTGAGGCAAATTGTAAACGGGAAGCATTTGGGGAAGTAATCATAGAAACTACTAATGTTTTTATACCAACTAAGAGATATAGTTCAAGGTGTAGGCCTAAATGGATGTCAAATACTGATGAAACTAGCTGCAGAAAAGAAAAATATGTGGGATGATTATAAATTAGCAGGGGACATGATATACCAGTGCAGTAGTATCACTCAAGGTGGCAGACAACAAAAGAGACCCAGAGGGTAATTATGTGTGTGTGTGTGTGTGTGTATATATATATATATATATATATTTTTTTTTTTTTTTTTTGTTAGTTGTTGGCGCATCGGCTTCTGTGGCCATATTGCACGTCCCAAGGTTTTTTCATTTTCTACTCTGATCCAAGCCAGAGGCGGGATTCGAACCTGCGACCTTTGGGTTGCTAGGCAGGCACTTTACCCACCTGGCTAGCCCAGTCGACGGTAATTGTATAGTAAAACATGAAGTTCTCTGAGCATTTCACACTGGTTGCCAAAGCAGTTTGTAAGGTTCTGGCAATAATATACAAGAACTTTTCCAGCAAGGATAAAAGGGTGATTTTTCTGTTGTATAAGGCATTGGTTATGCCACATCTTGATTGCTAATACAAGTCTGGAAGCCTCATTTTAAGAAAGATGTGGATCTTTTGGAACAGGTGCAGTGAAGGACAACCAGATTTGTCAAAACACAAAACAGTTATTTTACCACAGTTGACTTCAGTTCTGCAAATTGCAACATTTGGAAACTAAGCACTTTCAAGGTGATCTGATTGTAGTGCTTTGAGGCCTTAAATGGGTTAAATAACTATATGTGATGGTATTCTAACTCTTTCTCGGACAATGCACACAAGGGGGCATAAATTGAAAAAGGATGGCTGCAGGATAAATATGCAAAAATTTGCTTTCAGCCGTACAGTAATTAGTTGTTGGAATAAACTACCATCTGGTATTTTGGAAGTGCATAGGTGGAATAAAGTTAAGGAAGAATAAGGTATTAGATAGGAAGGATAGTGAGGTAGGAAGTTGGGCTTTTTTTTTTTTTTTTGCCTGATGCTATTTAAGCCTGCATTATTTGCCAAAACTATACTACTAATAATAAATTCCTTCTAGTGCATAATCTCTTCAGGACTGAATTGATTGGCAAAGCACTCATTGTGTACATCCTACATGCCTAGGAAAATAACTTTGAAATTTAATCCTAACTCACAACTTTTTCTCAACATTGTCCTATACCTGTTAAGTAACTCCTGACATCTATTCTTATTACTACAATATCTCAGATCTATTCTTAATATCACAAAAGGCAATATTTGTTGTACAAGTGTGTACAACAATATTATCTTTTATGTGCCTAAAAGATCTTAGCATCTCTACAAGAGCATTAACTTCTCCCCTGGCAAATGTGTCCCATCTCTGTTTCACTTATCCTTTTTATGCAGTATATTTCTTATTTCCTTGACAATAGAATTACAGACAACAGCTACTTCCAGTGCTCTCTCTACCAATGACAATGATTGTTCTCTGATGCACGAATGCAAGCTGTAGAACTGAGCTGGGCTGACTGCTTGATGGGTTCTTCATTTTAGTTCCTTGGATGGCATCATCTAAGGAACTAAATCAAGACCATCATCGCTATTCTTCATGCACTTGTATAGGCCCATCAGAACTCTGAATTTCCACTTAATCTCCTCACATTCTTTGCATCAAGCACTCAGAAACATAATTTCTTTGGATGTACCATGTTCCTTTACAGATAATTCGGCAAACAAGTGATTAGTAGTGCACTGTATAGATATTGTCAGATGAACTATTGAGACACATGATACAGAAGCCTATGGTATATATCTTCTTCTTCCAGTCACATAGTTCCCTGAGGAGTTGTTGTGGCTACCAACAAAATCCTTCAACTGCATCGATCATATGCTATACGAGTGGCATTGCAAAATGTCACGTCCAAAAGTTCAATGATCCCATCCTTCCGCCGACCAGGCTAGCCAGGTGGGTAAAGTTCCTGCCTGGCAACCCAAAGGTCGCGGGTTCGGATCCCGCCTCGGGCTTGGATCAAAGTACTGCAAAAACCTTGGGAGGTGCACTATGGCCACAGAAGCCGATGCGCCAACAATTACCAAAAAAAAAAAATCCCATCCTTCCACCTAGTTGCAGGTCTTCCTTTAACAGCAGTTTTTGGAGTTGGTTTTGTTATGGTCTCTGTGGCATCAGATAATGTGGTGGTTTTAATCATAGGAAGAGTCGTCATGCATCCCACGAGATGCTCTTGAAGAGGAAAGGTGACTACAGCAGAGCCCCACTTATTGCAGAAGGCTGATTACAACTGGTTTTTGCCTGGTTTCCAGTGGTCGTCTGACTGTATTACATCAAAGCCTCTTTCCCTTCAATATTTCTTCTGCTGAAATCAGTTGTTTCTTCTTCTTTTGATGCCGTCTCCTGTTGGAGGTTGGCGATCACCACGCTGTACTTCTCTCTGTCTTGAGCAAAATGAAAAGAATCCTCAGCTGATCTGCCAGTCCACTACTAGCCATGATGATTATTCTTGAGAAGCATAATGCAGTAGATTCCCCTTGCTTAATGCACCGCAGTACTTCAGCTGTGTCCGCTGGTTCAACTACGCCTGAAGTAATCCGAAAACGAGCCGGAATGAAGTCCGGAATATATATACTTATGTATTATTCAATTAGTTTTGCACTATTTATTTTATTATTATTATTATTATTTTAATCTTCAGTGAGGTGGCACATTATCCCTCATCCTCTCTCAATCTATAGCTAATAATGTCCAATATATTAATGATTTTTGAATTATCTTAAACATATTTTCATGGTGTTTTATACAGGCTTAGTCCCAATGAATAAATTTTAAATTATAGCTAGATAAAATGTTAAGTATTTCCGCTATGCTGTAACATAGGCAAACAACAAACAATCATTGACTGTTAGAACTAAGAATGTTCCAACTGTCAAATAAATCCATGTCTATAAGTAGTTGAATACAACCTGATGCGGTGCAAAAACACTCAACCCTAATTACAGTGCAACTTGTTAACAAGGTGATCACTAATAAAAATCAAATAACTCTTCTTAATATCACACTTTAACATAAAATCCAGAAGCACACAGTAACCGCATTAAGCACAGACTGGCCAGTAGCACCACTGTAGATATAAATTAGTTTGAAAATAAATGGGCCTGTTGTACTGGATTCCATTGCAAAAAAGAGATAAATACTGTATAATCCAGTGAAAAACTTTTATAACAAATGCCGTGAAGCTTTCAGGGTTAAATGGGCCCCTTCATCAAATTCTAATGGGATAAAGACGTTAGAGACAAAATTTAACAGAGTTGTGCGTTCATGGTCACGGGATTAAACATTCAACTACTAGATTTCTGCTCATGTTGTTGCACGGATGTGTGTGGATTTGCTGCCAGTGTTTATCCAGTTTCAAGATAGTTGCCTCCAAGATAGGGTGTAGCCTCGTGCCTGTGCAGCAATTCATAGTTCTTGAATTGCGCAATATGTTAAACGACTCTAGCCAGAGGCAGTGGTGAAAGTGTCAGGATTAGTCAATCACTTCGTGTTCGTGCTTGGGGTTAAGGTCATGGTTTTTCGACCAGAAATGTTCCATGATTGCGGATTGGTCAGTCTCACCAAGGCGAATTGACCTGTCGTACTCTGCAAGGCGGTCTTGAAGGCGTCTCGAGCTCTCCCCTATGTAGTAACTACTAAAATGTGCAGGTTATGTGGTATATCACACTGCCCGCAAATAGAGGGCCGACCGGAGTCTTCACAGTAGAAACCAGAGAATGCAAACTCCTACTGGGTAGTTGCACACATTTTATGTGGTATTTTCGGAGGATTTTCGAAATCTGGCCTGACATGCCCGGATAGTAGGGAATGTAGGAGGTTGGCATATTGTTATATGTCAATGACAGTCTTGGGTGGATCGTGAGCTCTTGCGCTTGCAATAAGCACTTGTCTAATATGTGGGTTGGGTAGCCACAATTGACCAGGTCCATCCTCACTCTGGAAATCTCGGTGTGCCTAGCTCAATCTGAGCTAGAATGGCTCCAGGCATGAGAGAATAGGGTGTGGGTGGTGCTGTTGAGATGGCTAGGGGCGTGGCCCCATCTGTAGTTGGTAAACTGCCCGCACCACATTGGCTTACGGTATACCAAGGTTTCCAGGTGTGGGCCCACACGTTTTACCAGAACATCTAAAAATGGAAGGGACCTGTCCACTTCTAACTCTAAAGTAAACTGGATGAACACTGACAATGAATTGAGGTACTCCAGTAAAGTTGCTTCAGAACCACGTGGGATGACGGTGAAGATATCATCGTCGTATCTGCACCATGTTGTAATAGGTACAGGCAGGCCCAGGAATATCTGTTCTTCCAATTCCTCCATAGTGATGTTGGCCACAACAGAGCTAACAGGAGCGCCCATGGCAGTACTGTGCACCTGCTTATATGAGGGAATTCCCAAAGGTAATGATGCTGCCTGATAAGCATAGGTTGAGAGCAGTACAGATGTCATCTGTGGATAGTGATGTTCTGCTCAGTAGATTTGAGTCATTCTCCAGAAGCCTCTTGGTGCAGTTTACGGCCTGTGGGACTGGAATCAATGTAAACAGGGATACTACATCGAATGACACCATGATCTCACTGTCAGAGATTGAGAGCTCTTTAACTGCAGAGCAGCTCAACGTTTTGACTGCCAGAATGAATTTTGCTGTCTTGCCATCGAAGCCACCATTCACACAACTTGCTATGGGAGTGGAAGCAAGCATTACCAACATCCCTGAAGAAGCTGCTAATGAAATCCGCTTGAAAATGGCCTCCGTCCTCCGATGCACACGACTTGCCTGCTCCAACCTTAACCACAACAGCACACTGTTCTTTCCTCCATAAGAAAAGATAGCACCATCGTCGTGCTTCCTGCAGACAAGGGATGTTGCACTGCCATATTAGACCATCAGATTATCTAGAGAAAGCCCTCATCCTCCTACAAGACCTCAACGTCTATGAACCTGTGACAGATCTGCCTATCAAAGTCTTGGGACACCTGGAGTCAAACGTTAACAAACTAGTTTATACGTGGTTTAAATCAGGGAAAATTTCTGCTTCGACTCAGTGGCGTCTGCATGCCACAGGTTGCCAACTACCTTGATTTTATGGCCTACCTAAGATTCATAAGCCAGGCATTCCCCTCCGGCCCATTGTGTCTTGCTGCAATGCACCTACATATAAGTATATTGCCCGACTCCTTACACCCCATTTGGGAAATGCTGCCTACACTGTCACTAACAGCAGCGAGTTCATTCACCTTATTAAAGAGCTCTCAATCTCTGACAGCGAGATCATGGCATCATTTGATGTAGCATCCCTGTTTACATAGATTCCAGTCCAACAGGCCGTAAACTGCACCAAAAGGCTTCTGGAGAATGACTCAAATCTACTGAGCAGAACATCACTATCCACAGAAGACATCTGTACCGCCCTCAACCTATGCTTATCAGGCAGCGTAATTACATTTGGCAATTCCCTCATACAAGCAGGTGCACGGTACTGCCATGGAGGAATTGGAAGAACAGATATTCCTAGGCCTGCCTGTACCTATTACAACATGGTGCAGATACATCGATGATATCTTCACAGTCATCCCACATGGTTCTGAAGAAACATTACTGGAGTACCTCAATTCGTTGTCAGTGTTCATCCAGTTCACTTTAGAGTTAAAAGTGGATGGGTCCCTTCCATTCTTAGATGTCCTGATAAAACGTGTGGGCCCACACTTAGAAAGGCCGCCGTAGCCTAGTGGTCAGGCGCGTGGGTGCATAAGTACACGTGCCTTGAGTGACCGGGATTCAAGCCCGTGACTGCTGAATACGGTGCTGTTTCTTGTATTCTGTCTATCTTGTGAACTCCTCTGACCGTTTGGTTGTCCCGGAGTATAAACAGAAAATTTATTTATTTTATTTTAAACCTCGGTATACCATAAGCCAACGTGGTGCTGGCAGTTTACCAACTACAGATAGGACCATACTCCTAGCCATTCCAGCTCAGATGAAGCTAGGCACAGCGAGATTTCCAGAGTATTGCAAGCGCAAGAGCTCACAATCCGCCCGAGACCGTCATCAACACACGACAATATGCCTACCACCTACATTCACCATCTGGGCATGTCAGGCCACATTTCGAAAATCTTCCAGGAATACTGCATAAAATGCGTGCAACTACCTGGTAGGAGCTTGTGTTCTCTGGTTTCTACCGTGAAGACTCCGTTGCCCCTCTTTTGCGCAGCGTTGTGGTATACCACATAACTTGCAAAGATTGTGGTAGCTGCTACATAAGGGAGAGCTTGAGATGCCCTCAAGACCACCTTGCAGAGTATGATAGGTCAATTCACCTTGGTGAGACTGACCAATCCGCAATCATGGAACACTTCTGGTCGAAAAACCACGACCTTAACCCCAAGCACGAACATGAAGTGATTGACCAATCCTGACACTTTCACCACTGCCTCTGGCTAGAGTCGCTTAACATATTGCGCAATTCAAGAACTATGAATTGCTGCACAGGCACGAGGCTACACCCTATCTTGGAGGCAACTATCTTAAAACTGGATAAACACTGGCAGCAAATCCACACACGTCTGTGCAACAACAATGAGCAGCAATCTAGTAGTTGAATGTTTAATCCCGTGACCATGCACTCATTACTGCACACATAATTCTGTATCTATTAAATTTTGTCTCTAACGTCTTTATCCCGTTAGAATTTGCTGATGAAGGAGCCCATTTAAATCTGAAAGCTTCACGCCATTTGTTATTAAAAGTTTTTCACTGGATTATACAGTATTTATCTCTTTATAAATTAGTCTGTCATCAAGTCACAATGGAGATTTGGGAAGCTAAGGCAGATTATGAGAAGTCCCTGGCAAAGAAAAACCAAGTATTTCTATGAATATATTAATAGTAGAAGGAAGGGGTTGAATCACATTGAGATGCTTGATATCTATGAGTTAATTTTTGATGACCCTGCTCAGGTTGCCGAAAATTGAATAGGTATTTTGCATATACGTTTACACAAGGAATTCTTTCAGAAAGCTGATGCCAGAAATTAATCAAACTCTAACGAGGAGCTAAATGATTGTTATAAATGAAAGGAGAGTGGAGGATAAATTGTTGAAGATGGACATAAGAAAGGCACCAGGGGTGAATGGAATCTATCCAATTATATTAAGGGAGGCAGCAAAGGAGGTGAGAAAACCCTTAGCCATAATTATGAGAGCATCCTTGGACTCAAGGGAGCTCCCTATGGATTGGAGATGTGTGAATATATCCCAAATTTATAAAGTGGGGGATCAAAAGGCAACATTAGTAAATACAGACCTGTTAGCTTAACATCTGTTCCAGGGAAAATAATGGAATCACTGGTTAAAACAGTAATTCAGGTCCTTGAGGCTGTCACAGATATTCTCTGAGATATGGCGGACAAGCTGTGTTTGCTACCTGGGAATCGAAAACGCCAATGGAACTGATATTCGGGGACACTCAAGTCAAATGGACCCTATTTCTGCAAAGTGCGGACAGTCTGTGACAGCGAAAGCCTCTGCTTGTACCTTCACAATGGTGAGGCTGTTAGTAATCCTGGGTATAGACCTCATACACAAGCACACTATCTGTGACCACCCAGGGGTATGAACCAACGTAAGCAGGGATCGAAGTGGGGTGCCCACACCACATGGAGGAATGCCGCCCCTCCATGTTACCAGGCAATACTAGGTGGTAGATGACTCTCATCAACCGGTGCAGTATTACTACTTTGCTTATTGGAGGCTTGAAGTGGTGGAACCCATGTTTAGTTTCCAGGGCAAAGTTCTGGTCATCCCTCCCTTCCTCCCTCATCTCTTCCATCATGCAGTTTGATTGATGTCTTTTGAGGTTATGATGAACACCATGCTGAGATCCAAACTTCCTTACATTTCAAGGGTACAGCTCTAAAACTGTGTTTGCAGCCAGCCGCTCGTTAGCACACCGGACCGAACCTATTGGTAACTCTCTAGGCGGCTTCCAGATCAGCTAGTGTATAATCTTGCTGCCTCTACTCTGCCAGTTAGTGATTGGAGGGGGTCCAATTAGTGTGTCTGCTCAAACTATTCAAGGCCTTATACACCTCATCAGATCACCTCGCAGGTGCCTAGTCTCCAGATGCTTCAACTTGCAGAACTTAAGCCTTTCTTCGTAAGCGCACCCCCCATTGTTCCTCTCACCAATCTTGTTGCCCTTCTCTGTACTCGTTCTAGGCTCCAGACCTGTACGCATTACTCAAGGTGTAGCCTGACCATTGCCTTATACAAAGGGATAATCACCTCCTTGTTTGTACTAGCAAAATTCCTATATATCATTGACAAAACTCCATGACCTGCTCTGGCAGCCGGTCTACACTACTAAGAGAATTTCATATCTGACTGTACAATTACCCCCAGGTCTTTCATTCTCCACCTCCCTGAGTTGGTATGTTTCTCTTGTTCTACTGCTACCTATGTGCAGTACTTTGCATGTTAAACTTCATTTGCCACTTCTCAGCCTATCTGCCTAAATTTTCTAGATCCTGTTGCAGTAGCATACTGTCATTAACAACCCTGCCAACCGTTGTATCATTTGCAAATGTGGACATTAAACCTGATATTCCTTCATTGATAAATACACAAACAACAATGGGCCCAACACCCGAACCCTGGTGGACTCCACTAATAACATTGGTCCACGTAGAGCATTAGCATTAGCATTAGTAGAGGCATATGATGCAAGAAAGCAAGCTTATTCAGCATCAGCCAAAAAAAAAAAAAAAAACCCTCTCCCATTTCACCCCTCCGTTCGTTCGAAATACCTGTCCAGTTGAGCTTTAAATTTGTTTAGGCTATCAACTTCAACAACAAGTGATGGAAGTCGGTTCCACCAACCAACCACCCGCTGGCCAAAGGCAAATTTCCGCACATCTATCCGACATCCGTCCTTCCTCAATTTGAATTTATGCCCTCTCAGGTGATTATTCTGAGAAAGATGAAGAATCCCATTGGCATTGAGCATGCTCAAACCATTCAAAGCCTTATACACCTCTATCAGATCACCTCGTCGTGCCTAGTCTCCAGACTCTGTAATTTGCAAAACTTAAGCCTTTCTTCGTAAGAGCAACCGTTTGTTCCATTCACCAATCTTGTTGCCCTTCTCTGTACCCGTTCCAGCAGCTCTACATCCTTCTTGAAATGAGGCCTCCAGACCTGTATACAGTACTCAAGATGTGGCCTAACCATTGCCTTATACAAGGGAATAATCACCTCCTTATCCCTGCTAGAAAAATTCCTGTATATCATTGACAAGACACCATGAGCTACTCTTGCAGCTCGTCTGCACTGCTCAGAGAACTTCATATCTGCCTGCACAATTACCCCCAGGTCCTTTTCATTCTCCACCACTGTCAGTGTAGTACCGCAGAGTTGATACATTGCTCTGGGGTTACTGTTACCCATATGTAGTACTTTACATTTGTCAATGTTAAACTTCATTTGCCACCTCTCAGCCCATCTGTTCAACCTTTCCAGATCCTGTTGCAGCAGCATAGCGTCAGTAGTGTCCTTAACGACCCTGCCAACCTTTGTATCATCTGAAACTTAGACATTAAACTTGATATCCCATCATCAATATCATTCATAAACACCGAAAACAACAATGGACCCAACACTGAACCTTGAGGAACTCCACTAATAACATTAGTCCACGTTGAGCAGTGTCCATTGATTACCACTCTGTCTTCTGCCACTCAACCATCCCCTTATCCATAGCAGCAATTTGCCTCCAGTGCCACACTGCTCCAATTTGTGCAGCAGTCTTCCATGTGCAACAGTATCAAAAGCCTTTCTAAGATCCAAATATATAATATCAAAGTTATTCCCTGCATCCACTTCTTTTGTGACTACATCATAGTATCCAATCAAATTGGTCAGGCAAGACCTGCCCTTAACAAAACCATGCTGCGTCTGAGCTATAACTGAATTCTTGTCTAGATGATCCTGCAGTGCTTCTTTAACCAGTGCCTCCATTAATTTACCTGGAACAGAAGTTAAACTAACAGGTCTATAATTACTTGTGTCAGCCTTTGATCCTCCTTTGTGAATTGGGGTTACATTTGCACATCTCCAGTCTATGGGTACCTCCCCTGAGTCCAAAGAAGCTCTCATAATTATGGCTAGGGGTTTGCATACTTCCTTTGCTGCCTCCTTTAATATAACTGGATAGATCCCATCCACCCCAGGTGCCTTTTTTATGTTTATCCTCAACAATCTCTCCTCCACTTTCCTCTTAGTTATTACAAAATCATCCAGCTCACTGCCAATGTTTACTTTACCTACATCATTCTCCTTCCTGAATAACTCCTCATGCGTGAATGTAGATGCAAAATACTCGTTTAGATTGTTAGCCACCTGAGCAGGATCTTCAACTGTTGAACCATCAATATCCAGTGGACCAATCTGATTCATCCCTTTCCTTCTCGAGTTCAAGTATGTAAAGAACTCCTTTCTGTTTTTCTTTGCATCCTTTGCCAAGAATTTTTCGTAGTCTGCCTTTGCCTGCCTAATCTCCTTTGTGACTTGGTTACAGACCAACTTATATCTATCATAGGCTTCCATGTCACCCATTAATTTGTATGTATCCCATGCATTTTTCTTCTCTGCCACATGTCTCACTAGTCCATCTGACAACCATTTAGGCCTAAACCTTGAACAATATTTCTTAGTTGGTATGTAAAGCCTGGTAGCCACCAAGATTAGTTCCTTGAATGCTTCCCATTTTGAGTTTGCTGTTGGTAACATCATCAGTTGGTCCCACTGTATAGAATTTAAATACTGTCTCAGACCATCATAGTCGCCTTTACGAAAACAAAAACCCTTCCCTTTACCTCTGATGGTAGTTACCTCCTTGAGTAAATCCCACTTCAACACACTGTGATCACTGCCACCTAGTGGTTCATTTATCTGCAGGTTCTTAATGCATGAAGAATCACTACTGATAATCAGATCAAGAGTATTGCTCCCTCTTGTTGCCTCACGAACATGCTGATGTAGAAAACAATCATCCAATAAATCCACAAAAGCCTTGCTAGTGTGCGAGTGACCAACCCACAAATTCCAGTCAATATCTGGGAAATTAAAATCCCCCATTATAAGACTCTCTGATTTACTGGCCCATTCTATTTCCCTGTACAATATATTATTATACTCATCAGAGTCATTAGGCCTATAGCACACTCCTACTCTCAATTTTGATTTCCCTATGCGTATGTCACACCAAACTGACTCGACACTGCCCTGTCCATCGATGTCAACTGGCTTCACTTCCTTTGACTTTATGTGTTTCTTAATTAATAGCATAACCCCTCCTCCCCTCCTGTCCTGTCTATCCTTTCTATATACATTGTATTCCCCAAATTCCAGTTCCGCATTACTTATATCTGTGTGACACCACGTCTCTGATATCCCAACAATATCTGCCTTTGATGTTTTGAGCAATACCTCAAATTCATCAAATTTATTTACCAAACTCCTAGCATTGGTGTACACGCAGGTATACATGCACCTGTTTCTATTCTTAGCTACCCTAACACAACCCATGTGTTTACTTGTAACGCAATGACTACCAGCAGTCTCTGAAATATCCTGCATCTTGTTTTTCAGAGTTCTGCTTATTTGAATAGAAGCAGTGCAAGAATCACTTCCACCTCTGCCAGTGGCTACTGTTAATCTATTAGTCCTTGTATCCCCCCAACTAGCAGTTTTCCGACCCACCTAACACTGCCTCGACAGCATCAGCAAAAATTCTTGCACCCTTTCTATTTAAGTGTATCCCATCCCTGTAGAAGCAATCTCTCCTGTTAACAAGTACAGTCCAGGCTGAAAAAAATTCTACCCCTTGAGCCTTGCACAATCCCTCCAGGACCGAATTGATCGACAAGGCTCTCATCATATACTCCCTCCTATCGTGTCTGGGCAGAATTGCAGACACTTTCAAGTTCAACCCTAATTCACGGCTTTTTTTCAACAGTGACCTGTACTTGCTAAGTAATTCCGCCGGTCTCCTACTCTTAATATCATTAGTGCCAACGTGTACAACTATATCACCTTTTGTGCCCTTAAAAGATGATATCCGCTCTACAACGTCATCAACCTTTGCCCCTGGCAGACATACCCTGGTCCTATTCCACCTATCCTTTTTACAAAGCATGTTCCCCGTTTCCCTGACAATAGTCACCAACAACTACTAGTTCCTGTGGGACCAGCGCATTCTGCCTAGGGGGCTGCCCCTGTGTTGCCTGATGACCAAGTGCAAGCTCTGGCGTTGATGTGGGCAGCTGAGAGCTTGATGGGCCCCTCAATTTATTTCCTTCGAGGGCATCCACCCTGTCCTTCAAGGTCTCATAAAGGCCCATAACAACGCTGAGTTGTCGCCTAATTTCCTTGCACTCCTTACATCGTGCACACACAAAGACATCCCCCTTGGCAGTATCATGTCCCGTACCCGACTGCTCCGCAAACATCAAGCAAACAGTGCATTTTAATAGACTGTGATTCAGAGGGCAACTGCCCCCCTCAGTTCTCCCCTGAACCACAGCACTCCCATTAGCTTGAGCCTTTTGCTTTGCTGCTCTGGTCAGAGTCATGATTCCAATTTAATTCAATAAAATTTAAAACAAAAATTAAATCCTTAAGTTATATCCCAAAACAGTTATGTTATATATATATATTTTTTTTTTTTTTTTTTTTTTTCGGTATCTAGTGTTCCCTTTATACAACTTCCGTATCACGTGTACCACTATAGTTATGTATTAATTATTTGTTACGATTAAGTCGTTATATATATTTATAGAGTTAAAAATACAATTTAATTGACAATAAAGTTTATCAAGATTAATAGATTTACTGATTAATTGACAATATTATATTATGCAGTATACTACACACTAAGCTTATGCTATCGTGTAAAAATGGCGGGAATTCACGAACGGTATTTCTACGGACTCGTAAGTATTGATAAGCTTCGAAATCTCGCTATCTCAATTTAGAATAAACTAAGGATCCTGACTAGGTCTATAATCTACTTATAGAAGATAATTTGATATAACAATTGGTTAATAAATCGACTAAATTTGGTTAAAAGACCTCTCGTTCAATTCAATTTGTGACACGTGGATTTGATACCGTTACCGATACTAAGTAATATCTACGAAATCTCTGTCTAAGTTAAACTTTAAACTAAGTATCGTAACTAGGAATATAAAGCTACTCTAGAAAATAAGTTAATATGACAATTTAAACTAATAAAGCAGAAAATAAATCAGGAAAAACTTCTCTGTTTGAAGAGCTTTAAGGAGCAATGTCTGCACAGGCTAACCTCGCACCCAGACTCCACTTATTACCACTCTCAGCTGCCCCCCACTCATCTATCCCTTTGTCCATTGCAGCAGCTTGCCATTAATGCCATACTGCTCCAATTTGTACAGCAGTCTTCCATGTACAATAATATCAAACGCTTTCCTGAAATCCAAGTATATGATATCAAAGTTATTTTTTGCATCCAGTTCCTTTGTGACCACATTGTAGTATCCAATCAAATTGGTCAGACAAAACTTCCCCTTAACAAACCCATGCTGTGTCTGAACGATTACTGCAGTCTTGTCTAGGTGATACTGTATCACCTCTTTAATCAGTGACTCCATTATTTCACATGGAACAGAAGTTAAACTAACAGGTTTATACTTATTTGTGTCCCTCTTTGCATCCCCTTTGTGAATTAGGGATAAATTTGTATATCTCCAATCCATGGGCCCTCCCCTGACTCTAAGGATGCTCTCATAATTATGGCTAAGGGTTTGCTTACTTCCCTTGCTGCCTCCTTCAATTGTATAACAATGGCGGCAAGTTATGAATGTAAAATCTATAGAAACTAATTATTAACTTTCAAAGTAAACCACGGAACTTGACTAGAACTATAAAGCTACTTAAAGAAAATAATTTAGTACAGTGGATTTCAGTTATTTGGGCCACCGGTTAATCGGGGCAGCCATTTGGGGCAAATCTTAAAAAACAGAAACCAATCGAGAAAATAGCCAGGGTTTACTTCGCTTAATTGGGACATCATGCCGTTTAATCAGGGCAGGAGACCACAGCACTGGAGATTACCCTACGATTGTTTCCGACGGTACCACATGGTTCTCGGTAGAAATTCTGGAGGTCACAACCATAAAACAATAAAAATAATTAGCAGTCACCTGTTTATTGGGCTTTTCCGTTAGTGAAATCTATCATAAACAGACAGTAAACTCGATCTTACTGAATTTGCGATAATACCGACAGCTGGAATTCTGTGGGTTATTTTGGTGAAATCTTCAATCATATAAAAAAAAATAATTTTCAGATCTTCTCTTCATTCCTATTTTTAAAGCTTTGTAACTCGTTACTCCGTTCTCACTTGCACGTATTGTGTTACTTGCAATTTGTGTGTGCCATGTTCTTTGTTATTGATTGCTTATCTTTTTACTGTCTGTTTTAAATTTTAACCCCCATCCACAAATGTCAACTAGTTCGTATGTACATATTACAGTACATATTAATTATTCCGATTATCTCGTATATTGTTCTGATTTTCACATATCGTTTAATTTTTTAATTGGTAAGGTAATAAAGGGTAAATTTGTGCTTAATATATCTTTGATTTTATAGCCTGTGGATAATATTCCTCCTATTTTTGCTAATTAGAATCGCTGTTTAATAGAATTAAAATTCAATTCACAAACGTGATCACAATGACCGGCGCTTACTGCACATTGTATAGTGAATGGTACTTTACTACGTTGAGTTCGTCGTAATGTGATTTGATTGTACAGTGAACCATTGTATTTTTAACTATTTACGTGAAACTTTGGATAATTGGGGCAACCACTTAATCGGGCCAAAATGCACTAGTCCCGATGTGTCCCAAATAACCGGAATGGACTGTATAACAATTTAGTCAATAAAATGACTTAAATATAAATAAAAACTTAGCGTTCGCTGGAGCTGCAAAAATCTTATCCAACACGGGTAATAACCTCGTATGATGTTATATGTTATAGTATGTCAGGTTGTAGTATGTCTCCTTGCAATGAACAGAGTGGGCAATGGGGATGGATGGCTTTGTATTCCAATTAATATTAGCATTTGAATTAGTAGAGCAAGAAAGCAAGAGATGGAAGTTTGTTCCAACTATCAACCACACACACACTGGCTAAAGGTGAATTTCTGCACATTTTTTTTTTTTTTTTTTTTTTTTATGAAAACCCCAAACACGAGAGGTATTAGAACCTATAGTACTTAGTACCATGCTTGGTTTGGAGGTTGAGAAGACGAAAGAAGATATTTGTTGACATTAGACTTGAACTTCTGTAGACTGTAATTTTTCAGGAAATACGTATGAAGGAAGGTTGTTCCAGAAAACGGCAGTTGAATGAATCTTCAACATCTATTCTTCAATTGTCTTTACTCAATTTGAATTTGTTTCTCCTTAGGTGAGTAATCTGAGCAAGTGGAAGAATCCCATTAGCATTGAGCTTGCTAAAACCATTCAAGACTCTTATACACCTCAGATCACCCCACAGGTGCCTAGTCTCCAGAACCTGCAATTTGCAGAACTTAAGCCTTTCTTGGTAACACCAACCCTTTGTTCCACTTACCAATCTCGTTGCCCTTTTCTGTATTCATTCCAGCAGCTCTACATCTTTCCTAATGAGGCCTCCAAACCTGTATAGAGTACTCAAGGTGTGTCCTGACCATTGCCCTGTATTATATTATGCAAGAGGATAGATGTCAAAGTTTATTGTGAGGAGTTGATAAATTGGCAACGTTCACATGTGAATCTGTACTTTGACAATTCCCTAAAAACTCATTGATATCATGGCAGTAGAGAGTAGACTGTTTACTGAAAAGAATATCATTAAAGCATGGTTTTTGTTTTGACAGTAAGACACTGGCATTCTTCTTAACTAAATGTTTCTGCTTTAGTCTCAAAGCAAGAAGTTCAGCTTTAAATTTGGAGAAGGCTAGATCTCTAATAAGGTCATTCAATTCCACTTGGGTAAACAGATTCAACTCCTATGTTTGTGCTCTTAGCCTCGCAAAATTCTTTTTCACTGAATTGGTTACACTTGTCTTAAATATTTGTCCTTGGAATTGTTTAGTTTCACTAAATCATAGAAAATACACTGGACCACTCCCACGTTTGTCACTATTTACTTCTAATCATTGTTTTGTTTTACTAAACTAATTTAGTAAAACAAAAACTTTGAGTTGCTCTTGACAATGCAGTTTTTCTATTATATGTAATTTGGTTTAAATAAGTTTTTGAAATTGCATAAACAGACTAATCATTTTATTAAATCAGTAAAGTTTAACATAACATAAATTATTTATAATATACCTGTAAGCAGTTCATAAAAATTGGTAACTGATTTCTTACAGCTTTTGAAAAATGATCGATTTAAAGGTAGTCATCGAGTTTCTATTTATTTGTCCATTGATGATGAGATTAGAATCCAGACAGAAGGCATTTTGCAACACATTTTTCGCACTGGTAAAGAGTGCTTCATTCCAAAATTTTAGTAAGTACAGAAATTGACTGCAAGTTGCTACCTCAATAAAATTTAATTAGGAATTATGCTTTTTAAATAATTGTAGTTTAACCTCTCAAATCTGGCAGTATATTAAACAGCACCACTCAGTTCAGTTATGTTTACTGAAATGAGCAAATCCATCAAACTTCCCAAGATTTTGCAAATTTAGTTTTCAGATTTGATCCCTTGCCCAAGCTGTGCATTGAGCTATTTGCAAATTGTGGAGATATCATCTCAGAACCCTAAATTTTTACTGTGCTCCAACCACCTCAAGAAATGTGTTTTGCTGTGGAATTATCTAATTGATATTCATAAACACATTTAGTGACTTGTTGATAATAACTGAGATTAATGAGTTTTTATGATTTGGACTTAAGTGTTAGACTGATATAATAATTCACTATTTACAGAATATTTTTATAACATTTTGTTGTCATTTGTGAACAAAATTGGAACTGCAACTTTCATTTGGCTCACATGTGCCACCCATATGCTACATACACAGGTTATTCATTATCTATTATGGTAAAGGTATTGTCAAAAATTCTCGACATGGGGACTTCAGTGGAGCCATTGTGTAAAACTTTTCATTCCCTTTTCCCTTCCAAAATATATCATGTTGTATAGCATAAAATTATTTCTCCTTTCAAAATATCATTATGTTTGCTATGCTCCAGACTGTGTCCTGTATATTTGGTGTTCTTTCTCATTTTCTGTATATACTCTTAGGAAAAATAAGGATATGCTCACTACAGTAATATGTACATTAAATTAAACTATAGGGATTTTTTTTTTTTTTTTTTTTTTTATGATTCGGCCATTTTCAATCCACTGCAGGATGAAGGCCTCTCCAGCAACTTTCCAGTTCTTACTGTTTTTGTGCAATGGCCATCCGTTTACTACTCACAAACTTGTAAATTTCATATGTCCATCTCTGTTGTTGTCTTCCAGGTTTTCTTCTAGCTCCGCTTGGGTACCATTCTGTTATTTTCGTAGTCCATCTGTCATCATGTCTTCGAGCTACATGTCTTGCCCAAGACCATTTTAGTTCTTTAGTTTTGATAAGAATGTCCTTTACTTGAGTTTGCTGCCTAATCCATCTGTTTCTCTTCTTATCTAACAGTCTGATTCCCAATATAATTCGTTCCATTCTTCGCTGTGTAGTTGTCAGCTTCTCTTCCATTCTTTTGGTGAGTGCCCAAGTTTCACTTCCATAAGTCATGGTGGGGAGTATACATTGGTTCATTATTTTATGATTCAGACAAATTGGAATATTGCTCCTCAGTATGTGACTATATTTCCTGAATGCTATCCATCCAAAATTTATTCTTCTCTTGACTTCCAGCCATTTGTCATTATTACATCTAATAACTTGGCCCAGATAAATATGACTCCACCTTTTCAATCATTATATCCCTTTCTGTGGCATACTTGTTTATCATTACTTTTGTTTTAGCCATATTCATCTTTAGTCCAAAATCCTTACTAACTCTGCATAACAGATTAAGCTTTTCCTCTTAATTCTTTGGGATTATGACCACAATGTCATCTGCAAATCGTAAATGGTTTAGGTACTCTCCATTCACATTTGACTCCTTTCTGCAAACAGACTAATCTTCTGAAAGCTTCCTCAAGGGCAGCAGTAAACAGCTTCAGAGATATTGTCTCCTTGTCGAACTCCTTTCCCAATTTTAAATTTACTGCTGTCTTTTTCTAGTCTAATATAAGAGGTAGCATTCGCATGTATTTTCTTAAAAAATCATAATATGTGGGGTATCTATACCTTGTCTTTCCAGTGTCTGAAACATTGCCTTATGCTGTATGGTGTCAAATGCCATTTCATAATCCACAAATGCCAGGCATAATGGTGTTTTATATTCATTTGCTTTCTCCATTAGCTGTGATATTACATGAAGGTGATCCATGGTTGATTTTCATCAAGTATTCTTTCTAATCTGTTAGTAATGACCCTTGTGAACAATTTGTAGATGTGGGATAACAAGCTAATTGGTCTATAATTTCCGATTTATCTCCTTTCTTATGCAGCAAAACTATGATTGCATTATTCCACTCCTTAGGCATCACACTTTTTCTAATGCATTTTGTGAAGAGTCTTGCCAGTTTTTGTGTCATGTCTCTTCCTCCCAATTTTAATACTCGACAGTAACTTTATCTTCCCCCGTGGCTTTCCAATTCTTCATTTTCTTCAACGCATGTTCTACCTCATCAGGAAGGATATCAGATATGTTGTATGTGTTACTAATTTGTGATCCATCTTCCCCACTGCTGGCATCATTCCTTCGCTCCTTGTATAACTCTTTATAGTAGTCTTCTGCTATTTAATTTATGCCTTCTCTGCTGTTTATAAGTACACCATCACTATTCTTCAGTTTCAGTATCATTTGTCTTTCTTTATTACTGCTCATGGCTGCTGATTTCAATCCTTTGTTTTCCCTTAATGCTTGTTCTACTTTTCTTGTGTTAAATTTTGTTATGTCCTCTCTGAGTCTCTTTCTAATAGCTTTGCATAACTCAGTATACTCAGTTTTTTCCTTGTCAGTGTTTATCTTGCTCTTCATTTTTTGCCTTCAGTTCATCATGAAAAGTGTTTCTTGACTAATTTTTTCTTCTTTGCATTTCTTTTTCCCTATAGGTTTCTTGGGCTTTATCACTTTCAGAAAGTTGTAATATTTCTCGTCGATATCTTGGTCCTGAACAGTCTGCAGAAGCTCATACTTGTTCTTAAGTTCCAGTAAATACTGCTTTTTCTTCCATATCCACTTTCTGTTCACCCTTTTCTTGAAAAAAAGTGTTCATTACTGACGTTCCTTGAGATTCTGCAAATTTCACAAGTCTTTCACTTCTTTCATTCACCAATTGCAAATTTTCCTATAGTTCCCCTTTCTGTGCTGTTTTGTCTCTTTCTAACCTTAGCATTGAAATCCCCCATAATGATAATGTACTGAGTTTTCTGTTCATCTTGAAGACACTCAATTTTATTGTACATTTCTTCAACCTCTTCATCATCATGGCTTGGCGTTAGTGCATAAATCATTATAACCTTTAGCTTATACCTCTTAGAAATCCTGAGTAGTAGTCTTGAAACCCTTGGTGATGTACTTTTGAATTCCAAAATGTTGTTTTTTATATCTTTAAGGACCAGAAAGCCAACTCCACCTTCACTCCTTTCATGTTTCCATTGGTGTACAGCAGATTTCCACTTGATAAACTTATAAGTGATTCATTTCTTCTTCTTGTTTCAGCCAAACCGATGAGGTGCCTCCATAGCCAGGTGGGCAGGAGCAGCAGTGCGTAGCACACGCTTCTTGATTAGACCGGGGTTCGAGCCCGTGAGCAACCAAATATGGAGGACGCGGAAAGGTCAGGGAATGACCACTGCATATCCCCCGAGCAATATGGCCTTCATTGCTAATGCTCCTGAAAACCAAATAACAACCACCAAACCGATGATATTCCAATTCACATTTTCTAGTTCCTTTTCCAGCTCTAATATCCTGTCTTTACCAATGAGCGATCTTATGTTGTAACAGGCCAAGTTCAGTTTCCATGCATGGCAGCCTGGTCGTAGCCAGAAATTCTTAGCACTCTCTGCTTCCACTCTGATCCTCTTGCTGCTATAAAAAGGAGAGTGAAAGCCACTGGGGACTGAGGGCCATTTGTTTCATCGTGCTGTAATGTGCTAGTGGGTTTGGTCTTTTCCTCTTCATGATGACCAGACGTCTTGAAGAGAACACTTTATACATCCGTTGTCACCAAGATGATGTAACAGGGCTTACCATCGAGAAGGTGTGCACGAATGGATTTTAGCGAGGCAGGCCAACCGGACTTCTCCAAAATCATCCGAAATTTAAAGATATTGGATCCATCAGTGTTTTAGACTGAGTGTTTTATAACACACAGAATGCCTGTTTTCCCCTCTAAGCCCCATGACTATAATATGACCACCCAAAATGTGTAAAATTCCAAAATATGGCAAAGAATGCTTTCCAAGGGTGTCTGGATTTCAGAGGTAGTAGTAGTAGTGGCATTTGATGCAAGAAAGCAAGTGTATGAGCTTATGCAGCATCAGCCAAAAAAAAAAAAAAAAAAATCATACCATTTCCTCCAAATGCCTGTCCAGTTCCTCCTTAAATTTATTCAACCTATCAACTTCCACAACAGATGGAAGTTTGTTCCAGCAATTAATCACCCGCTGGCTAAAGGCAAATTTCCGCACATGTAATCTAAATCTGTCTTTTCTTAATTTGAATTTATGCCCCCTTAGGTTCGTAATCTGAACAAGTGGAAGGATCCCATCAGAATTCAGCGTGCTCAACCCATTCAAGGCCTTATATACCTCAATCAGATCACCGCCTAGTCTCCAGCCACTGCAATTTGCAGAACTTAAGCCTCTCTTGGTAAGAGGATCCCTTCATTCCCCTCACCAATCTTGTTGCTCTTCTCTGTACATGCTCAAGTAAATCTACATCCTTCCTAAAATGAGGCCTCCAGACCTGTACGCAGTACTCAAGGCGTGGCCTGACCATTACCTTATACAGAGGGATAATCACCTTCTTTTCCCTGCTAGCAAAATTCCTATATATCATTGACAAAACCCCATGACCTGCCCTGGCAGCCTGTCTGCATTGCTCAGAAAACTTCATATCTGACTGCACAATTACTCCCAGGTCTTTTTCATTTTCTACCACCTTAAGTGTAGTACCACACGGTACGTTTCTCTTGGGTTACTGCTACCCATATGCAGTACTTATCCCTGCTACCAAAATTCCTGTATATCATTGACAGAACCCCATGAGCTGCCCTGGCAACCTGTCTGCACTGCTCAGAGAACTTCTTATTTGACTGCACAGTTACCCCCAGGTTTTTTTCCTTTTTCCACTACCCTGAGTGTAGTACCACATAGTTGGTATGTTACTCTTGGGTTACTGCTACCCATATGCAGTACTTTGCATTTATTAATGTTAAACCTTAATTGCCATTTCTCAGCCCATCTGCCTAACTTTTCTAGATCTTGTTGCAGTAGCATACAGTTATTAATGACATTAACCATCCTGCCAACTTTTGTTTCATCTGCAAATTTGGACATTAAGCCCGATATTCTTTCATTGGTAAATATAGAAACAACAATGGGCCCAACACCAAACCATGGGGGACTCCCTAATAACATTAATCCATGAAGAGCAGTACCTATTGTTTGTCACTCTCTGTCTTTTCCCACTTAATCATACTTTTATCCATAGCAGCAAATTGCCACTAATGACTAGATTTATAAAACAAAAAATGGGACACTGTGGCAAGTTAACATGATTCAACTGTCATGCTAGTTAGAATGATCCTCTTGTACTCATTTCATATAAACTAGCCATAACTGTTTCACTTGATTAAAATTAACAGTAGGTTACTTACATATTTATTGCTGTCTTAATCTCACATTAACATTGTAAAATTACAGAAATCCTTGTTGAGCAGATGGTCCAGAACATACACTGCTAAAATCTTTGTTATATTTTTTAGATGACTGAATTTCTTCCAAAAGGTTTGACTGTTCTTTTATGAAATTGCAAAAGTAAATACAAGAAATGTCTTTAAAATGTGTTTTGTTATTAATATTACCTGTACAGTTTCAACTGACAACTGGTTCCTTTCATCAGTCCAAAATGCATTCATTAAATAAAACACCCTACATAATGATGCATTTGTGCCCAGTATTCCTAACACAAAACTCACAATGTTTATTATGTTCCCAAAACTAATGTCTTCATTGTCTGAATTCACCTCTCACTAGTTGTCACACCACATTTCTTCCAATGATCCATCTTATATTCACATATATTCTTCACATAATTCACTTCATTGAATAGTTCATCTTCATCTATTACTTTTAGTATGTTGGTGTAAATTTTGGACATGTTTTGGACACACTGTTGAACAACACACCAAGATGGAGGGATATTTAACAAAACCCATTTAAAGTCATATAGCTCTGCAAAAGGGTTGGTCCAGTTTTCCACATATTCTAGGAAAGTATCATAGAAATTGTTGACACTTTCAGTAAATGTAACATCTGATGACACTATCCTCTATCAGTTGGTTTTTGAGGTCCAGGACAGCAGATGTAAAAACTGTTGCTCCTTTCTGTTGAGCATTTGTTATGTCAGGGCAGTCAGTTTTTGTGCCACTTCACTGCCACAAATGTCCTCCCTTTCAATCTTTTTGATAGTGTTATACTCATTTTAAGTTGGCTGTGAATGAACTTGAACCAGAGAAGTGACTGTGGATTCTTAAAAGAATCCCTCAAGAGTTTGGGGCTTTTATCTTGTGATAGAAAATATCACTTGAGACCATCAAACATTTCAATCATTCTTTCCACTGCAGGTAGCAAGGAAAGCCATCTCATCTTCATACTTCCTAAAAGTTGCTTGTATTCAACTTCAACAAAATTGCAGGATTTCAGTGCCTCAACTCTTATAGTCAAAACATGAAAATGTTGAAACACTTTGTTAATAATTGATTCCACATCAATTGGCAGCATATTTGCACTTGTTTGCAAAGTGTTATGCATGATATGTGCAGCACAGCCTACTCCCAAGATGTTCATTAAGCATTTTTTGCTTAACTTATGAAAGACAGTGTTCTTGCCTTTTCTCACAGTGCAACCAAAGTTGGTGTTGCAGTTGTCACCACAAAATGCTATTATCTTGTTGGTTAATTTATATTTCTCCAGTATGGACAGAATGTGATCCACAAATATCTAAGACGTTTCTACTAAGAGATTTTGGTGTTCCAACAATTTCACTTGTGTTCCTTTTGTAGGTATAAAATACCTCAACAAACTGGGACCAACTTCAGACTTGAGTGATTTGATGAATATACCATAACAGATACATATTTTGCCTCACGTAAGTCACTTATCACTTTGCAAAATGCAAAAGGAGCCAGTACATTCACAGCTATACTTTCACATTTTGTTCTTGCACATGTTAATCTTTTTGAGAATAACTTTCGTATGATGGTAGATGTGCAATCTACTGATCTAAACAAATGGTTATGCTTGATACTGTGGAAAGCTAGAGTCCTTCTTGTGCAGCGAGATGTTTCCGTTCACCATTTGCATCTTGTTATTTTGTCATGAAATAGGTTAGTTTATGGTTTGCACTTTTTGCTGCAACTGCTTCTTTGTGCTTCTTTTTAGCAGTGTGCTATGTAATATCTGAACAAGCACCATGTTCAATAGAAAATTCAGCTGTACAAACAGTACATAAAACTTTACCATTAACATTATAACCTTCAGTTAGGAATTCTTGTTTCAACGTGTCCGTGAAACTATATTTTCGCTTGGGCATCTCACAACCCATAGTCAAAAATTGAATTTATAATTAATTACTAGACCCCTCAAATAATGTTACAGAGGTTTCATCACCACCAACACATCAATACTTTGAAAAACACCAAAGAAAATACTGTAATTCATTTGCATGTATCTATCAGATTGGTCAGTGGCTGAAAAGGGGACAATCCCGTTAAAAATAGTTAGGAATTCTTGTTTCAACGTGTCCGTGAAACTATATTTTCGCTTGGGCATCTCACAACCCATAGTCAAAAATTGAATTTATAATTAATTACTAGACCCCTCAAATAATGTTACAGAGGTTTCATCACCACCAACACATCAATACTTTGAAAAACACCAAAGAAAATACTGTAATTCATTTGCATGTATCTATCAGATTGGTCGTGCTAAACACAAGTCAATTCTCGGATTCTTGACTGGTACATGAGGTGCAGAAGAAATAAAAGAAAAATGGGACATGTTTTTAAAAAATGGGACATTTGCCATCTTGTTTACATTTTCTTGGAACAATGGAATCAGTGGCTGAAAAGGGGACAATCCCGTTAAAAATAGGATGTCTGGTCACCCTACCTTAATGCCACACTGCTCCAATTTGTATAGCAGTCTTTTATGTGCAAAAGCTTTTCTGAAATCCAAGTATATGATATGAAAATTATCCTTTGACAACAAAACCATGCTGTGTCTGAAGTATAACTGCAGTCTTGTCTAGATGATCCTGCATTTCTTCTTTAACCAGTGACACCACTATCGTACCTGGGAACAAAAATTAAACTAACAAGTCTGTCACTCATATCACCCTTTGATTCCTCCTTTGTGAATTAGAGATACATTCACACATCTCCAGTCTGCAAGGACCTCCCCTGAATCCAAAGATGCTCTCATAATTATGGCTAAGGATTTGCTTACTTCCTTCACTGCATCCCTTAATATAATTGGATAGAGCCCATCCACCCCAGGTGATTTTCTTATGTTTAACTTCAATTTCTCTTCATTTTCCTCTCAATTATTACAAAATCATTTAGCTTTCTGTTAGAGTTTGATAAACTTGAACCAGAGGACTGAGGATTCTTAAAAGAATCCCTCAAGAGTTTGGGGCTTTTTATCTTGTGATAGAAAATATGACTTGAGACCATCAAACATTTCAATCATTCTTTCCACTGCAGGTAGCAAGGAAAGCCATCTCATCTTCACACTTCCTAAAAGTTGCTTGTATTCAACTTCAACAAAATTGCAGGAGATTTCAGTGCCTGCAACATCCACTTCCCTAAAGAATTCCACATGTGTAAATGTAGATGCAAAATACGCATTGAGTTTTTCAGCCACCTGAGCAGGATCATCAACAACGAACCATCAATATCAAGTGACCAATTTGATTCATCCCCTTCCTTTTAGTGTTTACTTATGTAAACACTAGAAGAACGTTTTTCTTTGCATCCTTTGCCTAAGAAATAAACCTCCTTTGACTTGATTACAGACTAGTTTATATCTACAATATACTTGTGTTGCCTGAAATATTATATGCATCCCATGCATTTTTCTTCTCTGCCATGAGGCTCGCTAGTTTATCTGACATCCACTTAGACCTAAACCTTGAACAATATTTCTTAGTTATGAAAAGATTAGTAGTTTTTATGATTAATTCCTTGAATGCCCTTTTAAAAGATAATATCTGCGCTACGTTGACAGACTTTATCCCCCTGTCAGATGTTTCATAGTCCTATTCCACCTATTCTTTTTTTGCACAGTATCCCTGACAGTAGAGTTACTGACAACAACTATCTCCTGTGGGTCTAGTACATTATGCCTTGTGGGTTGCCACTGTGTTGCCTAATGATTAAGTGCAAGCTCTGACATTGATGTGGGCTGCTGATAGCTTGATAGGCCCCCAATATAAATCCTTTGAGGGCATTCACCCTGTTCTTCAAGCTCTCATAAAGGCCCATAACAGCTGAGTTGGTGCCTAATATCCTCACACTCTTTACATTGAGCACACAAAAACAATTAGTCTACATTTATGATATTAGCGTTCAATGATGATCACTGTGCAAATTACCCCACTCTGTTCTCCCACCATTGCCTGCGCACAGATTAGTACTCAGCTTAGAACCCTGTTCTTCCTCTCCATCTACAGCCATCCAGGAGAAGACATCTCTGCGGCAATTTCCATCATACAAACTGTTGCTCTGTGCTCTGGCATAGTCGTACACTGGATAGAACCCCACATGGAAATGTTGTGAAGCTAGAAGACTATCTACTCACGTTGGGCTTCAAGTTGTAAATTGACCAGGTCACCTCTCTACATACAGCGGCCCACTCTGGGAGGGTGCGATAGACATTACTGTTGCCACCCTGGGCATAGCAAACAGAAAATCAAACTGAACGGTACAAGAGTCCTGGACAACTTTGGACTACAGGGTGATTACCTTCTCCTTGACTCGCTCTGTGTAACGCACAGTCCCAATACCAAGATATATAATCCGTTACAACACAAAGCAAGCGGATTGGCAGCAGTAAGTGGAACTATCCAGAAGACTTCCTGAGGATGACCCGGTGGCAAAAATGCTCTTGCCTGAGGCCTGTGTGTGAGACATCACCAGGATTACCCAAGAAACTTGTGATCTTGCAATCCCATGCAGGAGGCCGTACAAATATGCAGTTTCATGGTGGAACCCAAACCATGAAGACCTATGAAAAAGGGTACACCAAGCTAGGAAGGTGTTCCAATGGACGAGAGCCATGCTTCCACTGTGTGAAATTGCCCATGCTAAGGAGGAATACAGGGTGATTAGAAACCTATACACTAATGAAATCAGAAAATGTAAGAAGGAACCTTGGCAAACATTGGTTGCCTCTGCTGGAAATGAGGATCCTTGGGGCATTGTTTTTCACATTATTACAAATAGACTACCTAGAGGAGAGGTTCAAGAAACTACCCTAAAACCAGACGGCTTATCCACATATACCTGGACTGACTCCACAACATGCTTGACCACATCTGCCCTCCAGAACTTATGGCTCTCACACAAGAGCAGCAGTAAATTGTTGATGAAAACCAAGCTTACCAAACACTTACCACTGAACTACCTTACACTGCAGCAGAAATGAATCTGGTGTTTGCTAAAACAAAAGAAGGCAAAATCCTGGGCACAGACCTCAGTGGATGTTGCCAAGAGATTGACTGAACGGTCAACACTCTAGCCCTACAAATTATCACAGGATGCCTCCCACTATACCTCAAGGTTGTCAAAAGAGGACTATTCTCCCGACTGAAGAGAGGAATACCAACGCAGCTATGTGACCTGCAACTTGACTTAACAAACGACTTAAGACAAAAGAAAATAAGAATTACCAACCACCTTAATTTATGGCAACAGACATGGGAACAACCCCAAAGGGTGAAATCACAAGGCACTTTCTTCCTCACATAGGTATGATGCATCCAACAGCCCCTCCCTAGTACTCACCTTAACTACATGTTACCTATAAAATTTCTAGACACGGACCATTCAGACAGAAACTTGCAGCCTTGGGGATAGAAGAGGACCCACACTGCCACTGTGGAGAACTATAATCATGGGTGCACCTCATGTACAAGTGTCCTACATATGAGGACAACAGGCTAAAATTTTTCACAGAAATACAAAGTAACCCCTGAAACCAGGAATACTTTCTCCTCCACGAAGAAAGTATCTACAAAGCCCTGACCAGATTTGCCCAAGCAGTCTTCACAACCAGAAGAAATAAACTTGCTGATCTTAGGGAAAGACAACAAAATGTCCCTTAACTCAACAATCTGAATAGAAGCTACCATGATGCGACTGGCATGACCTCAACAAGGGTTTAAACTGTCTGCACCGTCTTAATGCAGGATTGCTGGCTCTCTGTGGACTGCTCCACACACACACACACACAGAGAGAGAGAGAGAGAGAGAGAGAGAGAGAGAGAGAGAGAGAGAGAGAGAGAGAGAGAGAGAGAGAGAGAGAGATGCAAACCCGTAAGGGTAGAATAATGCTGGCACCGAAATGGTGTGGAATTGCTGGCCTTCTGCAGACAGTGGGATTCAGTGCAAACCCACAAGGGTAGGATTCCGCCGACCCCACCATGGCTTTGAGATTGCTGGCCCTCCAGACCCCTCTGGGGGGTGGGATGCTACTCTAACCCGTCTGGGTAGAATTCTGCTGGTACCATCTGTTGCGGGATGCTGACTCTCCCTGGATTGTAGGATTACATGGTGATCACACATATGGTTTATTCCAGCTTCTCTCTCCACCGGATAGACAGATGGCCATTGGAACTTTATGGACCCCAAGGTCATCCATGTTGACACCATGCTGTTCATTGATCCTAGCAGGCATGGTGTGGGATGCTGACACTGGCCGCCTGACTAACTCGTCCTGTCCAAATTCAAGCAGGACAGTCAACCTGACTACCATCATTATTTGATGGGACCTCTGTTCCATGAATGATTTAACATCGTTTTGGACCTTCCTGATTTAGACGCTTCATTAATTCTGACAAAATGCAACTCTGCTGACCCAGCAACTAAATGGATGGGAGCCCTGAAACTTGCTCTGAAGTCAGACTGCACTGAAAGTACATCTCTAACTTTGACTTACCAGATGGGAACAGAATCCCAGGAGAGAACCCTACTGCTGACACAGCCCATTGATAACCACACACCTAATGACCAGACCCGAAAGCTCTGAACTCATAGTGACCAGTATACGTCGTATGGATCACATGATGTATAGTCCCAAGTGTGACCACAAGAACTGACATATCAGACTCACCAGACTTTGACAACCAGGACAAGATGGGACCTTTGTCCCAGGTGTGACACAACCACCAGCACAGCTCAGCTGCTGCCATTAGGCCTTCCTAGCCACACTCCCTTGCATGCTCCTTTGCCTCCACTCCCCAGGCAGGAAGGGGAAGGCAACCTCCGGTCTCCTCCCCCTCACCGCCCCTCTTCCCTCTGGTGGGGCTAGGTACCTGTATCTCTGTCTTCCCCCACCTTCAGTCTCCCCCCAACTTAAAGCTACTAGCATCCGAATAATCTCTAAATTGCTTGAGCCCTACACCCAAAAACTTAATAACATCAAATCACCTAACTAGTACTCCTTTTGGCTGACCCTTAGCATTTTTTTTTTTTTTTAGGTCCTAGCCACCGAATTCTCAGGAAATTAGGTGGCAGGATCTGCCATAGTAAATAACTAATAATGGTGTACCTGGTCGGCTTCAATGGGACAGAGTGGGACAAAGTTGGGTCCCATTAGGGGCCCAGAGGCTAAATGACTAGAGGAACAATGGTACACAACACTACACCTATACAAAATCCATACACCTTTAAACCTCTGGCATTGACAGTGTTCTGTTTCACACCCACAATGTATACTACACGGAGATGTAGAAACCCCTGGTGCTGTTTGACACTAAACACACCCTGCACTCTTTCCTTTCCCCTTACAGGGGCAAAGGCTCCCTGTCCCCTGTAACTTTATAATCCCATCTCCAAACCCAATTCTGCCTAATATAGGGTGGTAATCTGCCTAATCTCCCCTATCCATCCACCCACTCCTTTTTCTCTCATTCTGACCGCTACTTCTCTTACCTAGTGCCTCCTTTCAACAATTTTTTTTTTTTTTTTTGGCTATGTCTGGAAGCTTGGGCGACCCTGGCAGAGGCCAGCCAGAGTATGACAGACATCCCGGCTCACCTCTCAGTGGTGGTGGTGACAGGCAAAGTGGGGTCCCACTGGGGCTCTGCGGCCAAGAAGCCAGAGACACAACAGAACATAACGCTACTCTTACACAAACCAGACATTACACTTTTCTGGCTTTTACAGTGATTCTGTACTTCTTCACAAAGTACCATGGTGCAAATGTGGGAAACCACCGGTAGTGCCTTACACAAAACACTGTGCTGCACTATGTGCAAACTGGAAATGGAAAAGACTGTCTGTTGTGAAGCACAGACAGTTCAGGGGCGGCTTGTTGGTAGGCACTGCCTAACTGCAGCACCCCTAGCTTTTTAAATCTAAATATACAGTCAACGGAGTTATATGAAATTTTGTGAAGCACGTGAATGAATATTTTTATTAACAGGTGCTGCATATAGTATTCTCATCCTCTATTTCCAATAATCATTTCAATAATAAACAAATAAAAACACGAGATCATTTTCAACTTTGAAGTTTAACCATAGGTAGAACTATGCACTACACAGTTCACATTTAGGCTCCAGTGGTTGAGTCAGTGCTTAGTTGGCAGGTTCCCAATACGCAATTTTATAGGTAATAAAACGAGTCAAAGGAACTGCGGGGCAAGCGCAGTGCTGATTTGAACAGTGCGCAAAACTTGAGTAAAAAAAGTTATTAATCTATTTTCAACAAATAAAAAGTGAAGAATGGATTTATTTTTAAATAAAATTCCGGGATTCCCCAAGTCTGTTAATGGTAAGTGTCCAATTAATGTTTTTGCAGTATTTTTAACCTGCTTATTATTATTATTACCATCTATGTCTACATGTCTTATAACCAAGGCAATTTAATGTAACTTTAAGAAGCGGCACCCCCATACATCAGAGTCACGAGCCTCCACTGGTGTTGCCAGCAGATATTACTTGAAAGTCTTCAAATAGAGCTTTAAAAATCTTGAGTAGTAATAATAGTGCACACAGCCAAGTTTGGCCTCACGTGATCAATTTTGCATTTTTCAATGGATAGCTATGTTTGTTTTATTATCATCATATTTTTTGGAATTTAATTTTTTGTGTGCATTTCAAATTTCATATGTGCACTAATTTCAAAACCTGTTTGCACTCGCACGGGAACATTGCAATATTCCCACTGTATAAGGCAATTGTAAAACTGCATTTGGAAAACTGTGTCCATCTAAAAAAAAGACTGAGATTCTCAAAAGGTCCCAAAGATGGACAACTCGTACGGTGAAATCAGCAAATGGGTGACCATACAAGTAAAGACTTTGATTACAGAGCTTGGCATCCAGGCTTTTTGGTGGGGAAGGGGACCTGATTGAGGTTTGTAAGGCTCTGAGAGGGGGTTAGTAAAATGAAGGCAGAATTTAAATTCAAATTACAGAAGCGGTTTAGGCTAGATTTTAGTACGCAAGTCAGAGAGTTCCTGACTTCTAGAACAGGTTCCACCACAGGTAGTTGAAGCTGGCAATTTGAAGAAATTCAAAGTTCTCTAAATAGAATTTGTTACCTGTATGAGGGGGAAGTGCATAATTTGTATTTTTTATCTACCTTTTTTTGTGGGGGGGGGGAACAGTGTAGCAAAAACCTGTGGCTTGTATTATATGGCTATACTAAAGTGAAGAACTCGTCAGTATTTTCACACGTGGAAATCAGCATAAAAATATTCAAATTGTTCGTCAAACAATAAAATATTTTAAGAAGTCTACTGTGTGCAACGGTTTTCTACAACAGAAAATAAAATGTGAATTAGGATATGAAATGGAATTAATTACAGATGTTAAGACGCTTTGGAATTCATTACTTGATATGATTTTAACTTTTTTAAGACTGTTTCAATTCATTAAAGCAGCTCTTGAATATCTTGGTAATATGGATTTAATAAAAAATTTGAATCAATTGCTTCACGATTTGAGTAACTCCTTAAAGTTGATTAAATTAAGTATAGAAGCACTTAGTAGACAAGATGCAAATCTTATTCAGCACATTTGGCAGTTAACTTTATGCTAAAAAAATTGGAGAAATTCCAGGGAAATTAGGTCAAGAACTGTTAAATAAAATGAAAACTCATATAAATGAACGTCGAAATGAAAATCTTGAAGAAATTTTGGATTTTCTTGTAAGTGCTAAGAGATTACGAAAAAAAAACGGCTTACAGATTTTGCAACAAACTTGATGATTAGGCTGTTTCCGAGTGAAATTGTTCAATTTAATGAGAATCAAACTGATTATAATGAAAATGTTGCAACTATTGTACACCATATACCAATGGAAGAAGAATTAAAGACAATTTTAGAAAACTCGAAAAATACTTGTCCTCCACTTTCAAAAACAAATTTTAATATATTAAAGCAAGAATTTGTTATTTTTAAGTACTAAACAAAGAACTGAAAATCTGGACAAATTATATTATACTTTAACAATTCAAACTACATCGACAACTGCTGAGTGAACATTCTCCGTTGCGACAAACTTTTGCACTAAAATGTGTTCTAGATTATCTGACGTATCACTAAATGCCATGCCGACCGGGCTAGCCGGTGGGTAAAGTGCCTGCCTGGCAATCCAAAGGTCGCGGGTTCGAATCCCGCCTCGGGCTTGGATCAAAGTACTGCAAAAAAACCTTGGGAGGTGCATAATGGCCACAGAAGCCGATGTGCCAACAACTACCAAAAAAAAAAAAAAAAAAAAAACTAAATGCCATAGTTTTTTTAAGATACTAGTTTTTAAATAAAGTTAAAGCGTAATTTATTTTACTTATTGTTAGTTATTACTTAGAATGTATTTCTGGATGTGAAATATAAATCTAAATAAAAATGTTTACTAATATACATAATACCTATTTGTTACCAAATCAATTTTGATTTTAATATTTGTAATGTAATCAAAAAAATAGGTTGCTCAGAATTTTTTAAGCCTGGACTCTGACCCAAACTCGACTCGACTCGACTCGGACACAGACTCGCTAAGCCCCAAGGTACTGTCTTCCCAAACCCTGATATTGTTGTACACATTGGCACTAATGATATTAAGAGAATGAGACCGACGGAATTACTTAACAAATACAGGTCAATGTTTAAAAAAAGTCGTGAGTTAGGGTTGAATTTGAAAGTGTCTGCAATTCTGCCCAGACACGATAGGAGGGAGTATATGATGAGAGCCTTGTTGATCGATTCAGCCCTGGAGAGATTGTGCAAGGCTCAAGGGGTAGAATTTTTCTCAGCCTGGTCTGTGCTTGTTAACAGGAGAGACTGCTTCTACAGGGATGGGATACACTTAAATAGAAAGGGTACAAGAATATTTGCTGATGCTATTGGGGCAGAGTTACGTGGGTTGGAAAACTGCTAGCTTGGGGGGGGGGATACATGGACTAATAGATTAACAGTAGCCACTGGCAGAGGTGAAAGTGATTCTTGCACTGCTTCTATTGAAATGCAATTGAGCAGCAGCCTGGAAAGCAAAGCAATGTGGATTTCCAGGACTCCTGGGAGTCATAGTGGAACAAGTAAATACATGGGCTGTGTTAGGGTAACTAAGAGTAGAAACAGGTGCATGTATACTTGCATGTACACCAATGCTAGGAGTATAGCTAATAAATTTGATGAGCTTGAAGTGCTAGTCAAGACATCAAAGGCAGATATTGTTGGGATATCAGAGATGTGGTGTCGCGCACACACACACACATAAGCAGTGCAGAATTGGAATTTGGGGAGTACAATGTGTACAGAAGGGATAGACAGGACAGGAAGGGAGGAGGGGTTATGCTGTTAGTTAAGAAACACACAAAAGCTAAGGAAGCGCATCCAATTGATGTTGGTAGACAATGCAGTGTTGAGTCTGTTTGGTGTGATATAAGCACTGGGAAAGGAAAAATGAGAGTAGGTGTGTGTTATAGACCTAATGAATCTGATGAGTATAATGAGCAATTGTACAGAGAAATAGAGTGGGCCATTAAATCAGAGTGTCTTATAATGGGGGATTTTAATTTCCTATAGATTGACTGGAATTTGTGGGTTGGTCACTTGCACATTAGCAAGGCTTTTGTGGATTTATTGGATGACTGTTTTCTACAGCAGCATGTTCAGGAGGCAACTAGAGGGAGTAACACTCTTGATCTGATTATCATGCATTTAGAATCTGCAGATAAAGGAACCACTAGGTTGCAGTGATCACAGTCTGCTTAAGTGGGATTTACTCAAAGAGGTAACTACTATCAGGGGTAAAGGGAAGGGTTTTTGCTTTCATAAAGGTGACTACGGTGGGACCAGCTAATGATGTTACCAACAGCAAATTCAAAATGGGAAGCATTCAAAGAATTAATCTTGGAAGCTACTAGGCTTTTCATACCAACTAAGAAATACTGTTCAAGATTTAGGCCTAAATGGATGTCAGATGAACTAATTAGACATGTGGCAGAGAAAAAAATGCATGGGATACATATAAATTAACATGTGACACAGAAGTCTATGATAGATATAAGCTGGTCTGTAACCAAGTCACCAAGGAGTTAGGCAGGCAAGGGCAGATTATTAGAAATCTTTGGCAAAGGATGCAAAGAAAAACAGCAAAGAATTCTTTACTTATGTAAACTCTAGAAGGAAGAAAGGTACTTGGGGTGGATGGAATCTATCCAGTTATATTAAAGTAGGCAGCAAAGGAAGTAAGCAAACCCTTAGCCATAATTATGACAGCTGCCTTGGACTCATTGGAGGCACCCATGGACTGGAGATGTGCAAATGTGACCCCCAATCTGCAAAGGGGAGACAGGTAATTACAGATTTGTTAGCTTAACTTCTGTTCCAGCGAAATTAATGGAGGCACTGGTTAAAGAAGCATTTCAGGATCATCTACACAAGACTTCAGGTATAGCTTGGACACAGCGTGGGTTTGTTAAGGAGAAGTCTTGTCTGACCAATTTGATTGGATACTATGATGTAGTCACAAAGGAACTGGATGCAAAGAATAATTTTGATATCATACATTTGGATCTTAGAAAGGCTTTTTATACTGTAGCACATGGAAGACTGCTGCACAAATTGGAGTGGTGTGGCATTGGAGGCAAATTGCTGCTATGGATAAAGGGATGGTTAAGTGGGAGAAAACAGAGATTGGTAATCAATGGACACTGCTCTTCGTGGACTAATGTTATTAGTGGAGTCCCTCAGGGTTCAGTGTTGTGTCCATTGTTGTTTTCTGTATTTATTAATGATATTGATGATGGTATATGGCTTAATTCCAAGTTTGCAGACGATACGAAGGTTGGCAGGGTTGTTAATGATACTAATGACAGTACACTGCTGCAACAGGATCTAGAAAAGTTGAACAGATGGGCTGAGAGGTGGCAACTGAAGTTTAACATTGACAAATGTAAAGTACTGCACATGGGAAGCAGTAACCCCAGAGTAACATATCATCTGTGTGGCACTACACTAACGGTGGTAAAGAATGAAAATGACTTGGGGGTAATTGCACAGGCAAGATATGAAGTTTTCTGAGCTGTGCAGATGGTCTGCAAGAGTAGCTCATGGTGTCTTGTCAATGATATACAGGAATTTTTCTAGCAGGGATAAGGAGGTGATTATCCCCTTGTATTAGGCAAAATGGTGAGGCCACACCTTGAGTACTGTATACGTGTCTGGAGGCCCCTTTTTAAGAAGGATGTAGACCTGTTGGAATGAGTACCGAGAAGAGAAACAAGATTAGTGAATGGAACAAAGGGTTGCTCTTACGAAGAAAGGCTTAAGTTTTGCAAATTACAGTGTCTGGAGAGTAGGCACCTTTCAAGGTGATCTGATTGAGGTTATAAAGCCTTTAATGGTTTGAGCATGCTCAATGCTGATGGGATTCTTTCTCTTGCTCAGAATAATCACGTGAGAGGGCATTAATTCAGATTGAGTAGACATTTGTAGGATAGATGTGCAGAAGTTTGCCTTTAGCCAGTGGGTGGTTGATTGCTGGAACAAACTTCCATTCATCATTCTAGAAGTTGATAGCTTAAACAGATTCAAGGCAGAACTAGACAAACATTTGGAGCGAGTGGATGGGTGAAATGAGAAGGGTGTTTTTTTGGCTGATTCTATATAAGTTTACTTTCTTGCATCATGTGCCCTTGCTAATGTTAACCCTAATTCTGAGTATATCATATTCCAATAGATGCAAAAAACTTTCCCATGGTCTCCAGAACAGTGGGAAAGATTTTTGTTTAGTGTCAGTCACACAAAGGGAACGGATCTAAAAGCTTTTACTTTTATTCCTAAAAGTTTGATATCTTTTGATATTAAGGAAAATTTAGAATTACGATATAGTTTAGGGCTAAAGCCTCAGGTTATGTAAAGAGTTTAACTAATGTCTCTTTACATAACCTGAGGCTTTAGCCCTAAACCATATTGTAATCTAAATTTCTTCACAACTGGGTTGTAATCATTGCAACACCAGTGTACCTCTGCCCATCCACTGATGAGGAGCCAGTAAGCTCCGAAACAGTGCTGTATGGGGGATGATATCCGCTGAGAATAAGTAACAATAGTCTTTTCCTATGGTGAAGTGTTACTTATTCGAGGTAGTGCAATATCATGGCAACTCATCGTGAAGGTATTCACAATATGAGGTATATTTAATGATGCCAATTTATAACTACTTAAGTAGTTGGCTGTGTACTGAAATGGTGCAATTGCACTAACTAGTACATTAGGAAAATTTAGGATTATTAATCCTAAAAAAAAAGTATAACAAATCTTGCAAAAAACATCCTATGTGTTATTTTGTTTCTGTTCATTTTCTTCTCCCCATTATTTTTCAGTGTTCTCTCCAGGACCTATTGAATGGGTGCACTGGCCGTTTAATTTAACAGACTGTCCATGATTCTTGCAGTTCTCGCAGTACTGTATGATACTGATCTCAATGAATATTAATTCAAACATACTATGCGATCGAGATCAATGCAACAGGAGCATATAATGTTAATTAATTATGCAATTAATTTTTGCTCTGGATCACTTAAGTCACATTTATAAATAACAGAAAATTTTATAATATTGCGAAGTATTACACTTCCCCTCCTGGCTGGCAAAATTTTCCGGGGAGAACAGTTTTTATTTATTTATTTTTTTTAATTGGAACATTACCAGAGGGATTTTGTAGTGATTGCTTCAGTAGCTTCATATTGCCAACTTTCCCATTCCAAATTTTGATCAGTGGCCTTAAAAATAAAAGAAAATAAATAAGAATCAAATAATGTAGTTAATAAAAATAAGTTTTAAAGTAGAAAAATTATCAAAAACGTAGACGTCCATGCTGCTGATGCATTCTCCTATGCTTGAATTTTGTAATTTTTTTGATTGGTTAGATTTATTATCCAAAAACCAGCAATCTCCAGGTCCCAAGATTGCCCCATTTTAAACATTACACCTGTAATATTTTTATAATCTGTTGTGCAAATTCCTCTGACATTATGCGGCTGTCTCAGAGTATAAACTGAAAATTAAGCTGTGCATGCTAATTTTATCTCAATCCATTTTATTTTAAACTGTATATTTGACATCTATGCAGTACTGTATCAAGTTTAAAGCAGCATAAGTTAATACATTTTAGTTTTTGTAATACCTGAATTGCCAGCAAAAACTTCAAGATTATTTTTACTTCTGAATTATTTACTCTTCGTTTTTTGTTACTGGAACCTGCTTGTATTTTTCATTTTTAAACATGTTTCCATTTAATTACAGTCCTGACAGCCAGTATATGGAAATTTTAAAACTATATTCAATGGAAGATTATGCTAAGCTGCTAATGACAAATTGGGATATTAAACCCCCAACAGAAGAAGATATGGAGCGGGAGGAGGCTATTGCTAGTGGGAAGTATTACTTTTAATTTTCTTTTGATAAATCTTAATAATAATCATCAGAGAACATTTGAAAATATAAGATTCAAAGAGATTTTACAAGGAGACAGTTTCAAGTTATTTACAATTTCTATTTATTTCATGTTAAATGGAAGTTTTAAATAATTAATGCATATTGATAAATAACTATTTAAGTTGTGAAAAAGTTAAAGATTAATAAAATATCATTATTTATAAAGCTTGGTTTTAAGTAGAAACCTGTGGATGCACTTGTTATTCCATTATGACAAAAGGCATACGTACAGGTTGTCTATAAATTATTCACCTGATTATGAAGCTCAATTAAAATTTTATTGTAATAGGTATCGTAAAATGTTTTGTTACAGTTATCAAAGCAACTCAATGAGTTTTCTCATACAGTTGGCAGCCTTGATCTCAGCAAGCATCATAACAGTACAGCATTAAAATGGCTGAAACAGGTTCAAGAAATTGGCGCTGTGCTACAGCAGAAAGGAGCAAGTAGGCCTAGTGTATCTGCAAATAAAAGTTTCAGAAATTCAGGAAGTGTTTATCCGAAGTCCTACAAAATCTGTCTGCTGGGCAAGCCTGCAGCTGCAAATACCACGAGCAACATTGCACAGGGTGGTTGGCAAGGGATTGAAACTTTATGTTTATAAAGTGCAAATTATCCAGGAAATTAAGCCTCACGACAAACTGCGATGAGAGGAATTTGCTGTTCACATTGTTAACTCTATAGATGAAGATTAGCACTTTCTTGAAAATGTTGTTTTTAGTGATGATTACTATCACTATCCTTCAACGAGGTGATTGGGCCATTTTTCTTACACAAAAACACTGAACTTTGCAAAATTACCTAGATATGCTTGAATTGTAGGCTGCACCTCAGCTGGAATATACAAAGGGTACTAGGAAAGTTTTGCAATATGATGCAACAATGAATCACAGGAAGCTGCTTGTTGCTGCATGTTGAGAAATATTCATACGTGCATAGTAGCCGCCGCGCCAAGTCGATGGGCTCAGTTATTCATTAGTAGTGAGAGTGTAAAGTGCTTGCGATGGCATCGTGGTCACGAAATGAAATAAGGACAGTTTTGCGGTATAATTTCGTGCGTGGTTTAACCATAGACCAGTGCTTAGAAGAAATGACTCTTGCACTAGATGATGATTGTCCACATCGTACAACGATATTCAGGTGGTATAGAGAATTCCAAAGGGGAAATTTCACTCTGGAGGATTCTGAGAGGCCGAGAAGGCCACGAACGTCAGTTACGGAGGAAAACGTTACTGCTGTGAGGAAAATGCTTGACGAAAACAGGCGAGTGACCTACCAACAGATAGAGGATACTTTGGGCCTAAATGCACCAGCAATTCGTTCGATTCTGCAAGATCATTTGCACGTGAAGAAACTTTGTTCTCTCTGGGTGCCGCATCAACTGACTGAAGAGCAGATGACACGACGTGTGACTTGGTGCCGGGAGATGTTAAAAAAGTTTGATAAGGGACAATCTCGGTATGTGAACAACATCGTGACAGGTGACGAGACTTGGCTGTACTATTACGATCTGCCGACCAAGGCTCAAAACAAACTTTGGGTCTTTGATGATGACGACACACCCGTAATTGTCAGAAAATTCCGATCTGTAAAGAAGAAAATGATAGCTGAATTTTTGAAATCGAGTGGAATTGTGGAACGTGTCGTTTTGGACACGCAGAAGACAGTCACAGCTAAGTGGTATACTGAACAATGCCTGCCTAAAGTCATTGGATCTATGAAGAACCTGCGGCCAAAGTCAAGAATGGACACCTGGTACCTCCATCACGATAATGCTCCAGCTTACCGCACCAAAGCCTGCACCGAATATTTGACCACGACAGGACTGAAACTTCTCGAGCACCCTCCCTACAGAACAGACCTTGCTCCCTGCGACTTTGCACTGTTCCCGCATGTGAAAATGAAGCTAAAAGGGAGGCTGTTTTCCAGTGATGAGGACCTTCTACGGGCTTGGGACAACGAGTGTGCTTTACTCCCTAGTGAAACTTGGCAGAACTGGTTTAAAGATTGGTTTCGGAGGATGGAGAGGTGTATTGAATGTAGAGGAAATTACTTTGAAAAAATTAAATAAACAAAGCTGTATTGCAAAACTTTCCTAGTACCCTTTGTATGCTGCCACGTGTTCTATCAGCAAGATGGGACACCACCGCACTGAAGCTTGCATGTGCATGATTTCCTAACTGATGGATCAACTGGAGTGGTCCCATTTCATAGCCTCCTCATTCTCCGGATATCACACTTATGGAGTTCTTTGTACAGGGCTACATAAAAGAAAAGGTATATGCAAAAAAGTTAACATCACAGAGGTAAACAACCAGATTCAACAGGTTTGCGACTTCCATTTCTCAAGAGATGCATCAAAACACTTGGAATGAGATTAGCTATTGTCTTGACATTCTTTGTGCTACCATAGATGCCCATGTGGTGGTTTACTGATGTGTATTTGTGATAATAAATTCATTGAGTTAGCATTAGCATTAGTTGAGACATACGATGCAAAAAATCAAAAAAAACCCTTCCCATTTTGCCCGTCTGGATACTCCAAATGTCTGTCTAGTACAGCCTTAAATTTATTTAAGCTATCAACTTCCACAACAACAGATTGAGGTCCTGTTCCAGCAATCAACTACCTGCTGGCTAAAGGCAAATTTTCGCACATCTATTCTACAACTGTCTTTTGAATCTATGTTCCCTCGGATTCTTAGTCTGAGCATGCGGAAGTATCCCGTCAGCATTGGGCCTGCTCAACCCATTCAAGACCATAGACACCTCAATCAGGTCACCTCGCAGGTGCCTAGTCGCCAGAAGCTCTAACTTGCAGAATTTAAGCCTTTCTTTGTAAGTGCACCCCTTGTTCCTTTCACCATTCTCATTGCCCTTCACTGTACTCGTTTTAGCCACTCTACATCCTTCCTAAAATGAGGCCTGCAGACCTGTATGCAATACTCAAGGTGTGGTCTGATCATTGCCTTATACAAAGGGATAATCATCTCCTTGTCTCGGCTAGCAAAATTCCTATATATCATTGACAAAACTCCATGAACTGCTCTGGCCGCCCATCTGCACTGCTCAGAGAACTTCATATCTGACTACACAATTACCCTCAGGTCTTTTTCATTCTCCACACTCCCTGAGTGTAGTACCACACAGTTATGTTTCTCTTGGGTTCCTGCTGCCCGTATGCAGTACTTTTGTCAATTGTACTTTTCTCAATTGACATTTGTCGATATTAAACTTCAGTTGCCACTTCTCAGCCCATCTGCTCAACTTTTCTAGATCCTGTTGCAGTAGCATACTGTCTTTACAGCCATTAGCAACCCTGCCAACCTTTGTATCATCTGCAAACTTGGACATCAAGCCTGTTATACCTTTATCGATATCATTGATAAATACACAAAATAACAATGGCCCCAGCACCGAACCCTGGGGGACTCCACTAATAACATTAGTCCACGTAGAGCAGTGTCCATTTATTACCCTCTCTACCGTCTCCCACTCAACTATCCCTTTATCCATTGCAGCAACTTGCGCTTAATGCTATACCGCTCCAATTTGTACAGCAATCTTCCATGTGCGTCAGTATTAAAAGCTTTCCTGAAATAAATGTATATGATATCAAAATTATTTTTTGCATCCAGTTTCTTTGTGACCACATCTTAGTATCCAATTAAATTGGTCAGACAAGACTTCCCCTTAACAAACCCATGTTGTGTCTGAACTATTACTGCAATCTTGTCTGGGTGACCCTGTATCACCTCTTTAACCAGTGACTCCATTAATTTCCCCTCGACAGAAGTTAAACTAACAGGCCTATAATTATTTGTGTCACCCTTTGAACCCCCTTTGTGAATTGGGGATGCATTTGCACATCTCCGGTCCATGGGGACCTCCCCTGAATCTAAGGATGCTCTATAATTATGGCTATGGGTTTGCTTACTTTCCTTGCTGCCTCTTTCAGTATAACTGGATAGATTTCATCTGCCCCAGGTGCCTTTCTTATGCTTAACTTTAACAATTTCTTTTCCACTTTGCTCTCAGTTATTACAAAATCACTTAGCTCCCTGTTAGAGTTTTATAAACTTCTGGCATTCCCCTCCTTGAATAACCCCTCATATGTGAATGTAGATGCAAAATACTCATTCAGTTTATCAGCTACTTGAGCAGGATTGTCAGTAATCGAACCATCTATGTTAAGTGGGCCAATCTGATTCATCCCCTTCCTTCTAGAGTTTACATAAGTAAAAAACTCTTTGCATTGTTTGCCAAAGATTTCTCATAATCTGCCTAACCTCCTTTGTGACATGATTACAGCTAGCTTATATCTGCCGTAGGCTTCTGTGTCGCCTGATAATTTATATGCATCCCATGCATTTTTTGTCTCTGCCACAAGCCTCATTAATTTATCTGACATGAATTTAGGCCTGCACCTTGAACAGTATTTCTTAGTTGGTATGAAATGCCTAGATTAAGTCCCTGAAGGTTTCCCATTTAGAATTCACTGTTGGCAACATCAGTTGATCCCACTCTATAGAATTTAAAAACTGTCTGAGACCACTGTAGTCACCTCTATGAAAACAAAAACCCTTCTTTGATGGTAGTTACATCTTTAAGTAAATCCCACATCAGTACACTGTGATCACTGTCACCTAGTGGTTCCTTTATGTGCAGATTCTTAATGCATGAATAATCACTGCTGATAATCAGATCAAAAGTATTATTGCCACTCAAACAGGTTGCTGTAGAAAACAGTTCTCCAATAAATCCACGAAAATCTTGCTAGTGTGTGAGTGACCAATCCACAAGTTCCAGTCAATATCTGGAAAGTTAAAATCCTCTATTACAAGACATTCTGATTTACTGGCCCACTCAATTTCTCAGCACAACTGTTCTTTGTACTCATTAGAGTCATTAGGCCTATAACACATTACTCCTCTCATTTTCTCTTTCCCAGTGTAGTGTTTGTCACACCAAACAGACTCAACATTGCACTGTCCACCCATTTCAACTGGATGCTCTTACTTAGATTATGTGTTTCTTAACTAACAGCATAACCACTCCTCCCTTCCTGTCCTGCTGTACACATTGTACTCCCCAAATTCCAATTCAGCGTTGCTTATATCTGTGCGACACCATGTCTGTGATATCCCAACAATATCTGCCTTTGATGCCTTGATCAGCACTTCAAATTCTTCAAATTTATTTACTATACTTCTAGCATTGGTGTAAATGCAAGTATACATACACCAGTTCTTACTCTTAGTTACCCTAACACACAGCCCATGTATTTACTTGTTCCATGATGACTCCCAGCAGCTCTTGAAATTCCCAGCAACTTGCTCTCTAGGCTGCTGCTCATTACAATAGAAGCAATGCAAGAATCACTTTCGCCTCTGACTGCAGCTACTGTTAATTTTCTAGTCTGTGAATCCCCCCAAGCTAGCAGTTTTTCGACCCACCTAACACTGCCCCAATAGCATCAGGAAATATTTTTGCATCTTTTCTATTTAAGTGTATCCCATCCCTGTAGAAGCAGTCTCTCCTGTTAGCAAGCACAGACCATGTTGAAAAAAATTCTACCCCATGAGCTTTGCACAATCTCTCTAGGGCCGAATTGATTGACAAGGCTCTCATCATATACTCCTTTCTATTGTGTCTGGGCAGAATTGGAGGCACTTTCAAATTTAGCCCTTACGACTTTTTTTTTCAGCATTGACCTGTACTTGTTAAGTAAATCTGCAGATCTCGTACTCTTAAGGTCATTAGTGCCAATGTGTACAACAGTATCATATTTTGTGCCCGTATAAGATGATATCTGCCCTACAATGTCATTCAATTTTCATCCCCGACAGACATACCCTGGTCTTGTTCCACCTCTCCTTTTTGCATAATATATTCCCTCTCTCCCTGACAATAGAGTCACCAGCAATGACTACTTCCTGTGGGAGTTGCTTTTTATTAAGTGCAGCAAACCATTTTACACTACATGTTACAATAAAATTTTAATTGAGCTTCATAATCAGGTGAATAATTTATAGATACACTATGTGTATAAAATGTTAGGTAAGCATTGGACTACATTTAAGGCATGTTCATTTATTAAATAACATACCTCGTAGGTTAAAAAAACAATTACACTGCACCCAAGAATAGCTTACCAAATCCTCACCATATGATTTTACACATAATAGGTAGTCACGAAGTGAGATATACGTAGCAGTTGGGTGGGGGAAGGGGGGGAATGGAAACAGGTGTACATTGGATGTTATGGGCTAACTTGTCAACATGAAATTTGGCCCAAATCAGAATAAATTCTAAAATTGTGGAAACTGTTCAAAGTCTATGGCAGTATTTCTATTGGGGAAGGGGGCTATGGTTTGTTTGTTTTCGTTTTTAGGAGCATTAGCAACTAAGGCCATATTGCTCCAGGGGGCCTATGGAATTGGATCTAAACCTCCTTAGGAAACAATTAAACAGGTGCTAAAAATATGAGGTTTGTCTAGTTTTCCTTCCCAAGTAAGACTCGAAACACTCATTTTGAGTGTGTGCGCTTCCATGGAGGTTTACAGAATTATACTTGATCTTAAAAGCTTTCCAGAAACCAACAAACATTTCCTGAAAGTTTAGTATATATCTGACATGGCATACCTTATGCAGTATATAATAATTTAAGGGTCCAGTTCTGGAAATATTGTAAATTTCTGTAGGGGAACTTAGAGTGAAGATATTGAATAAGAAATGATTCTTAAGCCTTTCAGGGGACTAAAAGAACGTATGCCTTTTTTGAAGTACATCTTTCAAAAGCATTACATTTCTGATGACTATTAAGTACCCACTTATAATGAACTGGCTAAACCATAATTAAGTTATATGAAGTCTGTTATCAATTTTTTTTTTTTTTTTTTTAATTTAAATTACCTATAATCATTTATTGCTTTATGCAGTAGATGCATTCCCAAACAACACTGTGTAAATTAAAAAGAATATCCCATCAGAAATAATACAAAGAGTTGAATGTAAAGGTCATCTAAATGCATTGACTACAGAAATTATTTTTTTGACTAAAGAAGTTATTTTTATGTATTAAGTGTTTTTAATGATTGTACTTAACAGAATAAAGTACAGGACTGCTGCGTGTTGGATACCCTATGGTCTTATTTCAAATTTTTAACTTTTTTTTTTATTATTTAGTTTTTAAGATTTTATCTCATATATTTTTTTCGTGACTTCTTGTTTTATTAAACCAAAGGCAAGACTAAGTCAGTAAAGATGTATATTTTATTGTTATAAAATATATTATAATGCTAATGCTAATTTAGCATTAAGAATAGTTACAATTTACAATAGAAAATTGCAAATATTTAAAATTTATGCAGTGCATGAACATATGAGCAAATTGCATTTGGTGCACTGACATATATAGTCTTTTAACTATATTTTAACGAGGCTTTCAAAATCATTCAATCAAAGTCAGTAAAATTCATCTACCAGTACTTGTAATCTTCTTTCTTACAAACCATGTTAAAGCAAGAACTAAAGTGCGCTGAATTGTAAAGTTATATATATTGTTCAATCACATTAAACAAATGGCTCAGGTGAAAAGTGCATGAATCAGGAAATGACTTTACATCACATATATCAGGTTCTGCCAAAATTAGTGTAGCAATTTTATATTTCTATATTTTTTGAAGTAATGATTTTTGTTTATTTTTTATTTTATTTTTTTCAGATTAAAGGGCAAAAAGTAGTGTCCATGTAGAAGTTGACAATCCAACAGCATTCTGAAATTGTGGAATTGTATTTTAAAAACAATTGCTCTATTGCTCAAAGACCTTAGCAAATAAGAAGGGTATGAATGCTGCCACTGCTCTCCTGAAAACATATGTTAGTATATGGCAAGATTTCAAGAAATTAGAATGATTTGTGATATACAATCAACAGAAAGGACTACAAGAACAGAGAACAGTGTACTTGTATGCCAAAGTGTTTTGAGCAGTCAGAAGGTGTTTCAGAACTTTCAACTATTGAAATGTCTCCTAGGTGAATTATGAAAAAAAAAACCAAAGTGTTATCCCTATAAAGTACAGCTTTTCACAGAAGACATTTATTCAAATGACAGTTAGTGCCTTTTGGAACTTCATTGATAATAGTCACATTTTAAAATTTATAATTGTCTGATGAAGCACATTTTCATTTAAATGGTTTTCTGAACAAATATAATTATTTGTGAGCCACAGTGTTCAGTAGAGAAAATCAACCTGCTACATGACTGTGTGATGTGGAATCATGCAAAGCAGAGTATTGGATTGCCCTTTTTTGAAGCTGATCAAATAACAGTGAATTGTGAAGTATACCAGCCTATGATCAAAATTTCTTCAACGGGAATTAAAGGACATTATCTACTATCTTCGAGGGTTGTTCAACAAGGTGGTGCCTCCATCACACAGAAAGAGCTGCAATTTATGTTGAGAGAAATGTTTTACAACAAATTAATTTCATGCCATGGCTGTATTAACTAGCTTACCTGATCTCCAGATTTGACAACACAACTTTTTCTTATGAGTATACCATTAAAAACTATGAACACCTTAATTATAGTAACTTAGCGAATCAAAAGACTATAAGGACTGAAATCAGTGCTGTAGCACTTATAGAAAATTTTATTTTAGGAGCACACTGCCAACTTTTAGCATACCAAGGTGGTCATTTACTAAGAATTATTTTTCATACTTGAAGTTTAAATATTTAAATTTATGATTATGTTAATCTATAAAAATAAATTGTTCTCCATTATTATTTAAGAAATATAAAATCCTTGCACCATCCATCAGTGCAAGGATTTTATATTTCAAAATCTTGTACACATCAAAACATATAAGTGTTTAAAAAAATATGTAATTTTTTTTACAGATGGTAAACAGAAAATGTTTTTTTTTTTTTTTTTCTAAAAAATGTTTCACATTAAACGTTTTCTGGCTAATTATAACACAGAGCATTCAGTTCTCTGACAGTGACCCAGAGAGGTTCCCTGCATTTTTACAGTATAAATAATGCAAAATAATTTGAGGCATTTGCACCCATCTCCCCCCCCCCCCTTTTTTTTTTACATCTTAATTCACTTGCAAACTAGTTTATTTGCTTTGAAGTAATTCGTGACTTTTTCCAATTTTTTTATCAGTTGATTTGAAATTTGAGATCTCTATTTAACAGGATAAAAATGTTCTATAAAGTTAGCACTATATGATTTCAGATGATATCTGATTTCTTGCATATGATTTCAAGTACTACCAGTGTGTTAAAATATTTCTGTAAAATCTTGTGTTTAATATATTTCCTTAAGCAGTTGTAAAAATTAGCAACTGTGATTTATGTAACTGTAAGAACTCTGATTACAAATAAAATTTAGTTTGTTATGGAAATTTACAGAATCATTAGCAGAGATTCATTTTTTGTTCATTGAAGGCAAGTATTTGGGTATGCAATGTAAAATCTGACTTCATATTATATGGGCCAATAATAGTAACATCCAACAAGATTATATATCTAGTTGATTAGTATAGTGGCAAAATGGAGCAAGGAAACAATCTTATATAGAGTATCAGCCAAAAAAGGAAAAGAAGAAAAATGCCACTAACATCATTTGCCCATCCCAATAATCTACCCAATCCTTGAAATTCATTCAAACTATCCACTTCCATAACACTAGTAATAGTAGTAGTAGTGGCATGTGATGCAAGAAAGCAAATGTATGAGCTTATGCAGCATCAGCCAAAAAAAAAAAAAAAAAACACACCATTCCCTCCAAATGCCTGTCCAGTTCCTCCTTAAATTTATTCAACATATCAACTTCCACAACGACAGATGGAAGTTTGTTCCAGCAATTAACCACCCGCTGGCTAAAGGCAAATTTCCGCACATCTATTCTACATCTGTCCTTTCTTAATTTGAATTTATGCCCCCTTAGGTTCGTAATCTGAACAAGTGGAAGGTATGCAACTAGACAGAAGTTTGTTCCAACAGTCAAATTAAGCAAATTTTCATCCATCTATTCTTCTGTAACCACCCTTTTCCAGTTTAAATTTATGTCCCTTTACGGTGGCTTCTCGTGATTGATGTATTGGGGTGCTTCTTAAAGTTACATTAAATTGCCTTGGTTATAAGACGTGTAGCATACCCTTCGTAGTCAACAATCAAATTGGCACTGCTCGCTCCGCAGTTCCTTTAACTCGTTTTGTCACCTCTAAAAATTGCATATTGGCAATTTGCCAGTGGCAACTCACCGACCAGGAATCGACTCAACCACTAGGAGCAAAATGTAGAACTGTCTAGCACACAGTTCCACTTATGGTTAAACTTCAAAGTTGAAAACAACTTCATGTTTTTATTCATTTATTATTAAAATGATTATTGGAAATAGTATGAAAAGCCTAGTAATCTCCAAGATTAAGTCTCTGAATGCTTCCCATTTAGAATTCACCGTTGGTAACATCATCAGTTGATCCCACTGTATAGAATTTAAAAACTGTCTGAGACCACTGTAGTCACCTTTATGAAAACAAAAATCCTTCCCTTTACCCTTGATGGTAGTTACATATTTAAGTAAATCCCACATCACTGTGATCATTGCATCCAGTGGTTCCTTTATCTGCAAATTCTTAATGCATGAATAATCACTGCTGATAATCAGATCAAAAGTATTACTCCCTGTGGTTGCCCCTCGAACATGTTGCTGTTGAAAACAATCCTGCAATAAATCCACAAAAGTCTTGCTAGCATGCAAGTGACCAACCCACAAGTTCCACTCATTATCTGGAAAGTTAAAATCCCCATTATAAGACATTCTGATTTACTGGCCCACTCTATTTCTCTGCACAACTGTTCGTTGTACTCATCAGAGTCGTTAGGCCTGTAACACACTCCTACTGTCATTTTCCCTTTCCCAGTGTTTATGTCACACCAAACAGACTCAATATTGCACTGTCCATCCATGTCAACTAGATGCACTTCCTTAGATTTTGTTTCTTAACTAACAGCATAATCCCTCCTCCCTTCCTGCCCTGTCTGTCCTTTCTGTACACCTTGTACTCCCAAATTTTCATTTCTGCACTGCTTATATCTGTGTGATACCATATCTCTGATATTCCAATAATAGCTGCCTTTGATGCCTTGATCAGCACTTCAAATTCATCAAATTTATTTACTATACTTCTAGCCTTCGTGTACATGCACCTGTTCTTAATCTTAGTTACCCTAACACAGCCCATGTATTTACTTATTCCATGATGACTCCCAGTAGCTCTTGAAATCCCCAGCAACTTGCTCTGTAGGCTGCTGCTCATTACAGTAGCAGCAGTGCAAGAATCACTTTTGCCTCTGCCTGAGGCTACTGTTAATCTTTTAATCTGCGAATCCCCCCAAGCTAGCAGTTTTCTGACCCACCTAGCACTGCCTCGATAGCATCAGCAAATATTCTTGCATCCTTTCTATTTAAGACTGACACTGACACCTAACATTGCCTCAATAGTATCAGCAAATATTCTTGCACCCTTTCTATTTAAGTGTATCCCATCCCTGTAGAAGCAGTCTTTCCTGTTATCAAGCACAAAATTCTACCCCGTGAGCCTTGCACAATCTGTCCAGGGCCGAATCGATTGATAAGGCTCTCATCATATACTGCTTCCTATTGTATCTGCGCAGAATTGGAGACAGTTTCATATTTAACCCTTACTGCGACTTTTTTTTCAGCATTGAGCTGTACTTGTTAAATAAGTCTGCAGATCTCTTACTCTTAAGGTCATTAGTGCCAATGTGTACAACAGTATCATCTTTTGTGCCCTTAAAAGATGATATCTGCTCTACAACATCATCAACTTCTGCTCCTAGCAGTCATACCTGGTCCTGTTCCACCTATCCTTTTTGCATAATATGTTCTCCGTCTCGCTGACAATAGAGTCACCAACAATAAATAGTTCCTGCGGGACCAGTGCATTCTGTCTTGGAGATTGCTGTTGTGTTGCCTGATGCACAGGAGTGAGCTTTGACATTGTGTTGGGCAGCTGAGAGCTTGGTGGGGCCCCCTCATATTAATTTCTTCGAGGGCATCTACCCGACACCCCAAACTCCTCATAGATGCCCGTCAGAATGCTGAGTTGGCACCTAATTTCTTGATCCCTCTTTGTGAATTGGAGATACATTTGCACATCTCTAGTCTATGCAGACTTCCCCTGAGTCCAAAGATGCTCTCATAATTATGGCTAAGGGTTTGCTTACTTTCTTTGCCACCTCCTTTAATATAACTGGATAGATCCCATCCACCCAAGGTGCCTTACTTATGTTTGACCTTAACAATTTCTCCTCCACTTTGCTCTGAGTTATTACAAAATCATTTAACTCTCTGCTACAGTTTGATAAACATCTGGTTTTCTCCTCCATTCAAAAAAAGGATAAGGATTCCATCAGCATTTAGTTTACTCAACTCATTTAAAGCCTTAAACACTTCTGTCAGGTCTCTTTGGAGTTGCCTGGTTTCCAGATTCTTCAATTTACAGAAATCAGATTGGTAAGAGTATATTTTTGTGACCCTGACTAATCTTGTTGGTCTTCTCTGCAGCAGCAGCATCCTTTCTAACGGATCCACATCCTTCCTAAAATGAGGCTTCCTGACCTGCGTGCAATAGCCAGATGTAGCCTAACCATTGGTTTTTACAATGGGATAGACACTTACTGTCCCAGTGGGAAAAATTCCTGTATATCATTGCCAGAATTCCATGAACTGTTCTAGCTGCCTGTCTCTGCACTGCTCAGAAAACTTCATGTTTGACTGTACAATTATTTTTAGATCTTTTTTTTCTTCACTGTCTTTAGTGTGGTATCACCTAATTGGTAAGAGTGGGTTTACTACTGCTCAAAATCCATTATCTTTAGTTGCATAGGGTCGATTCAACTCTGACCATATTTCAGCAGTTTGTGCTTCTCTACTCCATCCATACAACTGAAACTCCTAGTGCCTGTTGTTGAAAACGTTTTCTTTGAATTCCCCATGGAAAATTCCAGAAATTTCTGTCAGTTGCACATTTAGGAAAAATTCATGATTGAGTTAAACCTAATTATATGTACGTATTAATTGACATATTTTATGAAGAGTTATTGATGGTAAGTTCACTTTACTGCCATGTGCTTTCCTCTAATCAGCAATGCTCTCTGGCTTTGTGACATTGATGCATTTGGAATCAAACTGTTTCATGTTTCATGCAGCAAGCACTTCTGTTATTGACATGCTCTCACTAATCATAGTGTAGGGGTGAAGTATGCAGTTTTTAATTTGCATTCACTCGCCAACAGGTCTAAAGGGAGTTTAGACCTGCTGGCAAGTTTTTATAATATATGCAGTCAAACTTTGATATAATGTCCCCTTGTAAGCACCAGTTATTACTTGTGAATTGATCCTCTGAATAAATATTAATAGGGGAATCTCTTGGTAAAGTGCCAACCCCACAAGCTGCCATACGCCATATCTATAAATTACTAAATGTACGATCTTTCTTGCAAATGAACCTGATGTAACGCCAAACCTGCATACCAGTCTGCCTCATCTTTTTATTTATAGAATATAGTCGTCAAGTGATATTTTTCGAACAATCATGAAAATCATTTTTGGTACTGTAAATAAGAAGGTGGATTCAAGGAATTCCCCACCACTGTTTCCCACCATTTTCATGTTTCATTCCTCACGCATGTCTTATACTGCGAGAACAGGGGTTCTAATACAGAAGAAAGAACGTTTTACTTTCGTGCTTTAAATGTCTTCCTACATTTGTGACAGCTTTAAGCAGGTATTTTTTGAACATTATTATTGAATGTATTTTGGTATTATTATTATTATTATTTTTTTTTTTTTTTTTTATCTAATTTACAGAGTAACTTTTTCTTTATTTTCTTTAAAATTAATTCAAGTACTGACCTCAAAATGAGTAAGAGAGCAGCATTGAATGAAACTGCAAAGAAAGAGGTGTTCAGTTACAAAGAAAAATACCCTGGTAACAGCCAGCTGATGATTGCTGACGATTTTTCTGCTGTCTGGGGTAAACCAATGAGTTGGCACTGTGTTAGAGACATTCTTAGTGAACAAAAGAAGCGGCTGAATTAGTGAAGCAGTGACAAAAACATTAAAAGCTGGAGGATGCAATAGTTATTGGATTGGACAGGTTAATGCAGTGGTTTTCAACCGGGGTGCCGCAACAACATTCCAGGGGTGCCACGTAATTTGGGTTTAAGTTACTTAAACTTATTATTATTTTTTAATTTATATGTTTATTTCATTATAAAAAGGTATAGTATCTTTTTAATCTTGTGGTGATCTATAATTGATGTTTACTTAGTACCTCTATATAAAGAATAAAAATTATATACTGTATACAGTCAGCCCACGTATAACACGTGTTTACACTACACGAATTCGATCATACACGATTTATAAATAGGGGAACGATATCTTATATAACACGAACCGAATTCGCTTATGCACGATTCGTCTTTGTGTTTACAAGAAATGGCAGTTGAACGCAGAATCACCCCCAACCGAACGCAACACGATAGGAATGGAGAAGATTCTGAAAATGTATTTATTTTTTATATCAGTGAAGGGGAAACATAATAACGTAAAAACCAACACAATTCCAGCAATCGATATAATCGCAAATGCAATTAGATCGAGTTGACTACCAGTTTATAACAGATTCCACTAGCAGAAACGCAACTGGAAATTGTTTTTATTGTTTTATGGTAGTAACCCCTAGAAATGTGCTTTAGTAAAATGTGAGGTGTTAGTATATCTCTGCCTTTACGGTGTTGTTTATTCAGTTGCTACATGCACGCAGCTTTGTTTATGTATATCAAGCGTGCCTCCTCGTTTTGTAATTGTGCTCTATTTCCTAAAAATGAGTAAAATACTTAAAAGGTGGAAAAGGAAGCGTCCTGGTGAAGACACTGCAGATTCAGAGAGAAAAAGAAAGCAATATCAATAAACAGAGGCAGACTGGGTCAAAAATTCTTACCCAGGAAAATATATAGTGGCTTCATACTATGGTTTATGGCCAAAATCACACTGGCCCACCGGGGTTTCCCCAGTAAAACTTATGGCCAGTCCGCCTCTGTCGATAGAGAAAAAATATGAAATTGTGAAACGCTTTGAGCGAAATGAAAGACCATGTGATATTGCACGTGCTTCAGACCTAAATGAGGCAACGCTGAGAATTACAAAGAATGCGGAGAAAATAAAAACAACTTTCATAGCAGGAACAACTCAAAGTGTAATCAAAATCCATTAGATTAAGACACAAAGAATTGGAAGAGATGGAACAGCTGTCATCTGTTTGGATAGAAAATCAAACAAAAAACAAGTTTGCTTACGATAGAAGCAAAAGCATTAGCAATATTTTATTACGTAATAGTCGTAATAAAATACGTATTTTATTCGTAAAAAGTACTTACGTATTTTTTATTATTTTATTTTTTATTACGTATTTAACCCTATTTTTCCCATAGGGCCTGTTGTTTATATTGCACGATTTTGCATTGCACGAGGGTTTCTAGGAACACAACTATCGTGCTATACGAGGACTGACTGTATATATAATTTGTATTATGAAATGTAATTTGAGAGAGAAGAGAATCGGATCTAACAGGCAGAAAATTGAGTAGGGGTGTCACAAAATAAAATAAATTACTTAGGGGTGCCGTTATTAAAAAAAGGTTGAAAACCACTGGGTTAATGCAAGAAATGAAACATTAACTGATAAAGTAATTTAGGAGCAGGCAAAATTAATGGGAGAACAGAGATTTTGCTTATAGAAATGGTTGGTTGCATCATTTTAAGCAGCCCCGTCAGTTGATTCAAAGGAACAGATATGGAGAAATAGCTGTGGTTGACAGGGAATCAGTGGAATGATATCATGAAAGAATTTTCGATTTTTTTAAAAAAGCAAGATCAATGAGACATTTATAGCATGGATGAAACAGCTCTCTTTTATAGAATGCAACCAGACAAAACAATATTGAGTGGCTTTGAAAGGGTGTAAAAAAATAAAAACAAGAGTCATCCTTGTGTTCTGTACAAATGCAGATTGACAAAGGGACTGTTACTGTAATCAGAAGGGCAAGCAAAACCTCAGTGCTTTAAGAATTTCAACTTATCAATTTATGTGAATTATAGACATAATAGTAAAGCATGGATGACTGCAATAGAATTTTGTGAGTGAATGCAAAATTTCAACAAGTAAATGAGAAATAAAAACCGAAATCTGCTTTTGCTCTTAGATAATGCTCCTTGTCACAAAGCAGTGGATCTTAGTAATGTGGCGATCGAGTTCCTACCTCCTAATTAAACAGGTTTCCTACAGCCTCTTGATGCTGGAATTATTAAGAGTTTTAGGGCACATTTTTATAGTTCGTATCCAGTGAAGAAGATAGTAGAGAGCATCAATAATAATTGTTCACTTGAATTTTCCTTCAAAGATGCATTATATATGATCAAACTTTCATGGGATGAGGTTTCACCACAAACAGTAAGTAACTCTTGGGCTCACACTGGCTTATTGAAAAAGCTAATTTAGATGAAATAGAAGATAATCCTAACCAGGAGTTGCGAATAACCATGATTGATATTCAAATTGTGAATGCATCTATGTCTAGTCACCTGAAAAATTTCTTGAGGTTGACCAAGAAGAACCTGCTTTTGGAGAAATAACAACTGAGCAAATTGTGGAATTAATACAAAGAAATGAGCTTTCATTTGACAGTGATAGTGAAGAAGATGAGATTGAAGTTTGTGAAAAAGTGACAGCTAAGGTATGTCTATAAAAAAAATTCATAGATTCCTTGAAAAGAACTCAAATGACAAAGACCTGATGAAACATGTTATATCTCTGGACATTTCTATAAGTAAAATTGATTACAAAACTAACATTCTGACAAAACTGTATAAGTACTTTTAAAAAATTAATTTTAATATATTTTTATTTACATTTTAAAATCCTGTAATGCATAACTTGCATTTTTTTCCCAATATACTAGATAATTATTATTATCATCATTTACTTTGTGTATCTGGGTAACTCCTAAATATTTTTCTTTCAGCATTATACAGTAAACCCCCGCTATTTGCGGTATCTGTATTCGCGGTCGCTGATTTAATATAAAATGAAACCTAAAAAAATGTGAAATTTAAAGTGCCGTGAACATTTTCCGCCATAAAAAAACATGGGCATGGCTAAAATTATCTTTCCTGGTCAAAACAGCACTCAGTGGGGGGGGGGTGACAAAATCGCGAGCGTGGATGTTTCTCGCTAATCCTTGTTCAGTATGTGTTATGCGCTTGTCATTTACTTTTAATTTATATGCTTATAAATTGAATAAATTTATCAATTTATAAATTGATATGCTTACAAAAGTGATAAATCTACCGTTTTGCAGTGTAAAACAGACTTTTTCAAATGTGTTAACAGAAGAAAGTGACTTTATTGTGGACAAGTTCTTTCTAACCCGTACAAAAATATGGCTACGAATAACAAGGGAAATGTGAAAAGATCAAAGAAGGTGATGACATTAGCGAATAAAATTGAGTTATTAGACAAAATTTCTAATGGTGAAAGTGTCTCCTCAGTGGCAAAACATTATAAAATCAATGAGTCAACGGTACGATCAATCAAGAAATCGGAAGAAAAAATCCGCTGTAGTGTCCGTGAAAACGCGCTAATTGCTTCAAAAATTTGCTCTGTAACTCGTGATGTTAAATTAGAAAAAATGGAAAAGGCTTTAAATCTGTGGATAGAAGAACGAACTCAAAATAAAATTCCGTTAAGTTCACTCATCATTCATGAAAGGGCAAAACTCCTTTATCAACACTTTAGCGAAACTGGTGATAGCACTGGTGGGATAAGTTTTTTAGCTAGCAAAGGCACTGGTTTGAAAGATTTGTTTGAAATTTCTAATAAATATTACATTTAATATTAAATTGTTTCTTATTTTCATTTCGATGCCATAAGCTTGCATTTCACTATGTACTGTCTATGTACATAGTCATATTATGAAGGTACATATAATACATACTTAGATAGTATGAATCAGAGCTGTAATACTCAATATGTTCTACGTTGATAATAATATTAGTAAATTAATAAGAGGAGTATACCTCAATATAGTACGTGGAACACTTCCGTATGATACCCTCCAGAAATTAAAACGGAAAAAACGAAAAAATCGACAACTTACCGATACATTAAAGTAAAATATAAATAATTAAAGTAAAATATAAATAATTAAAGTAAAATATAAATAATTAAAGTAAAATATAAATAATTAAATAATCAATTTAACACAATTCAAAATCAATTCAAAACAATTAAAATTCAAATTAACGCAATTAAAAGAATCTAACAAAAATATTCAAAACGATTTTCCTTCCTGAAGCTGACAATGCTTTTCAACCGACTGTCGTGATCACAGGAATGAAAATTCGTTAGATTCTTTTAATTGCATTAATTTGAATTTTAATTGTTTTGAATTGATTTTGAATTGTGTTAAATTGATTATTTAATTATTTATATTTTACTTTAATTATTTATATTTTACTTTAATGTATCGGTAAGTTGTCGATTTTTTCGTTTTTTCCGTTTTAATTTCTGGAGGGTATCATACGGAAGTGTTCCACGTACTATATTGAGGTATACTCCTCTTATTAATTTACTAATATAATACATACATAGACAAAATTTTAGACTAGTTTTTCTTATATATTTCATACTTTGGAACGGAACCCCTTTATTACTATGGGAGCCATAACTCAGTATTCGCGTTTTCGGTATTTGCGGAATTTCTCAGGAACGTAACCCCTGCGAATAGCGGGGGTTTACTGTATTTCTTTATATCATTAATATGCACAAATATATTTCGATATTCCCTTTTACCTCTAGAGAAAATAATGTCATAATTCTTCAATTTCTTAATGCCAAAGTAACTACTATATGTAGTTCTTATTGTTTGAAGTACCTTGATGACCCCTAATTTAGTGCCAATGTCAGTGGTGAACAGTTGGTGGTGCTAAATCAAGGTTCGACTGTATTTTTAATATAGGGCATGGATTTTTCACAATTGTGTTCAGAAAAGATTGAAAATATAGATGGCATCAAAAAAATGAACAGTTTTGAATTGTTTTATGCTGATTTTTTTGAAATTTCCCACAACTGTTGACTTTATACTGGTCTTGTTGGGGTAGCATACCCTGATTACTGCCATTAACTCCAGACTCCCAGTAAGGGGAAACTGGGGTTAATGGCAATAACAATTCCTTGCCGAGAGGACTCCACTATTAGCATTATTCCATGAAGACCATTGACCTTCAATAACCATTCTCTGCTTTTTGCCACCTAACTAGTTCTTAATCCAAAGCAGTAATTTTCCCTAATGTTACAGTGTTCTAATTTGTACAAGAATATTTCATGTCAAGCAGTATCAAAAGCTTCACTGAAATCTAAGTATGTCAAAATTATTTTTTGCATCTAGTTCCTTTATGACTACCTCATAGTAGCTAAGATCTCCTCGTAACCAGTCCATGCTGTGATTGCCATTTAACTGTATTCCTGGTGATTCCTTGAATGCAGGCACAACTGCATTCAAGTTAATCCTGCATTACTTTTGTTGCCACAGATTCCATTATTTTCCCTGACACAGAAGTCAAGCTTGCAGATCTGTAATTTTCCACTTCTCCCTTTGATCCACCTTTATGAATAGAGAGACATTTGCTGATCTATGTCTGTACCTCTCCTGAATCTATGAATGTTCTTTTAATTATGACTGAAGGTTTGCTTACCTCTTTTGCAACTTATTTTAATATAATTGGATAGACTCCATCAACCCCAAGTTCCTTAACAATTTGTCTTCCACATTTCTCTTAATTATCATAAATTCACCAGGTATCCCAGTTAGAGTATAATATGATTGATTGTCAAAGTGACCCAAATCAGTGAGCATATAGATGAAAAGAATGTTTTGAGTAGCTTTTTTCAGTCTCTTCCTTAACTGAACAATTTGCCAGTTTAAAATTTTGTGGACTTATAAAGGGACAATGCTGCCTGGACTCAACTAAACTTAGCATGTCTCCCTTCCTACCTACTGTAATAAGAAAGTAGAAAAGGTTCCTCTGCTAGAATTTGCTTAATGTAGAGGAATAATTTTGTTACACTGAGTTAAAATTACAAGTAATTTTCTTCAAAATCCAAGCCTCACTAGACAATTTTGCTGCAGCGAGAATATTATTATGGAGTTCAGCTGTATTGAATGTTATATTATTTGTAATAGCTTGTGACATTAAGTAGATTTAAAAATTCTTTATGTATATTGCTATGATATACCAGAGAAAATTATAAATGTTAATGAAAAATTATATTTTTCTTCTAAACAGGAGGCCTTGACTTGATGATAGTTCCAGGACTTGCCTTTACAAAAAGAGGGCATCGCATAGGTGGAGGCAAGGGATACTATGATGTGTATGTTGGACGTTGTCTTCATGATCCCCAGGGACATCCTTATACCATTGGTCTTGCATTTCGTGAACAGATTTTGCATAGTATCCCAACAGATGAGCATGATTTTATGGTAGATGAGGTTGTTTATCCAGATGATTAAAACTTACTTGGCATGTTTGTGATCTTGCTGCTTTTTTTCAGAAAGTTATTTTTGTGTGTAATTTCTTAATTTGAAAAGTCAAGTAGTCCTTTCTAGAAATATATGTGCCAAATAATGCTATCTGTTGTTATGGGATAGTAATGATGATGTTTAAATAAGATTAACAAGAGGTAGATTTTTTTTAATGTTTGTAATTGTATTATATATTTCAAAATTAAAATTTTATGAATGTTTTCTGCAGTTCTAAATAACTGTATATAGTGAGTTACATTTTCTATAACTGAAGAAAAAGATCAAGTAAAGAAATTTGCTGCTTTATACTTTTTGCTGTGTACTACTATGTAACAGCACTAAATGGACTATGTACATGTATATAGCCCACTCAGCTTGTCTATTCCGTAGTGCTATTTTTAGCGGAGTTCATATTTCTGTTCGGGCCTAAAAGTATATATGATATTGAACATCACTTCATGGAGGGCATAAGAAATAGGCAATTCATTTGTATTTATTTACATTACACTATACTGTGTTCCATATTATGGATATTTTAAAATAGAACAGAGTGTAGTATAAATAAATTTGAATAACATCTCTGCATTTATTTGGAACACTCCAAATTTCTGTTATATATTAGAAATAGAATAATAATTTGAAAATTTTAAGAAGTGGGAAAAGGGAAATGCAGTTCATCCTAAAATGATCTGTGCTTCTATTTCAGATTCCTTGCTTGTCATTAAAATTAGTTAAAAAACATAGGAGTGAGAAGAGTATGATTTACAGTATATTTTGAGAATTTTTAAAATTATTATAACACATATATGACATTTATATATTATTTAGTAATTTAGATTTACATTGGGAATTAAAGTTGTATATCTCTTATATGACATTTCTGGGTATGTTTTAAAAAAAAACATTCAAGAAAATATCTACTTTCATGAAGATAGTTTTGCTAACTGCTTCTGTAAATAACTTTTTAATTAAACATCACTTCATAGAGGGCATTTAGTGCATGTTCTACTGTCTTCTGCAAATTCATGTTCATTGTAAAATTTCTGATTGCCTAATTAATAATTGTAAATAGTTGAACCTCCAGTTTCAGTAATCCATTTTTTGACATTGCCAGTTTTCTAGGTAGTTTTAGAAAAATGTGGAGATCTGAAAAACCATCAGTGAATTGACAAATTTAGTCTAAAATTAGCCATTTGCTCAAGCAATGCATCAGGGCTGGTTGCACGGGATAGAAATTTTGCCTCAGAGCCATAAACGATTTTACAGTGCTCTGATACTTTAAAGCATGTGCACAGTAATATACAGTACAGTTGTTTTCAGATTAATGCATATTTGAATTATAATTTATGACATGGGGAAGTTTTTTAGAAGGTCATGGGATTGTCAACTGATACTTTTGAACAAGATTCACAACTCAAAATTAGTGATGGAAAACTCAAATGTTTCTGGGTTTTGTGACATGTAAATGAAGCATTAAATTGATATGAGGCATTCAATAAATTCTGAATATTTAGATATTTGTGTTTGTAAACATTACCATAGCAACTTTTATTCATTTGACTGGTGTTGGGGTGGTGGGAGGTTTGAAATCAAAGGTGCTCATTTGTATATTTTATTTTGAACTTACCCTGTAGTAATATCTTAAAGGAGCTTTGGTATTTTTTTGTATAATATGTATGTATTCATAGTTAAGGCACATGTACCAAGGTTTCATTAGTAGTCTCTAACTTCATATAAAATGATGATGGTTGCTGTAGTAGAATAGAACATATGCCTTATCTGTTGTCCATAAGATGTGAGGATATGAAAGTCACAAGAAAATAATTTAGGACTACAGGAAGTGAAATATAGTACCTCCCATTGTGGAGTATTAGTATGGGTGAGACATAATGTAAGAGTAATCCACTTTGTCAAAAGCCCTGGATGCCTGAAGAGTATTACCTATCGCAACCATGTAATAGTACTGCAGTGCTTTTCAGCAATGATTGTTATAGCATGCTGAAGAAACTCGATTAAACAGCTGAGTGTCATAATCACAATGAAACATCAGCACCTTTTTCTGCAGTTAGCATGGACTTGATGGTGGGGAGGAGAGATATTTTTATTGCATGTTCATGTACTTGATTATGGGGATGTGTAATGTTGGCATTTTTAATAATCTATCCTCAACAAATATGGTTAAGAAAAAAATGTTCCGACTGCTTATGTCAAATGAATGCTGCAGCTTTAATCGATAGTGTTTGCTGTGTCTTTAAATGAGATGTTTTCTTCCTTGATATATGTTGCAGTCATATGTCATCCCCTTATCCACCAAAAAGAAACCAGGTTATATTACATTTATATGCTTCCATGCTGTGCAGTGCATCGTTCAAAATACCTTTGACATATTGAAGCCACAACCAAAAATTTCCTGCTGTGGTTATGTTCTGCTTTATGTATAGTGCAATGCACCATATTGTGATTGGGTAACAATTGCTTAGTCCACATTAGAATTGTTGAGGCTATCTGCTTTTTCTCTTTGGTGGTTTTTTTTTTTTTTTTTTTTTTTTGTACACTCATCATATTGAATTCTAGAATGGATGCATGCGAATAATGTAATTATATATAAACCTTTGTACGATTGTATATCTTACAAGTTATAAGTTGGAAGAGAAAAGAAAAAAAACAGCCAGCCTGTATAGTTGTATACTAGCTAATATTGCAATTTTTCTGAGAACTGGTATACATCATATGTGTGTAAGACCTTGTAAAACAAGAAAAATATACAGTATAATCTAATGTGAGTATTGTAATATTAAATTTAAAATTCTGACTAATTTTAAGTCACAATTTGTTTTAGTTTTGAAAAGGAATTAAAATCATGAAAAACAATAAAAATCATTTTATGCTAAAAATCATAGCAGATAAGTCTTTCTGGGGGAACTTTGTATAAAACTAATTCTTTGGATTACCCTGTTTGTGGAACTTATTAGAAAGTTGAAACTTACTGGAATTAGTGTTTTAGATAGATACTGAGGGGATAAAGGAAATGTAAAGAAATTGCTGATATTTTAATTCTCTCACCATGTAAAATTATCTTCATTAATACACTTAAAAGGTTACTTTTGAAAAATTAGCTTTCATTGTTAAGTTTGTATTGTAATTAAAATTGCAAAGTTATTCAACTCTATAGTGGTACATTTATAAACAAGTTAGGCACCTCTTTTAACTACCTGATTGCACACCATTTGAAATTTTAAAAAAAATTTCTGTCCTAAAGTCAAAATTTAGAACCTATTTATATCTGACAGTGTCACACATCTGTCTGATATGCAGTGCTATCAGACAGATGTGCTGAAATTTTTATTTTATTTTTTTTTATGTAAACCCCAAACACGAGAGGTATTACAACCTATAGTACTTAGTACTGTGCTTGGGTTGGAGGTTGAGAAGACGAGAGAAGATATTTGTTGACATTAGACTTGAACTTCTGTAGACTGTAATTTTCAGGAAAGACATATGAAGGAAGGTTGTTCCAGAAAACGGCAGTTGAATGAATAAACGAGGAAGATGAAAAGTTGGTTCTATGAGTTTGAAGTTGGACAGTAAATGGATGTTGGCGGCAACTGTCCGAACAGTTGCTTTAAACGGGAATTATACAAGCCAATTCAGAAGAACAGTGCCCATGGAAGTATCTGTAGAAAAGCCATGAGTCATTAATTTACCTAACTACCATCTTCTGAATGGAATCTAGAAGCTTGAGAGAGGTTTTGGGGGCACCACCCCATATGTGGGAACAATATTCCATGGTAAGGCGGATTTGCGATTTGTACAGAGTGAACAGCTGTTTAGAAGAAAAGTAAAGCCGACTGCGAAAGAGGAAACCAAGTTTTTTTTAGATGCAGAGAAAGAAATATTTGTAATGTGCTTGTGCCAAGAGAGATTAAAAGTCAAGGTAATCCCCAAAAGAGATACAGTGAAACTTCTCGTAACGGACATCTCTCTCTCTACAACGGACATTTTCAAATTCCCCAACTCACCTCCATTGGTTTTAACGTGTTTGCAGCTTCTGTCTAGCGGACATTCTCTGTAACGGACGCGGACAGGCAATCTGCACTGTTTCGTTTAGATTAGCACTTAATTTGATCTCCCCATAACGGACAGCGGGCAAGCTCATGGCCCTTTTTCTAGGAACGTATCTTCCATGTATTGCCTCAATCGTGTATTTATTTTCTATTTCCGATTCTCTGAATTTTATCAAGGTTTACGTCGCGGTTCTAAACCCTTTTTCAAGAATTTTAAGGCACGTGTAAAACTTCTGATGAATTCGGTGTGTGCAGGGAGGGGGGGAATATGGTCGGCCTTTCGTCTTTTCAGTTTTCAGTTTTGTTCAGTGTCGTGTGAAGTGCACAATGTCTTCTCGTAAACATTTAACTTTAAAAGATAGTCGAACTCATTAATTCGTATGATCGGCAAAAAAATAGTGTTCGCAATCTCGCTGTAAAATTCAAAATCGGGAAGACGCAGGCAAGCGACATCCTAAAGAAAAAAAATGAACTGCTCAAACAATTTTGGCAACACGTAAATGATCAGGTTCAAAAATCATTCCCGAAAACTGTTGGACTTCAAATTTGTTGCGCACATGCTAAAAAAATTCCCATTAATGGGCCTATTATTAGGGAAAAGGCTTTGGAGGTTGCGAAATCTATGGGAGTAAATGAGTTCAAAGCTTCTGTGGGATGGCTAGATAAGTTAAAAACTCGGCATAAAATTTCTTGGAAAACTGTAAGTGGTGAAGGTGGGATCTGTTGATACTGGGGTTGTAACAGAGTGGATCGTCAAATTAGAAGATTTATGTCGTGATTTTGAAGCTAAGGATATATACAACTGTGACGAAACAGGGTTGTTTTTTTAAAGCTCTTCCTGAAAACACAATGAGTCTAAAAAACGAAAAGTGCCAGGGCGGAAAAATTTCTAAGGAACGCTTGACTGTACTATTGTGTACAAATATGCTGGGAGACTTTGAACAACCTCTTGTTATAGGAAACCCACAAAATCCTCGTTGTTTCAAGGGCATAAAGTTGAATCTTTTGGATGTTGACTGGAAGTCTAATAAAAAAGCGTGGATGACACGAGATATCATGAGCGAATGGATAAGTCACTTTAACCAAAACATGATTTGTCAAAACAGAAAAATTATTCTTTTCATGGATAATGCTGCATCTCACCTGCACATTGAATTGTCCAACATTCAAATCATTTTTCTGCCACCAACACATCTGCAGAGTGTCAACCCTTGGATCAAGGGATAATAAAAAATTTTAAACTTCACTACAGAAAACGTGTTTTAAGACATCTCATTGCAAACACGAACGATATAACATGTGCGAGTGACCTTGCAAAGAAAATCAGCATCCTAGATGCGATTCAATGGATTTCCTCTTCAGTAAACGCAATTAGAAAACAAACTGTCGTGAACTGTTTTGTAAAGTCTGGCTTCTCAAATGCAAAAATTAAAGTTGTGAACAGCAATGTGGAGCACCTAGAAGAACAAGAACTTCAACATCTATTGATAATGTACGATATTTCCGCTACAAGTGACCCCTGGCTACAAAGATATAGACTCAAACCTCACTACAGAAGATGGTGCTCTAGATATCAACGACATTATCATCGATATTTTTCAAGAAGTTCCTCATGAGGATGAAGAAATGGAAGGAGGTCATTCTGTCGAAGAACATATTAACAACGAACCACCGATGAAAATAGAAGAAGCGATCATACAAATCAATCGTTTAAAAATGTTTTTCACCGCTGAAGAAGATACTGAAGGACTTTCGATGGTTTCTTCACTCCAAACAAATGTTGAAAGCAAAATTATCAGCCGGAAGAAGGTGCAGAAGAAAATAAGTGATTACTGTATGTATTTTTCTTAAGATAAAGTCATAATATGCATAGCACAATTGTATGTATATTATTTACAAAAATATTGTGCAAAATCTGTATATAATTTAATTTAATTTTACATTAAATGTTTAACGATTTTTCTTTATCTCTTGTTTATGTAATTGTATATTATTTACAAAAATATTGTTCAAAATGTGTATATATTTTAATTTAATTTTACGTTAAACGTTTAACAATTTTTCTTTCTTACTTTCTTTTTTTTTTTTTCTCCCTCAGACTTCTTGTTTGCGGACACTTCTCTCTAACGGACACATTTTCGTTCCCCATGGCTGTCCGTTAAAGGAAGTTTCACTGTATATCATTTTGCCTAGAAATTGGAGTGTCACCAAAGATAAGCATAGGAACAGAAGAATCCTTTTTGCGAGATATATGACAAGACTGAGTTTTAGAAGGCTTGAAATCAACTAAGTTGTCTTTGCCCTACTGGAGAATTATCTGAAGATTGGCATTTAAGGAATTGGTAGCAAATATTTGAGAAGTTGAAGCTGATTGAGCAGGGCAAGGTTTCTCAAAATGGAAAGTGGAATGCAATGTGCTACCATCGGCAAAACTATGGAAAATTTCCTTCTCATTAAATAAAGGCTGCTAGATAATGCACCTGCTCACCCTAATGCTGAGAGTTAAGTTAGCAGGGATTAAAGAATTAAATGTGTTTTTCTGCCTCCTAACTGATACAGCTGATGGATCAAGGTGTAATCGTTGCATGTAAGAGGTTGTATAAGAAGTTTTTGGAATAGGTGATGCTTGTTTTGGAAGAAACAGAAGATGCAGAAGAAGCTACAGAAGGCACCAGGACGCTGTAAAATTTACATGCATACAACATCAGTTCTGCTATCTTCAACTCAGCAGCTGCGTGGAAAAATATATTTCTACCTTGGCCATTGCTTGGAAGTTGTATGTTGTAGAACCAGAAATGGACTTTGAGGGAGTTGAGGCGTATAATTTTCAGGACACTCTTCTGAGGGCCGGCAACAAAAACCCAACTAAGAATTATGTGGAACAGTAGATCGAAAATGATAAAGGTGATCCGGGCTATCAAATTTTTTGTAAAATAGAGATTGCGGAACATGTTCTTCATGGAGAACAAGAGGACGATGATCATGACAAAGATGAAGAATCAGTTGCACCTCATCTTAAATTGTCTGTTATAAGACAACATATGGATGACATAGTACATTATATTGAATCATCATCAGACCCTGATGTGCTTCCTTATTATGAACATTTTAGAGAATTTCAATCTACAGTAATAAGGAAGCAGCACCAAGGTGTAAGGCAACTGAAGCTTGATGATTTCTTCAAGACCACTTCATCAACTGGACCTGTTTCACCAGAAACCTCTACCAGCAAGGAATTAACCCCTCTCACTCCAAATGACAGTTGTTTCTGACTCTGAAAATTGTGATTCTTTCAATTAAGTTAATATTAATAGTGAATATTATGGATCTTTTTTTTAACGTTTTTTTGTATTTTTTTTTTATTCAATGGGGTTTAAGAATTTTAAAGTATTCTTTTCCCTCTAAAATAGATTTAAATGAAAAAACTAATGTTCACATTTGAAAACAACTTTGTGTGAGCTTTAAGAAAAACAAAATAAAAAAAAAAAGTGGTGGAAACATTCCATTAGTTACATTACATAGTTTTTGACTTGTTTTAATTAAAATAAAGTTTGGTTCCTGTCGTTAATTTATTTTTATATTTTTAACAGATGTTTTTAGTGGCATGTATAAATTACTCAATGTACATTTTAATACATACATTATAATAACATTTTAATACATCCTGTACATTACGTTTGTTATTAATACAGTCGGACCTCTATATAATGAAATCGATTGCTCCCTTGAAAAAATTCGTTATACAGAAATTTCATTATAAAGAAATATGACCTTTTCAACAATGAAAAATAATGTAAATTCAGAAATATAGTAAAATATGGGAATGAATACATTTTCTAACATTTTAAAACAATTTATTAATAGATGCATATTAAGAAATGACTACTTACATGGTGCCCACAATCAGTACACTTTTAAGAATTATGTCTTAAAATATTTGGTTATTTTCTGTTATACACTGTTCATAAAAATATTCACATTTGTTTAAACTTTAAACACTCAGATATATTTTCTGTTACATTTCCTTCCCACTGAAGGCCTTGATGCAAAGTTTCAAATGCTGCCAACTGCTGTTTAACATTGTCCTCATTTTCATCCAACTCATTGTCGATATTGTCACTAGTTCCTTAAATACTTGGAGTCACTCGGATATTCAGCTACTATGACATCAATATCAACTCCTAAAAATTTGTCAAGAACAATTTCTCCACTGATCAAACCTCGCTTGGAACTCTTCCCAACATTGCTCAATGTCTTCTAGTAGTTCATCCCTCTCATCTCTGTTAATTAGCATTTTAGCAAAACCTGCTTTGGCAAAACAATTCTTAATCATTGCTGCTGTCACATCTTGACTCCACATGTTTGCCAACTCTGATGTGCACATCCACAAATCTTTAACAGAATCTATAGGTTGGTTGGTTTCTATTCTCAGTATAATTTTTTTTCAGTATGCACCTTCGGTAGTGCATTTTCAAATTCTTGATAATGCCTTGGTCCATTGGCTGCAGTTAAGACGAATTATTTAGAAGGAAAAAAAACAAGCTTCGTACTTGTAAGTTTCGAAATTACCAAGTGAAGGTGGGCAGGGCAGTTGTCGACCATCAATGCGATTTTTCTGTTTTCTTTCATCATCTTCCTATCAAAATTTAAAATCCACTGCTCAAAAATTTCGCATCATACAAGGTTTTTTGTTGTAGTTGTAGTCCAACTCTAATGACTTTACTCCTTTGAAACATCGGTGTTATTTACTTTTGCCTATTACCAAAGCTTCAGTTTTTCATTACCAGCCATATTTGCCATCGGGAGTGTAATTCTCTCATTACTATTTTTACCACCTAAACATTTATGACCTTTGATTCATCTGTGATGCTACTAAAACAATTGATAAAATGCCTTTATTAAACAAAAAAAAATAATAAAAATACACATACTGACTGTATAAACTGTATATTAAAATGAAATAAAATGGTACATAACAAGAATAAAATGCAACAAAATATAAAATTAAAAGTGCTAAAAAGATGTTTAAAATCAGTATAGAGTTTGTAAGGATATGCTCATCTGGACATCCACTCTTTGAAGCCCTTATCCTGAGAGATGTATGTTTTAGAGTGGTTTGTTCCAACGCATGAGAAGTGGACTGTGCGCAGGTGCCATAGTTTGTGTCACGGACCTGCTGGGTCTTATATGTGTACATATATAGATTGTCGGATAACCTGCAACCATTATTGCTGATGAAGGTGGCCACTGCTGCCGAAAGTTCCTGTTTTAGTGGTTTTTAGTGATTTTAAACATCTTTTTAGCACTTTTAATTTTATATTTTATTCTTGTTATATACCATTTTATTTTATTTTAATATACAGTTTATACAGTCAGTATGTGTATTTTTTGTTTAATAAAGGCATTTTATTGATTTGAGTCAGTGTTTTAGTAGCATCATAGATGAATCATAGAGTTCCTGACTCCAGAGGCCTCCTCAATGAATTTATCACCGTTAAAAGTCAGTGTCTTGTTCAGAAAACATTTAAAAAATAGACATGTTTCATCAACTTTGAATATGTCTTTGGACTCGTAGTCCTCCGTAATTTTTTTCAAAACTGTTTTTTTTTTCCAATGGGTATAGTTTTCTTCGATTGCAACCCCTGAAATAACTTTTTCGAGTAAGCCATTACGCTCTTTAAACTTGTCCAGCCAACCAGAACTGACTTGGAATGTTTTGGTCTCGAATCAACTTCATCCACTTAAAAACTGCTTCATCTACATCTTCCCAAAGGCATAATTTTGCACGCTTCCCATTGGGTCCCATTTCCTCAAAAAGTTTGAGAATGAAAACATGGTTTTTCAGAATGGTTGACACTACTGGCAGGGACATCAAATTTTAAAGTGTTTTTTTTTTTTAATGCCACAATCTACGCAATTGAGCACTCCCACTTTTTCATACTACACTCAAGGATTTCCTCTTAGAAACTGTAAGGTTACGTGCACAACAGTCAAAACAAAGCTGAAATTAGGGACCACTTGTAGTTACCATGTAAACAGAGACAGGTGAAATTTAGTGAAAGTGTGGACAACTCATTTCTTCGAAACAACAGATGAATTTCCGGGATAAAGGAAAATCACTTTCTCTAATAGGATGCTTGTGGTAGAATGTAGGTTGACCAGAGCCAATGCCCGCATCAGGAATATGCCTTAATCTTTGCCAATGGCTGTAGACAGCTGACCAGCGAGACTTCTCAGCATAGTAGTGTATAACTTGTATAGGTTTTACTTCTTTTTAGCCATTGCTGGGCAAAGGCCTCTCCCAAACTTTTCTATCTTTTTCTATTCCAGGCTGTGGTTGGCCAGTTTCCTCCTGCAGGGTTTTACAGGCACCATTAAATTTTAAAATATTTTAGCTCTTAATTTGTGGAATTAGTCTTTAGCTATTAAAAGCTAAAGCTTTTAATAGCTAAAGTTTAATAGCTTTTAATAGCTAAAGACTAATTAAAAGGATTAATGCTTAACAGCATTAAAAGGATTAATGCTTAATCCTTTTAGCTCTTAATTCATACTTTCTGCAGCATCAGCTTTATTGACTGAAGGCCATAGGTGCGAAAAATGCATACCAAGGTCTCTTGAAATCAGTTCGTTATATGGAAATTTTGTTCATTATACGGAAACTATTTTCAATGTAATGACCAGGGGAAAATCAAAAAAGTTCGCTACATAGAAAATTTCACTATATGGAAGTTAGTTAAAGAGGAGGTCCGACTGTATATGTTTTTAAAATACATTTGATTTAACGGATTATCAGTAATAGCGACACCCCTTCTCCCAATTAGTCCGTTAAATTGAGGGCCTACTGTACTTTTATATATATAACTAGATATGAAGGTGGACTGAAAAGTAATGCCTCTTATTGCAGAAATAGAAACAAGTCAAAAAACATACTTGTAGATAAAAAAGTTGACTTTAATTTTATGTATATTTTTCTCTGTATGCCCCCACATAATTCAATACATTTCAGTACTTAACAAGTTTTTATATGCTATTCAAGTAAAATTCTTTCAGCTGAGAAACCAGGCATATCTCGTTTACTTTCTTTAACTTCACTGAAGTAATACCTATTGCCTCACAGATGTTTTGTAATATTTGAGAACAAAAAAAAAGTTGCTTGGAAGATTTGAAATAATCTCACATTCTATCTGTAGCCCAAATCTAGGCTATAGGGAGGATGTGGGGCAACTTCATATCCCATTGTTGCAAGCTGAAGTGAAGTTGCATGTATTTAAACAATTTACTGTATTACCAGCCTTACTCATTTGATTTTCTTTTTAATTAACTTAACCAGTGTCTCATTGTGATCCCTTTTGAATTTAATTGAGTGTCATCACTTTTTCCAAAAATTAATGTGGATAACACCCAATGAACCCTCAAAAACAGTCAGCATTACTTTGCTGGCTGATTTTTTTGATGCATCGACTTTGAATTTTTTGGGACATGGAAATGTTTAATGGCAAAATTCCTTGGACTGTCTCCTGTCATTGGAACTGCATATTCAAAAACACTTCCATTTAAATATAACTTGTGATTGGACAGCTACAAAGAACTCTACTGCTCACTTTTAGACATTATTTAGATATGGAAAACTTAGTTGAAACTTGATTTACCACCTAACACTGAAGTGATGAAAAAAGTTGCAAGTTAGGGTTAAATTTGAAATTGTCTGTAATTCTTTCTGCCCAGACACAATAGGAGAGAGTATATGATGAGAGCCTTATCAATCAATTCAGCCTTTGAGAGATTGTGCAAAGCTCATCGGGTAGAACTTTTCCCAGCATGGTCTGTGCTTGTTAACAGGAGAGACTGTTTCTACAGGATGGGTGCAAGAATATTTGCTGATGCTATTGAGGCCATGTTAGGAAAACTCCTAGCTTGTGGGGGAATGCACATGCTAATAGATTAATTAGAGCCACAGCCAGAGGTGACATTGATTCTTGCCCTGCTTATATTGAAACATGCAGCAGTCTGGAAAGAAATGTATTGGAGATTTCAAGCCCTGCCGTGGGTTGTCATGAAAAAAGCAAATACAAGTGTTAGGGCAACTAAGAGTAAGAATAGGAGCACAGTAAATAAATTTGATGAATTTGAAGTAGTGATTTAAGTTGTGAACTTTGGACTTTGTGGGGATATCAGAGAAGTGGCATCACTCAGATATAAGGGATGCAGAATTTGAATATGGGGAGTACAATGTATATAGAAAGGACAGGCATGATAGGAGGAGGGGGGTTATGCTCTTAGTTAAGAAACACATAAAATCTAAGGCAGTGCATCGAGTTGACATGGGTGGCCAGTGTAACGTTGAGTCAGTTTGGTATGACGTAAGCACTGGGAAAGCAAAAATGAGAGTAGGAGTGTGCTGTGTAATAACTCTGAGTGTAACAAACAACTGTACAGAGAAATAGTGGACCAATAAATCAGAATGCCTTATAATGGAGGTTTTTAACTTTCCACATATTGACTAGAACTTGTGGGTTGGTCACTCAGACTAGCAAGGCTTTTGTGGATTTATTGGATGACTGTTTTCTACAGCATCAGGTTAGAGAGAGAGAGAGAGAGAATATTCTTGATCTGATTATCAACAGTGATTATTCATGAATTAAGAATCTTCATATAAAAGAACCACTACGTGGCAGTGAACAGTGTGTTGAAGGATTTACTTAAAGATGTAACTACCATCAAGGGTAAAGGGTGGGCTTTTGTAAAGATGACTACAGTGGGACCAGCTGATGGCCTTACCATCAGCAAATTCTAAATGGGAAGCATTTAAGGAATTAATCATAAAAGCTACTAGGCTTCTCATACTGATTAAGAAATTCTCTTCAAGGTATAGGCCAAAATGGATGTCAGATGAACTGATCAGACTCATGGCAGAGAAGAAATATGCACATGGAATGCATATAAATTATTAGGCGACACAGAAGCTTGTGGTAGAGATAAACTAGTCTGTAATCAAGTCACAAAGGAGGTTAGGCAGGCGAAGGTAGATTATGAGAAATCCTTGGCAAAGAAAAGCAGCAAAGAATTCTTTACTTATGTAAACACTAGAAGGAAAGGTATGAATCAGATTTATCCTCTTGATATCGATGGTTCAACTGTTGATGATTGTGCTCAGGTTGCTGACAAACCAAATGAGTATTTTGAATCTAGAACTCAGGATACAGCAATAGTCAGGCCATATCCTGAGTTCTGCATACAGGTTTGGAGGACTCATTTTAGGAAGGATGTAGAGCTGCTGGAAAGAGTACAGAGAAGAGCAGCGAGATTGGTGAGGGGAGAAAGGGGTGCTCTTATCAAGAAAGGCTTCATTTCCTCAAATTGCACCATCTGTACACTAGGCACCTGCTAGGTCATCTGATTCAGGTGTTTAAGGCTTTGAATGGTTCAGCAAGCCTCAGTGCTGTTGGGATTCTTCCTCCTGCTCAGATTAAACATGTGAGGGGGCACAAATTCAGATTGAGGAAGGTAGGTTGCAGAATAGATGTGCAGAAGTTTGCTTTTAGCCAGCAGGTGGTTGATTGCGGGAACAAACTTCCATCTGTTGTTGCGGATGTTGATAGCTTAAATAAATCAAGGAAGAACTAGACAAACTATTAGGGTGAAGGAATGTGTGAAATGGGAAGTTTCTTTTTTTTTTTTTTTTTGGCTGATGCTATATAACTTGATTTTTTTTTTTTTTTTTTTTTTTTTTGTATCATTTGCCACTACTAATGCCATACAGAAACATTTCATTTCTGTGGTTCAACTATCTCAGAAATGAAAATTGGCATTTATTATTTTTAGGATATACATAGATGGACAGAGAAGACAGCCCACTTTTTTTTTCCAGATACCTATGTGCATATATGATATCAGGTACTGCTGCTTCGGCTATTCTGTGTTTCAGTTCAGGGGTATCCATTTGTAATGGTAGCACAGACATGGTAGTCTATGCATAGTCCCTACAAAAAGAAAACATATGATGTTGTTTTAGGTGTGGAGACCTGGCGGGACAGAAGCACTACCTCTCATCTTTGGTACCTCAATTCATCCTTCTGAAAATTAATTGATATTCAGCATATTTAGGGAATATATTTAGCATATATTCCCTAAATGTCTTTTCCATAAATTTTTTTCTTTTGCAAGATGGCACAAAACATTTTAGGGGAAGTCCATTCATGCTTTGATAACTTGGTGAAGATTTTCAGCAACCTACAACTGAGTTTGGGCATTTCACTTTTTTGATTAAGTGAAAAAGTGTCTGGTACTGAAAGCACATGCTGCTGTAAGACCATGCTCTGTTACGTTCTCTTGAAAGTTACAACAAAACCCATACTGTTTGTGTTTATTGTTTGGTTTTAATGTGCTCAATAACTTCAACTTGTAAGCTTTCAAGAGTAAGCATGTCAAGGACTACTCCAGACTGTTGTTTCAGACATATTGAACTCGTGGACTTTGCTGAAAGATTTATCTAATGTATTGCACTATTTCATCAGTAGTGCAAGGTTGATCGAGACTCTCTTTTGTAGATAGCATTTGCTTCAATCTCAGAAAAAGGGAGTAGATTTTCCCCGGTGAATTATTCTGGGCTTTTCATCCTTATTATATTGTCAGCAGCCTGAATTAAAAAAAAAAAAAAAAAAAATTAAACTTGGATCCAGTATAAAAGTTTGTTTATAGTTTAAAAATAGTCTTTTTGTTGTTATTTTCACTTTTAATTTGATAACTTTAGAAGCACATGATAGTTGTCAGTACATAAATGTAAAAAGTTTTTGTCCAACCACACTGCCCATATTTATTCTAAAAAAATCAATTGTTGTTATTTGGTTTTTAGGAGCATTAGCAACTAAGGCCATATTGCTCCGGGAATATGCGGTGGTCATTCCCTGACCTTCCCACATCCTCCGTATTTGGTGGTGACGGGCTCGAACCCTGGTCTAATCAAGAAGCGTATACTAAGCACTGCTGCTCTTTCCCACCTGGCTACGGAGGTGCCTCAATGTGTTTATAAAATGTTCAACCTGTTAGTTTTTATTCTTACAACTGAAACTGTGATATATTTTTTTTTTTTTTTTTTTGTTACTTTGTAAATATACAAGGCAGGATCAAAAAAGTTACGTGTCTGAAATTTGGTAAAAAATAACTGAACACTGAATAAGAAAAACTTTTCTTTTATTTTGCAACCTAGAATTTTTTTTGTGATGTTTATTTTATCTGTCAGTCTCATTTTTTTTATAATGCTTTTTGAATGAGTCTATAAAATTTTTTGCTTTTTTGTTGAAGAAATCAGTTTGAGGTTCTGTAAAAGTTATTATTGAAGTGTATGGAAAAAATATTTTAACAAGAGCTAAATAGGTAGGAATGATATTTAAATGCTACAAGTATTTGTGCCTGTCAACAAATAACAGACTTCTTTCTTGCATTTCAAACATTATTCAAACCAGTCATTGAATATGAATTGAAGATATTGCATGTTAGTTGCCCAGCCATTAAAACTAATGTTTTAATCATGAAAATATTATGCAACTTCTTTGTTCCCAAAGTTTTACATCAGATCAGATGAAAACAAGGTGTGAGCTTTCAAAAAGAATTGCTTAAAATTTGTGATGAACCAGGAGGTGAAACATGAAGTTATCTGTCTGCTACATAGACAAAACACCAGTCATTTGAATAAAATCTTTTCAGTGTCTTCCAGGATGGGGGGGGGGAAATCGATTGACAGTGTAAAGATAAATTATGCTAGAATTATTTTTTGCCTATAAAAGAATAATTCATTATGAAATTATACCAGATCACACTGTTGATAGGATTAAGTATTAATTAAAAATGAAACCTCAGTTGTAGTACTCACCCCTTTAATGCAGTATTTATGAAATTGTTTATAAAAAAAAAAATATGAGAACATGACATGGTTTGTTTGTTTGTTATTTGGTTTTTAGGAGCATTAGCAATTAAGGCCATATTGTTCAGGGGATATGCAGTGGTCATTCCCTGACCTTTCCACATCCTCTGTATTTGGTGGTCATGGGCTCGAACCCCGGTCTAATCAAGAAGCGTGTGCTGCGTACTGCTGCTCCTGCCCACCTGGCTACGGAGGCGCCTACGTGACATGGTCAAAATTAAACTACAAAAAATTTTGCAAAAGGAAAATTCACTTGAGTAAGCACTTGCAGAATGTAAATGGAAGGAAGAGGCCTATCCTTTAAGGGGAAAAAAAAGTCAGTTACTCCTTGACAACGTTCCTGCTCACCATGCAACAGTAATTTCAGAATACCTTTACAAACACTCTGTAACAACTTAGATGTTACAGATTTTTATATATTATTTTTTTCCCACAACTAAAGAACTCATTAACGGGACAGTGATATTCTGGAAAAGCAGAAGTTACAGCATCTATGACAAATTCCATCAAATAACTTTCAGAAAAGAATTTTGAAAAAACATTTTTTACAATTAAAAAATGTTTGTTTACAGTCTATAAAAAAAGTGCATGTATACTCTGCATGTTTCACATAAAACATCTTTGTATGTCAAAGATGTTTTATGTAAAAACATCTTTGACGAAAACCAGAACCATTTTAAAATTGAACAGCTAGAACTGAAGTTATGAACAACGTAACGTTTTATGCTCAAGAATGCCAGTTTACCAAATCATTTAGGAAGTAGTGGGTGTGAGCTTATGCTCACGTCCATTTTTTCCTAAATGTCATCTCACATTTTCTTTACCAATCGGTTTTAGTTCAGTCCAAAATATTTCATACGAACGACGTGATGTTTTTTGTTCATGTCCACTACTTACTCTACCAAATCAATGTTAGTGACTCAGTTAGCATCATTTCCATCTTGCATTTTCATTACCAATTGGTTTGACTTCAGTCTGAAGTAACGATGTAACGTTTTATGCTCACGCCCGCTACTTCTTCTACTGAATCAACGTTAGTGACTGCATTAGTGTCATTTAGAAAGTGACATAATTTTTGCATCATTCCTATTTCACATTTTTTGAAACAGAAATGAGAAATGGTTTTAGACGGTCCAAAATTTAGTAGGTGCTGCCAAAGATGTTTTCACATCAACAATCAATGTTAGTAACTGCATTAGCGTCATTTAGGAAGTGATGTAATTTGCATAATTTCTGCTTCACGTGTTTGTGACAAATTGGTTTTACTTCATTCCAAAATTTAGTAGGTGCCACTAAAGATGTTTTCACATCAATAAGCAAGGTCATTATTTTGAAATAATCTCTGAATAATTAACTATAAATGTTGTTTAAATAAAAATTCAGTCCTGAAACGTTTTGATCCTACTTTGTTCAATTGGAAATAAAAAAATAATAAATTGATTAAAACACTTTACTGTATCTTATGTCTTGGATATTATTTAGTATTAATAATTTTATTTGCTTTTATAAAAAATAAAGAAACAGTAGTAAGCAAAAAGAAAAAAAAGTAATATAAAATAGCCCTATGTTATGACTGTTGGTTAAATCTAGCCCCTTCACATACATATTTTACAATAGCTTTAATTATTTTCTTGTAAAATAATAACTGCACTCATAATGAAGAACACAACTATTGCTGATAAAGCAAATTTATTTAAATATATTGCACTGAAAAACAGTAGATTATTCCTAAAATATAAAACAGATGAAGGTTAAGTTTACAGTCTATGTAAATTTAGCTGATCAATATTCATTAAGTATTAGATTCATTTGTATTATATTTCTGAATTGGCCTTTTTATGTGGTTTTACCATATAGAATGGACAGTTTGTATGTCAATTTAAATAAAGCATGCCTTGTGCTGAAATACTACATACTTGGGAGGAACCTGTAGTCAGTAATTTTAGTACACTGGTTTACCTTAAATGGTTTTTATGCACTGAATAAAAATAAGAGAATTAATGAAGTAAGTTCCATCATTCTAATATTTCGTGTAAAAGTAAATTACTTTTGAATATGATTATCACAAATTAACTAAATACATTATTTACCACAGTTTTTCTTTGCAATACTTTTTAAACAAAACTAGACTATATTAATTGCAATGCATAACAGTATTTCTTTTAAATACAAGTATGTTATAAAATGTAATAAAAGTTTTTTATGATGTCTGGAAATGTAAACTACAAAAAATATAATCATAGTTGGATTTTTTAACTCCTCTTTAAACAAAGCACTTTTCATGCCTTCCCCTGGCATATGAACATTTTTTTTTTTTTCCTATCTTAATTTTTTGTAATAATTTGCTTATTTGAGTTTGTTGACAGCTCTCTTTCTTCAAACCCTTCCTTTCATTTTAATCTTTGCTGTTGGAACTTCATAAAAATCTCCCGTCTTCTTCCACAAACAGAAAAATAAACTTTACAAAAAAAAACATTAGTCCATGTGCAAAAACACTATTTTGTGTCCCAATATAAAAGTACTCATTCCCAATTGATAAATTGCCATTCTATGATTAGCGTAATATTGAAACAAAAAAGTTGCATATGAAATAGCAAATGAAGCATGTTCAGTTAAATGGCTACTGAAATTTGCTATTCACATTCTTTTCTTCCGAACCAGACTGAAAACCTGATGTTCAGTGGGCACTCTTCAAGCTATATTATTTTTTTGTTCATTCATTCTTTATATGTATTATTGAAATCACAGCTGTTTCCTCCTTAAATATACCATCACAACTGCAACTATGAGACCTACAAAAACTACAAGAGCTAATGCCATTGCACCCATAAACAAAGCACGGCGTCTGCGTTTCCGTACCATTCTGTGCCTCATGAATTTATCCCATTCCTCCACATCCCAGGGATACATTCTGTATGGGTCACTATTCTGCAAAGAAAAAGACAAGTACTAAGTGAAATATTTGCTGGTTTATATTTCTATGTATGAATTATCACAAGCCCATTGGAGACCTGTGTTAATTTGTAGATACGAATGGAGTGCAGCACTCATTAGTCATTGTATGTTGGTTTTTTTTTTATTCACATCAAAAATTATTAAAACATCAGAATCAAATATTGAGTAATACATCCACAGGGGGAAAATATTTACCCTCTTAATTTTAACATTTAAATGATCTTTGAGTAACCTTAAGTTAAGATCTTTGAGTAACTAAGATAACCAGTCATATTCAAGCATTTATGGGGACTGACATATTTCAGTCAATAACTGATTTTCCAGTTCTTGGATTTATGCTTTTTTTTTTTGGTTGGTGTCATGTGGATATCCCATAGCCACATTCCTATAGAAAAGATCCAAGATCAAACGTGTTGTGTTAGGTTTCTCCACTTTCTCCTCCTCTTTTTTTTTTTTTTTTTTGTTAATGTCTGGTGGATTAAGTTATTTTAATTTTGTTATTTATATTTTCTTGTTTTGTTTAAGTTTATATGGAGATAGAATGCATGGAATATAGAAGTAGGAGTGCCAACTGATTTGGCTTTACTCTATCTAGTGTAAATAATTGACATAGGGTGGCATCAAAAACTTGGTAGGATAGATATCTTGGTTTGTTGATATACGGTGCATATTCTTCCACTTAAGCTTAAAAATTCTCATGATATGTGTTAGAACAGAATGTTTTAGTGTTGCTGTATAAAAGGAAAGAAGTTGCCTTTACATAGGTTTATTTTACCTGTCCTCCCATCCCACTGCTGGGATACTTCTGAATATGTAGGAATTATAATTATAGTATGTAGGTATAGTAAGTATATATATAAATATCTTCTGAGTATGTATGAATTCAAGGTTTTTTAGGAAATCACTTAATGGTCTCTGTTGAGCACCGATGAAAAAACTGATGACATTCAACAGTTCAGATTTCTTACTTTTAATGAAGTTTAATGTAAAAAATAACTGGGAGTTGTAGTTAGTCGATCTCAGGTGGAAGGAGTAGGCTCCTCATAAGTTTATTCTGGGATTTTCAGCTTTCACAACATTCAGATTAGCCTGTGAACACAAGTTTTGCATACATAATATACACAATATAATATAGCTTTAGATGCTAATACACTATATAAATAATAATAGCAACAACAATATAAGAATATCTAATTCTAGCCAAAAAAAGGGTCCACCTTTTTCTTGGCTTTGGGCCAAAACAATCCAGAAGGTTACAGGCCACATGACCAGTTCCTTGCCATTAATTATTTATTTCTTGAATATATTTATTGTCGGTTTTTGTATTTACATTTTTTTTTTTTAACATTAAATACAAAAATCCACCAATTATTACATAACAAGGATACCCATGGCAAATATATCATCAAAACTGTTTCAGAGAAGTAGTAGTAAAGATTGATATCAAAGTAATTACAAAAACATTTCCCTCTGCTCCCTTAACTGCTAGATAAGGTATCAGTAGGAAACTGATACAAAAAGTTGTCCATGAGCAAAAATATCAAATTTGTTGAAAGTCTGACACTAAGATTTGTTGATTGTGATGACAAAAGCCAAGAAATTGTCTTCTCTTCAAAGTAAATGATTTTGATTTTTTTTTTTTCTCTCTCTTAATTTTACTGCAAAATAAAACCTGTTGCAAAAGGAATCAGGTTTAAAGCTTGTTTAATCTTTGAGTTATTCAAGCGCTCAAAGAGCATTCTGGATGGAGGGACATAAGGAAGTTATTATATAAATACTAATAGCATTCCCACATATGGTAATAATATTGCTAAATTCAGAGGAAGATACACGAAATGTAAGATAACAATATAGAAAAATTGAATATTATTAAAAATGGATATTGTGAAACTATATTTTTGTGACAGGCTAGTTTTAAATTCATGGGATGCATAAAACTTGAAGGGTGTGTAAGTGGTCGCAGGCCACACGATGTGAAGAAGTGGGCTAGCTGTGGGATGGATACCTCTGTGTTATTTAGTTGGCCAAATTTTTCATCTTAAGCATGGGTTTCAATTTTACAAATTCGTTGTCCTTTGATTTTTGTAGGCAGTGGAGTTTAGTTGATAAAATGATGTATTGAGAAAATCCACATTCAACAATTATTCTGAGATGAATTCAGTTATTTGTGTGACCATTCCAGCAGTTCTGCAGCTCAGAATATTAAGGTTCAGACTTCAGAATATTGAAGTCTGAACTATCAGAGTGTAATTGAATTACAGTTTTGTGGGTCCTACTAACTCTTCTGGATAAAAGCAGGATGATGTTTTCTCAATTTCCTCTTCTGTAGTGGAATGTATTATTAGTAAGTGGAGGCAGTATGAAATGTTTTTGGTGTTTATTTATAATAGCATCATCATGTAGGGACCCCATTGAGGTTCCATAAGCAAAAAATAAAAGTTTCATGTGACTAAAGAGCTTTCATTGAACTTATTCTACCTACTACAAAGCCCCAGGAGGACGATGTGTGGGTAGTATGCTCACCATATGGCAAATAATAACTGTCCTAAGGAGGATGTCACATATGAATTCTGCCTCAAAAGCAGACTGTAAGACATTTGATATGTGTAACTTAATCCACTATCAACCCTGAGGCTTGTCAGAGACATTCTTCTGGGTATGACAGCTAGCGCTTGCTACCTGGGAGTTTGAAACGCTGATGGAACTGATAATGAAAACTTCCTCGTGGGTGATTTCATGTCAAGTGGCCTAATTTTGAAGATGGTCCCTGCTCGACCATCTTCAGTTTTGTTGAAACTTGGTGTAGATGTTTAAACGGATTTCCAAAGAAGCTGTGCAAAAATTCAGTTCAAAATGTAGTATGCTTGAGGCATCAGCACCTTTTTTTTGTGGAGGTCACTTGTGTTACGTGGAGCAAATCACAAAAAATTTTCAAAGTTTTAAGTGTTACTGTTGCACAACATTGAGAGGTAGTGCTCTGAAACGTGGTATACCTAGTTAACTTTTGGCAGAGAATATAAAACTTTTGGTGTCCAGGCTCAAAAACCACATTTTTTATAATGTGGTCTAAAACTGGCACCAAAAATTTGTCATGACAAATTTAAGCAAGACTTTTGAAAGTCATAACTTTGAAATAAAAACCTTTGGTACCTTCTTCTTTGGGCATTCCATTTAACATCTGCATGAATTCAGCCTAACTAAATATAAGCTCTTGTACTTGGTTGCTGGCTGAGATATTTTCCTTCAAAGATAGACTCAAAATTTGACCTATCTTTAGGGGCAAATATCTTAATGTGGGACACCTTCAATTCTCTCGTTTTTGCCACCATTGGAAAGAGCAGTTTTTAAGCAACAGGAATCATGATTTTTCAGTTTAATGTTTTTCAGATCAATGTCTTGCTACTTAAGGCCTAAAAAATGGCCTTAAACATTTTATATTTTCCACATAATATTTGCATACTTATTTGATGGCGAAGTTTCACATCTCAATAAGGACAGAACTATTGCATTTACAAGTGTGAAATTTTCTGCAATTACTCTGCCCTTTGGTTTAAGGAGAAAGGATATATTGCCATTGCTAATGCACAAAAAGATCTGTATTTTTTACAATGGGGAGTGCAAATCGCAAGAAAAGAAATTGCATGGGTTTCTTTAGTGCAAGTTCCCAAGCCTGAAAAGTGATCTTTATTCAGGATTCCAAGCATGAAGACTATGTTCTATTGGGTTCTAAGCTTGAAAGAAGTTATAACTGCAATAAAATTTATTTAAAACAATACAATTTGAAATAAGCAAGTGAGTGTGAAGATATTGAATCACTGCTTCATAATGGACTTGAATTTTTCATTCATGGTAGATATTACTACTTCAGGCAAGCTATATTGTCATCTCATTGTTGTTGTTTTTAGTGCTGGAAGATTGGCAATAATTTGTTGTTCAGGAATACAACAGACATCTTGTCTAGCAGGCCAGTGAAATGAGCAAGCTTCTCCATGAGGATGCATGAAATTTACCAATATATCATGTTCTTCAAATGAAATTTCACAAATATTTCCAATCCACCAATTATTGTCATAAATACAGGCAATGTATTGGCCAGGTTTTAAATTAACAATTGGCACATATTGAATATTGGTTTCGCTAGTCTGATCTACATGAGCTACAAATGATGATGGTGTGTCGTTTGATACTCTGCAAACACGAATCTGTCTTGCATCAATAGGAATGAAGTGATGATTTTTCTCTTGTTCCAGCAATAGTAAGACCGTCTATCAATCTTTTCTCTTGAAATGGCCTTACTTGCTCAGTTTCCTCTGTAGAAACAAAACAGAATTTTATTCCAGTCACATGCTTGTCACAAAATTCAAACATGTTTCTTGGTGTCAGGATTTGGTTTTCAATTGGGCATTGGAGACTTGCACGTGCTGCCAATCGTTTTATTGTTCCACCAATTCCTTGGCCATGGCAGTGACTTGCCATGGCCAATGCCCAAGAAATTCCATTCAGCACTGATATCAAAATCCTTCTGATGATGACACAAGTTAATAAAATTCTTGAAATTCTTGTATTGAGCTGCAGAACCATCACTGAAGTAGTAAATGTGCATGATTTCTGTCATGAAACTCTTCAAATATTCAATTAAGTTGGTTAGAAAAACATGCACTGCAATTGTGTCATGTCGAAGGCAGTCACTGATTATGCAGAAACTTATATTCTGAAGTTCAACATCCTTGTAATAAATGACAAATGGATGCAATGTAACCTGGCTATTCTCCCATTGGAACCCTCGAACAGCATCTTGCACAACAGATGAATAATTTTCTGCAAACTATCAAGATGACTAATTCTCCTGTCATTAGGCTTTCCTTTGTTGACTTCAAATGGTAGCTTTGATGTGTAGCAATGTAGTGATGACAGGAAAGGTTAGATATCTTTGTACTCAACTCTTCAATAAAATCTTCTGTTGTTAATTGCTTTGTGTCCAGTGTATCTCTGTCAGTGTGTATCCCTTACTTGAATTCAATAATATCTTTGGTTCACTGTTTTCAAAAATATTCTCTAGAAACTTTTTTAATTCATCTATTCCTGGACATTTTTCACACTGATGAAGCATACAATCTTTTGACTCCAAATCACAGACTGTTTTACCAATGAGAACCTTGTAATCACATTCAACAAGACTTGCTGCTAGCATTAACTTGACATTTTGATGGATTGTGCATACACATACAGAATGTGTTCCTGGTGCACAAACTGTGACACACCACTTGAGTTGAAGTTCCCAAAATTTAGGAAAATCCAATGTCAGATCCATTTCTATCTCGTTAAGTTATAAACATTTCCTTCAAGTTGCTGGGTAGTAGTCGCTTTTGCATTTGCATTTTTATTCCATTGGCATTTCTAATGAAAATGTAATCTTTCTTTCCAGGGCATATCTGACTAAATTCATCATCTTCAAAAAATTCCATTATCTTTTGCTTTACTTGCTCAGAAAGCTTTTTTCCATGCTTTTTTTCCAGGTATGACCATTATTTCTTCTTCTGCTTTAAGTTTTCTAGCTTTCTTGACCATTCTTTCTGAGACACTAAACTCTTCCATTGTTTTCTTTATGGACCAACTAACTGGAGCTAGTGTTAATATTTGAAGTATTTCTGAATGACTTGATACCACTAACTTTTCTTTCATTTCTTTCAGCAGCTCATTTTAGTCTAAGCAGTTTCCACAGTGATGACTTGCACTTGACTCCATGATGTCATTTGGATCCAAGTCACCAATAGATGCAATTTTACTGGCAATTACACCTTGTACTTGATTTGCCTTCCTTTTGGCATAGCTTTGTGAGTCTCTGAAATTTGCTGCTAGCATTAACTTGACATTTTGGTGGAATGTGCATACACATACAGAATGTGTTCCTGGTGCACCAACTGTGACACACCACTTGCTGAGGAGAAATACCAATAGCCATCAAACTTGTGATCAAGCTTTCAGTCACATGCATTTTATCATCATGGTCTGATCATCATGCTTTTCAGCATGATGGCACAGCTTCTGGCCTGGTTTTATGTCTACCTTTGTTAGGTCTTTTAGGTAGTCTGTCATTGACAAATCAATTGATTGTAAACTTGTTTTCACCATATGATTTTCCTTCTGGAAAGGACTGCAACATGAACACTGCAAAAATTCAAATGTCAAAAGCAAAGCTTCACGATGTAGACAAATTGTGTCTTCATCCAGTTTTAATCCACATTGACCTATCAGCTGTTGCTCTTCAAATTCAAATTCTTTAAATAATTTTAACCCAATTTTGCATGTATAATATAGCACATGACATTTAGAATTATCCATATAATTGATGTTGCATGAGTCCAACTTATCTCCAGCAAAATCTTCTGATTCCATGGCTTTCATGCTGACTAATAAGTGAATGTTTCTGCAAGCAATGAAAACTTAATTAACCTTATTACAGCCAAACAATAAAATATAGAGGAACAAAATAAACAAACTGTTCATCATGAAGGTAAAGCACATTAATAACAGCATGGTTCAAATATCAGCTATTTATACTTTTTTTGTATGATTCTAGAATATTCCTAAGTTCCAGAATGTTCTAGAATGTCCATCAGTTTTTTTTTTCCCCCTTTTTTTGGAATTCAAGAATATTCCAGAATTCTAGAATATATTCTATTTCTAGATTATTTTAAACATTAGGCAGGATTAAAGAAGTGTTCTGCAACAAAAAAGATTACACAAAATAACAATACAGCACATAAAACTACTTCATGTTTAAGCTTAATTTTAAGGCCTTAAGTGCAAAGACACAAAACAGATTATTATTATTAGCCATATGGTGCAAGGAAGCCTGAGGCTTATGCTGCACCAGCTAAAAAAAAATTCCCAAGTTACCCTGAGAGAGAGAGAGTCAGAAGTAGAAAGGAATCACCAAGAAAGAGAAGAATGATGATATCCATCTCAGGACCCTTGGTGTGCCAAGCCCATCTCACCAGATGTGAGCCCCTGGGGCTATAAACCATGATCCTTGTAGCTGAAACTCTGCTCTTTCCAGTAATGGCAAAAATGAGAGAATTGAAGGTGTCCCACATTAAGATATTTGCCTCTTAAGATAGGTCAAATTTTGACTTTCAAGTTTTGAATAAATCTTTGCAGGAAAATATCTCAGCCATAAAACAAGTATAAGCGCTGATATTTAGTTAGGCTGAATTCATGCAGTTGGTAAGTAGAATGTCCATTTACCTACCATAATACCAGACAATCCTAACTACACAACACCCTACACACTCTTAACCTTTTTCCTCCAAACAACCCTTCAAAGTGTACAGTCAAGGTGAGTGGTCTTCTAGGCACCTCAGATCACAACTTGGTGATAGGCACATCTCCAACACAGCCTCTCTTGCTGTCATGGCCATTCTCAGCCTCATGGTGTATAGCATTACAAAAATATGAAATGTGATGGTCTGTGATCTATTCCTCTTTTCCTTGGATTACTGTTTTAAACCTTCCAATGCAAATGCTTTTCAGATTGTGTCAGAACAATTATTCTTATAGAGACGAAAACCTTTATTCTTCATTCCACCCTAAAATCTCATCCTTTATCTTAACCTTGGTTTTCCAACAACTAGCTAAGACTGTTCAAAGTAAAAAGGTGGCATATTGTAATTGGCTTGAATCTAAATCTCCAGTTTCTTTTCCTGCCTACACTAAAGCAAACGTAGCGCTTGTCCAAATGGTAGTTGAACATTTTGATCTCTTACAAAAGCTGTTGGCCTCAACTTTTGCCCATTTATACTCCCACCTATGTTACAACCTGAAAATTCTAGTACATCTTCAGATAAAAATAAGGCTAACTCACTGGCATCCTACTTTTCTTCTAATTCTTGTATTGACAACTTTGAAAAATTACCTTCTATCATATCCAGTGCACTCCATCCATTGCCTTTGTAGTACTCCTACAGAAGGCTGTTAAAATTTTAAACAGTCTTAATGCTAAGAAAATTTCAGGTGCTGAAATTCCAGTGGTGTGGAAGAGGGTGTACTTTCAGTGGTGTGGAAGAGGGTGTAAATGCAATCATGTAGCAGAAATTCCTAGCAAATTTCTTCCAGGAATCATCAGTGGCCGAAATTCATAACAAATTTCAGTGCGGCCCCACGTTTTTTAACAACCATACCAAATCAGCTGTTGCATCCCTGTGGTAGCGGACTGGCATTATATTAGTTTTGCCACTGCATCCAGTTCACCCTCTCCCCTTTTGCATGGCCCTATCTACAAGGTACTTCAAAATACAGTAATAATCTTGTCTCTTTTGTAAACCCTTCCCTGCCAAATGTGGCTGTCCCAAAATGTGTAAACAGAAAATTTATTTTATTTATTCAGGGCCATGTCAAGGCTTTAAGTGTTTAACAAACAAGAACATATTCCCATAATCACAAAAAAGTCCCAGTTATGGTGTTTCATTAAGGAACCTTTCCATGATTGTGGGAAAGTTTCCAGTAATGGTAATGGTGAATCATTTTGACACCTCCAAAATACAAGATAATTTTCCAGTAGTGAGGGAAGATGAAGGAAATGTATCTCATTATATCACAGGAGTACAGCCATGTTAAAACTTTTAAGCACTAGAACAAATTGCTTCCCTTCCCTCTATGTGAAAAGGTTGTCTCAGTGACACTATTCATTTTGCTGCTATACCACTACATGAAAAGGTTTGTTCCAATGATTCCAATCACCTGTTTCCCCCCTGAAAAGACATTAGAAGGTCACCTTCAGGCTTCTACAAGACCATGCACATGGCCATCCACTTCCATTTATGTAGCAGTATTCGGTGCAAAGGAAAGCTGAACTGCTCAATTGTCAGCAAGGAGTGCAGATGGTGATTCTGAATGGGTAATGATAGAATACCATTTCATGCTCAGTACAGGATAAACATAAAATAATACCCTCAATGAATTTAAAATTTTTATGTTTACAGTGTATTGGTTAACCATCTTGCAACAATCCACGAAATGTAAATTTTGTAGAGAGTGCTTATAAATTTAAAAAAAAAAAAAAAAAATGAGTGATATATTCTAGGAACTTGGGCTTTCTCTTAAAATCACTCTGAATTTATCAACAACTGAAGAATATGTTCCTTATGTCATATACATGTAACTCATGTTATATGTTAATACCTTAAATCTTATAGAAAACACGGAGAGAGAGAGAGAGAGAGAGAGAGAGAGAGAGAGATGAAGAATAATTCTTCATCTCTTCACTTCCACTAAGACAAGAAGTGTGCATTAGGCCAACAACTCTTCATTTCAGGAAATATTGAGATTTTCAAGAAATTGGTTCCCCACCAAATTTTGGCATTTGCAGTGGGAGGGATGTTTGATCGTTAAGGTAGTTTTAAAAGCCATGAGATAAACATTTAGTAGTAGTAGTAGTAATGACAAATAATGCAAGAAAGCAAGCTTATATAACATCAGCCAAAAAAAAAAAAAAACCTATATAGTTCACTCATCCATAACCTTCAAGAATTTGTCTAGTTCTTCCATGAATTTATTCAATCCATGCACTTCCACAAAACAGATGGAAGCCTGTTCCAACAATTTACCACTTGCTGGCTGAAGGCAAACTTCTGTACATCTATCCTGCAACCATCCTTTCTCAACTTGAATTTGAGGAAGGATGGTTGCATGTGTGTAGCCTCAGCAAGTGGAAGAATACCATTAACATTCAGCTTACTCAATCCATTCAAGGCTTTAAACATCTCATTCGGATCTCCCCATAGGTGCCTAGTCTCGAGATGCTGCAATTTGCAGAACTAAAGCCTTTCTAGGTAAGAGCACCCTTTTGTTCCCTTCACCAGTGTGGTTGTCCTTCTCTGCACCTGTTGCTGCAGACCTACATTCTTCCTAATGTGAGGGCTCCAGACCTGTGTACAGTACTCAAGATGCACCTAACCATGGCGTTATACAAAGGGATAATCACCTTATCCCTGCTAGTAAAATTTCTGTATATCATTGACAAGACCCCTTGAGCTGTCCTGGCGACATGTCTGCACTGCTCAGAGAATTTCATGTCCGACTGCACTATTACCCTCAGGTCTTTTTCATTCTCCACTACCCTGAGTATAGTACTACACAGTTGATAAGTTACCCTGGAGTTACTGCTACCCGTATGTGGTACCTTTCATTTGTCGATGTTAAACTTCAACTACCATTTCTCAGCCCATTGATCCAGTTTTCCTAGATCTTGTTGCAGTAGCTCATCCTGATTACTATTGTTAACCACCCTGCCAACCTTTGTATCACTGCAAACCTAGACGTTAAGTTTGATATACCTTCATCAATATCATTGATAAATATTGAAAACAACAATGGGACCCAGCACTGAATACTCAGGAACTGCACTAATAACATTAGTTCATAAAGAGCAGTACCCATTGATAATTACTCTCTGTGTCCTTCCACTTAACCATACCTTTATCCATAGCAGTAACTTGCCTTAATTTCACATTGCTCCAGTTTGTACAGCAGTCTCTTATGTGCAACAGTATCAAAAGCCTTCCTGAAATCCAAGTATATGATGTCGAAATTATTGTTTGCATCCAGTTTATTGCTCACTGCATCATAGTAACCTATCAGATTGGTTAGAAAAGACAAAAAATCCATGCTGTGATTGCAGTATAATTGCATGCCTGTCCAGATAGTCCTGCATTACTTCTTTGATCAGTGATTCCATTATTTTTCCTGGAACAGATGTTAAGCTAACAGGTCTGTAATTACTCACATTACCTTTTGATCTCCCTGTAAGGTGGACTGGGGATACATTTGCACATCTCTAATCCATAAGGACCTCCCCTGAATCCAAGGATGCTCTCATAATTATGACTAAGGTTTGCTTATCTTCTTTGCTGCCTCCCTTAATATAATTGGATAGTTGCATCAGTCATGATACTACCAATTCTGGGTCTTGCACCAGCAAGTTCCCCATACTCTTAACACCCATATCAAACAAACACCTTTAACCCCTGCTGCATTAGCAGGCCTGGTAATAGGATCATTTCATTACTTGGCAATATCCGTACAAGAACAAATCTATTCATTCAGGTACTCCGAACAATCACATGGGTAGAATGAATTTTGCCAAGATTTGTGTATCAAGGTCAGATGAAAAGTTAAATTGAAAAGCAAATGTATCGTGGACAGAGACTCATTTCTCCCTCCATTGCTGTCAACAACCACATTTGTGTCATTTGGATAAAGAAACCCATGGTTACTTGGACTCCACACAAACATTGAAATCCTCCTTGCCATGATGAAAATGTTCTGGATAGTGTGGCTTAACATCATGCTTTTTGATTGGATTGTATTTTCAGAGGGAAAAGTTAATGGGATACTAAAAGCTGTTGTAGTACTAGAGGAAAACCATGCCATGATATTGTTAGGCATTATTTTGTCTGAATTAAAGACATCCTTGACAGAAAAATGGAGTTTTACCTCATTTTCATCAAAGTGAAAGGGGTTTTCTCAAGAATTAATTTAGTTTTCATAATATATGGCCTCAGTATAGTGCTGATTTAAATTCTTTAGTATTTGTCTATGGGACACACATAGAAAGACTGTGCTTACAAAACCCAGCCTTTGAATTTATTATAATTTAAACATGTAATAAAAAGTGAAATTTCAAATACAGTAAACCCCTGCTATTCGTGGTATCTGTTTTCGCATATTCGCGATCGCCGATTTAATATGAAATGAAACCTAAAAAATGTGAATTTTAAAGCGCCGTGAATATTTTCTGCCATAAAAAAATATGTGCGTGGCTAAAATTATCTTTCCCGGTCAAAACAGCGTTCTGGGGGAGAGGGGTGACAAAATCGTGAGCGTGGATGTTTCTTGCTAATCCTTGTTCAGTATGTGTTATGCGCTTGTCATGAAAGGTTTCGTCGTTTACTTTTAATTTATATGCTTACAAATTGAATAAATTTATCAATTTATAAATTGATATGCTTACAAAAATGATAAATCTACCGTTTTGCAGTGTAAAACAGACTTTTTCGAGTGTGTTAACGGAAGAAAGTGACTTTATTGTGGAAAAGTTCTTTCTAACCCGTACAAAAATATGGCTACGAATAACAAGAGAAATATGAAAATATCAAAGAAGGTGATGACATTAGCGAATAAAATTGAGTTATTAGATAAAATTTCTAATGGTGAAAGTGTCTCCTCAGTGGCAAAACATTATAAAATCAATGAGTCAACGGTACGATCAATCAAAAAATCGGAAGAAAAAATCTGCCGTAGTGTCTGTGAAAATGCGCTAATTGCTTCAAAAATTTGCTCTGCAACTCGTGATGTTAAATTAGAAAAAATGGAAAAATCTTTAAATCTGTGGATAGAAGCCCGAACTCAAAATAAAATTCCGTTAAGTTCACTCATCATTCGTGAAAAGGCAAAACTCCTTTATCAACACTTTAGCGATGGTGATGGCACTGGCCTGTTAAGTTTTTTTGCTAGCAAAGGCATTTTATTATATTTAATATTAAATTGTTTCTTATTTTCATTTCGATGCCATATGCTTGCATTTCACTATGTACTGTCAATGTACATATTCATATTATGAAGGTACATATAATACATACATAGACAAAATTTTAGACTAGGTTTTCTTATATATTTCATACTTTGGAACGGAACCCCTTTATTACTATGGGAGCCATAACTCAGTATTTGCGTTTTCAGTATTCGCGACATTTCTCAGGAATGTAACCCCCGTGAATAGCGGGGGTTTACTGTATTTTTAGCAGCAAAAGTAAACTCTGGATTCCTCTCACCCCACCATATTGCTAATGGCCCCATGTGATATATAACAATACCAAAGGAACTGTCAGCTTTCCCAATGGTATGCTTGTTTCCCCACTGAATATTGTTCCCAAGCACTTAATGACTGAAAATAATAATAGAAAGGTGTCAAATTGATGTGGATACTTGGCTACGAACAGATTTTAAAATTTATATTCTGTATTTCCTTGAGGTTATAAATAAATATCTGTTTATAAACTTTAAATTCATTATGGGGAGTTATTTTATGCTCAATCTGTTCAATTGGGAAACGCTTACATCATGTAATGGCTTGACTATAGCTATATGTATACTGTATAGCTACACACACACACACACACACAGTACTTTGAATCCAGAAAATGACTAGTTCTGTGTTGTTGTTTTTTTTTTTTTTTGCAAATTTACTACTTTGATCATAGTGTGCCAGTTCATATGGTCTTTATCATCTATAGGATGAGACATACACACACATATATATACATAAGCCAATTTACATTTAATCAGGCTGTGTTCACGTGCCGATTTATATGTTATGGAGATACAAAAAAACCCTTAATTCATGAAGAACTGTACTTGTGCCACCTGAGATTGGGTGGTATAGCCCTGATTGAAAAGGCCATTATTAATTCCTTCAATCCCATATGCACTTGAACCCACACCTTTTCAAATGAATGAAAATCCACTGGTGGTGAAATTTGCAGGAGCACAGTAGTTACCATCACTATCTTTCTACATTATGTGGAAGGACAGCAAAAGCTCCCCAATCCTCATTGGTCTCAGGTGAGCATTGTATGGTTCCCAAAAACTCAGAATTTTCATTAGGCAAAACAGGCAAACCAACCATAAAATACATGCAATTTACTGACATTATATACTGACTTTCATAGACTTAATTATTTTAGTGTAAAAACAAGCAACAACCTTATTGCCCGTATTTTGGATAAAGGTCTCAGCAAATTCCATTCTTCTGTCATGACCACCATCACTTAGGGCTTGATAATAATTTTAAAAAATAAACTCTGTATCCAGTTTTAAAATTCTTATGTCTGTGACAATTTCTGTTCAGATGATATCTGCTGTGTTGACTTTTCAGGATTTTTCTGTGGAGCTGCAGTCTCAAATCTCATTATTGTTTTGTAAATTGTTTTATGGTTAAGCAGTGAAATGTATTGTCCATTCTCTACCAATAGGACCCATACTATTAAATATGTAGAAAAGAACATTAGAATTGTTCTTTATTGAATCGAATTGCAGCATCTTTCTAACAGATTTTAAAAGAGTTCCTGCAATAATAGTAACAATGAACAATTAAGTAAATCAAAAGATTAAATTTTTTGATTTACTGAATTGTTTGTTATTATATACTGATATACTGACTTTTAAAAACTTGAATACTGTTAAACAGTATTCAGGTTTTTAAAAGTGTAAAGTAACTTATGGCTCCCATTTCCTGTTTGATTTTGACTTTTTATTTAAATAACATGTTACAGTAGTGTCAATATCCTATACTTTAGCCACACATGTGGGCTTTAAAAATTTTAAATGATTACAATAAGTTTAGTCTTTGTTTCTAAGTAAAATTAAGCAACATTGACAATGTAAGATAATTTTTGTGTTCCTTTTTGTTTAAATATCACAAGAATATTTATTGTTTTTGTGGAAAGCCATGTCTTCTATCAGTTTTTGACATATCATAAATGTTGCTAATCTGTATCAATAAAGCAAGGCTTTCTCTTTCATTATCGGTGTTACTTTTCTTTTAAATAACTGTTGTCCCTCCACAAATGACAAACCTGCCCTATCACAGAATATTAATGGTTTTCCCCCACTTACAAACTCACTTAACTCTGTGAAACAGACATGCAGTTCATACGGGTTTTCAATAGGCACTTGGCAGTAGTAAAACTACTATATGTCAAGTCTGCCATCGCGTGTGCAGGGAGAACACCAGTGGCTGGTTTTGTATGGTCATTTAAGATCGGGGCCATTCGGAACTCTCATGAGACAAGGCCAACAATTTATAGTTTTGCCTGTTTCATAAACCCTTCTGAATTATCATTATTTAAGAGCCATATGAGGTATGGCTATTAAATAATGAGACTACACACACACAGCCGTTACATACCAAGTACCAATTGTGAAACAAACAGCAATTGAACCTTTCTGCAGTTGTAAACTCATGTTCCAAACATGCTCATTCACATTGCAAAGCTACAGGTTTTCACTACTTGTGTTTCTGTAATTGGCCAGAAAAATTACAGATAAAAGAATCAAACAACGAATCATCCTCAAATTTTTAACAAAACTAAAGAAAACATAAACTGAAAGTTATGAGTTGTTACATCAAGTTTATGGGGAAGATAACTATGTCAAGAGCTTGCATGTTTGAATGTCATAAAAAATTTTTAGAAGGAAGAGAGAATGTAGTAGTAATAGTGGCATGTGATGCAAGAAAGCAAGCGTATGAACTTATGCAGCATCAGCCAAAAAAAAAAAAAAAAAAAAAAAAAAAAAAAATGTGAAGGACATTGAATAACCAGGCTGTCCAGTATCCATGAAAACAGATGAAAGTGTGGACTGGGGTAAGGACATTAATTAGAAATGATTGTTGTTTAAGCATTAGAATGGTTGCATCAAAACTCAATATGGACAAATAAACAGTTAGACATTATTTTAACTGAAAATTTATACATGCAAAAAGTGTGTGCCATGATGGTGCCAAAAATTCTGAATGAAGTTCAATGAATGAGAAGACTCCAAGGTTGTGAAGAGGTTTTGAAAAAAATTGAAGATCCAGACATTCTGAATATGTAATTACATGTAGTGAAAGTTGACTGTTCCAGTACAATCTGAAAACTAAAAGACAGTCAATGCAATGGAAGATAAAACAATTCCCCAAACCAAAAAAAAGCCAGAATATCAAAATAAAAAATGAAAACCATGTTTATTGTTTTCTTTAATATTAAAGGAATTATTATGATTGAATACATCCCACCAAATCAAATACACTACATTGACGTTCTGACAAGGCTGTGTGAAGAAATTCAAAGGAAAAGACCTGAATTATTATTATTATTAATATCCATATGATGCAAGGAAGCTTAAGGCTTATGCTGCACCAGATTATGATTATGATTGAATACATCCCACCAAATCAAATACACTACATTGACGTTCTGACAAGGCTGTGTGAAGAAATTCAAAGGAAAAGACCTGAATTATTATTATTATTAATATCCATATGATGCAAGGAAGCTTAAGGCTTATGCTGCACCAGGAAAAAAAAAAAAAAAGTTCCCGAGTAACCCTGAGAGAGAGAGAGAGAGAGAGAGAGAGAGAGTCAAAAGTAGAAGGGGATCACCAAGAAAGAGAAGATTGATGATATCCAGCTCAGGACCCTGGGTGTGCCAAGCCCATACTCACCAGATGTGAGTCCCCGGGGGTTGTTGTGGAAGGATAGTTGGATGCTCCATCAAGACAATAGTCCAGCACACAACACTAGGGTTACCATCTTCTGCACTCATAAAAAGAGGACATTTACATGTTTTGGGGCAAATAAAAGAGGACAAAAAGTTCATCTTGGATTAAAAAAAGGAGGACAAACATATTATGCAAATAATAAAAGACAATGTAAACCACATTTACTGATGTTTAGGATTAGTACATTCATATTTGTCTTGAGAAATTATTACTTTCAATAGCTCTGGATTGCCTCTCAAATATGTGTAAAAATCAATGCATGACATATGTTTGAAATTGTCTGCAAAAACAAAATACCTTTTACAGAATTGACATTTAACCTATTACTTTCTTTTGTCCACTGACTTTACATTAGAGAGAATACTCTCTCTCCATTTTCATTGCGAGGAGGAATTGCAAAGAAAAACTGGGCAATTTTCAACAATTCTGAATGGAATTCAATATTTTTTGAATTACTAAAATATTTGGCCCACTTTTCATGTATAATCATGTTTTTAAAGTCTTTATTATTCTTTTGAACCTCAAAAAATTTCTTCAATTTTTTAAATTGGTCAAAACACAACATCATCAATTGTTACCCCTTTGTCAATCAAGTAGGAAATAGAACATTCTACATCGTTCCAGCTTGGTACTGCATCCATTTTCATCCACATAAAACAGGAAATGGATTCCATATGGTGAAGCCACTTATCTAAAGATTCCATGCAATTTCTATAAAGATTTTTTGTATCACTAGAAAATTTTTCACATTCAAGTACAAGTCCTTCATCATGTTTTTTGTATAGCATTTCCTTTACTCTTAATGACATGAAGTTGTGATCCATCTGTTTCGAGATAGTTTCTTTCACTGAGACTAAGACATCTAGCACTTCTGCAGCTGAGTTACTTTCCCTTTCAATTCATTGTATGTGTGTTTGGAATACACTGATAAGTGATTGCATGAACCAAAGATGAATCTCACTAAATCCATTTTCAAAGAACCTTTTAATCACAATGGGAGGTTTTTCTTGGGACAGAAAATAAGCCTGTAAAGCTGGAAACATATCTATGAGCCTTGTGATGCTTGGAAATAATGAAAGCCATCTCATCTTGCTGTGTGAAAGGAGTTGTCTATATTCAATCTCAACAAACTCACAGTATTCCTTAAGCTCTTCAGTCCAGACTGTATAATTATGAAAATACTGGTAAATTTTAAAAACAATGTACATCGACTTCTCAAAGTTCTGCGGCATTCTGAAGACAATTGTTCAAAATATGTGCAGGGCAGCCCACTCCAATCAAAGTAGTGTTATGCAACAATTTCTTTAATTTTGCAAAGACATTATTCCCTTCTTCATTTCATCTCAGTCCTCCAAACATTGTATTGCAATTGTCCCCAGTGAATGCAATACATTTTTCACACAAACCATTTTTTTCAAGAGTTTCTTTAACATACGTAGAAATGGTATCTGCAGTCTCGTTATGCATCTTCTGTAATTCAATTAATTTTATTTGTAACCCTCCTTAATTTACATCAAAATACTGAATAATTAATGGGAAGATTTTTTCAGAACCATGATTACTTCCATCAATTGAGACCCCACAGTATGCAATTTTATTTTCTTTTAAAGTTTTATAGTAACATTAAGAGAATGATTTGCAAGTACAAAGTTTACAATGGCTTCTGTCTTGGGTCTATCACAGGAAAATCTTTTTGCTATCTCAGAATCAAAAAATACATTTTTTAACATGACAGTTGTGCAATCCATTGATTTGTAACTACTATGATGTTTAACAGTGTGAAAATCAAAGGTACCCTCTGCAGCAGCCAGATCATATTCTATTTTACCGACAGCTTTGACAAAAAAATCTGTAACCTTTCCCGAAGAATCCTCACCTTGAACTGCTTTCTTGTGCTTCTCAGTTTCAATGTGATGCTTCAAATCACCAACCCCTTTATTGGCTACTGAAACATATGACCCCATTCTGCAAACTTTACATTCAGCTTCCCATTCCTCTCGGCCAGATACAAAACCTGGAAATTTGTTTTTCATCTCTTCTGTAAACATGCACTTCCTTTTAGGCATTTTAGGGGAAGTATAGTCTTTATAATATTAATTTTTATAATTGAAATAATAATAAATATTTTTTATTGTAAGTAGTGAAGCATAAATTTTATTGTTAGGTTATGTTTTACATTCACAACTAAACTAACCTAATTGCAGAAAAGTACCTACAGGTTATAAAGATGGATAATAAATATTTTTGTAATTAAAGTGAAAAACAGTATTTTAAAAAAAGGTAAACTTTGGTATTAAATAAACTAGTGTCTACCTCTTGATTGGATCGTTGATAAGTATACCAAATTTAGTTGACAGTACAATTTGGTATGCATACAGCTCAAATCCACGTTTTCATATGCTGCAATCAATTTCTAGAGAAAACAGTCCCTCTAACTGTCAATATTTATTTGACATGCTGGAATTTCTGTAATTTATATATCTTTTTCTAGCACACCATCTGATCTTCACGCGTTATCTACTCTCTAAACCAAAATATTGTATTGCTAGACTATATAAAATTTATATGCGTAAATTCTGAAGTAGGTTAGTATTGTTACCGTGGGTTGGTAACAATCTCAATGCACTAAATTCAGCGTCGTCGGGGTCGTCCGCCTAACTGTCAACGCGGAAATTTGAATTGAAGAATCAAATTCCAATTCTAAAAAAGATTCTCTATATAACGTAACTCAGTAGTTTTCGTCGAGCTTGCAAAAAAAAAATGTCGTATAATATAAAAATCCAGACTTTTAGACAAAAAATCCACTGAGACAAAAATTTTAGACAAAAAAATCTGGTTAAAAGAGGACAGATGGTAACCCTACACAACACACTCTCTGTTCACTAATTTCTGGCCAAAAACAAATCCCTGTGTTTGAACATGCACCCTATTCACCAGACCTAGACCCTTGTGACTTTTTTTTTTCTTCTCAAAACTGAAAAGTGTACTTAAGGGAACTCATTTTCAGTCCATTGAAGACATTTGGAAAAAAACGACTGAAGTGTTAAAAGGGCTTACAGAAGATGACTTCCAGATTTGTTTTTGTGCTTTGAATAAACATACAAAACAATGGGCGCCTCCGTAGCCAGGTGGGCAGGAGCAGCAGTGCATAGCACACGCTTCTTGATTAGACTGGGGTTCGAGCCTTTGACCACCAAATACAGAGGGTGCAGAAAGGTCGGGGAATGACCACCGCATATTCCCGAAGCAATATGGCCTTAGTTACTAATGCTCCTAAAAACCAAATAACAAACAAACAAACAAAACAGTGTATGCAAGCCCAAGGCAATTATTTTGATGGGTTAACTTGTTAGGTATGAAATATTTCATTGTATTTATTTTATTTCAACAGTCTCATTATTTAATAGCCACACTTTTTTGTATAGCTCTACCTTATTTTTTCAGACCACCTTAAATTTTAGTTAGCTCACGTTAGTAAATGTTCATCCATAATTCAGCTCCAAATTTCCCAAACTAACTTCTCATCACCATTATTTATCTTTTTTACTTCTGTTCTCTGAATGAACTTTAATATAAAAGTGTAATAATGTTAATTAAACATTTAATTACAGTATATAATTTCATTTTTATGCAATTGAGTCCAATGTCAAAATTATTGTGTGTATTTTCAACCCATAAGATGGTACCAGAGCACTGCAGGTAATAATAACCTTTCGTATTTGAGGATTGTACAACAAAAAGACCACAAACAATAAATTAAAAAAATAACTTTTTCTCTTCCTACACACAGTGGTATTGACAGGGAAGGGAATGACTGACTCTGAGGAGATGTGTTGATGTTTGTTTTGGACCTACACTTGATCTCAGTATATAGCAAAGCCATCTTTAGTTATGTAAATAGTAGAAGGAAATGGATGAATCAGTGGGTCCAATAGATATAAATGTTATAACTATTGATGATCCCGCTCAGTTCACTGAAGCAACAAATAGATACTTTGCAACTATGGTTACACAAAAAAATTTTTTAGGGATGGAAATCTCAGTAGCGTATATTACAGGGAGCTAAATAATTTTGTGATAAAGTGGAAAGCTAAATGTGAATGAGACACCTGGACAGATGGGATCTATCCAATTATATTAAGAGAGACAGCAAAAGACTTTTAGCCGTAGTTATGAGAGCATACTTTGATTTTCTTGAGGTCCCTATAGACTGAAGATGTGAGAATGTGTCCCCAATTCACAAAAGGTGAAGTGAATAATTGCAGATCTGTAAGCTCGACTTCTGTTCCAGGGAATATAATGAATTCACTGAATAAGAAGCACTGCAGGACCATCTAGATAGGAATGCAGTCACAGCATGGATTTGTTAAGGAGTGATCTTGTGTGACCAATCTTATTGGCTACTGATGCAGTAACAGAGGAGCAGAATTCAAAAAATAATTTTGACATCATATACTTAGATTTCAGAAAAGCTTTTGATACAGTTGCATATAAAAGACTACTGTACAAATGAGAACAGTGGTATTAAGGGCAAGTTACTGCTTGGGATAAAGAGCTGCTTTTCTTGAACTGTTAATTAGTGGAATTTACCATGATTAAGTTCTAGGCCCATTGTTATTTTCAATATTTATTAATACTGCTGAAGGTATATATCAGACTTAATGTCTAAGTTGGCAGGTATGAAGGTTGTCAGGGTATTTAATGACTGCAATCAGTATATGCTACTGCAGCAAAAGCTAGAAATATTAAGCATGTGGGCCAAAAGGTGGCAATTAAAGTTGAACATTGACAAATGCAAGATGCTGTATATGGACAGAAGTAATCCAAGAATAACATACCAACTGTGTGGTACCACACTGACTGAGAGTAGTGGAGCATGCAAAAGATCTGAGGTCTAATTGAGCATTCAAACATGAAATTCTCTAAACAGTGTAGACACGATGCTAAAATAACTCATTCAGTTTTCTCAATGATATACAGGAATTTTGTTAGCAGAGATAAGGAGGTGAGTATTCTGTTGTTTAAGGCCACATGTTCAGTACTGCATACAGCCTGGAATTCTCATTTTAGGTAGGATGTGAATCTGTTGTAATGGGTGCAGAGAAGAGCAACGAGATTAGTGAGGGGAACAAAAGGGTACTCTTATGAAGAAAAGCTTCAGTTCTGCAGGTTGGTCACATCACTGACACACACACACCAACAAGAATTTTGTGGATTTATTGGATGACTTTTCTACAACAACATGTTAGAGATGCAGTAATATCCTTGATCTGGTTATCAGCAGCAATTCTTCATGAAGTGATCACTGTATACTGATGTGGGATTTACTTATAGACATAACTACTATCAAGGGTAAAGGGCACGGCTTTTCCATTTGTAAGGGCAACTACAGTGGTCTCAGACAGTTTTTAAATTCTAATTGAGTTGGTCCTATTATACAGTAGGACCAACTAATCATGTTACTAACAACAAATTCAAAATGGGAAGTATTCAGGAAAATAATCATAGAAGCATTAGCATTAGAAGAGGCATATGATGAAAGAAATCAAGATTGTATAGCATCAGCCAAAAAAAAAAAAAAAACCATTTCACACATCAATTCCCTCTAAACATTTGTCCAGTTCCTCCTTGAATTTATTTAAGCTATCAACTTCCACAACTAAGATGGCAATTTGTTCCAGCAATCAACAGCCCACTGGTTAAAGGCAAATTTCCACACATCTATTCTATAACTGTCTTTCCACAATTTGAATTTATGAACCCTCAGGTTCGGAATCTGATCAAGAGGAAGAATCCCATCAGAATTGAGCCTGCTTAACCCATTCAAGGCCTTATACATCTCAATCAGATCACTTTGCACGTGCCTAGTCTCCAAATGCTGCAACTTGCAGAACTTGTCTTTCTTCGTAAGTGCACCTCTTTGTTTTTTTTCTCACCAATCTTGTTGCCCTTCTCTGTACTCGTTCTAACAACTGTACATCCTTCCTAAAATGAGGGCTCCAGACCTATACGCAGTACTCAAGGCATGGCGTGACCATTGTCCTTTACATAGGGATAATCACCTCCTTTTCCCTACAAGCAAAAGTCCTGTATAGCACTGACAACTCCCCACGACCTGCTCTGGCAGCCTGTCTGCACTGCTCAGAAAGATCATATCTGACTGTACAATTACTTCTAGGTCTTTTTTTATTTTGGGGATACTTCTATCCCTATGCAGTACTTTGCATTTGTCAAGGTTAAACTTCAGTTACCACTTCTCAGCCCATCTGCCCAACTTTCTAGATCCTGTTGCAGTAGCACACTGCCATTAACAACCCTGCCAACTTTTGTATCATCTGCAAACTTGGACATTAAGCCTGATATACCTTCATCAATATTATTGATAAATATACAAACAACAGTGGGCCCCTCACTGAACCCTGGGGGAATTCCACTAATAATATTAGTCTATGAAGAGCAACATCCATTGATTAACACTCTCTGTCTTCTCCCACTCAACCCCCCTTTTATCCATTGTAGCAATTTGCCTTTAATGCCATACTGCTACAATTTGTACAGTAATCTTCCATGTGCAACTGTGTCAAAAGCTTTCCTGAAATCCAAGTATATGATATCAAAATTATTTTTTGGATTCATTTCCTTTGTAACCATATCATAATATCCAATCAAATTCATCAGACAAGACTTTCCCTTAACAAACCCATACTGTGCCTGAATTGAATTTTTACTGCAGTCTTGTCTAGATGATCCCACAATGCATCTCTAACCAGTGACTCCATTATTTTCCCCAAAACAGAAGTTAAACTAACTGGTCTGTAATTACTTGTGTCACCCTAAGATCCTACTCTGTGAATTGGTGATACATTTGGGAATCTGTAGTCTATGGGGACTTTCTCCGAGTCCAAGGATGCTCTCATAATTATGGCTAAAGGTTTGCTTACTACCTTTGCCACCTCCTTTAATATAACTGTATAGATCCCATCCATCCCAGGTGTCATATTAAACTTCAACAATTTCTCCTCCACTTTGCTCTCAGTAATTCAGGACCATCTAGATCCTGAATTACTTCTTTACCTTCACAACACTGATTTGTGAAGGGGCAGTCTTTTCTGACCAATCTGATTGGATACTATGATGCATTAACAAAGGAATTGGATGCAAAAAATAATTTTGATATGTATCAATGGTTACATACAAGTGTTTTCATAGAGAGCAGGAGTGTAACTTTTCCCTCTGCCATTATTAGTAGTAGTAATAGTAGTATTGGCAAATGATGCAAGGAAGCAAGCTTAGCATCAGCTAAAAAAAAAAAAAATCCTATCTGTCTAACACTTCTAATATTATGCCAAATTCTTCCTTAAATTTATTCAAGCTATCCACTTCCACAACACCAGATAGTAGCTCATTCAAACCCTCTGGCTGAAAATTACCCTCAATCAATTGCCCTCTGGCTGAAAACAAATTTTTGCTTATCTATTCTGCAGCTATTCATTTGCAATTTATGTTTGTGTGTGTGTGTGTCTGAGAATAAGTCAGAATACCATCATTAACTTTACTCAATCCATTTAAAGCTTTAAACACTTCAGTCAGGTCTTGCAAATGGATAAATTCGAAGTGCTGCAATTTGCAGAACCAAAGTCTTGTGGTAAGAGTACCCATCTATGTCCTTGACTAATCTGGTTGCTCTTTTGTGCACCTGTTCCAAGGAATCCACATCTTTCTTAAAATAATGGTTCCAGACCTGTATTCAGTATTTGAGATGTGGCCTAACTGTTACCTAATAAAATGCAGCAATCACCTCCTTGTCCCTGCTGGCAAAGTTCTTGTATAACTTTGACAGACTTCCATGAGCTGTTCAGAATACTTCTGCACTGTTCGGAATACTTCACACCAGACTGTACAAAATTGCCCCAGTGCTCTTTTATTATTATTATTATTAGCCATATGATACAAGGAAGCCTGAAGCTTTTGCTGCACCAGCCAAAAAAAAAATATTTCAGTACCCTAAGAGAGAGAGAGAAGTAGGAGGGAATCACCAAAAAAAAGAAGAATGATGATATCCAGCTCAGGACCCTGAGTGTGCCAAGCCCATACTCACCAGATGTGAGCCCCTGGGTATGTTCCACCTTGTGTGTAGGTTATTCTAAGATTACTGCTGCCCATATGTAGTGCCTTGCATTACCAATGTTAAATCCCACCCAATTGCACTTCTCAGCCCACCTGCCTAATTTATCCAGGTCTTGCTGAAGTATGCTTTGATTTCTGTCACTAAGCACCCTGCCAGCTTTTGTATCACCTGCAAACTTAATCTATGAGCTGATTGTATACTAACTTCCCTAACACCCCAAACTAACAGTTTCTCCAAGTCCTTAATGTCTCTTGAATGGCATTAGCAAAACCTTGCACCTCCTCTGTTTAAGTGAATAGTCTTTACAAAATAAATTGCATCTACCAGCAGAATAGACCATGCTTAGAAAAATTCTTTCTTTCTCCCATGAGCCTCTTTGCAGTGTCCCTCGATCTCAGAACTAATCCACTAAACTTTCGTCATGAAATTCCCTCATGTCATGTCTGGCCATCATCGCAGACACGAGAACATTTTGTTCTATCCCATTGTAGGTTTAGTTTTTTAACATGACCTTATATTTCATAAGCGATTCATCAGTTTAAGCTTCAAATCATTAGTCCTCCCTTGTATTACAATGCACCCACTAGAACAATTACAAGCTGTTGAAGCGTTTGTCATGTCCTCATTTTTTCTCCAGATTTATATAACTGATTGTATACCATCTGTTCTTTCTTACAGCTATGTTCCCTGCCTTCCTTAAAATTGAGTGTCCAATTAAGACTGGCTGGTATGAACAAAGGGATTTACAGTTTTGCCACTAAGCTCCACCATGAAATCCCCTCCTGTATTGTCTGGCCATCACTGCAGACATGATAACACTTTTTGAAGTTGTGCTGTGCTGCAGCAGCATGTATTGATTTAGTAGTGGCAAATGACTTATTATTATTATTATTACTAGCCATATAGTGCAAGGAAGCCTGAGGCTTATGCTGCACCAGCTAAAAAAATTTCCAAGTTACCCTGAGAGAGAGAGAGAAGGGAATCACCAATAAAGAGAAGAATGATGATATCCAGCTCAGGACCCTGGGTGTGCCAAGCCCATACTCACCAGATGTGAGCCCCTGGGGTTTGCATCATTTGCCACTACCACTACTAATAGCTTCTTTTTGCTATGAAAAGAACTTTTCTAAAGAAATTTAAGGTACTTGTAAAAGAAAGAGGTTCGTTTGCATTTGGTAGCCAAACTTTTATTGGTCATGTAACATTTATCTAGTGACCCAGAGAATCGATTTGCTCAAATTAACATATTTATAAAAATGTTACTGTGAACAATGTGGCTGAGTGGTCATGCACTAACACTTTACCTGTTCGAATCCATGTATTGGATTCGAACAGTTAGTCTACACCTCTATTGTATGGTTAGGTTTTAGGGACTTTTATGTATGTTATAACTATTGAACAAATCTTTTTTTGGGATCCAAGTGGTTCGCATCCAGTCAGAATTAATCACTGACTTCGCTACTTTCCCTTTTGTTATCTGCATGCTTACAGGATGTACACCAGTTAGCATTAGCATTAGTAGAGGCATTTGATGCAAGAAAGCAAGCTTATGCAGCATCAGCCAAAAAAAAAAAAAACCCACTTCCACTTCACCCCTCTGTTCATTCAAAATACCTGTCCAGCTGAGCCTTAAACTTATTTAGGCTATCAACCTCCACGACAAGGGATGGAAGTCTGTTCCACCAACCAACCACCCGCTGGCTAAAGGCAAATTTCCACACGTCTATCCTACAGCTGTCTTTCCTCAATTTGAATTTATGCCCTCTCAGGTGTTATTCTGAGCTAGAGGAAGAATCCCATCAGCATTGAGCATGCTTAAACCATTCAAGGCTTTATACACCTCTATCAGATCACCTCGCTGGTGCCTAGTCTCCAGACACTGTAATTTGCAAAACTTAAGCCTTTCTTCGTAAGAGCACCCCTTTGTTCCATTCACTAATCTTGTTGCCCTTCTCTGTACTCGTTCCAGCAGCTCTACATCCTTCTTGAAATGAGGCCTCCAGACCTGTATACAGTACTCTAGGTGTGGCCTGACCATTGCCTTATACAAGGGAATAATCACCTCCTTATCCCTGCTGGAAAAATTCCTGTACATCATTGACAGTACTCCATGAGCTACTCTTGCAGCCCATCTGCACTGCTCAGAGAACTTCATATCTGCCTGCACAACCACCCCCAAGTCCCTTTCATTCTCTACCACTGTCAGTGTAGTACCACAGAGTTGATACGTTGCTCTGGGGTTGCTGTTTCCCATGTGTAGTACTTTACATTTGTCAATGTTAAACTTCATTTGTCACCTCTCAGCCCATCTGCTCAACCTTTCCAGATCCTGTTGCAGCAGCATAGTGTCAGTAGTGTCCTTGACAACCCTGCCAACCTTTGTATCGTCTGCAAACTTGGACATTAAGCTTGATATACCATCATCGATATCATTTATAAATACAGAAAACAATAATGGACCCAACACTGAGCCCTGAGGGACTCCACTAATAACATTAGTCCACGAGGAGCAGTGTCCATTGATTACCACTCTCTGTCTTCTCCCCCTCAACCACCCCTTTATCCATAGCAGCAATTTGTCTCCAATGTCACACTGCTCCAATTTGTGTAGCAGTCTTCCATGTGCAACAGTATCAAAAGCCTTTCTAAGATCCAAGTATATAATATCAAAGCTATTCCCTGCATCCAGTTCTTTTGTGACTGCATCATAGTATCCAATCAAATTGGTCAGGCAAGACTTCCCCTTAACAAAACCATGCTGTGTCCGAGCTATAACTGAGGTCTTGTCTAAATGATCCTGCAGTGCTTCTTTAACCAGTGCCTCCATTAATTTTCATGGAACAGAAGTTAAGCTGACAGGTCTATAATTACTTGTGTCAGCCTTTGATCCTCCTTTGTGAATTGGGGTCACATTTCCAGTCTATGGGTACCTCCCCTGAGTCCAAGGAAGCTCTCATAATTATGGCTAATGGTTTGCTTACTTCCTTTGCTGCCTCCTTTAATATAACTGGATAGATCCCATCCACCCCTGGTGCCTTTCTTGTGTTTATCTTCAACAATTTCTCCTCCACTTTACTCCCAGTTATTTCAAGATTCTGTAGCTTACTGCTAGAGTTGAATACACCTCTGGCATTCCCCTCGCTGAATAACTCCTCATGTGTGAATGTCGATGCAAAATATTCATTTAGTTTGTTAGCTACCTGAGCAGGATCATCAACAGTTGACCCATCAATATCAAGTGGACCAATCTGATTCATCCCCTTCCTTCTAGAGTTTACATAAGTAAAGAACTCTTTGCATCCCTTGCCAAGGATTTCTCGTAATCTGCCTTCGCCTGCCTAACCTCCTTTGTAACTTGGTTGCATATCAACTTGTATCTATCATAGGCTTCTGTGTCGTGCGTTAATTTGTAAGTATCCCATGCATTTTTCTTCTCTGCCATATGCCTCATTAATTCATCTGACATCCATTTTGGCCTAAACCTTGAACAATATTTCTTAGTTGGTATGTAAAGCCTAGTAGCTTCCAAGATAAGTTCTTTGAATGCTTCCCATTTTGAATTTGCTGTTGGTAACATCATCAGTTGGTCCCACTGTATAGAATTTAAATACTGTCTCAGTCCATCGTAGTCACCTTTACGGAAGCAATAACCCTTCCCTTTACCCCTAATGGTAGTTACCTCTTTGAGTAAATCCCACTTCAGCACACTGTGATCACTGCCACCTAGTGGTTCATTTATCTGCAGATTCTTAATGCATGAAGAATCACTGCTGATAATCAAATCAAGAGTATTACTCCCTCTAGTTGCCTCCCGAACATGCTGATGGAGAAAACAATCATCCAATAAATCCACAAAAGCCCTGCTAGTGTGTGAGTGACCAGCCCCCAAATTCCAGTCAATATCTGAGAAATTAAAATCTCCCATTATAAGACTCTGATTTACTGGCCCACTCTATTTCCCTGTACAGTTTCTTATTATACTCAGTTCTTTTTTTATCCACTAAGAAAATGTTCTTTAACATTTCTACACCATAACTTCTGTTGTAAATGCGATTGTTATTATGTTAAATGATCAAGACAGAGAATTAAAAGTAAACAATGCAATGTTAACTGATAATGCAATAAGAATTGGTTAAAGCCACTCGTCGTTATCTCAGATGTACGACACGTGTCCAGAAAATAAAGCGGATCAAGTGCTAATACTTTGTTCAGTTTAGTGTCCTTGTTCTCAAGGCCATTTCTTAAAAGACAAAGAAAAACATATAGCAAGACAGAGGCGATCTGTTATATGTTTCATTTGTGATCAGAAAGTAGGTTATTGTTAAAGGACCGATGTCGCCAAACGAGTTTTTGCGACAATGCGGAATGCCTAAAAGACAAAATATGCTTGAATTCACAGGATAAATAATAGCATCTTAATATTTTTTTTCAAGTGTATAGTTGTAGAATTTCTGTGTTCTATGTGTATAAACCTGATCAAATTAATAACGTACGCTCACAAAGCGATTGATATTAGAACAGCGGCAAAACTACCATACCAGAAGGTTTGCACCGCAGGGGAGGAGCGACGGACAGTTTGGAATGGTTGCTAGAAGCACATGGGGGAAGTTCGGCAATCTGGTGGAAGGAGAATTTATTTCACCTATTTATTAGAGAATGAAATTGGCAAGTTTTCGTGTTACTGGTATTTTCTGGGAATCTTCTTGCAATATTATTATTATTATCCATATGGTGCAAGGAAGCCTGAGGCTTATGCTGCACCAGCCAAAAAAAAATTTGGAACCATTTTATTATTATTATTATTATTATCCATATGATGCAAGGAAGCCTGAGGCTTATGCTGCACCAGGAAAAAAAAAAAAAAAAAAAAAAAGTTCCCGAGTAACCCTGAGACAGAGAGAGAGAGAGAGAGAGAGAGAGAGAGAGAGAGAGAGAGAGTCAAAAGTAGAAGGGAATCACCAAGAAAGAGAAGAATGATGATATCCAGCTCAGGACCCTGGGTGTGCCAAGCCCATACTCACCAGATGTGAGCCCCCGGGGTTAAATAGTTGCCCTAATTGCCACTGTCGTGCAAATATTTTTCTGATTTTCAGTTCACTTTATTTAAAATATTCAGTTCAAAATATTGTTTCAAAAATTGAGCAAATATAATGTATTTGCTCATCTTTTTTTAAATTTTATATGCTTCTGCTTTTCTTCTTTGTAGATATTTTAATTTGTTTAAAAATTTTAATTGCTTCTTGTTTTCCCCCAAATATTAAATTCTAAATTTTAAATGTAATTTTAATTTTTAGATTCTGAATTTATTTGAATCTTTTCGTTATTTCATGCTAATATTGGATACTTCTCCTTTTATTAATCGCTGTAACACTATTCGTTGAGATTACTAAGCTTATGCATGCGTAATTAAAGAAAAAAAATAAAATAAAAAAATCTAAAAGCAACTGTAGGATATTCATGTTATCCGGTAACGTCTGACAATAGATGTCCATCAACGGTTGAATACGGTGATAAAAACTTGTTATAGAAGTGTTTTCATTAGAAATAAAATAATAATAATAATAATAATATAAAAAACTAATATTTATATTAAAAATCTAAAATCATTGTTACAGAAATCATTACAGGTAAGCCTTTTTATATGTTATTTCTATATTTACACTAAGGTATTTTATTCTTAGCAATTGCTGCTATTTTGGTATAAATATATGGTATAGATAGTTCTTGCAAGGTGTTTTTGGGCGGTGTTTAACCAGGTTGGGTTGGTCTTCTTCCATCCCCCCCCCAAATTCTTTTTGCCATAATAACGTTATAACAATTTTCCCTTTATGTGAGGACTGGAGGATCTTAAAATTTCTTGGAAAAACCATCATAGTTAACCTTTTTATATGTTATTTTTCATATTTTTGAAATTTTCGCAAATTATGCAGGTTAGTAATGCTGCTACAAATATGCACAGGCCCATAAAATGGTATCTGTAGACTTCAGTTTTTAACCTCCCACCTTTTCTTATAATTATGCCATAAAAATTTTTGCTTGGGGTTTCTCCTTCTCTGTGTACTTTTTTTTTAGGGGTTTCTTCCCCTCTATGCACTCCGTCGAGGCCAGGGTACTTACTTTTAAGTTATACTAAAAAATGTAAGGAATGTTACAAATTATGTAATACTAAGTTCGATTCGCCTACCTGCTGACAGCAAATATCTTTTATTGCACCAAAAATGCATTTAAGGTAAAAAATTTCCGTTCACGGTCCCAAGAGCTGAGTTAACATGTTCAATATGTCAGGGTGTCACTTAGGGGCCAGTTAAAAGTTCCAAACCAAGATCCACTTCTTCACGTCAGAATGCAGCAGTTTAAAATCTCAGTTTCCTTAGCATAACCCAATGGTTGGATTGGATCATAGAGCACCGGAACGGTCGTGTCTTGCTATGTGCATTGGTAATTCAATGTACATACTTGATTATTAATAGATATTTTATTAACGAGCATTCGTTACGAGTTTCTTAAAATTTTCAATTTGGAGCCTCCGGCACGTATTATTTTGATTTTGATTCATTGTTTGTAACCATTTTTAGTCAGTAAGGTTGTCATGCTGTAACTTAAAAAAAAAAAAAAAAATTAAAACTTAACAGACTCGATTCAGTCCCGTCAATCGGGATTTATGGACAAATTTTCTGCTTCATTTTAATCAAGCTCATTTAATGCATTAAACCTGTATTTTTCGTGGTGGGGGCGGGGTGTCCGGCACAATATACACTGTTGGACAAAATTAACAGAATAAGATGTTTTTCATGAATATTTTATTGTAAACAGTGCTGCCAAAGGCAAATATTTGATATAATAAGCACCTGGCATGCAAATTTCGAGTATCCAATAGAAATCGATTTGCCACCTTACAGGGTCACACATTTTGAAAATTATTCATGTCGCGTCCACACACTTCATTCCGTTTTTTGCCTTGCTCAGTGGGATAGCCACGTCTCCAATACCCATGATGGTAAGTCATCGTCGTTTAGATCAGTACAACTCAAAGTGTGGTCCGTGGACTGGTGCGGGTCCGCGAACTGTTTGTTACCAGTCCGCGACGAATCGGAAATTGGTCATGGACGTTACTGGTACGCGACAATTCTTCCGTTACCGGTCCGCAACGATTGTATTTTGCAAAAGTACCGGTCCGCGACGGATTGGAAATAAAATAAACTAGTCCTTCGCCACAGATAGTTTGAGAAGCACAGGTTTAGATGGTTTTTTTTTCAGATGGCAGGACATTGGACGACTTGAAGCCAGGCAGAGGTGGTGCATTAACGTAATGTGTCGTCTCAGTCTCGACACTAAGGAAGCAGTTTTAAGAGCAGGAACAATTACAAGAATAGCTGGCCAAGGTCGCCCGAGGGCTACGCCAACCAGAACAGCTCGCTGTCTGCTCTAACAACAAGACGAAACCCTATGATGTCCTGTCATCAGCCATCTCTTGAGGTTGCTGCGGCCACACGTGAAAGCATTTCCAACCTGACTGTGTTGAGAAGGCTCAATTCAAGTGGACTCTACACAATGAAGCCAGTGGTTTGTGTCCCTAACCTGAACCACTGCAGAGTTCGTCAAAACTGGTGCCATGAACATATGACTTGGTGCCCTGAAAAATGGGGTACAGTTTTGTTATCTGATGAGTCTCGTTTTAGCCTACAAACAGATTTTCGACGTCATTTCATCTGGAGACAACAAGGAATGCTGTACCATCCTTCCAACATCAGAATAGGGTTTTAGGAGCATCAGCGATTAAGGCCATATTGCTCTGTGAATTGTCTGTCTGTAAATTGCTTGTGTTCTGAGGTCGATTTTCTGTTGCTGGGCCTGGATGAAAAACCCGAGTTTCTGGGACTATGCTACCCTCGCCTGAGACACCGACTAAATTTACGATGGATGCGGTATTCTCGTATGGGGCGGAATGATGATCAATGGCCGCACCCCTCTTCGTGTTTTGACTGGTGTACCGTAACTGCGCAGAGTTACTGAGAACAGATCGTCAAACCTTATGTGCGACTTTTTTAGAGGTGCCTTTGACACAGATTTCCTTTTCATGCACGACAACTCCACTGCATATAGAGTTCAAGTGGTGAAGGAATATCTTGAAACAGAAGATATCCAATGACTGCCATAGCTAGCACGATTACCTGACTTAAATCTGATCGAACATGTGTGGGACGTCCTTGGGCGTCGTATTGCACGCCGACAGCTAACTCTTTTGGTCACTTGGTGAGCTAAGGTCTGAGCTAGTGGAAAAATTGGATTTGTTGCCGCAGAATCTTATAGACACCCTTATATCGAGCATGGTGCGCCGCTGTCAGACCTGTTTTATCGTTGGAGGGGACTGCACGCCGTACTGATGTCATGTGACCATATTTTCAAGCATCTTGTATCAACTTATGTATGTGACCTTTTTGGTAATTCTTATACAACCCAAATAAATGTCCCTTATACCTGTCCGAAGTTTCTCGCTGTCTCCTCATTGCATCGGTATTCTATGGTACACCACCATACCAAATGTTGTCCCCGTTCATCGCGAGCTGCACAAGTTAAGAAAACATTTTGTTATTATTATTGTTGTTAGCCATACGGTGCAAGGAAGCCTGAGGCTTTTGCTACATCAGCCAAAAAAAAATTTCTGAGTTACCCCTGAGAGAGAGACAGAAATAGAAGGGAATCGCCAAGAAAGAGATGAATGATGATATCCAGCTTAGGACCCTGAGCTGGATTATCTATGGGTTCTGTTGTTAGGTTTTTTTTTTTAGGAGCATTAGCAACTAAGGCCATATCGCTCCGGGAATATGCGGTGGTCACTCCCTGACCTTTCCGCATTCTCCGTATTTGGTGGTGACGGGCTCGAACCCCGGTCTAATCAAGAAGCGTATGCTACGCACTGCTGCTACTCCTTCCCACCTGGCTACGGAGGTGCCTCTATGGGTTCTGTTAATTTTGCTGAGCAGTGTAATTGTTGGGCTTTCCCAGTATTTTTTTTTTTTTCGCAGTTTAACTCAGAAAATACATGAGTTAATCAGATGCTATTTTAAAATACTAAGCTAATTTTAAAAATGTAATATAATTTCCTATAATTCTGTGTCAGCATAACTTATTTTTCAAGAATCCGTATTGAAAGGTGATTTGCCTTAGACTTGATAATTCTACGGCTTCGAGCATACAAAAGTGCGACTCTCATTTTACACATTGACTAAAATAAAAAAAAGAAATCAATTATCTTTTTTCAATCATTGATATAATTAAGTACAAACAGAAGTATGATACCAATTATCATCTGTTATATCTTCCGTCTTGTTTATTTCGTTTTAAATAATTCTGTATAATATGTTGCAGCTCCTAAAATTTCTTTTTTTTATTTATCTCAAAAAACAAAAAAAAAGGAATATTCTTAATTTATTCGCCAGGGCTGAATGATATACAATGTGTACAGAAAGGATAGACAAGACAGGTAGGGAGGAGGGGTTATGCTGTTAGTTAAGAAACGCACAAAATCTAAGGAAGTGTATCCAATTGATATTGGGGGACAATGCAATGTTGAGTCTGTTTGGTGTGACATAAGCACTGGGAATGGAACAATAAGAGTAGGTGTGTGTTATAGGCCTAATGAATCTGGTGAGTATAATGAGCAATTATGCAGAGAAATAGATTGGACCAGTAAATCAGAATATCTTATAATGGGGATTTTAACTTTCCAGATATCGACTGGAACTTGTGGGTTGGTCACGCGCACACTAGCAAGACTTTTGTGGATTTATTGGATGACTGTTTTTTACAGAAACATGTTCGAGAGGCAACCAGAGGGAGTAATACTCTTCATCTGATTATCAGCAGTGATTATTCATGCATTAAGAATTTGCAGATAAAGGAACCACACAGTGATCACAATGTACTGATGTGGGAATTACTTAAAGATGTAACTACCATCAAGGCTAAAGGGAAGGGCTATTGCCTTCGTAAAGGTGACTACAGGAGTCTCAGACAATTTTTAAATTCTGTACAGTGGGATCAACTGATAAACTTATACTCCGGGACGACCAAACGGTCAGAGGAGTTCACAAGATAGACAGATTACAAGAAATACCAACGGTGAATTCTAAATGGGAAGCCTTCAGGTACTTAATTTTGGAAGCTACTAGGCTTTTCATTCTAACTAAGAAATACTGTTCAAGGTTTAGGCCTAAATGGATGTTAGATGAACTAATGAGGCTGGTGGCAGAGAAGAAAAATGTATGATACGCATATAAAGTATCAGGTGACACAGAAGCCTATGGCAGATATAAACTAGTCTGTAATCAAATCACAAAGGAGGTTAGGCAGGCGAAGGCAGATTACGATACATCCTTGGCAAAGGATGCAAAGAAAAACAGCAAAGAATTTTTTACTTATGCAAACTCTAGAAGGAAAGCGATGAATCAGATTGGTCCACTTAACATAGATGGGTTGACTATTGATGATCATGCTCAGGTAGCTGATAAACTGAATGAGTATTTTGCATCTACATTCACACATGAGCAGTTATTCAATGAGGAGGAGTGCCAGAAGTTTATCGAACTCTAACAGTGAGCTAAGTGATTACGAGAGACGGATTTTACAGGGATGGAATGCACTTAAATAGGACTGCAAGAATATTTGCTGATGCTGTTGACGCAGTGCTAAGCTTGTCGGAAAGCTGCTGACTTCGGGGTGGGGGAAATACACAGACTAATGGATTAATAGTGAGCCGGAAGCAGAGATGGAAGTGGTCCTTGCGCTGCTTTTATTGGGACATGCAGAGGTCTGGTAGAAAATGCCAGGAATTTCAAGGCCTGGTGCGATCCCTCATGGGACAAGATACAAGGGCTTTGTTAGGGTTAATAAGAACAAAAAAAAAACCACATTTTTATTCTTCATTTCCTACCACGTCGGCAAGGTGGAAATGAAGGGTCACTGTTGATAATAAGATCAAGAGTATTGCTTTCTCTTATTGTCACTCTGGCATGCTGATGTAGGAAGCAGCCATTCAGTATATCCAGAAAAGCCTGCAAGTGTATAAGATACCTACTCACAAATTCCAAACGCTTTCTGTGATGTTAAAATCGCTATATATTACAGACAAATAGAGTGGGCCAGAAAAATAGCATGTCGTGTGATGGGAGATTTTAACCTTCCAGATATTGTCTGGAACTTGTTGGTAGGTGGCTCAAACAGTAGAGAGCTTTTCTATATGTATTGGATGACTTCTTTCTTCACCAGCATGTGACCCTTCATGCATTAAGCTAATAAAGTTACCAGTTGGAAACTCTAAATGAGGAACATTCAGAGAAATAATCATAGAGATTGTTAAACTTTTTATATGAACTAAGAAATGTTCATAGTTTAGACCTAAATGGATGTCAGATGGACTGATGAGACTAGTGGCAGAGAAACAAAATGCTTGAAATAATTATAAATTATCAGAGGACGCAGAAACCTACAGTAATTACAAACTGGTTTTCATTCAAGTCACTAAGGTGGGTAGGCAAGATAAGGCAGATAATGAGAAGCCTTTGACTAAGAATGCAAAGAAAAGTAGCAGTGAATTCTTTGCTTACTTACATTAACGCTAAAAGCAAAGGAATGAACCACAGTGGCCCATTGGCTATGAATAGCATAAGTATTGATGATTCTATAGCAATCTATCCTAGCAGCCTGTCTCCCAGCAGACGGGCTGCCAGGACAGGTCGTGAGGTTCTGTCAATGATATACAGGAATTTGGCCAACAGGGACAAGGAGTTGATTATCTCATTGTATAAGGCATTGGTTAGGCTACACCTTTTATAACTGGGAGCTAAATGATTTTGTGATAGCTGAGGAGAAAATGGAAGAGGACTTGTTGAAGCCAAAAGTAAATAAAGCACATGGAGCTGATGGAATATATCTAGTTATATTAAAAGAGGCAGCCAAGGTGATCAAATTTTTATCGATAATTATAAGAGTATGTTCGGTCTGCTGTACAAATGGGATCAGTGGCATTAAAGGCAGCTTATTATTATGGATAAATGGATAATTAAGTGGTATATATATATATATATATATAACTGTAAGAGTATAATTGGTACTACACTGGTGTGCAAAATTTAAGGACCAGTCAGGTTTTCACCTTTGGCTTCTCATAGCAGTGGCCTGGATATGGGAAAAGCATACCAAAGGAACCTCGTGAGGTACAGAAATGATGAAGGAAACAACAACAACGGCAACAAAACGGTGTGTGTGTGTGTGTGTGTGTGTGTGTGTGTGTGTGTGTGTGTGTGTGTGTGTGTGTGTTTTACCTGTATCAAGGGTGCTCCTAGGCCTAAGCCCATCTCCACCTTGCACATCTGTGTTGGTGCAGAAACTCTGCAAAGCTTTACGTATTAGTGTATGGGGTGTCGCTTGTGTCAGTCCACCTCGCCACCAGGGAGCAGCCAACACCTAGGCAGCCGCTGCCCGCCCCCCGTTCCCCCAGACACAAGGAGCCGAGCCTGGTGCTACTATCACCTTTAGTGCCTTGTGCACAAATCCCGCAATAAAACGGTACAGAGGGACTTTATTCAAAATTGGCAAAATAGCACTGGCTGCCAAAAATGGAACAAAGTGAAGTGGTGGTCTTCAATAGGAGGTATGGCCACCCCTAATGTCTATGCAGACTTTGCAGAGCCTGTCCATACTTAGAACAATGTTGTTGATAAGTTCTTGCGGTAACATCGTCCATTCCTCTGTCAGCCATCTTCAGCTGGTGAACATTTTCTGGTGGGTGTGGATGCCGCTAGGCGTCTCCCCAGAGCGTCTCATATGTGTTCGATGGGATTTAAATCGACTGGGAACGGGCAGGCCAATCCATACGAACAATGTCCTCACTTTCCAAAAGCATAGCTGCAGTGCGATGGGGTGTGGCGTTATCATCCATAAACACGAACTCGGGGCCAATGGCACCTCGGAACAGACGCACATGGGGAACGACTACCTCAGTACAGTAGTGTGCACAAGTTACAGTAGCGCAATGCAGTATCTGGTGTTGTATACGTTCATCCAAGATAACGCCTTCCCAGACGAGAACACCTCGACCGCCATATCGATCCCTTTCAGTGATGTTTGCGGGGTGATACAGTGTGCCAACCTCTCGCCAGAATGGCTGCTGAGACTGAATCTACTCTCATCGGTAAAGAGTACCTTAAGTAAAGATTTCGTGGTTGTAACCTTTAGAAATAGTGTTGGTCCTTAAGTTTTGCACACCAGTGTATATAGGTACTCAAAGTGTATTAAAACATTGGCATAAAAGTACTAAGCGGGCCATAAGGCCAAAAGAACCTATAAAGACTAAAATAGCCTGTGTTGGTTTACATTGCTTTATCCTAGAAATAAACATATTATTAGCAATAAAATAAAAATATAATTAGCAATAAAATAAAAAATATAAAATAGAATAAAATAATGATTATGCAGCTAATTATTGATAATCGGATACATTGAATGGCACTTTTTTTTTTTAGGGCTAACACCATTCAATACATCCCACCAATAATTAGCAAGGCTATCTGTTTCGCCGACCGGGCTAGCCGAGTGGGTAAAGTACCTGCCCGGCAACCCAAAGGTCGCGGGTTCGATTCTCGCCTCGGGCTTGGATCAAAGTACTGCAAAAAAAACCTTGGGAGGTGCAATATGGCCACAGAAGCCGATGCGCCAACAACTACCAAATCAAAAAAAAAAATCAATCAAGCTATCTGTTTCTGATTATCTGCCTGTTTAACCTAGGCCCAAATAATAAACATAAAGGCAATCTATGCTAAACTTTAAATTTAACAGCAAACAGGCAAGATAACAGATAGCTTTGAAACGAATATACAGAATATAATACAGAAAAAGAGTACCAACCATAATTTTCACTTCAGTTGTGGTGTTTTTTATTTATTTTATACATATGCAAAAGAAAGCTTATGCTGACATAAGTAGAAAGGAGGTAAGAATAAGTATAGTAATATTACCACAATTTCCTTCCAATTACTCTAATAGATCTTGTGATATAAAATATAGAGTTAGAAAGTAAAAAGTGAAAAGCAAAGAAAATAGCTTTTTTATAATGGTACTTGGGATATACCGGAGCGTAACTGCCTGACCCTTTAGTAAGGGATTCTGGTATAACTACAAGGGGTTAAAGGATGTTGTGTAATGGACAAAAACAGGATTATAATAATAAAGAAATATTATATTTCTTTATTATTATAATAAAAATTGTATAACTAGAATAACAATTGTAGATAGTAATATGGAAATATATATATATATATATATATATAAACTGGCACTGCTCTTCTTGGGCTAACGTTTTTAGTGGAGTACCTCAGGGTTCAGTGCTGGGCGCTTACTGTTTTCAATGTTTATTAACGGTATTGTTGAAGGCATATCAAATTTATTGTCTAAGTATGCAGATTATACAAAAATTGGCAGTGTGCTGAATGACAGGAATCAAGGCACGCACTACTGCAAGAAGACAAGATTTAGAATAATTGAAGAGATGGGCTGAGAATTGGTCCTGATTTAAGTAGAAATTGAGTTTATTAATTCAAGGTAGTTCATATGGGGCAACAGCGTTCCCAGAATAACAAGGTAAAAAGATGGTGCAGAACGAAAGAGATCTATGGGTAATCGTGCAGTCAGACATGAAGTTCTGAGTTCGGAAAGGCTGTTGGGACCGCTCATGAGGTTCTGTCAATGATATACAACAATTTTGCGAGCAGGGACAAAGAGTTGATTATCCCATTCTATAAGCCAGTGGTTAGGACACATCTTGATATTGCATACCTGTCCAGAAACCACATTTTAAGAAGGATATGGATCTGTTGGAACTGGTGCAGAGGAGAGCCACAAGATTAGTACGGACACAAAAGGGTACTCTTACTATAAAAAATAAACTTCAGTTTTCTAACTTGCAGAGTCCGGAAACTGGATATCTGCGAGGAGACCTGTTTGAAGTACTTAAAGCTTTAAATGGATCATGTAAGTTAAATGCCGATGACATCCATTCTCTTTCTGGGACAGCACGCATAAGACACCATGAGCTACTCTTGCAGCCCGTCTGCACTGCTCAGAGAACTTCATATCTGGCTGCACAATTACCCCCAGCTCCTTTTCATTCTCTACCACTGTCAGTGTAATACCACAGAGTTGATACGTTGCTCTGGGGTTACTGTTTTCCATATGTAGAACTTTACATTTGTCAATGTTAAACTTCATTTGCCACCTCTCAGCCCATCTGCTCAACCTTTCCAGATCTTGTTGCAGCAGCATGGCGTCAGTAGTGTCCTTAACAACCCTGCCAACCTTTGTATCGTCTGCAAACTTGGGCATTAAGCTTGGTATACTATCATCAATATCATTTATAAATACAGAAAACAATAATGGACCCAACACTGAACCCTGAGAGACTCCACTAATAGCATTAGTCCACGATGAGCAGTGCCGATTGATTACTACTCTCTGTCTTCTGCCACTCAACCATCCCTTTATCCATAGCAGCAATTTGCCTCCAATGCCACACTGCACCAATTTGTGCAGCAGTCTGCCATGTGCAACAGTATCAAAAGCCTTTCTAAGATCCAAGTATATAATATCAACGTTATTCCCTGCATCCAGTTCTTTTGTGACTGCATCATAGTATCCAATCAAATTGATCAGGGAAGACTATCCCTTAACAAAACCATGCTGTGTCCGAGCTATAACTGAAGTCTTGTCTATATGATCCTGCAGTGCTTCTTTAACCAGTGCCTCCATTAATTTTCCTGGAACAGAAGTTAAACTAACAGGTCTATAATTACTTGTGTCACCCTTTGATCCTCCTTTGTGAATTTGGGTCACATTTGCACATCTCCACTCTATGGGTACCTCCCCTGAGTCCAAGGAATCTCTCATAATTATGGCTAAGGGTTTGCTTATTTCCTTTGCTGCCTCCTTTAATATAACTGGATAGATCCCATCCAGTTATATATAAGCGGCTTTCTTGTGTTTATCTTCAACAATTTCTCCTCCACTTTACTCTCAATTATTACAAGATTATCTAGCTTACTGCCAGAGTTGAATACACCTCTGGCATTCCCCTCGCTGAATAACTCCTCATCTGTGAATGTCGATGCAAAGTGTTCATTTAGTTTGTTAGCTACCTGAGCAGGATCACCAACAGTTCAACCATCGATATCAAGTGGATCAATCTGGTTCATCCCTTTCCTTCTAGAGTTACATAAGTAAAGAACTCTTTGCTGTTTTTCTTTACATCCTTTGCCAAATATTTCTCGTAATCTGCCTTCGCCTGCCTAACCTCCTTTGTAACTTGGTTACATACCAGGTTCTCTGTATCATAGGCATCTGTGTCACATGTTAATTTATATGCATCCCATGCATTTTTCTTCTCTGCCATATGTCTCATTAGTTCATCTGGCATCCATCTAGGCTTAAACCTTGAACAATGTTTCTTAGTTGGTATGTAAAGCCTAGTAGCTTCCAAGATAAGTTCTTTGAATGCTTCCCATTTTGAATTTGCTGTTGGTAACATCATCAGTTGATCCCACTGTATAGAATTTAAATACTGTCTCAGACCATCGCAGTCGCCTTTACGAAAGCAAAAACCCTTCCCTTTACCCCTGATGGTAGTTACCTCTTTGAGTAAATCCCACTTCAGCACATTGTGATCACTGCCACCTAGTGGTTCCTTTATCTGCAGATTCTTAATGCATGAAGAATCACTACTGATAATCAGATCAAGAGTATTACTCGCTCTAGTTGCCTCCCGAACATGCTGATGTAGAAAACAATCATCTAATAAATTCACAAAAGCCTTGCTAGTGTGGGAGCGACCAACCCACAAATTCCAGTCAATATCTGGGAAATTAAAATCTCCCATTATAAGACTCTCTGATTTACTGGCCCACTATTTCCCTGTACAGTTTCTTATTATACTCATCAGAGTCATCAGGCCTGTAGCACACGCCTACTCTCAATTTTGATCTCCCAATACTTATGTCACACCAAACTGACTCGACACTGCACTGTCCAGCGATGTCGACTGGCTTCACTTCCTTGGATTTTATGTGTTTCTTAACTAATAGCATAACCCCTTCTCCCTTCCTGTCCTGTCTATCCTTTCTGTAGACATTGTACTCCCCAAATTCCAGTTCTGAATTCCTTATATCTGTGTGACACCACGTCTCTGATATTCCAACAAGATCTGCCTTTGATGTTTTGAGCAATACCTCAAATTCATCAAATTTATTTACTAAACTCCTAGCAATGGTGTATACATGCACGCAAGTATACATGCACCTGTTCCTGTTCTTAGCTACCCTAACACAACCCATGTGTTTACTTGTACCGCAATGACTCCCAGCAGTCTCTGAAATATCCTGCAACTTGTTTTCCAGGCTGCTGCTCATTCCAATAGAAGCAGTGCAAGAATCACTTTCACCTCTGCCAGTGGCTACTGTTAATCTATTAGTCCTTGTTTCCCCCCAAGCTAGCAGTTTTCCGACCCACCTAACACTGCCTCGATAGCATAATAAATTATTCAAATTTCCAGACATAATGTCTCATAGTCTTTTTTAAGTTGCCTGAGCGTAAAATATAAACAGTCAGTTTTACTCTGGATAATTTTAGATATATTTATTTATTCATTCATTCATTATAATTCAAAAGACTATTTTCTTTTTTTCATATTCAGTTTATTTATTTAGCATAAATAAACTGAATATTATATTTAGCTAAAGAATTTAATTATTTAGCATAATTATAAGAAAGAATAACAGAGCGCCATTATTATGAAATTGAACCATTGGATTTTTTTTTTTTTTTTTTCATGATCATATTGTTATTTCAGACTAACTTGGATGCTTTAATATTAAGTTTTCACATCAGTTTCCTTGAATGAATTTTCATTACTTTATTTTAATTTACTTACCATGAGAGAACCGTTTCCTTTCTTGTCTTCTATAGTTTTCTCATCTCCATTTTTAATTTTTTCTTCCTTACTCTTTCGACTTGTTTTGGACGTCGTACTTCTGGTATCCTCTTGTTCCTCCCTATGAGACGAGCTGGATAAATCAAAAGCTACCGAACTTCCGCTGCGATGTCCAGAAGATGCATCTGAAGGCACATCGTGTACTTCATTTCTCAGTGATCTCAATTTCCCATTCTTAGTTGGCTTTTTCCTCTGGCCTGCATGCTTATACTCTGCAAATTTTACTTTCCTTTCGTGGTCATAAATGTCTGCATGTCGTTCGCATGTGCAAGGAATTGCAAGCGAGTACCTACTTTTTACAGATCCACCATGTCTAAAATTCTTGCGAAGTTTTTCTAAATAAGATAGTTCTCTGCACTCATCGCAAGTGCATGCAGGGAGAGATTTATGAAAATGTCTCGAAGTTCGTATATCATCTGCTGAACTGTGGCGAGAAATATGATTTTTAGAATGTTTACCGTTAGCTGAGTCTGTAAATCTCGGAATGGTCCTATCTTTTTTGTTGATCTCGTTAAGTTGCGATCGGAAGGTTCCTTGTCTTGATTGATTATCGCAGACGCTGCATACACCGTCGTCCCAGTATTCGTCCCATGACATATCCGAAGCCCAACTTTCTGGTCTTCGACGAGTGTTTGAAGTAATACCATCTTGGATTACTTTCATATAGTAATCGTCACATGCTCCCTTTGTCATACCCGCCCTATGCAGCCGTGCATGCCTGGTAGCACCACAGTGTCGACATGACTTGTGGCCATGCCTTGAATATCTTCTACGTTCTTTTGGTGGTCGCTCGGGACCGTGTTGGTGATGAGATTTCTCGTGCTTGGTTGTTCTCACACTTCCTGTCAAATGAGGGGAGGAGGCTTTTTTCATGGTTTTATTTTCAGCTTCTTTTCTTTCTGACAAGCGACTATCAGAAGACACCTGATCTCCACGGGTAATCCCACTGTCTTCAGAGGTTGATTTTCTTGGAGGATCCTCTACGGCTGATATATCTTTGTCACCTGATGTGGATTTTGTACTTTCGTTGTTCTTTTCGGCTTCCTTTTCTATTAGAGGACCGTCAGTGCGTGTGATTCCAGAGTTCATTTTACTATTTCTCCTAAGAACGGAAGAGTCATCACTATGTTTTATAGCTGTGGAAGTTTTATTATTACTCATTTCGCCCTCATTTATAGCTTTCGTTTGTTGTGCTGTGTCAGTTTCTTCGCTTTGACTACTTGTAACTTTAATCGGTGCAGATTTTTGAATATTTCCGTCACCGTTTAGCGAAGCGTTGCTAGTTATATATTTCAATTCATCAGATGTTGATGAGGACAAAGTTGTTAGCACACTGTCCGTATTTTTAGTGGTTAATAACATCATTGTAATGGTATTATCATCCTTTTCCTCAACTTTGTGTTCTGTGCTTGACATTTGTATAGGTGGTTGGGGAGCACGTGGTTTGGTGGAATGACTGCTTTTTAATTTTGACGTTACTACTGCTGCCGTGTTGGAATTTTCTTCTTTAACATTATCATCTATTTTTTCTTTAATTTTTTTATCTGCCTTTTCACTATTTTTGGTTTCTGACTTCCTGAGAGATGTTTGAGTCCTTATCTCTTTGACTTTAGAGGCTTCTTGAAATTTTTTTATGAGCTCTTCAATACTTTTAGCCCTCTCTTGTATAAGGGAAGGTTTATGTTGTTTATTAGGGTGATCCGGAGAGTTATCTTCCCTTTCTGGTTGCTTCATTTCTTTGTCCGTTACAGAATTAGCGACGTTTTTAGATGAATTTAGCTCCTCTTCCTCTACCGGTTTCACTAAAACTTTCCTTTCTTGCACTCTGCTTTGGTGATCGTACTGACTTTTTACAACGTGTTCACTATTTATTGGTTCAGTTTCCTCAATTATGTTTAGGGATACAAATTCCTGCGTAATCTCAGGTTTTGTGACATTATTTATTTTCGTTTCCTTGGGAAATGATTCACTGATAGCTGTATTGACTCTCTTGTTACAAAAGCTCGTATTATCGTCTGTTTCACTGATGATTATAATTTCTTTATTTTCACTGGGAGATGTATCTTTTTCTTCCGTCCCCTTTGAATTATGTATTGTTACTGCTTCTACGATATTTTTATCTTTTGACACTTCACTTGATTCTGTGGCCTCACACGCCCTCTGCAAATTCAAGCGGATACTTTCTTGGGCATCAGAAGTTCGATGTAAGTAAATTTTCGGTGTGTCACCTTCCAAGTCTACTCCTTGTGTTACTGACTCAGAAACTTCAGTTGAAACATTTTTCTGTTGTGGGTCAGTATTTTTGTTAGTGGAAGGTTTCTGATCGGGATCTGGCTTGCATGTAGAATGTGCACACTCTTCGGGATCGTTTGGAGAGAATCCTGTACTAGAGATTAAGCTGGCAGGTTCATCACTGTCAGTGGTGTCATAGAGTGGATTTACACGACTTACACCAGGATACAATGAAAAGTTAGAGTAGAGATCCTTCCGGAGTGCACTGTCAGTGGTTAGCAAAGTAGATGGCTTCTTGCGATGTGTTTTCCAATGTCCAAGCAAAAGTTTCAGCATTCCGTTTTCTTTCAGAAGGGTCACTGAAATATAAACAAAAACATAATTCTCCATACTTTCACAATATAATTCTTATATATATATATATATATATATTATAATACAGATATATACATTATCCTATCAAAAGTCGTAGGACATTTAAAACGGTGAACAAAACATGCATTTATTCAAATAAATTAATAGCCCGTTGACCGTCTTTGGTCCATAATGAATGCTTCAATGCATTGTGGAAGACTTTCTACCAATTTTTTTATAAAAGCCGGTAGTATTGTGCTCAACCATCCTTTAAAGTATTCATAAGGCCCACTTTGGTCTTTCTCTAATTCTGTGTTCCATTTCATCTCAAGATTGGGTTGAGGTTGAACACTATGCTAGTCATTGTTAATGTTTGGAAATTATTCTCTTCAAACCACACATTCATAATCCTTACTTTATGGACTATTATTGGTAAGTTTACGGACATTTCCATAAAACTGTTACAATGTAAGGCAATGAGATATACTATGCAGGACGCGGCATTCACGATTCCATGCATTGCGACTCGTGGATGGTCCATAGTAAAAACACGCCCACGCCACATGACATTTCCTCTTCCTATCTTTTCTTCAAGCATCCACCATATCCAAACACTTTTCTTCAGACTGGAAAAGCGTGGCTTGCACCACTCCGCAGGACTGATTTCCATTGATCCAAAGGACAGGTTCATTGTACAACATGATTCAAAAGACACGCAGCCTACAGTATATTTACAGTTTTATTTCAATAATTATTATAAATATAATTATAACAGAGGTGCAACAAGTAAAAAAAAAAAAACTCGTAAACCCGGGAACTCGTAAAGCGAGAACTGCCATGTACTACACTAAGCTAATGCAGTGATACGTATTACGAAGGTCGGCAGCGTTGTTAATGACACTAATTACAGTACGCTGATGCAACAGGATCTAGAAAAGTTGAGCAGATGGGCTGAGAGGTGGCAACTGAAGTTTAATTAACATTGACAAATGTAAAGTACTGCCTATGGGAAGCAGTAACCCCAGAGTAACGTATCAACTGTGGGGTACTACACTGACAGTGGTAGATTATGAAAAGGACTTGGGGTAATTGTGCAGGCAGACATGAAGTTTTCTTGGCAGTGAACACGGTCTGCAAGAGTAGCTCATGGTGTCTTGTCAATGATACACAGGAATTTTTCTAGCAGAGATAAGGAGATGATTATTCCCTTGTATAAGGTAATGGTCAGGCCACACCTTGAGTACTGTAAGAGGTTTGGAGGCCTCATTTTAAGAAGGATGTAGAGCTGTTGGAACGAGTACAGAGAAAGGCAACAAGATTAGTGAATGGAACAAAGAGTTTCTCTTACGAAGAAAAGCTTAAGTATTGCAAATTACAGTGTCTGGAGACTAGGCACTTGCTAGGTGATCTGATTGAGGTGTATAAAGCCTTAAATATTTTGAGCATGCTCAATGCTGATGGGATCCTTCCTCTTGCTTAGATTAATCGCCTGAGAGGGCATAAATTTAAATTGAGGAAAGACAGTTGTAGGATAGATGTGCGGAAGTTTGTCGTTAACTAGCGAGTGCTTGATCGCTGGAACAAACTTCCATCTAACGTTGTGGTTGATAGCTTAAATAGATTCAAGGCAGAACTAGACAAAGATTTGGAGCGAGTGGATGGGTGAAATGAGAAGGGTTTTTTTTTTTTTTTTTTGGCTGATGCTATATAAGCTTGCTTTTTTGCATCATGTGCCTCTTTACTAATGCTAATACGCTCTCTTTTTACGTTATACCTTACGCTATCAAATTCGAGATATACTATCAAGTCAGGGTATACCGTAACGATCATAATGTTAAATTAGTTATATCCTTAGCTAAATACAAAAGAAATGTGTCCAACAAGTGATTGTTTTTTTTTGGTAGTTGTTGGCGCATCGGCTTCTGTGACCATAATTCGAACCCGCGACCTTTGGGTTGCCAGGCAGGCACTTTACCCACCTGGCTAGCCCGGTCGGCTAACAAGTGATTAAAACCTTCAAGCTACTTATTAATCACAATTAAAACCCTACTATTCTTCTGCACTACTGGTTACGTACTACGCTATTCGCGCCAAAATTTCGATACAATAACGGTATGAGTAACGAGTCGTAACTTACAAAATCACTAGCTAAATTTAAAAAATAAGCTAACGAACGCTACTAAGCCTATTTAATCTATTTGTAAAACATAATTTAATAAGTTAATTAATCAAGAATACCGTAAAAATTTCTAAAAAACTTATCCGTTTGCAGGAGCTCAAGGAATCTACTTCTTCGAACTTCCGGTTTATGCATTTACACAAACTTAAAATCATATTTATTTATTTATTTACATACTTCTCACCCACACGGCACGCAAACCTTAGACATTGATGAGACGGATGAGCACTACAGAGAATCAAGAAAAAGTAGTTATTTGTAATAAAATATATACAAAATTAGGATTAATGAAACAGAGTAAAAAGCAATTTCCTATACATAGATGTATAAGAAAGAAGAAATGTGTAATCAATGGTAGTGATTATTTAATATTTGAAGAAAACGGAACAGAGGACAAGCAAGTAAATGTTAAGTAGGTAGGCAGTTAGGATTATTAGTTTTATAACGAGGATTAGTTAAAAAATTAATTTCTCACCTCTGGGTATAGGAAACGGTATTGATTCAAGAAGAAATGGAGAATCGATATCAGAGTTTATGATATTGTAAACAAAAAACGATCCACTGAGTTGTCATCTAGATCGAAAGGAGACAATTCTGAAGCGATGGCAAAGTGTTTCATAGTTTCGATAGTGAAAGGCATTGCGATTTCGAAAGCACACAGAGATCTCCCCGCTCTGGGGAGTAGGGAGATCTCTGTGTACTGGAGATGTGGCATCATATGCAAATGTATTCCTAGTTCGGAATGGGGAAACAAAGGGTGACATGAGTAATATCACCCTTTGATTACAGCCCTATTAGCTTGATTTCTGTACTGGGGTAAATAATGGAGTCACTAGTTAAAAAGTAATGCAGGACCATATAGACAGGAATGCTGTTATACGGCATTCACAGCATGAACTTGTTAAGGAGCAATCTTGTTTGCCCGATCTGATTGGATTTGGAAACAATGACTCAGTAACAAAGGAACTAGGTGCAAAAAATAATTTTGACAGCATATACTGTATTTAGATTTCAGAAACGCTTTTGTTTCTGAAATCATAAAATAAAGTCACATAAAATAAAATACTGTTGTACAAATAAGAGCACTGTGGCATTAGGAGCAGGTTACTGCTGTGGATAAAGGGGATAGTTAAGTGAGAGAATCCTAACTTTCGATATTTATTAATGATATTGATGAAGGGCTTAAGTTTGTGGATGACGCAAAAGTTGGCAGGGTAGTTAATGACAGTAATCATAGTATGCTAGTGTTAGAAACAACTAGAAAAATTAAGCAGATGAGCAGCGATTGCAAGTTGAAGTTTAACGTTGACAAATGCAAGGTACAGCATATAGGTAGCAGTACTTCAATAATAACATGCCAATTTGTTGATACGTTATTATCACGCGTGCAACAATTATCCAACCCCGGGCCGTTTTTGTTCCCCATACTCAAGGTAGTAGACGAGGAAAAAGACCCGACCCGGGAGGTAATTTTGTAGTCAGAAGCGAAGTTCACTGAGCAGTGCAGACAGGCAGTTAGAAAGCTCATGGGGTTTTTTTCAATGATCCTGTTGTAAAAAGGCAGTAGTTAGGACACATCTTGATTACTGCGTACAAGTCTAGAAACCTCGTTTAGTAAGGATATGGATCTGTTGGAAATGATGCAGGGAAGAGCAACGAGATTAGCGAGGAACAAAATGGTAACATTACCAACAAAGACCAGTTCTGAAAAAAATAACAGCTCTTGGGAACTAGGCCCTTGCGAGGAGATCTGATCGATCGAGGAGGTGTTGTTAAAGCTTTGGATAGTTTGGAAGCTAAATGTCAGTTTCCTTATATTCTTGCTAACACTAACACACACACACACACACACATGGGGACATTGGAGTACATTTAAATTGCGAAAGTATGGTTGCAGGACAGATGTGCGTAAATTTGCTTTCAGCTAGCGATAGTTGATTGTTGGAACAAACTTCCGTTCGAATAAATTTAAGGAAGAATTAGACAAATAGATTAGAGGGCAAATGGTATGAATGTTTTTTTTTTTTTTTTTTGCTGATGGTGGTGTATAAGCCTTGGTTTCTTGCATTATTTGACATTTATTATCTTGCATATATTAACTTGCATATATACTTTGCATATATTAACTTGCATATATATCTTGCATTATTAATACCAAATGAAAGACATCGACAAAAATATTGAGGCTATTATGCTTGTGGACAGCGCGCGCGCACGCACTCACGCACACACACACACACACACACACACACACACACACACACACACACACACACACACACACACACACACACTTAAAATGACCTGTCCTCTTAGATTTTGAATTAAACACTACAGACCGCTGCCTTTTTCAACTAGGTCGAGTTCTGTGAGAACGATGATCTGGGTTGTTCCCGGTCTTGTGCTGAAAGTGTACCCCTTCCTTTCCCCTTGATAGCCTAGTTTCTGTTATGCCGACTCAAATGTGCATTATGTCATTTCGATACCAGGATACAACTGTGCATCACCTCGTCACCAAAGCACGAATCCCCTAGTCCTTTTGTGTGTTGTGAAAATGGAGTGCAGCGAACAGTGCTTAACTCTCGTTTTCTCGAGCCCTGCAATCTGGACAGAGGCTCCATAACTAAAAAACAGGGAAGAATTAATTACGAGTGGGAGGCTGGGTAATATTTTGACTGCTCTCAGCGTCTTTTTAACGACGCATTACCTTCACCGATCGCGGAAGTTAGGGATCAACTAACCGTCGCTATTGGCAAAAATCGTGAACAGCGAATAATACAAATAATAGAAACTGTCAGTTACGTTCCAGGCGAGTTTTAAAATAAGAAAACAATTTTTAAACTATAGAAATATGGAAAAATTCATAATGTAAATTATACGTAAATATAACTGTTTAACTTAGAAATATCAGAAAAAGATGTTGAGGTGTTGATACGTTGGAGATAGTGGGGCAATTTGTTTCTTGCAATTGGATGCAAAGCCAGTAAACGAAGTGGAGGTAGAATTCGGCGTCCAGAATTGTGTTTGAAAGTTGCTTATTTTTCTTTTTAATTTATTTCTAGAGTTCTCTCTAGAATTATATCTATAAAATAATAGAACAAACTGCAAAAACAAATCGTGTTGTCCATACATACTTGTACATATAGATATATTACACGATGAACCATGTGAGCCAATGACTATAACAATCGATGCGCCAAAAATTTCCAAAACTAAGAACAACGTAATAAATGTATCTTTCTTTTGATACTTTTCATAAGTGGAAGAATAACATAAGATACGAAGTTTAATGCGATTATGTATGATTAGTAGGTATTGCTGCTTGGGATTGCTACTCTAATCTCCTCACAAAGCCGTTTGTCTCGCCACTTTAATGTCAGTGCCAGTGAGCACTATCGGTTCCTGTCCGTGACAGTATTTCGTAAGAATATGCTGATTCTTCTTTCTTGATTAATTCCAACTGCGTAGGATAACAGAAATGTTTAATCCCTTCGGGTCATCTAGATAATTGTGATATGTGACAAATACTGTTGCTATAGTCTTTATGGGTGACCTAAGATGGAGACACTTTAAGGCCTTTTTTTTTTTTCACTCGAAAGGTTTTTACTCTAAATCTGTAATCTGTACTAGCCTTGTGATTGATTTTGCTTTGTTCCACACAAATATTATATTTAACAGACTCGGAGACAAGTAAGAGTTTAAAAGATAGATAGTAACTATAATTTGTTGCGTTATAGTAGTATTAATTATTTAGCAACAAGTTGTTAGTTTTTAACGGGAAAAAGTTATGCTTTTGAAAGAAGCGAAAGTAGGTTATAAGGCTGGGTATACCTTAAGTTTAAGATAAAAAGTGGTTATGGCACAATCACACATCTTCACCTCATCTGCGTTTTTTCATAAGCCAACATGTTTCTGCACTTATTGTTGATTAGGTGAAGAGAAGTGTATTATTATTATTATTGTTATTTATTCAAAATCGAATACAGTACTGTAATCTTTATGTCATGAAGCTATTTACAAGGGCACAAACTTATAGAATTCACCCCTTTGATAACATAATTCTGTTGCAATAATAAAAAAAGATATGTTTTTGTTTATACTCCGGCACGACCAGCAGGATAGTGGAGTTTACAATAAATCAATCACTGCAAATGTTATTCGTATGAATAACACACTAGAGAAGGAATGGTCCGTTATAGTAGTACAATTTTCTTACACAGTTTTTATGAGAATAACTAAGATACCCTATGTAAAGAGAATGTGATGGACGAGTCTGCTGCAATGAATATAGATACAAGAATTAGGAAAGCATTACTTATAATTTATTGTGTTTGTCTGGACATTTTCCAAGTTATAGGTTGTAAATTGTCAGTACATGAGTTGGAGTTTGTACTGTTATAACTAAGTTTCTCATTGTAAGATAGCAGTTCTGTAAGCTTTATTAAAGAATAATTTGTTACAGTTAGTTTGCAATTTATTTAGAATCTTAATTTGACGTATTTCTGTATTTTCTGGAAATATCCTACTCAGACCTTTCAGCGAGATTAGGTTGGAGCGTGGTGGTCCTATTTTCAGTCCACCGAGATATTTCTCACTGACTTCATGGGGCGTGAGATTGTGCCGGATAAAATTTCCACATCATATCTAGATGTCAAAAACTTGACCAGTATATATACATATCCTGGTCAAAGATACGTACAGTATTATATATATCAAGTTTTTCACATCATACACTGTCCAAGCATACCAAGCATACACTGTCCAAGAAATGTGGACAGTGTATGCTAGATGCTTTAATCATGTAGCTACTTTAAGCCAGAAGTTGCAACGAAAAGAACACAAATCCTACTGGAAGAAGATTATTGTACTCCATCACCGGCACTGCAGACTCTCCTTATACGCAAAAATCAGAAGATAATATTACAGATAATCACCAAAACTTTCAACACCGAATGCCTGGAACTTTCTTGCGCCAACACCTCATGCGTAGAGCTCAGGACAATGGGTCCATGCTGTAGGTGCACTCATGGGGGAGGAGGGGGGGGAGCTGAGGGAATTAAATATCCCAAAGAATATATCATTTCATATTATATACAAGGATCGATCCATAAGTAAGAGATTAACTTACCGAAATTCAGTGGCGGCTGTAAACCCTATCCCATGGCTTACCGAGAAGTTCCACTGGTCAACTGCTTTCTATATTAAAGGAGGCAGCAAAGAAAGTAAGCAAACCCTTAGCCATAATTATAAGAGCTTCCTTGGACTCAGGGGAGGTACCCGTAGACTGGAGATGTGCAAATGTGACCCCAATTCACAAAGGAGGATCAAAGCTTGACACAAGTAATCACAATAGACCTGTGAGTTTAACTTCTGTTCCCGGAAAATTAATGGAGGCACTGGTTAAAGAAGTACTGCAGGATCATCTAGACAAGACTTCAGTTATAGCTCGGACACAGCATGGTTTTGTTAAGGGGCAGTCTTGCCTGACCAATTTGATTGGATACTATGATGCAGTCACAAAAGAACTGGATGCAGGGAATGATTTTGATATTATATACTTGGATCTTAGAAAGGCTTTTGATACTGTTGCACATGGAAGACTGCTGCACAAATTGGAGCAGTGTGGCATTGGAGGCAAATTGCTGCTATGGATAAAGGGGTGGTTGAGGGGGAGAAGACAGAGAGTGGTAATCAATGGACACTGCTCATCGTAGACTAATGTTATTAGTGGAGTCCCTCAGGGTTCAGTATTGGGTCCATTATTGTTTTCTGTTATAAATGATATTGATGATGGTATATCAAGCTTAATGTCCAAGTTTGCAGACGATACGAAGGTTGGCAGGGTTGTCAAGGACACTACTGACACTATGCTGCTGCAACAGGATCTGGAAAGGTTGAGCAGATGGGCTGAGAGGTGGAAAATGAAGTTTAACATTGACAAATGTAAAGTACTACATATGGGAAACAGCAACCCCAGAGCAACGTATCAACTTTGTGGTACTACACTGACAGTGGTAGAGAATGAAAAGGACCTGGGAGTGGTTGTGCAGGCAGATATGAAGTTCTCAGAGCAGTGCAGACGGGCGCAAAGAGTAGCTCATGGTATATTGTCAATGATATATAGGAATTTTTCTAGCAAGGATAAGGAGGTGATTATTCCCTTGTATAAGGCAATGGTCTGACCACACCTAGAGTACTGTATACAGGCCTGGGGGCCTCATTTCAAGAGGGATGTAGAGCTGCTGGAACGAGTACAGAGAAGGGCAACAAGATTAGTGAATGGAACAAAGGGGTGCTCTTACGAAGAAAGGCTTAAGTTTTGCAAATTACAGTGTCTGGAGACTAGGCACCAGCGAGGTGATCTGATAGAGGTGTATAAAGCCTTGAATGATTTGAGCATGCTCAATGCTGATGGGATTCTTCCTCTTGCTCAGAGTAATCACCTGAGAGGGCATAAATTCAAATTGAAGAAAGACAGATGTAGGATAGACGTGCGGAAATTTGCCTTTAGCCAGCGGGTGGTTGGTTGGTGGAACAGACTTCCATCCCTTGTCGTGGAAGTTGATAGCCTAAATAAGTTTAAGGCTCAGCTGGACAGGTATTTCGAACGAACAGAGGGGTGAAGTGGAAGTGGTTATTTATTTTTTTAATTAATTTATTTATTTATTTTATTTTATTATTATTATTATTATTTTTTTTTTTGGCTGATGCTGCATAAGCTTACTTTCTTGCATAAAATGCCTCTACTAATGCTAATGCTAATGCTAATGTGTTCGTAGCCAGTGAAAAGCTTCAGTTGCATGTCGCTGCTGGGTTCAAGTAAGCGGTCACCTGCGTTCTACGTGAGAACACCCTTTCTTCTGCTGTACCCCACTGCCTCCCCGAGGTGGTGAACGAAAACGCTGGATCCCACTAGGGACCCTTGTGGCTAAATGCCGGAGGAAACAACAGACCAATCGCACACTACACTACACTATGCAAGCTAACACAAATACCAACACTATCTCTGGCATTTACAAAGTTTGTACTGGCCACAAGGCATACTTTGCTGTCCGGGGATTCCCCATACTTTGTATGGAGAATACCCGGTGTCGCTAGACAAGAAACGCTATACAATATACGCTATACACTATGTCTCTTGTTAGCCTGTTTCGTAATGGATTTAACATATATTTAATTTGAGAAAATACTCGTTCTCAAATATATGAAGAACCAAATACAGATAGAATGGCGATCAAAATTTCTGGTGTTACACGCATGCACATCGATATATCAACTATCTGGAATGCAACACGGCGCCGCATACTACAATCAAGCTTGCAAGGTACTCGAATTGAAACTGCTTCGCGGATTTTTAATTTTTTTTTAAATGAATTAAAATGTTCGGTACAGGTCAGCCGAATCATGCTGATGGGTCACCTTCTGACCCGCGGGTCATAGGTTGTCGACAACTGCTGTAGCTCTTGCACATCGTTGTATATATGGTTATATCCTGTCTTTTTGAATAATTGCATCCAAATGGCAGTGTTTTCTTCAATGCACACAGATTTTGGTCTTCTGTTCCTTGGCTAGTCACAAATGTCGGTGATTTCCTCATTTAAAATGTGCAAGCCATCTTCGAACATTGTTTATATCAGTAGTGTCTTGTTGGTATACTTTTCTCAATTTTTCATGAGGCTGGACAGCTGAGCTTTTCCCGACCTGAAAAGGAACTCTCTCACCGAACCACTGGATCATCAACAGTTGAACCATCAATATCGAGTGGACCAATCTGATTCCTCCCTTTGCTTCTAGAGTTTACATGGGTAAAGAACTCTTTGTTGTTTTTCTTTGCATCCTTTGCCAAGGATTTTCATAATCTACCTTTGCCTGCCTAATCTCCTTTGCGACTTGGTTACATACCAGGTTCTCTCTATGGTAGGCTTCCATGTCACCCATTAATTGATATGTATGCCATGCATTTTTCTTCTCTGCCAGGCGCCTCCGTAGCCAGGTGGGAAGGAGCAGCAGTGCATAGCACACGCTTCTTGATTAAACCGGGGTTCGAGCCCGTCACCACCAAATACGGAGGATGCGGAAAGGTCAGGGAATGACCACCGCATATCCCAGAGCAATATGGCCTTAGTTGCTAATGCTCCTAAAAAAAAAAAAACCAAACCAAAACCAATCTTCTCTGCCATATGTCTCATTAGTTCATCTGACATCCATTTAGGCCTAAACCTTGAACAATATTTCTTAGTTAGTATGTAAAGCCTAGTAGCTTCGAAGATAAGTTCTTTGAATGCTTCCTATTTTGAATTTGCTGTTGGTAACATCATCAGTTGGTCCCGCTGTATAGAATTTAAATACTGTCTCAGACCATCATAGTCGCCTTTATGAAAGCAAAATCCCTTCCCTTTACCCCTGATGGTAGGTACCTCTTTGTGTAAATCCCACTTCAGTACACTATGATCACTGCCACGTAGTGGTTCCTTTATCTGCAGATTCTTAATGCATGAAGAATCACTACTGATAATCAGATCAAGAGTATTACTCCCTCTAGTTGCCTCCCGAACATGCTGATGCAGAAAACAATCATCCAATAAATCCACAAAAGCCTTGCTAGTGTGGGAGTGACCAACCCACAAATTCCAGTCAATATCTGGGAAATTAAAATCCCCCATTATAAGAATCTCTGATTTACTGGCCCACTATTTCCTTGTTCAGTTTCTTATTATACTCATCAGAGTCATTAGGCCTATAGCACACTCCTACTCTCAATTTTGATTTCCCAATTCTTATGTCACACCAAACTGACTCGACACTGCACTGTCCAGCGATGTCGACTGGATTCACTTCCTTGGATTTTATGTGTGTTTCTTAACTAATAGCATAACCCCGCCTCCCTTTCTACCCTGTCTATCCTTTCTGTAGACATTGTACTTCCCAAATTCCAGTTCTGAATTCTTTATATCTGTGTGACACCACGTCTCTGATATCCCAACAATATCTGCCTTTGATGTTTTGAGCAATACTTCAAATTCATCAAATTTATTTACGAAACTCCTAGCATTGGTGTACACGCAAGTATACATGCACCCATTCTTTTTCTTAGCTACCCTAACACAACCCATGTGTTTACTTGTACCGCAATGACTCCCAGCAGTCTCTGAAATATCCTGCAACTTGTTTTCCGGGCTGCTGCTCATTCCAATATAAGCAGTGCAAGAATCACTTTCACCTCTGCCAGTGGCTACTGTTAATCTATTAGTACTTGTATCCTTCAAACTAGCAGTTTTCCGACCCACCTAAGACTGCCTCTATAGCATCAGAAAATATTCTTGCACCCCTTTCTATTTAAGTGTATCCCATCCCTGTAGAAGCAGTCTCTCCTGTTAACAAGTACAGACCAGGCTGAAAAAAATTCTATCCCTTGAGCCTTGCACAATCTTTCCAGCCGAATTGATCGACAAGGCTCTCATCATATACTCCCTCCTATCGTGTCTGGGCAGAATTGCAGACACTTTCAAATTCAACGCTAATCCACGGCTTTTTTTCAACAGTGACCTGTACTTGTTAAGTAATTCCGCCAGTCTCCTACTCTTAATATCATTAGTGCCAACGTGTACAACTATATACAGAGCCTACATCGATTACTGCAAGACCTTCGACTCCTGCCTCATAGCTGACTAATAGAGGCGCTGAACATCTACAAAGTCAATCCCGATAGTGGCAAACTTCCTAGGAGAAACGATCGGGAAATGTAGTACGAACATTAAAGTCGAAAACATCACAACCAGGCCAAGCCCCATCTGGAGAGGCTTCAGAGAGATTTCCTGAGCCCATTGTGGTTCTGTCTAGCACTTAACCCGCTATCGAACAGTGAGCCGAAGAAGGAAGAAAGAGCCTGGACACCCTCACCCACCTGATATACATGGATGACATCAAGCTCTATGCGGGAACCGAGAAGCAGCTTCAGTAGATACTCCAGATCATCGAAGAATTCAGCAATGATATTAGGGTGGAATTTGGTCTAGACAAATGCAAGACCCACGGATTGCTTCAAGGAAAATTGGTCAACCGAAACTACCAGCTGCAGACTGGTAAAGAGATCGAAGCCATGGCAGGGGGAGAAGCCTACAAATTCTTGGGGATGATGCAGGCTCAGCAGTTACAGCACAAGGAAATTAAGGCCTGCCTGACCGAAAAATACTATCCGAGTCTCAGAAGCAGGCTGAAAGCAAAGATGAACAGAGGGAACACAGTTAAAGCCATAAACACCTATGCAGTTCCAGTGCCAACAGACTCCTTCGGGGTCATAGATTGAACTAACACCAAGCTGGAGGATATCATGAGAAAGACAAAGACAATGATGACCAAGAGCCGCCAACACCACCCGAAATCAGCCATGGAAAGACTGACAATTGCCCTCAAAAAAAGGAGAAAGGGGCCTAATAGACATCATCGAGCAACAGAAGACAGCGATTGCTAACCTGAAGGATTTCTTTCAGAAACACAGTAGCACTCCAGAAGGACATAAGGAAGATAGACAAGCGGTATACCCCACTCAGCCTAAGCAAACAGACCGCTCCCAGCCAGGACGTACAAACGAAACTAGAAAGATGAGTACAGAAGACACTCCATGGCAGACACTACAATGATTTCCACATCACATAGATAAAATTGCTTCCAATGGATGGCTTACGAGTGGCATGCTCCTCCCCGACTGAAGGATTCATGCTCGCCATCCAAGACCAGGTAATCGACGCCCGGAACTATAGAAAATACATCGCCAAGGAGCTCGGAGTGTCCGATGACACATGTCGACGATGCCACCTGGCTTCAGAAACGTTCCAACACATCACCGCGGAATGCAAGGTGATCACCCAGATTGAGTACACTAATAGACAGGATAATACATCAGAAGCTATCAAGGAAATACCAGTTGATCGAAGAAAGTGTACCGTACTACAAGTACGAACGTCGGGCAGTACTAGAGACCCGAACCCAAAAGCTGTCCTGGGACCGCGCCATAAAGCGGATAGTACTATTCCGCACAACAGACCGGACATAACCCTTGTGGACAAGAAGGAAAAGGCTACCTATCTGATTGACATAGCGGTACCCAACACTGGCAACCTGCAGAAAACCCATGGGAAAAAAATCAGGAAGTACACGAACCTAAGATCAAAGAGATGTGGCATATGCAACAAGTAACGACCATCCCGATCATCGTGTCAACCACAGATATGGTGCCAAAGACCCTACATAACAGCCTACCAGCAATAGGTCTCCCAGCGAACATCTACAAGGAACTTCAGAAAGTCGCAATCCTGAACACCTGTAGGATATTCAGAGAGTTCCTCGACCAACAGTAACATCAGACATAAGAACAATCACCCTGTGTACTTGGTAGCAATGCCTGTCACGAGGTGGAACTCCCAGTCAGATAGAAATAATATAAGAGCAATAACAATATAATAATAATATGGTGGAAATGGTAGTACAAGCCATCGACCAGAATGTACATAAATGGTGGCAACTGTTCTCGTATGGGAACTATTTTCGTTGTACGAGACTGACATTCTCGTTGGTTTTTTTTTGGGTGGGGGGGGGGTAATATAATCTGTAGCCTCTATCTGGAAATTCCTGAATTAGTTTAGCCTAATTCTGGCCCTATCTAGACGAACTGTTTCAAGCGGAAAATGTCACAAAAAATAATTGTGCGAATAGTTCAAAAATGGCATGCAGAGCAATCCAACGATACACAGGATAAGAATCTGATTATAGCCCAAATAGTGACAGGGCCTGAATCCCATCGAGAATCTGTAGAACTTTTTGGAATGAGGCATTCAGCATAGATTTCAATATCAGTAACGCCAATGAATCTATATATAGGTCGTTTTCAATCAGAAATGCAATAAACATCACCAGGAGCACTTTTGCACACTTAGTTAAATCCTTTTCAAGCAAGAACGGAAAGGATTCAGTGTAGGTCCATTTCTGGCTACCGCTGATAGAATGACCCTTAATACAATTAGGCACTTTTTGTAATATTTCGATAGGGTAGTGTAGGTTTCCAATTTTATTTTTTTGTATTAAAACTTCATAACAAGGTTGGTTTAATGAAAACGGTAAAATAACTATATCGATGAATTGCTGAAATTTAACTTCGTTTACATCGGGAATAAATAAATTTATTTTTTTTTTTTTACTCGGTACAACCATCCTCGGCCAGAATAGCTTAGAACTAGTTGGAAATGTCAGCCTTTACCAAAAACAGATGACAATGGGCTATGAAATTTTTATAGTGGCGTACTAGATCGACCTCACATCATGCATGTTAGTGGTCACATACATACGCCATTCCACAACTACAGTCAATCCAAAGTGTCTTTTATATAGCCCCGATAGTGTTTCAGGGCCTATAATATTTTTTTTTTTTTAAATTACTTATAATTATTTTTCCTTCGGTTTCTATGCTGCTCTGTTCTCAGTCACGATTACTGTGGCTTTTACCATTACGTTCTTGGTCATCACTAATTTAGTTTTCTTCTTCGTTTAAGGCTTTTTTTTTTTTTTTTTTTTTTTATTGTGTGCGTTTTTATTGTGGTACGTAGGGACCCCCGGAACCCTTTTCGAGTCACTGGTTGAGAATCACTATTCTGATTTCTTCTAAAAATATACAACATATTTTGTTGTTTGCTACGAGTAGGTTTCTAGAACAAATGATTAGCATTAGTATTAGCATTAGCATTAGTAGAGGCATTTGATGCAAGAAAGCAAGCTTATGCAGCATCAGCCAAAAAAAAAAAAAAATAAATAAATAAAGTAAAATAAATAAATAAAAAATAACCACTTCCACTTCACCCCTCTGTTCGTTCGAAATACCTGTCCAGCTGAGCCTTAAACTTATTTCGGCTATCAACTTCCACGACAAGGGATGGAAGTCTGTTCTACCTACCAACCACTCGCTGGCTAAAGGCAAATTTCCGCACGTCTATCCTACATCTGTCTTTCCTCAGTTTGAATTTATGCCTTCTCAGGTGATTATTCTGAGCAAGAGGAAGAATCCCATCAGCATTGAGCATGCTCAAACCATTCAAGGCTTTGTACACCCCTATCAGATCACCTCGCTGGTGCCTAGTCTCCAGACACTGTAATTCGCAAAACTTAAGCCTTTCTTCGTAAGAGCACCCCTTTGTTCCAATCACTAATCTTGTTGCCCTTCTCTGTACACGTTCCAGCAGCTCTACATCCTTTTGAAATGAGGCCTCCAGGCCTGTATACAGTACTATAGGTGTGGCCTGACCATTGCCTTATACAAGGGAATAATCACCTCCTTATCCCTGCTAGAAAAATTCCTATATATCATTGACAATACACCATGAGCTACTCTTGCAGCCCGTCTGCACTGCTCAGAGAACTTCTTATCTCCCTGCACAACCACCCCCAGGTCCTTATCATTCTCTACCACTGTCAGTGTAGTACCACAGAGTTGATACATTGCTCTGGGGTTGCTGTTTCTCATATGTAGTACTTTACATTTGTCAATGTTAAAGTTCATTTGCCACCTCTCAGCCCATCTGCTCAACCTTTCCAGATCCTGTTGCAGCAGCATAGTGTCAGTAGTGTCCTTGACAACCCTGCCAACCTTCGTATCGTCTGCAAATTTGGACATTAAGCTTGATATACCATCATCAATATCATTTATAAATACAGAAAACAATAAAGGACCCAATAGTATAAACAGAAAAAAAAAAAAAAAAAAAAAAATACTGAACCCTGAGGAACTCCACTAATAACATTAGTCCACGATGAGGAGTGTCCATTGATTACCACTCTCTGTCTTCTCCCCCTCAACCACCCCTATATCCATAGCAGCAATTTGCCTCCAATGCCACACTGCTCCAATTTGTGCAGCAGTTTTCCATGTGCAACAGTATCAAAAGCCTTTCTAAGATCCAAGTATATAATATCAACGTTATTCCCTGCATCCAGTTCTTTTGTGACTGCATCATAGTATCCAGTCAAATTGGTCAGGCAAGACTTCCCCTTAACAAAACCATGCTGTGTCCGAGCTATAACTGAAGTCTTGTCTAGATGATCCTGCAGTGCTTCTTTAACGAGTGCCTCCATTAATTTTCCGGGAACAGAACTTAAACTCGCAGGTCTATAATTACTTGTGTCAGCCTTTGATCCTCCCTTGTGAATTGGGGTCACATTTGCACATATCTCACATTTGCACACACTCTGGGTTCCATCCCTGAGTCCAAGGAAGCTCTCATAATTATGGCTAAGGGTTTGCTTACTTCCTTTGATGCCTCCTTTAATATAACTGGTTAGATCCCATCCACCCCAGGTGCCTTTCTTGTGTTTATCTTCAACAATTTCTCCTCCAATTTACTCTCAGTTTTTACAAGATTCTCTAGCTTACTGCAAGAGTTGAATACACCTCTGGCATTCCCCTCGCTGAATAACTCCTCATGTGTGAATGTCAATGTAAAATATTCATTTAGTTTGTTAGCTACCTGAGCAGGGTCATCAACAGTTGACCCATCGATATCAAGTGGACCAATCTGATTCATCCCCTTCCTTCTAGAGTTTATATAAGTAAAGAACTCTTTGCTGTTTTTCTTCGTATCCCTTGCCAAGGATCTCTCGTAATCTGCCTTCGCCTGCCTAGCCTCCTTTGTAACTTGGTTACAGATCAACTTGTATCTATCATAGGCTTCTGTGTCACTTGTTAATTTGTATGTATCCCATGCATTTTTCTTCTCTGCCATATGCCTCATTAGTTCATCTGACATCCATTTAGACTTAAACCTCGAACAATATTTCTTAGTTGGTATGTAAAGCCTAGTAGCTTGCAAGATAAGTTCTTTGAATGCTTCCCATTTTGAATTTGCTGTTGGTAACATCATCAGTTGATCCCACTGTATAGAATTTAAATACTGTCTCAGTCCATCGTAGTCGCCTTTACGAAAGCAATACCCCTTACCTTTACCCCTAATGGTAGTTACCTCTTTGAGTAACTCCCACTTCAGAACACTGTGATCACTGCCACCTAGTGGTTCATTTATCTGCAGATTCTTAATGCATGAAGAATCACTACTGATAATCAAATCAAGAGTATTACTCCCTCTAGTTGCCTCCCGAACATGCTGATGTAGAAAACAATCATCCAATAAATCCACAAAAGCCTTGCTAGTGTGTGAGTGACCAGCCCCCAAATTCCAGTCAATATCTGGGAAATTAAAATCCCCCATTATAAGACTCTCTGATTTACTGGCCCACTCTATTTCTTTGTACAGTTTCTTATTATACTCATCAGAGTCAATAGGCCTATAGCACACTCCTACTCTCAATTTTGATCTCCCAATGCTTATGTCACACCAAACTGACTCGACACTGCACTATCTAGCGATGTCGACTGGCTTCACTTCCTTGGATTTTATGTGTTTCTTAACTACTAGCATAACCCCTCCTCCCTTCCTATCCTGTCTATCCTTTCTGTAGACATTGTACTCCCCAAATTCCAGTTCTGCATTCCTTATATCTGTGTGACACCACGTCTCTGAAATCCCAACAATATCTGCCTTTGATGTTTTGAGCAATACCTCAAATTCATCAAATTTATTTACTAAACTCCTAGCATTGGTTTACATGCAAGTATACATGCACCTGCTCTTCCTCTTAGCCACCCTAACACAACCCATGTGTTTACTTGTACCCCCATGATTCCCAGCAGTCTCTGAAATATCCTGCATCTTATTTTCCAGGCTGCTGCTCATTTCTATAGAAGCTGTGCAAGAATCACTTTCTCCTCTGCCAGTGGCTACTGTTAATCTATTAGTCCTTGTATCCCCCCAATCTAGCAGTTTTCCGACCCACCTAACACTGCCTCGATAGCATCAGCAAACATTCTTGCACCCTTTCTATTTAAGTGTATCCCATCCCTGTAGAAGCAGTCTCTCCTGTTAACAAGTACAGACCAGGCTGAAAAAAATTCTACCCCTTGAGCCCTGCAGAATCTTTCCAGGGCCGAATTGATCGACAGAGCTCTCATCATATAAATGATTCTTAACCATTCTGACTCTACGGACCACCTTTTAGATTAAATAAATGTTACTTGGATTACCTTAATACCCTTTTATTTTTGGTTTTATTAAAATAATAGAAATACTATTAATGATAATTTTATGGGAGCATTTAGCTCAGTATATTATCATCCTAAGTACTGTGAGACGGATCACACGTTAAGAACACTGATATAGAGGATTTTTTCAAACATTTAGCACCTCAATATTAAAGATGTTACACTATTTCAGCATTTTCAAGCCTTTGTTGTAATTTGCCAGTATTATACTCGGCCTATTGAATTAACACAATCAGTCCCAGTCGGAAATGTCAGGATTCTGTCCGATACACGTGGGCATTATACACACACGAACTGTAGTTCTTCATACTCCATTGTGTTTGAGTGAGTGAATATAAATATTCGGTAATTCACGAGCCTGCTTTTCATGGAGGTTAACTTCATGGTCGAATAACCGGTAATACTGAAGGCGCGGGAAAATACACCTTACCGTCTGCTTGCTCCTAGGTCAAGAGTCACGAGGAACTTGATTTTTGAGGGCATAGAAGTGAAACCGAAGTGAATGCCTTTCATTCCGAATGGCAGTTGTTACACCTGCTCGACTATAGTAATCTTTCTACTTAGTTTTTTATTTTTTTTATTCTGCTTTTTCAAAGAGACAGCTGCTCGTGAGGTTTCTATTTTGCTCTCTCTCTCCCAATAAATACAAATGTGTCATTTGTATTTATCGTATATACTTTTCTTAGAGGTTCCATGGTCTCCCAGAATTCTTTTATGTGGATAGCATGGCTAATTGGTGTAGACCAGCGGTTCCCAACCTTTTTTCCCTCGCGAGCCCCTTTCAACGTAATCTTTTTATCGCGAGAGAGAGAGAGAGAGAGAGAGAGAGAGAGAGAGAGAGAGAGCGATTGTGTCATGGTCAAGCATCTGCCAAAAATAAAAATATAATTAAAAAAAAAAAAAAAAAAGAAAATAATAATGAAGAGTCTACTCATAATCTCAAGATCTATTCTTAATTTCAATTTCCGGTAATAAAATGGACCAAATTAAAGATAACAATGTCAGATTTGCTGTATTTATTATACAGAAGTACAGCAAAGTGTTTCAAAGGTATGCCATAAAATTCTGGGACGTACTCACGGGTTCAAGATAAGAAAAGAAAAGTCATATAAAAATTTGTTTGAAAAGGCATACAAACTAACTACTCTTAATTTTTAAGGTCCGTATACCGATTTTATAAGTATAATAACCAACCATTAAATCTAGTACATTTCGCAGATATACCGGTACCATATTTGTTGTTCCCGAAGTATGGTATATCGCATAGATTTTTATGAACTGAATCCAAATTTGTTGCTAGATATTGCTTAGCACCCGCAAATTTAGAGAGGAATTTTTACCATTATTAGAATTTTTACCATTATTAGAGGTTACCATTATTAGAATTTTTAGGTTACCATTATTTACCATTAGAATTTTCAGGTTACCATTATTTACCATTAGAATTTTTGGTAACCATTATTAGAATTTTTAGGTTACCATTCTTTACCATTAGAATTTTAGGTAACCATTATTAGAATTTTTAATTAAATTTTACTATTACAATAAACGATATGAAAAACAAGTTAATTTCTTTTTCATTTGCTTTACCTTTTGAAATAATCAGGAGTCTTTCTGATCAATGTCCAGCAATAGTCTGACAGTATTATACTCGACCTCCACCTTCCTTTGTAAGGTTTTTCCATGGTAGAAATATCTCTAGGAAAATATTCACTACTTTCATCGCTAACTTTTTTGTCCAAGATTATCAGGAGAGAAAAAAATTCTAAATGGGAATGGAGGAAGTGTATTTTTAGAGACATATTGCACCTGAGATTTTGGTGAGCTTGTAATAATTTCTCAATCAAAATTTTATTGTTGTTTGCTCTATTTATTGCCCAAAAATGTTCACAAACTTCTTGAAGGATTTCCGAGCTTCCAGTTCCATAGTAGCTCTTTCATCGGTGTACCGACAATTACGCCTTTGATTTTGGCATCAATATGCAAGAAAACTTTAGTTTTATAATATTGAAAGTCATCTCCATTCCTGTTTGTGGCTTTTAATATTTATTAAATTTTACTAAGCTAACAGATGACTTTTCTTTTTCCAGGTAAAAGATTCATGCGACGGAGCTAAATCTTAGTTTCTCAATGAGTGGTTTTGACTCGACTGACCTCGCATAAAAAAAACAATATTTTGTGCAGTCAGATTGTAGATCTAAAAGGATCCTGATAACTCTGGAACCTCCGCAAATGTGTCATTTGTATTTATCGTAATATACTTTTCTTAGAGGTTTCTGTGAAACCTCTAAGAAAAGTCTCATGGTCTCACAGAATTCTTTTATATGGATAGCATGACCGATTGGTGTAGACCAGCAGTCCCCAACCTTTTTTTGACTCGCGAACCCTTTCAACGTAATCTTTTTATCGCGAACCCCTTTCAACATAATATTTTTTTCGCGATCCCCTAAGACTATATTCTCTGAAATCGTATAATAGTTCTACATTTTTATTATAAAATATTTCCACTACTACGTGTTTATAAGCGATAATACGTAATCATCTAAAATTTTTATTAAGTAAAAGGTTAAAACTAAGTACCTATACATAACAATGGTCTTGAAGAATGGAAAAAAAATTCGTATGGAAAACATATTTATTTAACACAATATGCTGTAAGATAGTTAACTAATTATAAGGAATTATGGAAGATGTGGTTTCTTTCTTTGGCAATTTTTTACTTTTTATTTAATTTTATCTTACTTTATTGTTTATTATTAGTTATATTTTGTAGTTTACAAAAATATACCTATCTAAATTTAAGCAGACGCCATTACAGAATTTTTAGTGTTAACGCCCTGGAACACTCTCGCGAACCCCCCAAGGGTTGGCGAACCACTGGTTAAGGAACCGCTGGTGTAGACGGATTAATGTTTTCATTTTGGAATACCACAGCTTTTAGATTTGATTTCCTAGAGTTAATGAAAAGCAGACTTTATTTTTATGGTCTTTCTCTTCCAAGAGCATCAAGCAGTTTACCAACATCATTACAGTAGCAAAATGAATCTTCCATAGCAAGGCATGAAGGAAGTTATTTTCGTTATTTATGAAATACAGAAATAGTTGTATACATATTTTTTCCCCCAACAAATTCCATTCCTTCAGAACAGATCCCGAAAGCTTTGCTGTGTTTCAGATTTAAATCACACGAAAAATCGTTTAACTTATTTTGACTTTTTTTTTTTTTTTGTTAGCGCATCGGCTTCTGTGGTCATAATGCACTTCCCAAAGTTTTTGCATTTACTCTGATCCAAGCCCTAGGCAGGATTCGAACCCGCGACCTTTGGGTTGCCAGGCAAGCACTTTACCCACCTGGCTATCCCGGTCGGCCATTTTGATTTATAAGATGAGGCTTGTTTGGATCTTGGCATTTGTTTTCTGATTCAGAGCTCGTATGAACAGTTTCCGTTATATCTTTGTTTTCCTCTTCTAATGACCAGGTTTCTGGAGTATTAGGTAGTATATATACACTACCCTACATTAATTAGCGCAATATTCGGACACCTGCCTTTAGACAAAAAAAAAAAAAAAAAAATTTTATTGTGTCATTTAATATTTTGTGCTGAAATCTTTTGCTTTTATGACGGCCTTCAATCTTCGCGGCATACTCTCAACTAGCTTTTTTATAAATGTCAGGTGATACGTTCCTCTACTCGGCATTTAACGCAGCCACCAGTTCGGCTTTGTTCTTTGGGCGATCTCGACGTGCACGTCCCCGACGATCCAATACATCCCAAAGATGCTTGTTAGGTTCAGATCAGCACTCTGGGCTGGCCAATCCAACTTTTCCACACCCATGTCCTTAACCCACTCTGTTACGACCCGAACAGTATGGCATGGCGCGTTGTTTTGCTGATACAGGTATGGGCCTTCTCCGAAGTCGTTATCGACAAATCGTCATATGTCGATTTGTCGATAACGACTAATGAGGCCAAGCCAAACCATGAAAAACAGTTCCATACCATGACACTGCCTCCACCAAACTTCATTGTTGGCAGGATACAATCAGGAAGGAAATATTCCCCTGGCATTCGCCACACTCTGGAACGGCCATCAGACTGGTAGAGTGAGAACCTTGACTTGTCTGTCCATAGGACTGTTTTCCACTGCTCTACAGTCCATGATTTGCGCTCCTTACACCGTGTTAATCGGCGTGTAGCATTTGTTGAGGTGATCAATGGCTTGTGAACAGCTGCACGATCATTGTAACCCATATCATAGTGTCCTTCGTATTGTACTAGTGCAGACATTAGTTCCAATACTCTCACTGGGGGTTTGTGTGGCATGAGACAATGGCAAATTACGATTTGCGCGCACAGTTCTTCGCAGAATTCTCTTTTTTCCGTCCTGTTAGTTTTCGGAGTTTACCAGGCCGTTTTTTGGCAGAGTCAATCCCATTCCTCTTCGATTTACATATGACGTCACTAACCGATGGCCTAGGTATCCCCAGAGTGACTGCGATGTCTCGTACAGAACGCTTGCTTATGTGGAATCCTACTATCATTCCCCGTAGGAAGTCTGTTAATTCTGTTGAATGTGTCATCTTGCATGCCCACTTTTGCAATTGTTTGTTCGAAGCCCAGTGTGCGTATTTATAGCAGGTTCTGTGACGTGTTGTATGGGACAACACGTCACAAACAATAGGACCTGTTTCCCCATCCACGGAGGGGTGTCTGGATATTAATGATAGGGCGGTGTTTATATATATATATAATATAGTCTAAGTATAATATATGTTAATGATGTTAGTAATAGGTGATCTAGGTAGAGGCTAATGGTGTAATTTACACAAAAATTGCAGGTTATAGTGCATATATATTATATGCACTATATTATAGTTCAGGTTATAGTGATCTGGGATAGTTTATTTATTAAATTTAGTTTATTGATTAAATGTATTTATGCAATTTCCTTACTTTGGATATATATATATATATATATACAGTATACATAAAAAAAAACCGTTTTATTTCTAATGGGTGTAGAACGTGTAGTGGGTGCTAGTTGCTTTGCGCTGCTCGTACTGCCCTTTATATTCTGTCTATAATTTGTTTTTATTTTCTGTTATCAGCTTTATTCCTTGTTTTTGGCTGCAGTCTGGTCTAACGGTGAGTGCTTTTCTGTTCTTACTGTTGCTGCATAAGGGCCTGCGTAATGTGATTTTATTGTTTCGGCGGGCTGACGTTTTAGTTAATGTCTGTCTGAGTCTGTTGTGGTACGAGGGTGGTTCAATAAAGAATCGCCCTCACCTACTTCCACATATCAGAGACTCGTGATATTTTGAGTGTCGCATCATACATATCTCTGTACTAAAGGTGTAAAATTTCAGCCCTGTGTCTTAATTATTTTGAACGAACAGAGGGGTGAAGTGGAAGTGGTTTTTTTTTTTTTTTTTTTGGCTGGTGCTGCATAAGCTTGCTTTCTTGCATCAAATGGCTCTGCTAATGCTAATTTGTTTTTCTCTTACAGAGATGAACGTGTGACGAAGTAGCATCATGGACAAAGTTGAAGCCAGAGCTGTAATCCGGTATCTGTTCTTGAAGGGGAAATCTCCTAAAGAAATCCACGAGGAGATGACTGCTGTATATAAGGATGAAGCCCCATCCTATGGCACTGTGAAGCACTGGCATAGACAGTTTAGGTGTGGTCGATCGGTAGAAAAAAAAAAAAAAAAAAAAAATTTATTTTAGGGTTCCCCGTAGACGTAAATGATTACATCTACCCACATTTTTTTTGTCTCTAAATTGCGTGTGTTCTCTGGTCGATTTGCCTGTTTGCTGGACGAAAAAAACCCCAATTTCTGGGGGAAAAAAACTTTCTATCTACGCCTGAGACCGACTAACTCAGCCACGGAGTAAAAAAAGACCACTAAAGTTCCTCTCGTCATTGACGGGATTCGAACCCGGGCCTTTTCCATCCGGTGTGGGGAGGACGGTGACGATGCCACTGTGCTACCGCGCAGAGTGGACATCGGTAGAATCTGAGCCCATTCCAGGTCATCCCCATTCATCCATTGGTAACAGCACGATCACAAAAGTGGAGTCATTAATCATGGAAGATCGCCGGATATCTGTGCGTGAATTGTTCCAGGAGGTGACGATTAGTGTGGGCTCTGTTGAAACAGTCCTTCATGACCAACTCAATTCACGGAAATTGAGTGAAAGATGGACTTCCTGATTATTGACTGGTTTCCAGAAGGCAGATCGACAACAGAAATCACAAGAGTTGTTAGCCCTGTGCCAAAAAAATGAGGAAGACTTTTTCTCTCGTCTAATCACTCAGGATGAAAGTTGGATACACCATTTCGACCCTGAAAGTAAAAAGAAGTCCGTGGAATGGCGACATCATGGTTCCCTTCTCCCCAAGGAGGCAAGGGTCCAAGCGTCAGCAGGAAAGGTCTTGCTGACAGTGTTTTGGGATGAGAAAGGCGTAATAATGACTTATTACCTGCCGAAAGGTAGAACAATTACAGGTGCCTATTATGCCAACTTACTCATAAAATTACGGGAGAAAATCAGAACATGTAGGCGTGGTATGCTGTCCAAAGGTGTGAGAATGCTTCAAGACAATGCCCCCAATTCACACTTCTGAAATTGCAACAACATAAGCGGCCACATGTAGATATGAAATACTTTCCCATCAAGCGTACTCACCCGATCTTGCACAATCGGACTTCTTGTTTCTTTCTCTCAAATCATTTCCTCGGGGGGGGACCCATTTCCCTGACGACGAGACACACACATCTACAACAGAGTCATGGTTCAAAGATCAACCTCACCACTTCCACAAAAACGGTATCCGTAGCCCCATCCATCGATGGGAAAATGTGTAAATCTGCACGGTGGCTATGTAGAAAAGGACTAAAACTTGTGCCAAGAATCAACAAGCTAGCAGCTCTGCAGCTAGGTCAGGGCGATTCTTTATTGAACAACCCTCGTAATTTGCATTATGTTTGAAATGGAGTAATTTTCACGGCTGTTGTATTCAGGGTTCCTCTGACGAAAATGATGCCACGGTCGTCTGTGCTTGTTGCTTGGTCTGTTTGTCTTAAATCTATTTTCTTTTGTGGTTGGTTTCTTGTGTCATTTTAGTGATATTTCACATTTTTGGCCTTGACGTTATCTCCAGTCGGCGCCGGTCAAATTTAGTATTTATTGGCTTATAATTTTGGCTATATTTACCCTATATCTAATATTTTTATAAAAAAAAAATTTTGACACACGCAAGCAAAAAACTCACCATACCACAGAAAGACAAGACTTTAGGATGATTTGAATGGCCTACTATCGACCCAAAACTGCACTCCCTTGTGCGGTTTTTTTTTTTTTTTTTCGGGGAGGGGGAGGGGGTATTTGCTCTTCTCCTCTCCTCGCCTCCCCATATTTTCACTCTGGTGGGGCATGGGCATGCCCCACTGAAAATGGGGGGTCACCTCTCTATCCGACCCCTCTTCTTCCTATTTCATCCCCCAGTCTTCACCCTCCCCTCCCAACACTTTCTCTTGTACAGCGACTGCCCCCATGTCCAAATTTAAATCACATCAAATTTTGCCCGACCTTTTAGGCTCTCTAGAAATAGTTCTTTCAGCGTAAAACCCCACGCAGCGCTTTCTAAATGCAATTTTACTTAAACCGATAACTCCAACCTTTATTTTAGGTCCTCGTCACCGAAATCCCAGGAAAGTAAGTGGCAGGACCTGCCAGAGTATAATTAGTCTCTTGGTACACCCGGCCGGCGTCCCCGTCGCTAGGTATGGAAACGCCGGGTCCCACTGGGGGCCCGGCGGCCAACAGGCCGGATGAACAATGGGCACAACAAACTACATACCACATGACCGGGGTTCGAGCCCGTGACCATCAAATACGGAGGATGTGGAAAGGTCAGGGAATGACCACCGCATATCCCCGGAGCAATATGGCCTTAGTTGCTAATACTCCTAAAAACCAAACAACAACAACAACAACCACATGACCCATACATTATTTTTAAACCTCTGGCATAGACAGGGTACTGTCACTCGATACAAAGAACATACGCGGAGATGGGAGAAATCCCCGGAGCCGTCAGACCCTCAACATACCTATACCTGTACCTATACCTATACATATGAATCTAATCTGGATATCACACTACAGCCCCCTCTCTTGTCAACAGACTAAGGCACTGGAAAGTACACGACTTTGCCACCACCAGTGATCATCGACTAATAACATATAGCATTTAAAACAGCACCTCTACTCGTTTGATGTATGTTCACGATACCATCAGATTCTCCACTAGAACTGCCAAATGGGATATCTTTGAGAATATTATCCGAGATGCTCTTCACCACCATTCAGCTGAGCGCTTTCAAACCATGAATAGCTACCAGAAAACTAATTTCCTGCAAGACTTACTCCATAAAGCCACTCAGCTAGCAGATAATTCTGACGCCCGTTATATACTGGCGATTTTTATAGATTTTAAGAGAGCTTTTAACACCGTCTGGTGGCCAGGGATCTTGCAGCGAGCCAGAATATCTGGCTGCATCCTCAACATCTTCAAATGTCTTACAGATTACTTCTATAACAGAAAAGTTACCATGAAAACAAAATTTCATAGTATCACCCACCAACTCACCAGAGGCTGCCCACAGGGCTCTGTTTCGGGGCCAGCTGTTTGGAATATGATTCTGGATGAATGGCTCCTGCAGGACTTCCCCCACACCACACAGTTCTCATATGCAGATGACCTGATTATCGTTGTTGAGGGGCCCTACTCGTGCAGCTATTGAGACCAGAGCCAACACAGTCTTGAATATCCTGTCGGTTTGGGCTGAAGAGAATAAGCTGGAAATCTCTACAGATAAAAGCAGAACCCTGCTTCTCAAAGGCCGTCTTGACATCAACAGACCACCAACCATTCGTTATAAAGGACATGCACTCAAGAATCAACGTTAATTCAAATATTTAGGTGTCACCCTAGATGATCGCAGAACTTTCATGCCACATCTAAAGTCCATGAAAGAGAAGGCCAAAAATTATATCAATATGTTTGCTCGCTTTACCCGCAAAGACTGGGGTCTTAAGGGACCTGCACTCCACCTTCTTTATTCAGCTGTTTTTGTACCCTTCGTAACATACGGCGCTGCCTTATCGTTCCATCGTTTGCCCATCATCAGCACTAGGAACGTTATTCTGCAGATACAACTGTTGATGTTATTAAAAATGAGTAGGGCTTGTAGAACGACCTCAACAGCAGCACTACAAGTATTAACAGGTTGTATCCCCCTTGACCTCCAAGCGGCTTTCACAGCGCTTTCACATGGCATCAGAAAGAACAAAGAAACTGAATTCCTGGGGATAAAAACTATTGTCGATGCAGATCCGAAACAAGAACTCCGGCGTACTTGGCAGGAACTTGTTTCCCTCTGGCAAATCCGTTGGGATGATTCCACCAAAGGCAATACTACCAAGATATTTCTACCTAGTGTCTCCTATCTCAACAAACAAAGACTTGGCTGGTTCTTCCCTAATTTACACGCTACCTTTCTTCTGACAGGACATGGGTCATTCAAAAAGCGACTTCAGGACTTTGGGCTTGTAAACGATGCCCATTGTGTTTGTGGAGAACTGGAGGACTGGCACCACGTAATGCACTCGTGTAACATCTACCTGGACCTACGTAATCAACTGTTACGAGATACAAATTTACTCACACTCAGCCCGGAAAGCAACCTGTTAAAATCAAAAGAAGCGTTTTTAGCTTGTAGCAGGTATGCCTAAGCAGTCTTCAAAAGGCGTTGGTATCATCTCTCCACGTCTGATCCCACAACATAGACATCCAAACCAGACGTTCCTGAAACCGCTATGATCTCTCCTCGTACCTGCTCTTCCCTCATCACCGAACACTATCAGAACTGAATGAACACCTAACTGGACATCTTCCTCGTTGGAACGACGGCACTGAACTGATAGAAATCAAACTCAGACACTTTCCGTTGCACCTTCCCAACTTTGCAGACCTCCTTCCAGGGAAAGGAAGACAGCCTGCAAGCTATCTCCTTTCCCTGGCCTTCGGTGGACTCCCAGATCAGGAATGATTCCTACTTCTCCCTTCCCACCTCTTCTTTCCGCTGGAGGATGCCTTCTTTCCTCATCCTCCTCCTTTTGCCTACTTTGACTCCACCACTTCTACTATCTTCCCCAGTCTCTTCCCTTTTTTTTTTTTTTTTATTTTTGTCTCCGTCCAGAAAGCTTAGGTGACCCTGGCGGAGATCAGCCAGAGTAAGAAGGCAGCCTGGCTCACCTCCCAGTGATGGTGGCGGGCAACGCACGGTTCCACTAGGGGCCCTGCGGCCAAGTAGCCAGAGACACAATAACAGAACATAACATAATACTGCATAAACCTGACACTACACTTTTTTCTGGCTTATGCAGTAGTTCTGCATTCCATCACAGAGTACATACGGCGCAGATGTGGGGAACCACATGTGGCGCCTCACCCTAAATACTATGCCACTATGCCACATATTCCTTCCATGTATTTCTATTTCCACTTCTCTCTTAATTATTTATTTATTTGTTTATTCGCTCTTTTTCCGCTTTTTTTAATAATATATATTGCTTCTATTTATATATATGTATGTTGCAATCCCAACATCTTTTTTCATCACTCCTGCATACAACACTGTACAAGTCAGTTGAAATTCTGCCTGTTTCCTGCTGTATCACCATCCACAGATCCTTTAATGTTTTTGGTTTTTGAGAGTACTGCTTAGCTTTAAAGTATCCCCATGCAAAAATATCTAAGGGACCTATCCAGTTGAGTGTATAGGCAATATCAAGGCGACCCATCACTTGTCTACTGAAATTGCCTCTGAGCGCCATCATTCCTAAACCACACGTCACATTTTGTTCAAAGAGGAACATCGTAAGCAATCCCAGCAAAATAATTTCAAAAAAAAAAAAAAAATTTTAAAGTAGGTAAACCTGGCTGGTCAGTCGTTGTGGAAGAACATGTGTTAAGTGATACTCAACAGTATCACATTAGATGCCAGTAAAGAATTACTCGTGATGGGATTTTCCATGTGGATTAAACCATGCAAAATTTATTCCTTCCATTCGTGAATATTAATGATTCCATTTTTCGCAAATTTCGTTTCTCCATGAAGCAGTCCGAACCCTTATTCGGTAATCTGAAGCCTTATTCTGGGACTCGTGTTGCTGGAGAATCCTCCCTGCTTCGCTCAGAACTATTCGTGCCTTCTGCTCATCACAGATCCGCCTTTATCTAGCAGATAGTATCCTTCCACAGCAAGTGGCAGGAATCGATCTCCTAGATGAAGCTATCTTGAATCTGGACACTAGCCTCATGAAACTAGCCATTGATCGAGTTTTCAGTACGCTATCCTGTTGTAATTCTATCCTCTGAAAGCGGCTTCTAAATAATCTCTGCCAAAGGACTAAAGTCAGCTCTCCTTGTTATGATGGACCTACTTGCATTATTTTATGTTTATAGCTTCTCCTTCAAACAGCCTTACTCTAGAAAAAGAGATCCCGTTTTTCACCGTGGTAACATAAATGATTCTTGTGTGACACTCCACAATCAGTACCTGAAAAGGAATGATTCAGTGCCACACAAGCAGATCCCAATATGGACTCAAAGATTCTAATGGAATCTAACGGTATATGACAATCAAAGTATTATTGTAGTAATGCGGTTCCCCATTTACCGCTAGGTATATGACAATCAGTCTGCTTTAATAATCCATCTGTGACTCTTGACTCCGCACTATATGCATGACCACTTTAGTTCATTATATTTTTTAAATAACACGCCACCCTCCTCATATGTATATTATCTCGTATTATTTCTTTATTTTTCTAGCTTTAGTCGATACTACCTAAAATGAAATATTTTAGGTAGTATCGACTAAAGTAACATGTCTGGTTCTCCCCCCCCCCCTCTCTCTCTCTCTCTCGCACTCTCATCTTCGCAATGGGAGAACGCGAGGTAGAAGCCCTAAACAACCCTCGTTACTCTGATCATACCACTCGCTGAGGTTTGCTAACCAAGATTTCCTTCTTTTCCCTCTACTTCTTGCGCCTCCGTAGCCAGGTGGGAAGGAGCAGCAGTGCGTAGCACACGCTTCTTGATTAGACCGGGGTTCGAGCCCGTCACCACCAAATACGGAGGATGTGGAAAGGTCAGAGAATGATCACCACATATCCCGGAGCAATATGCCTTGATTCACTACCAGTGCGACAAACTTGTAGGAGGTGTAGGGGGCACAAAGACGAATCGGAATCACATAGCATTGCAGGGTCCGAAATGCCTTCGTCATGCGGTAGAGGACGTTGAACGGGAGGTCACGTGAACAGCGATCCCGCTGGAAGTCAGCATTTGCGAACCGTTCCTGTTGAAGAAACCAAGTAGCAAAAGTCCTCCGGAGTGGATAATCCGCAGGCTCCAATGATTGGACGCGTTGCAGATGGTATGAACTCATTTGGTTTGTTGACAGTATCCTCCATACAGTGGATTGGGAAATACCCAGTCGTTGGCCTATCTCTCGAGTACTCGTACTCGGATTGCCTTCTGCAAGACGTAGGACATTCTCCTCATTGTCTGGCGTCCTCGTCGTTCGCTCTCGATTCACGGTACCTCTCGTGAAACAACCAGTCTCACTTAACCTTCTCATCATACGATTAAAATCGTATGATGAGGAGCACGCCTGTGCGAGAAACGTTCGTGGTACAAGCTCAGAGGGGTGCACCCGTTACAGTCCGCAGCTCCATACGCGACGCTAGGTGCATGTCGGCCAGTTCAACGTTTGAATACTCGTCCATCCTACTGCCTCGGGAACCGGTTAGAAAATGCTGACTTCCAGCGGGATCGCTGTTCACACGACCTCCCGTTCAACGTCCTCTACCGCATGATGAAGGCATTTCGGACCCTGCAATGCTATGTGATTCCGATTCGTCTTTGTGTCCCCTACACCTCCTGCAAGTTTGTCGCACTGGTAGTGAATCACCCTGTATTTGTAATTCCTCATTAAATGTCCTAAATATTTTAGTTTCCTCTCCTTAATTGTGTTAATTATTTCTGTCTTTTTCTTCATTCGTCTCATGATTTCATCATTCTTTATCTTATCAGTCCATGACACTCTTAGCATTCGTCTGTAACACCACATCTCAAAAGCATTTAACTTATTCTGGGTCTTCTTTGTCAGTGTCCAGGCGTCAGCTCCATAAAGGAGGACAGAAAAGACAAAACATCTCAATCTTCTTCTTCTTAAAGGAAGCGTAAGATCACTATGGCATAGAAGATTCTCCATTTTAAGGAAGGCTGCATGTGTTGTTCAATTCATGAGCGTACTTCAATAGAATGGTCCCAGTCCTCGCTCAGCATATATCCAAAGTAGCGATAACTTTTAACCCTTTCAATTTCTTCATTATTTATTGTAATTTTTGTTTGTACTTCTTTCTTACTGATCATCATCAGTTTTGTTTTCTTGATGTTTAACTTCAGACCAAAATTTTCACTTATTCTATTAACTCTATCCATTAATGTTTGTAAATCCTTCTCAGAGCTGGCCAGCAATAGAGTATCATCTGAATATCTGATCATATTTATTGTATTGCCATTAATCTTTATCCCTTCTGTACATCCCTCTAAAGCTTTTTTAAAAATTTCTTCAGCATACACATTAAACAATATAGGTGATAGAATACAACCTTGACGAACTCCTCTTTTAATTTCTATCTCTTACGATTATTCTCCTTCTATGCATACCTTTGCTGCTTGTCCCCAATACAAATTCGCCATTATTTTGATGTCTTTGCTATCAATTCCAATCTTCTCTACGATTTGGAACAGTCATGTCTTACCCTATCTAAGGCTTTTTCACAATCCAAGAAGCAGATGAATAACTCTTGGAACACATCTCGACATCTTTCTATTAGAGTCCGAACTGCAAACAGGGCTTTCCTGGTATCCAGTCCGACAAGGATGCACGTGTTGTTCAATTCTTGAGCGAACTTCAATAGAATGGTCCCAGTCCTCGAACCAGGGAAGTTCACACCTACGTACTCAATATCGGAAAACGACTTCATTGCTGTGAAACTATCATTGACTGATTCTAAGAGAAACGGCTCCCATTATACATTGAGCAGACGCTCTGAAATCTGTTGATTCTTAGAGAAGGGAGGGAAGGGTGAATGCAAACAAATGCTTCCCCTTTATTTTGAGATCACATTCTTTCGAACAAAACAACAATATCGTGTTTTATCTATTAACGTTTAGCACATTCGCATCTCTGTTTCCTTAATTCCGAATTAAGGATACTTTTGTGATTGTTGTAAACCACTTTCTTGTGTAACAATTTGCTTACTATTAGTAAGGCCAAATGATGCTTCTTGCATCATTTGTCTTTACTGATACTAACTCGGAAATAAATCAATTTCAGACGCATGTTTAACATGACTTTTAACTCTTATTTTGTACCTTAGAATACATCTAAGAATTTTTTTTTTCATGCATGTTTTGAAACCCGCCGTATATTCACAAAGTATCGTTAAGCGTACAGTGACTCAATTAGTGATTTAATACTTCGTTTTAATCACTTAATTGGTAGCATTGTGCTATCTGTTTGTGGCAAGAGGCAAGCTTAGCCAAAGATAAATGGGTAATTATAGAAATATTAATTGCAAAGGTAACGGTATAAAAAATGCTGGCTATTGAGCACCGATAAGTCTTTTGATGCTCTTCCTTTTCAATCATTTCCCGGTATTCAAGGTATCATTACCAAGATATCAGCTAGGTATATTTCTAAGAAAAGAGGAACTGCATATATGTATAAATTGTGTAGCTGCGATAACTTAGCTAAAGAATGCCGTGATGGTTGCAGTGTTCTTATTACCAAATTAAAATAATGATTATTTTGATTATTTCTTGATCTAGTGCTTACCCCTATGGATAACTAATGTGAATTATTTCCTCTTGTGTTAATAATGTCAATCATCCTCATTAACCACATCTAGAAAGACCAATAACATATAGAGAAGTCGTATGTTATGGCATTTGTTACAGATTCTACTTCTGTTATCGGTGAGATTAAATCAAATGTTTCGCAAAGCCGGTGGAGAGGGACATACAGAGAATCGACATGAGCTATGAACTCTCCCTCTCGAACTGCAGTATTATGCCGCGCCACATTTTTAACGTCACAAAATTAAAAAGTAAGAAATAAAGATTCTCCTTTGGTTTTGCCACTGTGTTTATACTTAAATGGCCTGACGTAGCCGAGTGGTCAGGGGCGAGAGTGCAGCGCACGCGTTCCTTGAGTGACCGGGGTTCAAGCCCGTGACTACTAAATACGATAATTATTTGTATTGACGATTTATTGTAAACTCTACTGACTTGGTTGTCGTGCCGGAGTATAAACAGAAAATTTATTTATAATGTTGAAAGAAGTCTCATTTTTACAATGATGCAACAAGTTGTAGTATAAATTATATTTAAAGACTACTTAATTAATTTTCTAATTTGTTTTAGCATGATAATGATAAATTTTTCTGTATTTTAGGACGAAGTTGTTAAAATTAGTAACTAAATATGAAATAATTAGTAACTAAATATGAAACGTGTTCAGGATCGCAGCTTTCTAGAGGTCCACGAAAGTGTTCTCTGTGAGACCAATTGTTGCTAGGAGACTCTTTGGCACCATGCCAATGGTTGACACGGTTATAGGGATGGTAATTACTTTCTTCATTTGCCACATTTCTTTGAATTTTTGTCTTATGTCTATGTACTTCCTGATCTTTTCCTCATAGCTTTTCTGGTGTTGGGCACCTCTATGTCGATCAGGTAGGTAGCCATTTCCTTCTTTTCAATGAGGGTTACGTCTGGTCTGTTCTTTATTATTGCGCGGTCGCAGTATAGTTTGTGAGTAGAGGTCTCTAGCACGGTCTAGTTCGTATTTGTAATACGTACACTTTCTTTGATCAACTGGTATTTTTTCGCTAGCTTCTGATGTATTATCCCAGCGATCTGGTCGTGTCTGTGTGTGTACTCCGTCTGGGCATCACACTGCAACCCGCGGTGATGTGATGGATTGTTTCTGGGCCGGTGACATCGTCGACATGTGTCATCGTCACTCTGGGGTACTTTGCAATGTATTTCCTGTAATTAAATAAAATTCCTGGTGTTGATTACCTGATCTTGGATGGCGATTTTTCCCACTCATTTTGGGATACCTGTTAGCCATGCTTTGGAAGCCATCTTATCTATGTTGTCTTGATGGAGATCATTGTAGTGTCTGCCGTAGAGTGCCTTCTTCGCCCATCTTTCTGCCTTTCTTTCTTCTGTCTGTGTGAGACAGAAGTAACAAAGACAGAATAATAATAACAATTATTATTATAATAGTATTAATAATAATAATTATTACTATTCACTAAATCAATTACATCGCTCATCCCGAACACAGCATTCATACGCTAGGAGGGCAATACAGAAAATTATACTTATACAAAAAGCATACATAACATATTTATACATACGATCTAATTATTAGATTTTAACATAAAAAAATTCACAGCGGAAGTTTCACATACCATCTGATAATCGGACATCTGTATACATATTCTCAAAATATGTACAAAACAGACAAATCTGGCATATTCATAAGTTCAGTAGACAAAGGTTGCTTTAGAGCTGTAGATTAGCGCAGGATTCTTCGAAAACCACGTTTCTGGATCCTGTATTTTAGCATATCCTCCAAAGATTACTGTCCATGCTATTTACAAATGTGTTAGCTGAAAACGTTATTCAAAGAGCTTAGCTGATCAGTTATTCTTCTGTTCGTTCGGTGCATTGAGTATTCCTGCTCTAAGTTTAGAGCAATGAACATCCATGGGATTATTTCCAAGAATGAGAGCAAAACCGCCTTGGAGGATTTCATTGAAGGAGGAGAGGGGAGTTCGACTGAGCCATCTTAATATGAAATACTTAATATCTGATGTTTCAAATATGTTGATAGAGCCGAAGCCCAAATCTCTGAAGCATAAAGAACAACTGGTGTGATGCAACACTGCATATATTTTGTGATTAATTTTATATTCTAGTATGGTATTATAAATATTTGTATATTCTTTCGTCAAATGTTCTTTGCAAATATATTAAGAACATATTATGTGTAAGCTAATTTAATTCACTCTCGTTTTACTTTATAGAATGCTATGTTTTTGTCCAGATCGTGAGAAAAAGACGGCTAAAAATTAATTACGACACTAGTGCAAAATTCAGCTGTTTGCGATAATTCTCAGCAAGTAAAATACACACTCGTCGCAAGATTTGTAATAGATCATCGTTGGTTTATCGACTATAAATCTGTAAAATTTCTTGAAAATTCGGTTGAAAGCAGTTCAAAGTTCATTACTCGTCAATATCCTATAACGTTTGCAAACTTATATCACCCACTTATTTTGCCAGTAGAGCTGTAAATCAGAAAAACGAATTGGGTAATGTACGCATTGCGTTATATTTCAGGTTTGATTATCAAATAAACTAGTCGCGTATAATTACGTTGGACACTAAGTATGTTGGCCTCGTTAAATAAAAAAGTATGTTTTTCGTTAACAGCCTTAAAGGCTAATTCTGACGCTGCTGAACGAGAAGCCCGAACTGAGGCCTCTTGTTGATTAACACGAATATTCAAAGGAAAACGCGTCGAACCTTGATAAGCCAAGTCGCAATTACCGCAAGAAATGTATACCAGGTCATTAATTTGTGTTGCGAAAGAGGAAAGGACTGAGCAATTGTTCAGTATAGTGTGTAATTTCCGTATTGGCCTGGCCACAATTTTAAATTCGGTATCTTTAAAGAATCTGTTAAGCTGTTTGTGCCACTGTTCAACATATGGGACAGGAATAAAGTATTTTTTGATATTACTATTGTTGGTTGGTATAGTATTTTGTATCCTATCCTTAGCTTGTACCCTAATTCGGTTTATTGTAGCAAGGGGATAACCCCTGTTTAAGAATCTGCTGGTTAATATTTGTATTTCTGAGCCCAAAGCAGATTCCGTCGTTGAATATTTGTAGGCATTTAGAAATTGATTAAAGATAATCGATCTTTTGTAGGTGTTCTAGTTATCTTTTCGGCCTCAGTTCGGGCTTCTCGTTCAGCTGCGTCAGAATTAGCCTTTCACGCCGTTAACGAAAATCATACTTTTTTATTTAACGAGGAAAAAATACTTAATGTCCAACATATACGCGACTATTAATTGCAGAAACCGTAGAAATTAAATTACATGAAAATTCTGTTAATGTTCGTCGGCCATGTCTCATCTCTGATTCGTGGGCTTTTACGCATGCGCATGCGCGAAGACAAATAATCCCTATTTAAGTTCCATGCTCACCCCTATTCGGTAATTTTCATTCCTGTGATCACGACATACGGTCGAAAAGCGTTGTGAGCTTCAGGAAGGAAAATCGTTTTGCAATTTTTTGGGCTAAATTGATTTTTAATTGTTAAATTGAGTTTTATTGTGTTAAATTTATTTTTAATTATTTTTTAAACTATTTGTTACTCTAAAGTAAGTTTTTCGATTTTTTTGTTTTAATTTCTGGAGATTATCATACGGAAGTGTTCTACTACTATATTGAGGTTAACTTCTTATTATTTTACAAGCATTGATAATGTCATATACGATTATACGAGGTGTGACTATTAAATAATGAGGCTGCACGCGCAGCCACTACACACCATGCCACCTGTGAAACGAAGGCATAGCAATTCATCGTGAACCTTCCTTTCCCTAGTTGTCTGCCAAGTGACTTTCCAACACACTCATTTGCTTTGCAGTGAGACAGGTTTTCATTACCTTGTGTGCAAAGCAGTGTATGCCGGAAAAATGGCAGACAAGAGAATCGAACAACGAACCATTCTCATGTTTTTTTAATATAACTAAAGAAAACACCAATTGCAAGTTATGAGTTGTTGCGTCAATTTTATGGTCATGTCATAGATACTATGTCAAGAGCTCATCTGTTTGAGTGGCATTGTTATTTGTTATTTTTAGGAGCATTAGCAACTAAGGCCATATTGCTCCGGGAATATGCGGTGGTCATTCCCTGACCTTTCCGCATCCTCCCTATTTGGTGGTCACGGGCTCGAACCCCGGTCTAATCAAGAAGCGTGTGCTACGCACTCCTGCTCCTGCCCACCTGGCTAAGGAGGCGGTTTGAATGGCATAAAATATTTTTAGAGGGGAGAGAGAGAGACGATCAGGCCATCTCGTTTCCATGAAAACTGATGTAAGCGTTAGAATGGTTGCATGAGAACTCAATATGGAAAAAGAAACAGACAAATTTTAACTGAAAATTTAGGCATGAGAAAAGTGCGTGCCAAAAATTTTGAATGAAGATCAAAGAATGAGAAGCCTCCATGTTTGTGAAGATGTTTTGAAAAAAATTGAAGATCCAGTCTTCTGAGTACTGCGATTACTTTCAATGAAAGGTGGCTGTTTCACCACTACCCAAAAACTATAAGACAGTCAATGCAATGGAAGACGGAACAATCCCCCAGACCGAAAAAAGCAAGAATATCAAAATCAAAAATGAAAACCATGTTTATTGTTTTCTTTGGTATTAAAGGAATTATTATGGCTTAATACGTCTTACCAAATGAGACTGTCAATCACAAACATACTACATTAAAGGGCTAAGGTAAAGAAAGCCTGCGCGAGAAGCACGCAAAAGTTCGATGAAATTTGCTGGTAAAAGTACTTTGCCGTAACGGCATTTGTATTGTTGCTCGCTCGGTAAACAGACGGTGGGAGTTATCGGTCTGGATTAGAAGTTGAATCCCACGGGAGCTTGAAACCCTCACGAAGTCGAGGGTGGGGGGGATAACTTGACCTTTTTTTTTGTTTAGAATCACTAATTGAATCACGAACAGAGTCATATTGGTAGTTCTGGCGTTGTAAAAACTGTTCGTAACGTAGTTTGTTGTTTTTGTTATTTTGGTTTTCAGGAGCATTAGCAACTAAGGCCATATTGCTCCGGGAATATGCGGTGGTCATTCCCTGACCTTTTCGCATTCTCCGTATTTGGTGGTGATGGGCTCGAACCCCGGTCTAATCAAGAAGAGTGTGCTACACACTGCTGCTCCTTCCTATGCTATGGAGGCGCCTGGCTATGGAGGCGCCGTAACGTCGTTTCACCGGTAAACTTTTTCGACGTTTGCTGTGCTTCTCTTGTGGGCTTCCTTTGCCTCTTTTTTTTTTTTTTTCTTAATAAACAATTTATCCACTAGTCCACCAGTGATTCTAAAGAAAAAAGGTCACGTTATTCCCTCCACTTCGGGAGGATTTCAATCTCCCATGGGATTCAGTTTCTACTCCTGACCGATAACACCCACTGTATGTTTACTGAGCGAGCAACAATACAAATGCCGTTACGGCAAAGTACTTTTACCCGTAAATTTCATCGAACTTTTGCATGCTTCTCGTGCAGGCTTTCGTTACCTTCGCACATTAAAGTTCTGACAAGGCTGCGTGAAAACATTCGAAGGAAGAGACATGAATTATTGAAGGATGGTTGGATGCTCCATTATGACAATTCTCCAGCATACCACACGCTGTCTTGGCCAATTCTGACCAAAACACAAATCCTTGTTATGAACATACACTCTAATCACTAGACCTAGCCCCCTGTGGCTTTTTTTCTCTTCCCTAAACTGAAAAGTGTACTTAAGGGAACCCACTTTCAGCCCATTGAAGAAATTCAGAAAAAAAAAAAAAAAAACCGACAGAAGTGTTAAACGGGCTTACAGAAGATGACTTCCAGATATTATTATTATTATTAGAATCAGTTTATTTCCCAAGAAACCTTGGGTCACCCCAGGACGGCTCTGTGCCAGAAGGGTGTGAATATTTACAGACTAAGGTGTGAGGAACACAATGTACAATAAACAAGAGTACATGCGTGCTCGACCCGAGACTTTTACAGGATTAAATATACAATAATGTACAAAATATACAATAATATACAAAATATATGATTGCATGAAGACAAAAAGTCTTTGTCATATACAAATAGGCAACTTAAAAAAAAAACAACAAAAAAAAAAACAGTCTGTCCAGGAGCAGGTGAGTATTATAAGTTCATAATCTGGTAGCAGTTCTTGAGGATTTCTTTCCTGTAGGGCTTGTCTTCACAGAACCTATCAGGGTGGATCCTAAATTTATTGAAGATCCGAAGACAATTGGCTGGAAACATGTTCCTCAGGGAATCAATGCTTGACAGCGTAAGACGTAAAGGGAGCCAGGAGTCGGGGTGCTCCCCTCTTGCCCTCCTAGGGCCAGAGATTAATGTGGATACCGATGGAGCATCAATTCGCCTCGTTTTAAGCCGGGCAAGCGTGAGGACATTTTTTGTCATGATGATATGTCTCCAGGGAGTGGTGCCCAGATTTGCTTGTAGGATAGATCTGGAGATAGTTAGGGGGTGGCCTACCACCCTGTTTATCCATCTAAGCAACCACTACTCTAAACTGAGATACTTCTGAAGGTATGAGGCAGGGGCAGATGACCAAATTTCTGAGAGGAATCGGCGTAATACACCTCAGGATGTGCCGAACAAGCAGCGCTGGCTGATGCACACCAACGAGCTCTTGACGCACTGCCCAAAGAGCAGCGTACATCTTCTGCCTCATCCTGGCAAAGTGAAGCTGAAATGTGAGCCCAACGTCCCAGGTGAGGCCAAGATGTATGAGAGGTCACCTTTTGCACCGGCTCCCCACTAACAAAGATTTGGATATCATTTTTGACTTTCTTCTTGGTTATCGTCAGTTGTGCTGATTTGGAAGGGCTCAGATGTAGCCCTATTGTGGCAAGATAACTTTCCAAGCTCAATATCTGCCTAGAAGCTTATTTGTTGATATCATGAATCTGATGATTATGATCTGAGCTCAGGTAGAACTTCAGATCGTCGGCATAAGAGACAAAGTTCGGATTCTGAGCAAGGAATGGCTCCAAAACTGCTGGAAACAGGATAGCTGACAGTACGCTTCCTTGTGGGATGCCTCTTGAGACTTCAATAGTTACTTGAAAGTCATTGTGGGTCACAGACAGATGTCTAGGGAGTAAAATAGACTTCAAAATTTGAATTAAGGTATCCGCCAGGCCGAAGTAGTGTTTCAGAATGGTAAAAAGAGCTGGGAGGTGTATTCTGTCATAAGCCGATTTTATGTCTAGGAATATGATATCAATCTGTGATTTGTTGTTAAGGGTGCGCTGAATTCTGAAGAGGGTATCAAGAAGGTTGGTAGCTGTCGATCTCCTTTGTAGAACGGTATGCAGGCACTCGGGCCTGTACAATGCGTGCAAGCCAAATGCAATTACAGTATATACATGTATGTATGTATTCATGAGAGTAATTAGACAGAAAAGAAAGAAAGTGAAACCAATAACTGAAGAATGACGATAAGGGACAGTAATATAGATCGTATAGCATAATGGTCTATATGCTGTAATTATAAAAGGCAATAGCTGAAAATAACCGTTAAACACCAAAAAGAATAATTAAGAAACCACTGAAGAGACTGGCTATTCTTTTTTGGTTTTTAGTGGTTATTTAGATTATTGCTTTGTTATAATTTTATACAATGTTCACAGTTACTATACTACTGTCTCTGCTGTTTTGTCCGAGTCCGCATAGACACTTGTTTTCTCGAATATCTGTTTTCTTGTGTGGTTTCTGAACTCGCATAAATATATATCTTAAGTGAACAAAATATAAATTTCTAAAATAAATGTAATTCTTAATTGGATTAACAAACAGGGAAAATAAGAAACATTGATCTTTTAAAAGTCAAAACCTGTGCCTTCAGTATCACCACTTTTCTCGTAGGTCATAATATTAGATGCAAATAAATAAGAGAACACGTGTCAAGATGCGTCTAGGTGTCTCTCCAACAAACGAGAACTGAATATAAATTAATGTGTAATGGACTGTAACGAATAGGTGAGTTGCTTTTGTTAAATATTCTTATCAGGATGATATTCAAGTTGTCCTAAATGTATAATAAATAAAAGTAAACACTTATCAAGATGACGCGCACAATAAAACTGGAGTGGTACCAAGGGCAAACAGACGTATACATTTACCTCTCAAGAAATAAGCCTAAATAAAGAGATACATTCGGTACTTATTTAAATTTCTAGCAAGTCACTATATTAATCACATCAATCATTTATCGCTCTTTTTAGAATTCTTTTGACCGTCATTACAGACTCGAGTAATGAGTTCAGTCAAGAATATATTCAGAAAGAGAGAGAGAGAGAGACTATGAATGCGGTCAGTGGCACACCCAGCATTTTTTTTTTTTTTAGGGGGACGGATGGGGTAGTATATCTCACACAGATTTTTTTTACTACAGTATTAGTTAACACATGACAGTGCAATTATATAAGATAAAACAAAATTTCGTGAAGGGATTAGCGTCCTTTAGTTCCCTACTCTCATGGGTGCACTTATGATTGCGTTCGCTGTTGATAAAGTTGTATTTTATCGCCAAGGGGCCCCCCTGTGCGGATTCCTTTTTGGGGCCCTATTCATTACCGAAATAAACGTGATTATGTTCGCAAATGCGGGTCCGTCAGTGTTGATCCACTGGTGATATACTGGCTTACGTTTCCCATCTATGGACAAATTCAATGGAAAAGTTTGGTAAAACTCAAGCAGTTGCTCTTGACATTTCAATGGGTTTTGGTCGTGTTTGGCATAAAGACTTTCTAAATATGCTTCAATCTTATAGTTTTCCAACTGTTTTTTGTAATTGGATATCCAGTTGTTGTAAAAGGCTCTCTGACCACTCACTGCGGGTAGATAGCTTTCTGTCGTCTAACTTCTTCACTAATGCCGATGTTTCCCAAGATTCGTTTATTTCTCCCACTCTTTATCTCTTGTATATTAATCAATTTCTTTCATTGACCAGAAATCCTATCCATAGTTTTGTTGATGACAGCACATTGCATTCCACCTTCCAGTTTGAGAAACCTTGCCCTGTACAAACATTTTTCACTTTTTCAATATCCACTACCAGTTCCTTAAATGCTGATCTCCAGTTAATTCTCTATGTCGGGAAAAGATAACTTAGTTAATTTAAATCCATCTGAAACTCAGTCCTGTCTTATACCTCACAAAAAAGATTCTTCTGCTCCTGTGCTTATCTTCGAGGACATTCAGATTTCTAGGCAAAATGGCATATCTCTGTTAAGGATTACCCTGACTTCTAATCTGTCTTGGCATATGCACATCACAAATATTGCTTCCTCTGTATCTAAAAAACTGAGTTACTTTTCTTTTAAACAGCTGTTCACTCTGTAAAAATCTCAAATCCGCCCTATCATTGAAGAATATTGTTCCCACATTTTTCTTTTATTCAGTTCTACAACTAATTCGTCAAAAATTATGTAAATAGTTCTTCTGATTAATTTTGTTCCCGTCTAAAAGTTTCATTGTTTTCAGCTTCATAAAAAAAAAAAAAATACTTTTTCCTTAAACTTTTCTTTCCTTGTTGTAGTTAAATATGATTGACTATACATTCTATAAAGAAATATATGTAATTCCCTTTCAATAGACGGGTAATCATTAGTTGCATTAGCATGCATGCGTAAAACGCCTCTTGTCCCCTCAACATAAACAACACAAAGGTGCCGCGTCTGCGTCGCAGACGCGGTTTTACTCATTAACATATACAGAGGTTTAATTTTCAGTTTTTCAAGAACAGTTGGAACTTTGGAAGGAAAAAAACTTGAAGAATACGGATTTTATTTTCAGGTCTCAGCAACAGTTGGAAATAACAAGGAATTTATCTTCCAGAAAAAAAAAAATGTTTTCCATCCCGCACACAAGGTACCACGTCGCAGACGCTGGGGAGGGCGGCGGTGCTGTGCTATGGCGGGTTGGGCGGGCGGTGGTGCCGTGCTGCGGCGGTGCCATGCGGTGGCGGGGCGGGCGGTGGTGGTGCCGTGCTGCGGTGACGGTGGTTCGGGTGGGCGACGGCTGCGGCGTCCCTCCCCCCACACACAAATTCCTCTAGTTTCTAATACAAAATATCTAGGAGTGATTTTGGATGACAGGATGGGTTTTCATTTGCATGTGTCGCACCTAAATGAAAAAATCAAGAAATTCACCTCTGCAGTGATTCGGATTTCTAGGAAGGAATGGGGGCTTAACAAAAGAACTATGATATTATATTACAGAACTGTCTTTCTGCCAATAGTGGCTTACGCGGCAGGAGTGTGGATGGGTGCAGTAAATAAGGTCCGAATCAGAAGCAAACTCATGTCACTGCAGAGATCAATGTTATTGGCTTTTTTACATGCTCCAAGAACTGTGTCAACAGCGGCGTTGCAGGTCATTGCAGGAACCATTCCATTGGATTTATATATTATGTATCGGGGAATGCTGTACGCACTGAGGAGGGGAATTTCGACTGAGTGTTTGGACATTTCCGTTGACCTTACTAACAACGTCAAAGAAGAAAAACTTAGAATCTGGAGTTCATTAGTTGAAGTTTGGAGGAATCGGTGGGGCTCTTCTGAGGTAGGACAGGTAACGAGGAAGTTAATCCCATCAGCAGATTTTGCAATGTCAAAAACAGTGTCGTCATGGTTTCATCCTTCGATGTATACCAACTATATATTGACAGGACACGGGTCCTTTCGTGAAAAACTACGAGGATTGGAGCCTGATCCGTGGTGTTCCTGCGGCGAGGCGGAATCTTGGACACATGTTTTATTTCTTTGTCCTTTGTATGGATCTGTGCGGAGCCGACTTTTCAATGAACTTACTAACATCACTGAGGATAATGTGCAGGTGCTTTTGAATGACGCTTCCAGTTTTCAGGCCTTGCAGAGGTTCGCATCTGCTGTGTTCACCAGAAGGACGATCATAAGAAATTTGTCGGAGGTTGAGCTGGCAGCATATTTGAATAATGCATAAATGCATCTGGGTTGGGAGCTTCAGATCAGGAAGCTATATGTCTGATCTGTGGTTCCTCAACATGTACCACTACGGTGGGTTTTTTTTTTTTTTTTTCCCCTTCTTGGCTCTTGGGTTTGGGAAACCTGAGACCAGGAATGTTGGCACCCGACAGTATTGCACTTTTTCTGTCGGGTGCAGGATTGTGCTTTGGCACTAATGATCATAATAGTAGAGCAGGTCCGGCTCCACGTGCCGGGGACGGGCATTACTTAGCAGCTGTGGATGACAGCTGCTTCCTGATGGCAAAGTGACCTGACATTAACAACACACTATACACACAAACACTTCTTTAATACAATTTTAACCTTTCCTATACAAAATTCAGTTATTAGTTTTAGATCATTGTTCAAAATTGAATCCATCTCAAAATTTTCTTATTTTGAATATTCTATTTCTTAGCTATAATTCAGGCCCACTTTACAGTTTTTCTGTTAAAATGTTTTAGGTGGAGATGGGCACATGCCTAGGTACCACCCCGACACAGTACACACACACACACACACACCCATACACAGCATAAGCATCCCCAAAATACACCTTCCCTATTAATCTTTCAGAAAAAAAAGGTTTTTCATCCCGCATGGCCTTTTATACCCACACAAGGTGCCGCATTTGCGTCGCAAACGCGGGGGGGCCATCCCACCCTACAACATAAACTTCTCCAAAATACACCTTCCCTGTTAACACCCACAATGCATTGCCACGTAATTAATGTTAAAATTATTCACAAAAATTCAGTATGGCATCACAATTGATACATTCAAAACCAACATCTAACCCAAATCTAACGGGGAACCCAGCACTGGGCGCGAGTCTACGTCTCCGATCGCCACCCATTACAATCGCAGATCGCACCCCGAAAAATAAAAATAATGTTAAATTCAGAAATTACAACTACCATCATCTATTTTCTACCCCCATGTGTACCCTCGCACCCCTTCACAAAGGATTCTGTGTCAATTTTGTTCTCCGACAAAGGATTCTTTCGTTCTTCACAAAGGATTCTGTGTCAATACCGACCTCCATTATTACTCAAATCCGTTAATTATTATTTGTTTTTTTTTTTTTTAATCACCTGGGCTATCCGTGTATTTTATATTGTAACTAAAGAATACTGGATATTATGATTGTTGCCGTGTACTGATTGGAGAAATAAACAGGCAGTATGGAATTTCACAAAATTTCATATTTGGCTCTCTTAGAAATATTGTCCAGCCGTCCCAAATTTTATTAATTTTGGACCAATTTATGATGTGCAGAAACGAAATGTTCGTGCATAAAAGTCGTTGCTTTTTGCTCTCTTATATACAGGGTGTCTCAAAAATACACGGCATAATTTCAGGAATGAGTTCCTCATATGTAGACAATAAAAATATTTTATACCAACGTAGCTCCGGAAATGCTTGGTTCCCGAGTTATTAACCGAATGTCTTATCTTCCGCAGGTGATTTCCTTCATCACAAGGTACTGACAGAATCTGGTGGTTTTCCATTCCGACCATGTACTCAAATCAGGAGCAAGCGGATATGCACTTTATGTATGGTTTGGCGGACGGCAATGCTCTGGAAGCTCGTTTTTTGAACCACGAAAGGTTCCCAAAACGAAGATGTCCCGACAGGAAAACGTTTGAATCATCGCCGCCTTTGTGAACATGGCACCTTTACACCTCGTGTTGCCGACAAAGGACGACCAAGATCTACGACTCCTGAAGTAGAGGATTAGATTTTGGATGTTGTGCATGCCACTCCTGGAATCAGCACACGCAGAATAGCAATGCAACTGGCTGTTCAACGTTCGACTATTTGGAGAGTGTTGCGAGAACACCAACTGTATCCTGCAGTGGGTACAGGCCCTGTCACCAGCAGATTACCCTGCACGAGTAACGTTCTGCCAGTGGTTCTTGCAGCAGTGTGGTACAACTCCTAACTTTCCTGCCTTAGTGATATTCACAGATGAAGCACAGTTCACACGAGACGGAATCCAAAACTTTCACAATCAGCATGTATGGGCTGAGGAAAATCCACATGCAATCCTTCCATCACATCACCAACAGCAGTTCAGCCTCAACATCTGGGCGGGTGTTTTTGGTGATAAGTTATTTGGGCACCATGTACTTCGAAACAAACTCAGAGGGCACACACTCTTTTTCCAGAAACTTTCTGGAAAACAACATGCCTGATTTCTTGGACGACATGCCACTGATCACTCGTTAACAAGCACACTTCATGCACGGTGGCGCTCCCGCACATTTCAGCCACCTAGCCCGCAGTTACCTGAATCGAAGGTTTCCTGGTCAGTGGATAGGTAGAGGTGGACCAACTGCCTGGCCTCCACGCTCACTGATTTAAACCCACTAGATTTCTTCTTGTGGGGCCATTGGTGTATTCGACTCTGGTAGCTGATGTGGAAACTCACCGCAATCGAATTGTGGCAGGTTGTGAGACAATACGAAACATGCCAGGAATTTAGCATCGTCTTCGCGAGTCCATGAGATGTCGATGTGAAGCCTGTATTCAAGCAGAAGGTGGACATGTTGAACAATTATTTTAAGGTGATGTGAACAGTTAAGTGTCTTAGACAGACCTCCAAAACTCGGAAACCAAGCATTTCCGGAACTATGTTGATATAAAATATTTTTATTGTCTACATACGAGGAACTCATTCCTGGAGTTATGCCGTGTATTTTTGAGACACCCTATATATATATATCATGAATTGTTACTATTTGTTAACGCTCCTGAAAACGCAATGCATACATTAACTAATTTGTTTTTTCTTTAATGGTGAATGGCTTAAGCGAAGTCAACAATTCTAAGTCACTAAATTTGGTCTTCAGCGATTTGTTCACACTATTTTGTAACAAGAGATTAAGGATAAAATGTAAGGATAACATTTTTAAACTTTACAAAGTTTTTCGCAAAATGTTTTGTTTTAACCTTCGTGAGAGAGAGAGAGAGAGAGGCTTGGAGGCCCCTCTCTCTCTCTCTCTCTCTCTCTCTCTCTCTCTCTCTCTCTCTCTCTCTCTCTCTCTCTCTCTCTCTCCCCTTCCTCTGAACTATCTTTGTGAAATGGAGAGACACTTGCATATTTCCAATTCTGTAGGAACTTCACCTAATTCCGGAGTACTTTCAGTATCGTGGCTGATTTTCGTTCAAATTCAATATAATTAAAAATACTCTACTAAACAAATATATCTAATGCAGTAATAACTATACACCGATTATGCTACGAAGTTTACATTATTAATTATATATAATTAAAATTCGAATATTCTTATCGATACACCAGTTTGCAGCTATAATACTACCACGCTGCCAAGTTTGCGTTATATGTATTAGGCTTTACCGTTACATTTGAAAGTTATAAGTTAATTATAATATATAACAGAATTATCCAACTAACGCCAACCTAAGTGATTTGAACTTTAGATTTATTTATTTTTCATTACCTATTTACCACATTTAAAAAATTTGAATTTCATTTGAGTTCTCATAAGTATATATATACAGGGTGATTCACTACCAGTATTACGAACTTGCAGGAGGTGTAGGGCGCACAAAGACGAATCGGAATCACATAGCATTGCAGGGTCCGAAATGCCTTCGTCATGCGGTAGAGGACGTTGAACGGGAGGTCACGTGAACAGCGATCCCGCTGGAAGTCAGCATTTGCGAACCGTTTCTGTTGAAGAAACCAAGTAGCAAAAGTCCTCCGGAGTGGATAATCCGCAGGCTCCAATGATTGGACGCGTTGCAGATGGTATGAACTCATATGGTTTGTCGACAGTATCCTCCATACAGTGGATTGGGAAATACCCAATCGTTGGCCTGTCGGTCGAGTACTCGTACTCGGATTGCCTTCTGCAAGACGTAGGACATTCTCCTCATTGTCTGGCGACCTCGTCGTTCGCTCTCGATTCATGGTACCTCTCGTGAAACAACCAGTCTCACGTAACCTTCTGTGCACACGTCCGAAAATCGTATGATGAGGAGCACGCCTGTGCGGGAACCGTTCCTGGTACAAGCGCAGAGTGGCGCGCCTGTTACAGTCCGCAGCTCCATACGCTAGGTGCATGTCGGCCAGTTCAACGTTTGAATACTCGTCCATCCTACAGCCTCGGGAACCGGTTCGCAAATGCTGACTTCCAGCGAGATCGCTGTTCACGCGGCCTCCCTTTCAACGTCCTCTACCGCATGACGAAGGCATTTCGGACCCTGCAATGCTATGTGATTCCGATTCGTCTTTGTGCCCCCTACACCTCCTGCAAGTTTGTCGCACTGGTAGTGAATCACCCTATATATATATATATATATATATATATATAGAGAGAGAGAGAGAGAGTCATATAAGTCCCTCAGTTGGTTGCAGTGGAAGTGGTAGATGAGTTGGATGGATACTTCTCAGTGATATTTACAACCGAAAGCAAGCTTTATTTTTTGAGAAATGTAAGGAGTCAGATTGCCGTAAAATACGAGGGGATATCAAAAATGTTTGTACACTGACCTAGATAAAACATCGGTAGGAGGATGTTGTTTTTAACATAAGTTGTCTACATATTCAGTAACTAACATGTGAAATTTCATTCCCGTAAGTGATCATACACCAGAGGTGGAGCCCAGAATCTGAGAAGGACGCTATGGTTGACAAAGTGGAGTATCAAGCAGTGATCAAATTCCTGTATTTGCAGGGCAAGAAAGCTCAGGAAATTGCGAAGAAATAAAAGCTGTGAATGGGCAAAAAAGCGGAAACGGAAATTCCCTTGCAGTCGTAGAAGTGTCTTTGACGATTCAAGAAAAGGAAGGTCATTGACATCCACAGACAGTGAGATGGTTGCAAAGGTTGAGCAGCTGGTGCTGAGTGACAGACGTGTGACAATTCAATTAATCGCAAATGCAGTGGGAATTAGTTATGGGTCTGCCCACAGCATTTTACATGACCAAATTATGATATTAGGGTCACCCGTAAATGATTACATCTACCTATTTTGTCTGTAAATTGCTTGTGTTCTCTGGTCGATTTTCCTGTTTTCTGGACAAAAAAAAACCCCAGTTTCTGGGAGAAAACCTTGTTATCTACGCCTGATTAGTGATGAATCAAAATCGATGCACTTATGAAGAATGGTTTCGAAGGTGTGGACTGCAAAGTTTGATAACTAGACATCAAACGGGAGATCTGATTGATGTGTATAAAGGGCTGAATAAAATGAACAAGCAAGTAGGTTAAAGAAGAATCAGGGAGAACATGTATAAAATCTCAGGAAATATATTAAAAGGCTGGATCTCATGCAGCGTGTTGTCGAACAATGGAGTGAATTGTCGCCCTATGGGGATGAATTCAGCCAGTGTGTCCGTCTGAATTCAAAGCACAATTTGATGGTTACCTTGTGGAAATAAGAATAGTATGAATATTATTATTTGCTTTATTATTATTTTTTTTTATTTCGGCTGATGGAGAAAAAAAGGCCACTTCTTTGCATCATTTGGCCTTACTAATACTAAGCAGGTAAATGTGTGCTGTTTGTGTTCTTTGTAACTCTAGCACAGCCAATATAATTAATTATTCCATGACCACCTCTGAAGGTTTTGCAATCACTACCTTGCTTTCCAGGCTGCCGCATGTCCCAATAGAAAAGCTGCAAAAATCAATTTCGCTGCTACTTATGGCTGTCAGTAAACTATTGGAAAACTGCTGGTTTGGAGGGAGGAGGAAAATAATGCCATAGCATTAGCAAATGTTCGTGCGTCCTTTCTATTCAAATGTATCCGATCTCTATAAAAATGGTCCCCTCACAGACCACTGTGAAGAAATTCTCTTCCGTACTGGTGTGTACGTAGTTCCTATTTTAAACATATGTGATTATAATTTAAATCTTTGGCCATTCTGCCCTTTTTAATGGTGAAGTTGTGCTGATAGCAGTCACTGAAGAAGTGGTAAGAACATACCACGAAACACCTGATATTCGTATTTGTATAATTTCCAGTTAGAAATAAACGGATATACTTCGCACGTAGGTAGAAGTGATTTGAGCCTTGTTTTAATATATTATGTTACCCAGTGCTTTTTTTGTAAAACAAATAGGTATCGGTACTCATTCTTTGCTATCAGGAAAAATTGAAAATTAAAAGGATATGAAAAGTACTCTAAAAATTTTTTTTTCCTGATATTGTTACTTTCGTAGTAATGTTTTTGGAATAAGAACAACAAATGTAGTATATTAACACAGTTTATTAAGTATAAAGTATATATAGAAAAATAAGTAAAATGAATAAAATAAGTAAATAAATCGGTCAACTACTGAGTGCCGGGCACTCAGGATGACACGAATGGTCGTTAGTGTAGTATCTCAAATAGAGAGCTTTATGGTAACTGAAAAAAGTTTCTAGTACCCCGGCTTGGCCTAAAACTTAGGAAATAACGAAAACGTTGCCTATTTGAGTCTTTCTAGTTGTGATTGCCAAGGGTGGGAGAAGCGACTCTGACTTCTTCCTGGAGAAGTGATTAAAGTCTCGGGGGAGAAGCGACTGGCAAGTGAGGGCCGTGCAAGACTCCGCGCAGGCGCCTCTCCACCACCACCACCACCGCCTCAACACTGGCTCTCTGAGTATCTCCTTGCCGGGACAATTCCAGCTTTGAAAAATGTTAAAAATACTTCTGGTCGCAAAATTTATAAATGACCTTTATAGAATTATTAACTAACTATTTAGCAACCTTTTTGTCACCAAAAGGAGAGTTACTTAGTACAAAGAGGCGTGCTATCGAAGTGCAATAAAAAATTGGTTTTTTAATTTTAACACAAAAATAAATGATAGATTTCAATCGGAATAGTTTTCCCTTGATAAGCATCGAATAACAGGAAATAGAGGGGGACACGAAAATTACTCACATTTTCCTGTCTTGCGCCGCCATTTTTAATTTTAAAAATATTTTAAAATTATATTTTAAACACACTCGTTGAGCTCTTTCCAATGGTGTAGCTATAGGTTGTCGAAAACATTTTATTCCCCCCCCCAACATTTTAACCCCCTCCATTTCTCAGACAAATTTTTCTCAACAATGATCAATATGGTGTTATGTTGGCCCACTTGATATGCAAACCAATGCAAAATTTCTAGTCAATAGGTTGAGTGGTTCCAGAGATACAACGCTGTCTCAGACGGACGGACAGACAGACAGCCGAGTGACATTTTAAGGGTCCTTCGTTAGACTATGGCCCCTAAAAATAATAAGTAAAAATAAATAACATAAGTAAAAATAATTTTATAATAAAGTTTTTGTAGAATATTCCAAATTTTATTAAATTTCCATCCGACACCCTATGCCTACTTCTTTTCTTCCTCTTTGTGTGTCGGTTGCTGAATGACGTTTCCGAAGCAGCCACGAATCGACATATTTTGCTGGATCGAAGCGGGTCAGCGGTGGTCATACAATTTTAAGAAACAGTAGTGAAGAAATTGTTTTTGTCATCAACGAAGCTCTGGTTGGGCTGACATTCAGATTCATTTGTGAAAATCCTCGTTCACATTCACGCGATGAAATTGGTATCGTACTCAGAGCGTCCATCAAATTCTTCAATTCTTCCGAAAGCATCTTTTCAATTAGGTACCCCCCAAATCCACGAATTGCATTTAACTGTAACCTAATTGACAATTTTCTAACTTCATTTTCACCAAATGCCAACAATTCGTGCTTAGAAGGTTTAATATCTTCATTGTTCTCGTTTTCCTTTTCTCGTCATCGGTATTGTCACTAGTTCTTAAATTAGATTTTTTTTTTTTTTTTTTTTTTTTTTGAAACTGTCCAAAATGTCAGTGTCATTCGGATATTCAGGCGCTGTGACCATGTAAACAGAGAAAGGGAAAAATGTCGATAACGCACTTCTGCTAAACAACAGATGATTATTTGTCGGGGTAAAAGAAAATCACTTTTCTAATTCTTGAACGGGGCGCTTACAGTTGATTCACAGCGGTGTCCAACCTACGGCCCGCCCGGAAAGTGAACTAAAACAGCATTTTAAATTTTGTTAATTATCAAAAAAAATCTCATTAAATGTTTTGTTCAGTAAATGTAATTGTGTAATGTACTTAATAAAATTTTTAAATAATTTTAAGCTTATTTGAATAGTAGATAAACATGTGAAAAAAATTTACGGAATATTACAAATTTCAAAGTGCACTGCATCCAAATGTCACACGTCACTGTTAATAAAGGTACCGGTACGTTGTACCGTTGCGTACCGTCACAATAAAAGCACTGATGTTACCTGTGCAACATGGCGCTCAAGCGACATCTAAGGAACGAACTTTGCCATTGCCATTCACAAATTCTCAAGCATGAAATTAATGCTCAAGGATATAAAAGAGAGATTTTTTTTCGCCCTTAAAAGTTCTAATCCAAATTTGATTATGACAAAAATCCAAAAACACTGTTTCAGCAGAAACTTTAGAGGAGAAGAAGCCATTCAGGATTTTTCTAATTGTTTTTACCGAAAAATCAACTGGATGGGATGCATTATGATTTTTTTTATTATGATAACAGAAGATTTAAGTTTATCAACCTAAGGGTTAGAGGGAAATTGAAATACTAGTACATGGTTCGGAATTATTTTCCTTGACTGGACCGGACCGGTCTTGAACCCCGGTCTAGTCAAGGAACGCGTGCCCTACACTCTCGCTCCTGACCACTCGGCTAGTATTGACAGAAAATTGAGTCGGAAATTTTGATGCAAGCCAGTTGTGATATATTTATTTCTATACCAAGCACTCAGTGCATATTTAATTATTCTGGTCCTGGTGCAATGTAATTTATTTATTTATTATTATTATTTTTTTTTTTTTATATTTATATTTTCCTTTTGTTCCTCCCCATGCACCAAGCTTAGGACTCTGATGCAGCTGCGCCACAGGAGAATACGCCACTGAAATTACTGTGCACAATAAATTACTTGTATCTGAAGAAAAACACACAGTACTATAACTTAAGATCACACCACGAAAAATACTGTTCTGTTCAATAACTGCATAATCTAAATAATAAAATATATTCCGTCTTAATTCTCTCTCTCTCTACAAGAATAACAAGTTAATACGCTGCTCGTGTACCACCGAGACTGTTACAACTAATTTCTTTTGGACGCTCGCTAAGTAGGTGAGTGGCCTGCATAAGAAACCATTTAATCCTGGGTCCACAGGTCTATTTCTTGCTACATGCGTCCTTGCAGAGGTATACGAACGTGTCCCTGAAATAAGGTGTGGCAAGGGAGGGTCATACTTCTGTTGGTGCATGCACTACCCTGCACCGAGAAGGCCAACGGGCATCCATTGTTTTATGTTTTCCCGTTATCTCCGTTGCAAGCTCTTAGACGGGATACAGACTCTCACCTGTTGGCCTTTCGATTTATCTACCTGCTTCTCTTTAGCATGTTGTAATGATCGGCTACCTTGCCTATAAAGCAAGCTTAAAGGAAATGCAATCACCCTGATTAAACTCAGACACCAGAGCTCCAAAATATTAAGTAACCGAGTTATAAAGGACTCTCTCTTCTAGTGGAATTTTTTTATTTTATGTGAAGTACATCATCATCATCATCATCATCATCAGCCATTTTCAATCCACTGCAGGATAAAGGCCTCTCCAGCAACTTTCCAGTTCCTTCTGTTTTGAGCACTGGTCATCCATTTACTACTCAAAAACTCATGAATTTCATCTATCCATCTCCGCCTTTGTCTTCCAGGTTTTCTTCTAGCTCCTCTTGGGTACCATTCTGTTATTTTCTTAGTCCATCTGTCATCATGTCTTCGAGCTATGTGTCCTGCCCAAGACCATTTTAGTTCTTTAGTTTTGATAAGAATGTCCTTTACTTGAGTTTGCTGCCTAATCCATGTGTTTCTCTTCTTATCTAACAGTCTGATTCCCAATATAATTCGTTCCATTCTTCGCTGTGTAGTTCTTAGCTTCTCTTCCATTCTTTTGGTGAGTGCCCAAGTTTCACTTCCATAAGTCATGGTGGGGAGTATACATTGATTCATTATTTTACGTTTCAGACAAACTGGGATATTGCTCTTCAGTATGTGACTATATTTCCTGAATGCTATCCATCCAAAATTTATTCTTCTCTTGACTTCCAGCCATTTATCATTATTACAGCTAATAACTTGTCCCAGATAAGTATATGACTCCACCTTTTCAATTACTGCTCCTTCAATCATTATTTCCCTTTCCGTGGCATACTTGTTCATCATTACTTTTGTTTTAGCCATATTCATCTTTAGTCCAAAATCCTTACTAACTGTGCATAACTGATTAAGATTTTCCTCTAATTCTTTGGGATCATGGCTTATGACCACAATGTCATCTGCCAATCGTAAATGGTTTAGGTACTCTCCGTTCACATTGACTCCTTTCTGCGACCAGTCTAATCTTCTGAAAGCTTCCTCAAGGGCAGCAGTAAACAGCTTCGGAGATATTGTGTCTCCTTGTCGAACTCCTTTCTCGATTTTAAATTTGCTACTGTCTTTGTCTAGTCTAATAAAGGATGTAGCACTCTCATATACTTTCTTCAAAATCATAATATATGGAGTATCTATGCCTTGTCTTTCCAGTGCCCGAAACATTGCCTTATGCTGTATGGAGTCAAATGCCTTTTCATAATCCACAAATGCCAGGCATAATGGTGTTTTATATTCATTTGCTTTCTCCATTAGCTGTGATATTACGTGAAGGTGATCCATAGTTGAGAATCCTGTCCTAAAGCCAGCTTGCTCTTTCGGTTGATTCTCATCAAGTATTCTTTCTAATCTGTTAGTAATGACCCTTGTGAACAACTTGTAGATATGGGATAACAAGCTAATTGGTCTATAATTTCCAATTTCTGATTTATCTCCTTTCTTATGCAGCAAAACTATGATTGCATTATTCCACTGCTTAGGCATCGCACCTTTTCTAATGCACTTTGTGAAGAGCCTTGCCAGTATTTGTGTTATGTCTCTTCCTCCCAATTTTAACAACTCTACAGTAACTTCATCTTCCCCCGGGGCTTTCCGATTCTTCATTATGTGAAGTACATAGTGATGTAAAACTATTGCTTACCATTTTGCAGAATAATACACAAGGGGGGGGGGAGAAAATCAAAAAGAAAAGGAGATTTCTGCAAATACCCAAACTCATTGCGCCCAACCATTCACACATATGGATTACTGTATTTCAAAATGCTCAAAAAAAAAAAAAAAAAAAAAAAACACAAAAAATCAGTGCAAAATCCTATAAAATTATAGACTTCATTAATTTATCAATGCATTTATCAATAAATATCAAAATCAAAAGAGTAAAGAAACTTCTTAATAAGAAATTGTGTAATCCACATTAAGCCATGTTCGGTTCGATGTGTGTGTGTGTGTGTGTGTGTGTGTGTGTGTGTGTGTGTGTGTGTGTGTGTGTGTGTGTGTGTGTGTGTGTGTGTGTGTGTGTGTGTTAAGTGCCAAAACAACTAAGGTTATGAGGGGTCAAACCCCATGCCTTTTACAACCCGTGTGGGAGAATGGTGATTACAACCACCGTACTATGGGTTAGGGCCGTATACGTCATCTGTTGGTTATGATATTCAATACACTGTGCATATTTATTCCGTTGACTGGTAAATCAGATCCGGTTCTCTCAATAACAAGGTTAATTGCTGAAACTAAAGTTCATTGCATGCAGTGCACTTTAGTTTCAGCTCTTTCCCAGTTTAGGGTTAGCTTTTACGTAATGATATAGGCCTCCGTAGCCGAGTGGTCATGAGCCAGAGTGCAGTAGCACACGCTCTTTGAGTATACCGGGGTTCAAGCCCCTGACTGCTGAATATGGTCGATCTGCCAACCCGCACTGGACCAGCGTGGCAGATTATGGTCCATTTCCCTCAGCATGAATTGTTGAGGAGGCTTCTATCCTGCAGTGGGTTGATAATGGCTGCACTTTACCTTTTACGTGATGAGTTGATCACTGATTTTCAAAACGCATTTAGTGTTCTCATTTGGTGTTACCAGTTTACTTATGTGTAAGAGAATGAGCTTGAAGCAACTACAGTACACCACTAGTTAAAAGAAGTTTTGACATTTTTTAAATCGATGTCGTGCTGAAAATGTTTTTTTTTTTCTCTCTTTCAAAATGATAATGGAATGTGCCATTTACTCAAACTCGATCCACCATAATTTCTTTATCCTCGCTTACAAAAATAATAATAAAACAAAACTATTGGACCCTTAGGAACCAATAAAGCATGTGCTGAAAATGTGGTGTGGATCCCACTTTTCATTATTTCTCCAATGCTGAATTCTTTCATTTATGTAGAGTGACAGGCCAGATATCTTTTTAGCTACAGTAAATATTCTTGGCTCTGGTGTGCTTTTACTGTTGATGGCACTGAATATGTGGGATTGTGTCTTATATCTTGATTTTCTACCAAAATCCTATAAAATTATAGACTTCATTGGATTTTTCGCCTTTTCGTATGAGAAATGTGACTTGGAAATAACGCTAAGCAGTTCAACATTTTTAAGTGGGACAGTTTAAAAAACTAAAAATTTCCTAACGATAAGCTTATTTAAATACCAGCTTGCTTCAGGCACCATTACAATAATAAATGTGGGTCAAAATATCGAAAATTCGACATTTTAGAATATAGCGCACGGAGCTGTTGTTATTTTGGTTTTCAGGAGCATTAGCAACTAAGGCCATATTGCTCCGGGATATGCCGTGGTCATTCCCTGACCTTTCTGCATCTTCCGTATTTGGTGGTGACGGGTTTGAACCCCGATCTAATCAAGAAACGTGTGTTACGCACTGTTGCTCCTTTCCACCTGGCTACGGAGGCGCCGCGCAAGGAGCGCTATCTTCGGAAATTATAAAAGTGACAAAATCAATCGTCAACATAAGTCTAGCTAGTCCAGTAGGATTAGCTTGTTTTGAATTATTACGATAACCTTAGACTACGGGTTCAATGTGTTATCTCTATAAATTGAGATTGCGTACCTTGAACGTGATGAAAACTCAAGAACACTGGTGGACACCTTTGCCTGAGACTGACTGATTGAATTCGATTCGAAAGCCCATTCTATAAAGTTTCTCCTCGCGCCTTTCAAATATTCCTGTTAAGTATCAGCTGTCAGGATAGAGAGAGAGAGAGAGAGAGAGAGAGAGAGAGGGTTTTGGTGTGGGGGTGGGGAGGAATAACTATAGATCTGGATTGGAAATACAAAGGTGTTATTCATTAGTTTATGTTTTCTCTGCTTCGAACAGTATTTCTTGGGTTTAAAATACTGCAGAACGACCGCTGAAAGTCAGAAATAATGAGTTCAGGCAGAATAAAACACAAGTCACTATTTTTGACTTACTTTTCAAAAAATAGAAAATCGAACTTATGCGATCACTTTCTATGAGTGTATAACTGTTCTGAACTACAAAGCTAAGTTACAGCCATTATTTTAACACGATTGCATATTGCACAAATTTTACGTGAGATTTGACTTCCTGATATCGCCTAGCATTATACTGTAAATCCAAATGTGACATTGCTGTAATATTTTAAACTCTGAAAGATGCAAATCAGGCGGACTATAAACAACGGACTATAAAGATGCAATCAGGTGGCACAACAATAGGATCGCTCACTTCTAATCCATTGTAGTGTAGAACGCGTCGGATTAAGGGTTTCTCTTTCTGTGGAGTGCAACGTAGACGTTCGGATGATTCGAAGCGGAAGATGTCTGTTAATAAAATGAAGTTACGACAGTCGTAAGCTGAGATTGCCAGGGCATTAAGATGGGTAAAGATTTGATGGGCAAAGTCTTGAAACTGATTTTCGATATACAGGTAGTTCTCGACTTTACGAGTTAATTCGTTCCAAGCGCGCTCTCGTAAAGCGAAAACTCGTAAAGCGGGAATTTATTTCCCATAGACATAATGCTAAAAATAGGAGTTACGTTATCAACAATGAAATTAGTTAGTTAATTTGTTTATGTTTAAATAATGATTGATTTATCCAAAGAAATGAAAACGTAGCCTGTAAAATCAAGCAAATTATAATAATAGAGAAATTATTTATGTCTTACAAATATTAAAGAATGTTTGTGTATTCTTCATCAACTAAATGCACACTCGTTGATCACTCATTAATTGTCTCAGCACTTGTTGGTTTGTTGCACAAGGAGTCATCTTCTTCAGAAATTCTTCAAGAGGCGTTTATTTCCAAGATAACCTTCTCTTTTCTTTATAAATTTCAATAGCATGCATAAGCATTTTTTAATGGAACGCACAAATTGCAACTAACACGATTTGCGCGGAGTAACAAGTTTACGAAGCTTAAAAAAAAAAGAAAGAGAAGATTCTGAAAATTTATTTGTTTTTTATACGATTGAAGATTTCAGTAAACGGCAAACACATTTCGCCATAATAACGTAAAATCCACACATTTCGCCATAATAACGTAAAATCCACACAATTCCAGCTATCGGTATTTTCACAAATGCAATAACATCCAGTTTACTACCCGTTTATAATTGCTTGTAGTAACAGAAAAGCCCAATAAACCGGAAAGTGCAAATTGTTTTTATTGTTTTATGGTTGTGACTTCCAGAAATGTGCTTTAGAAAAATGTCACAAAGCCTTTCAAAATTGGTTCATATAACATATGATAACGATGAAAGTGTAGTGCGTTTAATGATTTGAATTGGTAACTAATACAATTTACACTATAAAAACGACCTTTTAGGGAATTGTATAGCGAAAATTTAAACTCCCAAGGTCGTTGAATGAATTAGCAAAAAATAATGTGTCATTGAGTTGACATAGGATATTTTCGCGATACGATGGAAACGGATTAATATCGTAAAACGGGGTACACTGTATTGTAAAGCTACGCGCGTGGTTTTAAATGCGGTATTTATGAATGTTTAACGTTCATTTTTTGCAATTAATGTTCGTATTTTCGATTTTGTTGATACTTGATACTTGAAAAAAAAAAAAAAACTCGTAAACTCGTAAAGCGAGAATTTCCTGTATTTTTATATGGGAAAACTTAAAGCATGTTCCATCTTTCCTTATATATTGGAAAGGACTAACTAACGTGGCTGATGGTCTGGGGCAGGCATTATTAAGAACAACTGGCCATACCAAACTTCACACCTTCAAAGAAAATAGCTTGGCTGCTCAAAACTATGGGCACGAGATCCTTGAGCCTGCGCATATGTGTGTCATCTCAGAGGTGAAAGGGCTCTGAATTTATTCTCACGTACGATAATTTTCTTCTTCATTGAACTCAGATGCTTAACGAGTGCCTTCAAAGTGAGGATATTCTTTGGATAGAGTGGCCAGCCAGATTTACGGATGTAAATCTGATTGAACATAACTCAGACTCCTTTTGGAGGTTAATGTGGGAACGTTGACCTCCTCTCTGAATCCTCCATGAGATCTGCCGTGGTAGAGACCTCATGCCTACCACAATGGTAGGAATTGTAGCTTTCCACACTGTTTGACTTCTGTTTGGACGGAGGAATTTTTATGGTGCTTTTTCATGAGTGATCGAGTTAGTCGTTGCCGATTGAGGAGTGGTGAATTTTCTTTAAAGCAGGTCCCCAAAATACGCAAACTAAATGGACAAGCATGTCCATCCACCAGACAGGCTTGACTGCTTCTTTTCATATTCATCTGTTTGTGCCTTTGAAAAGACATCTAACAGGGAACTGATTCTATGACGACGAAGTTAAGTGGTTCATTGAAACTTGGTTGTTTGAATGAGAATGTACCCTACAACAGATTTATCCCCAGATGTATGGAATGTACTTTACGATAGATTTGGCTGCACTCGTAACATAATGAGACTGGTGCCTAAATGTGATGGTTGACTATGTAGAAAATTAGATTAGCGATATATTTTCGTTTGGTCGTCTTTTCATTTGTTATGTAATTAAATGTCTTTTTTTTTTTTTTTTTTTTCAAATATCTGTTAACTTACTTTTTAAACAGCTCTAATAAATTTTATATGAATCTTATAAATTCATATAAAATTTCTCGCAGTATAAATTTTTCCTATTATTTACTCATATTTTATGCTTGTAACTTAGCTTTTAGACAGAAGCGCATACCGTAAAGAGTTAAGAAAAAAATGCATTGTTATAGTGATTTATATTTATTTATTTATATTTATCTATTATTTTATTTTATTTTTCTATTATTCATTGTTAATGAATATAATGATTCAGAAACTGAAGTACGAGTTAGTTATTGTATTTTTTTGCTCACGGAGATGTTAAATAGCATTTGTATATACAGTATGTATCTTTGACTTCCCTGTACCATTGTGTTCTTGTTTATACTCTGGCACAACCAGCAGGTCAGTGGAGTTTACAATAAATCAATCAATACGGATGTTAATCGTATTTAACAGTCAGGGGCTTGAACCCCGGTCTACTCAAAAAGCGTGTGCTACTGCACTCACGTCCCTGACCACTCGGCTACGTCAAGCCTATGGTCATGTCTCTGTTAATTTCATTGGTGGAGGTCAATTTTTTTTTTTTTTTTTTTTGTTGTTTTCACTTTGGAACTATCCGTTGCCACATTAGTTAAGGAGATGACATGGGCCGAGGCAAAGTTCCCTATTCTCCATTAATAAAAATAAACATTCTAATTAAAATAATCAACAAAAAATAATGAAATACAGCAAATTATTATTGTATTTATTTAAAAATTATATATGTATCTAATCTTTAAATCATTTTTGCGCCCCCTACTTGTAGTTTGATGCACATTGAGGCAAGTGAGGCTGCTTGTAGTTTTGATTCACCTTGAGGTAGCTTGTCTCGTCCTAGTTACGGTTCTGGTGATATAACGTTATTATTACAGGAACAAGGACACAATATTTTCCTTGCTAGTATTCCAAGCGTTATGGAAACGGACTCATTATAACTCACCGATTCAAATAACTAGCATCTGCAAGATTATCCTTAATTTTTTCACTTCGTGCGATTAAAATGGGAAGTGCTAGTAGTTTCTTTCGGGTTTTTTTTCCCCCCATAATTTTCCACTGCTAATACCACACTCACTGCCAAAAAATTAAAAACCCTTATTCAATATCTAGTAGGGCCACCTTTTGTCCAAATTACAGCATGGATTCCACTAGAGTCTAGCTCCAGATTTGACCATTCTTCCATCGCGATATTTGTCAGCTTCTATGGTCGGTAGAGACCTGCGAAGACGAACTGCCCTTTCCAACATATCCCAGACATTCTCAATTGTACTGAGAGCTGGAAAAATTAAGCGGCCAGGGCAAATGTTGAAAATCTTGGGAGTGTTCCTACAACCATTCAGATACAATTTTTGCACGGTGGTAGTTGCGTTGTCGTTTTGAAATATTCCATCAGTCCCGGTAAGAATGAAGCATTGAAGGGTAAAAATTTGTTCGGAGACGACAGAAAGATATTCACTGTAGGTAACAGGACCTCCGTTAGGACTACCGTTAGAAAGGAACCATGATACCACCTCCAGCTGCTTGAGTGGTGGACAAGAGACAGTCTGGATGCACGACTTTATGAGGTTCACGCCACACTTTCACCCTACCGTTGGTGCAAAAAAGTATAAATCGAGACTCAATAGCCCACATGATCTTTTTCCACTGTTCCATAGTCTAATCTTGGCATTGGCAGTAGCAGCACCACTCCAGTCGAATCTTTCGATTTTTTACATAGAAAAGTCGCTTTTGTATAGGTATACAACTAATAAATCCCAGGTTCTTCAACTCTCTCCGCATAGTGCAAATTGGTCTTTCTTTCTTTGCTTAAATTGAAAAATTCAATTTAAGCAAAGTTTTTTCAGCCATTTTCTGCGCACTGGACCTGTCGAATTATTCTGACGCAGAATTCACTTTAAATTCCTGTGGTCTCGTTCTTGGAGTACCGACTTTCTGCGCATTTCTTCTTTTTGGAGCTATATTCTCCTTTCGACCCACTCATTTAATGATTCAGAGATAGTTGCTTTCAACAGTGATTTTCTTTGTTTTCTCAATTGTGGCTCCTGCTAAATATGCTCCAACAATAACACCTTTCCTGAAAATTGGAAAGATCACCTGTCTTCCCTTTGACCGGATGGAGTAAGAAGACCCCAGGAAAGCGTACAATATTTATTTTATGTGATGCCAAGGATGCTGTGATCATATGTGACAATTCACATTTTCATACCGTACGCGGTTAATTGTCTGTTGACGCAAACTGCAAAAGTTTTCTAATCTTTTGGTCAGCGAGTGTAATACTAATACTAAAATAATGCTGGCCGCTTGTTCTGCCATGTTTTAATTTCGGAGATCAAAACGGAAGTTATATAAACAAGAATAAATTTAACGGTACATCTTTAAACGTCATTTAAAGAAGCACTGTATACTAGACTATTTACTTTTTTGTTTTTATCACTTCATGTTCATCTGTAGCTTAAAAGTTCCCATGTTTTGTAATTCTAATTGCCTTCAGATGCTTAAAAAAGGAAGAATACTGCTTAGCATAAGGAAAAAAAAAAAAAATAGAAAATGATTTCAATAGTTCTTTACTAATTCGATTTGTAGTTGGTGTAATTGGCTTAGAGTTTAACTTTTTGCACCAAGAGAAATCTTTCTCGCTCTCACTCTCTCTCTATCTATAGCTGTTGTGTATTGATTTGATTTTTATAAGCTACACAAAAACAGGAATGTGCTTTTTAATTTTCTGAAACACTTCAATTTGTTCTGGTAACCTAAAACACCCCACATTGAGTAAGAATGAATTCTTGTCCTTGACGTGTTAAGTTGACGAGTTGTAATACTGCATTCCATTCTCAAAAATGCAAGTCGTGACTCCAGGTGGATATCTCTTACCGTAGACAACTTTTATGATTAAAAGCACACCACGAACATCTTCTGATACAGTATTCGGAAGTAATCAAGATGTAACTCTTTTACGAAATTTCTAGATAAATTAAGTTATCTAGAAATTTAGTATTAATTAGTTTCTTGTCTGTTTAAGCATATAAAGTTAGGTAGCTTTTGCGAAGCCAACTGGATAATTGTTAGGTAGCTTTTGCGAAGCCAACTGGATAATTGAGGAATTACAGCCCAAAAGTGCGAGGTTGCAAGCGGCCGTGAGGTTACAGGTAATCTCTCGCCACCCGAGAGATTGCCTGTAGTCTTTATTTCTATATTCTGTATTGTGCTTCATTCTGTTTCTTAATCACTGTTCATAACTTATAAGATTTTTCCTTACATTTATGGGAAACAACACGGCGTGCTAAGCTAAAAAGATTAAGACCAGTATTTTTAAACCACCCCACATCGAGTAAGAATGAATTTTTGTCCTTGACGTGTTAAGTGCACACTAATGTGCCGCGGCACACAGGTTGAGAAACACTGTTTTAGACAATAAAAAATGAGTCAGTCTTTTTATTCTTAGTACTTGCCGGAATTTCCAAGATTTTATGGCTAAATGATGATTAGGTTTTAGATTTACTGCTGTTTACCATACTCAAATTAAAAATAGATAAGATGTGGTTGTATCATAGTGATCGCTGAGTTATCATGTCTATAAATAGCATGTGTGGTATGGTATGGTCGAATCCACTATAGAATACATGTAAAAAAATAGGGTTTTTTTTTTTTTTTTTTTTTTGCATTATAAAATACCCACCACCCGAGACCGATAAAGTTGCCCTCGATGTGAAAATAAAGCCGCAAAAGCCCTTCTCTTTTCTATGAAACGTATTTCTCAACTTTAGTCGAAAAATACTTTCCATTAAAATAGTGAATTTAAGTTAAATTCCCATCGAAATGTCGATGGGAATTTAACTTAAGTCTTTTTCCTGTCTTAAGAAGAACAGCATTCGTAGTCACTATGTTAGCCAATAGTGATAAGCCATAGAAATAGCAAATAATATGTTGCATATATTGCCGACTGAAAATTTTAAGTGTACAGTCTTTGGATTTATTGTACATTGTTATGACAACAGCCTGAGACCAGCCAAGCTCAGGCTGATCTGTCTTTAAGAATGAAAGAAAAGCATGGAAAACTTCCATGAACAGGTGCAACTGTGGCCGAAAATGTAAAGTGGTTGAGAGAGGTGTTCGATATCCGGGGCGGATTATCATGTGCAATCGTTGACAAACGATGGAACAATTAACCTCTACATTTGTCTTTGCGGATGGCGCTGTGGTTATCATCACCGTCTTTCCCACACCGGATGGAAAAAGTCTGATTCAAATCCCGTCAATGACTCAACTCACTCAAATAACTTTTATTGGCTTTTTTCACTCTGTTGCTGAGGTAATCGGTGTCAGGCGAGGATAGCAAAGTTTCCATTGCGGAAACTCGGGTTTTTTGTTCAGGAAAACTGATCAGGAGTATACACAATTTACAGAGATGATATGCACGGGTAGATGAGATAATTATCGGATGGCTCTAATATAACTTTACAGAACACTTAATATAAAACTCTATAGTTTTACGTTCTCTAAACTTAGCACAGTATAATTACAACTGTGTATTAATATTTTATTATTACTCTTCTCCTATATAGTTTTCACAGAATGGTAAGACGTACACTTGATATAGATGTAGGAAAGGAAAGGAAAAAACTGACTCGAGTAAATAATACAAAGGTCTTTGAGATAACAGAGGAGGAGAAAAAGCAGTATGTCCTGGAACTTAAAAACAAGTTTGAGCTTTGCAGACTGCTCAGGACCAAGATATCGACGAGGAATATTACAACTTTCTGAAAGTGATAAATCCCAAGAAACCTATAGGGAAACAGAAATCCAAAGAAGAAAAATTTAGTCAAGAAACACTTGTCTGGATGAACTGAAGACGACAAATGAAGAGCAAGAAAAACACTGACAGGGAGAAAATTGAGTATACTGAGTTATGCAAAGCCATTAGAAAAAGACTCAGAGAGGACATAAGAAGATTTAACACAAGAAAAGTAGAACAAGCATTAAGGGAAAACAAAGGATTTAAATCAGCAGCTATGAGCAGTAATACAGAAAGACAAATGATACTGAAACTGAAGAATAGCGATGGTGTATTTATAAACAGCAGAGAAAGCATAATTCAAATAGCAGAAGACTACTATAGAGAATTATACAAGGAGCGAGGGAATGATACCAGCAGTAGGGAAGATGGATTGCAAAGTAGCAACACATACGACATACCCGATATTCTTCCTGATGAGGTAGTACACGCATTGAAGAAAATGAAGAATCAGAAAGCCCCGGGGGAAGATGAAGTTACTGTAGAGTTGTTAAAATTGGGAGGAAGAGACATAACACAAAAACTGGCAAGGCTCTTCACAAAGTGCATTAGAAAAGGTGTGACGCCTAAGCAGTGGAATAATGCAATCATGGTTTTGCTGTATAAGAAAGGAGATAAATCAGAAATTGGAAATTATAGACCAATTAGCTTGTTATCCCACATCTACAAGTTGTTCACAAGGGTCATTACTAACAGATTAGAAGGAATACTTGATGAGAATCAACCGAAAGAGCAAGCTGGCTTTAGGACAGGATTCTCAACTATGGATCACCTTCATGTAATATCACAGCTAATGGAGAAAGCAAATGAATATAAAACACCATTATGCCTGGCATTTGTGGATTATGTAAAGGCATTTGACTCTATACACTGCTTTGACTCTATACACTGCTTTGACTCTATACATAAGGCAATGTTTCGGGCACTGGAAAGACAAGGCATAGATACCCAATATATTATGATTTTGAAGAAAAATATATGAGAGTGCTACCTCCTTTATTAGACTAGACAAAGATAGTAGCAAATTTAAAATCGAGAAAGGAGTTCGACAAGGAGACACAATATCTCCGAAGCTGTTTACTGCTGCCCTTGAGGAAGCTTTCAGAAGATTAGACTGGTCGCAGAAAGGAGTAAATGTGAACGGAGAGTACCTAAACCATTTAAGATTTGCAGATGACATTGTGGTTATAAGCCACGATCCCAAAGAATTCTAGGAAAATCTTAATCAGTTATGCACAGTTAGTAAATATTTTGGACTAAAGATGAATATGGCTAAAACAAAAGTAATGATGAACAAGTATGCCACGGAAAGGGAAATAATGATTGAAGGAGCAGTAATTGAAAAGGTGGAGTCATATACTTATCTGGGACAAGTTATTAGCTGTAATAATGATAAATGGCTGGAAGTCAAGAGAAGAATAAATTTTGGATGGATAGCATTCAGGAAACATAGTCACATACTGAAGAGCAATATCCCAGTTTGTCTGAAACGTAAAATAATGAATCAATGTATACTCCCCACCATGACTTATGGAAGTGAAACTTGGGCACTCACCAAAAGAATGGAAGAGAAGCTGAGAACTACACAGCGAAGAATGGAACGAATTATATTGGGAATCAGACTGTTAGATAAGAAGAGAAACACATGGATTAGGCAGCAAACTCAAGTAAAGGACATTCTTATCAAAACTAAAGAACTAAAATGGTCTTGGGCAGGACACATAGCTCGAAGACATGATGACAGATGGACTAAGAAAATAACAGAATGGTACCCAAGAGGAGCTAGAAGAAAACCTGGAAGACAAAGGCGAAGATGGATAGATGAAATTCATGAGTTTTTGGGTGGTAAATGGATGGCCAGTGCTCATAACAGAAAGAACTGGAAAGTTGCTGGAGAGGCCTTCATCCTGCAGTGGATTGAAAATGGCTGCTGCTGCTGCTGATGATGATATAGTTTTCGTCCGAGAGAGAGAGAGAGAGAGAGCAATTAATTAATCAAGTATTCACCTTCTGCACAAAAATGCCCCAGGCTTAATACTTATATTTCTACCAGCGTTCTTTATATTTATCCTTCATATTAGATCATATATTCTATCAAGGAAATCAGTATGGTCTGCAGTTGTTTCCAATATTTACCCCACAAAGACTAAAATAAACAGACTTGTAGCGGAGATAATATCTTGGTAATATGGTTCGTACATCTTTTTTTTAGTTTCTCAAGGGAGTTTACGCGGACAGGAAACTACTTTTGTTATCCCTTAAGGCTCCCGGATTGTTTAAAAATAATAAATTTAGCGGGAAGCACTCTCTAATTTTCTCTTATTTCAAGAAAGCGAGAAACTAGGCTACCGACGTACGCAAATTTCGAAACAAGAATCAGGTAAGTGTTCAACTGTCTACCTCATTAGGGACACATCAAGATGGTATATACAACGTATAGGAAGAACTGACTGGCTAAGTAGCCTAAGGAGATCAGCACTTCTAAGAATTATCTTATTAGAGCAGTAAACAGGTTTCATGTCATGACCTGTTATCTGTCTGTTCTTCATATTTTATGTACGCACCAGCCTTTCCTTTCTATAATTATGATTCCGACAGCAAATATTCAATAAACATTATTTCATTCTTTAGTTTTTAGCTTTGGCTTCACGTCGGCTGTTGAAGAAAGAAGGAAAAGGACGAAAGATGATTTGTCTACCTTTAAATAATGTAACAGAAGTAAGATCACATAAACAGTGAATGCTTTGTAAACATTTCTAAATTGTAAGAAAATTCGTTCTTGATAATATTCAGTAATTTTACCTCTTATTTTATTGTAATCAAGTTTATTGTAAAGAAGGGTTAATTAGGTTATAATTAAACTCTAAAGCACTCCTCTTTCAGGATTTAGTAGTATTATTTTTCAGTTTTAGATTATATTTTATACGCTCCAATTTTTGGTTGTTATGACTATGATCACAGAAGGAAAATTGAGACTACATACGAATACAGTAGTTACATATTTAACAATTGTACCTAGCGACGTCAAGTGCCCAGCACGGGCCTTGGAACAAGCAGTCTTACCAGGCCTGCCTTCTTCCAATTCCTCTCTTACCTACTTGATATGCCCCCCCCCCCTGGGGGTAGTTGCTTTTCCTTTTCCTTATAATTCTCCCTGGTTTTAACTGATGCTTTAGCATCCTGTTGATGTGGGACAGGTTAGACTACAAAAATGTAACTATTCCTGTTAATAACTATTACATAAGTCAAAGCAGAATTGGAATGGGAATAGTATGAACATTCTGTTTTGTTTTGTTTTGTTTTTATATTATTGTAATTTTATTTTATTTGTTTTTTGTCTGATGTGGTGAAAGCCCAAATCCTTGCATCATTTGGCCTTGCCCTTACTAATACTTACTAATACTAAGTCAATGAAATGTAAACATTTGCATTGCATCTAAAAAGTATAGTAAAACAGGCTTTGCTGTACACCGCCATCAGTTCTAGCAAAAATCCAGTTAGAAAGATGGATTGGGTAGAGGATTAATCAGAACGGAAATTCCACAAATTTCGGGATATTTTCTTGAAACAACTGTAATTGAATTTAACAAAAAAAAATCACGATGGGTTCGAAGAAATTGGAGATGAAAAGGATAATATGATCTGTCTCTTCCCCTTATTCGATCGAATTAGAGGATGAGACAGACCACTCACAGAAATGTTTAAGTTGAAAAATTCAACAATTGAAAGATTCTGCATCATGAGAGTAGTTAAGTTGTTCTTCATTAAATACTCCCAGATGATTTACGATTTCTCTCTCTCTCTCTCTCTCTCTCTCTCTCTCTCTCTCTCTCTCTCTCTCTCTCTCTCTCTCTCTCTCTCTCATATTCATTCTACTGATGGCTCATACGACTTGAGGTTACACTCTTAATTCTAAAAAGTGGTCTTAGAAAGCACAGGATAACCATTTGCTACATGTACTACATTTTATGTAGCAAACTGTCAGCAATATGTCTAGTATGAAATTCAAATCCAAAGTTAACAGGCTTATCTTATTTCTCGACTCATCTATCGTACTAGAACACTATAGGTTTCAGTGATCTTTCGTGTTTGTGACTGCTGTAAATAAAACAAGAATTTTTTTTTTCATTTTGCTATTTTAGCAACAGAATAAACTTAATGCTAATCAAAATCAGATTGTAAATATTTTCTTGAAAAAAACTTCGTTATATCAGTAAAATTTTATTCAGTTGCTTTAACCATCGAGTAGTGACTGAAAATGGAATGTTTAGTTATATTTTTATAATTATTCGTTAAATTTTTTTTTGATATAATTTTTATTTTGAAGTGAATTCATGTATCTTAATATTCATATTATATCTTATATTTTAGCCTTCTGAAAAATTATGGATGACTGATTTTGAAGTTGAACTACTTTCAGGCGAGTGAATTTCAATAATTTAATTGTAATATCATATCTAAGTTAAGTGGAAATTAAAAATGACCCAAAGGGTTAGCATTAGCATTAGCAGTGGTAAATAATGCAAGAAAACAAGCTTATACAGCATCAGACAGACAAAAAATAAAATAAAATAATTAAAATAAAATAAAAGAACTCCTCCCATTTCACCTATTCATTTCCTCCAGTAATTTGCCCAATTCTTCTTTGAATTTATTTAAACTATCAACTTAAACAACAGATGGAAGTTTGTTTCAGCAATCAACCACCAGCTGACTAAAGACAAACTTCCGCACATCCATTCTGCAACCATCTTTCCTCAATTTGAATTTATGCCCTCTCATATGTGTGGTCTGAGCAGGAGGAAGAATTCCATCAGCATTAAGCTTGCTCAATCCATTCAAAGCCTTAAATATATCAGTCAGATCATTTCGCAGGTACCTTGTCTCCAGATGCTACAATGTGCAGAATTGAAGCCTTTCTTGGTAAGAGCACCCCTTTGTTCCTCCCACCAATCTCTTTGCCCTTCTCTGTACTCGCTGCCCATTGATTACCACTCTCTGTCTTCTCCCACTAAACCATCCCTTTATCCATAGCAGCAATTTTCTCTTAATGCCACTCTGCTCCAATTTTGTACAGCAGTATTATGTGCAACAGTATCAAAAGCTTTTCTGAAATCCAAGTATTTGATATCAAAATTATTTTTTACATCTAGTTCCTTTTTTACAACATCGTAGTATCCATTCACATTGGTCAAACACGTATAATTGCGGCCCTGTCTAGATGATCCTGCATTACTTCTTTTACCAGTGACGCCATTATTTAATCTGGAACAGAAGTTAAACTTACAAGTCTGTAGTTAATCGTGTCTAGGGCTTACAATACCGAGATTTCAGTCATTTTTTTTCCGGTATTCAAATCCCGGTATTGATACAAAAATACCGGTTTTTCGGTACTAATTTAAAAAAATAATTATCCATTATTTATTCACATAAAGGTTATAAAATCGACAACAATAAATCATTAATACTGCTGAATTTGCAAATGAGGGATTGTTATACACAGTACAAATGCAACGGTAACCTGAAAACGTCATGAAACTGTAAGAGAGAAAATCTTACAAATATATTTCTCTTAGTGAGTAGAGTGCTTGAGTGTGGAAGTAAAGCGCTTAAGGAATAACCAAAACCATCATTACGGAAATATTTCCATTAGTGGGAGTAGGCCTTGTAGGGCAATTAAGGAAAATGGTGAACAATGGTATGACAGGTGCGGAAGGGTTAAAATTAAAAGCTTCTGAACAATAGTTTAATCCCTCTATTACACAGCTACTTGAGGATGGGACACTTAGTGCATTTTGGAAAGGGTGTTGGTGTGGAGCAGTTCAAAGGTATTGTGAACAGGTGATCTTGAGGTAAAAGATGAAAGCGTTTCGTTGTGTGGGAAAAATATTCTGTTTTTCCCACCAAATGAAGAAGAGTGAGTTTAAAGAACTCACTCACTGTGATTGGGTCAGGTTTAAATTAGATAGGGGAGAAACGTAAATGGGTGCAAACCCCAGAGGGATTTACCTTATGCGTGCAAATCCCTCTGGGGTTTGCACGCATAAGGTAAATAAGGTGCTCGCATCAAAAGAGGGGTTTGTAGTTATTGTTCGGAGGAGTTTCAGACTTCCAATTATAGTTCTGGGTTCAGTTCTGGTCCAGTTCTTGATAAAGTCCCGCACGAACAACTTCTGGAAAAACTTAAGCTGTATGGCATCCGTGACCCTTTGCTCTCATGGCTACGCAGCTATATTACGCATCGTTCCTTGAGCGTTATCATCGATCAAGTGAACTCAGACTGTTTTATACCACTAAGCGGAGTACCACAAGGCTCTCCCTTAGGTCCTCTTCTCTTCATTGTTTTCGTAAATGATCTTCCTTCTTTCATCTACACCTCCAATGTTCAAGTTGCTCTCTATGCAGATGATCTTAAGATCTACTCAGCAGTGAAGGAGACTACCGATTCTCAACAACTTCAATGTGCTCTCAATAAATTCTCTCTGTGGCTATCTCTGAATGGCTTGTCTGCTAACCCCTCGAAGTGCAAAGTTATCTCTTTCTCATCTTGCAGATCTCCACAACTAATGAATACGGAGTATAGTATTAACTCTGTGATCATCGAAAGGTGTGACCAAGTTAACGACTTAGGGATTCTCTTTTCCAGCAGTGCTAAATTCGATGCCCATGTCCTTAAAATCACCAGCAAAGCATTCAAAACACTGGGATTCATCAAACGGAACACATACAAGTTCAAAAACTACAGATATGCGGTTATCCTTTATAAAACTATTGTTCTGCCAATCCTTGAATTCAGTTCACCCATCTGGAATCCTCACACAAAGACTTTAACTAACAAAATTGAAGCAGTCCAAAAAAACTTTATCCGTTACCTTACGTACCGCAATCCTCTATTCTATCACTCAGTGTATTATGAATCGCTGTGTGATTACTTTCATCTAAGGCCTCTGTGCACTAGAAGAGTTACTGCTGACATCGCCCTTCTAGCCAAAGTAATCACTGGAATTTATGAAGCATCTGATATCCTGAGTAAAATAAACTTCAGTGCTCCTTGTAGACAAGTCAGGAACCTTACACCGTTTCGCCTTGACTCTGCCACCACGGACTTTATGAAGTTCAGTCCACTGAACAGAATCAGCAAATCAGCAAATGACTCTCGCATTGACTTCTTTGACAACTCCCAATCACTGATGAACTCCATCCACAAGTTTGCCTCTTCTCTTAAACTACAAAGTGACTAGCTCACATATAATTATTGTAGTTTATTATTATTTGTTATATTATTTTTCTATTCTCTAACGGATTAATTATTACTTGTTTTACCGGTAACTTAACTTAATACAATCCTCTTTTGTACATATGCTTTTATTGTTTGAATCTATATCAATGTTTATCGTCCTGTAGGATTTCACATTATTGTTATTATGTTTATTGATCTGATCTCAGATACACTGTTAATGGTTACCTGTTGTGTATCTTTTTATTAATAAAATAAAATAAAATAAAATATAGTGAAGGGTTCCACCGGGAATATTCCTTTGCTAGAAGTTAATCTGGAAGTTGAATAACAAGCCAGTCAGATAGCGCCCTGGCTTCTACTACTGCTGTGGTAATTTCCTTCAGTTTAACAGAGAACTGTTCTCGAAATCCCGAAATAAGACAGTACTGGAAGAGCTATACAGCAGAGATGCAGAGTTCAACTAAGAAGAGAGAGAGAGAGAGAGAGAGAGAGAGAGAGAGAGAGAGAGAGAGAGAGAGAGACATCATCGCACTCCGTGGAAGGAACCCGCACACAGGGATCCCACCGTGAAAGAGAAGGAAGGCAAGTCCTCTGAACTGTATTGTTTTGGAAATGGTATTTAGATTAAGTGGGAGATTATTTTAGAGTAAGGTTGAAGTTGTAAAGAAAATTGATATTGCTAAATGAAGAGAGATTACATGTAATTGTTAATATTAAGTTCGCGATTTATGGATTGCTGTTAAGAAGAGAGAATTGATATTGCTGATTAAGAGAAATATGAGTAAGTGATTAAGATTGAATTAGTTTAGTGTTTGCAGCTGTAGAGAGAGTTGATATTGTTAATTGAGAGAAATTTTATGGAAATGATAGCATGTATTAACAGATTAAGTCAGAAAAATGAATAGATTACATGTAAATGAATACCAGTTATGTATATACTTGTAAGTAGTTTTGTATGATAAATGACTTGTTTTATATTTGTGTCATTGCTCTTGAGAAACTGACAGTTCACATATAATATATATACTCGTGTGGGGGGGGGGAAATAGCTCCTGAAAATTCTCATTTTTTAGCGCAGTCGGCATTAAGGTAGCTTGTGGGCATTAGTGCTTGAGGGGAGCTCCTGTGCGAAAATCATAACAATGGCCACTGACGGCGATACTAAGGTACAGGGAAATAAAAATTAATAAATAAACAATCCCCCCCCCACAACTTGTATTTAGTTTCCTCACCAAGTCCCTTTCTTTCGTCCCTTCAGTCCCTTTCTTTCGTTAATTCGGATATACTGTAGTGCCATAAAAAGTCAAAAAGGAAATATTTTTTATTTTTGATAAAAAGGAAATAAGATTTTTTGAAGGTGAGGGAATAAGGGGGGGAATAACTGCAACTCGTCACTACAAAGCACCAACCCGCATAGAATCCAAAAGGACGTTTTCTGCCGCTAATTAAATATTGTATGTACCAAAATTTTAAACGATAAGAGTTTCTTAAGAGCTCACTTTATTCGGACAGGTAGTGTAGATGCTTATTTTTTTGTTTTTAGGATAACTGTATGTTTAATAATATTTGCTTAATATTATTAAACAAATTTAAATTTTTATTAATTATTAAACAAAAATAAATTTTTGTTTAATAATTCTGAACCGATAGTTAACGGTTCAGAAAGCCGGTAGTGCGTTTACTTATGGCAACGGTCACATTTTTAGTTGTGTTTTTTGTCAATCCACGAACGCAACTTACTCCCATCTCAAAAACTGCCTGGAGCGCATCTAAAGAAGTTTCACTACAATAACTCAACCCATCGACATAAAAATTTGCTACAACGATTCATAAAATATTCTAAGCAAGCAATGAATGTTTAAATGGGCCACACCCCCGTTCCAAATTTATAGTAATATTTCTGTAGGAAAAACTGGAATGAATGCTATGAAACCGGAATTGAACTTAGAGCTATCCCACTCCCAGAGACCAACAGAATATATGCGTACCAACAGAAAATTTGCTGGCAATCCGCATTTTTCTCCTTGTCGATTAATTCGAAACATGCTTTCATTTATGACGATTTTTTTTATGGGGATGGAGGAAGAAACGACGGCTGTGAGTGAAATCGTGGAACAGAACATAGGTTGAAAATTCAGCTTGGATCCGACTTGGTGGTGGGCGGAGGAGAAGGCTATGATTAATCTTAAAAGCTTTTCAGGGATCAACGAAACACGCTGAAAATGTGATATCGATTGAACTTCTTCTTAATTAAGTAATGTCTAAATATCCGATAACATACTTCCGTTAGAAGTTAGGAAATTAGCATTAGAATTAGTGGAGGCACATGATGCAAGGAAGCAAGTTTACACAGCATCAGCCAAAAAAAAAAGAAAAAAAGAAAAACAACCTTTATATTTCACTGATCCATTCATTCCAAATGTTTGTCTAGTTCTATCTTGAATTTATTTAAGCTATCAACTTCCACAACAACAGATGGAGTTTTGTTCCAGCAGTCAACTACCCGCTGGCTAAAGGCAAACTTCCGCACATCAATTCTACAACTGTCTTTCCTCAGTTCAAATCTATACCCCCTCAGGTTTGTAATCTGCGCAAGAGGAAGAATCCCGTCAGCATTGAGCCTGCTCAATCCATTCAAGACCTTATACACTTCAATCAGATCGCTCGCAGGTGCCTAGTCTCCAGAAGCTGAAATTTGCAGAACTTCAGCCTTTCTTCATAAGAGCACCCCTTTCTTCCCTTCACCAGTCTTGTTGCCCTTCTCTGTACTCATTCTAGCATCTCTACATCCTTCGTAAAATGAGGCTTGCAAACCAGTACGCAGTACTCAATGTGTGGCCTCTCCATTGCCTAATACAAGGGGATAATCACATCCTTATCCCTGCTCGCAAAATTCTTGTATATCATTTACCCCCGTGACCCCCTCTGGCAGCCTGTCTGCACTGATCAGAAAACTTCATATCTGACTGCACAATTACCCCCAGGTTTCTTTCATTCTCCACTACCCTGAGCGTAACACCACATGGTATATTTCTCTGCGGTTACTGCTACCCATATGCAGTACTTGGCATTTGTCAATGTTAAACTTCAGTTGCCACTTCTCCGCCCATCTACCCAGCTTTTCTAGATCCTGTTACAGCAGTATACTGTCATTACTGTTATTAACAACCCTGCCAACCTTTGTATCATCTGAAAACTTTGACATTAACCCTGATATACCTTCATCAATATCATTGATAAATACTGAAAACAACAATGGGCCCAAAACCGAGCCCTGGGGGACTTCACTAATAACATTAGTCCATGACGAGCAGTGTCGATTGATAACCACTCTCTGTCTTCTACCACTCAACCAACATTTTATCCATTGTAGCAACTTGCCCTTAATGCCATACTGTTCCACTTTGTACAGTAGTCTTCTATGTGCAACCGTATCAAAAGCTTTCCTGAAATCAAAGTACAGTACTGTATATGATATCAAAATTATTTTTTGCATCCGGTTCCTTTGTGACCACATCACTGTATCCAATCAAATTGGTCAGCCAAACTTGTCTGACCAATTTGCCCTTGACAAACCCATGCTCTGTCTGAATTATTACTGCTGTCTCGTCTAGATGATCCTACAATGCTTCTTTAACCAGTGACTCCATTATTTTCCCTGGAATAGAGGTCAAAGTAACAAAACTAATGTACTTAGTGCGTTACATTTCAGACGCATTTTATTTTTTTCTTAAAATGAATTGAATTTTTTTATAGCACAAATTTAGGGCTATAGCCTCAGGTTGAGAAAGAAGTTAAGTTAACTTACGTACAATTTAGTGTAACTACCTCATTTCTGCACGCAGTCAACTACTAAGTAGTTAAAATTGGCATAATTTAATCAACCGGCTTATAGGAGAAACCCTGGACAGCGCATACAATACACAAATCATTTAATCATCGTTGTGAAGGTATTCACAATATGAGATATACTTAAGTGATATCAATTTTAACACTTTTTTCAAGAAAAGGGTGAACAGAAAGTGGACATTGAAGAGTCCAAATGGATTAACAACTAATGAAATCGACTTCATCCTCACTAACAGAAGATATATTGTGAATGATGTTACCGTCCTGAATAAGGTAAATGTTGGAAGTGATCACAGAATGGTAAGATGTACACTTGATATAGATGTAGGAAAGGAAAGGAAAAAACTGACTCGAGTAAATAATACAAAGGTCTTTGAGATAACAGAGGAGGAGAAAAAGCAGTATGTACTGGAACTTAAGAACAAGTTTGAGTTTCTGCAGACTGCTCAGGACCAAGATATCGACGAGGAATATTACAACTTTCTGAAAGTGATAAAGCCCAAGAAACCTATAGGGAAACAGAAATCCAAAGGAAAAAAATTAGTCAAGAAACACTTGTCATGATGAACCGAAGACGACAAATGAAGAGCAAGAAAAACACTGACAGGGAGAAATTTGAGTATACTGAGTTATGCAAAGCCACTAGAAAGAGACTCAGAGAGGACATAAGAAAATTTAACACAAGAAAAGTAGAACAAGCATTAAGGGAAAACAAAGGATTTAAATCAGCAGCCATGAGCAGTAATACAGAAAGACAAATGATACTGAAACTGAAGAATAGCGATGGTGTACTTATAAACAGCAGAGAAGGCATAATTCAAATAGCAGAAGACTACTATAGAGAATTATACAAGGAGCGAGGGAATGATACCAGCAGTAGGGAAGATGGATTGCAAAGTAGCAACACATACGACATACCCGATATTCTTCCTGATGAGGTAGAACATGCATTGAAGAAAATGAAGAATCGGAAAGCCCCGGGAGAAGATGAAGTTACTGTAGAGTTGTTAAAATTGGGAGGAAGAGACATAACACAAAAACTGGCAAGGCTCTTCACAAAGTGCATTAGAAAAGGTGTGATGCCTAAGCAGTGGAATAATACAATCATAGTTTTGCTGCATAAGAAAGGAGATAAATCATAAATTGGAAATTATAGACCAATTAGCTTGTTATCCCACATCTACAAGTTGTTCACAAGGGTCATTACTAACAGATTAGAAGGAATACTTGATGAGAATCAACCGAAAGAGCAAGCTGGCTTTAGGACAGGATTCTCAACTACGGATCACCTTCACGTAATATCACAGCTAATGGAGAAAGCAAATGAATATAAAACACCATTATGCCTGGCATTTGTGGATTATGAAAAGGCATTTGACTCCATACAGCATAAGGCAATGTTTCGGGCACTGGAAAGACAAGGCATAGATACTCCATATATTATGATTTTGAAGAAAATATATGAGAGTGCTACATCCTTTATTAGACTAGACAAAGACAGTAGCAAATTTAAAATCGAGAAAGGAGTTCGACAAGGAGACACAATATCTCCGAAGCTGTTTACTGCTGCCCTTGAGGAAGCTTTCAGAAGATTAGACTGGTCGCAGAAATGAGTCAATGTGAACGGAGAGTACCTAAACCATTTACGATTTGCAGATGACATTGTGGTCATAAGCCACGATTCCAAAAAATTAGAGGAAAATCTTAATCAGTTATGCACAGTTAGTAAGGATTTTGGACTAAAGATGAATATGGCTAAAACAAAAGTAATGATGAACAAGTATGCCACGGAAAGGGAAATAATGATTGACGGAGCAGTAATTGAAAAGGTGGAGTCATATACTTATCTGGGACAAGTTATTAGCTGTAATAATGATAAATGGCTGGAAGTCAAGAGAAGAATAAATTTTGGATGGATAGCATTCAGGAAATATAGTCACATACTGAAGAGCAATATCCCAGTTTGTCTGAAACGTAAAATGATGAATCAATGTATACTCCCCACCATGACTTATGGAAGTGAAACTTGGGCACTCACCAAAAGAATGGAAGAGAAGCTGAGAACTACACAGCGAAGAATGGAACGAATTATATTGGGAATCAGACTGTTAGATAAGAAGAGAAACACGTGGATTAGGCAGCAAACTCAAGTAAAGGACATTCTTATCAAAACTAAAGAACTAAAATGGTCTTGGGCAGGACACGTAGCTCGAAGACATGATGACAGATGGACTAAGAAAATAACAGAATGGTACCCAAGAGGAGCTAGAAGAAAACCTGGAAGACAAAGGGGAGATGGATAGATGAAATTCATGAGTTTTTGGGTAGTAAATGGATGGCCAGTGCTCAAAACAGAAAGAACTGGAAAGTTGCTGGAGAGGCCTTCATCCTGCAGTGGCTTGAAAATGGCTGATGATGAAATATCGGTATCTTCTTATTAATTAATTATTAAGATTATAATTTTATAGAACACTTAATAAAACTATATTTTACGTTCTGTAACAGTGTAATAATTATTACGCTTTTCTCTGTTTTTTTTTAAGTCTCTTTTCTCTCTCTATATATATGTGGTATCGCTTCACAAGCGATACTACGTTCACAAGGCTTACCTAACAATAAATGCGAAGTGTACACGGACTGTTCAAAGCTAACAGTACTGCATTAAAACTACATTTGATTATAATTTTTTTTCCATACAAATTTGATATATATATATATATATATATATATATATATATATATATACAAATTTGTTATATATATATATATATATATATATATATATACACGGTGATTCACTACAAGTGCGACAAACTTGCAGGAGATGTAGGGGGCACAAAGACGAATCGGAATCACATAGCATTGCAGGGTCCGAAATGCCTTCGTCATGCAGTAGAGAACGTTGAACGGGAGGTCGCGTGAACAGCGATCCCGCCGGAAGTCAGCATTTGCGAACCGTTTCTGTTGAAGAAACCAAGTAGCAAAAGTGCTCCGGAGTGGATAATCCGCAGGCTTCGATGATTGGACGCGTTGCAGATGGCATGAACTCATTTGGTTTGTTGATAGTATCCTCCATACAGTGAATTGGGAAATACCCAATTGTTGGCCTATCGCTCGAGTACTCGTACTTGGATTGCCTTCTGCAAGACGTAGGACATTCTCCTCATTGTCTGGCGTCCCCGTCGTTCGCTCTCGATTCATGGTACCTCTCGTGAAACAACCAGTCTCACACATGCGAAAATCGTATGATGAGGAGCACGCCTGTGCCGGAAACGTTCCTGGTACAAGTGCAGAGCGTCCTCTGCGCTTGTACCAAGAACTTCCTCTACCGCATGACGAAGGCATTTCCGACCCTGCAATGCTATGTGATCCCGATTCGTCTTTGTGCCCCTTACACCTCCTGCAAGTTTGTCGCACTGGTAGTGAATCACCCTGTATATAAAAGGGAATAATAATTTCCGGATGTCTATTTGTCCGATGATTTTAATGAAATTTGGAATTGCTCAACAAATCCTTTTATATGAACAAAATATAAAATTGCGTAAAAATCCTCCAGTGGAAGTTCAGTTGTTACGTGCGGATAGACAGACGGACACGGTGAAGAAAATAGGCACTTATGTATATATACACGCCAAAAAATAGTAAAAAAATAATGCCTCATTCCTATACATCAGTTATAAATCGTTGTATGTATAAAATTAAGGTGCAGATGTTCTTAAGATTCACTGGTGTGTGTGTGTGTGTGTGTGTGTGTGTGTGTGTGTGTGTGTGTGTGTGTGTGTGTGTGTGTGTGTGTGTGTGTGTGTGTGTGTGTGTGTGTGTGTTCATTTAAAATTTTCTGTTTCATTCACGGAAGCCCTTTCTTTCCTCCTGCTTTTAGTATCCTGAAGGCTACTGAGCAATAGTTTCCAGCGTTCCTCCAATACGCGCATACTGCTTGAAGCATGTTCGAGTAAAAAAAAAAAAAAAAATACCTGTCTATAACAATAAAAGAAATCTACAACCAGCACTGTCTCCCGATATACAAGTGAAAGTTGTTTGTTAACTGTCGCCAAAATAAAGATAAGTCGAGTAACAAAACAATCAGGACCAGCTTTAAGTCTGCCATCCCCCAACCTCTAAAGACAGCTAAGACAACAACCTTTTATGGCTGATCTAGGCAGTGGTTAGTCTGCCAACAATAGTGGGTTATTATGTCGACCGAGGTTTCTAGCATTATCGAAGTCAAACATTACCTAACGGTGTCAGAAGCGAGCACGCCTTCAGAAACAAAATAAACAAACAAACAAAACGTAGCTTTCCGATTTTGTTTTATCTACTTTCTCTGTCACGTATTTCACGTATGGATAGCTGGTGAAACGGCAGCTCTCATGGCCAGGTGATTTATCATTTTTTTAAAATAATAGTTGTTATATGTAGGGTGATACGGAGTATCGTCCTAGACAAGCATTCATCTGTTTAACTCCATGAACGGAAGGAACGAATCTCTTCGACACCATTTAAATAAGTTTTTGAGTTTCTGAGCTGAGTTAACTTTGTACTCAGAGTTAATTGACCTCTGAAACATTTTACCATTCAGGTAGGTTGAATCCTAGTCGTTGAATATTTTTTCGTAAGCGTATTCTTTATATTTTATTTCAGTTTTCCAAGCGTGTGTCTTATATAAATTTTACAGTGCAATTTGCAATATGATTTTCTGTCATATATCAATAAAGCTTAAGTCCAGTTTCTATAATTATTTTCTATAATTTTGTTTCGTTATTCGTTTCAATATTCGAGAATAAACTGCGATATTATTGGGGGGGAATTTCGAATGTAAGCAGAACTAGAATTATTTAGGCTGACATACAGTGGAACGCTAATTACACATCAGTTCGTAATTAGTTAATTACTGATTAATAAATTCGGATAAGCAGTTTGATCGGATTATAATTTTTTTATTAAATTTTAATTTTGATTCCTCATTAAAAAAAAAAAAAAAAGTAGATGCCCTACTTCATATTTCACCGCATAACTGATAATATTAGCCCCGCGGCTTGAAATTGATGTCAACACGCTGGAACGCCGTCCCGGTTCGTTATATGCAACGATAATGTCATGTTTATATACTCATTAACTGCCTTTTGCATGCATTATCCTGACGAGCATTACATTTCGTTAAATTTATCTTAACATATTTTTATTTATTTCTTGGACTTTTCATCTCATTTCTTGTTATTGATTGATATTACTGACGTTTATCATGGATGTAACTGCCGGACAATGGGCGATTCAACACAAACCGTTCGTTCTATATTACACGTAAAGTATACAGCGTTTCAAAAGTATGTGCAAAAAATTCTGTAAAAATTTCATGGTTCAAAATAAGAAAAGAAAAGGTAAAAAAAAAAAAAAAAAAAAAACGACAACTCGATTCTGAACAGTTATGGAGCTATGGCTGATCAAATTTTAAAAAGTTAAATACGCACTTCGTTCCACTTCAGGTGCATTCGAATTTTATTTCTTAAATTAATTGAATTTTTTATTTTTTGTGATTAATAGAAGTGAAAATTTATCTTGTTATATTCTATATTTATATAATATTCACTGAAAATTTCTTAGTACTTTGTCATCAATACCCTGTGAAACGCAAGGCATATTTCAAACGGCGCTCTGAAAAAAAAAAAAAAAAATCATAATTTGCATTGCTTCAACTACAGCATACAGTATATGGATAGCCTATGGGACAGAAACATATATCAGAGGAACATATCGAGGAACTTTTATGGGCTTTTTTATCCCACTCCATAGCTGAACTCTTCGGTCTGAGGTGTGGATTCGCCTCCTTCCAGAATCTGGATTTTTCGTCCAGCAAAACAGGTAACCAGAGAACACACGCAATTTATGGACATAATACACATGGACAGATGAGAGCATTGTCGATTGGCCCTAATATGACAGTTTTATTTATTTTTTTAAAATTTTATTTATTTTTTTTTTACCATGGAATTTAAACAGGGCGATAAGCAGTGTTTCCAAATCCACGATCCAACGAACCCTGTTCTTTTTGGGCCTCGGATTAGGCGCCCGGCCAAGGTACCAATCATTACGGCCCACCCAACGCCAACAGGCGCCTCCGTAGCCAGATGGGAAGGAGCAGCAGTGCGTAGCACACTCTTCTTGATTAGACCGGGGTTCGAGCCCGTCACCCAAATACAGAGGATGCGGAAAGGTCAGGGAATGACCACCACATATCCTGGAGCAATATGGCCTTAGTTGCTAATGCTCCTAAAAACCAAATAACAAACAAACCAACGCCAACGACGCCAGACGTTTGCATGTGAACGGCGTCATTGGACCATTGACGACTGGAAAAAAGTTGCCTTTTCCAATGAATCACGTTTCTTGCTATAGAAAAACTGGGGAGAGCAATCACTCCGATGTCCTGTTCCAACAGAAACAGGCAAGTGGTAGCAGTGTTTTAGCATGGGAGTGTTTTTCTGGTATTCTCTTGGAGCACTTAGACCTCTGCTCTGAATAATAAAAAATTGCCTATTCATTGTCGTTGATCAGGTACATGCCTTCATAGTGACTGTCTTCTCAGACGGCACAGGTGTGTTCCGACATAGTATGTGTATGTTCCCTGTTTATGGCGGCCTCTAGGCATGTGCCTATCTCCACCTAATGTCTCTGTGAAGGAAGAATCTGTGAACTAAAATTAAAATAAAACTGCAAATTATGGGTTTAAAACAAAAAAAAACATGGGTGAGAAGATTTGGTTTTTGGTTATTTGGTTTTTTAGGAGCATTAGCAACTAAGGCCATATTGCTCCGGGGATATGCGGTGGTCATTTCCGCATCCTCCGTATTTGGTGGTCACGGGCTCGAACCCCCGTCTAATCAAGAAGCATGTGCTACGCACTGCTGCTCCTGCCCACCTGGCTACGGAGACGCCCAGGGTGAGAGAGAAAAAAAAAAAAAAAAAAAAATATATATATATATATATGAGTGAGAAGAAAAAAAAAAAAAAAAAACGTAGTGTTTATGTATGTCTTCTCGGATGGCACAGGTATGTTCTGACATTTATTATTATTTTTTTTTTTCATTTATTAACACACAACTGTATATACATTCTCAAGCTACTGTACGTATTAATCAATGTATATACAAGATTTATATACATACTCTTATATATGCTGTAGCCTTTCTGTCTTCTCGGATGGCACAGGTATGTTCTGACATTTATTATTATTTTTTTTTTTTCATTTATTAACACACAACTGTATATACATTCTCAAGATACTGTACTTATTAATCAATGTATATACAAGATTTATATACATACTCTTATATATGCTGTAGCCTTTCTGTACATTTGCTTGTGTGTGTCCTGATATGAAGGGTGGCTCCTGTGAGTAATGTTATGTCTCCAACTATTACTCCTGTAATAACAGGAGTAATAGTTGGAGACATAACTCACAGGAGTCACTCCACCTATTACTCACATGAGCTTATGTCTCCACCTATTACTCCTGTAATAGCTCAGAACCTCTGCAAAACTGGCCTGAAAAAAGAGTGTTATGTCAGGCCATTTTGCCACCAGGGACTAACCAACACCTGGATCAACCATTCTCTGTGTGTGCTATAATGCACAAATCCTGCACCTAGCGGATGTAGTGCTATACTGGTAGGTGCCAGCAATCCCGCCCTCAAGGCTGCCCAGACTTCGAGGCCAGCGAAAAAAAATAATAATAATAAAAATTCCAACTAGGAACAATGTATACTTGTTGAAACAAAAGCAACATTATACAATTATTTACATGTAAATAGCAAATACATACACACACTTAGAATGGCATTAACTTATAATGACACTTAGAAAACATTAACTTATAATGACACTTAGAAAACATTAACTTAACACTTAGAAAACATTAACTTAACACTTAGAAAACATTAACTTATAATGACACTTAGAAAACATTAACTTATAATGACACTTAGAAAACATTAACTTAACACTTAGAAAACATTAACTTAACACTTAGAAAACATTAACACTTAGAAAACATTAACACTTAGAAAACATTAACACTTAGATTAACATTATCTCCACTTAAGAGTCCATCCACAAATGCAAGCCTGCATTTGGGTATCCAGGAACGGAAGATCAACTCGCACTGTAAACCAGAAACATCTTATGAAGATGACAGTACACGAAGCGTTCTGTCGTAAAATGTGCAGCACTTCCATTAATTGGTATCCTGCAATAGATTTCTTAACTCCTATCTTCTTTTAAAAACTTTGGCTGAGAATTCCTGAAGCAAAGCAAAGATGTCCCACCTCTGAACCAAGAGAGGTAAATTATTCTCCGTGAGGTTTGGTAACCTATTTAGTAATTCCTGCCTGTCTGAAATATACAGTCCGCATTCAAGGATGACATGTCTCCAAGATTCAACCTCACTGCACGAACAGTAGGGGTCAGGTTCTAATCCTCTTTCAAATAGTTTGGCCCTTAAGCCATGTCTAGTGATTAAGTAACTCGTGGTCATGGTGGGAGCAAACCAAGAAGACACCCTCTTGTCCATTGTAAAGTTTACAGCTGGAATGAACCCTCTTGTAATTGTTCCATACTCACTCAGATCCGAACATTGCTGCCAGCAATTCACAAGCTCACCTCAAATTCTACGTTTTTCCTCCTTTATGTTATTATTTGGATTAGAGGTGATATTCAGTATTTGTAACTGCCATCCCTTCTTTAAGTTATATACAATACCTCCGAAAATAATGTGTAAATCCAAGGGGATGGTACCTGCAATAACCTGTAAGGCATTTGTTGACACTGTCCTGGGAGTGTTCATAACTGTAAGCAGAATTGTACGTTGCAGGGACAGAAGCTTAGCTTTAGTTGTAACCTTGGTAGCAGCCGAAAACCAAATACCAACACCATTAACTACAATGGAAAGAAATATCGTCTTGTAGTACAGTACCAGAGTTTTTTTTGGATAAACCCCATTCCTTCCGGGAAATTCTAACAACTGCAGCTACGAACTTTTTGATTTTTTCATTGATTTTAGTGACATGTACATGAAACCTGAGACGATCATCTAAAGTTAAACCCAAATACTTGGTATTCTGTATATATGGAATTTGAGTACCATATAGGGTTACCTTTGGCGGCCTTCCATAATCGAAGTGGTGTTTAAACACCATGAAATTGGTCTTGGTGACAGAAATCTTTAGTTTATTTAAACCCGCCCATGCCCCTAAATTATTCAAAACTGACTGATTTTTTTGTTCGAGAATTTGTTTTGATCCTCCCTACACTGCCACCACCAGGTCATCTGCATATGCAACTTTGATGAACTCATCGCTATCACTTCGTGAGCCACTGGTCGAGCATTGCATAATAGAAGAGAGGTCCCAAGACTGAACCCCAAGAGCATCCTCTTGAAACGGTATTCATGTATGATAAATGCTTTGCACATACTCTAATTTGTCGGTCCTTAAAGTAAGATCTAAGGACTTTGAACAGGTAGTCGTCACACTTTGCCATTTGCAGTGACCTGAGAGCACTCTCCCACCAGAGGGAATCTAAAGCGCCCTCAAAGTCACTAAAAACAGCAAGAACATATTTGCTGTTTGCCTCCTGAATGTAAGTCAGCAAGGTTGAGATTGCATCCTCAGTGGATCGTTCTTTTTTCAATCCGAACTGGCAATCAGAGGAGAGTTTATGTTCGGTAAATAATTTTAAAATCCTTGGCGCAATCATCCTTTCAAATAATTTGCCAAGATTGGCCAATAAAAAGATTGACCTGTATGCTCTGGGGTTTGTTTTTGGCTTTCCCGGTTTATGCAAGATTTTTAGGAGCGCAAGCTTCCATTCAAGATGGAAGCATAGCAAGCATTTATTAAATAAGTTTAATAAAGTCTCAGGGAAGAATTCATAAAATTTTTCAATCACTTGATTCTCAATGAGGTCAATGCCAGGACATTCTTTATGGTTCAATTTAGCTGCTGCAGCTCCTAGCTCAAGCATGTTAAAAATGGCAATTTCAGTTGTCCCCTTATATTCCCGATTAATGCGTCTAATTTCCGCTTGGTCAGGGCTGTCGATATACGGCAATTCCGGAAAGAGGCTACTCACTATCGCTTCGATTGTAGATTCCCAGTCCGAAGTTTCTCGATTCTCTCTAATTACCGTATTGTAAATTTCACAACACAAAAATTTATTTCTTGAGATCTTATAGATTATACCCCAAGGGTCAACATTTCCTGTTTTCTTCACCACACGTTGCCAACAGTTTTTCCTGCTATCAGCAATTGCTTTATGGTACCTCTTCCTCAAGTCTCTGTAATCATTTTTCAAAGCCTGAGTGTCTGCCTGCGATAGATGCCTATTCCTTTGGTATGCTTTTCGTACTTGTTGAGTTTGTTGTCTCAATTCAGCTAGTGCTGAAGACCACCATGGGGCAGAAGTTCTTCTTGTCTGTTTTCTTTTCGTCGACATATTCTTTTGCTGTTAAGGCGTTAATGATTACTTTGTCAACTCCATTAAAAATTGTGTTCAGATATTCACGAAACTTGGTCCAGTTCACCCTGTCCATCTGGAAACGCCTTAAATCCCTTATTGTTGTATCTACTTGTCTATCCTCCGGTAAAACCGTGAAGGTGATTGCTCGATGGTCACTATTAATTAAATACGGATTGACGTCCCAATCTTGCATCCTATCCACCAGATTAATGGAGGTTAATGTAGCATCTATATTAGATTCACCATTTGTCGTCGAGAATGTATACGGTTTATTAGGTAAGTTCTTTACACAGAGATTATGATCCAAGATCAGATCAACCAACTGCTCACCTCGAGCATCAGAAAAGCCGCTGTTCCAAAGTGTAGACTTAGCGTTGATATCACCTGTAATTAGTAAGTTGTTAGCTGAAAATCTGCTACATATCAAGTCTGTGTAAGGCTGGCTGAATATCTTCCGAGGGAGGAAAATACTGGGAAACCCAGATAAAACGACTGGTCCCTGGAAGAAACCAGTATACAAACTGTGGTAGCAGAACATTCACTTGAGATAGTTGTTATTACTAGTTCATTGTTAAAGATAATTATGGCGGCCTTGGGTCGATCGTCACTTGAGGCAATAACCCTTTCCGAAATTGGATATCCTATAACTTTATACGCTGAACCCCCTACCTGAGAAGAGTAATACGGTTCTTTCAAGCATACAGTATCAAACCCCAGATTATCAGCAGCTTTCCTAATCTCAACCGCCACGACACGAGATCTCTGCCCATTAATTTGAAGAAATTTTTTTTCGCCGTATTGCAGGTTAACACTTGTTGAATCAATTACCATTGTAATATTCATGTCTGGTTCTTCGGGTCTGTCAATTCAACAGCTTTAAGATACTCAGGGCATTTATTATCCCTAACCGAATGATTATAATCCCTACCTCTACGTTTACAATTAATGCACTGAGGTGGCTCCTCCTTGTGGATACAGTCAGCAAAAACATGGCCTCCACCTGAGCAGTGGCCACAAGATACAGCTTTATGGGAACAGAACTGCGCACTGTGACCATATCCCAGACATCTGAAGCATTTACTTACAACTGTAAACTTACGAAATCTATGTGACTTAAAACCTAGATAAATTTTGTCACTCTGAATCACGTATCCCATAAGGCGTGGGCTCAAACCAATAACCCAATTGGTCAGTCTGGTCCCGGTGCCAGAGTTAAATCTGAATGTAATATCATTCTTAACTTCCGCCTGGCTAAAACCAAAGTCTTTTAAATTTTTATTAATTAAATCCTCCAAAATATCCTCCTTTGAGTAGTCCTTCGAGTCACCGTAGATCAAAACTGTAGGATCAGACAATCTGGGTTTTTCCATTGACGATCCTGCTTCTTTTAATGCAGAAGCACTTGAAATCTTGGCATCATCAGGATTTGTTGTCTCTAACAACACCCCCTTGTTTCTCAAAAGACGTGCACCCTTGATTTCTATGTCCTTGTGATCTTTTTTAATCACTTCAGTAACTGCCTTCCTGACATCCTGACTAGACGCCAGGGACGATTCTGCTGAGGGCCTAAGTATCAGTATGTTTTTTTTCAGAATCAGAGACCCCACTTCCGGAATCCATCCTATCTGCACCAGCAATTGATCTGCCCGAAGAAGCTGTCACCTCCACTGAAGAAGTCAGCAGTGGAATCTCTGTTATTTCAGGAGTCTGTTTATTTCGCCTTGAACTACCACGAACAGTTTCCGCAAAAGTCTTATGAGGATGTAGATCACGTTGGATCTGTATCATCTTGTCCAAAAGACCTGCCCTGATTTCCAATTCAGATGCTTTGGTCTTAAGTCGTTCATTATCAATTGAGTCTATGGGATAATGGTATCTCTATTTTTTGAGATACCATTATCCCATAATGGTATCTAAAAAAAGATTTCAATGATATATGTATAAGCACTATGCAGTGCAATGTACGACTATGAAATCAATTACTCAGTGTGTAATATAATCTCGTGCAAATAATTCCCCAACCCCACGGTCCCAACGACCAAAAAATCACCTATGAACTCACCACAACTTTAACTTCTAGGAACACATATTTACACATAAGGGGGATTGTCAATGAACACATTAAATATCTCAAAAAGCAGGAGCACGATCACTTCACAAGATCCACACTGGACGACACAGCGCCCTTAGGATCGGTATGTTCTGACATCATTCATCATCATCTTCATCTTTGTTTCTGTTCTATGGTGGCCCCAAGACTCTCGTCCAAATCCACCTAGAACTATAATTAAACATGTACTCTATGAATATTACAGGTGGCCTAAACATTATATTCAGGCCACCTCACCACCAGGAAGCAATCGCCCCTGGGCAGCTGCTTCCTGGCGCCCGTCGCAGGCACGTTTTCCAACCGGGGTCTACTAAAACTCTCATTGTGTGAATTGGCACCAATCTCGCATCCAGGCTGCCCAATCCCGAGTGCCAGCAAAAAAATAAATAAATAAAATTAAATTTAAAAAATAATAAATAAAATAAAATAAAAAATAATAAAAAAATAAATAAAATAAAATAAAAAATAATAAAAAAATAAATAATAAAATAAATATATTAAAATAAATAAAAAATAATAAAAAAATAAATAATAAATAAAATAAATATATTAAAATAAATAAAAGAATAAAGTAAATAAATAAAATTAATAAAATTCAATTAAAATTAATAATAATAAATAAATAATTATAAATAAAAATAAAATAAGAAATAATCCTGTCGGGCATTACCCTGTCAGCATGTTCCGACAGGATAATGCCCCTGCCATGTTGCCGGTGGTGTTCGAGAGTGGTTCGCCGAACACAAAAGTGAAGTCCAGATGCTAATAATTGGCCGCCAAATTCTCTGGATATGAATCCCATAGAACATCTCTGCGATTACGCTGTTGATAGATCCTGCATTTGGCTCCTCCACCACGGACTATTGCAGTCTATGGACTCAGTCTTGACGATATGTTACAGTACACCTCCTACAATGCCTTCATGGGTAGCACAGTTGATAGAATCGCCGTCCCCCTCCCACACCGGGTATAAAAGACCTGAGTTCGAGTCCCGTCGATGACGTGAGGAATTTTTGTGGGCCTTTTTCACAACATGGCTGAGTTAGGTGATCTCAGGCGAGGCAGCAATCGACCACATAACACACACACAGTATACACGGAGCAATGCAGCTTTAGTCGCTGATGCTCCTAAAATCCTACTACTACTACTTTCTGCGGCACCTCCGTAGTCATGTGGGAAGGAGCAGCAGTGCGTAGCACACGCTTCTTGATTAGACCGCGGTTCGAGCCCATCACCACCAAATACGATGCGGAAAGGTCAGGGAATGACCACCGCATATCCCCGAGCAATATGGCCTTAGTTGCTAATGCTCCTAAAAAAAAACCGAACTACTTTCTGCAATGTTCAAAGGCCTTATAAAGTCCAGGTGGAAGCAAGAGGAGCACATACTCACTCTTGTTCGTGAGGAATTTTTGACATTTTTAAAAATATGTTATATATATCATATTTAAAAAATAATAAATTTTAGCCTTCATTACATAAGTTAACAATTTTTTAAACTATTTTTTGTAACGTTATAAAATAAGCTACTTTTGACAAACTGCTCCGCTGATCATGAAAATTATATGCACAAAGTTGTAGCACGAACAATGTTTTATTTTTATGCAAGATACTTGATCATACAAGCATTATTCACTACATTATCGCACATTATTAAAACAAAATCTTACAAAAGTAATTTAAAATTTCAATAAAATAAAACTTTTTCTCTTGCGTACTGTTTCACCTTCTCTTTGTCCATCATGATTGGACTCCAACTTTCTTAGTAGTGTTGCTCCATTATACTTATATCTGAGTGGAATCTTTCACCTTGTTCATCGCTAACAACATCCAAATGATCGGGGAAAAATCCAGATGGGAATATAGAAAGTGTATCTTAAGCGCTATCTGGCAAGCTTTCAAAAATTTTAAATTTTAAATTTTCATAGTTACGTAACAGTTCTTTCACCACTTCATTGTTTTCTGCGTTTTTTATATTACCTAAAACCTGTGAACTAAGGAAACCAAAGACTTTCATGAAGATAACTAAATGAGACTTTTTTTTTTTTTTTTTTTTAACTGCTGTCATGCAAAGGTTTAATTTGACGTAGTCCAACAAAGATCCTTCTTTGAGTTTCGCATCACTTAAGTTTGGGAAAATTTACTCCAAATAGTTAAAACAACCGCTTTCTTTGCGCAAAGGTCACACAAATTTTCATTATATTCAGTTTTGTAGTGCGAGCAAAAGAATTACCAAATGAAGATCCACTAGCCGAGTGGAGCATATCTGCCACTACTCTTCCTAGAAACGAATTTTGCTCTCACTGGATAGCCCTTAACGACATAATATTGTTCTATTGCTCGACTATCCCATAAGCAGAAGAATACTCAAAGAAGAAGAATAGCAAAGTAAAATTCCCACATCTGCCAACGACGTTCCTTATATTTAATTGCATTCAATGTTTGGGACATATTCTCCTTCCTTCAAGCAGAATGGCTACAGGTATTGAAAACGCTTTGTTTCTGTTATGTAATAGAACTGATTGATAAAAGAGTTGGAATTTCTGTTAAAGTCCCGATTCTTCCATCAATCCATCTATAACACACATACACACACACACACACACACACACGCGCGCGCACGAGAGAGAGAGAGAGAGAGTCCTGCACGCATCTGCCAACGACGTTCCTTATATTTAATTGCATTCAATGTTTGGGACATATTCTCCTTCCTTCAAGCAGAATGGCTACAGGTATTGAAAACGCTTTGTTTCTGTTATGTAATAGAACTGATTGATAAAAGAGTTGGAATTTCTGTTAAAGTCCCGATTCTTCCATCAATCCATCTATAACACACACACACGCGCGCACGAGAGAGAGAGAGAGAGAGTCCTGCACGCCATAAATATCAACAGTTTTTTCAGTCTTGATTCTGCAAGTCCTGCCTGTCGCTTTGATAGATTTAAATCACGTAGTACTCTTTGTTCAGTTTAGATGTGCAGTTCTTTGTAACTTGGTTCTTCCGTTGGGTCCTCGTTTTCTTAATCGGGAATGGGGCATTTTTTCCAGCTTGTTAGAGGTATATAAGTAGGAAAACCGTCTTCGTGAGGGGCTGGCTTCATTGCAGAAGCAACGATTGGATATTCTATTTTATTTTTTCAGCTTCTCGAAAAAGCCGTTGTAAAACAGAAAGGGCAATCTTTATTATGGCTGTTTGGTTCACTCCATACCGGTAACAGCATGCACTTCTTTTCTTTTCATTAAAACCTTTCAATATTTAGACTAAGGCGCATTTAGGGCTAGAGCCTCAAGCTGCGAACAAATTTAGACTATGTATATAAAGTGCTTAGCATCATAATACACAGCCATTTCTGAATAAACAGAAAATTTTTAAGGTGGCATCGTTTTAGGTTATATCTCATATTGTGAATGCCTTCACAACGAGTTGCCATGATATTGCACTACTTCGAATAAGTAACGCTTCACCTAAGGAGAAGACTAGTGTTACTTATTCTCAGATAGGTACCACCACCCAGACAGCACTGTTTCAGGGCTATTTGGCCCTTCGTCAGTGAGTGGGTAGGTACCCAAGTGATGCAATGATGGCAAAAACAGTTATGAAGTATAACTCCACAATATGAGAGATGCCTGATGGTGTATGATGTATTTAGACTAAGGCGCATTTAGGGCTAGAGCCTCAAGCTGCGAACAAATTTAGACTATGTATATAAAGTGCTTAGCATAACCTAAAACGATGCCACCTTAAAAATTTTCTGTTTATTCAGAAATGGCTGTGTATTATGATGCTAACCACTTTATATACATAGTCTAAATTTGTTCGCAGCTTGAGGCTCTAGCCCTAAATGCGCCTTAGTCTAAATACATCATACACCATCAGGCATCTCTCATATTGTGGAGCTATACTTCACAACTGTTTTTGCCATCATTGCATCACTTGGGTACCTACCCACTCACTGACGAAGGGCCAAATAGCCCTGAAACAGTGCTGCTAGGGGGAGCTTGATGATGTCCGGAGTTTCCGAGACTAGGTAACAACCGCCTTCTCCACTGGGGAAGCGTTGCCTATTCGAGGAGTTTATGAGTTTTTGAGTGGTGTGAGTTGAAGGAGTTACTGTCCCTTTCATTCTTCTACACTGTTTCTTTTCCTCTTCCACTCCTACTTTAACTTTCCCTCTACCTTTTTTGCTTTTCTAAGTCTAATAGGGACAAGTGGATATTCGAGTAGATATTCACATACATACATCAAATAGCCCTGAAACAGTGCTGTCTGGGTGGTGGTAACTATCTGAGAATAAGTAACACTAGTCTTCTCCTTAGGTGAAGCGTTACTTATTCGAAGTAGTGCAATATCATGGCAACTCGTTGTGAAGGCATTCACAATATGAGATATAACCTAAAACGATGCCACCTTAAAAATTTTCTGTTTATTCAGAAATGGCTGTGTATTATGATGCTAAGCACTTTATATACATAACCTTTCAATATTTAATCTATTCGATACCGCGATATATAGCATACGTGACTAACACGTGTCTTGACATTCCAAATGGCATGGAAAGTAGAAGTAATAAAGCATGCTTAACAGTTTTTGTTATTGATAGATGTTGTGAAGTTAAAATGCCCCATATATAACAAACTGGTTGATGAATTCACACAGTTGTGATATAAAAAAAAAAAAAAAAAAAAAAAATCGTAAAGGACACACAACTAGCCTCAAATGCGCATTGATGACAACCGACAATCAGCATGCACTAACCTGTTATAGAAATTACTCATAACAGATGATTCATAATTTCTCTCTCTCTCTCTCTCTCTCTCTCTCTCTCTCTCTCTCTCTCTCTCTCTCTCTCTCTCATCTTTCTCTTCTGCATCCCCTCTACTCCTATGTTTCCCCTATATTGAGTAAGCATTTCTTATTTTCTAACTGTATGAAAATCAGTTATTGTGTTTTACACTGTCACTTGCTCTAAAATATATTTGCCTAGATTGGTAATTCATTTATAAAGTTAAGTTTCCTTTTCTTATTCTTTTCCCACTAAGCATATTGCTTATTGTGCTTAGGATAGATTATCTTTCCATCTTCTTCTTAGTCTTCCCTACTTCGTTTGCCGTTTCAATTTCTTTAATATTTTTGTTCAGCTGTTTTTGTCCAAAGAAAAGGCTTCACGATCTTTCCTTTTGTCTAAAAAACTGCCAGTTCTTTCAAATTGATCCACTAATTTAAACACTGTTTGATTTGTTGGGCCCTTATACACGCGAAGTGCTGTCAGTGCCTTCTTTGAGCAGAAACAATTGAATTCCCAATTGTGTACTGTTCCTTATGCCGCCATTTTATTCACGTCATGTATTCATTGTTACCAACCAAATCTCCAAACCTCGTTCTACAGAGCCACGATGTTGTTGGTACGAAAAAGTTGAAGCTTACGATTCTACAAAGCAAAGAAATAGTGTAGTAAACAAACAATTACCTGTATTTGGAAAAAAAATACCTCTTAGAAATTTTTGTCGAGGTGTGCCAAATTTCATTAAAATCGGACCAATAAAATTCCGGCAATTATTATTTTTTATTTATTTATTTATTCTTTTCATACATATCACATAGGCTATTCTTATATCACATATTGTAGCTGAAGCACTATGTATTAAATTTGTTGCCATGTGCTGGCTGGAAGAATGAATAAGCAATATGGCGGCTGCGTAGAAACGAAATGTTCCGGTTTGCGCATAAAGGTTGTTTGCCTTTTTTTTTTTTTTTTTTTTTCCAAATCATGAATTATTGCCATTTGCTAGCGTGCCTGAAATGTAACTCACTGTGTATAAGAAACAACTTAATTTTTTTTTCTTGCTAAATTTAAAACCGTTTAACAACAATAAAGATTTTTTTTCTCTTTCACTTTGAATTATTTCACTTCCAGCGGACGTTTTATACAAATGTCCCGTATGGTCATATTAGAAGTCTGACGCTTAAAATAGTGATTACTATTAGAAAATCACCCACTGCCTCTCTACCCATAATTGTTTATCTCTTGATAATCTTTCACCTGAAAATCCCTTGATATCCACTGAATTTCAGGAACGATTGGCTCTTAGTTTAGCATTAAGTTTTAGGATATAGTAATAATAGTAATAGTAATAGAGGCATGTGATGCAAGAAAGCAAGCGTGTAAGCTTATGTAGAATCAGCCAAAAAAAAAAAAAAAAAAAATTCACACAACCATTCCCTCTAAAAGTTTGTTCAGTTCCTCCTTGAATTTATTTAAGCTATCAACTTCCACAACACCAGATGGAAGTTTGTTCCAGCAATTAACCACCCGCTGGCTAAAGGCAAATTTGCGCCATCTATTCTACAACTGTCTTTCCTCCATTTGAATTTATGCCCCCTTAGGTTCGTAATCTGACAAGCAGAAGAATCCTTATAATTCAGCGTGGCAACCCATTCAAGGCCTTATACACTGTGAAGTGATCAATCAGATCACCTCACAGGTGAATAGTCTCCAGCCGGTGCAATTTGCAGAATTTAAGCTTCTCTTGGTAAGAGGATCCCTTCATTCTCCTCACCAATCTTGTTGCCCTTCTCTGTACACGCTCAAGTAAATCTACATCCTTCCTAAAATGAGGCCTCCAGACCTGTACACAGTACTCAAGGCGTGGCCTGACCATTGCCTTTTACATAAGGATAATCACCTCCTTTTCCCTGCTAGAAAAATTCCTGTATATCATTGACAAAACCCCCATGACCTGCTCTTGCAACCTGTCTGCATTGCTCAGAAAACTTCATATCTGACTGCACAATTACTCACAGGGCTTTTTCATTTTCTATCACCCTAAGTGTAGTACCACACAGTCGGTACGTTCCTCTGGGGTTACTTCTACCCATATGTAGTACTTTGCATTTGTCAATCTTTCTCTTCTGCATCCCCTCTACTCCTATGTTTTCCCTATATTGAGTAAGCATTTCTTATTTTCTAACTGTATGAAAATCAGTTATTGTGTTTTACACTATCACTTGCTCTAAAATATATTTGCCTAGATTGGTAATTCATTTATAAAGTTAGTTACCTTTTCTTCTTCTTTTCCCAAGTTAGTTTCCTTTTCTTATTCTTTTCCCACTAAGCATACTTTCTAGAAAATTTGGGCAGCCCACTCCAACAAGATCTAGAAAATTTGGGCAGATGGGCTGCCCAAATTTTCTAGATCCTGCTGCAGTGGCACACTGCCATTACTGTCATTAACAACCCTGCCAACCTTTGTATCATCTGCAAACTTCGACACTAAGCCTGATATACCTTCATCAATAATTGATAAATATACAAGACAACAGTGGCCCAACACCGAACCCTGTTAGACTCCACTAATAACATTAGTCCACGAAGAGCAGAGTCCATTGATTACCACCCTCTGTCTTCCTCAACTCAACCACCCTTTTATCCATTGTAGCAACTTACCCTTAATACCATTTTGCTCCAATTTGTGCAGTAGTCTTCCATGCGCAACAGTCTCAAAAGCCTTCCTGAAATCCAAGTAGCTTGACGTAACCCAGTGGTCAGGAGCGAGAGTGCATAGTACGCGTTCCTTGAGTGGACCGGGGTTCAAGCCCGTGACTACTAAATACGATAAATATTTGTATTGACGATTTATTGTAAACTCTACTGACTTGGTTGTCTTGCCGGAGTATAAACAGAAAATTTATTTATATCAAAATTATTTTTTGCATCCAGTTCCTTTGTAACCACATCATAATATCCAATCAGATTTGTCTGATTATCAATGTACCTGAAAATTAAGGAATTTGCGGTTTGAAATTTTGTGATGCGGCTTGCGATATTCACGCAATAAATGCAGAAGTAAATTTTTTTTGTCGTTTGGAAACTTGGGAAAAGAGGTCCGTCACCCTACATTTTCGGCAGCAGCTAAATTTTTGCGGTCGTATTCCATTGGTTAAAGACTCGAACAACACTAGTCTTAGAACACTCGAGCAATACAATTACCTCCGCCGAACAGATTTGAGCAACAGTCGGATCACACGGTTTTCTAGCGTCCTCCTGGCTACGTCACACATCATGTGATATCTTCAATTCACTTACTTTTGTACGGGTTGTTGCTTAAGTCCAAACCTCTACTGTTGTAATAAAGTGGCTAGGTAGCTTTAACATATTTGACATTTTCATTCTCTAATACAATGTCTTGATATTTAAGCTCTTTTTATGTAAATGTTTTCGTTAAAAAAAAAAAAAAAACTTTGGGTAGAATGAGGGGGGAATGAGCTGATACTCAGGACTTACAAAGAGTAGTGATTTATTTTATATACGCTCATTCCGTTGGCCTAATTAACTCATGAATGAAAGAACTGCGCAGAAAATGTATTGCTATAAAAAATATAAATAAAAAAATAAGTGTCGTTTCCTTAGCTAACTGTAATCCGTTATATTTAACTTTTTAAATCTCGGCTAAGCAAAGTGACCTTGCTGTACCACGCCCCGTAATTCTCCAGGCTGACACTTATAAGGTGTGGTCTTAGTTTTATACAGTGGAACGCGCACACATGCTAGTTAGCGTTTAGCGAATTTCCACCATTAACTTTGCTTTAGTTAACGTGTACCTAAGATTTGCTTCTTGTTTTAAGAAAAGTTTTCTTAACACAAGAAGCAACACATTTTTCTAATAAATTTAGTTTTCTTGTATGTAACTCATTTTCTGAAAAACCTCGTTTTGTTACCTGTTCAGTACCTACATGACTGCTAATAAATGTATAAATTTGTTGTTGTGCCATTGTACAATCCGTGGAACGATCTTTTCACAGTACATAAAGAGAAAACAGAGAAGTTTTTGTTATTAAACAAGCACTTCTCTTCAGATGAGGGAATGCACTAAACACATTCTTTTTACCGGACGTTGAATAGTTTTTCCTTGCACTATACATTGTTTATATATATATATATAAGTGAGGAAATTAAGGAAAGTGAACGGGCTAGACATGACATAACGAAAATTGCATGACTGCTAGTATCTAGATTACAAGAAGAAAACTAATGAAATACTGTAGACTGCTGAAGGAAAGTGGCAAACTGCCGCGGGGCATTTCGTGGCTAATGTTATAAAGATTTCACCATACCAATTGTACTTCAAGAGATGGGGCACGGATGTCAAAACGAGATGCTGTCAGGGTGTGCGGAATGTTGCACAGCTCGTGCCACTAGTTTATTGTAACATATGGAAAGCAAAAGCAGATCAGCAAAACAACCCGTTCACACAGACGTAAAGAGGCCAACTGCTTCTTAGTTTCCTTATACAGCTAACCAATACAAATTAATGAATCAGTACACGATTCAGGAAATATCCCTATAAACAGGCATACCAAACACATATGGCCCCTTGTCACAATGTTTGCCAAAAAATAATAAGCATGGGAGAAATTTTGATTTTATATTTGTATTCATTTATTTATTTTACCGTAGAACTCATTTAAACGATATTATAATTGCATCTGGTGTATTGTAGCAGTTTGACAAGAATTACGAAAACTATACTATTATATGCGAAAACAGAGCTAAGCGTTTCATTCATCGTGGTTTTTGTTCTACTATATTTAAGAGCCATTAAAAGCAATTATTATGTATATGAAAATATCTAGTTTGCCTCGGTATCAGAATGAAAAACCGAATGAAAAATTCGCTTGAAAGTAGGCAAGTGTAAAACGCAAATGCGGGTCCGCGGAATGTCAGATCGATCAATCTGACATCCGTGCTCTCAAAGAATGAAAGAAAATATACATGCAAGGGGGGTTTTGTGTATTTTAAAATATTTAGAACTCACTCTCGTCTGCAAAGTTCGAAGTAAATTGTTCTTCCCAGAAATATCAATAATCCATCAAAGTAAACAATATTGTCATCTATAAATAATTTTAATAACTAACTTTTAATTTTTAGAACTTCAGTTCTAAGACTGAAGTTGCTTTTCTCAACCGGCGATATGAATCTGAAGATATGGGATCCTCTGTTTGTATTATTGAGATCTAATGAGGAGCTGTGGGGACGGGGTTTCTTACTATTTATTTTATTTATTTATCTGGTTAAGTGTCGTTATACCCCGTGCTTTGGAACCCAATTTTGGTAGTTGTGTATTATTTTTGATTTAAGTACAACTGGTTCCTCACCCTTCCAAAGCTCACAAGCTACCTGACTGCTATATTTATTCTTTCTGTCACAGAAGATTCCGGGCACTGAGAATATATTTATTCTCCTTGTACAGGTTTGGACTTAGTGCAAGTTTTTTTTTTTTTTTTTTTGAGGACAGTGTATATTTCTCTTAGAATAATGAAGCACTTATTTAAATTTCTAAACATAACAAAGGTTTATTTCCATATCAAAATTTGCACAGTAATATCTCATTTAATGTTAAAAAATATTATCCCCACCTTTCCGAAATTGTACAACCTACTCTTAATTAAGGTTAACTTCAGGATCAATAAAACTTCCTTCTACCTCATTTTTACAATTTTTTATACATATCTTTAATTATACCATTTAGTTAAAAGTTATAATCGCCCCTTCCCTTCTGCAAATTGTACGGCACTACTTTTAATTAAAGTGAACTACAGGAACAATAAAAACTTTCCTTCTACCTCCTTTACACATATTCATCATACATTTTATCAATTAATCTAAATTTTCTTTCAAATATTTTTGTACACAACACCTTTCCTCTAACAATCTCAGACTATAAAACTCTGAAAACAATCCTTTTACCCTTACAAAATACTGCTCCACTAGCCAATTATCAATCAAATATCTACCCCTTTGTTTTTTTTCACAAACATATACAACTTTTTTTTTTTTTTTGTTGTTGGCCCATCTGCTTCTGTGGCCATAATGCACCTCCCCAGGTTTTTGCATTTTACTCTGATCCAAGCTTGAGGCGGGATTCGAACCCGCGCCCTGTGGGTTGCCAGGCAGGCACTTCACCCACCTGGCTAGCTCGGTCGGCATATACAACTTAGGGATACATATATTCTCCCTAGAGCACTTATGCAACATAATCTTGATTCTCTCTCTCTCTCTCTCTCTCTCTCTCTCTCTCTCTCTCTCTCTCTCTCTCTCTCTCTCTCTCTCTCTCCTGAGCGTATTCTAACAATTAATCTTTATAATTGTGCCCTTTCTTTATTTCGCAGCCACCGGTAGATTGATCCTCCTCTGTAGCCGTCTTTCTTGTACCTGGCTTACAGATTTTTCAAGCATTTCTTTCCTAGATTCTGCTTTCGAGAAATCAATGGGCGATGGTCTGCATCCATTTATTTGCTTAATGCGATGAGGCTTGGACTTCTTAAGCATTCTGCAGGCCATTCATCAGACACACTTCTCATTTTTAGCGACTATCTACACTCCTCCCACCTTCACATCAAACACAGACATTTCTACTTGACCGTTCTTTCAGACACGACGTTACAACATTATTTTTCAGATATTCACAAACCAAATTTTTTTTTCAACGACACACTTTCTCCCCGTGCTCCTGCTTTTTGTTTCCATCTTCTTAACCAATCACAATCATCTTCTCTTCCAGCCTCTTTACTGTAATTCATTCTTCATCTGAAATCTTTGTTTCCTCCATGTGCTGTATGGCTGGGCATCTTTCTCCCCTAAGTACAACGGTTGCGGACCCCCTGCCTTCTGGAACGTTTTCCTTAACTGTATTTCCCTTAATCAAGTTTGTTCCATTCATAGTCAGAACCAGATGCCCTTCTGTTTCTCAAATGCATTCTAGGGGGGAAATTTCATTGTATATACCAGAAGCCTAAATTATTTTCCCTTACTCTACACATGCATAGAGTTAATGGCTAATTTGAGCGGTGACTTTATTCCTTTCCCAACATATCTTTCCTGCCATCGCCTGCATTCCGAACCATTATTGTTAGAAATCAAACTTGCCATCCATTGTCATCTTCCAATTGTTCTGTACTTGCTCACATTGGCATAACTAATCAGTAATCTGCTTCAGATGAATATCTGTAGGGATTTAGATGCAAAAGCACAAATTCAACCTTCCTCGCACTAGTGCGAGGAAGGTTGAATTTGCAACCGATTCCACTGTTTGATAGACGTTCTGTTTGTACTCCAACACGACAACATAAGGCAGATAGGATTTACAGCTCTGACAAGAATAAAATCATCAACCGCAGTTTAGTAATCATGTGAGTTAGAACCACAACCAAAGGTTTTACTAGTGCATTTCCACGCTGACTGCTCAGGTCAGGCCAGTAATTCTTCTGTTTATGCGCCAATACAGTCATATAAGGTCAGAGGAGTTCAAAGATAAAGAATATCAAAATGTCATCGTATTTAGAGGTCATGTGGGCTCGAACCACTGTCAGCTCAATCGCGTGCACTGCTGTACTACTTAGCAGGCTCTGCTACGCTTAGGCAAACATGACACTTACGTAAGCAATGCTATCTGGCATTATGGACGAGGAAAAACAAACATGGTTTGTGTTAATACCATCAAAAAGTCACCCTCATCTACAGTTGTCGTTCGATGTAGGAGCAGGGAGGGAGACTAGATTAGGACCCGACGTTACCATTGCAGGCTATCACTTTCACTCTTATAACCGACGTACTTGCGACGATTGAATTGCAGGATTCAGTACACTTTATCGATGATGAACTTTTTAATGGTTCACATCCATGTTTACAATATTCAATTATTTTAGCTATTAAAAAAATAATTAAACTTTCTACACTGTTTTAGTCGTCTTCGCTTATGCTTAAAGCGCCTGTTGCCTTTACCACAACTGTCCATCCACTCGACTCTTTGTGGACGGATTTTCATGAAATTTATATTTAGCTATTTTAGACAGATTTGTCGAGACATCCCAAATTTAATTAAAATCGAACAAATAGAAATCCGGCAATTATTAGGCATTGACTTCTATCATGTATAGACGAAAAAAGACTAGTATCAACACTGTTAAAATGATTGTAGGATAAATCTCTGCCCCATCATTTTGGAAAGTGGCCTCTGGAGAATCCTAGAAGCGCCCTGAGGGCCATGCAATGTGCTCGTGCCTGAGTCGTTTACATTTTTCGGATCATTTTCTGCCCTTTCAGATGCCACGAAGTTCAAGCATTGGATGTGGACCATAAAAAGTTCGTCATCGATGAAACGTACTGAAGGCGCATTTTTTCAGTTCAATTTTTGCAAGCCTGCCGGTTATAAACATGAAAGTGATATCCTCCTTATGGTGTCCCCAGGTCCCAATCTATTCTCCCCCCTTTCTCAGACCGAACAAGAACTGTAGCTAACAGTGACTTTTGATGATCATAATATGGAGCCATAATACTTTTTTTTTCTTCTATCTGTGATGCCTGATAACACTGACTGGGCAACATACCATATCGCAATCGGTTTCTTGTTCTTTTGTAATGGTTTGCTATTTTGTATATTTATTCTTAATGTTGTGTTTTGTAAATTATATTTTTATCTTCAATGCAAATTTAAATTCTATTACTACATATTCTTCCATACTACAGTATTTTATTAAATATATACATTAAAATACTGTGGTATGGAATCATTATGTGGTACCAATCAGATGACATCACAGGGCTTGAACTACAGGAACTGTCAGGAAGTGATCATACAATTGTCAGTTGGAAGATGAAGAAAGATGTTGGAGTAATTAAAGATAAAGGCATGGGTTTTAACTTCAGAAGACAGTTAACTTCAGAAGAGACTTTGACAGTTTAAGGGGCTGTATGGCATTTATGAATTGGGTGGATTGCTGAGGGAGGCGAATACATTTTAATTATGGAAAACTTTTAAAGCAAAAATCACAGAAGCCACGAAAGCATACATACCATTAAGAGAATATTGCAATAGGAGAGTGCCGAAATGGAAGACTGCAGAACTGAAGGGTCAAATAGGCATAAAAATTTAGGGTGGGATAGTTACAGAACGATGAAAAGTACTGTGGCCTACAACAAAGAAATTATTATTATGTTAGGATAATTGATTACATATACCCATTTATGTATTTTGTCTGTAAATTGTGTGCGTTCCCTGGTCGATTTTGCCTGTTTTGCTGGACGAAAAACCCCAGTTTCTGGAGAAAAAGCCTTGCTATCTACGCCTGAGACCGACTAACTCAGCCACGGAGTGAAAAAAGCCCATTAAAGTTCCTCGCGTCATCGACGGGATTCGGATCCGGGCCTTTTCCACCCGGTCTTGGGAAGACGGTGACGATACCATTGTGCTATCGTGCAGACTCAAAAGTTTATCTGTAATACACTGCTTGACAAAATTAGCAGAACAAAATGTATTAATGAATATTTTATTGTGAACAGTGTCACCGAAGGCGAATAGTTGATATAATAGGCATCCTTGCATGCAAATTCCGAGTATCCAATAGAAATCGACCTATCACCTCACAGAGCCGCACATTATGCAAATTATTCATGCCTATAAAAATACGGGTTACGACCACTTCACTTCATTCCGTTTTTGGCCTGCTCATTGGAATAGCCATATCTCCAGTACTCAGGATGGTAAGTCATCGTTGTTTAGATGATTCTTTCGGATGGCGGGCCGTTGGACGATTTGAAGCCGAGCAGTCGCAGGCGGAGGTGGCACGTTGGCTTACTGTCTCACGCAGTGTTGCCTCGGCATTATAGAAGCGGTTTCGGGAGACAGAAACCATTACAAGAAGAGCTGGCCAAGGTCACCCGAGGGCTGCGTCAGCCAGAACAAACCGCTATCTGGCTCTAACAGTAAGACGGAATCCTACGATGTCCTATCATCAACTGTCTCTTGCGGTTGCAGCGGCCACAGGTGAAAATATTTCCAACCGGACTGTGTAAGAAGGCTCAATTCAAGTGGACACTATGCAAGGAAGACGGCGATTTGTATTCCATTAACCCCAAACCACTACAGAGCTCGTCAAAATGTGCGATTTGGAGCCCTGAAAAATGGGGTACAATTCTGATATCTGGTGAATCCCGTTTTAGCCTACAAACAGATTCTAGACGTTATTTCATCTGGAGACAACGAGGTATGCAGTACCATCCCTCCGACATCAGAGAAAGGGACACTTAACCGTGGAGGCGGTGTTCTCGTGTAAGGCTGAATAATGATCATCTGTCGCATCCCTCTTCATGTTTTTGATAGGTATACCGTAACGCTGAGAGCCAACTCCTCTGTCACTTAGTGAACTAAAGTATGCGCTGGTGGAAGAATGGGATTTATTGTCACAGAATCTTAAAGACACCCGTATATCGAGCATTGTTCACCGCTGTCAGTCCTGATTAGCCACTGGAGGGAATCATATGCCGTACTGATGCCAGTGACCTTTTTTCGAGCGTATTGTATCGACTTCTGTAATGACCTTTTTGTTAATTCTTATACAACCTCTATAAATGTCCCTTACACCTGTCGAAGTTTCTCGCCGTCTCCTCTCCTCATTTCATCGTTATTCTATGGTACATTCCAAATTTTGTCCTGCTTCATCGCAAGCTGCACGAGTTACACCACGTTTTTTATGTTTCTGTTAATTTTGTTGATCAGTGTAGTACCACAAATAAGGTTAGAGAGGCCAAGGCTGCATATGAGAAAGCATTGGCTAAGGTAGCATAGAATGGGGACAAAGAATTTTTCATGTATGTGAATACAAGACGTAAGCTAGTCAGATCGGACCCTTGTACACTGGGTGTTGGAAATTCTTAGATAACCAAGCTGATACTGCGGATGAATTGAATAGGTCTTTGTGTCAGTCTTTACTGAAGAAAGACTCTTCATATGGGAAGAGACTGTACAAGTGAGGCTGAGCCGTATGAAATTAGTGATGTCGTAATGGCAGATGATTGTTTATTAGAAAAACTTTTGAACATAAAGGCAAGTAAGACCTTCGGAGTTCATGGCATATACCAGTTAGTTTTAAGGGAGACCTCCGGGGAGTGTATTGAACCATTGAGGTTAATTATGAAAGGGATCTTTGGTCTCGGGGGAGATTCCTTTGGATTAGAGAAGTTCCAACGTGTCGCCAATGCATAAGGCAGTTCTAAGACTGAAGTTGAATACAGACCGGTTAGTCTGACCTCAGTTGTAGAAAAAATCTTAGCGGCAATGATTAAGAGTGCAATCCAGGCATATTTAGACAGATATGACATTCTGAAGGACAGAAACACAACATGGTTTTTTTAAGGGAAAATCATGTTTAACTAACTTAGTAGGCTATTTTGACGCAGTAACTCGTGAGCTGGATGTAGGGAACAATATCGATAGATTGTTTATTTGAATTTTAAGAAAGCATTCGACTCGGTCTCTCACGAGAGGTTACTGTATAAGCTTGAACAGGTTGAAATTACTGGTAAGATTCTAAGATGGATTGCTGGGTGGCTGCAAGACAGAAGGCGAGGGTTGTGATTAGTGGATATTCTTCAGGTTATTGTAACGTCAGGAGTGGGGTTCCACAAAGATCATTTCTTGGACCACTGTTGTTTCTCATTTTCATAATGACATCGATGAAGGGATAGAAGGCGTGATTTCAAAATTTGTGGACGGCGTAAAGATTGGCAGAGTCGTTAATGATCACTGTCATGCAGTGCTCCTTCAGGATGACAATAATAATAATACAATACAAATTTATTTATCATTTGAATTTGTTTACAATACAAGAACCCGTTAAGAAAAGTAAATTTCTTGACAACAAGTTGCAATTCATCAGTTAAATCAGTTTTTGCATACAGAATTGTTGTCTAAAAGAAAAGACAATGAAGTCATTACACATAGTACATTCCACTTGTAAACAGAGGTAGTGATTGATCCGTATTGAAAATCTATTCTACTGTATCATTGAGTATCAAAAATTTTCTTACTAGGAATTTTAATTTGGAGATTGAATAACTTCTCCTGAGCCTGAAATCAACGCTTGCCAACAAGTTATTTAATATGTTCATTGTATGCCTATCTCCAAATCTATTTAGTACCCTAGGGTGATGCAAAACAACTGCTTTTGGATTCCTTAAGTTATGTGAAACATTCCTTTGAAAATTCAACTCTTCATAAATAGTGTTAAGATTTTTAAAAAATAAATTTGACTTCAGTTTTTGAATTGGATATAGTATTTTGTATTTTAACAAAAATTGCCTTCTCTTATTCAGATCATTCCAAGAGTTTGGCTCCCTTAACAGTTTCAGAATATTGTTTAGTAAATTGTTTATAACCCTTATTTAGTTATAATTAAGTTGGGAGTCCACTAATGCATAATATAAGGTGACTTGTGTTCTTTGATTTCTTTTATTTTTAATATAATAAAAGATGTACACATAAAATCTCATTTTTAGTTAATTTGTTATTTGCATTGCCCAACTTAGATTATAGTCTATCCATAACCCAAGGTAACAGTGATTTGAAACTTCTTCAACTGTTAGACAATTGCAATTCTGGAAGTTCTATTCATGTTTATGTAATTTAATAGAGGGATGAATGTCCAGGGTTTGGTGAGGGGGTCTAATTACCAAGAATTTGGTTTTTTAAAACTGAGTGCTAATTTATTGTCATGCAACCAATTTTGTAAATGTATTACATCCTGCTGTAAATCTAATGTCAGTTTTGTAAGGTTCTTTCCAATTGTATATAAGATTAAATCATCCGCATAAATTTTTAAAAAGGAGTTCTTAATTACTTCGAATATGTCATTTATATAGATGTTGAAGATGATTGGCCCTGCATGGGTGCCCTGTGGTACTCCTCTCTTTATATTGTATGATTTTCCCTTTGTATTCTCTACTTCAACTGTGATTTTTCTTTTGGTTAAATAAGATGTTAGGAGTTGATTGACTGTTCCCCTTATGCCATATTTCAGTAATTTCTGTTTCAAGATTGAGATATCAATTAAGTCATATGCTTTGGTCAAATCTATAAATAAGATCATTATGAAGTTATTGTTGTTCAAATGTAAGTTAAGAGTCTACTAAACTCTCTAATAATGTCTGTGTGCTCTTACCCTTCTGATATGAGAATATAGAGTTATTTAACAGTCCATATTGATGTAGATATTTACTTATATGGGTAAATATATAATTTTCTATTATCTTATTTGTAACTGACTGTATTGTTATTGGTCTATAATTACAAAAGTCATCAGGTGGTCCCTTTTTATATATAGGGATTATTTTAAAAGAAAGTAAGTTTGTAGGATAGACTCTTGATGCCATCATCCGTGCTATAAGCTCCACCAAGAGAACAGTGAACTGTTCTTTATTTATCTTTACTTCGGTTGCTGTAATACAGTCAAGTCCGTAAGATTTCTTGTTCTTTAACTGTTCTATGATCTTGAGAATCTCCTGTGGAGCAAAGAATACACAGGAGTTCACTACCTGAGGAAGGTAGTGAACAGGTTTATTGACAGGTATATAGGTTTAATAATAATAATTATTATTATTGCTCTTATATTATTTCTCTCTGATTGGGGGTTCTACCTCATGATGGGTATTGCTACCAAGTACACAGGGTGGTTGTTGTTATGTCTGGTGTTACTGTTGGTCTAGGAACTCTCTGACTATCCTACAGATGTTCAGGATTGCGACTTTCTGGAGTTCCTTGTAGGCGTTCGCTGGGAGACCTATTGCTGCTAGGCTGTTATGTAAGGTCTTTGGCACCATACATGTAGATCGGGATGGTCGTGACTTGTTGCATATGCCACATCTCTTTGATCTCCTGTCTTAGGTTCGTGCATTTCCTGATTATTATTTATTAATTAATTTATAGATGAGAGGCCGATTTTGTAAGTTTTTGGCAACATCCTTATTTTGTCAATTTTGTAATTATTTATTTCTTATTATGCATATTTTATTAATCTTCTATCACTCTCTAACTCCCTCACTTTCTTTATTTATTAATTTATTGATAAGAAGATAACTATATTTACTTTCACTTCTGTTAATCACAGAAAAAAAAGCAATTAATTTAAGGAAAAAAAATTCGAACGCGCCTGAAATTGATACGCACCTCGTACATTAGCCAGTTTGTTAATTGCGTTCATTGCAATATAACCTTTGATGGTTAGAAGTTTAGGAAAGCTGCATGTGAATTACCCTATACATAAATGTCACATCATATATTTTTTCGAGTTTGTTTATAAATGTAAGTTTTTGTATAATTTTAAAAATCAGAGTGGCTATACAGTTACAGCCATTAAAACGTGTTATGTTTTAGATAACATTACGTACACATACGGGTGTTGCTCAAAACATTTATAAATTAACATTGCTGTATCATTGAAAAAAACCTGTTTATGCAACCATGTGCAATGGTATCACTATACTAACATTTTTTGAAATGTAAACATCTTTGGCGGCACCTACTAAATTTCGGACGGCAGTAAAATCAATTTGTCAAGATTTTGCGACGCGGAAAATTACATAATTTTACGTCATTTCCGTTTCATAACAAAGAAAAACGGAGTCGGGAGAGGAGATCGCGCTAAGTATCATGGGAGGTGATCTTGGATGTACTCAGAGCTCTAATAAACTAGCTGGTGGCGGAAAAACGTTTATGATTCGGGGCATACCACTTAGATGGCTTTGGGTTAACCATTACAACCCGTGGCAGAAACCTTTTGGTAACCGGAGAAATGGATATCTTACAAAATTTAAAGTAAAATGAAGCATTTAAAGCAAAGGATCATGGGAGCAAATGATCATGGGAGGTGATCTTGGATGTATGATTAGAATATGTATTCTTTGACTATTTATCTATTTATATTCATACATGTAACATTTATGTATTCTTAATATTCATTAATGTAATATTGTAAAAATACTATGTCTATTAAACTGAGACAATCTCTTAAATGTTACGCTCCTTGTATATTAGCAAGAAACCCCATGGCTTTGAATGTCGTTTCCGGGGCAAGGTGTACACCTTAATCTGATTTGAATAAATAAAAATAAAATAAACGTCGCTATACTCTGTTTTCAGTATGGCGAAAATTTCACCTGAATTCACGTGTTTCTTCAGCAGTTGTGCACTACGTAATAAAACCTGACCCTTGAGTACCGATTGAACTAATCTTGCTACTCTTACTATAGATAATGGTTGGCTCTCCATCCGATGATTTGTATACCTATCTTTCTTATATGTCGTTAATAAAATTAATTAATACAGGAAATGCATCGCCAAGGACCCTGGAATGATAGATAATACATGTCGACGATGCCAACTAGCCATAGAAATAATTCAGCACATCACCGCGGGATGTATGATGATCACCCGGACGGAGTACGCTCAAAGACATGACCGGATCACTAGGATAATACATGAGAAGCTAGCGAAAAAATACCAGTTGATTAAAGAAAGTGTACCTTATAACAGGTACACTTTCTTTAATCTTCAGGCCGTACTAGAGATTCCTACTCACAAACTAATGGGACCGCGCCATTATAACCGACAAGACGATCCCGCACAACAGACCAAACATAGCCCTCATCTATAAGAAGGAAATGGCTACTTACCTGATCGACATAGCGGTACCCAAACACCAGCAACTGCAACCTTCAGAAAACCTACGAGGCAAATATCAGGAAGTACATATATATAAGACAGGAAGTCAAAGAAATGTGGCATATGGAAGAAGTAATGACCATCCCGATCACTGTGTCAAAGGGCGCCCATAAGAACCTAGCAGCAATAGGCGTCCATCAGAACCTAGCAGCAATAGGCGTCCCAGAGAACATTTACATGGAACTCCAGAAAGCCGCAATTTTTAACACCTGTAGGATAGTCAGAGAGTTCCTCGACCAACAGTGTTAATAACAATAATAATGAGAACCGGACACAACCAACCACTCTATGTACTTGGTAACAGTTCGTGTCACGGGCTGGAAAAAATCCCATAAGATGAAAAAGTCACGATAATAATAATAATAAATTCTGATTCGTATTTGAATTAACATCGTATATATATATATATAAGAAATTTGTATATAACATGCATTGGACAGCTTTGGCTTTTGTATATCTTTTTCGTTCAGCTTCTGTCCTTGTTTATTTAATAATTTGTTTCTTCGTTCTTTTTCCATTCTGCCTCTATTTTACTTATTATATAATATGGTACTCCGGCACCACCACCAGGTTATAAGAGTTTACAATAAATCATGAATACAATTTATCAGTGATGAGCTTGAACCAGAACCTGTGCTACTGCGCTCTCGCTCCTGACCATTCGACTATTTGAAAAAGAGCACTGAGCTCATGAGAGAGAGAGAGAGAGAGAGAGAGAGAGAGAGAGAGAGAGAGGAAAAGAAATGAAGCGAATAAAGAAAGGTCACTAAGCTCACAGGGACAGGAAACTGCAAGCAGTTTACCTTCGTTATATACACCTCCAGCATTCCCCTTCTAGCCGAACAAGTGCTGTAACATTTCGTGGGTCGGTCGTTTGTGGTCCCGTTTCTCTCCTTTCTATACTACTAAAAAAAAAAAAATTCTATCGGCAGTTGTAACCATATGGTGTGGAACAACTGTCACTGAGTTATATGTCTGACTCCGAAGCTTCAGATAACTTATGTTAATCGTGATGAAAATTTATCATGCCGGAAAGTTCTCTTTTCAGGGGAAAAGAAAAGATTGCAAAGAACCTCGGTCAATTTTGATACACGTTATTCTGGAAAAGATTTACATCCGTTATTCTGGAAAAGATTTACAATCAGCCTGCTTTAAAGGAATTTAAATTTACTGCCTGGTGGTTAAATAAAAAATAAAGAAATCAGCTCCTCATCGCATTTTTACTGTTTTTTCACTACCAGTATATATCCATGTGCACAGTAAGAAAATTATACAATGCTTAAGAGCTGTGCAAAATCCCGTCTTTCTGTTTATATGACTATGTATGCATCGCTTTTCTTAACGTAAATTATTTTTTCAGCATGGGTCTTCAAGCAAAATATTTGCCAGTTCTAGCGTTGCAATGAAAGCATAACTCCATTTGTTTTTATCATTTCCTTGAGGAGTGAGAAGTAATCTCTGTGAACGTTTTCTGTAATCGAACACCGAACAATTAGATATAGAAAGTGTCGACTTACGTGATCACACTGACGAAGATCCCGAGCGGCAAATTATTCAGTTCGCTTCACTTTCCACCATGTCACTCCGTATGTGGTTTCAAGAATAACGGTACCTGAGTAGCCTCACAAGAAACAGCTTCCCCCCCACAACTTCCTCGTCTCTTCAACTAGTTCAGTTTCTCTAGATGAAAAACTTGTATCACTTGTCCTTCCCTCGTGTATGCGCGCGCAGTGTTATCCCACTTCCTTATTTTTCCCCGCTTGCCGACGGCTGAGTGGAATACATAATTCAGGAACGTGTGTTGCTCAGTAGGCTACGGAAAGTAGAGCGCACCGTTGACCTTCTTGCTTTCTACAAGTCATATTTTTTAAACTCCTAGTGCTTGTTAACTGTTCTGCCCTGCCCGCTAGCGACAACAGCCCTGAAGCAACGATAAGCATTAGGGGAAGAACTCGTTCCTATTTAAACTTGGGGATGTGAGTGCAGTACATTATTCGGCATGACCACCTACTCCATCCGGCCACGCTGGAGACACTTTAAATCATCGAATATTTATGTAAGAAATAAAATTGATGGTGTCAGCTCAAACCTGACAACAATCGTAAATGCGACTCCGGAAGACTTTCTCACACATAAGTGGAACGGACGAACTTTCTTTTTCCACGTGTAAACTTACATGATTACGCTGACGAGAAACAGTCAGTTACTTACTTTTCATCGTTACTTCATATACATTTTCACAAATAACGGCAGACGATTCTTCTCAAAAAACAATCCTCCATCCTGATTATTCCTCTGTTCTCTTTCTCTAAATGGAAATTATATCACTTGACCTTCCTTCTGTGCTACAAAACATATAATCACTTCAAGGTTTAAGTATTCTAAACACACACCTTTGTATAAATAATCTTATTAAAAAAAAAAAAAAAAAAAAAAGTCAGGTCTGTATCAGGTTAAAAAGGCTGTCTTATTTTTGCAAACAAATTTGAAATACCAGATAAAGTCCTGTATATTTATTCCCAAATATGAAGAAAGTATGCTTTTCTTTCTATTTTAAGAAATAACGACAATAGTATGCCTGTGGTCAGCGTTTTCTCACAGGAAACGTCATCATACGAAGACACTGCAAATGAATTTGCGTTTTGTTTTATTTTATGCCAGGTAGTTACAATCAGAAAATCGATGTGGTGATTGTTGTTGCTATTATTGGTTTTTTAGGAGCATCAGCGACTTAGACCATATAGCTCCGTTGCATATTGTGTCTACAATAGTGTGTTCACGGGCCGATAAATATGGAATAACTTAGAGGGAATCCCTACTCCCTCCGCCTGAGATCAGCTATCTACAGCCCCGATTGAAAAACCTTTAGAAATTCTTCCAGTCGTCAATGGGACTCGAACGCAGACTTCTCCGAACGAATGACAAGTGGAAAAACCATTATGGTAAAACGGAGAATATCGGGTGATTTGCGAATTTCCTGCTCTGAGAAGCAGGAAACAAATTTCCTGCTTCTCAGAGCAGGAAATTTTTGTTTTCCTTTCGAAATATTCGTGAGTTATTTTTCAGTTATGTTTCTTGCGTTTATTCTGTATAGTTACTGTGCTGTATTGCCAAGAGCATCCGGATGCCCATAGGATTAGTGAAAATTGAACCATACTCGCCGTCCATGTGCAATAAAAGAAACTACATGCACGCCAGAAGTAAACGGATCAACCAAATAGCGTAGATGGGGTAAAGGCGTGGAGCTTAGACACGTCATCATAGGATGCCATATTATCAATCAACTTGTTCATGCCTTTGCAGAAATCCTGCAGCACTGTGGTTCAATGGCAGCTGATGTAATCAGCAACTGGAAGGGTCATGGTGCTATTTACAACCAGGAAACGTTCAAGCAGACCGCAGGGTGCTCAGAAGAGTTTGATACGTAGATCTATCAGTCCTCCTCTAGTACTACCAGAAAGCAATTCAGGAAGGCCACAGCAACTGATATTAATATAAGAACGATATACAGACAACGATATACAGACGTCATAACATTGGATTTTACGATAGAGTTGCACAACACAATACACTGTGTGTTGACTGTTGCCTGCGGAGAACGGTGATTATAACCACTGCTGCCGATAAGTAGGAATGCTATATGAGCGCGGTTCAGTGTGAGAATGGCCAAGATGAAAGATTTAAATGTTTTTTTTGATTTTGGCACGGTTGTCCGTACCGGATGGTGTAAATATCTCGGAAACTACAACCGTGCTAGGGTATTTACGTACGCCTGTGTTTTCGATGTATCGAGATGGACCCAATAACATAATAACATCTGCCGAACGGTGATACCATGCACAAGTGTTATTAAATAACAAACCAGTACAATAGTGGTAACCAAAGAGACGTTTCAAAACGCACAACTCGCCGTGCCTTATCACGGATTGAGGTATCGCAGCGAATGATCACACCGGATTCCTCTCCTGTCATCAAAAAATAAGAAGGTATGGTACGATTATATTAAGGCCACCCGAGAATTACCTCATCTATCCGTGTATATTATATCAGCAAATAGTGTGTTCTCTGGTCGGTTTGCGTGTTTTGCTGGAAAAACCCGAGTTTCTGGGATAGGAGAACCTTGCTATTCTTGCTATTTTCACCTGACATTGACTAACTCAGCCACTTAAAAATACCCATAAAAATTCCTCGCGTCATTGACCGGATTCGTCAATGATGCTATATACAAGATGATCAGGGCCGGATTAAGGATGAAATGGTCCCCTGGCGCCATATTTAAATTTGAGGCCCCTTTAATAAATATATATATATATATATATCTGATAATTAAAATAAATATGATATTTAAAATAAAAACATCAGCCATCAGATATAATTAGGCATCATGTGGAGGATGTGCATTTGCTGCCTCTAATGATAGCTACATATATATATATATATATATATATATATATATATATATATATATATATATATATATATATATATATATATATATATAGTAGCGTGTTGCTCCTCCTTTAACCTTCAAAACAGCCTGAATTCGTCTAGGCATGGATTGAACAAGATGCTGAAAACGTTGTGCAGGAATGGAGTACCATGCAGACATGAGTGGGCCGTTCCTTGAGATTCGACAGAGGTGTAGTCTGCAGAGAACAGCCCTTTCCAGCTTATCCCAATGATGTTCAATAGGATTGAAATCCAGGGGACTGAGCGGCCCACTGCAGCAAAGAAAAGTCATTGTCATGTTCCTGGAACCATTCCATAATGATTCGGGCTTTGTGCACCGGCGCATTATCCTGCTGGAAGTAATCATCTGACTGGGAATAAACTGTCAACATGAACGGATGTACTTGTTCAGTAACGAAGTTTAGGTACGATATGGCATTCAGACGTGAATATATGGTATCAATGGACCCAACGTGTACCAAGAAAACATTCCTCACACCATAACACAGCCCCCATCACCTTGCACAGTAGTGGTCAGACATGACGGGTCCATGGATTCATGTTGTTTTCGCCAAATTCTGAGCGTTCCATCAAAATGATGCACCAGGAACTTCGACTGGTCAGACCAAGCAACTGTTTTCCAATCCTCGATAGTCCAGTGTTGGTGTTGCTGTGCCCACAGGAGGCGTGCTCTCTTGTTCTTCACTGATAACAAAGGTATGCGATGTGGCCATCGCTGTTGGCTGTTGTAGCCCATACGCGACAAAGTGCGACTAGTGGTCCGTTGCGATATTTTGTTCTGCGTACCAGGGTTGTATTCTAACGTGATGTGGCTCGACATTGTGGCTCGTCTGTTTGCTTGCACAATTCTAGCCATCCTCCTCTGACCTCTCTCATCAACAACCGATTTTCTTCCACAGGAGTGCCGTTGAGAGGATGTTTTCTGTTCGTTGTACCATTCTCGATACACCCTTGAAACTATGGTGCGTGAAAAGTTCAAGAGAACTGTCGTTTCAGAGATGCTTTGTCCAGTACGTATTGCACCTACTACTACTATGTCACGTTTGAAGTCCGTTAGATCACCCCTTTCCCCCATTTTTGCTATGGTTTGTACGCTTAACTGATACTAGAAAGGTTGTTCTGCTACATTTATATCCACAACTGTGGTCATGTGACTTGCAACGTTGTGTGGCAAACCATTTGTGTGCACAGCAGGGGTGTACCTAATAAAGTGGCAGCACATTGTATATATATATATATTTTTTTTTTTTTTTTTCACACATACCTATAAATACAAACATTACGTAGGTTTTTATATTTATATTGTGAATAATAATTCCTTGATAAAAATGTAAACTAAAGAGGTCAAAAATGTTTTTTGTTTTTTGACTTTAAAAATAAAGTAATAATAAAAACAATTTTAATAGAAACTTTTAACTTATTTATTGTACAATAAAAAGGTACAAGAATAAAATTGAAACACTTAAAGTTAAGTTTAAGAATGCTTTTATATTACTCGTTTACTTTGTTTATTATTATTATTAGAAATTTTTATCACTACATTGGAAAATATTTACACTAAAAATGAGGCTCCCTCTTTGGGTGAGGCCCTCGGCAATGGTCTGTTTGGCCGTAGCGTTAATGCGGCCCTGAAGATGATGATATACAAGAACTTTGCTAGCAGGTATAAAGAGGAAGATGATTATCTCATTATATAAGGCAATGTTTAAGTCGCACCTTGAGTGCTGCATATAGGTCTCAGTCCTCGTCATTGACGGGATTCGTCAATGATGTGAAGAATTTTTATGAGTCTTTTTTACAATGCGGCTGAGTTAGTCGGTCTTAGGCGAAAACAGCAAGTTCCCCTACCCCAGAAATTCGGGTTTTTCGTCTAGCAAACAGAAAACCGATGCAATTTCTTGGTGATTCCCTTCTACTTCTTTTGTTCTCTCTCTCTCTCTCTCTCTCTCTCTCTCTCTCTCTCTCTCTCTCTCTCTCTCTCTCTCTCTCTCTCTCTCTCTCTCTCAGTTGTGGTGTTTTCTGGCGCAAGGGCAACTTAGGCCATATTGCGCCTCCCAAATCAACTGAATTTACATATAAGAACTGCTTGTACAGCAGTTATAAACGGTCATACATTTAAATTTGTTTTAAATAGAAAAAGAATTCAGAGAGATTTGCTTCTTTACCTATGATGCTATTGAGAGACAGAGGTTATTTCAGATCTGAAATGAAACTAAAAGCCATTCGTCGGCGTTGTTAAACAAGCTACATTCAAGGAGTATATGTTTTATTGTAAGTGGTTTGCAAGCAGTGCACACACAGAGGAGGATCATTCCCTGTAAGCAGATATAGATAGGTGAGTGTGACCTATTCGGATTCTGGCTAAGATTACTTCTTTTCTATTTTTACGAAGGCTAGAAGTCCATAATTGTGGTTCAGGTTTTATTTGGAATAACTTGTTATTTGTTTGCATTTTCCACAGAAGTGTCCATTGTTCCATGCATGTTCTCCGTATTTTGTGTCTTAATCAGGATATGGGACTAGATCATTTGTTGAGGCTATGTTGGAAGGATGCTTTGCAGCATCATCTGCACGTTCATTTCCTGGAATACCACTGTGGCCAGGGATCCAAGAAAAGATAACAGTTTGTTGATGCTCATGAAGCTGCATCAGCTTATGTCTTCTGAGTTTTAATAAAGGATTGTTAGGCGAGGAAGTGCCTTTGAAAGCTAAAATAGCACTTTGTGAATCAGTATAAATTATACTTTTATTTATTGACAGCAGTGAGATATTTTTCAGAGCAAGCTTAATGGCATGAAGTTCAGCGGTATAACTGCTACATTCAGCTGGAAGTGAAAACTAGACAGTTGAATTAGGGAGGACAGCAGCAGCACCTACTTGATTGTCAGACTTTGAACCATCAGTATAGATCTTTGTGAATTGGGGGTTCTTTTGTGTATGAGCATAATGTAGTTGTTGTTGGATGTTAATCTTTGCTGTGGTACCTTTACCCCATTGCTCAAAGTATTCATTAGAAGAAAGTGTGAAGGTAGTCCATGGTGGATCTGGATCTTTTGATTCTCTGAGAATATTAGCAAATTGGATGTTCCAGCTTTCTGCTAGAATCTGCAGTCTGATACCAGCAGGCCGAATTGTTCTGGGTTTATTTGTATAATGGGTTTTCCACTGAGGATCATGCAGGAGTGGCTAAATAAGATGAGTAGGAGTAGATGATCCTGCACTGCATCTTTGCCCAGTGACTCCATGATTTTCTCCAGAAGTTAAACTAACAGGTCTGTAATTACTCGTGCCACTCTAAGGTCCCCCTTTGTAAATTGGGGATACATTTGCACATCTCCAGTCCGTGGGGACTTCCCCTCAGTCCAAGGATGCTTTCATAATTATTGCTAAAGATTTGCTTATTTCCTTTGCCGCCTCCTTTAATATAACTGGATAGATACCACACACCCCAGGTGCCTTTCTTATGTTTATCTTCAACAATTTCTCCTCCACTTTGCGCTCAGGTATTACAAAATCATTAAGCACCCTGTTACAATTTGATAAACTTCTGGGATTTTCCTCTCTTAATAACTCCTCATGTTTGAATGTAGATACAAAATACTCATTCAGATTATTAGCTATCTGAGCAGGATCATCAAAAGTCGAACCATCGATATCAAGTGGACCAATCTGATTCATCCCATTCCTTCTAGACTTTATATAAGCAAAGAAGTCCTTTCTATTTTTCTTAGCATCGTTTTCCAATGATTTCTCGTAATCTGCTTTCGCTTGCCTAACCACCTTTGTGACTTAATTACTGACTAACTTATATCTGCCATAGGCTTCTGTGTCACCATAATTTATATGTATCCCGTGCATTTTTCTTCTCTGCCACGAGTCTCATTAGTAAGCACAAATTCAAATTATTATATTAGGGCCACCCGTAATTTCTTACATATACCCATTTATTTATTATGTCTGTAAATTGCGTGTGTTCTCAAGTCGATTTGTCTGTTTTGCTTAACGAAAAAACCCCAGTTTCTGGCGGGGGAAAACCAAACCTTGCTATCTACGCCTGAGACCGACTAACTCAGCCACGGAGTGAAAAAAGCACATTAAAGTTCCTTGCGTCATCAACGGGATTCGAACCCGGGCCTTTTCCATCCGGTGTGGGAGGACGGTGACGATACCACTGTGCTACCCGCGCAGACCATCAGTAAGCACGGGCAGAGAAAAAGCACGACAAGAAAGCCCTCGCGCGTAGCACAGTTGATAGGATCGCCGTCCTTCCCACACCGGGTGGAAAAAACATGAGTTCGAATCCCGTTGATGACGAGAGGAATTTTTATGGGTCTTTTTCACAACGTGGCTGAGTTAGTCTGTCTGAGGCGAGGATAGCATGGTTTTTCCTCCCGGAAACTCGGGTTTTTCGTCCAGCAAACAGAAAATCAACCAGAGAACACGCAGCAATTTACAGACAATATACACAGAGAAAACATGGCCTTAGTTTCCGATGCTCGTAAAACTCAATGACAACAGCAAGGAAGAGTTCTCCTTGCCTATAATGAACCCCCTCCTCCCTTGTTAGGATTTGGGTCCTTTTCCATGCAGGGCGGAGCAATATGGCCTTAGTTGCTAATGCTCCTAAAAACCAAATAACAAACAAACAACCATGCAGGGCTCGGTTATACTGCTTCGCCTACGAACTGGCCCTTAATGTAGTGACGATTAAAGTAGCCGTAAACTGTAAATAACTAGGTAAAACTGTGTACGATAATTAAAAGTTCCATCCGTATATACAGTTTCAGCTTCGCACCAAGCATTTCAAGTGTTTTACGCAAAAAAATTACTAGCCTGCAGTTCCCATCGTTAATCATTCAATGTGAACTGCAGACTAGTAATTTTTTCGTAATGGCCCCGAGAGTCTCGTTTCGATATATTTTTTTTATTTAAGTTTGTATTAGTATAAGCCATCACCTGTCCATCTCCTTCAATAACACTGTACAACAAATTTTGGGTCATATCTTATTACGGGCATGAAAGTAAGTTTCCTTTCTAGATTTTGGGGTGCTAAACAGGGAAATAATGATTAAAATGGCAGATTTGATCTTGTTTTCGAAAAAAGTAGTTTTTTTTATATTTATACAAGGTATTTTTTATTCACATGGCAGTAAGATGTAGTTACGGACATACCTGTATCAAACACGCGACCTTTTCGCCGCTTTCGCTTGTATTCAGCTTCGGGAGCATTCCCTTTCACCATTCAACAATAATTGGCGAACATGGTGGCACTCCATTTGCTTTTGTATCTTTGTTCTGTCGTTGTGATGTCGTGATGGAAGCGTTCACCATGTTCGTCGCTGACGGCACCACAGTTTGGCGGGAAGAAATCCAGGTGTATGCGTGCAAGAAATGCATCTTCAATGACATGTTGCACTTCACTTTTTCTTAAGAAGTAATGAGATCTTCCACAAGCTGCCTGTAGTTTCCTGCTTTAACATTGCCTAAAAAACCAGTCGAAGCATTTCGAAAGGCTTTCCACGCTGATTTCTCGCTATCACTAAGGAAACATTCGAACTGTTCATCTTTCAAAAAGTTGCTTTTCACACACACACACACACACACACACACACACACACACACACACACACACACACACACACACACACACACACACACACACACACACACACACACAAGCCTGGATGATGGAAATGTATATATATATTTGTATATAAATCTATGTAAGTTTTGTATATATATATATATATATATTGAATGTATGTGAACTGTGTGTATTAATAATTGGGAAAAAAATGTGCTAAGTCTTGGGAATTTCTCTTGAAAGTGTGTGAGTTCACTTCCAAAAAAGCCTTAACGAAATATTTCATGGGTCCCAGTCTGATGTGGAGCCATGGAAGCAAAACTTTATTTGGATCTACCAGAGGTTCAAATGCTGCGTTCTTCATTCCAGGTGTTTTTGATTTTCGTTGAGGCCAACTTCTCTTCTCGTAGTCATATCCTTGGCACGACTATCCCACTCGCAGAGATAGCAACAATGCTTAGTGTTGTAACCCTTTTGTAGTCTTAATGAAATGGCGAACAGCCGGCCCGCGGGCCACATCCGGCCCGCGACGATGTTGATTCTACGCAGCGTCAAAGAGTTATTTCCTAATTATTATTGTAGCATCGATCGAACGAAGTTCCTTTGGGTTTGACTTCTTATTGAAAAAAATAATATTGGTGCGAGATATTTTATATTTTATGCCTTTTCTAATTATTACAATTTTTAATTTAATATAATTTATAGCCCATAAAATGAGCCAATTAAAAAAAAAAAAGAAAAATTGATGCCGAATGCCGCATTTTCAATGATAATTGGACATTCAGATATTTTTTTTTAAAAATACATTAATAATTTGGTAATTCAAGTAATATAACATTTTTTAGGTTCTGATTTTTTTTATTAAATCGTTCAATCTATTCCGGCCCGCATCATGATGCGAAAATTTCATTCGGCCCGCATCATGATACGAAAATTTCATTCGGCCCACTGACGAAAAAAGTTGCCCACCCCTGCCTAAGAGGATGTTCTCCATGTTTGCGTATGTTTCTTTTATTGTGGACGGCATACGCAAGAGGTATTGAAGACAGCATTGTTCCATTGTGTAATAACACAGCCTTAAATCCTTCCCACACCGGGTGGAAAAGAACCCGGTTCGAATCCCGTCGATGACGCCAGGAATTTTAATGGGCTTTTTTTTTTCACTCCCTGGCTGAGTTAATCGGTCTCAGGCGTAGATAGCAAGGTTTTTTTTGTCCAGGAAAACAGGCAAATCGACCAGAGAACACGCAATTTACAGACACAAATACAGATTTATGAATTAAATTACGGGTGACCCTAATATAATATTTGAAAATTTTTTAACCTTAGAAGCGTCTATAAATAGTCGCAATTCTTAGGGAACGTGCCCCATTTTCATTTCTGTCATTAGATTATCAACATCCTTACAAACAAATGTATTTCACCTTCTGTTTGACAGAATTTATCATAGTCTTTATTTCGAGTACGAAATGTCACTTTCGCAGAATGATCTAGAGAAGATTCCACTGTTGTAGTCTCGAGGCCAAAAGCTCTGCCTTATTTTTCGGCAGTTCGAGATCTCTTGACGTAGACGGCTGCTGTACTTCTTCGAGTATACCAAGTTGCTGATCATCAGTGTCTTCATCTTCAGTGTACAGAAAAACGGTCGGGTGGTTCAGGAATAAGCAGTACTTCACCACGAGGCACGGACGAATTGCAGACGGTATATTTGGGTACGTCACTGTCCACTTTTTCTTCATTGTCATCCCTTTTCTAATAGGAGGCACCATACAAAAGTAACAGTCTATGACGTGATTTGTTGCTCTATATCTGGGCACTTTGAAAGGCATAAAACGTCCCTTTCCATTCACCCACACGTATGTGTGGAGCCCAGTCTGATATCTTCCTGGTTATGCAGCTGGTCAGGATCTTGTAGATTGTTGGGAGGCACGTGATTGGCCTGTATTTCGCGGGGTTTCTTGTACCTTCGTCTTTAGGCTTCAGATTTGTGATTCTTTGAGTGAAAAACTTCGGGATTGTCTCTGGGTGCCTTATCATTCGGGTGAACTGCTCTGCCAGGTAGTGCTTGTGTATGCAAATGAGCTTCTTGTACCAGTAGTTGTGGACGTTATCTATTCATGGAGTTCGCCAGTTGTGAGAGTTCTTGATCGTCTGTTTTGTTTCTTCTTCTCGAATCTCCCACTCTCTCATCTCTTGTACGTCCTTGGTTTTCTTGCGTTCTAGTTCTATCCAGGGGGCTCGACTGTGATGTCTTACTTCCCTGGTCCATATGTTTCCCCAGAACTCTTCAAGCATCTTCTGCTTGAGTGGTCCGTTCCCTTCTTTCCCGTCTTCTCCGCGACTCCTGTAGAAACCTCTTTGGTCCTCATCGAAGATTCGGTTGTTTATTTTCCTTTGGGAGCTTTCTTTGTATCGGCGTAGTCTCTTGCTGAGTGCGAGGAGGTTCTGCTTCAGTGTGTCCAACTAAAAAAATAAATAGATTTTCTGTTTATACTACGGGACGACCAAATGGTCAGAGGAGTTCACAAGATAGGCAGAATACAAGAAACAGTACCGTATTCAGCAGTCACGGGCTTGAACCCCGGTCACTCAAGGCATGTGTACTTATGCACTCGCGCGCCTGACCACTAGGCTACGGCAGCCTCAAGTACTCTCCTATTCTCTATTTTTTGTCTCATGCTTGCTGTGGACGCTGTCTGTTTGCAGGGTAGCACACATGGTATCGTCACCGTTCTCCCCACACCGGGTGAAAAAGGCCCGGGTTCGAATCCCGTCGATGACGCGAGGAACTTTAACGGGCTTTTTTCATTCCTTGGCTGAGTTAGTCGATCTCAGGCGTAGATAGCAAGATTTTTCCCCTGCAACTCTGGTTTTTCGTCCAGCAAAACAGAGAAATCGATCATAGAACACACGGAATTTACAGACATAATACACAATGCACGGCAGATGAATTTAATTATTCGGGTTGCCTAAAAATTATAGTTTGATTTTTTTTTTTTTTTTTTTGTTTTTTTTTTGTGCACGCTGTCTCTCTTGAGGGTGCTCTTCATTTTTCTAATCAATTTCTTACTCCTATTATCCCGTTGGTACTGGGTCAATTGGCCTATCTTGACTCTTAATTCTTCTGCTGAGGTCTTCTTTCCGAAGCTTGCGGTTCCTTCTGTTTTCGGTTCTTCTGCTGCTGGTCTCTCGTTTCTCTTCCATTAATCCTAGTGGCTGCTATGGCAGCACAATACACGGCTGTGTGGATGGCCTCCAGTGTTGCAGCATTGTTGTCGAGATAATGTGGTATTATATGCCGATTGAGGTGGTCTGTGACTCTCCACAAGGTTCTATTGGGCATCTGCCTCGGTATCACGTGGGCAGAGCGAGACCCAATAGAACCTTGTGGGGTCCATTACTTCGAATTCTGTTGGGGCCCTTCGTCCACTCACCCTCTATTCTGGATATCATGGCATCGTCTCTTTCCACTTCAGCTGCTGTGGGTTGTATTTCTTCTTGCTCTTCTTCCTCTGGTTCGGTGGTGGTATCTTCTTCCTCCTCTGGTTCCGCATTGACCATATTCTTTATCCTTTGTAGTTGATCGATCACGTCCTGCTTGATTTTTTCCAAGATTGCAGGTGCTATCAGGTTCTTCGTGACGATGGTCCTTCTCTGGTCCGCCATTCGCCGTTCGGTGACTTGAATATCCGGGAATCATTCCAGCCACTTGGTATGTAGTCTCACCCTGTACTTTGTCACATCGGTCTCCAGCTTCGTTATTTCGTAGTATGCTTGCATGATGTACGTATTCATTTCGATGCTCCACTTCATGCGTTGGCATTTTCTTCCTTTCTGGGCGGTCACTAGCGTATTTGCGCAGGAAGCACTCCAGTTGATGGGGCTGGAGGGTCTTCCCCTTCTCTTGTGGTAGTCATACGGGGGACAGCGCCACTTGCTCCACTGTCTTCCTCAGGAGACCGTCTGTGAGTTTTCGAACCGACCCCTCTGCCTGAACGCGAGTGACTTTATCCTACGCCACACTCGATGCAGTATGCTTAATATTTCTCTGCAACATCATCCATCTATGAAGGTGGACTTGTTTAGCTTCGGCTTATGTTCTAGGGAGTGACGCCACAATCGGCCCCAGCTGCCACTCCGACCTTGGGGGTAGGTAGGTCCATTGGAGCAACTTTCACGATGTTTATTTATTTATTAATTTTTATTACTATTATTCTGATTTATTACTATTAATTAATTTATTATTATTGTGATTTATTACCATATTATACCTGTCTCTTAGAGTACTGTCTCTTAGAGTACTGGAGCCGCGTTCGCTTCCGCCAAAGTGGGACTCCAACCCAGGTCCATCAGGCTGCTAGTCCACTGTCGTAAGACTCGTAACCACTGGGCCATCGCGCCTAGTATTGTTATTATTATTATCATCAATATCATCAGCCATATGGTGCAAGGAAACCTGAGGCTTTTGCTGCACCAGCCAAAAAAAAAAAATTTCTGAGTTTCTGAGAGAGACGGCCCCGAGTGCCAAGCAACAGTGACAAGCGATTTTCTTCCTGCGAATATATAGTGCTCTCCCAAAGTGTTAGTGTTTTTTTTTTCTTTTCTAGCGTCAACTGTTCTTTTGTTTACTTCAAGTGGTTCTGTACTTTAAAGGTCAAAAGTAAGAACCGAGAAAGGAAATCCACCTTTCTTTTTTATTCTATATATTCATTACTAACCCTCTACTTACTTCTACAACCGCTTGCTCACTGGTCGCACCGCTCCTACCTCCACGTGGCAGGGCCAGTAACCTGAGGGATAAGACAACCCCTAGCACTAAAAGGAGCAGAGATGGAAACAAGTGATTTCCACGTTTAGATCCGAAGAGCTCTCAACAAATTGACATACTGACCATAACTTCTCTATCTCAAAGAGAATGAAGAAAGACACTGGCAGACAGGAATTACCAGCATTCCTGATTATACATTCTCTGTCAACGCAACCTGTCGACAAGCTCTCCCCTCTTCAGCATTCAGAGATGCCTCGAACATGTTGCAGATTCACCAAAAATGGTGAAACGTCTTCAATTCGAATATTTGTTAATAGAGACCACCAATTCTAGACACTCTGAACTACTACTACGTCTGACATCCTTGAGTGGAATCCCAGTTCAAATCACACCACATACCACCCTCAATTCTTCAAAGGGAGTGATCGCTGAATGGGATTTATTGAAAGACGAAATAGTTCAAGAACTTAAAGAACAAAACGTCACTCAAGCAAAAAGGATCATGATCCGAAAAGATGGCAATTTAGTCCCTACCCGGAGTATAATTTTAACTTTCAGTTCTCCAAACCTACCATCTTCAGTCAAGGAAGGATATTTAAACTGTCGCTTTCGGCCCTATATCCCGAACCCTCCAAGATGTTTTAAATGCCAGAAATTTGGCCATTCCCAGACAGCATGCTGTGGAGATGCAACATGTGCAAACTGTGGGTGTAAAATTCATACACAAACAGAATGTAAGGCACCAACTCCACAGTGTCCAAATTGCAAAGGCAACCATCCGGCATATTCCAAAGACTGCGACCTCTGGAAGTTGGGGGAAAAAAATACAAAAATATAAAATTGAAAATAGGGTTTCCTTTCAAGAGGCAAGAAAACAAGTAAAATTAAGTATGCCAAAACACACCTGTGCTTCTGCTACTCACAGTCACCAATCAGTAGCATGTCAGACCGAAGTGACCATTCCTCCAGACGCATCGATCTCCAACTGGGCTCGATCAGTCCTCTCGGTCAGCATCCATCTCCATCAAACGTAGTAGACCAATGCAATAATATACCACTAACAGTTCCAACCCAGAGACCGCCTCGTTGTCAAGCAGTGGATAATTTGCAGAAATCAGATCCTGTTGAGGCGAAGCAATCTCATCTATCAAGCATGGACACAGATGACATAACCAACAAAGATCTGCTTGCTTGAAATACATGGAGATGGCGATATGGAAGAAAGCAATGACTCAGAACGCCCTTATTTTTCAAGAAAAGAAAAATGAAAACTCGAAATATGTAAACAAGCTACCCACAAAAACAGACAGACTCAACTTCTACCCACAAAACTAAATAATGGAACAAATCATACAGTGGAATTGCAGAGGTTTTCGCAGCAATATTGACGATATCTATGAATTAATTCACCATTTCAAACCTGCTGCCATGTGCTTATAAGAAACGAATTTAACACAAAAAATCTCTGTTTCAGTCAAAAATTATACCATCTTCAGAAAAGATCAATCTGAAGCTAGCAGCCCTCATGGAGGGGTAGCTCTTCCCCTCCAGGCGCATTCCTTTGAAAACACCATTAGAAGCTGTTGCTACACGTATAGTTATCGGTATCACATCGACAGTAGTCTCGATATATCTTCCGCCGAACCGTGCACATTTCAGTAGCTGGAAAACCTTATTTCTCAATTACCATCTCCGATCTTATTTAGGCAATTTTAATGGACATCATCCATTGTGGGGGTTCTCTGGTCTCAGATGGACGTGGTGAACTTATTGAAATGCTATTTGATAGAGAGAATCTGACACTGTTGAATACTGGCTTACCCACCTACATCCATTTTTCTACTGGGTCATGCACTGCTATCGATCTCTCAATCTGCTCTCCGATCCTGTTCCCAACCATAGAGTGGATAGTACACGACAACCCTCTAAACAGCGCTCATTTTCCGCTGATTTGTACTATTCAAACCACCCATTCCAAATAAACAGAAACAAAAACGCAGGGGGATATTCAGGGATATTCATGTGTTGTTGTGGCGGATCCCAGGGTTTCCCCCATAAGCCGCTATTGTACTTCTTGTGTTGAAGCGTATGCCAAAACCGGCCAATTGTATGTAGTGTGTTGGACGTGTAAGTGTTATGATGTGTTCTGTTGATATGTTATCGGCCGGTGCCTGGCTCTTAGCAGGTAAGAAGCAGTAACACCTGGTCACTACGTCTCACCCCCCATCCCCGCCACGTGGAGGCGGCCAGGATCAATTATCTCCTGCTGGGCAAGCCCAGGGCATAACACCTGAGAGTGCCCGAAAAAGAGAGTGGAGTGGAAAAAAAAGGAATACAGAGGGAGAAGTTTGGGATCTGGGGAGGTAAATGGATAGAATAGAGGAGAATCAACAGAGGGACTCTCCAATAGTTAGAAGTGAGAAGAAGTTAAGCAAGAATAAAGTAGGAAGAAGTGGAGAAGTGGACTAACTTCTCTAACCATGGAGACCTATCTCATGGAAAATCCCATCCTAGGAACTAGGATCAGCAAAACATCTTAATTTACCGTTTGCCTAACCCCTTGTAGGCAGAACGTCTTCAGTTGTTGAAGAAATAATTGATCTTCTAACAAAAAACACAGTGAAAGCAAATTCCACGAATTCTGAAAAGCTCCACAGAAAGACACTATGTGCAATATGTACAATATCCTCTTCTTCAGGAACACAGCAGAATATACACTATGTACAGATTCGTCCAATGTAATGTCAGGGTAATGCCATAACCTGGCCCAATAAATAAAATGTTTCACGGTTAACGCAAAAGTAATATACATGTCCAAATCCTAGATGAGATTACATTAGGCAGGGTTCAAAATTATGTTTTAAAAAGTTCTTGCCTAAATACAATTTGTGTGTGGTATTCACTCACAAAGAAATATTAATTCCAAAAACTATAAAACGCTAAAGGCCAAATAGTATCTCGATGAGTAGAGCAAAATTCCTTATACAGTAAATACCTATTCTGCTGAAAACAGTTCCACATCAAGAACAAGTCTATTATAAAATCCAGGAAAGTATAGTGTAGCACTTAATGATACTAATCAGTTGCAAATATCGAATCCAATCAAAAATGAGAGATATTTCTTTCCTAATCCAATAAAGGATCCAAGAAATCGCAGGAACAGTAAAACTAGGACCTAATTTCGGTTCTTCTTTTAAATGCACGAGAATCAAACACATTCATAGCATTAAAAGCTGTCTGAGACTCAACCAGAATTTTATTGTTGCTGGAGTCCAAGTTAGGAACTACACTAAGTAGGTCACGTCGAAGATCGTTATAATAATGACATTGATGAAGAATATGGTTAACAGTTTCTTCCTGGCCACACAAACAAGATGTTGTTGGTGAAAGTCCCAGTTTGTGAAGTTTAGTATTTATACTTCCGTGGCCAGTTAATATAAACATACCATATAAGCCCGGCGAAAACCACTTTAACTCCTCCTTTTTAATTTCACTTGCTACAGGCAGAAAGTCCCTTGTGACTGCACCAATATCAGATGAAGACCACTCCTGCTGCCATTTTGCAATAAAAATTTGCCTTAATCTTGTCTTCTCAGTCTTAATGGGAGCACTTAGATCTAATTGGATGTTATCATAGGTCAATGGTATTTTCTTCAAAAGGTGATACTTAAGGTAGCGGTACTGAACTTCAAAATGGACAGGTAGTTTCCCAAGCAAAACCTGAAGAGCCATGGTGGAGGTAGTTCGACAAGCTCTTGACATGGTCAGGAGGGCAGCCCTCTGTGCTTGTAACAGTTGCTTTACTACAGCAACTTTATTAGCTCTAAAGCCCCATGCTCCATAAGAAATTATCGACAAAAACACACAATTATAGTGAAGTCGTAAGGTTTGGCCTCTAAGACCCCAGTCTTGTCTTGTTATCTGTTTAATTCGGCTCAGGAACAATTTAGCCTTTTCTTTCACATACTGAACATGTGGTAGGAAACTGAGAGCATCATCAATATAAATGCCTAGGTATTTGGTCTTCGATAAGTACTTAATGGATTGTTCCCTATATTTAATAACTGGAGGTCTTCGATGGTCAAGCTTTCCCTTAAGCAACATCTGAGACGTTTTTGCAATAGAAATCTGCAATTTATGTGTTGAAGACCAGTTGGAGAGTTCTAACAGCACAGCATTTGCTGATTCTTCAAGGCTTTTCCTAGAATTACCCTGGATTAATATTGTAAGATCGTCAGCGTATGCGATCATATGAACAGCTGGAAAACTCTTAACCAACCAGGAATCAAAAACAAGACATTCCAGCACAAGAGACCAAGTATTGACCCCCTGTGGACATCCTCTTGTAACTCTGCGAGAGACCTCCTCCAGTCCAGATTTGACAGAAATGGTACGATCAGAAAAATAGCTCTTTAAAAGCTTATATATATTTATGGACACTTCGGCCTCCCGGAACCTCGCCAGGGCACTTTGCCACCAAAGGGTGTCAAAGGCCCCTTTGAAGTCCACAAAGAGGCCGAGCAAATACTTGGAATCTGTATCAGCCTGAATATCTAGAAGTCTAACTAATGCATCTTCTGTCCCTCGTCCTTTGGTAAACCCATACTGGTCTCCAGAAGCAAGTCTTTTGTCGGCATATGCTGCAATTAATCTACTGGCAACAACCTTCTCTAGCGCCTTTCCCAGAACTGGGAGAAGGGCTATAGGCCTATATGATGATGGATCCTCAGCCGGTTTTTTGGGATTCTTAAGCAAGATTTTGAGCAAAGCTCTTTTCCACACTCTAGGGAATTCACCACTTCGTAGGCATGAATTAAACAAAATTAATATTAAAGCTGGTACAATTTTCCAGACTCTTTTAACAACATCTACTTCAATTTTATCATACCCAGGGGATTTACCTGAGCGCATGGATTTTATTGCGCAATAATAAAATCAAACAAAAACAAAAACGCAACGGGAATTTTCCAAAGCAAACTGGAAAAAATTTACCACTCATGTATCTTTTGATGAGGATATCATTATGTCTTCTGCTATTGACGCTGCCACGGAATATATTACAAAGCAGATACTAACAGCTGCAACAGCCGCCATCCCACAGTCTCAAATAAGAAACCATCGGCATACCAATCACTGGTGGAATGGCGATTGCAATAAAGCGAAAAAGGAAAAAAAAATGATGCAGCATGGAATACCTTCCGCAAATATCCCACCACTGCCAACCTTATTAACTGCAAGAGACCGAGAGCCAAAGCTCGTTTCATCCGGCGAAAGGCCAAAAAAGATTCAAGGGTAAAATTCGCCTCCTCGATCAACAAAGATACTGATACCCGAATAATCTGGGAAAAAATAAAGAAGCTAAGTGGAAAATATCATGTATCACCTTCTCCTATTATTAACTGGAATGGGAAGGAGATTTCCTCTCCTGGAGAGATAGCCAATGCCTTAGGAACTGTGTTCTGTGAATTGTCCGCCTCAAGCGCATATCAACAGGCTTCTCAAAAAATTAAAGCCGAAACTGAGAAAAGGAAACTGAACTTCAAAGCTACATGGCATTTACCCTATAACCAACCATTAACAATATCTGAACTGAAAGAATCTATATATACCTCAAGAAACAGTGCTCCTGGCCCTGACAGAATTTACTATATAATGCTTCAACATCTCAATCAGAAATCACTGTCTTCATTGCTTAAACTTTACAATCGTATATTCTCAGAACATATATTCCCCACTTCCTGGCAACATTCTTATATAATAGCTATACCGAAACCTGGAAAAGATCATTCAATTCCACACAAGATTTTTGGAAAAAATGGTTCACCATCGTCTCACCTGATATCTTGAATCCCGAAACATAACCAGTAACAATCAGTTTGATTTTCGTAAGAATAGATCTTCCCTAGACCTCATGACAAAAGCTGAATCAATCATAAGGAACGCATTCATCAGAAATCAACATCTCGTCATGATATGTCTTGATATAGAGAAGGCTTTTGATACTACATGGCGATACGGCATCCTAAGAGATCTCCATTCTATTTATATGAGAGGGCATTTACCACATTTGAATACCATATTTTATTCAAAGCTTTTTCGACACAGATCTTTCCAAGTTAAGTACCGGCAGGTTTTATCTCAAACATACATACAAGAAGAAGAAGTACTACAGGGCTCTGTTCTTAGTGACACTCTGTTCTCACTATGAATAAACAATATCACAAACCGCATTCCAAACACCGTTGACTCATATCTCTATGCGGATGACCTTACCATATCCTACCATTCCCAGAATATGAGCTATATCGAGAGGCATCTACAAATATCCATAAACAACATTGAATCATGGATGGCACAAAATGGATACAGACTGTCATGCCACAAATCTACAGCCATACATTTCTGCACAAAGCACAGAATGCATCCTGAACATGAGTTGCACTGGCCAATCACCCTCTACCAATCGTGAACAGTATTCGTCTTCTAGGGTTAATTTTTGATAAGAAATTAAACTTCCAGAAACACATAAAATATCTAAGAACCACGTTCGCAAAGAAAATGAATATACTCCGGGTCATCTCCAGTACATCTTGGGGTGCAGATCATTGTACCCTGCTCGACTTATATGTCTCTAATTAGATCTCGGCTAGACTATGGAGCACCTGTTTATGACTCAGCTAGGGAAAGCACTTTAGCCCGTCTTGTGGCCATCCAACATTCCTCTCTTAGGATAGTTTTAGGTGCATACAGAACATCACCAGTTCAAAGTCTTTATGTTGAGGCTCAGGAACCTCCACTTAGTATCTGAAGAAAGATGGTGCTGATGAATTACTCATTTGTACCTGGGGGAAGTGATGGCGCCTGGATGCACCATGGGACGAAAACAAACCGGTGGCGGCGGTGTCATGCTTTGGGCGGTGTTCTGCTGGAATTCCCTGGGTCCAGTCATCCACGTGCCGGGAACTCTGATGTCTACCACCTAAAGCAAATAACCTACCCATCTTCTCCAGCACTCTTTGGGAGGCGACCATTGATGTCACCTTCGCAACCAGATCACTAGCAAGACATATCTCCAATTGGACTGTACAAGACAACTGGTCAACATCAGACCACCGTGCAATCACATTCCAAATGCCAAGATCCCTACACTGCACAATCATTCCCAGACAACAAATGCAAAGATACTCTTTGCCAGTCTGGCAAAAGCAGACTGGCTCCTCTTCCGGGAAAACCTAATCGCTGGCACCCAAGCCCAAGATACACAGGCTGGTTGCCCAATGTAGGCGTACACTTTTACTCTGTGTACTATATATATATATATAATTGTTTAATTAATTTATATATATATAATTGTTTAATTAATTTATATATATATTTTTATTACCTACTGTTATTTTATTTTGGTAATTATTTGTTACCCTTGGGCCTCAGACTCCATAGGGATGTACCGTTACAAAAGTTCTTTACTAAATCTCATTACCACGAAGAATAATTTACATTTCTTTTAAGACATCAGTTGGGTTTTATCCTTCCACTGTATTGGTTAATCATGTCCTTCGCAGGTAGGAGTACCGAATGCCTTATATTTTATTCTCTTCTCCCCAGGGACTATATATCTTGGCTAGGTATAATAATCATAAACAGTACTTACAATTAATTTTCCCTTTCTCCAGGTTGGGCCAGCTCCTTGATTTTTGGGCGACTTTCCATTATGGTCTTCAAATCGGGTTCCTTTGTTCTGTACCAAAAAACTCACCAACCGACTCACTGTAATACGGCCTACTCACTCTAAAACTGCCTACTCACTTTACAACTGCCCACTCACTTAAAACCACCAACTCTCTCTCTCTAAAACGACCAACGACTATCCCGTTTTCCCGCCGAACAAATCCTTATATATCATTTTCGTCCTAAATTCTCTCCCCCCCCCATCCCTTATGTTAATATAATCCCTGATTAGTTCCAGAGTCGCCCGGAGGGATTGGGATCTCAAATGGAGAACTCCAAATCTCTTCTACAAGACAGTATTCCTACCCGCCAAAACCTACGCCGCTCCGGTATGGTTCAGAAAAGTCACGATGGCAGCAACCAAAGAAAACTGTAGAGCATACAACGCTCAATCCTATTGACCATCTTCCGGGCTTGCCACACTGTCAGCGCTCGTGCCCTCCAAACCCTGGTGGACGCCCTACCCCTGGACCTGGAGGTTGTGCGGTGTGGCATGCTCTACAACCTGACAAAAGGAAGATCGACCACCTTCATGGACCACACCACTGACCGCACAATGGGTTAGAGCGGTGCCGACCAGGTCAGAGTAAAACAGAGGAGGAAAATGCAGACATTATACTACTCCAGGAGCCATATATACATGAAAAGCTGGTCAGGGGCTATCCACTGACCTACAAAATTATTCAGAATGATGAGGATACCTTGTGGGTGGCCATACTGATCACAAATCAGAACATCACGGCCACCAGGATCACGCAGTTCTGCACGACGTGGGCCGCATGCGCACACCTTATCACAGCCCTGGGCACCTTCTACGTGGTGGCGCTATACTGCCGACCAGAAGAAGAAATAACCTTATCAATAAACTATTTACAACGACTTTTGGATACACTGCCTAACCAAAAAATTATCATCGGCGCGGATGTTAACTGCCGTTCGCCAGCATGGTATAGTGCTACACCGGACAGAAAAGACACCAGAAACAGCCAGCGTCTGGAAGACTTCCTCATGGGCTCCCAATTTACTATTCTAAACCAGCCACATCATCTGCCAACCTATTGTAATACCCTGTGGGAGGCCACGATCGACATCCCCTTGGCATCGAGAAATCTTGTTGGATTCGTTACTGATTGGAGGGTCGAAGATTCGTGGACCACCTCAGACCACCGGGTCATAACCTGCAAGATAACAAGAGTCCTAACAAGAACACCACCAGCCAAGTGGATGATAAACAGATATGCCACCATCAGTGCTAACTGGGAGCTCTTCAGAAACCTGCTGAATGAAGCGGTGGAAAGCAATCCAGGTGGTTTAAACTCACAAGCCAACACGGACGTACTGCAAGATAAGACAACTAAAATAATCACAGATATAAGCAACGAAGCTATCAAAAAGAAGAACCTGAAACCTGGAGCCATCCTGGTGGACTCCAAAAATCAATGCCCTCCGCAAAGTAGTAACCAAAAGAAGAAAGGAGTTTCAACGAGTGCGCAGGACATGGCCAGAAGCTGAAGTGGAAGCCCACAGGCAGCATTATAGGGAAGCCTGAAACCGATACACGGACGCCATCCGGAAAAAGTAAAGAACGAACTTGGGAACGCTTAGTGACAACAACTGGAAATGATGACCCCTGGGGAACAGTCTACAGGGTTATTACCAACAAACTCCCTAGGTTGGAGGGAGTTTGTTGGTAATACCACACAAACCACACAAACCCCACAAGGTCAAATGACAACAACTGGGAACAATCGGTGGACAACATCTTGAATGCCATATTCAAGGAACCGGCGGTCCCAACTCTACAAGAACAAAATCATCTCTGTCAAGAAAACCGGAACTACAACACGCAAACCACTGAGCCCCCTTCACCATGTGGATCTCAGTGCTGCTGCCGCCCGGATAAGAAACAGAAAATGTCCCGGCCTAGACATGATAGAACCCGAAATACTTAAAAAAGTAATAGAATATACACCGCAACTTCTATTGACCATGTTCAACAGATGCCTAAAGGTAGGGAAATTCCCAACAAAATGGAAAACGGCCAAACTTAGCATCAAGAGTCCGAAGCCGACTAAGAAATCAGAGTGCTCGAAATCCTACAGGCCTATCGAACTTCTTTCAGTAGTTAGCAAATTGTTTGAAAAGCTACTGCACAAACGAATCCTCCAACATTACGAAGCAGCTGGCCTCCCAGCTGGGAATCAGTTTGGATTTAAACTGGGATCCTCCACAACAGAAGCCCTCAGAAACCTACTTAACAAGGTAAAAGAATGTGACAACAAGTATTTCCTCGTAATATCGATTGACTTTGCAGGGGCGTTCGACTTACTCTAGTGGCCAAGCGTCCTGGGCACACTCAGGGATGCTAAAGTACCCATCAACCTCTATAGAGTCATAGAAACCTGCCTCTGACAAAGAAAAATTGAGATAAACACTCCATACAAAAAGATCGCAAGAACAGTGCACAGAGGATGTCCACAGGTGTCTGTATTGGACCCACTATTCTGAAACTTGGTATTTGATGAGTTCTTGAGCGGTGGGGGTTCAGGCTTCGCAGATTATCTGATTTTGACAGTGCAAGCAAACTCCAGAGCCCAACTGGGAATCCTAGCTAATCAAGCCCTACAAATACTCCAACGGTGGGCCAAGAAGAATTTCTTAACAATGTCACCGACAAACACATCGTCGGCGCTGCTTAAAGGAACCCTGCAACCAGTGGTGAGCTGTGAATATTTTAACAATGGGCTCGCAGTTTTTCCGACTTTCTACCGAGTACATTTGATCGGTCACGGAAATGACGTCATCCGCGACTTCTACTAGAGACGCTTAGCACGCTCGCACTACTAGTAGTATGATTAGAGTGCGTGACGCATTTTTCGTGACTGGTATGATATCTTGAGTCAGTGGCGGATTTAGGGGGGTGGACAGATGCGACTTATTACCCCCTTAACCATGCGTATAAGTGAATGTGTAAAACGTTCCTAGGTCTATATAAAAAAAAAAAAAATTAAAAACCTGGTCGTCATGCTTCGCCTTACGATGATAACTGGATACGACAGTGTCTGGCATTCTAACTTTTTAGAATTTTTGAATACTATGACGTCGCAATCATGCTTCCTGAAGTTACTACTGCAGTAAGTATAATTGCAACAATACAAATATTTGTCAACAATTTCTTTTTTCTTCTCGCATTTTCGTTACATTCCATTGTTAGGTGCCCCTAACAGCTGCTTATGTCGCTTCAACTACAAGATCGGTACATCAATCGGTGCTATTTTACAGAGCTATTTAGATACGTTGCACTCGCAAGTATACATCTCTTACTTTAGTTATCCTAAATCCATTGTATGTTGTCTTCCAGAAATTATGAAAACCTGTGAATGATCAATAAAATATTTACAATAAGAAAGCTCTTTATTTCGTAATCGATACATACAAATCAAAATACCTAAAAGAAACGCGAAGGATGTTTCGCATAAACCATCTACTCCGCGTGCTCGACACATGCGCAACTTTTTTATTCGTCCGATTTTTATAATGGATACCAGTAGCGTAGCTACCCTTTTTTGGGCCCGGAAGCAAAGAACATGTTCGAGCCCCTACTTAATTAACGAAAATTGCAAAAACAGAAGAGAGCCAAAGACGCCGGCCCGGAGGCAATTGCCTTGCCTGCCTACATGGTAGCTACGCCAGTGATGGATACATATTTTTTCACGATAAAATTTTAATATTGAGAATAAAAAAATAACACGAAATATTTCCCATATTACAAATAACATAAAAACTATCACAAAACATTCCACAATATAAAAACAAATATTACATAAAAAAACAAACACTGGAAAAAGTACACAAAAATCACAGATTACATGAAAAAAAAAATATTTCACAAATATTCAAGAAAATTTTATTCTAAAAATTGCCAATTTACTTCTTTATTAATATTTGTTGTCGATCTTCTGCTTTGCTCAATAGCTGAGCGATGATTACAGAGGATTGATTTGACGTAACGATCCGGATCAAATTGAAGCCTAAATGGTTTGCATTTAGATAAGAGCTAAGAAATATGGTCATTATAATCTGCAATGTGTTTAATTGTCACAATATTATTCATTACTCTGAAAGCTCACTCAGCTTCAGCACTGCTAATCGCAATGGTTTCAAAGATATTTTCTGGCTTTCTTAATTAAAAAGGGAATTTCACTCGATTTTAAAGATAAACTGTCTTCGACAAAATCTCTAAAATCATTAATTTTTATTTCATATTTTATCAGAAAACTTAAATCTCTTAGTCGGTTTTCACCGTCTTCCCACCGAGACGAAAGTTCTTTCACATTCCACGATTTCGGGTAGCATATGTTTAAAATTTCTTTCAATGGTATCGTTATTTTTTTTATTTAATTTAAAATCACTCCGTTGCATTAATAACTTATCCTTTAAGGATAAAACAATGCCTTTAATAACTTGTTATGAGATAATTTTATTACTTTAGATTTTGATTCCTTCAAATTCTTTCCTATTCAACACACTCTCAATTTTAGCTTCAGAATTTTTCAAATTAGCAATAGCATTGATAGTTCGAATAATTAATTTATCTGATTTTACCATACTGATTCTGTAAAGCTTCTGAAAGGTAAGAGAGCTCCTGCAGGATGTCGATCATTACTGCTAAATTGTTAAGAAATTCCAAATTTAAAGGTCGATTTAATAATCCAGAATATTTAACTTCTGATTCAAAATGTTTGCACAAAGCGGGAATTCCTCCAACCCACAATTGCCGTCAGCAAGCTAAAAGCTGCTCATCGTGGCCCGAACACACGACCGATCTTTATAGTTTCCGCATCACGGTCTTTAGCAATCATCCTTAATTTGCGCTAGTTTTTTTGGAGATTGGTAATAGTTTTTTTTTTTTTTTTTTAATTATTGCCTGTATGCCATTATATTTTAGAACATTTTCTACAGAGTGAAAGGCTCGACAAAGTTTCAAAATCTGCCAACATTTCATCTTCGTAAAGTTTATATAATATCTTAGTTTCCGCAATCCCCCCCCCACATTGCTACTATCACCAGTTCTTTGAATACGGTGCAAAATGTCGGAATCACACGAATATTCTGCTACTGTGACCATGTAAACATAGACAGGAGAAATTAAGTGTGGATCACTCACTTCTCCGAAAAACATACGTCCGTTTGTCCGAGTAAAGGAGAACCACAAGACACGTCGACCAGGGGCTATTATCCGTGTCGGAATCTTAATCCTCTGACTGACTATAGAAAGTATATTGACTAGCGCGACTTCTCATTATGTGACTGCGTAGGTTTTATGGACACCACTAACATTGTGAAACGGTAATCCCTTTCACCCTTAATTCGCACTTTCTAATTATCTAAATTGCCTAAAAGCCAGAGGTGAGAACAACGCGTACAAAGTACATGGAAATTTCCTTCGTTCAACAGAAACTATTTTATTTCATTTGTAAAATAAATAATCGTCTCAACAATGGGCTCGCAAATTTAAAAAAAAAAAATAATAGGCTCTCCCGAGCTCATGCGAGCCCACTATAGTTCACCACTGCATGCAACTGAGACGACCCCCCCCCCAAGTTTAAGATTGATGAGACAATAATCAAGTTCATCAGTCAACTAAAATACCTGGGTGTCATACTAGACAATAACTTATCCTTCCAACCACATCTCAAATTCCTAAGACAAAAGGTCAGAAATTACTCTGCCATGGTAAGACTGTGGTTCCAGAATGCATACTCTAGCCTTATACTACAAGAAAACCTTCCTCCCAGTAATTACATATGCTTCAGCAATCTGATACGATAAAACTGCCTTGGTCGTAAATAAGAGAACCCTGGATGCAATTCAATGTACCATCCTGCTCACTACCACCCGCGCCTGCAGAACAGTGAGTAACCCTGCTTTGCAGGTGATAGCAGCAGTACTTCCAATTGATCTTGAAATCGCAAAAACAGGACTACTACTTATCTAAGGGAATAACCACAACTTTCCTGGAATTTACAATAGACCAAACAAACAACCACAAGGCAGAAAAGATCCGACTTCAGTCTCACCTGCTGCAGGTGTTGCAGCACAGGTGGGCAGAAACAACCAAAGGAACCATCACCCACAAGTTCTTGCTGCAACTTGACAAAAATTATCCAAAATCGCTTACTTGGTTCTTTCTGGGGTTGCAAACAAAGTACTTGCTAACTGGACACGGCCCCTTCAATGCAAAGTTAATGGACTTCACCCTCGTAGAGGACCCATGCTGTACATGTGGAGAGATCGAAACTTGGGAACACCTCATGTACGACTGTCCGCAATACGAGGATCTCGAGTGCATCCTAATCACGAGTATAAGATACCTCCCTAAAGGTCCATCTACTGGATTCAGAGGAGGAATACAGAGCCCTGACCAACTTCGCTCAAGCACTCTTCTCAAGAAGGAGAACGCTGAACGCAATACACCAGGACTAAAAGACGACCAGCCAGATAACAAATGAAAACATCCTTTCGGACACCCCGAAATAATAATTATGTGGAAGATACTAGCTGTCTTGCCTAAGAATAGTAACAGTGCACTTCCTACAATGATATGAACCAACACTGGAACCAAGAAACCCTGTCTATGTACCAACAAATGTGAGACCTAAGTGAAACTGACAAATGTACTAACCGAAGATAGGGAACCAAAGACAAAGACATTCAACCTGGATGGGACAGTCCCACGAGAGACTCTACTATAGGATACGATCTTATATGACTACACTACGACTGCTGCAGCCTCGCTGCCATGTAGCCAAATGGCAATCTGTACCAGCTCCCTTGCCTGGAACCTTTTTTCCTCTTCCCAGTGGGGGGGAAGACGGTCTTCCTGTCTCCTTCCTCCCCTGCCACCCCGTATACTTCGCCTGGTGAGGCCTGGGCATTCCTTACTGACCACCTGGGTTGCCTTCACTATCGACCCCATACTTCTGTCTTTCCCCCAGTATTCAGTCTCTCCCCCTACCCTGACTAATATGCCAGCATAAACCCTACACAACTAATCAAAATTAACGATTTCTAAATTGAAACCTCAACCACATCGCTTTTCTAAGTTAAGTTTCCTCCGTGTTTTTTAAATTTTATTATTATTTTTTATTATTATTATTTTTATTTATTTATTAATTTTTAAAATTAAATTAAATTTTATTTTATTTTTTATTTTTACTTATTTATTATTTTTAGGTCCTTGCCACTGAAATCTCAGGAAATTAGGTGGCAGGACCTGCCAGAGTGAAAACCTAAAATTATTTGGTACCTGGTCTGCCTCTACGAGGCATAGTGTGGAGACAACGTTGGGCTCCAGCGACTAAATGGCCAGAGAAACAACGATATCTAACACTACACTTACAAAATTCATACACTTTTACATCTCTGGCCTTTACAGTGAACTGTTACACCTACAATGAAAACAAAGTGGAGATGGGGGAAACCCCTGGTGCCGTTAGACAAGAACAACTATACCACTAACCCCTAAAACAACCAGGAAAAACGGCGACTCTCCACATTCCTCAAACAGACCTGGCAACAACGGTGGAATGACACAACCAAAGGTGCAATAACGAAGAAATTCTTACCAGAGCTTGACAAAACCTACCCAGCACCACCACCACCACCATCCTAGTTCTCTCCACGCCTCTTCACTACTTATCTCCTGATTGGTCTTGGTGCCATGAAAGGAAAACTAATTACCCTAGACTTGACTGACACCCTGCTTTGCTCTTGTGGCCTCCTTGAATCCTGGGAACACATAATGTACCACTGTCCGCTATATGAAGACCTAACCTGCATATTTTTTTCATTATTTATTTAAAAATACAATTTTATACTTTCTAAAGATATAAGAAATATCAAAGATATTAAATACGTATGTCAGTTCCTATGTATATCAAAGATATACATAAGAACTGACATACATATTTGGGGTTAACAAGATCACATTTGCAACATTCGTATTTGCCTTATGCTATTCAGATGCATAAAAATTTATATAGATAAAAATTAGATGTTTAGCATATTTTTTAATATATAGTTACATTATTATTGGTTAATTGGCATCACATAGTACAGTTTTACCCACCAATACTCTGCGGTAAAACTGTCTCAAAATGCAGAACAAATATGTAAATAAAACTATGTATGTATGTACTGTATGTATAAATTTCTTGTTTTGGGTGGCACCTAAGACATAAGTCATGTCTCCACCTTGCAAATCTGTAGTGAAAACCATATTTTGTCAAAAAGCCTGATTGTGTTTGTATGCATACTCATCGCAGCCATCCACTATCTTCTAGAATCAAAGGAAACATATATTAGAAAAGCCTTTGATACTGTTGGACATGGAAAACTGCTGCACAAGTTGGAGCATGTGTCATTGGAGGCAAATTGCTGCTATGGATAAAGGGATGGTTGAGTGGGAGAAGACAGAGAGTGGTAATGAATGGACACTGCTCTTCGTGGACTAATGTTATTAGTGGAGTCCCTCAGGGTTCAGTGTTGGATCTATTGTTGTTTTCTGTATTTATAAATGATATTTATAATGGTATATCAGGCTTAATGTCCAAATTTGCAGACGATACGAAGGTTCGCAGGGTTATTAATAACACTAATAACAGTACACTGCTGCAACAGGATCAAGAAAAGTTGAGCAGATGGGCTGAGAGGTGGCAAATGAAGTTTAACATTGACAAATGAAAAGTACTACATATGGGAAGCAGTAATCCCAGAGTAACGTATCAACTCTGTGGTACCACAAATAGGTAGAGAATGAAAAGGACCTTGGGGTAATTGTGCAGGCAGATATGAAGTTTTCTGAGCAGTGCAGATGGTCTGCAAGAGTAGCTCATGGTGTCTTGTCAATGATATACAGGAATTTTTCTAGCAGGGATAAGGAGGTGATTATCTCCTTGTATAGGGCAATGATCAGACCACACCTTGAGTACTGTATAGAGGTCTGGAGGCCTCATTTTAAGAATTATGTAGAGCTGTTGGAACGAGTACAGAGAAGAGCAACAAGATTAGTGAATGGAACAAAGGGTTGCTCTTACAAAGAAAGGCTTAAGTTTTGCAAATTACAGTATCTGGAGACTAGGCATCTGCGAAGTGATGATTGAGGTGTATAAAGCCTTGAATGGTTTGAGCATGCTCAATGCTGACGGAATTCGTCCTCTTTCCAACAACGTTGGAACGTACTCGTTCCAACAGCTCTACATAATTCTTAAAATGAGGCCTCCAGACCTCTATACAGTACTCAAGGTGTGGTCTGATCATTGCCTTATACAAGGAGATAATCACCTCCTTATCTCTGCTAGAAAAATTATTCTTGCTCAGAATAATCGCCTGAGAGGGCATAAATTCAAATTGAAGAAAGACGGTTGTAGGATAGATGTGCGGAAGTTAGCCTTTACCCAGCGGATGGTTGATTGCTGGAACAAAGTTCCATCTGTCATTGTAGAAGTTTATAGCTTAAATAGATTCAAGGGAGAACTTGACAAACATTTGGAGCGAGTGGATGGGTGAAATAAGGGGTTTTTTTTTTTTTTTTTGGCTGATGCTATATAAGCTTGTTTTCTTGCATCATGTGCCTTTGCTAATGCTAATACTAATACAACGCTAATGCTAATAATGCTAATACTTCACAAAATTCACCCATGACCTGTTTGAGAGACGAAGAACAAGCCTACCACCATAACATGACTCTCCCAAAGGAAAAATCACCACTCATAAGACAAAGGAACTGACCATACCAAACTAACCGGTAGAAATCAACCACGCCTTCATGACTATGAATGTCGGATGGGATTCCTCCCAAAAATGATCCAAATATCTTGGAAACCAAAATTGGAATGCTGTGGTAGCCAGCCACGCTTTTTCTACTGGCTGTCAACCGACGGCTATTGCCAATGTGCCGTACAGGTGATTTGAGCCGTATTCCTTGGCGGCCACTATTACTCCCCTTCCCTGAGCAGGGGGAGTAGATGGCCTCTCTATCCCCATCCCCTTCTGCTGCCACCACTTTCCCCTCCGGACATGCCCCACTCTAACTGGAGTTGTCTTCCCTATTGGCTCCATATTTCTGTCTGTCTACCCTTCAGCCCCAGGGGCTATTCTGGGGTGCATATAGTGCGAGTTATCCGAGTGATATATAGATTTGATTGTGAATTAAGTTAATTTGCTTTCTTGTTTATTTACTTGTAGAGTTTGCCAAGGCCAGTTTAGCAAGTCCTACTTCCTCGTAGTCTGGGGTAGGCAGTCGGGGAGAATTCCCCGGCTGGCTAAACGGGCTAAATTGATTGTTAGATTTGGGATTTTGGAGAGCTCGTTAAGAGCATTTCCGTGCCCTTGATTTTGTTCCTGGGACCACAACCCGTTTAACTTGGGTTGTGGACGGTTTTTATTGGTTTCTGATAGATTTCGGAGATCTTTTAATAAGTTCATTCAGCAGCTGTGTTTATTGTGCAGGACTCTTGAGCCGTGTATATATTGTATATGTAGTTGTTATTTCTCATTGTTGAGACTTAACTTTTAAATTGTAAATAGTTGTTTTTTATTGTATACATGGCAAGTATAGAAGAATCAGATTCAACATCAAGTGAAGAAGAACTGGCGGAAGTAATATCTGAGGCCACAGATGATGAAAAGATGGAGACCGGAAAGGTTCCGTCTAATCAAGTCCAAGAATTGTCAAAGACGCAGGTTTTTATTGGAAGAACACTGTTACGGACTCCTCTGGTAATAGTGCTGAACTGGTAATAGTGTTGAAAAGAATAATCAGGAAAGTGCAAAGAAAACTGGTTCTCATAAGAAAAGAAGAACTGATGGGAGCAAAGAAAGATCCAAGTACGAAGGATTGGAATATGTTAAAGAAACAAGAGGTAGGCTTAGGACCTACTTACATGATACGCAAAATAAAGTTCCCACAACAGCGATGAAAACAATCTTACACCTATGGGATATCTTGGAAATGAACGCTATGGAAATAGAAAACTTGTTATTAAAAGAAAAGTTAGAGGGAAAGAAAAAAGAAAAGAAAAGCTATGCTTATGTAGCTCAAGAACCAGTGAAAGATACCAAGAAATCATCAAAGTGTGTATTGATTAAAGCAGTAGATGAAAGATTCAAGACAAGATTCAAGACAATGATGTAAAAATGGAAGTCTTGAAAGAACTTAGACCAGTTCTGAAAGAAGTGAAAGTAAAAAATATAAGAACAATGCGAGACTGCGGGATTCTGTTGGAGGCGGAGGGAGAGGACGATATTAAGAGGATAAGAGGATGTTCGAAGATACAAGAAGTTAGATTAAAATATGTTATTCCAAAGGTTGTTCATCCTAGAATTGTGGTTTTGACATTGAAAAGGACATTCAAAAAGATGATTTTCTGGAGCAGGTTTGGATTAAAAATTGTAAAGAATATGGGGTTTCTAGGAAAGAATTCAGTGAAAATGTTTAAGTAGTCTCTATAAATAGTGTCAAGAATGGCAATGTGTCAAATTGGATATTGGAGGTTAGATCGAGGCTTCTGAATATAATAAGACAGAAAGAAAGAATATATGCCGATTGGATGGCATATAAATACAAAGAAATATTCTCTGTGGCTCAGTGTCACAAATGCTTAGGATTCGGTCATGTATCTAAGTATTGTAAAAGAGAAGCTGTATGTGGACATTGTGCCCAGAAGGGCCATGCATACAGGGACTGTAAAAATAAGGCAGAGGGACCAGTCTGCTGTAACTGTAAAAATAGAAGCAGAAAATTTGATCACATTGCTGCTGATAAGGATTGCCCTGAGTACAAAAGAGCTTTGGAATTATATAAAAATAAGATCAGTTATGGCTGAAAAACTTAGTGTGTTGCAATTAAATGCACAACGAGCAAAGGCGGTAGCAGCTCAAATACATTTGGAAATGGAAAAGAAGGGTATTGACATAAGTCTATTGCAGGAGCCTTATGAAGTAGGTGGCAACGTACGGGGATATCCAAGTAATTACAGGATTTTTGCAGACGGAAAAGTCCGAAGGTTGCGATAGTAGTGAGAGGAAACGATCTTGTGGTTACTAAGATCACAATTCTATCCAATGAAAATATGATATGTGCTGAAGTTATTGGAGCAATTGGTAGAGTGTATATGATCTCATTATACTGTCAGCACTCAGTTGATATAAATCCTTATATTAATTACTTGGAGAAGATAAAGGACGTACTCTGATATGGTGGTTGTCAATATTCCTGGCCATATACCAACATATAGCTCTGTACACGGGCAGTCCTATATAGATGTTACAGTATGTACTGTGTCAATTCTCGATAAGATACATGACTGGAAAGTAGTTGATTACTTAACTACAAGTGATCATAATGGTATTTTGTTTAAACTGAGTTAGATAGAGAAAATACGGCAAATAAAGGAAGCAGAAAGGTTTTCTTTCAAAACAGTTAATTGGGAAGGTTTTGATCTGGCCTTCAATGACAAAGTAAATGAAATAAATTGGAATTTACTAAGTCCTGAAGAATATGTATGTAAATTTCAGGACATAGTTTACGGAGCTTCAAACTTTTCAATGAAAAAGAAAAAGCTTGTATCCAGACCTGTAATATGGTGGAATAGAAATTTACAACAAATGAAGAAAGAATTGCGAAAAGCCAGGAAAAGATTTCAAAGGTATAGAAGGTTGGGGGACATTGAAATGACGGAATTGTATAAGAATACGTATAGGAATCTGTGTAAAAATTATGTTAAAGCAATTAATGATTCGAAGCAGACTTCTTGGAAGTCGTATGTGATGGAAAAAGGCTCGAGAGATCCCTGGAACACTGTTTTTAAATTAATTACTGAGAAGTATATTTTTAATTCTATAAATTTTACTGTTAGAACAGGAGATATGGACACTTTAGGATGGAGTGAATCCATGGATATGATCCTGGATGAGTTGTTTCCTGATATGGACACACAAGAACTAAGCCAAGAACAGAAGGAAATGATACGAGGCAATGCCACTCAAAGTTCCAATATATGTGAACAAAATTTTGCCATGGAAGAGGTCCAAGATGCTGTTGCACAGGCAGTTGACGACCGGTCGCCTGGTCCTGATTTAATAGAAGTTAAGATAATGAAAAGGGTTTTTAATATAAGACTCGATTTAATAGTCAAGATGTTTAACAAATGCTTGGAGATGGGTTCGTTCCCTGAGGTGTGGAGAATGGCCGTTTTGAATCTGATTATCAAAAGTCCGGATAAACTACCACGTGAAGCAGGTTCGTATCGTCCCATAGCATTGTTGTCTGTAATAGCTAAAACTTATGAACGACTGTGTATCAGTCGGTTGATGATTAAATATGATGAGAATCAAATGTCCTCTGATAACCAGTATGGTTATAAAAAAGGTAAGTCTACAGAGGACGCTATTTATCAGATGACAACATACGTTCAGAGCTATGAGGGGCGTTACGTTCTTGGAATTTTTGTTGATTTTCACGGCACATTCGACATGCTTTGGTGGGAGGGAATCCTTTCCAGGATTAGAACCATTGGATGTTCTGAAAAATTGTATTTAGTTTTTAAAGAATATTTTTCAAATAGAAAGATAATTATCAGGACAAAATATACTGAAGTAAAAAGGAATGTTAAACGAGGTTGTCCACAGGGCTCGGTGATTGGTCCTCACTCCTGGACAATAGTTATGGATGACGTTTTGAGAAGAAATCACATTGGTGTGAATGTAGTGGCATATGCCGATGATTTGTTAATTCTGGTTTATGGCAGCGCAAGGTCCCAACTAGAGGCACGTACCTCTCAAATAATGGAGGAATTGATAGAGTGGTCCAGATTGTATAAGTTACAGATCTCAAAAACAAAGACTGTACAGATGCTGCTTAAAGGACGACTGAGTATGAATAGAAATCCAGTTGTTAAAGCATTTGATATGTCAATTAGGTATGTGATGACTTCTGTAAAGTACCTTGGTGTGTGTGTGTAGGGGAGAGGATGGCGTTTTTGGAGCACATGAAGTACTTAAAAAATAAAGTTCGAGTGCTGTATGCCAAGCTGAGAAGCATGATTAGAACTGATTGGGGGATAAAAGGAAGAGCACTGAATCTCCTTTATGACTGTGTATTTGTCCCCATAATCACATATTCTTCTGTGGCTTGGTTGCACCAAATAACTAATAGTGTTGAAAAGAAGTACTTGCTCCAAGCGCAGAGGTTCGCTCTCCTATGCACAACACGGGCCTGCAGAACAGTGTCGACAGATGCTCTGCAGGTCTTGGCTGGGCGATTTCCGGCTGATTTGCAGGCCATCTTGTCGGCGTTACTATACTGTACTAGAAAGAACATAAGGAAAACTGTGTTGGGAGTTTCTTCTTGCCCAGATCTAAATAGGATATACTCAAGATCTGATTATAAAGAAGAGAAGGCAAGAATTAAAAATGAACTGATGGCTGTATGGCAACAGAGGTGGGACACGAGTGAAAAAGGACGTGTCACCCATATGTATTTACCGAGAGTTGACATATTAAATGTGCGGGCAAATCCTTGGCAGCAATTTGGACTACATGTCGCTTTTCTTATTACTGGACATGGAGTGGCAAAAAGACTCCATGAGTTGGGACTTGTGGAAAATGATTTATGTTCTTGTGGGTTACAAGAAACTAGTGTCCATATTATGCTCCATTGTGATCAATATGTTGATCTAAGACATGAATTGGAGATAAGTCTAGGTAAACTTGAACAACAAGATCTTTGGATCATGTTCATGGATAGGGCTCTCCTATTGTATTTTAATAATTTGTGAGTCTAGTTTTTAAACGGAGAGCAAGGCTAGATAGTAGTTCCCGCCTCTTCGTGGCTGGGGACAGTAACACAGCCAATTAGGATATGCAAGACAACGATAGCTAACACTATATCCTTCTTGGCTGCGGCTAAGAGGATTAGTGCTTTCCTAAGATGTGTTGTGATGTTGAATTTTAAATAGTATTTTTTATTTTTTTATTATTATAATATATTTTTAAGAGCAGCTTAAGATAATATCACTGAAGAAGCATAATCCACATATAAGCCTAGGCTTAGGAGGTGGACTTGCCGAAGGTGAGTTGAATGAATGAATGTCTACCCTTCAGTCTTTAGTCTCCTCCCCTACTCTACCTGCACGTAAGTGAATGCCCCACACAAACTAAATTCAACAATCTAAAATCAATTTCGCCCAACATTTTTGGCTTTCTTCTAACGCTACCCCGCTAAACTAGCGATCACTTTTTTTTGTTTATTTAGGTCGTAGCCACTGAAATCTCAGGAAATTAGGTGGCAGGACCTGCCAGAGTAAATCTTAAACCACTATGTACCTAGTCGGGGCGAAATTGAGGCAACTTTGGGCCTCAGCAAAGGCCTGGCGGCTAAATGGCCAGAAGAACAATGGTACACGACACCGCACACTTCAAGATCCATACACTTTTAAATCTGGCTTTAACAGTGATCTGTATTACCACACAATGTAAACTATGTCCAGATGGGGGAAACCACTGGTGCCGTCTGACCCTAAATACACTTTACACTTTACCTAAACATCACATATTATCTCCCCCATTGGGTGCTTTCTTTGTGGTGTCTCTGTACTGCAGGCCGGGGGAAGATATAACGCTCGCAACTAGATACCTCCAGACCCTCTTGGACACATTGCCTAATCAGAGAATCATCATAGGGGCAGATGTAAACTGCCACTCCCCGGCCTGGCACAGCATGACCCCAGATAGGAGAGCCACGAGAAATGACCAGATACTGGAAGACCACTTGGTAAACACTACGCTTGAGATCCTCAACCTGCCACACCAACTGCCGACTTTCTGTAACACTCTGTGGAAGGCCATAATAGATGTATCACTCGCAACTGCGAACGTCGCCCGATACATTAAACACTGGACGGTCCAAGACTCCTGGACCACGTCTGACCACAGAGTGATTACATACCAGATGCAGAACCAACTCAGCAGAAACTCAGATGATAAAAACATCACTAAACCGCTTTGCAGTTAATAAGGCAAATTGGCGAAATTTCAAGGAAAAACTCAATGCTGAGGTTGGTGAGTATTCCCAGACTGCGAGCCGACCCAGAAATGCAAATGGCCTGCAAAGAAAAGTTATTGTAACCATCACAAGAGTTAGCGAACCGGCAATAAAAAGGAAAATCCCAAAGCCTGGCGCCATGCCCTGGGGAACCCCCGACATTCAAAACCTGAGAGAAGAAGTAATGAGACGACGAAAGGACTTCCAACGTGTCTGGCGATATTGGCCGGTCCCTCAGGTTGCGGCCATGAGGGACAGGTATAAAGTTGCAAGGAATCGATACAACAAATTGATAAAGGACACCAAGCGCAAAACTTGGGAAATTCTTGTTTCTACAGCAGGGAACGCTGACCCCTAAGGAGTGGTTGATAATGTAATCACTAACAGACACCCCAGAGGAGAAGTTGCAGAAGCAACAATGACCCCGCTGGGTTCCCTGACCACTACTTGGGATGACTCGGTGACCAATATTCTAAACACCATCTTCCTGGAACAGGTAGCCCTACCTTCCCGGAACAACTGTGGATCTGTCAAGAAAATGACATACTTCACTGACGAACAAGAAACACCCTTCACTGTGGATCAGTTGCAAACGGCCGCCATGCAAATCAGAAGAAAAAAATGCCCTGGCCCAGACATAATTGAACCGGAAAATTTGAAGAAAACGGTGGAATACACTTCGGATCTGTTGCCTCACGGTATATAAGACCTGTCTCCAAGAAGGAGACAGTTGTTTTTTACTCCCAGTTGTAAGCAAACTATTTGAGAGAATGCCACACAAGAGGCTCCTCCACCATTACGAAGGGGCAAACCTAACAAACAGAATACAATTTGGATTCAAACCTGGCCTATCCACGATCGAAGCTCTCAAGACACTAGTGGATAAAGTAGAAGCCTGTACATTTTTTTGTACTAGCAAATATTTTCTTGTTATCAGCGTCGACTTCGCGGGGGAATTTGACGCCATCTGGTGGCCGAGCGTCCTCGGGAGACTTAGGTGGGCCGCCATGCCTCTAAACCTGTATAACACAATCAGGAGTTACCTAAAACAGAGAACGATCGAAGTACATGCACTGTATAGGAAGCTACCCAGACAAATCCACAGGGGGTGCCTGCAGGGCTCCGTCCTAGGACCCATGAATCCCTGGCCCTTGATATTGGCGAAGTCGGCGCCCAGGCCTTCGCCGATGATTTGATACTAACTTGCTGCTGACTCACGAGCGCAGATCGAAGAAAAAGCTAACGACGCGAGAGGAATTTTGCAAAACTGGGCTACAATCCATTGCCTGCGGATTTCGCCAAGTAAGACCTGCTCAGTATCCTGAACGGCAGACCCGACCTTGCCAGACAACCGCAAGTGAAAATCCAAGGCACTACAATAAAACTTGCTACAGAAATCAAATATCTCCGAATTATCATAGACAAAAATCTGTCTTTCCAGTCCCATCTAAAGTACATTAAACAAAAGATACGGAAATATTCTGCATTGGTCGCAAGAGTGGCCAGGACGGACTGGGGGCTAATCTAGCGGACCCGGTCTCTCTACTACAAATCTACCTTCATCACGGTCATCACATATGCTTCACCAGTTTGGTACAAAAAGGTAACAATAGTGGTAAAAAAAAACCTTGGACAGTATCTAGCGGTCAATAATTCTGACAATCACTCGAGCTGTCTCGACGGTCAGCACGCACCCACTCCAGGTTCTGGCGGGAGTCCTCCTGCTGGATTTGGAATTCATTAGATTCCCCTGACATATAATGTGGCAAAAGAAATATCGTGTACTGTCCTGAATATACGTTGGACCTTGTCAACAACAGGAAGCTTGAAAAGATCAGACTGCTCGATCACCTCCGACAGGAATGGCAGGATCGATGGACAAAATCCACTAAAGGAGAAATCACCAAGAAGTTCCTCCCTAGCGTAAACAGAGTCTTTCCAAAACCTCCGAGTTGGTTCCAACCGGGGCTCCATGTCACCTTTCTGCTTACCGGGCACGGGCCATTTAATGCAAAACTGTCTAGCTTCCGAATCACTGAGGATACCCATTGCCTCTGTGGCTGCGAGGAGATATGGCAACATCTCATGTATGACTGTGACCACTATGAGGACCTGCGATGTATGCCCACCACTGCTATCACCTTCTTCCAGAACATGGAACAGCACCTTCTCGACTCGGAACATGAATACAAAGCCCTTACCGACTCGGAACATGAATACAAAGACCACTTAGAGAGTCAGAACATAATTGCCGAGAAACTCTTCTCTTTGCACAGAAACTCTTCGCTAGAAGGAGACCACTTATATAGCAAACCATTATGCACAGCACCTGTAAGCTGATGATGAATCATGAATCTAGGACTGGAGAAAACTGGAATACACAATAAAACTGTACCAAAATAACCTACAACACGAATATTATAATCATCTATCCTTGTTCACAAGGAAACTGCCAACCATGAAGACAAACCAGTTTGTCTGAACCAGACAAATTGACACAGGACTTGACACGAACTGGATACAAATTATTCGCACTGGATGGCTAAACCAAATGGCGAACGAACTAAGAAAATGATATCACTAGGACCCAAGGCAGCATCCTTATAACATGCACACTGGGCGACCTGAACAGGCTACATGACCAACCATAGGTCGAGACTTGCCTCATGACCTCATGACCTTACGACTGGATTTTACTCCTACATTGAACATGATCACCAACGAAGATCCGGTTCGTATCGCTTGGACTCTTCACGTGCCCTCTACTGCCAATGTCTGATGGCGATCTGTACCGGGCTCTCTTGCCTGGTACCTTTACTCCCTTTCCCCTGGCGGGGAGAAGGAAACATCCTTGTCTCCTCTCCTCCCCTGCCAACCCTTATTCTTCTCCTGGTGGGGTACGGGCCTGCCTCACTGGACATCCTGGGGTCGCCTTCTCTATCGTCCCCATACTTCTGTATTTTCCCCAGCTTTCAGTCTCTCCCCACTCTGCCTAATACACCAGCATATAATCCCACACACACTGGAAAAACTTAATTTCGTCCAAATTAAACCGCATAAACCCCAATTGGCTTTTCTAGTTCCAGAGTTCACCCTTACCGAGTTTTTTTTTTTTTTTTTTTTTTTTTTTAGGCCCTAGTCACTGAAATCTCAGGGAACTAGGTGGAGGGCCTGACAGAGTACAATTTCAAGCTACTGTGTACCTGGTCTGCCTCCACGAGGCCAAGTGTGGTCAACGTTGGGGTCCAGCAGCTAGACGGCCAGATGAACAACGATACGCAACACTACACATATACAAAATCCACACACTTTTAAATCTGGCTTTCCCAGTGAACTGGTACACCAACAATGAAAGCAATGCGGAGATGGGAGAAACCCCTGGTGCCTCTAGACATCAATACACTTTATACTTTTCACTTACCTAAATATCTTTGCTGATGAGGTACACCATTTCATGGCAATGGTCTTCCCCTCTGTCGGTGCTGTCTTTCAGCAGGATAATGCGCTATGCCACACCGTCCGGATTGTTTGAGACTGGTTCGCGGGACATGAGGCGGACATTCAGGTATTACACTGGCCTCCGAATTCCACAGACATCAATCATCCCTTCGAGTATCTGTAGTTTTTGTTGTTGCAGCAACTCCGATCTGCAGCGTCTCAACCATGGAATTTACAGGAGTTAAAGGATCTGCTGCTTACGTGTTGGTACCAAACACCAGAAGACACATTTATAAATCTTGTAGCCGCTATACCTCGCCGGATACGAGCTGTTTTGGCTGCATGTGGAGGACCAACATCATATTAGGTAGGTGGTCATTATGTTTTGGCTCATCGGTGTATATTTTTACATAATAACAAAAACTATATTAAGACTTGGTTTATATGTATAAATAATATATAAAAAAAATGCAGACTCATGACCAAATACCCCAGGAGCTCGCATCTGGTGAGTATGGGCTTGGCACACACACAGGTCCTGAGCTGGATATCATCATTCTCCTCTTTTTTGGTGATTCCTTTCTACTTCTCTCTCTCAGGGTAACTGGGAATTTTTTTTTTTTCCTAGTGCAGCATAAGCCTTAGGCTTCCTTGCACTATATGGATAATAATAATAATAATAATAATAATAATAATAATAATAATAATAATAATAACGCTGGAGGCTATGCTGCAACGCTGTAACGTTGGTGCAGCACAGTACACAGCCGTATACTGTGCTGCCATAGCAGCCACTAGAATTAAGGGAAAAGAAAAGAGTGACCAGCAGCAGAAGAACCGAAAACAGAAGGAACCGCCAGTTTCGGAAAGAAAACTTCACCGGAAGATAGAAAAATTAAGAGTCAAGATAGGTCAGTTGACCCAGTACCAACAGGGTAATAGAAGTAAGAAATTGATTGGAAAGGTGAAGAGCATCCTCAAGAGAAACAGCGTCCACAGCAAACATGAGACCAGAAATCAGAGAATAGGAAAATACTTGGACACACACTGAAGGAACCTCCTCGCACTCAGCATGACACTATATCGATACAAAGAGAACTCCCAGAAGAAACTAAACCGAATCTTCCATGAGGAGCAAAGAGCCTTCTATAGGAAACTGGGTGAACATGAGAAAGCAGAAAACTGACCACCCGAGAAGAAGACAATCGAAGAGTTCTGGGGAAATATCTGGAGCAGTGAAGTAAGACATAACACAGAGCACCCTGGATAGAAGTAGAACGGAAGAAAACGAAGGACATACAAGAGATGAGAGAGTGGGAGATTCGAGAAGAAGAAGTAAAACAGTCGATCAGGAACACCCACAACTAGCGAATCCCGGGAATTGAACAAGAAGCTCACCTGCACACACAAGCACCTAGCAGAGCAGTTCACTCGAAAGAAAAGCAACCCGGAGACAATCCCGAACTTTCCCACTGAAGGAGTCATATATCTGAAGTTTAAAGATTAAGATACAAGAAACCCGGCGAAATATAGGCCAATCACATGCCTCCCAACGATGTACAAGATCCTCACCAGCTGCATAACTAAGAAGATATCAGACCACTTAGAGAGTCAGAACATAATTGCCGAACAGCGGAAAGGATGCAAGCGGAGGGGCAAAGGATGCAAGGAGCAATTAACCATAGATGCCTCAGTTATGGAGAAAGCCTTCAAGAAGCACCGCAACCTATGCACGGCCTACATCGATTACCGCAAGGCCTTCGACTCAGTACCTCATAGCTGGCTAATAGAGACCCTGAAGATCTACAAGGTCAATCCAATAGTGACAAACTTCTAGGAGCAACAATGGCGAAATGGAGTACCACCATTAAGGTCGAGAACATCACAACTAGGCCAATCCCCATTAGAAGAGGAATCTTTAAGGGGGATGCTCTGAGCCCACTATGGTTCTGTCTAGCACTCAACTAGCTATCCACCATGCTTAACGGTAGCAAGTATGGATATAACCACAAAGAAGAAAGAAAGAACCTGTACACCCACTTGATGTACATGGATGACATCAAGCACTACGCGGCAACCCAGAAGCATCTCCAGCAACTACTCCGGATCATCGAAGAATTCAGCAAGGACATCAGGATGGAATTTGGTCTAGAAAAAATGCAAGACCCACACACTGCACCAGGGAAAACTTGGCCAAAACTACCAGCTGCTGACTGGTAAAGAGATCGAAGTTATGACGGGGAGACCTACAAATACCTAGGGATGATGCAGGCTGAGCTGTTAGAGCACAAGGAAATCAAGAAGTGCCTGACCGAAAAATATCATCAGAGACTCAGAAGCCTGCTGAAATCAAAATTGAACGGAGGGAACACAGTTAAAGCCATAAACACCTATGCAGCTCCAGTAATAACATACACATTCGGAGTCATAGATTGGACTAACACCGAGCTAGAAGATATCATGCGAAAGACAAGGACAATGATGACCAAGAGTCGCCAACACCACCCGAAGTCAGCAGAGGAGAGAATAACAACACCTCGGAAAGAGGGAGGAAGGGGCCAGATAGGACAACAGAAAACAGCGATAGTTATCCTGAAGGATTACTTCGAGAACAACACAGCACCATTCCACCAGGCCGTAAGAAAGATAAGAGGTATATCCCACTCAACCTAAGCGAGGAATCCCCTTCCGTCCAGACAGTACAAGAAACGAAGTTAGAAAGATGGGCAAAGAAGACACTCCATGGCAGAACTGCAATGACCTCCATCAAGATCACATCGACATCATTGCTTCCAATGCATGGCTCACAAGCTGGACGCTCTTTCCCGAGACCGAAGGATTCATGCTGGCAATTCAAGACCAGGTAATCAACGCCAAAAACTATAGTAAATACATCGCAAAGGAGCCCAGAATGTCAGATGACACATGTCGACGATGCCACCTGGCCTCAGAAACGATCCAACACATCACCGTGGGGTGCAAGGTGATCATCCAGACTGAGTACTCTCATAGACACGACCAGGTAGCCAGGATAATACATCAGAAGCTAGCGAGGAAATACCAGTTGACCAAAGAAAGTGTACCATACTACAAGTACGAACCCCAGGCAGTACTAGAGACCCGAACCCACAAACTGTACTGGGACCGCGCCATAATAACGGATAAGACCATCCCGCACAACAGACCGGACATAACCCTTGTGGACAAGATGGAAAAGGCTACCTAACTGATTGACATAGCGGTGCCGAACACTATCAATGTCTATAAAACCCACGAGGAAAAAATTAGGAAGTACACGAACCTGAGACATGAGATCAAGGAGATGTGACATATGCAAGAAGTATCCTGAAAGAGGCCTCTGAGGTCGGGAAAACTCATGTCTAAAAAATATATAAATTCATACACCGACCATTGAATAAAATTTGAAATTTAATATGACTACAATCTTTACACAAAAATATTTACAATAAACTATTGCGGAATGCTAAAAACTGTAATAAAAGATCATTTACAATAAAATTTGCTAAAATATAAACCATTAAAAGCGCTAAAAACCTGAAGCTTTCGAGAGCGTCAGCTCCCTTCTTCAACAGTGACATGACTTCCTGCAACATCTCCTTAAGTAGCAGGCCCACGGTACCTCCACACGTGGTATTTCTCCACGTGGTTCAATCGGCACATGGTCAGAACTGGAAGCGGAAATGTCTCGGGAACGTGGCAAAGAAAATCGTTCATCCGACCTTAATATAATTGTTTCAAAGATAGGATTAATACGTATACCTCTATCTCTATTCATGGTATTCCTACTTGATGAACTAATCCGTAAACCCTCGAGCCATTTACGCTCCCAGTATCCATGTGCACGATCCAAAATAATAGCGTCCTCCGGGGAGATTTGATGCTGCTTCTCCCAAAAATGTTCGGCCACAGCAGACTTGTTGTATTCAGCGGTTTAAGGTCGGATGAACGATTTTCTTTGCCACGTTCCCGAGACATTTCCGCTTCCAGTTCTGACCATGTGCCGATTGAACCACGTGGAGAAATACCACGTGTGGAGGTACCGTGGGCCTGCTACTTAAGGAGATGTTGCAGGAAGTCATATCACTGTTGAAGAAGGGAGCTGACGCTCCCGAAAGCTTCAGGTTTTTAGCGCTTTTAATGGTTTATATTTTAGCAAATTTTATTGTAAATGATCTTTTATTACAATTTTTAGCATTCCGCAATAGTTTATTGTAAATATTTTTGTGTAAAGATTGTAGTCATATTAAATTTTAAATTTTATTCAATGGTCAGTGTATGAATTTATATATTTTTTAGACATGCAAGAAGTATCAACCATCCGAATCATCGTGTCAACAACTGTATGGTGCCAAAGTCTCTACATAGCAGCCTAGCAGCAATAGGTCTCGTAGAGAACACCTACAAGGAACTTGAGAAAGTCGCAATCCTGAACACCTGTAGGATAGTCAGAGATTTCCTCGACCAACAGTAACACCAGACATTACAACCACTCTGGGTACTTGGTTACAGTACCCAGAGTGGTTGTAATGTCTTCGCTGGTTTTCGCTGTAAAACCAGCGAAAGGTTTCATAGAGGGAAAATTTATATTACTGCCTGGAGAACAGGCTCTCTTCTGCCCTCTTTCGGTATGTAATTTTTTTTTTTTGTTTAGACCTTCAGCCTGAAAATGGCTCGTAACGGAAGCTTGGACGTAGCGAAAAAAATAGCTGTAGAGGCGACACTGTTAGTTACCCATTCATATTTATATTTTTGATTACCTTCTATTGAAAGAAATACTTTTATCTTTTCAGACACTTAAATATATATATTTTTAATACTCTGTTAAGATAGTTTAGTTTTTAAGAAGATGAAGGGGGACGGGACCAATAATGCCGGTGATATCAAAGCGCAACCCAGCGGTTTGTCTTCACCAGTTCTGTCTCTTCTGTTTAGATATTAAAATGTGATAAACAGCTGGCTAGAGAATTGTAATTTTGTTTGAACCACTTTTATATTTAGGCAGAACTATTTAATGTTAATATACTGCAAATCCTTGTTTTCGTGGTAACGAGTAAAATGGTGCAGTGCTTCGTTTTTGGTTGTAATCACCAGAGTCTGAGAAATGACTGTCGTTTTTTTCAGTTTTCCGTTGGATAAGACAAAGTTTTACGAGTGGGTACAACTGTGTCGGTGAGTTTTTTTCTTTTATTTAATGTTTGTGTATATCAATTCACATTGTTGCTTTCCTTTCTCTCAAAAATGACGGCGTTCTGACTTGTACTGTCATTAGTCTTTTACATTATGACAATTTCCTTTGCGAAAAAATGGATCAAACTTCATTACGTGTGAATTTTGTGAAGCAGGTTGAACCAAGTTGTGCCTTTTGCGTAGGCCTTGGCTCGTCGATCAAGGGGAAGACACAGCAATCTGGCAAGCATGATTGGTTCTGCTTCTATAATCCAGAGAATTGCGAAACTACAAATTCTCTCCGCGAGGTTCAGTAACTACCCTCCATAACTAGAGAGCTTTTTTTTTGGAAAATATAAACTTCTAGAACGCAGAGGTAGTACCTCTGGAAAAGAGGGGCATCCTTTCCCCCAGGGCAAAGATGCCCTTCTTTTCCAGAGGTACTACCTCTGCGTTCCAGGGCAAAGATGCTCCTCTTTTCCAGAACCTCTGCGTTCTAGAAGTTTATATTTTCCAAAAAAAAAAATCATTTGGGGGTTTTTACAAAGTCTTCAACAGTTTTGAATTTTTTTGAGAATTGCTTCGGGTTGCATTACTATTAGAAATATATTGATACTTCCGAAAACACAAACTGATTTTTTAAACCAAGATATTGTATCTTAGTTTAATAAATCAGTTTCAGTGTTTTGGGAGGTATCAATATATTCCTAATACTGATTTTTTTTTTTTTTTTCTGAGATACCAAGAAAAAATATATTTTATCATTTTGGTTGCTCGCCCTGCACTTTCACTTTTTTGTTGCAGTGCATTTAATAGTCACATTTTCTTTTCTTTGATACTTCAATAATATCGCACTTACGCGTTGTTTATTCAGTTGATTGCAAGTTACATATCAGTTACGTTCTCATTCTCTAGTGATATTTTTAAATAATGGCATCATAAGCGCTAGTTTGACATTGCAAATTACAAAACTAATTAATAAAACTAATTTAATAGGTATTATTAGTTTATTATTCGAAATGTTTTTAGGAAGATTTCCACAGTTAAATTATGTTATCATATTTCTTATTGCTATTTCTTTTTTTATTGTTTATGTCTTTGGCTGCATGATAATATTGAATAAGTCATGATTTTAGCATTAGTATTAGTTGAGGCATATGATGCAAGAAAGCAAGCTTATAGAGAATCAGCCAAAAAAAGAAAAAACCGTTCCCATTTCACTGATCTGGTCACTCCAAATGTTTGTCTAGTTCAGCCTTAATTTTATTTAAGCTCTCAACTTCCACAAAAACAACAACAGATGGAAGTTTGTTCTAGCAATCAACTACCCGCTGGCTAAAGGCAAACTTCTGCACATCTATTTTACAACTGCTTTTCCTCAATTTGAATCTATGCCTCTTCAGGTCCTTAACCTCAGCATTGAGCCTTCTCAAAACCATTCAAGGCCTCAATCAGATCACCTCGCAGGTGCCTAGTTGCTGCAACTTACAGAATTTAAGCCTCTCCTGGTAAGAGAACCCTCTTGTTCCTCTCACCAATCTTGTTGCCCTTCTCTGTACTCGTTCTAGCAACTCTGCATCCTTCATAAAATGAGGCCTCCAGACCTGTACGCAGTACTCACGGTGTGGCCCGACCATTGCCTTATACAAAGGTATAATCGCCTCCTTGTCTCTGCTAGCAAAATTCCTATATATAATTGACAAAAACTCCATCACCTGCTCTGGCAGGGCATCTACACTGCTCAGAGAACTTCATATCTGACTGCACAATTATCCCCAGGTCTTTTTCATTCTCCATCTCCCTGAGTGTAGTACCACACAGTTGGTATGTTTCTATTGGATTACTACTACCCATATGCCGTACTTTGCATTTGCGAATATTAAATTTCAGTTGCCACTTTTCAGCCCATCTACCTAACTCTTTTAGATTCTGTTGCAGTAGCATACTGTCTTTACTATCATTAACAAACCTGCCAACCTTTGTATTATCTGCAAACTTGGACATCCTCTGTTGGATGTCCTCTGATGTTAAAGATTTGCTTTGATTCTTCATCATTTTGAAGCCCAACAATTTCTTCTTGCAAATTAGTTCCTGGTCTTCTGCTTTGCAAAAGAATGGATTTGTTACCCAGACAGGTATTCCCAAATCAATCAAATCTTTAAAGCGATTCTCAAAGTCACTTGCACATGCTTCCCTAAAGTTTGTAGTCATGCCAATGCCACCCTGAAAGGCTGTAATTCCCCCCCCCCCCAGGAGAGTGCTATCACCCACGTTGGGAATTGCTGGTTTAGAGCATTTCACTTTGGAAATATTTTCATTATGGATAATTCAATCACTTACTAGTTTTAGTCCATATTTTTTCTTGCTCACATAGAATTTTTTTTTCACCCTTAATCTGTCTTGGATCACTGGTGTAATAGGGTGCCCCCCAATGGGTCAAAACCTCCCTTTTTTAAATTTCTGCATACAGCCCTGCCACAAATAGCAAGAAATTTCATTTCTTAAAAAAATTGCATGTGCAATCAGTGTAATGCCTAGGAAGATTTCAGCCAGTATTCAGAAGAAAAATCTGCACACATAAACTTCATATTTAGCTACTTAACGAACACCATTCTTCACTCTCAGCTTGAAAGTAGTATGTGATGGTACAGGAAATTGTCGTTTTCCCTCGGTCAATAAACTGGACATTGCTATTGTTAAAGAAGTCATAAAAGTAATGTCGAGCATCACATAGCCTTTTTATCATATGTAGAGGGTGTTCACAAGCCTCCTTTATGCTAAAACATTATTGTGGGAGTAGGGTATATGATACAAATCTGAAACCACTTCCCAGTGACAGATTATTTTCAAGTTTTTATTCACCAATCAGAAAATATGCACAATGTAATAAATGGCAATATATTTGCAAAACTGTAATCTTGGAGAAATTTTCCTACAAAACTTCATCCTCTCAGTTTTGTCACTGATCAGTGGCTCTGTGTGAGCTGAAACTTCTTTGGTTTTGCCCCCAGATGGCAATGTAATGTGTTATACACTGTTAACTTTTCCATGTTAAGCTCGTGAATAGCGTGTCATATTGGTTTTTCTGGAACACCTCCCCAAACCATCTCCATTGCTATCTCACTAACTTTTGTCCAGCCACCATCTCAGCTAGGATAATTACACAAACAGGCATCTTTTATGAATTTTCCCTGTCACTGCAGAACTTTGGGCCTATTCAGTGGCTTCTTTTAAAACTGTGTTTGAAATTTATGCAATAAGGGTTGATCGCAGCCTGCGCCTTGTTGAACCCAAGTACTATGCCTTTTCAGTGTTGGTAATTCCACCATGATTACGGTGTTGTGATTATGCTGCAAGCTACTGTTGTTATTTGGTTTTTAGGAGCATTAGCAACTAAGGCCATATTGCTCCAGGGATATGCGGTGGTCATTCCCTGACCTTTCTGCATCCTCCGTATTTGGTGGCCATGGGCTCGAACCCCGGTCTAATTAAGAAACGTGTGCTACGCACTGCTGCTCCTGCCCACCTGGCTATGGAGGTGCCCCTGCAAGTTACTTCAGAGCCACATTTTCCAGTTGGTGATGAATAAAAACTTGAAGCTATTGTCTATCATCTTTCAGATTTGTATCATGTGCCTTATTCAAACAGTGCTTTAGTTTTGTAAAGGAAATTTGTGTATGCCCTTGTACTTGTGGATGCAGAAAATCCTCATGTGCTGTGGGTCAGGATTAATGCAGTCCATATGTAGAGTGTTTGTTTTTTGCATCATACAGCCCAATTAAGTTTGTAAACATTCCTTATCAGCAATAGTAAGTTTATTAATGACACTGTGCCATCTGCTCCATGAGTAATCCATGACCATCACAGGTCTTATTAGTGCAGTATCTTTGACCTTCATTGCAAATGCCAGTTGACCAACAAAAATTTGTATGCGTGTCAATTGCCCTTGAAAGTGGTCCCATCTAGGGAGGTTGAAAATGCCAAAAGGTGTTCGATTAAAGTGTTCTGCATCTACATTAGAGCGTACCTATTTTGGAAAGGTCATCTAACATGTAATTTCTCATGCTTCTGACAAAAACCCAAGCCTGAGTGTTCAAAACAAGTGGTGCCCATTAAGGGAGGTTTTGCTGATCCTTAGTCAGCACCTAGTTGAGGATTTTTGGGTGCCTTTACATTCTGTGACACTTTGAAATGAATAACACTCATCCAGATGTTTCAACAAAGAAGGGGACAGTTAGAGACTATTAGAGGGCACCAATTTATATGATTATTATAAATGTGATGTGTAGCATGTTGGGATAAGTCAATTAAAAGCTGTATATGAGAAATTACTAGTTAAAGGAGCTAAAAATGGAGACTGAGTTCTACTTGTATATGGATACAAAAGGAAAGAGAAATGAATCAGATAGTTCCCTTATTTGATGAAAGTGGAACAATCATAGAAAGACCAGTAGAAATCACAACACGAATTTGTAATTTGCAGTGATATTTTCAGTTGAAAAGCCATTTAAGCTTTGAGGTAAAAAAATGGCAGGGATTTGGATAGCTGTAAAATAAATAATATTGCAATCTTGGAGAAGAATCCATCAGAAAAGAGGGTGAGGGAAGGTAGCACACATTAGATGGATGGTATACATTGTATTATGCTAGGGAAAAAAAGGGGGGGCTGTATGTGAGTGTGCATTAATGAAATCATCATTAGAATGATTTCATTAATGCACACAGGGATGATCCTAGACTGCAGAAATGCTAACGTTGCACAATTCCATAAAGGAGGTTTAAAAAACGTGATGGCAGACCTGCAAATTTGACTTCAGTGGGTGTTAAGATCATGGAGGGTGTAGTTCATATGTTAATCGCCGTGAGACAATATTCGTGTCACTTTTTTTTAAGCATTAGGTCATGTGTCACAACCTTTATTCATAGTTTACTTTACTATTTGAGTTGCATGACTGTATGTAGTGTCACAATATTCTTTAATGTAAAATAAATCTTGATAGCGTGGTATACTGAACATGATATAATTATCTTTTCAAAAAGGAATATATTTTGGCTAGGAGGAGAGATGTGAACCAGGAGGATATGGGGGGGGGCACAAGTATACATCTTTGAGAGTAACAGCAAGCTGGATCTCATAAAGTTCACATTTAGGCAGTGTGTTGCAGATTATTTGAGTAAGTTACCCATCAAGGTGACCGAGGCAGAGAGTTTGCTAACTGACTAACTGAGATCAGGGTTAGTTCGGACTTCTGATTTGTTCGGATTTTTGAACTTTTCAAAATTACTGTTCTGGAGACTAAAAAAAAAAAAGGCTTACTAAGTTTATAAAAAAAATAACTGCATTATATTTAAGTAATATCACTAAGGTAAAACAAATGGAACTTTTACCATAATAACACAGGCTTTAATGAAAATAATTACTTATTTTTTTGCTGCACCATTTTCAACTTCCTTTCTCTGCTCTCTCTCTTTTCAGCAAGAGTAGTTGAGTTGGACAGCATTCAGTTTGTTGCTCATACTAAGCCATCGCAGTCTCTAGTGTGGCGAATGCCTCAGTATGCGTAGGCCCGGTATTGATGTTATTTTCTTCGTCGTCGTCGTCTTTGTCCATATAATTTTCAGGAGCTCCAGTTTCTTTTAAATTTACATTTCATTTAAAACAGGAAACCCTGTAGCATCAGTATCATTTTCCATCCATGCCCTTGCATCACCTTCATTGCAATCATCAACCCCAAGGATTGACTGAAACAAGTTATTGTGTTCATCTCCTACGATTTCTTCTCAATAGGCCACTGTTTTTTCCAAGCATTTTTTAAATTCTGCACAGTTAAATTCCGACACATGAGCTAATATGTAGCAGCTGTCCTTGAGAGCTTTTTCAAAAAAGCTACGATGCTTTGTTCTAAAAGTAAACCATGAAAGACTTGTTTTTCTTGTAGATTCTCTTCAACCTTTCAATGACTCCCTGGTCCATTGGTTGGAGTGTGGTAATGTTTGATGGAAGAAACATGACCTTCAATCCAACATCTATTTTGTTTAATGTTTCCACTGAAGGATGTGATGGCATGTTGTCTAGGATAAGCAAGACCTTGCCCAGTTTGATTTCTTGTTCACTATACTTCTTGACATTTGGAATAAAATCATTGGTAAACCATATCAGATTGTGTGAAATATCAACCTCATCAAAGTGTGTGAAATATCAACCTCATCAAAGTGTGTGAAATATCAGATTACAGAGTGTGTTGAATAACGGTTACAAAATAACGGTTAGTTTTTGTGTGTTTTAATTAAACTATGTACATAATGTAATTATTTTACATTATTTTATGGCACTACCTTAAAAAAAAAATAAATGCTGGCTCATTCGGATTTTCGACACTACTGTATATACTTAGTCAGACTGCTGTATAATGAAATCGATCGTTCCCTTGAAAAAATTCATTAAACAGAAATTATGTTATAAAGAAATATGACCTTTTCAACAATGAAAAATTCTGTAAATTTAGAGATTTGGTAAAAGATTGGAAATAAATGGGAATGAACAAATTTTCTATCTTTCAAAGTAATAAATTTATTAATACATATATATTAAGAAATGGTAAAGGTGAAGTGCAGCCATTATCAACCCACTGCTGGATGGAAGCCTCCTTACCAATTCATGCTGATGTGCACAATGTATTAGTACCCTTTTAAGAATTATTTCGTAAAATATTTGGGTATTTTTTTTGTACACTGCATTCTACTGTACACCGTTCATAAAAATGTTTGCATTTGTTTAAACACTCAAAATATATATTCTGTTATATTTTTTCCCACTGAAGGCCTCGAATCAAAGTTTCAAATGCTGCCAACATTTCTTGTTTGGAAAGTTTAATATTGCCCTCATTTTCATCCATTGTCGATATTTTCATTAGTTCTTTGAATGCTCTCCAAAATGTTATTCACTCGGATATTAGCTACTATGACATCATTATCAACTCCTAAAAATTCGTCAAGAACAATTTCTCCACTGATCGAACCTCGATTGGAACTCTTCCCAAGATTGCTCGATGTCTTGTAGTAGTTCATTTCTCTCTCTCTCTCTCTCTCTCTCTCTCTCTCTCTCATTGCTCTTAATTAGCGTTTTGGCAAAACATTACTTTTGCAAAACAATTCTTAATCGTTGTTTCCATCACATCTTTACTCCACAATTTCAACAACTCTGATATGCACATCCGCAAATGCATAGGTTGGTTGGTTTCTATTCTCAGTAGACTTTTTTTCAGTATGCATTTTCAAATCCTTGACTCATTAGCTGCAGTTTAGACGAGGTATTCAGATAGAAGAAAACAAACTTCACACTTGTAAGTTTTGAAATTACCTAGTGAAGATGGGCAGGGCAGTTGTTGACAATCAATGCAATTTTTCTGCTTTCTTTCATCATCTTTTTATCGAAATTTAAAATCCACTGTTCAAAAATTTCATTTGTCATCCAAGCTTTTTTCTTGCGGTTGTAGTCTAACTCTAGTGACTTCACTCCTTTGAAACATTGGGGTTGTTTACTTTTGCCTCTTACCAAAAGCTTCAGTTTTTAATTACCAGCCATATTTGCACCAACCAGGAACTAATTCTCTCCTTACTATTTTTACCACCTAAGCATTTATAACCTTTAAAAGTCAGTGTCTTTCAGCAAACATTTAAAAAATTGACGTTTCATCAACGTTGAATATGTATTTAAGCTCGTAGTACTCCATAATTTTTTTTTCGAAACTGTTTCTTTCCAATGGGGGTGCAGTCTTCAATTGCAACTCCACTTTCATCAGAAATGTAAGCCATGGTGCTCTTTAAATTTGTCCAGCCAACCAGAACTGGCTTGGAATGTTTTACACCCTAGAAAAGATGCATACTCCCTAGCCTTTTCTTTTATTAATGGCCCTGATATCGGCACCTTTTGGTCTCGAATCAACTTCATTCAATTAAAAATTGCTTTATCTACATCTTGTGTTTGAGGAATCGGGACCCGACTGGGTCCCGTTTCCTCAAACATGTTGAAAATCGAAACATAGTTTTTCAGAATGGTTAACACCCTGCTGGCAGGAATACCAAATTTTAAAGCAATTTTTTTTTTATTTATTATTATTATTTTTTTTTACAGAGAAAGCAGGTTGACCAAAAACAATGTCCATGTTGGGAATATGTCTTAATCTTTGCCAATGGCTGTGGACACAAATTGACCAGCGCAACTTCTCGGTACAGTATTGTTAGGTTTTACTTCTTTTTAGCCATTGCTAACCCACTGCCTCTTCCAAAACCTTCCATCTTTTTCTATCCTGCGCCGTGATTGGCCAGTGTCCTCCTGCAGGGTTTTAGAGGAACCACTAAATTATAGAATGTTTTAGCTCTTAAAATTTAAAGGAATTAATTCTTAATTCGTGCTTTCTACAGCATCAGCTTTATTGCCTAAAGGCCAAAGGTGCGAACAATGCTTACCCAGGTCTCTTGAAATCAGTTCCTTATATGGAAATTTTCTTTGTTATACAGAAACTATTTTCAATGTAATGACCAAGGGGAAATCAAAAAAGTTTGCTACATAGAAAAATTCACTATATGGAAGTTCATTAATGAGAGGTCCGACTGTGTGTGTATATACAGTGAAACTTCTAATGGACACCTCTCTTTAATGGACATCTCTCTACAACGGACATTTTCAAATTCCCCAACTCTCCTCCATTGGTTTTAATGTGTTTTCAGCTTCTATCTAGCAGACATTCTCTGTAACGGACGTGGACAGGCAATCTGCATTGTTTTGTTTAGATTAGCTCTTAATTTGATCTCCCCATAATGGACAGCGGGCGAACCACGGCCCTTTTTCTAGGAACGTTTCTTCCACATATTGCCTCAATCGTGTGTTTATTTTCTATTTCCGATTCTCTGAATTTTATCAAGGTTTACGTCTCAGTTCTAAACCCTTTTTCAAGAATTGTAAGGCACGTGTAAAACTTCTGATGAATTCGGTATGTGCAGGGGGGGAATTTTGTCGGCCTTTAGTCTTTTGAGTTTCAGTTTTCAGTTTTGTTCAGTGTTGTGTGAAGTGCACAATGTCTTTTCATAAACATTTAACTTGAAAGGATAAAGTCAAACTCATTAATGCATATGATCGGCAAAAAAATAGTGTTCGCAATCTCGCTGCAAAATTCAAAATCGGGAAGACGCAGGTAAGCGACATCCTAAAGAAAAAAAATTAACTGCTCAAACAATTTTGGCAACATGTAAATGATCAGGTTCAAAAATCATTCCCGAAAACTGTTGGACTTCAAATTGACAATGTTATGTATGAGTGGTTTTGGCGTGCACGTGCTAAAAAAATTCCCATTAATGGGCCTATTATTAGGGGAAAGGCTTTGGAGGTTGCGAAATCTATGGGAGTAAATGAGTTCAAAGCTTCTGTGGGATGGCTAGACAAGTTCAAAATTTGGCATAAAATTTCTTGGAAAACCGTAAGTGGTGAAGGTGGATCTGTTGATACTAGGATTGTAAAAGAGTGGACTGTCAAATTGGAAGATTTATGTCGTGATTTTGAAGCTAAGGATATTTACAACTGTGATGAAACAGGGTTGTTTTTTAAAGCTCTTCCTGAAAAAACAATGAGTCTAAAAAACGAAAAGTGCCAGGGCAGAAAAATTTCTAAGGAACGCTTGACTCTACTATTGTGTAGAAATATGCTGGGAGACTTTGAACAACCTCTTGTTATAGGATAACCACAAAATCCTCGTTGTTTCAAGGGCATAAAGTTGAATGTTTTGAATGTTGACTGTAAGTCTAATAAAAAAGCGTGGATGACACGAGATATCATGAGCGAATGGATAGGTCAATTTAACCAAAACATGATTCGTCAAAACAGAAAAATTATTCTTTTCATGGATAATGCTGCATCTCATCCGCACATTGAATTGTATCATTCAAATCATTTTTCTGCCACCAAACACATCTGCAGTGTCAGCCCTTGGATCAAGAGATAATAAAAAATTTTAAACTTCACTACAGAAAACATGTTTTAAGATATCTCATTGCAAACATGAATGATGTAACCTGTGCGAGTGACCTTGCAAAGAAACTCGGCATCCTAGATGCGAATCAGTGGATTTCCTCTTCAGTAAACGCAATTAGAAAACAAACTGTCGTGAACTGTTTTGTAAAGTCTGGCTTCTCAAACACAAAAACTGAAGTTGTGAACAGCAATGTGGAACACCAAGAAGAACTTCAACATCTATTGATAATGTACGATACTTCCGCTACAAGTGACCCTGGCTACAAAGATATAGACTCGAACCTCACTACAGAAAATGGTGCTCTAGATATCAACGACATTATCATCGATATTTTTCAAGAAGTTCCTCGTGAGGATGAAGAAATGGAAGGAGGTCATTCTGTCGAAAAACATATTAACGACGAACCACCGATGAAAATAGAAGCAGCGCTCATACAAATAAATCATTTAAAAATGTTTTTCGCCGCTGCAGAAGATACTGAAGGACTTTCGATGGTTTCTTCACTCCAAACAAATGTTGAAAACAAAATTATCAACCCGAAGAAGGTGCAGAAGAAAATAAGTGATTACTGTATGTATTTTTCTTAATATAAAGTCATAATATGCATAGCACAATTATATGTATATTATTTACAAATTTAATTTTACATTAAACGTTTAATGATTTTTCTTTATCTCTTGTGTATGTAATTGAATATTATTTACAAAAATATTGTTCAAAATCTGTATATATTTTAATTTAATTTTACATTAAACGTTTAACGATTTTTCTTTCTTTTTTTTTTCTCCCTCAGACTTCTTGTTAGTGGACACTTCTCTCTAACGTACACATTCTCGTTCCCCATGGCTGTCCGTTAAAGGGAAGTTTCACTGTATATATTATTACCAGATAATTGTAATTTTTTAATTATTATTTATTTATAAATTATATATGTAAATTAATGTAATTTATATATATAGAAATTAAAATTAATTGATATTATGAAGAAAAATAAAAAGGCAAAAGAAATAAAGCAATAGAAAAAGAAAAAAAATAAATTAGCATTAGTAGAGGCATATGATGCAAGAAAGCAAGCTTATGCAGCATCAGCCGAAAAAAAAAGAAAAAAAAAACACGCTCCCATTTCACCCCTCCGTTCATTCCAAGTACCTGTTCAGCTCAGCCTTAAATTTATTTAGGCTATCAACTTCCACAACAAAAGATGGAAGTCTGTTCCACCAACCAACCACCCGCTGGCTAAAGGCAAACTTCCACATATCTATCCTACATCTGTCTTTCCTCAATTTGAATTTATGCCCTCTCAGGTGATTATTCTGAGCAAGAGGAAGAATTCTATCAGCATTGAGCATGCTCAAACCATTCAAGACTTAATACACCTCTATCAGATCACCTCACGGGTGCCTAGTCTCCAGACACTGTAATTTAAAAAATTTAAGCCTTTCTTCGCAAAAGCAACCCTTTGTTCCATTTACTAATCTTGTTGCCCTAATCTGTACTCGTTCCAGCAGCTCTACATCCTTCTTAAAATGAGGCCTCCAGATCTGTATACAGTACTCAAGGTGTGGCCTGACCATTGCCTTATATAAGGGGATAATCACCTTATCCCTGCTAGAAAAATTCCTGTATATCATTTACAAGACACTATGAGCTACTCTTGCAGACCGTCTGCACTGCTCAGAAAATTTCATATCTACCTGCACAATTACCCCCAGGTCCTTTTATTTCTCTACCACAGAGTTGATACGTCACTCTGGGGTTGCTGCTTCCCATATGTAGTACAGGAGTCCTTTGATTAGTGCGGTTAATGAATCCTTGAAATGTACTGCACATATTAAAACCGCACTAATCAAACTGAAGAAAGAATGGGAATAATTATAATGAATCCTTGAAAATTATAAAATTGTAAAAACATTTTTTCACACTCAATATGCACCTATAATGCACTGCATAGTTCTTAAATTATTAAGGAATAAATTTAAAAAAAGATAGTATGATTTAAATTTTATTTTTTGCAAAAAACTTATCTAACTTCAATTGAACAGTGGTAGCTTTCTTCCTTTCCTTCATGATTTTGCAATAACAATCAATTTGCTTATCTAACCCTCGACGAACGTTCATGCTTCTCTCTGCATCTGGATCACTCTCTAGTATGAGTTCTTTTGATTTTTCAAGTGTATTAAATAGTTCTTCAAGTTTTTTGAATGAAATTTCTTTGGGAGCAATTTGCTTTTCTTCTGCTTCATTTTCGTCTTCTTCCTCGTATGCATGTTGATGCTCAATTTCAAGATGATCGTTGTTACTTAAGTCTTGAATGAGATTCCAATAATTCTCTAACATTTTCCGGATCTACTTCCTTTGCCGACCGGGCCAGCCAGGTGGGTAAGGTGCCTGCTTAGCAACCCAAAGGTCGTGGGTTCGAATCCTGCCTCGGGTGTGGATCAGAGTAGTGCATTATGGCCACAGAAGCCGATGTAATAACAAAAAAAAAAAAAGAAGAATCTACTTCCTCAAAGTCGAGATCTTTTCCAATTGTAGTAATTTCATCAATAACTTTGTTGACAGGATTAATGAAACCACAAAAATCATTTGCGCATTCAGGCAAAAGATTCTGCCAGACTGCTTTCATGCAGCTGTTCGTCATTTCTTCCCATGATTTGTGTATGTTCTCAACTGCTTCTTTACCCACTTGGCTAGCCCGGTCGGCAAAGGAAGTAGATTCGGAAAACGTTAGAGAATTATTGGAATCGCATTCAAGACTTAAGTAACAACGATTATCTTGAAATGTCTTATTATGGGCGATTTCAATTTCCCTCTAATTGATTGGAGTAAATGGGAAGGAAACTCGACATGGGGAACAAAATTTTTAAATCAACTAGATGACTGTTATTTGTATCAACATGTCAGGGAAAGTACTAGAGAAAAGAATATCCTAGACCTCATCATCACCCATGAATCAGATGACATAACAGGGTTGACAGTAGAGAGGAACCAGTAGCAGGAAGTGATCACAGAGTTCTACGGTGGATGATGATGAGAGAGGTAGCAGAAGTAAAAGGCAAAGGAATGGGTTTTAATTTCAGAAAAGGAAATTACGATGCCTTAAGGTACTACATAGCCTCTATTAACTGGGTAGATATTGTACAGAAAATGAATACATTTGAACTGTGGTACGCTTTTAAAACATTAATCACAGATGCCTTGAATGCGTATATACCATTAAAAAAATACTCCACGAGGAGGGTTCCAAGTTGGATGAATGGTGAAGTTGCCACATTACTTGAGCAGAAAAAGGTGGCATGGAAAGGTTACAGAGCAATAAAAAGTATTGAAGCCTATAGAGCAATAAAAAGTATTGAAGCCTATAGAGCAATAAAAAGTATTGAAGCCTATAACAGCTACAAGGTGATGTGTAATAGAGCCACAGAAAAGGTTCGACAGGCAAAGCCAGTTTATGAGAAATCACTAGCAAACAGAGGGGGATAAAGAATTCTTCACATATATAAATGCCAAGAAGAGCAGGACAAACCAGATCGGAACTTTACGTAAGGGAAAGGGGATAGTATTAAATACACCAGCTGCCGTTGCAGATGAACTCAACAGTTATTTTGCATCGATATTTACAAATGAAAAACCTTTTGTGGCAATGGGAAATTGTGGGAGCGAAGTTAAAAAATATGTAATTAATGATATTGAAATTTCGCAAGGTTATTTAATGAAAAAACTTTCAAGCCTACAGGCCAGTAAGGCTCCTGGAGTTGATGGAATATACCCTATAATCTTAAGGGAGGCGGCAAGCGAGTGCATTGAACCATTGAGGATAATTATGCGAGCATCACTAGACTCTGGGGAGATCCCTTGGATTGGAAAAGTGCAAATGTATCTCCCATACATAAGGGTGGCTCTAAAAGTGAAGTTGGAAATTATCGACCTGTCAGTCTGACTTCAGTAGTAGGGAAAATCATGGAGGCAATGATCAAGAGTGGAATTCAGAATCATTTGGATCGAATTGAAATTCTCAAGGATACTCAGCATGGTTTTGTAAAGGGAAAATCGTGTTTAACAGATCTGGTTTCGTTATTTCGAAAGGGTCACTCACGAGCTGGATTTAGGGAATAATTTCAACATAGTTTATTTAGATTTCAGCAAAGCTTTTGACTCAGTCCCACATGAGTGGTTGCTTTATAAGCTGGAACAGGTTGGAATCACTGGGAAAATCCTTGGATGGATAGAAGGATGGCTTCAGGGCAGGAGGCAGAGGGTTGTGATAAATGGCTATTCCTCAGATTGGGTTGTTGTAAGAAGTGGGGTTCCCCAAGGATCAGTATTAGGACCACTGTTGTTTTTAATTTTCATAAACGACATTGATGAAGGGATAGAGGGCGTGATGTCTAAATTTGCAGATGATGTTAAAATTGGTAGAGTAGTTAATGATCACTGTCAAGCTGAGCTTCTTCAGAGAGATCTAGATAGACTTCAGGAATGGTCAGAAAAATGGCAGCTATGCTTTAATCCAACAAAGTGTAAGGTATTACACCTGGGAAACAGTAATCCCAAAATAACTTATTTGCTTGGTGGAGTTCAACTAAACCCAGTACTGGAGGAAAGGGACTTGGGTGTTACGATACGGTCAGACATGAAATTCTCTGAGCATTGTAAACAGGTTGCAAGGAAGGCCCATGGTGTCCTATGGATGATCTATCGAACTTTTGCAAGTAGAGATAGGGATGTGATAATCCCATTATATAAGGCTTATGTTAAACCACACTTGGAATACTGTGTTCAAGTATGGAGACCGCACCTAAAGAAAGACATCGAGCTTCTTGAAAGGGTGCAAAGATGGGTAACTCCCCTGGTGAGATAGGCAAAAGGGCGTCCTTATGAAAAAAGACTTCGAATATGTGGGTTGCAGAGTTTGGAAACTAGACACCTTAGAGGAGATTTGATTGAGGTGTTTAAGGCTCTGAGAGGCATCAGTAAAATGAATGAGGACGAAATTTTCAAGATTATAAATGATGCTAGAACTAGGGGACATAAATTCAAGTTACGGGGGGAAATGTTTAGATTGGACTGCAGGAAGTTTTATTTTAACCAGCGAGTTATAAATTACTGGAATAAGTTGCCTTCATGGGTGGTAGAGGCCGACAGTTTGGGGAAATTCAAAATTCAAAGGTCATCTGGATAGTACTTTCAGGTAAGGAAAGCGCATAGGATGATAGGTTTAATTTCCTGTTTTTTTTATTAATTATTATTATTTATTTATTTTTATTTTTTTGTTTTTATCATTGTTTTGTTCGGATTTTTTTTTTTTTTTTTTTTTTTTGGCTGGTGCAGCATAAGCCATAGGCTTTCTTGCACCATGTGGCCATTACTAATACTAATATCGTGTTTTTTCCAAAATTCATCGAGAGTGATTGCGTCATCTCCAGTTGTAGCTTGAATTGCCTGAGCAAAAGTTCGTCTCAAATAATATGCTTTTAATGTAGAAATAACTGCTTGGTCAATTGGCTGGAGTAAAGAAGTCGAATTTGGTGGTAGAAATGTAACCTTCACATTGTTATTTTAATCATTGAGTGAGGTAGGATGCCCAGGGGCATTATCTAAAATTAAAAGAACTTTGAAATCTAAATTAATTGCCTTGCAGTATTTTTCGACTGCAGGACAAAAATGCATAGTGAACCATTCTTCAAACAACTGCTTTGTCACCCAAGCCCTTTTATTTGATTTCCAAATTACTGGAAGGGATTGCTTGTTACAGCCTTTTAATGCTCTTGGGTTCATTGTACGATAAATTAGCATTGGTTTCAATTTGCAATCTCCTTCACCTCCAAATAGAAGTGTTAATCTATCTTTGGATGCTTTATGACCTGGTGCGGTTGCTTCCTTTCTTGCCAAAAAATATTCTCGTTGGCATTTTTTTCCATAAAAGGGCAGTTTCATTGACATTAAAAATCTGACGATAATCATACCCATTTTCTTCAATTATTTTCTTCAGTTCAATGGGATATTTGGCTGCTGCATCTTTATCGGCACTGGCTGCTTCACCTGTTAATTTAATATTTTTTATGCCAGATCGAGCTTTGAAATTTTCTAGCCAACCTTTACTAGCCGATAATGTTGAAGTATCCCCTTGATATTTGTTTTCTTTTAATGAAGAAAAAAGGCTCAAAGCTTTAATCTTGATGTTATTTCCATCAATAGGAGTGCATTTTTGATTACAATCTTCTAACCAAATAAAAAGCAAATCTTCCATTTCAATCATTAATGCACTTATATTCCTAGTGCATTGTATATTTAAAGATGCAGATGCCATTTTGCCTTTATCCCAGTACTCACCTGCTTTGTTCAAGACGGCGCATATGGTTGACTCACCAAAGCCTAGTGCCGTATCTATGTTTGCTTTGTTTTCGCCATTATCAAATCTCTTAATGATGTCAAGTTTAGTATCCAAAGTGATGACTTTTCGTTTATTACCCTTTTTCAAAGGGAAATAAACGAAATTTACGAATAAGAATAATTTAAGGGTAATAAACGAATAAGGATGTTTTTTTTTGTGTTTTTTTTTGTGTTTTTTTTGGCTGATGCTATATAAGTTTGCTTTCTTGCATCATGTGCCTTTGCTAATGCTACACCAATATGTTCGACGGGCAACCAGAGGGAATAATACCCCTGATCTGATTATCAGCAGTGATGACACATGCATTAGGAATTTGCAGATAAAGGAACCACTAGTTGACAATGATCACAGTGTACTAATGTGAGATTTACTTAAAAATGTAACTACAATCAAGGGTAAAGGGAAGGGTTTTTGTTTTCGTAAAGGTGACTACAGAGGTCTCTAACAGTTTTTGAATTCTACACAGTGGGATCAACTGATGATGTTACTAACGGTGAATTCTAAATGAGAAGCCTTCAGGGACTTAATCTTGGAGGCTACTAGACTTTTCATACCAACTAAGAAATACTGTTCAAGGTTCAGGCCTAAATGGATGTTGGATGAATTAATGAGGCTCATGGTAGAGAAGAAAAATGCATGGTATGCATATAAATTATCAGGCGACACAGAAGCCTATGACAGATATAAGCTAGTCTGTAATCGAGTCACAAAGGAGGTTAGGCAGATTACAAGAAATATTTGGCAAAGAACACAAAGAAAAACAGCAGAGTTCTTGACTAATGTAAATTCTAGAAGGGAGGGGACGAATCAGATTGGTTGACTTAACATAGATGGTTTGACTATTGATCCTGCTGATAAACTGAATGAGTATTTTGCATCTACATTCACACGAGGGGTTATTCAAGGAAGGGAATGCCAGAAGTTTATAAAATTCCAACAGTGAGCTAAGTGATTTTGTGATAAGTAAGAGCAAAGTGGAGGAGAAATTGTTGAAGTTAAACATAAAAAAGGCATCTGGGGCATATGAAATCTATCCAGTTATAATAAAGGCAGCAAGGGAAGTAAGCAAACCCTTAGTCATAACTATGAGAGCATCCTTAGAGTCAGGGAAGGCCCCCCCACGGACTGGAGATGTGCAAATGTATCCCCAATTCACAAAGGGGGTTCAAAGAGTGAGGGACACAAATAATTATAGACCTGTTAATTTAACTTCTGTTCCGGGGAAAATAATGGAGTCGCTGGTTAAAGAGGTGATACAGGATCATCTAGACAAGACAGCAATAATAGCTCAGACCGCATGGGTTTGTTAAGGGAAAGTCTTGTCTGACCAATTTGATTGGATTCAACCATGTGGCCACAAAAGGACTGGATGCTAAAAATAATCTTGATATCATATACTTGGATTTCAGGAAAGCTCTTGATACTATTGCAAATGGAAGACTGCTGTACAAATTGGAGAGGTATGGCATTAAGGGATGGTTGAGTGGGAGATGGCAGAGAGTGGTAATAAATGGACACTGCTCTACGTGGACTAATGTTATTAGCGGTGTCCTCCGGGTTTCGGTGCTGGGCCCATTGTTGTTTTGTGTATTTATCAATAATATCGATGAAGGTATATCAGGCTTAATGTCCAAGTTTGCAGATGATACAAAGGTTGGCAGGGTTGTTAATGACACTAAAGACAGTATGCTACTACAATAGGACCTAGAAAAGTTAGGCAGATGGGCTCAGAAGTGGCAACTGAAGTTCAACATTGACAAATTCAAAGTACTGCATATGGGTAGCAGTAACCCAAGAGAAAAGTACCAACTCTGTGGTACTACTCTCAGGGAGGTGGAGAATGAAAAAGACCTGGGGGTAATTGTGCAGTCAGATATGAAGTTCTCTGAGCAGTACAGACGGGCTGCCAGAGCAAGTTATAGAGTTTTGTCAATGATATATAGTAATTTTTCTAGCAGAGACAAGGAGGTGATTATTCCTTTGTATAAGGCCTTATAGACCTTATACAAAGACCTTATATATAAGGTCTTTGTATAAGGACCTATATAAGGACTTATATAAAGACCTTATATATAAGGGCTGCCAGAGCAAGTTATAGAGTTTTGTCAATGATATATAGTAATTTTTCTAGCAGAGACAAGGAGGTGATTATTCCTTTGTATAAGGCCTTATAGACCTTATACAAAGACCTTATATATAAGGTCTTTGTATAAGGACCTATATAAAGACCTTATATATAAGGCCTTATACAAAGGAATAATCACCTCCTTGTCTCTGCTAGAAAAATTACTATATATCATTGACAAAACTCTATAACTTGCTCTGGCAGCCCGTCTGTACTGCTCAGAGAACTTCATATCTGACTGCACAATTACCCCCAGGTCTTTTTCATTCTCCACCTCCCTGAGAGTAGTACCACAGAGTTGGTACTTTTCTCTTGGGTTACTGCTACCCATATGCAGTACTTTGAATTTGTCAATGTTGAACTTCAGTTGCCACTTCTGAGCCCATCTGCCTAACTTTTCTAGGTCCTAACTTTTCTAGGTTCTTTAGTGTCATTAACAACCCTGCCAACCTTTGTATCATCTGCAAACTTGGACATTAAGCCTGATATACCTTCATCGATATTATTGATAAATACACAAAACAACAATGGGCCCAGCACCGAAACCCGGAGGACACCGCTAATAACATTAGTCCACGTAGGGCAGTGTCCATTTATTACCACTCTCTGTCATCTCCCACTCAACCATCCCTTAATGCCATACCTTTCCAATTTGTACAGCAGTCTTCCATTTGCAATAGTATCAAGAGCTTTCCTGAAATCCAAGTATATGATATCAAGATTATTTTTAGCATCCAGTCCTTTTGTGGCCACATGGTTGAATCCAATCAAATTGGTCAGACAAGACTTTCCCTTAACAAACCCATGCGGTCTGAGCTATTATTGCTGTCTTGTCTAGATGATCCTGTATCACCTCTTTAACCAGCGACTCCATTATTTTCCCCGGAACAGAAGTTAAATTAACAGGTCTATAATTATTTGTGTCCCTCACTCTTTGAACCCCCTTTGTGAATTGGGGATACATTTGCACATCTCCAGTCCGTGGGGGGGCCTTCCCTGACTCTAAGGATGCTCTCATAGTTATGACTAAGGGTTTGCTTACTTCCCTTGCTGCCTTTATTATAACTGGATAGATTTCATATGCCCCAGATGCCTTTTTTATGTTTAACTTCAACAATTTCTCCTCCACTTTGCTCTTACTTATCACAAAATCACTTAGCTCACTGTTGGAATTTTATAAACTTCTGGCATTCCCTTCCTTGAATAACCCCTCGTGTGAATGTAGATGCAAAATACTCATTCAGTTTATCAGCAGGATCAATAGTCAAACCATCTATGTTAAGTCAACCAATCTGATTCGTCCCCTCCCTTCTAGAATTTACATTAGTCAAGAACTCTGCTGTTTTTCTTTGTGTTCTTTGCCAAATATTTCTTGTAATCTGCCTAACCTCCTTTGTGACTCGATTACAGACTAGCTTATATCTGTCATAGGCTTCTGTGTCGCCTGATAATTTATATGCATACCATGCATTTTTCTTCTCTACCATGAACCTCATTAATTCATCCAACATCCATTTAGGCCTGAACCTTGAACAGTATTTCTTAGTTGGTATGAAAAGTCTAGTAGCCTCCAAGATTAAGTCCCTGAAGGCTTCTCATTTAGAATTCACCGTTAGTAACATCATCAGTTGATCCCACTGTGTAGAATTCAAAAACTGTTAGAGACCTCTGTAGTCACCTTTACGAAAACAAAAACCCTTCCCTTTACCCTTGATTGTAGTTACATTTTTAAGTAAATCTCACATTAGTACACTGTGATCATTGTCAACTAGTGGTTCCTTTATCTGCAAATTCCTAATGCATGTGTCATCACTGCTGATAATCAGATCAGGGGTATTATTCCCTCTGGTTGCCCGTCGAACATATTGGTGTAGCATTAGCAAAGGCACATGATGCAAGAAAGCAAACTTATATAGCATCAGCCAAAAAAAAAAAAAAAAAAAAAAACATCCTTATTTTACCCATCTACTTGCTCCAAATGTTTGTCAAGTTCTGCCTTGAATCTATTTAAGCTATCAACTTCTACAACGACAGATGGAAGTTTGTTCCAGCAGTCAACCACCCACTGGCTAGAGGCAAACTTCCACACATCTATCCTACAACTGTCTTTCCTCAATTTGAATTTATGCCCTCTCAGGCGATTATTCTGAGCAAGAGAAAGAATCCCATCAGCATTGAGCATGCTCAAACCATTCAAGGCTTTATACACCTCAATCAGATCACCTTGCAGGTGCTTAGTCTCCAGACACTGTAATTTGTAAAACTTAAGCCTTTCTTTGTAAGAGCAACCCATTGTTCCATTCACTAATCTTGTTGCCCTTTCTCTACTCGTTCCAACAGATCTACATCCTTCTTAAAATGAGGGCTCCAGACCTGTATACAGTACTCAAGGTGTGGTCTGACCACTGCCTTATACAAGGGGATAATCACCTCCTTATCCCTGCTAGAAAAATTCCTGTATATCATTGACAAGACACTATGAGCTACTCTTGCAGACCATCTGAACTGCTCAAAAAACTTCTTATCTGCCTGCACAATTACCCCCAGGTCCTTTTCATTCTCTACCTCTTTGTGGTACCACAGAGTTGAAATGTTACTCTGGGATTACTGCTTCCCATATGTAGTACTTTTCATTTGTCGATGTTAAACTTCATTTGCCACCTCTCAGTCCGTGGGGGCATGGCAATTTTGATCAGTACAAAGTCCCCGACCAAACAAATTATTTTGCAAACTGAAATTGAAGTTGTTGCCGTACGTTTAAAGCCCAGATTGCTTTAATGTTAGTATCAATCTATCTCCCACCAAGTCATACCTTCTCTTACCAAGATCTTGAAAATATTCTAATGCAGTTACCTTCCCCTGTCTGTCTCTTGGGGGATTTCAATGGCCACCACTCCTTATGGGGATCGACTAAATTAGATAGACATGGCTGACTAATTGAAACCTTTCTGGAGATTCAAGCCCTTACTGTTCTTAATACTGGTGCACCCACTCACATACAGTTACCAACTGGACAAACTTCTGCAATCGATCTATCAATATACTCTCCAATTCTGTTTTCAATCATGGAATGGTCCGCTCTGGATTGATCCCATGGGAAGTTACCATTTTCCAATCGTTTGCAAGCTGCTTACTACCCAACTACCATTATCACAACTCTGTAGGAAATGGAAATTCTCTCAAGCCAACTGGGTCAAATTTCAATTAGCTATCACTCTGGATGAGAAATTTATATGAATGCAGCCGATAGATGAAGTCACAGATTATATCACGTCACACCTATTATCTGCAGCTAAATGCTCAATTTCATTGCCAAATCCTCCTTCCCGGCAGCACCATAATTATTGGTGGAACTTTTGCCCTTCTTATAGTTAAAAAGATTAACTGTGGTTGGAATTCTTTTCATAGACCTCCAACCACAGTTAATCTTTTTAACTATAAGAAGGGCAAAAGCATGTCTCACAAAAGACAAGCCAAAAAGAATTCCTGGATTCGGTTTGCCTCTACCGTAAACAAAAACACTAATTCCAGGTTAATATGGAAGAAAATTAGGCAGATTTCCAGCCACCCCCTTCTCCAATTCTTTCATGGAATGCACAAGAGCTCTTTGCTACTGAGGACATTGCAAATGCCTTGGGCACAACCTTTGGCCAAGTTTCAGTGCCATCAACTTACTCTCTGGATTTCCAGAAAATTAAAACCATGTTTGAACAGCAATCCATCAACTTTTGAACCTCTCTACTCCTTCCATATAATCAGCCACTTTAATATTCTGAACTACTACATGCTATCAGAACAACATGCAATAGTGCCTCTGGGCCAGATGGAATATATTATATTATGTTACAACATCTTGAAGAAAAATATTTAAAAATACTGCTGGTCTTCTATAACCGAATATTTCTTGAAAACCTTTACCCCACCTCTTGGCACCATGCCCCATTTCTGGCCTTTTTGAAACCTGGAAAAGATCCTACCAGTCCATACAGTTACAGACCAATTTCCCTCTCCAGTTGCCTTGGCAAGTTACTTGAAAAAATAATCCATAATCGACTTGTTTGGATCATAGAAATGCAACATCTTCTGAGTAATAATCAGCATGGATTTCACCAGAACAGGTCCTCCTTAACAGAAGTTAAACTCACATGATCTCATGTTCAAAACTGAGTCTGCAATTCGTAATGCCTTTGTAAAAAATGAACACCTTGTTATGGTTTCCATAGACATAGAGAAGGCATTTGACACTACTGGCGTCATGGCATTCTCAGTGACCTCCATGTTCTTGGTCTACGAGGCAACCTGTCTATATTCATCAGGAACTTCCTCCAGAACCGTTCATTCCAAGTTCGATTCTACAGCTCGCTTTCTATGACCTTCTTACAGGAAGAAGGAGTACCTCAGGGATCTGTATGGGGTCTTACGCGGACGATCTTTCTATTTCTTGCCATTCTTAGAACATGAGATCCATTGAATGGCAGTTACAGATGTCCCTGAATAAAGTCCAAAGGTGGGTAGTGTGCAATGGCTATCGTCTGTCACAGCAGAAAACCTTTACAATTCACTTTTTCAATCAATGTAAATTACATACAGATCCTGAACTTCAGATATCAAACTCTACCATTCCAGTGACCCACATCAGATTCTTGGGATTAATCCTTGACAGGAAGTTAAATTTCTTTGAGCACATTAAATTTATGTATACTACCTGCCTCAGAAAGCTGAATATACTAAAAGCTTTATCTGCCCTGTCTTGGGGAGAAGACCGTACATCTTTGCTGCTCCTATACAGAGCATTGATCAGATCCCATTTGGATTATGGTGCTCCAATCTATGATTCTGCCTGAAAGAGTACACTCTGCTGGCTGGAACCTATACAACATAATGCATTAAGGATTGCCCTTGGTGCTTTCAGGACATCTCCTACCCATAATTTATGTATTGAAGCTCATGAGCCCCCTCTCTGCCTCCACAGGAAAACACTACTTTTTAAGTATGCAGCCCGAATACAAAGTTGTTGTCAGCATCCTATTGAGCCATACCTCTGTAATTGACCACTACAAAACCTCTATAGAAATAAACCCAGCAAAATAAGACCGGCAGGCTTACGCCTTATTGAATTAATGCAGAGTTGGAATGTTCCTGTTTTCAACAGACAACAATTAATGAATTACTCCCAACTGCCTTGGACTCCCCCTCCTCAGTTATCTTTCGATGCTTATCTTCACAAGTGGCAAAAGAATCGTCTACCGACACTCAATGTGAAACAGCTCCATGCGAGCCATATTCAGAAATACACTGATTTTTTGTCAATATATACTGATGGCTCCAAATCACATTCAGCCGTTGGCGCAGCAGCAGTATTTCCCCCTACTATCATTTTGGCTGCCCTTCCACCTGAGTATAGCAGCTTCTCTGCAGAACTTCATGCAATAAAATTAGCTGTACAAAACTTGAATCTCTACCTATCTCTAAAATACATTGTATACACGGACTCTTTCAGATCAATTACAGCAATGCAAAACTCCTCCTACAAGGTTCACCCTGTGTTAAATCAAATTAGAAGACTCCTATTACAAATTGAAGAATGTCATCAATCAGTGACCCTTTGCTGGATCCCCTCGACGTGGGCACCTGTACGTGGTGAGGGGACCTCCCAGTGATGCTGCTGGGTTTCCAGATTAGCATCACTGGGATCTAACGCCCATACCTTGGTTCCAGGGTTACATCTTTGGAATCCGGCGTGTGCAGCCATGCGCCGCGACCCGTGGAAGCGGAAAGGGGGATCCTGGTGGTTGAGGGGCCCAGCCTTAATACACCACTTTGGCCCCTGCTTCGACAAGACGGGCGGTCCCGGACCGGCTCGACTGGGATCAATCGGCGGGTGGTTTTATACTGCTAGGGTCAACTGCGTTCCAATAAGTCTCCCTCCCTATGGTCCTGGGACGGGATAAAGATTTATTGGTAACGTGGGTATGGTGTTCTAAGCGAACTCGGCGTCCCATTCGTGTACGCAGTACCTGCTAGTTCACGAGTGGGCGCCCCCTCGTAGGGCTCCGTGGTGGGTGAGGTACTTAGGCATCAGACACTTTCTCTTTACTCATATGAGTAATTTAAATCCCCTTTCTTCTGGGGCCCCAACAAGGCCCCTACCTAATCGAGAAGATGAAAAAGAAAACACCTCTGCAAAAAGAGCCAGAACTGAGGATACACCAACACCATCAGTGACACCGCTCTTCCTCATTCTCCATTCCATCGGAGAACAGTCAATTGGAAAGATGTCACCCTTCTTTATCCAGAAAGGATTAGAAGGGTTGGCAGGTTCACCAAAATCCGTTAAACGACTGCGTTCTGGCGATCTTTTAGTTGAAGCTTCCAGCACAAAACAAGCTGAAAAATTCTTGAACTCTACATCCATAGGGGGAATACCTATCACCATAACCCCCCACAAAACTCTGAATTCTTCACGTGGTGTTATATCAGAGTGGGACCTTCATGTTTCTGAAGAAGAGATCTGCTCTGAATTGAAAGACCAAGGAGTGACAGCTGTGAAAAGAATATCGATACGAAAGGATGGGAATCTCGTCCCTACCCGAGTTCTTATCCTCACGTTCAATACCCCAAGGCCTCCAAGTTCCATCAAGGCAGGCTATCTAAACTGCCCAGTGAGGATTTACATCCCAAACCCACTGAGGTGTTTTAGATGCCAAAAATACGGCCACTCACAAACATCTTGTCGTGGTAACCCTGCCTGTGCTCGATGTGGTGTTAAAGACCACGAGAGCAAGGAATGTTCAGCTTCAAAACCGATTTGTATTAATTGCCAAGGAGAGCACCCCGCCTATTCTCGAGCATGCCAGCGGTGGAAGGATGAAAAAGAAATCCAAAAACTGAAAACAGAGCTGAATATCTCCTACCCAGAGGCCAGAAAACGTATCGAACCAATAAATAGCGGGAAACCTTCCTATGCTCAGAAGGTTTCTGCCAAGTGCACTATCGGTACTCAAACTGAGATGACTATACCACCGAAAGAGTCATTCACTCCGATTGCACGCTATTTATTAAATTCACAAAAGCCCACCAAAAAAACACAATCAGTTGCCACTCCTATATCCGTACCTCCTAGTGCTCCACCACTACCAAAACCAAGTAGTAAAAAAGAGCAAAAACGTTCTGAAGAGTCACCCGTAATACCAGAAACAATGGATGTAGAGAACAAGGAGGTACAGGATGAATCAGTCTTGGAACTCTTTGCGGAGGAAGAAATGGACACGGGACATCGTCCATTCTTCCCCAAAAAAGACAAAGCCAAGACTGATAAAAGTAAGCCCTCAGCACCTCGGAAGCCGCCTGATGGACCCACCAAGCCAAAATAATGGCTAAATTCCTACAATGGAATTGTCGTGGATTCCGGCGAAATACTGATGACATCAAGGCCCTCCTGCAAAAGCACGAGCCAGTTTGCTTTTGCTTGCAGGAGACTTATCTAAAGGCAAATGATGATCCCACCCTGCATAACATCACAATCTTTCGTAAGGATCGAATTGCGGATGGTCCTGCTCATGGAGGAGTGGCTATCCTTGTGGGTAATCAGACCCCAGTTCAGCCCTTGCTAATTACAACCAGCATAGAGGCTGTTGCAATTCGCCTTACAGTGGGATTTTTAATAACGGTCTGCTCTATTTATTTGCCACCTGGGACTGATATCTCCCAGGAAGACCTTGATGATCTTGTAACGCAGTTGCCTCCCCCTTTCTTACTTCTCGGGGATTTTAACGGACATAACACCCTGTGGGGTAGTGCTAACATCAACGGAAGGGGACGAGTCGTAGAGCGTATGCTCAATGACAATGACCTTTCCCTTCTAAATACTGGAACAAACACCTTCTTCCATATGCCTACCCGTACTTTTTCTGCCATTGATCTCTCTATCTGCTCCCCTTCTCTACTCCCTTCACTCACCTGGGAAGTGGAGGAGAATCCATACGGAAGTGATCACTTCCCTGTGATAACCTTGTTACACAGTGGGAGACCGTGTCTTCCTTTTAGGTTACCACGGTGGAAGTTTGATCAGGCTGACTGGAATGCCTTCCAACATCAGGCAAATTTTGAACTCAGTACAGTCAGTCAGGAGCCTATCAATGACGCAGTAACGTACATCACAGAAATCATTGTCCACGCAGCTGCTAATGCTGTCCCAAAAACATCAGCCCGGTTTCCACCATTTCCCAAACCTTGGTGGAATTCACAATGCACAACAGCAAAAAAGGCTCAAAACAAAGCGTGGGGGATATTTCGCCGATATCCTACCACGAACAACCTTATAGCCTTTAAACGTGCACGAGCCAAAGCACGCTACATCCGTCGTCAGAGTCAAAAGGAATCGTGGATCCGTTTTACATCATCTATTAACCAGTCTACCAACTCTAAGGTAGTCTGGGATAAAATCCGGAAAATGAAGGGAAAATATACATCCCACCCTTCTTCAATCTTAGATTATAATGGATGCGCTGTTGCAGATCCAACTGCAATAGCCAATGCTCTTGGGGAAACATTCTCTAACATCTCCGCAACATCCTCGTACTCCCCAGAGTTCTTGGTCCTGAAACATAAACTGGAAAGAGAAGCACTTAATTTTAAGTCCAAGGGCCTCTATCCCTACAACGGGGATTTTACTATTCAGGAACTGAAAAGAGCCCTCGCTCTTTCCAAAGCAAGTGCTGTTGGACCAGATGGCATCCATTATGACATGATTAAACATCTTTCACCAAAATCTATGGATTGTCTGCTCCTTCTGTATAACAGAATCTTTACTGAAGGGCAGTTTCCGGATTCCTGGCGAAAGGCAATCGTTCTTGCCTTCCCTAAGCCAGGAAAGGATCCAAAAGTCACCACCAACTATCGTCCTATTGCTCTGACTAGCTGTCTGTGCAAAATCCTGGAGAGAATGGTTAATTCTCGTTTAATATGGTACTTAGAATCAAATGACCTTCTCTCCAACATACAGTGCGGCTTCCGAAGGAACCGGTCCACTTTGGACCATCTTATTAGATTGGAAGCATCCATCCGGGATGCTTTCCTAAAACGTGAACACTTGGTGTCGGTGTTCTTTGACATGGAGAAAGCGTATGACACAACTTGGAGATTTGTTATCTTAAAAGATCTGCATAGCCTTGGCCTTAGGGGGCAACTCCCCATTTTTATTAAAAACTTTTTAGCCAATCGATCTTTCCAAGTTCGTGTGGGATCCTCACTCTCTCGTTCCTTCAGCCAAGAGGAGGGAGTACCACAAGGATCAGTATTAAGTGTCACGCTTTTTGCCATCAAAGTGAATTCCATCACAGAACAACTTCCTCCAACTGTAAACTGTGCCCTCTATGTTGATGACTTTAGCATATTTTGTCAGTCATGCAACATGAGGGTTATTGAAAGACAACTGCAGAAAGCTATTGATCGCCTCAACTCCTGGGCTCTTGCTAATGGCTTCAGGTTCTCGCCGGAGAAGACCGTTTGCGTACACTTTTGTCGTAAGCGTAATCTTCATCCTGAACCTGAATTAAAGCTCGGACAAAATGTAATTCCAATAGCAGCGGACGCAAAATTCTTGGGACTCGTATTCGATAAAAAGCTGACCTTTCTGGATCACATCCGTCAACTCCGCACAAAGTGCACAAGAGGGCTAAATATTCTGCGCTCTCTTTCCTCAACATCTTGGGGTGCGGATCGATGCACCCTACTACGCATCTATCGTGCACTTGTACGATCCAGACTGGATTACGGGTCCCTGGTATACAATTCGGCCAGAGACAGTGTACTTCGTTGGCTCGATCCTGTCCATCATCTGGCTCTCCGTACCGCTATTGGAGCATATCGCACATCTCCTGTCCAGAGCTTATACGTCGAAGCAAACGAACCGCCATTATTGCTTCGACGTAAGCAGTTGTCTCTAAACTACGCTCTAAAACTGAAATCCCTGCCAGACCACCCTACGTGGCTAACTGTTTTTGAGCCACGATGGGAAAATTTGTACAACACCCGTAAGACTGCCAATCGTCCTTTTGGTATTCGTGTCCAAGAGCTACTCAAAGAACTTAATATAAAGGTAGACAGGGTTGCCCAAACACCAAAGCAACCCGTTCCACCCTGGCATGCTCATGTCCCGGCATGTGACTTGTCCCTTAGAAATTGGGGAAAGTCGGACACTCCATCGTCTGTCTACCTGCAGCTTTTTTCAGCACACCGAGCTGAACATTCTGACTTCGCGCCAGTCTACACAGACGGCTCGAAGGCGGAATCATATGTGGGATCTGCTGCTGTCTTTAGAGACAGCACTACATCGGAGCAGATTCCCTCTGAATGCAGCATATTTACTGCAGAGCTGCACGCTATAAAGTTAGCCTTGGATCACATTAGTGAATGCCAATACCATCGGTTCATTTTATATTCTGATTCTCTCAGTGTGTTACAGGCTTTAATATCTGTGAGATATAATGATCATCCAGTTCTGTCTAGCATTCAGCAGAAGATTCGCGTTCTCCATGAACGTGAATATGATATCCGCTTCTGCTGGATTCCCAGCCACATTGGGATTAGGGGAAATGATTTGGCTGACGCCGCAGCCAAATCAGCAATTCCCAATAATAACCACTGCCTGTTAGTCCCCTATACAGACTACAGGCAAATAATACACCAAAAGATACATTCCCAATGGCAGGATTCGTGGAATAGACAGACTGCGAATAAATTATATCATATAAAACCTGTAATTGAACCGTGGCAGTCTAGTCTGCGCGGGAATTGTAAGGAGGAAGTTGTTCTTGCCCGGACCCGCATAGGACACAGTCATTTAACTCATTCGTTTTTGCTGAGGGCTGATGACCCTCCTATGTGTGTGTCCTGTGGCACAATCTTAACAATCAGACACATTTTAGTTGACTGTACCAGTTTTAGAAATGCTCGTTTTACCGCTTTTAACCATCTGACTGAGCCGTATACACTCAGTCAGATTTTATCCGACAATGACCATGTGTCTGCTATTTTTAATTTCCTAAAATCAGTAAACCTTTTTAATCATATTTAAAAATCTTATTATTTTAAGATTTTCCATTGTTACTTATTTACTGATATTTGTCTGTTACAGTTTATACTTGTTTTTATAACCTGACGTAGTGACCTAATTCAGTAGGTCACTGAAACTTTTTTACTTTTTATGACAAGGTTTTGGCGCATTATAGCCATAGTTGCTGATGCGCCAATAAAACTCAACCAACCAACCAACCTTTTGCTGGATCCCAGCACATTTGGGGATAAAGGGGAATGAACTTGCTGATCAAACTGCTAAAAGTCCATCAACCTTTGATTTAACCACCATTCCGGTTCCAGCCTCTGACTATAGTCACATCATACAAACAGCATGTCTCGCACAGTGGGAAGAGTTATGGCACACCCAAACCAATAATAAACTCTACCAGTTGAAACACGATCCAAAGCATTGGCACTCTAGCACCAAAACAGTGCAAAGAGAAGAAGTGGTACTTTCATGGGCACGTATCGGACACACATATCTCACTTACCTCCATCTACTCACAGGCGAAGATCCTCCTCAGTGTCCATACTGTTCAGAAAATTTAAGTCAAACATATTCTGATTGACTGCCCTCACTATCAACAGGACAGAACATCCGTTCTGTATTCCCTTAGAAATGTACGAGAACAAATGACATTACAACATATTATTGGAGATGATGCAAACATAGTTTTTCTCTTATCTGAAAATAATTGTACTATATGATAAATTCTAAAATATCTCTGTAAACACAACCAAGTGGTTATGCCTAAATTTTCTTTTTAGCATTTTCCTGTGAATAGGCGCATTATAGCAACAGCAGCTTATGCGCCGTTAAACCCCCATAACACACACACACTGTCCACCTGTGTCAACTAGATGCACTTCCTTAGATTTTGTGTTTCTTAACTAACAGCATAACCCCTCCTCCCTTCCTACCCTTTCTGTACACATTGTACTCCCCCAAGTTCCAATTCTGCACTGCTTATATCTGTGTGACACCTTGTCTCTGATCTCCCAACAATATCTGCCATTGATGTCTTGTTCAGCACTTCAAATTCATCAGTTTTATTTACTATACTTCTAGCATCGGTGTACATGCATTTGTTCTTACTCTTAATTACCCTAACACAGCTCATGAATTTACTTGTTCCATGATGACTCCCAGCAGCTCTTGAAATCCCCAGCAACTTGCTCTCTAGACTGCTGCTCATTACAGTAGAAGCAGTGCAAGAATCACTCTCTTATGCCTGTGTCTGATTTAACTGTGAATCCCAAATATGCTTGCACCCTTTCTGTTTAAGTGTATCCCATCCCTGTAGAGCAGTCTCTCCTGTTAGCAAGCTCAGACTGCGCCGAAAAAAATTCTATCCCATGAGCCTTGCAGAATCTCTCCTGGGCTGAATTGATTGACAAGACTCTTATCATATACTCGTTCCTGTCGTGTCTGGGCAGAATTGCAGACACTTTCAAATTTAACTCTAATTCGTAATTTTTTTTTTTTTTTTCATCATTGACCTGTACTTGTTAAGTAAATCTGCAGATCTCTTACTCTTAATATCATTAGTGCCAACGTGTAGAACACGTTGATCAAACTGATTTTTGTGCACGTTGATTTTGTGCCCTTAAAAGATATCTGCTACAACTTCATCAACTTATGCCCTAGCAGACGTACCCTGGTCCTGTTCCACCTGTCCTTTTTGCATACTATATTCACCATCTCCCTGACAATAGCATCACCGACAATAAGTAGTTCCTGTGGAACCAGCACATTCTGCCTGGAGATTGCCGTTGTGGTGCCTGATGCACAGGAATGAGCTCTGGTGTTGAGTTGGGCAGCTGAGATCTTGATGGGCTCCTCATATTAATTTCTTTGAGGGCATTTACCCTACACGTCAAACTCTCATAGACACCCATCAGAATGCTGAGTTGGCACCTAATTTCTTCAGTCTCTGCACCTAGCACACACAAACACATCCTCCTCCTCCTTGGCTAGATCATGTATATGTGGTGCCTCCGTAGCCAGGTGGGCAGGAGCAGCAGTGCGTAGCACACGCTTCTTGATTAGACTGGGGTTTGAGTCCATGACCGCCAAATACGGAGGATGCAGAAAGGTCAGGGAATGACCACTGCATATCCCCGGAGCAATATGGCTTTAGTTGCTAATGCTCCTAAAAATCAAATAACAACAACAACAGCTAGATCATGTCCTGTTCTAGACAGATCTGTATACATTTTGCGCATTGTTTTAGACTGTGATGGGTGGGAGAAAATGGCCCCTTCGGTTCTTTCGCGAGCCACAGCTCTGGCTATTCTGTCAGTGCTGCTTTTCTGCTCTAGTCTGGGTCATGATTCCATTTAAGTATAATTTAATTAACAATTAAATTTAATAAGATGAATAAATTTTATTGATAATACTACGGAGGGTTGATTCAGCCTTTTCATAACGATTTTGACATTAATCCTGCTTGTGACATATGGCAGGAATGTAAATTTTTTTTTTTTTTTTTTCCCCCACAGGCACAGTCCCAAACCTTATGAACAGTTGTATCAGTTATAGAAGTTGTTTTAATGTCGACATGCCTCGGAAATTGGATCCATGGTTGGTAGGTTACATAACTGCACTTTTCGAAGAAGAGTACAGTTATGCAAAAATTATTGATAGGTGCAAGTCGAAAAATTTTAGTCTATCAAAGTTCGTTATCCGTAATTTTTTGAATGGCAAAGGAAAATTCCGTGAAGCTGCTACAAGTGGGCGGAAAACATTGAAGAAACTGCAACCTGCTCTCAGACGAATGATGGAGGTAGTACGAAAAGTGCAGTCACTCGTTGTCGGTGAAAATCCAAAAAACCCAAAGAGCTATAGTGTCGTGTGTGGGAACATCCCGGTCAACCGTCTGTTGCATAATCAACGAAAATTTGCAACTGGAGAAGAAGCACAAGGCCCTCGTACACCACCTAGGAGCAAGGCACATTGCAGAGCGGCAGGTCAATGCTTGAAAACTCTACGAAACATATCTGGCATCTGAAATTTGGAAATTCGTAGCAACATTGGATGAAGCCTGGGTGTACCTCTCCTATTGCAACAAAAATTTGGGCAATTTATTACTATCACAGGGTGACAAGGCCTTTCCAACACGGGCCTTGTCACAGGGTGACAAGGCCCGTGTTGGAAAGGCCTTGCAAGGAAAGTTTTGGCTGAGGTTTTATGGTTTTATGGTTGTTTTATGGTTGCTTTTGTTATAACGGCAAATTTTAGTTGCGTAGAGTTGCTAAAAACGTGAAAGTCAACTTAGTGTATTACCAGACTGAAGTTCTACAGCCGTTGTTTGAATGTGATTGCACTGTTCTGACACTGAAAAGGTCTGGGTGCACCAGAATAAGACATCCAGCCACAGTCATGTTCCACCCATGTTTTTTGCGGAGAATGGAAGCGGTGACAGGTATTCGTTCTATCCCGTTTGAAGATATACCTGTAAAATCACCTGACATCGCACTCATGGATTTTTGCTCATTCAGACTTTTGAAAAGAGCTCTTGGAAACTGCCGCCCCAGAACTGTTGAAAGTTTGTGGAATGTCTGCCAGCAGGAATGGGACAAGATTGACTTGGCAGTTTTGCAGTGGCTTTACTTCAATAGAAATTGCGGTGCCGTGCGATAGTCCATGAGAAGGAAAAACAAATAGAACACAACCGGTGGCACGGAATTTCATAGTTTTAAAGGACTCAAAATCATTATCAAAAGGCTGAATCAACCCTCCTTATACTAATGTAACAGATTTCTAATACACTGCTACGTATTTCGCTGTCTAGTTTTACAGTATTCTGTATTGTATAACAATGGCGGCAAGTTACGAACATAAAATTTACGGGCACTGAGTATTGACTTTCAAAATTGCTATCTAAATTCAAAATAAACCATGGAGTTTGGCTAGAACTATAAAGCTACTTATAGAAAATAATTTAGTATAACTGTTAAGTCAATAAAATGACTAAATATAAATGAAAACTTGGCATTTGCCGGAGTTGCAAAAATCTTAACCAACGGGGTAGTAACAAACTTATACAGCATCAGCCAAAAAAAAAAAAAAAAAAAACCCTTCACATGTGAACTGTCCATTCCCTGCAATAGTTTTGTCTAGTTCTTCCTTGAATTTTTTTTAAACTGTCTACTTCCACAACAACAGATAAAATTTTGTTCTGTGAGTGAGTTACCCATTGGCTAAAGGCAGACTTCTGCACATTGTTCTTCAACCATCCTTTCTTGGTTTGAATTTGTCCCTTCATGTGCATATTCTGAGCAAGAGGAACAATCCCATCAGCACTGAGCTTGCTGAATACATTTAAATCCTTAAACACTACAATCAAATCACCTCACAGGTACCTAGTCTCCAGATGCTGCAATTTGCAAAACTGAAGGCTTTCTTGGAAAGGGCACACTTTTTTCCTCTTACCAATCTTCAGACCTATATTCAGTACTAAAGTTGTGGCCTGACCATTGCCTTATACAATGGAATAATCACCACTTTATCCCTGCTATCAAAATTCCTGTATATCATTGACAAAACCCTATGAGTTGGCCTGCCTGGTCTTACTGCATAATTACCCCTGCATCTTTTTCATTTTATACTACCCTGAGTATAGTACCACATAGTACGTTACTCTGGGATTACTGGTATCCATATACACCTAATTCTGTTTTTACACGATAGATACGTTCCTGAAAAATACGTGTAAAAAAAAATTCGTGTAAAAAAAGACATTGTATTTATGGAAGAAAAGAAGATTGGTTCCGGATCTAAAAAAAAAATCAGTAAAAATAATTAAAAAAAAAAAAAACACAAAAATATTCGTTTTAAGCTTATTATTTTATTTAAACAAAATACACATGCAATAATATGTAATTAAAATGTATTAAAATAAATTTGTATGCATATGAAATGAAAAAAAAAATTCTTCATGAACAAAAAAAATCTGTTTTACACATAACAAGATTTTATTCATTTTCACTTTCTGATAATAAAAGGCGCATATGTTTGCGTACGACTGGAATATCACTGCCATCACTAGAAATGTTGTGGACATCGTCTTCTTCCTCTATTAATGAAATTCTTTCTGTGATCTCTTGAGCAAAATCAGCACGAGTCTCCTCTGGTGCTGATGTTTCACCGGTTTTACGAACGAATTCAGTTATTAATCGTTGTGTTCGTGTTTTGGTTACGCCGTTATATAATTCTCTGTAAGAGGCTGTCAACAACTTCAGTTCACGTTGAAACTTCCCAGCGCGTTCCTCATTAGGGTCATTTTTGACAAAATGATTACCTAATTTTCTGGCCAGTTCCAGACCTTCTTTTATTAAATCTGCATTTAGAACAGGATCATTTTCTTCATTATCACTACGTTCTGTGGGATAAGGAGTCCCAAGGACAACCTCTAATATTTCATCTTCGCTTAGGGCTTTGTTGGTTAACAATTCATCAATATCTTCAAACGATAGATCATCGAATCCTTCTCCACCAATTTTGTGTGCCATTGTAATGATGTTGGGAAATTCGGTCGTATTAGGGATGATGGGATCTTTGCTTTTTACACATTGTGGCCAAACCGCTTTCCAACACGCATTTAAAGTTGCTGGTTTTAATTCAGTTAACGCTAATCCAACTTGATTGATACAATCCATAATTGAGAATTTCTTCCACACATCAATGATTGTTAGTGTTTCATCATTCAGTTTGTCCAAAACATGTTGGAATGTTCGTTTTACGTAGTATGTTTTAATTGTCGCAATTATACCTTGGTCTAGCGGTTGTATCAAAGATGTAGTATTAGGTGGCAGAAATAAAATTTGTACGTTTGGGTGGTCCAAGACAGGATGGCCGGGTGCATTGTCAAGAATCAGAAGAACTTTAAATTCGAGACCTTTCAAATTCATATAAAGTCTGACTTCTGGGACGAAACATTTGTTGAACCATTCTGTAAAAATAGTAGTGGTTACCCAGGGCCTTCTTGTTTGCCATCCAGTGAACAGGCAGTTTATTGATATCTACACCTTTCATTGAACGTGGGTTTAGGGCTCGATTTACCAGCAGTGGTTTCAACATACGATCTTCTGAAGCGTTGGAGGAAAATAATAAGGTCACGCGATCCTTAGCTACCTTAAAACCACCAGCAGTTTTCTGCGATTTGGCTACATACGTTCTGTTGCATTCGTTTCCAGAAGAAACCAGTTTCATCTGCATTCCACACTTGATCAGGAGTGTATCCTCCATCTTCAATAATTTTTGCAAGTTCCTGCGGGAATACTTTAGCAGCCGATTCATCTGCAGATGCAGTTTCGCCTTTAATTTTTATATTATGAAGAGCATTCCTTTTAAGAAACCCTGTCATCCAACCTGTACTCGCAGAAAATTCATACTTTCTGTTTAACTGAGATGAAATGCTTGGCTCCTTTTCTTTAATCTGTCTGTAAATTCTTAGTGCTGTTTGCTTGATGGCATTTCCATCTACTGGTACTCTTTTTTGTGACTGATCTTCTATCCATATTACCAGAGCCTTTTCCATTTTTTCCTTGACAATATCTCTTGTATATGATGATGAATTAACACTTACTTTTGTTCCAGAACATACCGACTTCCTAATTGCAGCTTCATTTTTCTTAATAGTTCTTACGGTAGCTTCATGTACACCAAAATGCTTTCCTACAGACGTAGCCACTTGTCCAGTTGCAAGACGATCTATAATTTGAATTTTAAGTTTCAAAGAAATCGTTTTCCTTTTCATTTTGGTAATAGGCGAATTATTCGACATTATATAAGGGCTACCGAAAAATATCTCAGTTATAATTAATAAAAAAAGTATGAAAAATTTGTAAACTTACAATTTATTGACTATCGGCAAAATTAATAAATTTATATGTGCACAAATTTCACTAAAGATTCTTTCACTTTGAAATAGAGCTTATGTCTTCCGAAGGTACAATGCACGAATACCGTAAATGTGCACCAAATTCAATAAAAACGTTGATGATTCATAGATACCTAGACGTACACATTGGTAAGCAAAAGCACGCGTTTCAAAACGCACACACTAGCTGTTATCCAATCTATTGGTGCGTGTAATATAGAAATGATACTAATATGCCACAAATAAAAAAAAAATTCTTACAATTTAGGCAAAAAAAATTCATAGAAATCGTGTTAAATCAAAATGACTCGTGTAAAAAGAGAATGAAATATTTATTTTGAATTCGTGTTAAATCAAATTCGTGTAAAAAAAGTTCGTGCAAAAACAGAATTAGGTGTACAGTACTTTGCATTTGTAAATGGTAAACTTCAATTGTCCTTTTTCATCCCATATACCTAACTTTTCTAGACCCTGTTGCAGTAGCAATTGTCATTACTATCTTCCAACCTTTGTGTCATTTGCAAACTTGGACATTAAGCCTGATATGCCTTCATCAATATCATTAATAAACATAAAAAAAAATGGGCCCAGCACTGAACACTGGGGGACTCCACTAAATAATAATATTATTCCAAGAAGAGCAGTGTCCATTAATAACCACCTTGCTGCAGCAATTTGCCTTTAATGCCACACTGTTCCAATTTGTACAGCAGTCTTTTATGTGCAACAGTATCAAAGATTTTCCTGAAATCCAAGTATACGATATCAAAATAACTTTTTGCATCCAGTTTCTTTGTGACTGCATCATGGTATCCAGTCAGTTAGGTCAGACAAGATTTCCCCTTCACAAAACCATATTGTGTCTGAAGTATAATAACTGTTCTGCTGTCTAGGTGGTCCTGCATTACTTCTTTAACCAATGACTCCATTATTTTTCCTGGAACAGAAATTAAGTTAACAGGTCTGTAATTGCTTGTATCACCCTCTGATCCTCCTTTGTGGATTGGGGATATATTCACACAGAGGGGCAACAAGGTTAGTGAATGGAACAAAGGGTTGCTCTTACGAAGAAAGGTTTAAGTTTTGCAAATTACAGTGTCTGGAGATTAGGCACCGGTGAGGTGATCTGATAGAGGTGTATAAAGCTTTGAATGGTTTGAGCATGCTCAATGCTGATGGGATTCAGTCTCTTGCTCAGAATAATCACCTGAGAGGGCATAAATTCTAATTGAGGAAAGACAGATGTAGGATAGATATGTGGAAATTTGGCTTTAGCCAGCAGGTAGTTGGTTGGTGGAACAGACTTCCATCCCTTATTGTGGAAGTTGATAGCCTTAAAAAATTTAAGGCTCAGCTGGATAGGTATTTCGAATGAACAGAGGGGTGAAGTGGAAGTTTTTTTTTTTTTTTTTTTTTTTCTGGCTGATGCTGCATAAGCTCATATGCCTTCCATCATATGCCTCTACTAATGCTACTGCTAATCTCCAGTCTGCTGGAATTTCTCCTGAATTCAAAGTTCTCTTATAATTATGGCTAACAGTTTGTTTGCAGACATGCTGCCAGGGCAGGCCATGTAGTTTTGTCATTGATATATAGGAATTTTGCTAGCAGGGAAAAGGAGGTGTTGTCCCTCTGTATCGTGGCGGTCAGGCCATGCCTTGAGTACTGCGTACAGGTCTGGAGGCCTCATTTTAGGAAGGATGTAGATTTACTTGAGCATGTACAGAAAAGATTTCCCCTTCACAAAACCATATTGTGTCTGAAGTATAATAACTGTTCTGCTATCTAGGTGGTCCTGCATTACTTCTTTAACCAGTGACTCCATTATTTTTCTTGGAACAGAAATTAAGCTAACGGGTCTGTAATTGCTTGTATCACCCTTTGATCCCCCTTTGTGGATTGGAGATACATTCACACATCTCCAGTCTGCTGGAACTTCTCCTGAATTCAAAGTTCTCTTATAATTATGGCTAACAGTTTGCTTGCAGACAGGCTGCCAGGGCAGGCCATGTGGTTTTGTCAATGATATATATAGGAATTTTGCTAGCAGGGAAAAGGAGGTGATTGTCCCTCTGTATCGTGGCAATGGTCAGGCCATGCCTTGAGTACTGCGTACAGGTTTGGAGGCCTCATTTTAGGAAGGATGTAGATTTACTTGAGCATGTACAGAGAAGGGCAACAAGATTGATGAGGGGAATGAAGGGATCCTCTTACCAAGAGAGGCTTAAATTCTGCAAATTCCAGTGGTTGGAGACTAGGCAACTGCGAGGTGATCTGATTGAAGTGTATAAGGCCTTGAATGGGTTGAGCATGCTCAATTCTGATGGGATTCTTCCACTTGTTCAGATTACGAACCTAAGGAGGCATAAATTCAAATTAAAGAAAGACAGATGTAGAATAGATGTGTGGAAATTTACCTTTAGCCAGCGGGTGGTTAATTGCTGGAACAAACTTCCATCTGTCATTGTGGAAGTTGATAGGCCAAATGAATTTAAGGAGGAACTGGACTAACATGTAGTGGGATTTGTTTTGAAAAAAAAATTTTTTTTTTTTTTTTTTTTTTGGTTGATGCTGCATAAGCTTATACACTTGCTTATACACTTGCTTGCATCACATGCCACTACTACTACTTACTCCTTAGCTGCCTCCCCTAATATAACTGGATCGATTCCATCCACCTTAGCTGTCTTTTTTATGTTTAACTTCAACAGTTTCTCCTCCACTTTCCTCTCAGTTATTACAAAATCATTTAGCTCCCTGTTAAGAGTTGTATAAATTTCTGGCATCTGCTTTCCTAAATAATTCCTTGCGTGTGAATGAAAGCACTTATTCAGTTTGTCAGCCATCTGAGCATGATCATTGGCAGTTGAACCATCGATATTAAGTGTTGTACATGGAAGACTACTGTACAGATTGGAGCAGTATGGCATTAAGGGTGAGTTGCTATAATGGGTGGTTGAGTGGGAGAAGACAGAGTGGTAATCAATGGACCAAGCAATGTTATTGGTGGAGTCCCCCAGTGTTCGGAGGTGGGCCCATTGTTGTTTTCGGTATTTATCTATGATATTGATGAATGTATATCAGGATTAATGTCTAAGTTTGCAGATGATACGAAAGTTTTCTGGATTGTTAATGACAGTAATGATAGTACGCTACTGCAGCAAGATCTGGAAAAGTTGAGCAGACAGGCTCAGAGATGGCAACCGAAGTTTAACCTTGACAAATATAAAGTACTGCACACGGGTAGCAGTAACCCCAGAGTAATGTATCAACTGGGTGGTACTACAATCGGGTAGTGGAGTGGAGGATGAAAAGGACCTGGGGATATTTGTGCAGTCAGATATGAAGTTTTCTGAGCAGTGCAGACAGCGCCAGAGCAGATCATAGGTTCTTGTCAATGATATTGAGGAATTTTGCTAGTAGGCTAAAGGAGGTGATTATCCTTTGTATAAGGCAGTGATCAGGCCACACCTTGAGTACTGTGTACAGGTTTGGAGACCTTATTTTAGGAAGGATGTAGAGTTGCTAGAATGAAAGGCTTAGTTCTGCAAATTGCAGCTTCTGGAGACTAGGCACGTGCAGCAATGTGATCTGATTGACAAGTTCATTGCTGATGGGATTCTTCCTCTTGCTCAAATTACGAAGGTGACATAAATTCAAATTGAGGAAAGATAGTTATAGAATAGATGTGCGGAAGTTGGATGTGGTGGTGATGTTCGCATTAGGGATTACTTACTGAGTATTGATTACTCCGCTTTCCTTGGGAAGGTCTGAGAGAAAGGCCGTTTGTAGACTCTAGCAGGGTCCTCTCTTAACGGGGAGGTGAGTCACGAGAAATTCGCCTGTTGAGGAATTATTGGCATGTGGTACCGCTACTGCCATCTGGTGGCATCGGTAGATGCTACGTTCCTTCAGCAGAGTTGGGAAGGCTCATGGCCGGCAATCGAAGCACGATATGCAAAGTGACATGCGTAATGTGTCATAACTCAATTCAGACTACTACTCCATCACCGCATCCATTATTTTAACCCCAGGGGCTCACATCTGGTGAGTATGGGCATGGCACACCCAGGGTCCTGAGCTGGATATCATCATTCTCTTTCTTGGTGATTCCCTTTTCTCTCTCTCTCTCTCTCTCTCTCTCTCTCTCTCTCTCTCTCTCTCTCTCTCTCTCTCAGGGTGGCTCAGGAATTTTTTTTTTTTTTTTTTTGGCTGGTGCAGCATAAGCCTAAGGCTTCCTTGCACCATATAGCTAATAATAATAATTTGCCTTTAGCGAGCGGGTAGTTGATTTCTGGAACAAATTCCAGTCTATGTGGGGTTGATAGCTTAAATAAATTCAAGGAAGGACTAGATAAATTTTTGGAATGAATGAATGGATGGGTGAAATGGGAAGGGTTCTTTTTTTTTTGGCTGTTGCTGTATAAGCTTTCTTTCTTTCATCATATGCTAATGCTAAGCAGACCAATATGATTCATTACCTTCCTTCTAGTGTTCACATAAGTAAAGAAGTCTTTGCTGTTTTTCTTTGCATTCTTTTCTAAAGAATTTTCATAATCGGCATTAGCTTGCCTAACTTCTTTTGTGACTTGATTACAGACTAGTTTATATCTATCTAGGGCTTGCATAAAACCGAGAAATTTCAAAACCGAGTTTAACCGAAGTTTACTCTTAAAACCGATTTTCTCAGACTTAGGGAAAATAATTAAAAGCTTATAACACAGGTATTTATTTAACTTGGGTAGATTGTACAAATCGTAATCAAATCTTTTAAACAAAATCTATCACCTCTTATAGTTAAAAAAATTAAAATGCTCCAAAAAAGTAACCAGCTTGAGATTATACAAAATTAGTTTTTATTCAAAGGATTTGAATACAATTTGTATCTTCTTGTATAGTAAACAAAAAAATAATAAACCCTATAATAATAATAAATAAATAAAAATAATGTGGAAAAAAAACAGCTTGGGGAAATTACTTTACTATTTATTACTCAGCTTTTTTCTGAAAAACGATCCTTTAAAAATCACAGTATATTAAGCATTTTTCGTGATAGACTTGACCTTTTTTTTGTGTTAAAGAGACCAGTGATCGAAAACACTCTCTCAGATTGGACACTTGTTGGTTTAATGGTCAGCAGTGCTCTATAAACTTTCTCTAGCTTTTCACTTCTACTGCTAGTTGCCTCCAAAATTTTAAATTCTTTGCTGATTTCCAATTCACTCAGATATTTTGAAGGCTCTTCAGTTAATCTCTTTATTACACTACCATACTCTCACATGAGTGTATCTCCAACATCGGAACTAGACGAGTCTTTGTTTTCTTCTAAAAGAACAGTTTGTTTATTTTCAGTTTCTTCATTCAACGCTAAGACTCCTTCGGAATGTTTTGCAAATAATCTTTGATAAATCTCTTCGGCACCCTTTTTCAAAACTTGCTTACTTGGAAAATCAAAAGTTCTTGAACCTGAATCTTCTTTCCTAAACTTTTTGGGGTTGTTTAGATAGCTCAGCAAAGCCACAGTTTGGCAATTTCGTCTTGCATTGTAACGCTGCAAAAGGCTTTGGTGAAACTTTAAAGCAAATGGGTTTTCTGCTGTATCAAGCTTAGCAAGCAGAAATTCTATCGAAGACTCTGCTTTAAGTAAGTCTGTATCTTCTGAGGTTATAGCCTTCAGAATCATTTCAACTGGTCGCAAAGTTTCACATAGCAATTTAAGTGTTTTCCAGTCATCGTCAGACACAGCTTCAGTTGACAGTACTGCACATGGAGCATTTGGAATGCAATTTTTCAATTTCAAAAATCTCTCAATCATATAGAATGTGCTATCCCATCTAGTCTTGCAATCTAATATAAGTTTATATTCTTTCCCATTAAATTTTGCTTTAACAAAATTTTGTAATATGTCATTTTTGGTAGGCGATTTTCGAAAAAGCTTGCAAATTTTTCTGACTTTGTTAATAGTTTGTGCAATATTGGCCATTGGATTGAAGAAATAAATGAGCTCATCGGTAAAGTCGGTTTGATAAAACATGCCTTTCTGTCTTTCTTCAACATCACTACTTTCTTATTTTCATTTTCTTCATTGTCTTTGGGAGACTCAGAGACTGTGGCACCATAATTGATTGCTTTTTCATAAAGTACATCTATAACTGACAGATGTATACAATGGGCTATACATCATTGCTGCTCCATCGGTGGTGCAGGCAACAATATCCTCATCCAAGTTCAAACAAAATTTCTTCAAGTGCCCATTCACAATTTGCTCAGTTCTGCTATCAAGTGAACCATTAATCTCAATAAGACCTAACGACCAATGATTGTCTTTTGAATGCACATTTATATTCATATACCTTTTATTTTGTATAGACGTATATTCGTCTAGAGTCAATGAATACCATGCACCCAAAACCAATGAATTTTTGAAATGCTGAATGAGTTCTTCTTTCTTAGTTTTATAATAATTCAGAACCACATTTTTAACTCCATTCACTGAGGCTGGTGGTAATTTATTATTTATTTCTCTGAAGGTGAAGGTTTGATTGTATAAACTCAGTCTTGGCAATTGAATTAAAAGAAAATCCATCTAAAGCAGCTAATTTTAAAATCTCTTCTTCCATAGATTTTTTAACGATAAGGTTTTCTGTTCTTACCATTTTTACGGGAGGTTCACTGTTATCTTGTTTAATGTCAATCTGATGCATTTTCTTTAAATGCAACATCAAAGATGATGTAGATCCTCCAGATGACTTTATTATCTTTTGACGTTTCGAACATTGTGCTTCATCTTTGCTTTTTTGAGCAAAATAATTCCATACATTTGATTTCATCTTAGACATTAAGAGTAATAAATATAAATATTTGAATCCGGTTTTAGAAACTCGGTTTTGGTTTTAACAACTCAATATGAAAACTGGATTTAACCGGTTTATAAAACCGGTTTGCAAGCCGTATATCTACCACAAGCTTCTGTCATCTGATAATTTATATGCATCCCATGCATTTTTATTCTTTGCCAGGAGTCTCATCAGTTCATGTGACATCCATTTAGGTCTAAGTTTTGAATACTTTCCATTTAGAATTTCTTGATGCCATCATCATCAGTTGGTTCTGTTTCTATTATAGAATTTAAAAACTATCTGAGACCACTGTAATCACTTATATACAGGAACTCCCTGACTTATGTAATACTCAACTTACAGAAATTCGACTTTATGTAAGTTTTTGCCTGTCAGTGCAAACTTAAAAAATTTGTGAAAACGTATTTTGTGTCCTGTAGGAATAAATTGAGGTATCGTGAAAATATCGTAAATGAACCCAATAACACATTGTTTGTGCGTGTGTTTTTTTTTTTTGTTTTTTTTTTTGTAATTTGTTCCAAGTCCTTGGAAGTTTAAACATTTCGCTATATTACTAGGCTAGTTATCTCTCGAAAAGTCATATTTATAATGGAAATTGCACTACCCTTTTATCGTTATCTTATGTTCCCGTTATAAGAATCAGTTATAAACGCCTTTGTGATATTTTTCTAAAGCACGTTTCTGGAGGTCATGACCATAAAACAATAAAGACAATTTGCATTTTCCAGTTTATTGGGCTTGAAAAGTCATATTTATAATGGAAATTGCACTACCCTTTTATCGTTATCTTATGTTCCCGTTATAAGAATCAGTTTTAAACGCCTTTGTGATATTTTTCTAAAGCACGTTTCTGGAGGTCATGACCATAAAACAATAAAGACAATTTGCATTTTCCGGTTTATTGGGCTTTTCTGTTAGTGCATCTAACTATAAACAGGTAGTAAACTCGATCTTATTGCATATGTAATAACACTGATAACTGAAATTGTGTGGGTTTTTGCACTGTTATGGTGAAATGTGTTCCCTTCACTGAAACCTTCAATCATATAAAAAACAAATTTTCAGAAACTTCTCTTCATTCCTATTTATGTATTACAATGATGAAGGGAAAGAATACAATGGAAAGTGCAAATGTTGGCAGTTCTAGTAAACGAAACAAAATTGATTTAGAAACGAAGACGAAAATGATCAAGAAGTACGAAGCAGGGCAAAGTTTGTCATATATTGCAAGGGAATTAGGTCTCGCTGCTTCAACAGTGAATACTATTTTAAAGGACAGTGCGCGTATAAAAGAACATGTCAAAGAATCGATGCACTTAACATCAACAGTGATCACAAAACAGCGTTCAGGTGCTATATCGAAGATGGAAAAGCTGTTAATAATATGGATGGGGTGCCTCCGTAGCTAGGTGGGCAGGAGCACCAGTGGATCACGGGGGTTCGAACCCGTGATCCACCAAATACGGTGGATGCGGAAAGGTCAGGGAATGACCACCGAATATCCCCTGGCCTTAGTTGCTAATGCTCCTAAAAACCAAAAAAAAATATATATATATATATATATATAGATAGAAAATCAGATTCAGGAGCAAGTGCCCCTGAGTCTAATGACCGTTCAAGCTAAAGCAACAAGTATTTATAAAGATATTAAGGATAAGTACGGCGAATCTCAACCCAAGTTCGTGGGAAGCAATGGGTGGTTTAATAGGTTCAAGCATCGCGCTGATTTCCACAACATTAAAGTAAGTGGTGAAGTCGCCAGTGCCGATTCTGCAGCTGCAGAGAAGTTTTTTCACGTGTTGGAAAAAATTATTTATGAATGCGGCTATTCAATGCAGCAAATTTTTAATGTTGACGAGACTGCTCTGTATTGGAAAAAAAATACCGGATCGAACATACATTGCCAAAGAGCAATGACAATGCCAGGTTTCAAGGCTTCAAAAGATAGGGCCACGCTCTTGCTTGGGGCTAATGCAGCGGGAGATTATAGATTAATACCACTGCCTGTGTGCCGTTCTGGAAATCCTCGCATTTAAGGGCATCAATAAAGCCACACTACCCATGCATTTCCGATCAAACCAGAGAGCATGGATAACAGTATTTCTTTTTGAGGATTGCTTTAAATGCTGCTTCATTTCCAAGGTTGAAAAATATCGTAAAGACAACTACGATGTTCTTTTCGAGATTTTGCTTCTATTAGATAATGCTCCTGGACATCCTACGCATCTAGATGATTTCAATTCGAAAGTGAGAGTCATATTTCTACCACCAAACACGACATCACTCATCCAACCTATGGATTAGGGTGTTATTTCGAATTTAAATGCATACTATTTATGCACAAGATTTGCTCAGGCATTGTCTGCAGTAGACAGTGAGAAAAATTTTACATTAAGAGACTTTTGAAAATCTTACGATATTTACCAAGCCATCTTCACCATTAATAAGGCCCGGGCAGAAATTACTAAAAAGTTGTTTAAATGGCACATGGAAGAAAATATGCCCATGGCATGTAAAAGGCTTCGAAGGATTTGAAAAAGATGAATCATATGAAGAGGTTACAGATAGAATTGTAAAGTTTGCAGAGCTACTTCAGTTGGATGTTGATGCCAGGGAGTTAATAGAGGAAGAAGAGAATTAATTTTCTAACGAAGAACTTATTGACTTGCAGGCAGCAATAGTGAAAGAAGAAAATGCTGATGAAGCTCAAGATGAACCAAATGAGGAACTGAGATGCTTCATCACCAGAGAGATGGCAATGGCATTTCGTGAAATTGCATCGGCAATGGCGAGGTTTGAGAAAATGGATCCTGACAGCGAACGATTCTTAAAAGTTAACAGACAGGTGAATAATATGCTTGCATGATACAAATAAATCGACGATGAAAAGAAAAATTCCACTGTCCAGTCATCCGTTAATGTTTTTTCTTAAGGTTGAGCGGCCGATCCCTTCTAAATCTCCCCAGCCCTCAACCTTTGCAGCTGCGTACTTATCGGTGAAGACGTCATTTCCAGCGACGATGCTCGAGAGGTGTCTTTTTTGTAATTTTATAATTTTGAAATTTTTTTAAATTGCATGCTTTTGTAATTTTTCCTGCGCATGAGAAAAAAATTTGAATAAATACAATAAATAATTCTATTTACATGTTCGTCAACCATTTCTGTTTTTCAATCAATTCAAGCGAGCAGAGTTGCGAGTGCTGCACAAGCATGGGGGAAATTCCGACTTACATAGCATTCCACGGAATGCAACCCTTACGTAAGTTGGGGAGTTCCTGTAAAAGCAAAACCCCTTGCCTTTACCCTTGATGGTAGTTACATCCTTATGTAAAGCCTAATCAATACACTGTGATCACTGCTACCTGTTGATTCTTAATGCTTGAATCATTGCTGCTAACACTACTCTGTTTTGAAAAAAATCACTGATGTTTCTCAGAAAAAGTTGTTTCTGAATCATTTTCTAATGTTAATGTCGAAAATGACATCCGTTAGTTTTTATCACATAAGGTTTCTTCAAAAATCTTGAAAAAAAAATTTTTTACATATTTTTATTAATTTTGGCAAAATTCGTTCACTGAAATTATAACAAAATGCTACTTTTACTAGACTTCTATATTTAAATACATGTCAAAAAGTCTATTAAAAAGGGCAGTGTGGTAAAGAGTCCACTAAACATTCACCTCTCATTTTAAAAACTGATATAAGATGGTCAAATTTTCTTTTCTTTGATTTTCTTTCAGCTCCTCTACTTTATAGTCCCTCTTCAGCATCCAGCATTAGTCATCCATCATGTTGTCATTCCACCTCCTCTGGTACCTCATCTCCATATCTTTAATGTTCTGGTGATATCTCCCAGCCTGTTCTTCACTAACGCTTCCTGGGTTTTCTGTGAAGTGGTCAATGTGGTGGTGTAAAAACTGTACCTTGAAACTCATGTTGCAGCCTAGCTTCTTAAAGTTTGCCAACATATTTTTAACTATATTCTTGTAGTCTGGACCCTTGCTGTTCCCTAAGTTCTTAACAGACCTGAAGTTTATCCATATCTGTTTTCTCTTTTATTCGTACTTCCCTCAAAATCTTGGTCCCTCATCAGTTTGCAAATTTGAGGTCCAACAAAAATACTTCTTTTAGTTTCTCTTGGGTGATTGATGGAATTTAGTACAAATTAGTTGAAGCAGGGACCTTTCTGAGGTAAACCTTTTGCAAACTGTTTCATCAAAACCAATTTTGATGTTCAAAGGTTGAAGGAGAACAGTTTTGCAGTCTATCATTGGTTTATGAACTATGATCCAGGCAACAACCTGCTCCAAACAGGGGCAGTTTGTTGCCTGGATTCAAAAGTAAGGGACTATTTCTCATTCTCTGTCTGTACCATGATAAAAATGTCCCATGTGCTAGAATATTTTTTGACTTAAGTCTAGAATCAAGGAGTTCTGCAGATACTTTGGTAAATTTAAATCTTTTACCAGCTCATTGGGTTCATGCCGTTAAAATGGTTGAGGACTCAATATCTCCAGGCATATTGACTTCAGTTTTATCTTCAAAAGCTTTACTCTCAGCACTCTGCTGCCACATTCTCCAATATAAGTGGAAGATATGGATGGAATCAGCAGCTTTTCTCCATGTGGGACTGGTCTAATGGTAGATAGAATTTTAGATACACACTGCTCTTCTTTCTCTTTGCATTGTATCACTCTACATTAACTAAGCAGAAGTAACCATCATCATAGTGGTTTATAAGCTCCTGTTAAATAATGGGATTTGCAAATGACATTAGCCTTCTTTTTTACCATTTTTCCACAATCTCAATGCTGCAGCACAGGTTCAGCAAACTTTGTGGATAACTTCCACAAATATAACAAAATAAGTTCAAATTGAGTAAAATTGAGCAAAAATGAGTAAAATGTCTTGCATGAAGACATTTTACTCATTTTTAAGCACAAGTTTGACACAACCTCAAAAATAAACAGAGCTCACATTGATAAACACTGCTACATAGAGCTCTCAAAGTCAAGAAACAAAGGACTGTAGGCAGTGTTGTCAACATGTGAAGATTTAGTTTATAAATTTCCACTATTTACTCTTAACTTAATACATTTAATAATACAACTTCTGACATCAACTTAAGTGATTTGTTACAAAATGGTACATGATAACAAAAAAACGAATAACATTTCTTAAATCAGTATAAAAAGAGTTATAAACAGCTTTTAGTTTTGAAACACTGAAAACTATGCAGAGTGGTGTAATCAGATCAAGTGTATTACTTTCTTATTGCCTCTCTAACATGCTGCTGTAGAAAACAGTCATCCAATAAATCAACAGAAGTCTCGCTAGTGTGCGAATGACTAATCCATGAGTTCCAGTCAATATCTGGAAAGTTCAAATCTCCCCATTATAAGACATTCCGATTTACTGGCCCACTATTTCTCTGTACAGTTGTTGTACTCATCAGATTCATTAGGCCTATAACACACTCCCACTCATTTTTTCTTTCCCACTGCTTATGTCACACCAGACTAAGTCAACATTGCACTGGCCACCCCATGTCGACTGGATGCACTGCCTTAGATTTTGTTTCTCCTAACTAAGAGCGTAAACCCGCCCCCTCTATCTTGTCTGTCCTTTCTGTACACATTGTACTCTCCATATTAAAATTCTGCATCGCTTATATCTTGAATGATACCATGTTTCTGATATCCCAACATGTCTGCATTTGATGACTTGTTTGGATAGGTCTCAGTTTGAGTCCCATCATAGACTGGAGGAATTTCTAAAGGTTTCTTCAACTGGAGCTATAGTTAACTGATCTCAGGTGGAGGGAGTAGGCTTCCCTTATGAGTTATTCTGGGTTTTACAGCCTGCACAACGTGTAGACTGGCTCTTGAAGATATGTTTGTTTACACACAGTGCACATGGCACAACATGGTCTAAGTTGCTGATGCACCTAAAACCTTACAACAACAACCCTATGTTCTGTTAGCAGCCACACAATACCTTCTACTGACCCATGGCCAGCTTGAGAAAATTTTACAGTGTGAGAAAAAATTATTATAATTTTATATTAATTAGCAAAAAATTTCTCATCTTTATGTATTTAATTTTTTAAATGTAACCAAATTTCTTTTTTGCATTAAGTTTTGTTTTCTAACTCAATCTATGAAACTAGTCTACATATATTATTAAATGCATAAATAAATAAATAAATACTTTTTAATATTTAAATTAAAAAATATAAAATTCTATAGTCTCACCAGATCTTTGAACTGCATCAAAAAGTTGCCTACTCAATACACTAATTGAATAGCCCTGCAGTAGTCAAAGAACATCATCTACCTTGGACATGCTCATATACACTGTGGGACACAAATAAATCAGTTGGACAGTATGGCCTTCAACATGTGAAGGCCATACTGTCCGGATTGGCACCTCCGTAGCCAGGTGGGAAGGAGCAGCAGTGCGTAGCACGCGCTTCTTGATTAGACCGGGGTTCGAGCCCGTCGCCACCAAATACAGAGGATGCGGAAAGGTCAGGGAATGACCACAGCATATTCCCGGAGCAATATGGCCTTAGTTGCTAATGCTCCTAAAAGCCAAAATAATAACATAATAATAACATAACTGTCTGGATTTGCTCCGGACAGTATTGCTCCAGATTTTTATTGGATACATGTATACAACAGTTGTTCTTGACAAAAAATCAGAGTGTAAACTCACCTTATTGAATTGATGAGACTAATTATGCTAGAAGGGAACATGACAAAGTCATTGACATTGTGTCAAGTTCCATGGAATTATTAAGATATCTGAAATGTTTTGAGATTTTTACTCATGGATAAATCAGTTAATTATATTTTTAATTCTTATTTTGATATAACAAGACATTATACCACGTTTTTTCCCCCCACCACATGTGTACCACAGTCTGTTATACAGATAATTGGATAGTGGACATGGAATGAGAATATGCCAAACATCCTCAACCTTCAGGAGCTTTTGGATTATGATTGACAACTTTACTGACCCGAATATTCATGCATTAGTCCATTGTCTCACAAACTGTGGTTGATGGACACAAACTTCCAGGGATGTGGTGTCTGTGAGAGAAGGTGGTGCTCATTATGTGGTTTTTGAATGGGTTATACAGGCAATCCCCATATAACATGGTATTCTACAACATGGTTTCACCCTAACACGATTGATAAATTGCGACAATCCTCGCATGACATGGTACTTCTACAACACAGTTTCGCTCTAACGTGGTTAGCGAATTGTGACAAACTTTGCATAACATTAGTATTTTTGAGCTTTTGTGCAGGGAAAACCCTGCTATTATGTTGGATGTAATTTTTCAACATTTCCATTCTTTTTTGTGAATCCCCTCTGTTGACTCCCTAGTCATTGTGCAAAAAAAAATTATTGGGAAATCCCCATATTTTATTTTGTTGGGAAATCCCATTGTTATGTTCTGTGCTATTGAACTTGTGCTTGTTGAAAATCTAAATTTCAAAGTTCTGTTACTATTGGATAATGTGTCAGGCCATCCAAAAGATTTAAGTCATCCAAATGTTGAAGTAATGTTCCTACCACCTGTTACAACTTCTTTAATTCGGCCATTACGTCAAGGCATAATATTTATATCTACCTTCAAAACTCATTACATCAGAAAATTGTTACAATGGATTTTGGAAAAAATTGATTCCGAATCTATTGAAGTGATGGAGGCATGGAAACATTTTTCAATTGTGAACTGTATCGGAATCATAGCTTTATTGCTCAAAGAAGTAAAACTATCAACTTTAAATGCACGTTGGAAAAATGTATGGCCAGAGTCAGTTCATTCAGGAAATATGGTTGGAACTGGCAGAAAATGAAATTCATGCAATAGTAGAACTTGCTAAGGACGGGAAGGTTTTGATGATATGACTACTGAAGACGTTCTAGAATTACTTGAGGTTTTCCACATTCACTCTCTTATAGTCTTCTTTTCCCATCTCCAGCCTTCTACGAGTGACCTGTTTTTTCTTTCACATTCTGATTGCTGCAACAAATTGAACGAACAGCCCACCATCTGTACTGTCATTGATATCATGATCACGTCACTTTCAAAATCCCTTAAATTATTGTATTTGTATATGAATAATACAGGTCAGGTTTAGGTATGTTCAAGGGCAACAACAACCTAGCTTTAAATGCTGGTTACACCACCAACTTGAAGAGATTCTTATTACACCGGCAACTCTTGAGGACCATAGGCTGCACTAGCAAACCTCAGAAATTGCAAATTTCTGAGTTCTTTTTTATAAATATACTAAATATTTTTATAAATATGCTATATAAGGAATTATAAATACTGACAGTTCTTGCTTTGAGTTTTTGCTTTACGAGTTCCCGGGTTTACGAGATTTTTATTTTTTTTTCAAGTATCAACAAAATCAAAAATATGAACATTAATTCCAAAAATGAACGTTAAACATTCATTAATACCGCATATAAAACCATGCTCATAGCTAAACAATGCAGTGTACCCCTGCTTTACGATATTAATCCATTCCAGAGTCACCATTGTATTGTGAAAATATTGTAATGTGAGCCTAATAATGCATTGTGTCTTGGTTATTCCAAGATCTCAGAAGTTGAAATTTTCGATATATAACTAAGCTTTTTATCTCTCTAAAAGGTCATTTTTATACTGGAAATTGTATTAGTTACCAATTCAAAGTATTAAAATGCACTACCCTTTCATCGTTATCATATGTTCTGTTATGAGAATCAATTTTGAATGCCTTTGTTATATTTTTCTAAAACATTTCTGGAAGTCACGACCATAAAACAGTAAAAACAATTTGCACTTTTTGGTTTATTGGGCTTTTCTGTTAGTGCAATGAACTATAATCAGATAGTAAACTCAGTGGTATTGCATTTGCGAAAATACCGATAGCTGGAATTGTGTGGGTTTTTACGTTATTATGAAATGTGTTTTCCCTTCAATGAAATCTTCCATCATATAAAAAACAGAAATGAATTTTTAGAATTTTCTCTTCATTCCTTTATTCCAAGATTGGTTTTTGCATCACTTTGTGCCTGAATTAAAACAATATTGGGAAGATAAAAATATTCCTTTTTGGGTGATTCTGAGTTTAGATAATGCACCTGGCCACCCACCATTTCTGCAACATCACCACCCTAATGTTAAAATAATTTTTTTTGCCACCAAATACGACGCCACTTTTGCAGCCAATAGACCAGAGTGTTATTTCAACGTTTAAAGTGCATCTTCGGGAGACATTTGATATGCTAATTAATGCAACGGATAAGGAGAGAGAGAGAGAGAGAGGTCCAACTCTTAAAGAATTCCATATTTTAGATGCAATTAAAATAATACAACGAGCCTGGGAAAAAAATACAGATAAGAACATGAAGGGTGTTTGGAATAAACTGCGTCCTCAGTTTATTGATAATTTTGTAGGATTTCAAGAACCAGCAGAGTTATACAAAATGAAATTCGTTACTATTGATAACCAATTGCAGCTTGGCGTTTCTATAACTGATGTCAGTGATCTGCTTCAAGCACACAGTGGAGAGCTCACAAATGAAGACCCCTTTGAAATGGCAAATGTGAAGAAGCTGAGGAAGAAAATTTGACAGCTGAAACTTCTGTTTGTTCCTTCACTCTCAATGGGCTAGACCAGTGGTTTCCGACCTTTTTTTAATAACAGCACCCTTAAGTAATTTATTTTATTTTCTGCCACCCCTACTCAATTTTCTGCCTGTTAGATCCGATTCTCTCTCTCTCTCTCTCTCTCTCTCTCTCTGTGTGTGTGTGTGTGTGTGTGTGTGTGTGTGTGTGTGTGTGTGTGTGTGTGTGTGTGTGTGTGTGTGTGTGTGTGTGTGTGTGTGGTAGTAATATTAAACTGTTAAGAAGTAGAAAAAGGAAAATAACAAAAGTTATATGTCTAATACTCCAAAACGTGCAGCACAGCAGTAAAGGAAGCAAAAGGATATAAATAATGTGTGGTTTGTAACATAAAGTGTCTGTGAAAATGGAAATGAAAAATACACAAACTAAGAGAAATTTAAGGGATAATAGAAACTGGAAGTGAAGTATTTGAAAAACATAGTACAAAAATTAACTGGGACTGAGGAAGCAAACAATATACAAAAATAATTTTATACAAATAAATAATAAATAACAAATAAATAATTGTATTCAGATATGGGAGGGCAATTTTAGCAAGAGGTCGAATCAAGGGATGGCAAATATGCAAAATCTGAATACAGTAAATGAAAAGATGATACATAGCCAGGAATTTCAACAGGGGACTACTCCTGACCATGTATGAACATTGCGTTACCGAACTTGTGTATAGTATTAGAAAAAGGGTGGGGGCAAATATGCAGCCTTTATCGTAATACTAACAGACAAAGTAGTCCCTACGCAGTGTAAAAATTAAGTTAATAATGTAATTTTTTAAATTTAATACAAATTTACAAAAGTGTAATGTGAAATATAATACAAATGTTTGTACCGTGTTTTTAGGCCATCTTTCCCACTTTTTTTTTTCTACAATAGAGGTCATTACTATCTGTATCTCTAAATCTATATAACTCAGTGACTTGTAATTGTTTCTTCTTTTGCATCTTGGCTGTGTATGTCTCTCCTCCGCTTGACTTAATGACTCTGGGTAACACCCACTTTTAGTATTGGTTTTGATTTCCCTTCTTCTCTACAAGTCTATGGTATTAACACCTATTTTTACTAACGCTTGCCTATACCAGAACCCTTTCTATAAGGTTGAGCCTTACACACCCAGTAAGTTCAGTATTTTTAATGACTTTTTTCTGCACTTTTTATCTTTATACTGTCTTTTTCTATTTTTTTCCCCGCTCATAAACTATTAGTGTAATATGAGGGTGATAAGAATGCTCCGACTATTCTGCATCCTATTGCTATTTTCGCCTTCTTTTGACCATCTTTTTCTCCCATTCCCCAAGAATTTTACCATTCTCTATACCATTTGCTTGTCCACACTTTTTGATCAAATTTCTCTGCTGTATATTTGAATTTTTACATTTTTTAACCATGTTAATTTAATTACTTTTTATCCCTTCTGCATAGTACAAACATTTGTATTATATTTCACATTACACATTTGTAAATTTGTATTAAATTTAAAAAATTACATTATTAACTTAATTTTTACACTGTGTAGGGACTACCTTGTCTGTTAGTATTACAATAAAGGCCGCATATTTGCTCCCACCCTTTTTCTAATACTATAAACAAGTTTGGTAACACGGTGCCTGATACATGAAATTCCTGGCTATATATCATCTTTTCATTTACTGTATTCAGATTTTGCATATTTGCCATCCCTTGATTTGACCTCTTGCTAAAATTGCCCTCCCATATCTGAATACAGTGTTATTTATTTATTTATATATTGTTTGCTTCCACAGTCCCAGTTCATTTTTGTACTAGGTTTTTCAAATTCTTTCACTTCATGTTATATGATAGTTATTATAATAATACAGTTATAAACAAAATTACAATTCATAATACAAATTATATACAGGAATACCTTGCACAGTGTGGTTAATGCATTGGAAAAAAACTACTGCACTGACTGAGCACTAAATCAGCACTAAATGGAGAATAGTTTCAATGGGAAAAATAATGATACATGGGTATCATAAGGATTTTTTTATATTAGAAATAATTATGCATGATTAGTTAGAAAAATAATAAATACAAATAGTAATGAGGTAGAATAAGAACAAAATTAATTGATAATCAATCTCAGTAGGAGATTGTAAACCGCACTATAGTGAATCCTGTACTGATTGAAGCTGCACTGTGCAAGGTATTCCTGTATACTTATACAATAATTTTATTCTTTATATAGAGATACTAATTATAGATCACCACAAAGTTAAAAGGATAGCACACAATGGATGCCGTACACCTTTTTATAATGAAATAAACATATAAATTTAAAAAAAAAAAAAAAGTTTAAATAACCCAAATTACATGGCACCCCTTGAATGTTGTTGTGGCACCCTAAGGTGCTGCAGCAGCCTGGTTGAAAACCACTGGGCTAGATGAAGCTTTTCAACACACAGAAAAAGCAATTGAGATTTTCGTGTCACAATATTCAAATTTGGAGCGTACCAGGAAAGTTGCTACAGATTTAAAACTTGCTTATGCATGCTATTGTGAAATTTATAAATAAAAGAGAAGATTGTTTTGGAAACAAATGCCTCTTGACGCATTTCAAGAAGATTCCTTGTGCTTCCCTTCCAACAACGAATGCCGAGCCGACAATAAGTGATCAACGGATGTGCATTTAGTCGATGATGATGAAGAATAAATGTTCTTTAACATTTGTAAGTCATAAATAATATCTTTATTTTTATAATTTGCTTTATTTTACAGACTATGTTTTCATTTCTTTGGATAAATCAATCATTGTTTAAGCATAAACTAATTAGCTAACTAATTTCATTGTTGAGAACGTAACCCCTGTTTTTAACATTAAGTCTATGCGAAATAAATTCCTGCTTTACGCGCATGCGCTAGGAACGAATTAACTCGTAAAAGCGGGAACTACCTGTATAATAAATATTTTAATGTTATTGCCTTTGCACAAGAATATGCAATTTGCTTCCTAGCAATAATTGTAGAGCTTCATATAATTTCTGAATTTTATTTGATATATTATAAAATTTATGATATCTCCTTTAAGTTCTGCCATGTACTGCTGATTATACATAAATATAGTGTTATAAATTTGCCCTGGTTGACAATGCTTGGGCTGTACAAGGGTTAGATTTTTCGCATATTTGAAACCCTTCCCTCCACTGTCTGTTTACTACTGAGGGCCATATGTTTGTGATGATACATTGCATTATTCATAGCAGCACTGGTGCCGCTATGAATAATGCAATGTATCACTGCTATATGCATACGTATTTCCAGACAGGAGAGTATGTAATCTCTCTCTCTCTCTCACTTCATATCAGTAATGTTGATGTATTTATTTATTATTATTATTATTTAAAAAAAAAAAAAAAATTGTTGTTATTCTAGTGGTAGGCCTCGTACTCTGTCAAATTCTGAAGAAGGACTTGTGTCTGCCTCAGATTCAGTCCAGGAGAGTCTTGTGAGTATGTTAAATCATGAGAGATGTTATTTAATTTTTATAACTTAATTGATATAGATTTTGTCTGGCATTTGGTGAAGCTTACATTTCTTTCTCTTTTTGTTGTTATCTTTCACTAAATTACATTTATCTTATTAGGTTGCACTTTTCTTATTATTCCATCTTTTTTTCTTTAAGATGGAAATTCTTATATGCACTCCCAGATCAAAATATTATAAAATGTACCCAATATTACATAAGTTCATTTTTAGTGGCAATGAAAGCAGCAATCCTGCATAACCTGAATTTGACTAGGTATGTACAGCTGTCTCCAATATTTCTATTTCATTTCTATTTGAAAATGATGTCTCAACCTGTTAGATTCATAAATTGCTTAGGCTTATCATCTAGGCTACCTCACTCCAGGTGATTACAGATTATTAATGTGACTGATGTCTGGCAACTGTGAAGACTATGGCATATGCTGCATATTGCTCGAGTGCTTTGCATATCATTCCTGCACAATTTACATCCCATGGGAAATTACAGTATTATCATTTTGGAACAATACATAACAATCTAGGTTTAAGAATTATGGAATAAACCAAGTCCACAAGAATGTTCACTTATACTTCCTCTTAGTGACAGAGCCCTCCAGATTGATGATGGAGGCTCCATGCCAAATAATGTATATGATCTCCCATATGAACATTGCCACCAACCACCAATAGCTTATACAGAGGGGATGGTATCTTCCTCTCAATTCCTGTTTATTTTGAGGCCTGGGTTGCATCATATGGCTAGTACTTTAATGTACTGAGGATCCAGAGCTGTTTTATTTTCTTTGTTACATCCCATGAAGTGTTGTTACCTTTACAAAAAATTTTGTAATAATTTTTGTATTAATATTTACAAATTGTTTTGGATACCAACTTTTATAATCTGGTTGAGACTTCAGGGGGGGGTTGCAAGAGTAAACCATAAAATTTTTCATGTAAAATACACATTTTTATGCTACTTCCTACAAACATTTATTCTTTTTCTATATTGTTTATTAGGAAAAAAATTACTGAAAGAACTTTTGTGAAAGCTATTTATTCGAATAGATTTCTTATTTTCAGTTTAGGACTTTATCAATTTTGCTATTTAAAACATCACTCAGAAAATTATTAGTCATGGCCCATAGATTAAAATAAAAATATAATATAATTTTCTGAACAACACTAATGCCAGAAATCTCATTAATTGCTTGCCTGATTTAGTTTTTTAAGTTTATCTCAAATTTTTATGTAGCTGATGTGTTTTAATAATTAATAAAATTTTAATAATTCTACAACTAGTATATCTGGTGAATATGGGCTTGGCAAACCCAGGGTCCTGAGCTGGATATCATCATTCTTCTATTTCTTGCTTTCTTGGTGATTCCCTTTTACTCTCTCTCTCTCTCTCTCTCTCTCTCTCTCTCTCTCTCTCTCTCTCTCTCTCTCTCTCTGGGTAATGTTGGAATTTTTTTTCTTTTTTTGGCTGGTGCAGCATAAGCCTCAGGCTTCCTTGCACCATATGGCTAATAATAATAATAATATTTTATTTAAAATAGAGATACACTTGTAAAAACTGTGATTGGTCGATCTTATGACCTTGTTTATTTTTTAATTAGTTCATATAGTGAGAAAGGCCTGCTGACTCCTGGTTAAAAATATTGGTACATTTTGATACAAATGTTAAATAGTTTTGTTTTATATGTTACATGAAAAAAGCATTTTATTATTACCATAAAAGGCTAAATATTTTTGTGCATTACACTTCGTTCATTGTGCAACAATGAACTCTTTGCAACAATAAGAACTTATCTAAGCTGTCATGTTGGCCTCCCACAATACATAATGTTTGAAGATTGTTTTTTGGTTTGTGAAGCTTTGGTTGACAGGATGGTTTCTTTAAAAGCACAAGTTGAACTATCAGTTATTTGAATGTTATTTTAAAATCTTTTAGATATGAGAGAGAGAGAGAAAGAGAGGAGAGAGAGAGTGACTAAATATCCTGATGAAAGATAAAGTAAATAGCCAAAGAATGGGGCATTGGTTGCAGTATTAAAGTCTGGAAAAGACGAAATAGTTAAGAACTACAAATGCACAACAAATGAGATAAGATTTCAAAACATCAGTATAAGACGAGGAGCTAGTATAGCCAGAAATTCAAATCAATTAGAATTAAGTACAGGCAACTCTCAGTTTACAAACGAGTTCTGTTCCAAGACTTTGTTCGTTGTATGTCTCTTGCATTCCTGAGCTTTTGCTTATATATTGTATACATTAGCAGCCATTTTAAAGCATTAAAACCGTGTACTAAACATCGAATGGTCTATACAATATGTTTTATTATAATGTATGTATGCATTATGGTTTATCGTATACTAGGGCTTGCATAAAACCGAGAAATTTCAAAACCGGCTTTAACCAAAGTTTACTCTTAAAACCGGTTTTAAAACCGATTTTCTCACTTAGGGAAAATAATTAAAAGCTTATAACACAGCTATTTTTTTTTTATCTTGGGTAGATTGTACAAATCGTAATCAAATCTTTTAAACAAAATCTATCACCTCTTATAGTAAAAAAAAAATAAAAAAATAAAAATGCTCCAAAAAAGTAACCGGCTTGAGATTATACAAAATTACAAATTGTATTCAAATCCTTTGAATAAACTATCTTCTCGTATAGTAAACAAAAAAATAATAAGCCCTATAATAATAATAATAAATAAATAAAAATAATGTGGAAAAAAAACAGCTTGGGGAAATTACTTTACTATTTATTGCTCAGCTTTTTTCTGAAAATGATCCTTTAAAAAACACAGTATATTAAGCATTTTTCCTGATAGACTTGACCTTATTTTGTGTTAAAGAGAACAGTGATCGAAAACACTCTCTCAGATTGGACACTTGTTGGTTTAATGGTCAGCAGTGCTCTATAAACTTTCTCTAGCTTTTCTCTTCTACTGCTAGTTGCCTCCAAAATTTTAAATTCTTTGCTGATTTCAAATTCACTCAGATATTTTGAAGGCTCTTCAGTTAATCTCTTTATTACACTACCATACTCTCACATGAGTGTATCTCCAACATCGGAACTAGACGAGTCTTTGTTTTCTTCTAAAAGAACAGTTTGTTTATTTTCAGTTTCTTCATTCAACGCTAAGACTCCTTCGGAATGTTTTGCAAATAATCTCTGATAAATCTCTTCAGCACCCTTTTTCAAAACTTGCTTACTTGGAAAATCAAAAGTTCTTGAACCTGAATCTTCTTTCCTAAACTTTTTGGTGTTGTTTAGATAGCTCAGCAAAGCCACAGTTTGGCAATTTCGTCTTGCATTGTAACGCTGCAAAAGGCTTTGGTGAAACTTTAAAGCAAATGGGTTTTCTGCTGTATCAAGCTTAGCAAGCAGAAATTCTATTGAAGACTCTGCTTTAAGTAAGTCTGTATCTTCTGAGGTTATAGCCTTCAGAATCATTTCAACTGGTCGCAAAGTTTCACATAGCAATTTAAGTGTTTTCCAGTCATCGTCAGACACAGCTTCAGTTGACAGTACTGCACATGGAGCATTTGGAATGCAATTTTTCAATTTCAAAAATCTCTCAATCATATAGAATGTGCTATCCCATCTAGTCTTGCAATCTAATATAAGTTATATTCTTTCCCATTAAATTTTGCTTTAACAAAATTTTGTAATATGTCATTTTTGGTAGGCGATTTTCGGAAAAGCTTGCAAATTTTTGTGACTTTTTTAATAGTTTGTGTAATATTGGCCATTGGATTGAAGAAATAAATGAGCTCATCGGTAAAGTCGGTTTGATAAAGCATGACTTTGTCTTTCTTCAACTTCTTCATCATCACTACTTTCTTCATTATTTTCATTTTCTTCATTGTCTTTGGGAGACTCAGAGACTGTGGCACCATAATTGATTGCTTTTTCATAAAGTACATCTATAACTGACAGATGTATACAATGGGCTATACATTGTTGATGATAGGCGTAATTTGCTTGCCAAACTTAATCATCATTGCTGCTCCATCGGTGGTGCAGGCAACAATATCCTCATCCAAGTTCAAACCAAATTCCTTTAAGTGTCCCTTCACAATTTGCTCAGGTCTTCTGCTATCAAGTGAACCATTAATCTCCATAAGACCTAACGACCAATGATTGTATTTTGAATGCACATTTATATTCATATACCTTTTATTTCGTATAGACGTATATTCGTCTAGAGTCGATGAATACCGTGCACCCAAAATAAATGAATTTTTGAAATGCTGAATGAGTTCTTCTTTCTTAGTTTTATAATAATTCAGAACCACATTTTTAACTCCATTCACTGAGGCTGGTGGTAATTTATTATTTATTTCTCTGAAGGTGAAGGTTTGATTGTATAAACTCAGTCTTGGCAATTGAATTAAAAGAAAATCCATCAAAAGCAGCTAATTTTGAAATCTCTTCTTCCATAGATTTTTTAACGATAAAGTTTTCTGTTCTTACCATTTTTACGGGAGGTTCACTGTTATCTTGTTTAATGTCAATCTGATGCATTTTCTTTAAATGCAACATCAAAGATGATGCAGATCCTCCAGACGACTTCATTATCTTCTGACATTTCGAACATTGTGCTTCATCTTTGCTTTTTCGAGCAAAATAATTCCATACATTTGATTTCATCTTAGAAATATTAAGAGTAATAAATATTAATTAGAAGGAATTTATATCGCCGACAATTTTAAATAAAAATATTGAAGATAACAAAGGCACAATACTATGCATCACTCCCGAAAGCACCGAATGAAGAGTCTAAACGAGGCACGTTTCAAAATTTTCACGAAAGAAAATTTTTATTTATTTACTTGCAATTTTTTTTCCCCAATTAAATCTACCGTATTTTCAAAATTGCATAAAAGCTAAATTTGGTGAAGCTGCTTTTTTGGAGAACATTTGATCGCAAATTTAATAGGAATAAAGAAGCAAAAACTTTCTACAATCGAAATTTGATGCAATGTTCAGTGAATCTGTTTCAAGTGGGTAACCATCAATAAGGCGCATTCCATAACTTGCCTGGCGAACAAGATAGATGGAACGGAGAAATGTTGAGCATTTTCTTTTACGCTATCGCTCCGACTCACTCAGTCGTAAATGAGTACACCTACATCGTGCCATGATACAGGTGGGAAGATAAAAAGGTACCCCTCCTAGATTTGGGCCACTTGCCCATGAGATTCGTATCTAAACATAAAATAAAATAAAAAACATGTTTAAAACATAAAGCAGTTGAACGATCAAAGCAGTTGAACGATCCAGACAAACGACGAAACAAAAGAAAATGTGCATAACAATAAACTATATTCTAGGGCTAACTAAGAAAATATTCGAATCCGGTTTTAGAAGCTCGGTTTCAGTTTTAGCAACTCAATATGAAAACCGGTTTGCAAGCCTGGATTCTAGCCTTTACTTCTATCCTGGTTTTATTGTTGAGCCTAGGTATTTGAGCGAGGTTACATTTTTAAAGTTCAAATTATCAATTATAAAATTCATGTCTTGGTTATTATCACTTCTTGCAACTTTTAAATATTCAGTTTTTCTTGGTTAATTTGGAGTCCAATTTTTCCAGCAGCTGTTTTTAATTTTTTAAATGTATTTTTTACATTTTCTGGATTGTCACTAACTAGATCTATATCATCTGCAAATCCTAGGATCATTGCTATCTGTATCCTCTTTGTTTATTTTCCTGATACATTTCTCTAAAGCAAGATTAAAAAGGATTGGTGAAAGGGCATAATCCTGTTGTGATATTGAATGCTTCTGATTTGGTTCCATTAGAAAGAATAATACCCCTACTACCATCCACGCACATCTTTATCAGATCTATCAATTTTTGTGGAATACCAAAATCTTTTAGAATATTCCATAATCTTTCTCTTTGGATGCAATCGTAAGCTTTTTTAAAATCGATAGAAAGGTTATGTACTGGTTGATTGCATTCCCATTTCTTTTCCAAAATTTATCTAAAATAAAGATTTGGTCGATAGTAGATCTATTCCTCCGGAATCCTGCTTGGTATTCCCTATGTTATCTTCAGCAAATGAGGTCATTCTTTTTAGTAGGATGCTTGATAGAATTTTGTAGCATGAAGAGAATAGCAATATTCCTTGGTAGTTATGGCATTCCTGTATATTTCCTTTTTTATAAATTGGCTGTATTAGTGAGTCCTTCCATTCCCTGGTATTTCTTCCTTTTCCCATATTAATATGATTAATTCATATAGTTTTTTAGTTAGTTTTCCCTCCATTTTTAATTAATTCAGAGGCAATTCCATCCAGGCCTGGGGCTTTATTATTTTTTAACAGTTCGTTGTTTTCTTGTATGTCTTCCAAAGTAAGTATAGGTGTTTCTACATCACAAGTATATAAATGGCTCTGCTCAATGGTTAAAGTAGGCTTTTCACAATTTAGCAGTTGACTAAAGTATTCTTTCCATCTTTCAGCAATATTGTCATCAGTAAATAGTATCTGGTTCTTTTTTCCTTCATTATAGTAGTTAGCATTTGGGTTCCTGATTTTTGTTTTTTAACTGCTTGATAGAATTTCCTTTGATTATTTGAAGTGTGTTGATTTTTAATTTCCTTCAGTTGGTCTTGTTGAAATTGTCTTTTTTGTTGTCTAATTACCTTCCTAGTTGCCTTACAGCTGTCTCTGTATCTTTGTTCAGCTTCGTTATCTAATGGATTTTGGAGCCACTTTTCAGAACCACTTCACAGAAAGGTGATTCTGTCACCTTTCTTTTTATTCACAGCTTGTTCACAGATATTGTTAAATGTATTTAACAATATCTGTGAAATGTTATTTTTCTGCTTTCTTTGGATTCCAACGATATTTTCTGCTGTTTTTTGGATGCTACTTTTAATGTAATTCCAATGTTCTTCTACATCTTGGCCCATACCATTTATTTGGGCATTAAGTTTTTTTTTACTACTCTTATGTAGGTCTTTTTAACTTCTGTTAAATTAGTTTATTTATATTAAATCTCTTTTTTTTTTCATACTTGTGAAAAATGTCTTATTTAGCTTTATTTTCAAAAAAGCTGCTACTAAGAAATGGTCAGTATCACACTCTGCTCCTCTGTTGCCTCTTATGGACTGAATATTATTTCTGTGTCTTCTATTGATTAGGACGTAATCTATATGGTTAAACGTTAGACCATCTGGTGATTTCCAGGTTTGTTTATATATATATTCTTTCTCATGAACGTTTTACTACGAAGTAGCATATTTTTTGAGATTGCCAAATTTATAAGCCTGAGTCCATTTCCATTTGAGGTTTCATGAAGGCTTTGTTTTCCTATAGTCAGTCTGAAAATATCCTTTCCAATTTTTGTGTTAAAATCCCCAAGGAGTACAATAATATTATTTTTTGAGGTATTATCAATCATTTCTTCTAAGACCCCCCCCCCCCTTAGAATTCATCTTTTGCTTCTTCCTCTGTAATTTCTGTTGGCATGTACATTTATTAGTGTGAGGTTAAACCATTTTGTCTTCAAGCTTATTCTGCTGATTCTTTTGTTTATGGCTTCAAAATTTTTAGAGAGTTTCAGAGTTTTTTTGCTAACTGCAAATCCAGTACCTAGTTCGTGTTTATTGGAGCTAATCCCTCCATAAATAATCATGTAGTCTTCTTTCTTCATGTTTCTGTCTCCTGTCCATCTGATCTCTTGAAGGGCCACAAGGTCCATTTTTATATTTGCTAAAGTTCATTGGTTAGTTCTTGAAGTGCTCCTGATCTATATAGGTTTCGAATATTCCATGATCCTAATCTTAGTCCATTATTCCAAGGCTTGGGTCAATTTCCATTTAAAGTTGTCTGGTAATGAGGCTTTTGTGCTTGTTTCGTAACGAGAAAGGTTTTACAAGAGGAGGTTGTTAGCCTCCTGCTTAACCCCCAACCTGGAATGCCAGGTACTTAAGATCAACAGTGATCATGCTTTTTTGTGATCACTGTTGATCTTAAGTGCATTGATCCTTTGACATGTTCTTTTATACATGCAATGTCCTTTAAAATAGTATTCACTGTTGAAGCAGCGAGAATTTTTTCCAGCACATCACAAAATTTCTCTGCAGCTGCAGAATCAGCAATGGTGACTTCACCGCATACTTTAATATTGTGGAAATCAGTGCAATGCTTGAACCTATTAAATCACCCATTGCTTGCCATGAACTTGGGTTGGGGTTTGCCATACTTATCCTTATTATCTTTATAAATACTTGTTGCTTTTGCTTTAATGGTCATTAGACTTCTGAATCTGATTTTCCATTCATATTTTTAACAGTTGTTCCATCTTCAACATAGCACCTGAATGCTGTTTTGTGATCACTGTTGATCTTAAGTGCATTGATTCTTTGACATGTTCTTTTATACGTGCACTGTCCTTTAAAATAGTATTCACTGTTGAAGCATCAAGGCCTAATTCCTTTGCAATAGATGACAAACTTTGTCCTGCTTCGTACTTCTTAATCATTTTCATCTTAATTTCTAAATCAATTTTGTTTCGTTTCCTGGCACTACCACCAATTGCACTTTTCATTAGTCACCTTCCCTTCATCATTGTAATACATAAATAGGAATGAAGAGAAGTTTCAGTAAATTTGTTTTTTATATGATTGAAGATTTCAGTGAAGGGGGAGTATATTTCACCATAATAGCATAAAAACCCACACAATTGCAGTTATCGGTATTATCGCAAATGCAATAAGATCGCATTTACTACCCATTTATAATTAGATGCGCTAACAAAAAAGCTCAATAAACCAAAAAGTGCAAATTGTTTTTATTGTTTTATGGTCGTGATCTCCAGAAATATGCTTTAGAAAAATATCACAAAGGCGTTCAAAATGATTCTCATAACAGGAACATATGATAACGATGAAAGGGTAGTGCTACTTCTATTATAAATATATTACCTTTTAGAGAGATAAATAGTTTAGTTATATAGCAAAATTTTCAACTTCCAAGGACTTAGAACGAATTACAAAAAAAAAAAAAAAAAAAAAAAAACAATATGTTTTTGGGTTCACTTTACGATATTTTCACGATACCTCCATTTATTCCTACAGATGCAAACTATGTTTGCATCTGTAGGAATAAATGGAGCCAGCAAAAGCTTAAGTAAAGTTGAATTTCCGTAAGTCGAGTATTATGTGAGTATTAAAATAAGCTTAAAATGATTTAACTAAATTTGCATTTTTTACTGTCAATTGTTAAGATTTTTTCTATATAAACCTGTATAACCATTTTTATAATTCTAAATTACTCAGTCGGACCTCTGTTTAATTATTTTGAATTCCCCTTGGAAGTTACACTTAAAATAGTTTCCGTTGAGCTAAGAAAATTTTCATATATCGAACGGATTAGGAGAGAATTAACTCGGTACAAACTGTTTGCTTTTCTGGTCTTTAGGCAATTAGTGCTGCTGCACGAATTAAGAGAGCTGAAGGGATTAGCATTCTATAACTTAGTGGTACATGGTAAAACCTATCCGACCACCTGTCCCACACGGCGAAGCTGTGCTGGTCAAGAGTGAGCAGATCAAGGTGTATTCCCAATGGGCCTGGCCACCTTCCAGTGGTGTCCAACCTTTTTCTGTACAGGGGCCATATTCAAAAAAATTCAAAGTTAGATTTCTTTAGTGTTGTTACATTTTCGATATTCTGTTGCAAGTAAAATTGAAAATATTCAAAAATTTTATTAAGTACAATACACAATTACATTTACTGAACAAAACATTTAATTAGAAAATGTTTTTGATAATTAACAAAATTTAAAATGCTGTTTTAGTTCACTTTATCCATGGGCCGTAGGTTGGACACCACTATGAATCAACTGTAAACAAGTTCAAGAATTAGAAAAGTGATTTTCTTTTACAGCGACAAATAATCATCTGTTGTTTTGCAGAAGTGCGTTATCCACATTTTTCCGTAAATTTTCCCTATCTCTGTTTACATGGTCACAGCACCTGAATATCCGAATGACACTGATATTTTGGACAGTTTAAAAAAAAAAAAGAAGAAAAGAAAAGATTCAAATTTAGGAACTAATGAAAATACCGATGACGAGAGGAGGACAACAAAGGTATTAATCCTTCTAAATATGAATTGTTGGCATTTGGTGAAAATGAAGTTAGAAAATTGTCAATTACAGTTAAATGCAATTTGTGGATACGTAATTGGTAAGAAAGTTTCGGAAGAATTGAAGCATTTGATGAACGCTCTGAGTACGATACCAATTTCACCGTGTGAATGTGAGCAAGCATTTTCACAAATGGATCTGATTGCCAGCCCAACCAGCGCTTCGTTGATGACAAAAACAGTTTCTTCACTACTGTTTCTTAAAACTGCAGGCCCACCGCTGTCCTGCTTCGATCCAGCACAATATGTCGATTCGTGGCTACTTTGGAAATGTCATTCAGCAACTGACACACCAAGAGGAGGAAAAGAAGTCGGCATAGCATGTCGGATGAGAACTTAATAAAAATTTGGAATATTCTACAAAAACTTTATTATGAAATTATTTTTAATTATTTTACTCACAGTTTACTTATTTTTTTATATACTTGAATAATAAATTTATGCTTAATAAACTTTGTTAATATACTTGAAGAATTTAATATATTTGAAGAATATACTTCAAGTTAATATACTTGAAGAACAATTTGTTGTTCTTATTCTAAAAACATTACTACTAAAGTAACAATATCAGGGGGAAAAAAAATTTAGAGTGCTTTTCATATCCTTTTAATTTTCAATTTTTCCTGATAGCAAAGAATGAGTAGTAGTACCTATTTACACACACACACACACACACACACACACACACACACACACAGTTCCCGCTTTGAGTTTTCGCTTTAGGAGTTCCCAGATTTACGAGTCCCCCCCCCCCCAAGTATCAACAAAATCGGAAATATGAACATTAATTGCAAAAAATGAATGTTAAACATTCATAAATATTGCATTTCAAACCACGTGCATAGTTATACAATACAGTGTACCCCACTTTATGATATTAATCCATTCCAGAGACACCATCGTATCTTGAAAATATCGTAATGTGAACCCAATAACACATTGTTTTTTGATAATTCATTCTGCAACCTCAGAAGTTGAAATTTTCACTATATAACTCTGTAAAAAGTCATTTTTATAGTGCAAATTGTATTAGTTACCAATTCAAATCATTAAAATGCACTACACTTTCATCGTTATCACATGTTTTGTTATAAGAACCAATTTTGAATGGCTTTGTGATATTTTTCTAAAGCACATTTCTGGAGGTCATGACTTTTATATAAAACAATAAAAATAATGTGCATTTTCCAGTTTATTGGGCTTTTCTGTTACTGCAAGCCAATGGGTAGTAAACTCTACGTTGTTGCATTTGCAAAAATATTGATAGTTGGAGTTGTGTGGTTTTTTACGTTATTTTGGTGAAATGTGTTTCCCCTTTACTGAAATCTTCTCTTTGTTCCTTTTTTTTAAATCTTCGTAAACTTGTTACTCTGTGTAAATCGTGTTAGTTGCAATTTGTGCATTCCATTAAAAAATGCTTATGCATGCTATTGAAATTTATAAAGAAAAGAGAAGATTATCTTGGAAATAAATGCCTCTTGAAGCATTTCTGAAGAAGACGACTCCTTGTGCAACAAACCAATGAGTGCCGAGCCAATAATGAGTGATCAACGAGTGTGCATTTAGTCGATGATGATGGTGAAGAATAAACATTCTTTAACATTTGTAAGTCATAAATAATTTCTCTATTATTATAATTTGCTTGATTTTACAGGCTGCTTTTTCATTTCTTTTGATAAATCAATTATTGTAAACTAATTAGCTAACTAATTTCATTGTTAATAACGTAACCCCTATTTTTAACATTGTCTATGGGAAATGGGCACCTCCGTAGCCAGGTGGCAGGAGCAGCAGTGCGTGGCACACGCTTCTTGATTAGACCAGGGTTTGAGCACGTGACCACCAAATATGGAGGATGCGGAAAGGTCAGGGAATGACCACCGCATATCCCCAGAGCAATATGGCCTTAGTTGCTAATGCTTCTAAAAACCAAATAACAAACAAAAAACAACTATGGGAAATAAATTCCCACTTTACGAGCACGCACTAGGAACGAATTAACTCGTAAAGTCGGGAACTACCTGTATACACACAGGGTGTTTCAAAATTATGTATACAAACTTTAAAAATTTATATTTTAATGAACTAGGGGGCTTCGTCCCCTGCTTGCTTTGCTTGCCAACCCCCTGCATGCTTTTCTATGTAAAATGTAGAGGTATGACGGAGTAAGTTAAATCTTTTCTACTTAAAAGAGACACCTGTCGAAATGCTCCGATCGATATCTAATCAGGAAATGACCTATGTAATTATTTACTTGTGCATTTGTAGTTATGTAACTGCCCCGCCCACTTGTACTACATTACCTGAAAACTTTTCTTCCGTTGGCTACCCCACCATTTTCAAGGTGGAATAAATATCATTATATAATTATATTTACCCTGCATTTATATAGGTCACTTGGGAAAAGGTCTTTTGCTGCGCATTCCATAATGCAAGAGGAATATTGTTGCATCCAAAAGAGCCTAAAAAAATATTTAAAATATTTACAAAATACTAAACTATTTTGACAAATATACAAACTATATCGGATCCCTTCATCAGCTGACATTACAGTGGAACATCAAATGATGCCAGGCATTGGTCATGTATTAAACAGTGAAGCAGTGCACAAGGTTGGTGAATGTTATGTAAGCAGTTGTCTTTCAATGGAAACAACAATGTAGTTATTTACCTGTGGATTTGTAGTGACGTAATTGTCCCGCTTTCTTCTCCCATTGGCTTGAATAAATATCACTAGGGGGAAACCGTTTTTAATGTATAAAGAGATATGCAGCAATTTAATTTTCTTAAACTCATTTTGTAGCTACCCTTACAAATCCACTCTACCATGAAGGAAGACTACAATAGTCTTCTCCATTAGTGAAGCGTTACTTATTCGAGGTTGTGCAATATTATGGTAACTTATTGTGAAGGAACTCACAATATGAGATACAATTAAATCGATGCCTTTTACATTACTGTTGTAGTTCACTACTACAACAAAATATTGTGTATACACACTGGCAGTTCTGTAGTGAATTTCGAATTTGTGTTTATTACGGCTTGTGCATTTATTTTTCTAGTACACACAGTTTTCAGTTGAGTTTTACATTGCAGTTGTGTGCAGTACTCAAAATTCAGACATATTCCGATTTTAAACATGAGGAAAGGCAACTAGTTAGGGATAAGGTCAGGAATACCAACTACATTAGATAAAGGAAGATTATTTATTAATTTTTATTTTATTTCTTTATAAGAAAATAAAACAGAGGAGATGAGAAGGTGCAAAGTATGATTCAAAGGCCACTGGTGAAGACTGTTTATCATTCCCACGAACATAATTGAGCAGAGATTGTTTGGATAACTAGGCTTTAACTTTAAGTTTACAGTTTTATTGGTACATTAGCAACAAAAGCTGTTACGTGCTGAGACAAGGTTATAAACCATTAGAAATAAGTTCTGGTAACCTTTGAAAGATGTTACCTTGTCAAAGGGTTATATAAGTAAAAGGGTAAAAGGTAATATACAGATAAAAAATATATGTGTATAAATTAATAAGTTCTAAGAATTTAAAAACAGCTGACACGTCATTGTTGGATAAAATCTAACCAAGTATATAAGGCTCAGTCATGGTTAAAAGCAGTAAAACATGTATCATTAAAATTTGAATAGTCAGTTAAATATGTGTAAGAGATAAAATGGTGTCACAGGACTCACATGGTCATTGGCTTTCAGCAAAAAATATGTCAGATGACTCTGTCCTATGTGAAGCTGAGCAAGAACAACTGCTTCTTTATGATTCCTGTGTAATTTAGACTGCCATTGTTCAATTGTAGGCTTTATCTGATGTAATTTATTAGTAATATCTCCATACCATGAATCCTGTCCTTTGGAAACTTTTAGGGGACTTACAGGCCATGATTATTAGTGGAAATTTTGATTTTGCTGCAGTATTAGCCAAATAATTTTGACTAAACCCAATATGGTAAGGAATCAAGCTCCTGTTGATATCAAATTTATGTTCATAGATAGTGTATATCTTCTGATTTATCCAAGGCTAACTGTATAGCATGCAGCTCTGCAACGTATATGCTGCATTAAGGGAGAATCTTGGATATGGTAGTGTCTGGAAAGACAGCAGCAGATCCTACACGATTCCAAGATTCCAACTTCAAGCCATCTGTAGAAATTGTCAAGAAGCCAGAATGCTCAGCTTGGTGTGCTGGATAGAGCTGCAGGTAGATAGACGATGGAGTATCAGACTCTACCTAGTTCTTAAGGGAAAAGTTGCAAGCTAGAATGTGAGCATGCCAAGGTGGAAGGGTTTGCTTTGGGAAACCTTGTCTACAGTGATATGCAAATCTTGGAATAGTGCTTGAACACAAATACCAAAAGGATGATTGACAGTCTGACAGGCATTGTACAAATTTTTCCATTGCGGCTCAAAAACAGATGTTCTCATAGGATGGTCTGCCAGGGATTTCAGTTTTAAAGCATACTTCAGAGACAGCTGTTTACATGGAAGCAAATGAACCACGGTTCATTTGCTTCTATGTATAGGCTTCCATCTCAGGACAGGAGATGTTTGAAATGCTTCAGTAGTGATATGGATAGCCTGATGATGGATGGGGACTGTTTCAGGCTGATTTATAGCTTGAATCCATAATCTAGTGTAGATTGCACAAGTGCATGGTAGATGTGTAGTAAGGTGCACTGATCTGTACCCCAAGAAATAGAGTATGGGAATATTGAAGCTTCCTGTGCACTTTGTACAGAGTTAATGGATATGTTTGGGAAAGGTCAGTTTTTTTTATCAAATATGAGTTCCTAGAATTTTATGTCTAGCACTACTGGAATAACATTTTGTCCAAGTCTCAATTTATGTTCAGGATGAAAATTATGCTTACAACAAAAATATACACAGTCTTTTATGGCAAGAACCTGAATCCTTTATCTAGTGCCCAGATCAGTGGCTTGTTGCAGTTGTCTTTCAGTAACTCTCATGTTGCATAACTAAGAAAATAGGCTAGTCATCAACATAGAAGGTGCTAATTACAGTTGGATGAAGTTGTTCTGTGATAAAGCATAACACTTAAAAACTGATCTTCCTCTTGACAAAAGGGACAAGAGACTGTAGATCCTAAATGAACTTGGAAAGTACATGATTTTCTCTTAATTTTACCCTTCATTTTTTGGATTTTATCTCAGACCATCTTAGTGCTGGTTGACTGAGTAATAGATGATGTACAACAAATCCATGATTCCTTTTGACTCTGACGATGAATGTAGCATTCTTTGGTTTGTGCACATTTAAAGATTGTTAGATTAGCTGGGTTAGGTATCATCAGACTATTCCCCAAGCTTTGTTTTGAGCTTCTTTTGCTTCTGTGCATTTTGCATTCCACCATGGTTTGGAAAGTGGTGAGCACTGGATAGATGTTTTCGGAATGGCAATTGTAGCTGCACAAACAGTATTTTCCGTGATGTACATTGCTGCATCATTGATGAGTTCCTTACTGACTGCAGTGATTTTTAAACATCTTCCAGATGTTTAAAGGCTTTCCACTCAGCCTGATCAATCTTCAACTGCAGTAACCTAAAAGGTAGTCTCCTATTAAGTATGGTGGTTATCACAGGAAATGATCACTTCCATATGGGTTCGCCTCCACAACCCGAGTAAGTGAAGGAAGTAGAGAAGGGGAGCAAATAGAAAGATCAGTGGTAGGCATACAGAAAAAAGGTGTTAGTTCCCACATTTAGAAGGGAGGGGTAACTGTCAGAGAACATATGCTCTATGACTCATCGTCCCCTTGCATTAATGTCAGCATTACCACACGGTATTATGTCCATTGAAATCCTCTAAGAAGTAAGATTATCAAGGTCTGTCTGGGGGATGCTGGTCCCAGGCAGCAAATAGGTGCAGCAGATTATTATTAAAAATCCCTACTGTATAGCAAATTGCTACTGCTTCTGAGTTGGTGGTAAGCAGTATAGTTGGAAATGGAGTCTGGTTGCCCACAAGAAGAGCAACTCCTCCATGGGTAGCTTGATCTCCAGATCTGTCCTTACATGAGATTGTAACATTATGCAAGGAAGGATTTTCATTTGCCTTCAGGTACGTCTCCTGTAAGTAAAAGCAAGCTGGTTCATGTTTTTGCAAGAGGGCTTTGATGTTGTTAGTTCACTGGAATCCATGACAATTCCACCATAGGAATTTAGCCATTATTTGGGCTTGGTGAATCCATCAGTCGGCTTCCGAAGGCTTGTGTTTCTCAGCCTTGTTTTATTTATTTTTTTTGGGGGGGGGGACGTATGGACACTGTCCTGCATCCATTTCTTACTCCACAAAGAGTTCCAAGACTGAAGCATCTGGCACTTCCTTCACCTCGACATCCATTTTTTCTTCTGTTTCACGTGGCACTTTGAGTTTCTTTGACTGTTCACTGCCAGTGGAGCATTAGGAGGTATGGATGTGGGAATAGCAGCTGATTGGTCCTTCGTGTGAGTTTTTTCAACTTAGTAAATTGCATATGATGGGAGTTATTCCAGCTTGAGTTCCAATGAAACATCTCCCTGCTACCTTCTGAACATATTGAAGGTTACTGGTTTTACTGCCTCCTGGTTTATGTTCCATTAGTCTGTTTCTTTATGTTCCTTCCTTCACCTCTGGCATGCTCATGAGTAGGTGGGTTTTGTAGCTGAACATGATATTTCTTGGTCCTTTGTAGCTAGCACATTGGGTGCATGCAAAGACTCCATGACAGGCTATTCGTGAGCATCCATATTTTTGGCACTTAAAGGATGGGTATAGAGGATTTGGAACATATGGATGCATTGGACAGTTAAGATAGCATTGGTGAATTAAGTGTTTCCTCATGTTCAAAATCAGAACGTTTGAATTTTGAGTACCGCACATAACTGCAATATAAAACTCGACTGAAAACTGGTGTGTGTGTGTGTGTGTGCGTGTGCGCGCACGCGCACTAGAAAAATGTAGAAGTGACTTTTTTTCTGGTGGAACAAGATTCCCACATGAATATTCGTTTTGCAGCTATCACTCCTTGAGATTTTAATTCAGAACAGATTTCCCATTCAGTCACTTTAAGGAGATCCCATTTTGAGATGACATCTTAGAATGAATTCAGTGTCTTGTGGTGGGGGTGTGGTATAGTGTGTATTCCTCCAATACATGTATCTCAGACGAGCTGTTCTGATCACTTCTCGTTTATGCAAGATATCGCCTGAGTGAAGCCATTTGACTGATTTAAGAGAGCCTGCCAAACCTTTCTGAATAAAAAGAATGACATTTTTCCTAGCAACTTCTAACTAGTAGAGTGAATTATCAGGTATTAAGGTGTTGGACCTGATATTTCTTCAGTTTGCTTTGTCTTTGCTGAAGTGACTATCTGGTCCATTGACTGAGTTTTCTGGTAGGGACTGTGTTGGGGTCCCAGAAGAAAAGTTTTGATTATCAGGACACGTAACAATTTTTATTTCACTTAAAAACAATCAGAATTCAGTTATATGTAACTTAAATTTTAAATTAAATTAATTTATTTATTGAGATTTTTTTTTACTTCATGATATTTTAATTAAAGTGAAATATGTAGACAGATGATATATTTCATTGTTATTTTAATAGCATGAAAGCACAGTACAGTTTGACAAATTGTCCTTGAAAAATAAAAAGTTTTTGAAGAATTGGCAACCTGAAACAAACAAAAGAAAAACCAGAAAAGGTAATCAAAAAGTTTATAGTGAAAGGTAAGTAAAACCATTTTCTATGAATGAATTTAAAACAAATCAAAGTGCAGTAAAACCTCATAAATCCAAAAATTGCTGGGAATTAGCCCCTATGACATTTTTGGAACCTAATATTGTATAAAACTACAGATATATTTCATATGCCAGTCCATTTCATATGCACAGTTATTGTAAAACAAACTATGCAAAGAACTGATGGAGTGTTAAAGCCACGAGTAGGTCTGCCCTTCATATTTGGGGAACGAACAGTACAGAAAAATTTATCTGAACACCCTCTTCCCCCTCCAAATCTGGCCTTTGGTGAAGAAACGTTACCATTACTGCATCAGTTATGGTGCATTAATCACTTCAGATTAAAAACAGAAAAGCTTTAGTAGCAGTTCTAGAAAAATTTTTCAGAAGCAATATATTTCTCAGTGTCAGTCAAAATCACACTACAATTGCCAGTCCACAATCTGAACTGGCTCCTGTCAGAAAACTTTACGTTGTGGGTGGGGAAGTCATCTGTGAGGAGAGACTGGGAATATACAGTAAACCCTTTAAAATTTGGCATCCTTTGGGATTGAGAAGTATTGAATTTTAAAGTTTTCTGGATTTTAGAGAGGTATACTTAGTGGTTGTGAAGTTTTAAAGAAGCATAGTTCACTGAATATTAAGCACTAACAATGAAATTTATTTACATATGTAAACATTCATAACAATTTCAAAAAGTAGTGCTAGTGATTACAAATGTAAATAATAGTTCAATTTGTTAAGTATAAACAAATGACAATAAACAAAGTGATCTTAAACATTGTCATTTGTTTACACTTAACAGTTGAACTGTTATTTACGTTTGTAATCATTAGCACTACTTTTTGTAATCATTATGTTTACATATGTAAATAAGTCTCATTGAGAAAAATAATTTTTTAAATATTGTCTGAAAAAAAAAAAATATACTTCTGAAGGAATAATTATAATAAGGTATGCAAGATTCTTAAATTACTTGACATTTTGATTTTAATGATGTACTGGGAGATATTCAATCAGTTTTCTATGCCTGATAACAAAGATTGCTACAGGCAACCCCCCCCCCCGTATAAAATGGTACTTCTACAACACGGTTTTGCTCTAACATGATTGATAAATTGCGGCAATCCTCGCGAACACGGTACTTATGTAGTAGTAGTAGTAGTAGTAGTGGCATGTGATTCAAGAAAGCAAGTGTATGAGCTTATGCAGCATCAGCCAAAAAAAAAAAAAAAAAAATTGCACCATTCCCTCCAAATGCCTGTCCAGTTCCTCCTTAAATTTATTCAACCTATCAACTTCCACAATGACAGATGGAAGTTTGTTCCAGCAATTAACCACCCACTGGCTAAAGGCAAATTTCCGCACATCTATTCTACATCTGTCCTTTCTTAATTTGAATTTATGCCCCCTTAGGTTCGTAATCTGAACAAGTGGAAAGATCCCATCAGAATTCAACGTGCTCAACCCATTCAAGGCCTTATACATCTCACTTTGGTACGTTGGTACCAAATTGAGGTGTACAATAACACAGTTTGTACGTTTCTCTGGGGTTACTTCTACCCATATGCAGTACTTTGCATTTGTCAAGGTTAAACTTCAGTTGCCACTTCTTAGCCCATCTGCCCAAATTATCTAGATCCTGTTGCAGTAGCACACTGCCATCACTGTCATTAACAACCCTGCCAACCTTTGTATCATTTGCAAACTTCGACATTAAGCCTGATATACCTTCATCAATATCATTGATAAATATACAAAACAACAGTGGACCCAACACCGAACCCTGTGGGACTCCACTAATAACATTAGTCCACGAAGAGCAGCACCCATTGATTACCACCCTCTATCTTCTCCCACTTAATCATCCTTTTATCCATTGTAGCAACTTACCCTTAATACCATTCTGCTCCAATTTGTACAATAGTCTTCCATGCGCAAGTGTCAAAAGCTTTCCTGAAATCCAAATATATGATATCAAAATTATTTTTTGTATCCAGTTCCTTTGTAACCACATCATAATATCTTCAAAAAGGCCTCTAAGGTTGGGAGAGTACATATCCAGAATTTAAAACAAATACACCAACCGTTTAATTAAAATGGTTTAATACCAGAAACTAAAATGAACCAAACGATATTACACTGTAAAATGATATATGCAAGATTTACAAAATAAATATATACGATGAAACTTTAATATACAATAAAATAAATAAAATATTTAAAATACAATAAAGCTAAAAGCGATAAAACATTGACTGAAGCTTTCGGAGGCTTCTGCCTCCTTTCTCAACAACAATGATGTTAAATCAACACATCCTTAAGTAACAGGCTCACGGCACACGTGGTTGACCAGGCGCATACTCAATACTTCTTCCATACGATCCAGAACCGGAAGCGGCTCGGGAGCGTGGAAATATAAAACGCTCGTCTTTTGCCAGGACCACAGCTTCTAGTAGGGGGTGAAATCGAACACCCCTGTCCCTATTCATATTATTGTTCTCAGACGAGCCTATCCACAAACTCTCTAGCCACTTACGGTCCCAGAACCTATGCGCCCGGTCAAGGATGACAGCATTCACCGGGGAGACCTGATGATGTTTCTCCCAATAATGCTGAGCAATGGCGGACTTATTGAACTCTGCGGTCTGTATAGCTCGCATGTGCTCCCCCAGACGGTCTTTTAGTCGCCGTCCTGTCTCACCCACATAACATTCCCCACAGTCCGGGCATTCGATCTCATATACGACCCCACTACTGGAATCCCCAGGAATGGGGTCTTTGACCTGAGACAACACTGTGTGCAACTTCCGACCAGGAAGCTGCACACAGCGTGTCTGAAAGTCACGTAGCATTCTTGAAACACGATCTGACAAGCCCGGATAGTAGGGAATATAAACTGTGGCGACTGGAACGGACGATATTTCATGATTAGGCTCCACGCCTCTATTATATTTATCAATCACCCTCTGGGGGTAACCGCATTTCATAAGATCCGCCCTAACTCGCCCAATTTCTTTCTCTCTCTCCTCAGAGGTGCTACAATGTGTCCTAACCCTACCCAAAAGTGCCCTGGCCACGTTGTACTGGCTCCTACACATAGGCTTCCTAAACACTGTAGTACTAAGCTTGGAGCCTTCTCTACTCACCATTACGTCCAGGAATGGGAGGGAACCATTCACTTCCACCTCTGAGGTGAACTGTATAAAAGGAGAGAAATCATTGAGAAAGCCAACTACATCCTCTTCTCTCCCCTTTTGCACCAAAGTGAACGTGTCATCCACGTACCTCTTCCACTTGCGCATAGGGAACTCCAAACTTGTAAAAACCCTATTTTTTCCATTGCCTCTCCCAACCTTAGAGGCCTTTTTGAAGATATTGTCAGTGTTTATGGCCATACAGTTTTGCAACACATCCGGCAGTTTCAGAAGTGCAGCATAGGAGAGGTTAAGCAGCAACAACACCTAAGATTTGCGTACCGTTGTAGGGAACATGGACTCATTCCGCATGGATTTAGGATTAAAGCACCGTTTGAGGATGTGCGAATGATGAGGATTATTACATGGTATCAGAAGAAGGTGTTGAACACTTGGATACAGAAATTACATGATGACTTAAGATGCAATAGGAGATTGATTGGTGTATCTCTAGGTAATATTAGTAGTAGACTATCCCCTTTACATTTAACATGTGTCAGGACGTTAGTTCATAATAGGGTTGGTAGGATTGCACATTTATATAAGATGAGGCACATTAGCAAATTCAATACGTTATTGGAAGAACAGGCAAATATGTATAGGGCTAATAAATCTAATTTTATTCATAATCTGAGTGGTAAACCTCTCACAACAGAGCAAGAGGGGCTATTGGCTTTAGGGCCTAAGTTTGCCTTGTTACCCCCTAAACCTCCGATTACTGAGACAGCTATGGGTATTGAGAGGGCAATTCGTAAATTGCCAGAACCCATTGCTAATCGTATTCGGGTAAAAGCCTCAGCCATCCTATGTCAGGCCAGAAAGGCTACTCCTAATCTCACCCGTAATCAAATGAAAGCATTAAAGGAACTTAAGCAGGATGAAGATATTGTGGTTCTGCCGGCAGATAAGGGTAGATCTACAGTAGTATTAAATAGTGATGATTATCATAAAAAAGCACTAGATTTATTACAAGATGATAATACATACAAGGTCATCCACAGAAACCCTCTAGCCGGTTTAGAACAACGTGTTAATAAGATTTTACAGCTCTGGCTAAAAACGGGTAAGATTTCTAAAGAAAAGTACTGGTCTATGCATGCAACGGGGTGTCAGCTGCCCAGGTTTTATGGGCTGCCGAAAACACATAAGGTGGGGGTCCCGTTACGACCCATTGTTTCTTTTGTTGGGAGCCCTACCTATGCTTTGTCAAAATTCCTGGCGCAGCTGATTTCTCCTATAGTGGGACGGTCCATGTTTGTGGTTAAAGACAGTGTAGATTTTGTGAACTTCGTTAAAAATCAAAACGTAGGGGAGAATGAAATAATGGTGTCGCTGGATGTGGTGTCATTATTTACTTGTATACCCATAGCCCATGGGGTGGAATGTGTAAAGGTGGCACTGCAAAGAGATGATACCCTAAGTGCTAGATCGCACCTAAGTGTAGAGGATATATGCTGTGGTGTAGAGTTATGTCTTTCGAGTACGACTTTGCTGTATAAAGGAGTGATGTACAAACAGGTTCACGGCACAGCTATGGGTTCTCCTATTAGCGCCATTGTCGCAAACCTGGCAATGGAAGAGTTAGAAAATAGGGTTTTTACAAGTTTGGAGTTCCCTATGCGCAAGTGGAAGAGGTACGTGGATGACACGTTCACTTTGGTGCAAAAGGGGAGAGAAGAGGATGTAGTTGGCTTTCTCAATGATTTCTCTCCTTTTATACAGTTCACCTCAGAGGTGGAAGTGAATGGTTCCCTCCCATTCCTGGACGTAATGGTGAGTAGAGAAGGCTCCAAGCTTAGTACTACAGTGTTTAGGAAGCCTATGTGTAGGAGCCAGTACAACGTGGCCAGGGCACTTTTGGGTAGGGTTAGGACACATTGTAGCACCTCTGAGGAGAGAGAGAAAGAAATTGGGCGAGTTAGGGCGGATCTTATGAAATGCGGTTACCCCCAGAGGGTGATTGATAAATATAATAGAGGCGTGGAGCCTAATCATGAAATATCGTCCGTTCCAGTCGCCACAGTTTATATTCCCTACTATCCGGGCTTGTCAGATCGTGTTTCAAGAATGCTACGTGACTTTCAGACACGCTGTGTGCAGCTTCCTGGTCGGAAGTTGCACACAGTGTTGTCTCAGGTCAAAGACCCCATTCCTGGGGATTCCAGTAGTGGGGTCGTATATGAGATCGAATGCCCGGACTGTGGGGAATGTTATGTGGGTGAGACAGGACGGTGACTAAAAGACCGTCTGGGGGAGCACATGCGAGCTATACAGACCGCAGAGTTCAATAAGTCCGCCATTGCTCAGCATTATTGGGAGAAACATCATCAGGTCTCCCCGGTGAATGCTGTCATCCTTGACCGGGCGCATAGGTTCTGGGACCGTAAGTGGCTAGAGAGTTTGTGGATAGGCTCGTCTGAGAACAATAATATGAATAGGGACAGGGGTGTTCGATTTCACCCCCTACTAGAAGCTGTGGTCCTGGCAAAAGACGAGCGTTTTATATTTCCACGCTCCCGAGCCGCTTCCGGTTCTGGATCGTATGGAAGAAGTATTGAGTATGCGCCTGGTCAACCACGTGTGCCGTGAGCCTGTTACTTAAGGATGTGTTGATTTAACATCATTGTTGTTGAGAAAGGAGGCGGAAGCCTCCGAAAGCTTCAGTCAATGTTTTATCGCTTTTAGCTTTATTGTATTTTAAATATTTTATTTATTTTATTGTATATTAAAGTTTCATCGTATATATTTATTTTGTAAATCTTGCATATATCATTTTACAGTGTAATATCGTTTGGTTCATTTTAGTTTCTGGTATTAAACCATTTTAATTAAACGGTTGGTGTATTTGTTTTAAATTCTGGACACATCATAATATCCTATCAAATTTGTCAGACAAGACTTTCCCTTAACAAACCCATGCTGTGTCTGAATTATTGCTGCAGTCTTGTCTAGATGATCCTGGAATGCATCTTTAACCAGTGACTCAATTATTTTACCCGGAACAGAAGTTAAACTAACTGGTTGTAATTACTCGTGTCACCCTTCGGTCCCCCTTTGTGAATTGGGGATACATCTCCAGTCCGTGGGAACTTCCCCTGAGTCCAATGATGCTCTCATAATTATGGCTAAGCGTTTGCTTAGTTGCTTTGCCGTCTCCTTTAATATAACTGGATAGATCCCATCCACCCCAGGTGCCTTTCTTATGTTTAACTTCAACAATTTCTCCTCCACTTTGCTCTCAGTTATTACAGAATCATTAAGTATCCTGCTACAATTTGATAACCTTCTGCCATTTTCAAACCTTAATAATTCCTCATGTGTGAATGTAGATGCAAAATACTCATTCAGTTTGTTTGCTATCTGAGCAAGATCATCAACAGTCAAACCAGCGATGTCAAGTGGACCAATCAAATTCACCCCCTTCCTTTTAGAGTGGCCCCGAGTGCCAAGCAAGTGATCATAGTGATATTTCCAAAGTGATTTGAAAGCTTTTTTTCTCTCAGCGACAGATTGTAGAGATTGTTAAAACCGTCTTTATTTATAAAATTATTTAATTTTGGCTTTTTCTAAATAAAGAACTAAGCTTCGTATCAAGGAAGGAAAGACACCTTTCTTTTATATTTATATTTATATATATATATATATATATATATATATATATAACCAATTTCTCTAACACACTAACCACTAATCTCTTATCGCTTGGTCACTGGTGGCACCGCTCCTGCCTCCACGTGGCGGGGTTGGTAGTCTGAGTATTAATCTAATACTCAGGGCGAAAAGTAGCAAACATGGATCCATTAATATCACCGACTGTAGAGCCTATGTGCTCGCATGAACTTGAGTCATCTCAAGCAAAAAGAATCAAAAAAGATGATTCTTCACATGACCTACCTGCTTTTTTAATTGTACACTCGTTATCAACGAAACCTCTTAGTAACTTATCGCCATTTCTTGTGCAGAAAAGCATAGAGGCTGTAGCAGGTACTCCCAAAATTGTCAAACGCCTTCGCTCAGGAGATCTTCTTATAGAGACTTCCAATCCCAGTCATTCTAGACAACTCCTGAAGCAAACGACCTTCGGAGGCCTTCCCATTTCGGTAACCCCGCACAGAACTTTAAACACCTCAAAGGGAGTCATCTCGGAATGGGACCTCCTTAATGTTTCTGAGGAAGAAATTGCCGAAGAACTTAAAGCACAACGTGTTGTCGGTGCTAAGAGAATTATGACCAAACAAGATGGTGTCCTTACACCCACAAGAAATGTTATCCTTACCTTCAGCAGTCCGAATCTCCCAGAATAAGTAAAAACTGGCTACCTTTCCTGTAAGATCCGACCCTATATACCAAATCCACTTAGATGCTTTAAATGCCAGAAGTATGGTCATTCTCAAACAGCATGCCAAGGTAAGACAATCTGTCCCCTGTGTGGCTCATCAGACCATTCCCAAACTGAATGCACAGCAGCAACAACAAAGTGTCCCAATTGCCAGGGTACTCACCCCGCATATTCTAGAACTTGTGAATTATGGAAAATGGGAAAGAAAATAATGAAGTACAAGGTAGAGAAAAATGTATCTTACCAAGAGGCACGTAAACAGATATTAAATGTGATTCCTGCCAAAACATATTCCAATGCAGTCAAAAACACTAAAAAATTTTCTACACAGACTTATATTACTATTCCTCCTAAATTATCTCTTATTCAATGGGCTAGATCCATCCTTGCGGATGATGAGACACTGACAGCAACAAAGACAGAGTCCATCAAATTTTACTAATACAAAGCCATCCAAGCCACAACAAGACGTTCCCAACTCAGGCACATTATTGAAGGAGAAAGATTCTCATCGTGCACAAAATAAACCAACTGAACGAACTGTGGAAATCGATGAGAAGTTAAATAATGAAGATCCTGTTCTCATGCTTCATGCTGATGATGAGATGGATATTACTCGCCCAGTCTTTTCAAAACGAGAGAAATATAAACAGGATCGAGGGAAAAACAAACGATCAGACCAATCCACCTAACCTAAACCCAAGTAATGCAGAAAATTATTCAATGGAATTGTAGAGGACTAAGAAGCAATCTTGACGAATTAGAGTACTTAATGCACCAGCATGATCCTGCATGTATTTGTCTACAGGAAACTTATTTATCATCAAATTATACCCCATACTTCTCACGGTATACACTATATAGATGTGACAGATGTTCTGAGTCTCCAGCAAGAGGAGGAGTAGCAATATTAGTTTGTAGTAATGTACCATCGAAACTCGTTCAGCTTTCCACTAATCTAGAAGCAGTAGCCGTTCGTATTGCTCTTGGAATTAATCTCACTCTTATTTCCATTTATATTCCACCAAACGCTTCATGTTCCATTGCAGAACTTGACAATTTACTTAATCAACTGCCCCAACCTGTATGTTTTCTAGGTGATCTAAATGCTCATCATCCTTTGTGGGGTTCCCCGAACATAGATCGTAGAGGGAGGATGATCGAAACTGTACTTGATAACCATCACTTAACACTATTGAATACCGGTGTGCATACTTATATCCACTTGCCTACAGGTTCTAGCTCTGCTCTGGATCTGTCCATATGTTCCTCGTCCATTTATCCTAGCTTTGATTGGACAGTATTAACTGACCTTCACAACAGCGATCACTTTCCTATAATTTGCAAAATACAGACGGTTACAAACTACATCTAACCAAAAAATTACGTGGAATTTTCACCGAGCTAACTGGGAAAAGTTTTCGAAAACAGTGCAATTTGATAACCATTTGATTCTTACTGCATCTATTAATAATGCCACTAGACATATAGTAGAACAACTACTTGGAGCTGCTACCAGCGCAATACTGAAAGTTAACCTTACGAAACAAAGGTATAATAATTGGTGGACAAGGGACTGCTATCTTGCCAAAAGGAAACAAAACGAAGCTTGGAACACTTTTCGCCGAAATGCTACAATAGAGAACCTTATAAACTGCTGAAAGCTGAAGCACGCCGAATTCGTAGAAAAGCTAAACAGGATGTGTGGATTCGATTCAGTTCTACCATCTGCAGAAACACTGACCCCAGAATAATTTGGAGAAAGATCCATATCCTCAGTGGAAAGTGTCAACAAACCGAAGCCCCATTTTTGACCTGGAAAGGAATAGATATTTCTTCTCCAACTGATATTGAGAGGCTTTAGCGAAAACATTTGCAGTCACTTCATCATCTCAATCTTACGAAGACTCATTTAGACGCAAAAAAATGTCCATGGAAAAATATAAAATTAACTTTGTTACAAAACAACCTCATTTTTATAACCTTCCGTTCACTATGAATGAACCCAACAAAGCTCTCCAGAATTCTAGAAATAGTTCTGCTGGACCAGATGGCATTTTCTATATAATGCTTTGCCACCTCAACTCAAACTCAAAATCTATACTAATTAAATTTTACAATAGAATCTTTGAGGAGAATGTTTACCCTGATACATGGCATCAGTCAGTTGTGGTAGCCATAGCAAAAGCCGGGAAAGATGCTTCCTCTCCCAATAGTTATCGTCCTATATCTTTGACCAGCTGTTTAGGAAAGATAATAGAAAAGATGGTACACAAGAGACTTGCTGGATTGTTGAAGATCAAGATGCTATATCATGCCATCAATTTGGTTTCCGCCGTAACAGGTGTACAACTGATGTCCACATCAAGGTTGAAGCTCACATTCGAAATGCTTTTCTTAAAAAACAGCACATGGTAATGATAACTTTCGATATTACCAAAGCATTCGATACAACCTGGAGATATGGAATCCTCCAAGACTTATACAAACTTGGACTTAGAGGTAACCTGCCTAGATTCATTCAGAATTTTCTTCACCTCAGGACCTTTCAAGTAAGATTCCAGAATGAGCTGTCCAAAATTGACACACAAGAAGGAGTACCTTAGCGATCGATTTTAAGTGCCACACTCTTTGCATTACGTACCAGTAGCATTATAAGAGACATCCCATCCACAGTAGAAGTTTATATGTATGCAGACAATCTTGCTATTTCCTGTCAATCATCGAACATGGCTACCATTGAAAGACAACTACAGATAGCAATAAACAAAATTGAAACTTGGACAGAAAGCAACGGCTATCAATTAACCGAGGGGAAAACAGCAGCAATACACTTCTGTAAATTACGATCGCTTCATCTGGAACCGGTATTAAAACTGAAAGGCAGAGAAATACCGATGACAGACTCCATAAGATTATTGGGTGTGAATTTAGACACCAAATTAAATTTTCATAAACATGTGACCAATCTACGAACTACGTGCCTCCAGAAACTAAACATCCTTCGTGCAGTATCCTCAACATCTTGGGGTGCTGACAGACAGTCATTGCTGAATTTGTATCGTGCTCTAATCCGGTCACGATTAGACTATGGAGCTATAGTATATGCATCAGCTAAAAAAAGCATCTTACGGTCTGTGAACACCATTCAACACAGTGCCCTTCGATCAGCACTAGGCGCCTACAGAACCTCGCCTGTACAAAGCTTGTATATAGAAGCACACGACCCTCCGCTTTATCTTAGAAGACAATGCGTACTCTGCCAATACGCTGCCAAAATAAGAAGCTTTAAAAAAAGTGGAAACTCGATCTCAATAAAATTGCGGAAAGTGAAAATATGCTTTTACCTCCATGGAATAGACATCATATAAACATTGATCTTTATTTCGCTCAGTGGCCAAAAAATACCGTTCCACTATGTAATATCCGACAGTATGCATGCCAACTATACTTTGCAACACACTGGGAAACTCATAATCTATACATCTTGAAACTGGGAATAGAAAAAGCGAGTCACGGTTGATATTCAGTGAAACGTTAGGAGTGCTATGTGTAGTTTGCTGTTTTGAAGGTATTCACAACACCAGCTGCTCATCTAGTATAGCCCTTAGAGAGACACTAAAAGGTGTGCCTCTTAAGACTAATAGTCAGACCTCTCTTTAATGAACTTCCATATAGCAAATTTTTCCATGTAGTGAACTTTTTGTGAGTTCCCCCTGGTCGTTACATTGAAAATAGTTTTCATATGACGAAGAAAATTTCCATGTAACAAACTAATTTCAAGAGACCTGGTGGGTACTATTGTTCACACCTGGGGCCTTTAGGCAATAAAGCTGATGCTGTAGAAAGCACAAATTAAGAGCTAACTTCCCTGCAGGAGGGAACTGGCCAACCATAAAAAAAGATGGAAGGTTTTGTGAGAGGCCTCTTTTTAGCCAGTGCTGACCCACTGCCCAGCAGTGGGTCAGCACTGGCTAAAAAGAACTAAAACCCATACACTACTGTACAGAGAAGTCTTGCTGGTCAGCTGTGTCCATTGGCAAAGATTAAGGCGTATTCCACTGTTTACATGGTAGGTACAGGTGGTCCCAAATTCAGTTTTGTTTTAGCTGTGGTGCAAGTAATCTGTCTCTAAGAGGTCTCCTTGAGTGTAGTGTGAAAAAAGTGAGTGCTTATGGCATTAAAAAAAGGAAATGCTTTAAAATTTGGTATTCCTGCCAGTAGTGTGTTGACCATTCTGAAAAACTGTTTCGATTTTCAAACTGAGGAAACAGGACCCAGTCAAAAGCAAAATTATGCCTGTATGAAGATGTAGAGTTTTCGATATCAGTGCCATTAATAAAAAAGATGTGTATGGAATACACATCTTTTATGGGGCATAAAACGTTCCAAGACAATTCTGGTTGACTGGACAAATTTAAAGAATGCCATGGCTTACTCGGAAATGTTATTTCTGATGAAAGTGGAATTGCAATCAAAGAAGACTATACCCATTGGAAAGAAACCGTTTTGAAAAAAATTATGGACTACAAGCCCAAAAATATTCAATATTGATGAAACAGGTCTATTTTTAAATGTTTACGAAACAAGACACTGACTTTTAAAGGTTATAAATATTTAGGTGGTAAAAATAGTAAGAATTTCATTACCAGCCCTATCATTGCAAATATGAAAACTGAAGCTTTTGGTAATATGCAAAAGTGAGGAGTAAAGCAGTTAGAGTTGGATTACAACAAAAAATCTTGGATGACAAAGTGAAATTTTTGATCAGTGAATTTTAAATTGATAAAAAGATGATGAAAGAAAACAGAACAGGTGCATTGATTGTCGACAACTGTCCTGCCCGCCTTCATTCAGAAATTTCGAACCTTACAAGTGTGAACTGCAGCTATCAGAATTGGCAAAAGTGTAGCCAAGATGTGAGGGAAACGATTAAGAATTGTTTTGCAAAAGCAGGTTTTGCTAAAATGCAAATTAACAGTGTTGAACTACTACAAGACATTGAGCAATCTTGGGAAGAGTTCCAATCAAGATTTGATCAGTAGAGAAATTGTTCTTGATGAATTTTTAGCAGTTGATGATGCCATAGTAGCTGAATATCCGAGTGACTCCAACATTTTGGAGCATGTTTAAAGGACTAGTGACGATGAGCTCGATGGATGAAAATGAGGGCAATATTAAACCTTCCAAACAAGAAATGTTGGCAGCATTTGAAACTTTGTGTCAAAGCCTTCAGTGGGAAGGAAATGTAACTGAAAATATATTTGAGTGTTTGAACAAATGTGAACATTTGTGTAGTGTACAGTGTATAACAAAAAATAACCAAACATTTTATGACATAATTCTTAAGTGTACTAACACAGTGTGTGCATCATGGAAGTAGTCACCTTTGTATTAATAAATTTTGTTTATATGTTAGAAATTTTATTTATTTCTACTTTTGCTATATTCCTGAAAGTTAAATTACAGTAGTTTTCATTGTTGAAAAAGGTCATATTTCTGTTTAAGAAATTTTTTCAAGGGAATGATCGATTTTGTCGTATAGAGGTAGCACCTCAAGCTGTATAAACTTCTATGACATCGGTTAGTGCAGTTGCATTCATCAATTTTTTAGACAAAGCAAAGTTTGTACATTGCCATAAATATTGTAACATATATTGTGAAATCCTTCTAGTCTCCTCATTCCTCAAATAAATAACACGTCCCATTATTTTTAGTTGAGCACCACCACTATTTTGTTGTAGTGATGTTGTCTTTTTTGTTTTCACTGTTAACTTCATTTTAGCAATGTTTTTACCAATGGCAGCAGTGTACATCTAGCTTTTAACATTTGTTTATTTCTGATAATGCCTAACAGAATCTCTTCTAAGCATAGACTCGCTAAAGGAGAATTTTATAAGTTGGCAGGGTACTTGATTACAGCTGTGGCTTCAGTGTAAAATATCTGGTTTGTGCATACTGAAAGTTTAATGCATATTTCCCTAATTTATTTTGAAGGAATCATTGAAAGAGGTATGTTCAGTTATTTAATAAAAAGTTTACATTTTATGCAAGAACTTAAGCTTTCTTTGTCCTCTTATTATTCCACCTGCAGCTCCAGAGCCTATACTTACACCAGTAAGGGAATACATGTGCAGAGTGGGAAAGACATATGTGATTGCTTAGATGATGCTTGCCCTGGTTGCCACATCCCATGCTCAAAGTGTGGTTCTGCAAAATGCTGTCACGAATGTCGAAATAATCGACGCTGGACTTATGAGCAGATTGAAATAGAGGGTACTGATATTATTATTAAAAATTCACTGAAGACTTAGCTGCAATTTTAAGTTATTTCTGTCTTGTTTATATTGTGAGTGAATGTGTAATAAATTCTAAACATTTGCGAATTTTATTTGTTGAAATTATGCCAGTTCTTTGATAGCATTAGGATGTGGACTACTTCTGTTTGGATCTTTATTTGCCTTAGAATAGAAAGCAAATAAAAGATCATGGTTGAAGTATTCCATCAAATTTCATGATAATATTTAGAAGTGCTAGTTATAGAATAGATTGGGCCACAAATAAGTGCAACTGTTAAATAATCACTGTTCCAATAAAATAAATATAATGAAATATTTCTTACCTTACACATTAACCCTTCAAGATAATTTTGCCTTGGGCTTGTACACTGTTCCAAGTGTCTTCCAAGCACAGAAACATTTCTGGAATCCATGTTTTGTGGGCTGTTTTACACAAATGTGTTCAATGAACTGAAAAAGAGTTCCCTCAAATACACCTAGGGAAATGTACCAATTTAGGGTTTGTGCAGTCAGATATGAAGTTTTCTTAAGAATGGAGACAGGAGGTGATTATCTCTTTGTATAAGGCAATGGTCAATCCACACTTCCAGTACTGCATACAAGTCTAGGAGTAAAAAGAAGGGCAACAAGATTGGTGAGGGAAACAAAGGGGTGCTCTTACCAAGAAAGGTGTAAGTTCTGCAAATTGCAGCACCTGGAGAGTAGGCACATGTGAGGTGATCTAATTGAGGTGTATAAGGGCTTGAATATGTTGATGAGATTCTCTTGCTCAGATTAAGAACCTGAGAGGGCATAGATTAAAGATTAAAAAAAAAAAAAAAATTGTACATCTATTCCCTCTAGCCAGCAGTTGGTTAATTGCTGGAACAAGCTTCCACGACAGATGGAAGCTTGTTCCAGCAATTAACCACCTGCTGGCTAGAGGGAACAGATGTGCAATTTTTTTTTTTTTTTTTTTAATTTTTATTTTGGGTGCTTCTATATAAGCTCATACTCTTGCATCACATGCCTCTTACACACATACAGTTTCAAGAGAAAAAGTCACACGGGCCTAGGTCTGGGGTAGGGTGTATGTTCACACAGGGATTTGTTTTTGGTCAGAAACTGGTGAACAGAGAATGCACTGTGTGCTGGACCACTGTCTTTATGCAGCTTCCACAGTTCAGAGTCTTCCTTTGAATCTTTTCACACAGCCTTGTCAGAACTTCAGTGTAGTATGTTTGTGATTGCCAGTCTGATTTGGTGGGATGTATATTCAACCATACTAACTCCTTTAATATCAAAGAAAACAAAAAAAACATGGTTTTCATTTTTGACATTTTTTCAGTATGAGGGATTTTGTCTTCCATTTCATTGACTGTCTTTTAGTTTCTAGGTCTTACTGGAACAGCCAACTTTTTGCAAGAATTACATACTCAGCGTGCCTGGATCTTAAATTTTTGGCACCATCTTTGCCCACTTTTCTCATGCCTAAAAAAATTTATTTAAAATAATGTCTTAAGTGTTTTTTTGTCCATCTAATGTAACTATTCTAATGCTTAAAGGGCGATCACTTCTAATTGATGTCCTTATCCCAGTCCACATTTCATCAGTTTTCACAGACACTGGATGGATCTTCGCTTCCACATTCCCTCTTCCTTCTAAAAACCTTAGTGAAATTAAAGTATATATGGATGCGGATGCACTTAAAAAAAAGTTCCCCGGTTTAGGAAGTGTTGATGTGGACTTTCAAGTTGACAAAAATTTGCTATTTAATCAGTTTTCATTGCTTCAATTTGATTACAGAAGAATTTAAAGGAAGGAATGACAAGTGGCTTAACAGATCTTGCTACAGTGGTCATATCAAAATATGAATTTCAGGAACAGACTTCAGCATTTGAGAAATTGTGTGTGTGGGGGGGGGGGGGTTGTTTGCCATTCCCGCACACAGTGGAAATTTGGAAAGAATATTTTCACAAATAGAAATCACTTAGATTAATTCCATATTGATGGGTATATTCAACTTGAATTTAACATGTAAACGTTTCTATGACACGATGAAAGGTTGATCAATTAATTTAGAATATTATAGTAGTAGTGGTGGCATGTGATGCAAGAAAGCAAGCATATGAGCTTATGCAGCATCAGCCAAAAAAAAAAAAAAAAAAAATCACACCATACCCTCCAAATTTATTTAACCTATCAACTTCCACAAAGACAGATGGAAGTTTCTTCCAGCAATTAGCCACCCATTGGCTAAAGCCAAATTATCGCAAATCTATTCTACATCTGTCTTTTCTTAATTTGAATTTATGGCCCCTTAAGTTCGTAATCTGAACAAGTGGAAGGATCCCATCAGAATTCAGAGTGCTCAATCCATTCAAGGCTTTATCGACCTCAATCAGATCACTGCGCAGGTGCCTAGTCTCCAGCTACTGCAATTTGCAGAACCTAAGCCTCTCTTGGTAAGAGGATCCCTTCATTCCCCTCACCAATCCTGTTACCCTTCTTTGTATACACACTCAAGCAAATCTACATCCTTCCTAAAATGAGGTCTCCAGACCTGTATGCAGTACTCAAGGCATGGCCTGACCATTGCCTTATACAGAGGGACAATCACCTCCTTTTTCCTGCTAGCAAAATTCCTATATATAATTGACAAAACCCCATGACCTGCCCTGGCAGCCTGTCTGCATTGCTCAGAAAACTTCATATCTGACTGCACAATTACTCCCAGGTCTTTTTCATTTTCTACAACCTTAAGTGTAATACCACACGTTTGGTACGTTTCTCTGGGGTTACTTCTAACCAGATGCATTACTTTGCATTTGTCAATATGATTGACAGCACCATTTATTCCTATTATAGCTCCATAATACTACTTATTTATTGAAGAAATACAGCAATACCTCACTTAGCACCTTCAAACAGCATGGGTTTCAATATAACATGGTTTTCAATTAAGTTTAAGTCTGCAAAAAGGCTATCGGTTCCTATAGTCAAAGTTTATTGCTTTATTTTGCTGTAATGTTCCGTTGCCCTGAAAGCTACTTGTTTATATTTTTGTATCTTAACCTATAAATTTATTAGTTTTCAGAGGAAGCAATAAACTGACTAAGTTTAAGTCAAAAATTTACGATAATAGCCTAGACGCTGCATATGCACGTGTGCCATAGCCTAGGTACGCGCACATATAAGCAATGTTCCATCCTGACGAGACAAGATGATAGCTATTCAAACTTTTCATTTCACAATTTATTTTTTAGCCCTTTAAATACGAAACATTGAGTCAAAAAAAAAGGAAAAGTAATGAAAGCAGTGGAGCGACTAAACATAAATGGCTTACATTATAAAAAAAAAACTTGATATTATCAAGCACCGTGAAGATGGTGCATCGTATGCTAAAATTACGTGGGAAAATGGAATGAATGAAGCATCAGTGCAAATGATTATTCGAAAGAAAGATCAGGGAATTTCTACAGCATCTTACATAACGAAAGTGATAACTAAGCAAAGAAGTTTGCTATTGATTAATATGGAACGTCTTTTGTTAACATATATACAAAAGATTGTAATCAAAAGGGAATTCCTTTGAGTCAAAACATCATTCAAGTGAAAGCCATGAGCCTTTATAACACGCTGAAGGAAAAGGAAGAAAATGAAGAGGAGGAGACTAAAGAAATATTTACAGCCAGTCGTGGTTGGTTTTTCTGATTTAAAAACCATGGTGGGTTTCACAATGTTCGTATCTCAGGTGCAAGTGATGTCTCAGTGAATTGAAAGACATCATCTAGGAAGGTGGCTATAAGGATGAACAAATTTCCAATGTCAACAAAACCACTGTTCTGGAAAAAAATGCCCCCATGAAATTTTTTAGCTGAAAATGAAAAGGCCCAACCTGGATATAAAGTATAATAGACCATTTAACACTTTTGTTAGGTGGAAACTCATTGGGGGAGTTTAAATTGAAGCCTCTACTCGTGTTCAGAGCAGAAAACCCAAGAGCTCTAAAAGGTTGCATAAGAAGCACATTGCCTGTAATTTGTCGATCCAATAAGAAAGCATGGATTACAAGAGAACTGTTTACAGAATGGTTCACAAATTATTTTTGCTCAACGGTTGAACATTACTGCAAAGATGAAGGGATGGAGTTCAAAGTTAATGCACCAGGCCATCCACCTGAAATTTGTGACCTCAATGAAAATATAAAAATATGCTTTCTTCTACCTAGCACAACATCTCTCTTACACCCATGGCATATTATCTGCAGAAAACGTTTTCCCAAGCGATTGAAGCTTCAACAAGAGTGGGATCATCATCTTTACAAACATTTTGGAAAAATTATAACTCAGGAACATGATCAAAAACATATCCACATCTTGGCTAAAACCGCCAACAACATGCATTCTGTTTGACAGCATGTTTTGGCAAATGATTTCAGTGGTTTTGAATCTCAAGTTCAGACAATTGAAAACATTGCGAAGATCAGAAGACTTTGGACACTGCCAAGTACATGACTGCATTGACTCACATGATGCAACTCTCATTGAAATTGATGAGCAAACTACATATGAATTGGAGAAAGTTTTTTTTGGGGGGGGGGGGGTTGACATGGCCTGCGAGGCAATTTTGAATGGAGATCCGAATATGTAACATCAAGATATGACAAATTTTACAAGATGGGACTCGATGCTACAAGGACTTGTACGCTGAGAAAAAAGAGGCAAACTTCATTATTGAAATACCTAAATAAACAATTTTATCATCTCTCATGATGTTACCTTTTCATTAATAAAATTTTTGCAATATTTTTTATTTTAAATCCTTTTAATTACCTATCAAGCACAAATTGTTTTTAGATTTATTATAATTTTTTATAGACTTTCTCTAGAAGGCATTCAAGTAAAGCACATAATTATACTTCAATCAGCATCAATTTCACATGACACAGAACAGTTTTGGTACCAATTATCAGTGCTATTTGTTTTTTCAAGGAATTATTTATATATTCATAATTATTATTTTGAATTTGAGTCTTAATGTCGCAGTTTTTCCGTTTTAAACTTTTCTTCCTGGTTATCACCAAAAGCGTCTGGTCACCCTACTTAAGGGAACCCGATGCTTTTGGTGAAGGGAAACTGCTAGCTAATAATACAGCCAGGCCTCACATAACGCAATTTTCAGTTAATGCTATTTGAAAAATTATACCACTTTACACGATGCAAATTTCCAGTTAACACGATCTTTTTTTTTTTTTTATTTGAATTGCGCGTTAAGCTTACCGCGAGTCGTACGGTCAATAAACAAACGTTTGCCTGCTGCCCTCCTCTGTGTTCATCAACCATCGGATGAAGGCGTGTTACATGTTTGTCTCCTGCTAATAAAGTCAATGCACACTTGCATAAAAATTCAAAATGAGCCAGATGAAAATGTTACCACGAAGGAGATAACGGTAAAAGAATTAGATGAAATCTTTCGTATCGCATAGAACCTCAAACAAAAGGTTTGAGGTTCTATGCGTTTAACAAAAGGTTTGAGGTTCTCTGCGATATTTATTTTGCCAGGGCCCAGAGTAGATTGTTGTTGGCTATTGGAAATTGATTGATGAAAAGAGAAAGTCAACACCGTTCAAATATATCATTTCTTCATTGTGTATTTTATGTCAGAGGTTCCCAAACTTGCTTGGTTCACAGCGCCCTTAGTGTCTCAGTAATTTTTTCAAGGCACACCCAGACCAAAAGAAATACCTTCCGTATTTCTTTTGGTCTGGGTGTGCAAACAACAGGTCCAAACAACTTAATAAGAAATGGTGAAACTGAACTATCTCGAGCTAGTAGTTCGCACGGTGTCCAACAGATGTCAAGTATCACTGTTTCCCTCGAAAATTTAAAATATTCCGCAGTGCAGTTTGGGAACTGCTGTTTTATGCAATAAACATTTAATTCCATAATTATTTTCATTATTTTTTACATTTTATACAGTTAAAAAGTTATTTAAAAGGTATTTTTTAAATTCTTTATGGACATTCCAGAAGGTCAAGGACCAATTATAATTTTTCCTATTGATTATTATATTCGATTAACGCGTTTCCGTTTTGCACTCGCAGGACGAATTAACCGCGTTAATCGAGGCCAGCCTGTATTTTCAAAGAAATGCTTACACTTGTCTCAAAAGTTTCTGTTCATTGCCTTTGTGACAATGAATAGAAACTTTTGACAAAGTGTGCTTAGGGTAGCAATATTTCAAATAAACAGGAAGTTAATGCTGCACATATTTTGCATAACACTGCAGCTGGGAGATTATCCTGTGATGTAGTAATGGTTGTGGTAAAAATACTATTGCACTCTTCAACAAGCTTAAAGAACATCAAATTGTGTGTCAGGATAGTAAACTATACAAGAACATGTAGTCTTAATTGAATAAACAATTAATGTTAGGAGTGTTGTCAATATAGTGAATTTTGAATTCCTAAACTAATGCTGCCAAAAGAGGGCTTAATGGTGTCCAGAGAGGGGATGACAGGTTTCAATGTATTAAGAAGGACACGCAAGGTTGATGGGGCGTGATTTATGCTTTTTATCAAAAGCAGCTGAGATGTGACTGAAGTTTTCTTAGATTCAGAATTTATGCATGCCAGCATATTTTTTTTTTTTATTTCGTATGATGTGATCAATACACGAAGGAACCAGTTTTTTCTTGCTTCCTTCATGTATCGTGGCCGGGATATCCAACCAACCGGTTGGTTCGGCACCATCGTGATATCCAGCCTGAGGCGGGAATCGAACCCGCGACCTTTGGGTTACCAGGCAGGCACTTTACTTTACCTACCCGGCTAGCCCGGTCGGCCATGCCAGCATAGAATCTGTGTGATGTGAAGTCATTGAATTGCAAAGGAGTGGGAGCATACTGTTAACCAGAAGAATATGGGAGGAGCATGCAGGAAACAGCAGAAAGTTGAAAAGGTTGAGGAATGTTTTAATGTAGACACTAGTATGTTGTTTTTCTCTAAATCGCATAGAATGAAATTGCCATTTATGTATCCTAAAAAAAGAAAGAAATATTGATGATAATTAGTAACAAATGGGGGGGGGAGACAAATGAATTAGTTTAACTTAATTCTGGGTAACATGTGCCTTAAATACATGAACCAATTAACTTATTCATTTTAAAAAAATGAATTATAATTCTGGCTCTTTGTTCAATGCCATGTAAGATGTAATTATTTATGTTCATCCCATGTAATGTTGGAACCTGAAAACATTAAAAGTTGCATTTCAACACTTTCTAGATAATTGTTTTTATTTTGTGTATCTAATTTCTCTTGTGAAGGACCCAAAATCCAGAGGTATTTTGGGTCCTTCTCTTGGTCCCAAGCTTCCAGGATAAGGAGTATGAGACTGTTAACATGGAATAGAAGAATGACATTTAATTTATACTGTCATTTATCTTAATTATAAAGAGTGCTAAACTATTTATTACAATGAAACAAGGTTTCAAAACCTGAGCAATACAAGGGGAACCCAAGTGACCACATGCACAGAACTGTTCTAATTAGTACAAGTTATCAAAGCATGAACAGTAATTGCAGCTTTCTTTGAAATACAACAGCCTCTGCACAGCTGCAGTATACATTCTTGTGTGATCCCAGATGTACTCATTGGGATTCATATTGAGAGAGAGAACAGGCAGACATTTGCCTGCTTGAGATGTGGGTTGATTATCCTATGGGGTTGAGCATTGTCCATCAGAATGAACTCTTCACCTAAAAGCAAGGACTGTGGATTGCAGAATCTCATTTCAATGCCTGTGTGCAGTCATAGTCCACATTCCTAGTGACAAAGATTTGTAAGACTAGTACCACCTGATACCAGTAGTCCACTGAAGTGACTGTGGTGCACAGATACATTTCAGATTTCTTTTGTGCCAGACCTGACAATAAGCTGTACTCACCTGTGAAGAGCACATTGCTGTTCTTCAACCCACATTCTCCTGGCATTCCTATTTTAGCAACTGTGAAACATACCACGAGCCTTCTTGTACAAAGTCCATGTCTATCCAGACAATTTCAAAGGGGGAAATTGATTTTTTAACCTACTGGTGACAGTCTTTGGCAACCGTGACTATCATTCTTCCCAAACAGTAGACTTGGATAAATCTGAGATGCTTTGCTATGATAATCAACACGTGTGTTGTTGTTTTGCAGCTGAAGTTTGCAACACTTCGATTTGCATATTCTCAAGTATTCATTGAAAAAAACTTAGTACTGTAAAACTTAGTACTTACACCGCAATATAAGAACAGGTGATACGATTTGTCTGTTGGGCTAATTGCTTAGGACACTGGACAAAATAATAGCAACTACTGTAAGTTCTTTAAAAAAGATTTTGTTTATAGTGTTTCTTGTATTAATTGTTTTTTTTTTTTTTTTTTTTAGCATTAGCATATGATGCAAGAAAGCAAGCTTATACAGCATCAGCCAAAAAAAAAAAAAAAATCCCTTATTTCACCCATCCACTCGCCACAAGTGTTTCTCCAGCTCTGCCTTGAATCTATTTAAGCTATCAACTTCTACGACAGATGGAAGTTTGTTCCAGCAATCACCCACCCACTGGCTAAAGGAAAACTTCCGCACAACCTACCCTACAAGTCTTTCCTCAATTTGAATTTATGCCCTCTCAGGCGATTATTCTGAGCAAGAGGAAAAATCCCATCAGCATCAAGCATGCTCAAACCATTCAAGACTATATACACCTCAATCAGATTACCTCGCAGGTGCCTAGTCTCCAGCCACTGTAATTTGCAAAACCTAAGCCTTTCTTCGTAAGAGCAACCCTTTGCTCCATTCCATTCATTAATCTTGTTGCCTTTCTCTGTACTTGTTCCAACAGCTCTACATCCTTCTTAAAATGAGGCCTCCAGACAAGGGGATAATCACCTCCTTATTCCTGCTAGAAATATTCCTATATATCATTGACAATACACCACGAGCTACTCTTGCAGACTGTCTGCACTGCTCAGAAAACTTCATATCTGCCTGCACAATTATCCCCAGGTCTTTTCATTCTCTACCACTGTCAGTGTGGTACCACAGAGTTGATAAGTTAATCTGGGATTACTGCTTCAAGTCTTGTCTAGATGATTCTGCAATGCTTCTTTAACCAGTGCCTCCATTAATTTCCTTGGAACAGAAAAACTAACAGGTCTGTAATTACCTGTGTCTCCTTTTGATCTTCCTTTGTGGATTGGAGTCACATTTGCACATCTCCAGTCCATGGGTACCTTCCCTGAGTCCAGGGAGCTCTCATAATTATGGCTAAGGGTTTGCTTACTTCCTTTGCCACCTCCTTTAATATAACTGGATAGATTCCATCCACCCGAGGTGCCTTTCTTGTGTTTATCTTCAACAATTTCTCCTCCACTTTACTCTCAATTATTACAAGATTATCTAGCTTACTTGCAGAGTTGAATACACCTCTGGCATTCCCCTCCCTGAATAACTCCTCATGTCTGAATTTCAATTCAAAATATTCATTTAGTTTGTCAGCTACTGAGCAGGATCATCAATAGTTGAACCATTGATATCAAGTGGACCAATGTGATTCATCCTCTTCCTTCTAGAGCTTACACAAGTAAAGAACTCTTTGCTGTTTTCTTTGCATCCTTTGACAAATATTTCTCATAATCTGCGTTCGCCTGCCTTACCTCCTTTGTAACTTGGTTACAGACCAGTTCATATCTATCATAGGCTTCTGTGTCACGTGTTAATTTATGTATCCCAATCATTTTTCTTCTCTGTCACGTCTAATTAGTTCATCTGACATCCATTTAGGCCTAAATTTTGAACAATATTTCTTTGTTGGCATGAAAAGCTTCCAAGATTAATTCTTTGAATTCTTCCACTTCCCATTTTGAATTTGCTGTTGGTAACATCATCAGTTGGTTCCACCATATAGAACTTAAATACTATCACCACCGTAGTCACCTTTACAAAAGCAAAAACCCTTCCCTTTACCCTTGATGGTAGTTACTTCTTTGGGTAAATCCCACTTCAGCACACTGTGATCACTGCCACCTAGTGGTTCCTTTATCTGCAGATCCTTGATGCATGAAGAATTATTACTGATAAGTAGATCAAGCGTATTACTTCCTCTAGTTGCCTCCCAAACATGCTGTTGTAGAAAACAATCATCCACAAAAGCCTTGCTAGTGTGTGAGTGATCAACCCACAAATTCCAGTCAATATGTGGGAAATTAAAACCCCCCATTTAAAACTAATTTACTGGCCCACTATTTTTCTGCACAATTGCTCATTATACTCATCAGCCCTATACCACACACCTACTCTCATCTTTGCTCTCCCAGTGCTTGTGCCACACCAAACAGACTCAACATTGCATTGTCCACCAACATCAATTGGATGCACTTCCTTAGATTTTGTGGGTTTCTTAAGTAACAGCATAACCCCTTCTCCCTTCCTGTCTATCCTTTTAATGTGTTTAAGCTTGCTTACTTGCTCGTTTAAACTTTTCATGAGAATATTATTTAAAAAGAAAGAAAAAACGTCTTTGTGGTATTCACAATGTGGTTAAAACTTCATTCTTCCTATACTATTGAAAAATATCGAGTAATTTGATCATACATGCAACACACTGGAACTCACTGCAAAAAAAAAAAAAAAACACCTCTACAATAATTGCTGTTTAGTCCAAGTAACACATGCTTATCTCTGCTGTTGGGATTCTTAATTAGAAAAAAACTTTTTTTTTTTAAATTGACTACTGGTATAGCCCTCCCAAGAGGTGTTAGCACTTCAGTGGCAACAAATTCGAGACCTATTTTCATTATTACGTGTCCACTGTTTGGCAAGGCTTTTAGAAAGAGTACAGATACAGCAAAAGTGATCATCCCTAGCACATGCCTATTCTCATACTGTGGTCTTCTCCCAATTCCCTTGGATATTAAAAAAAATATTCTCTTTAATTGATGCACAGCTGTTGCTTTGAGTACTTAATTTCTGATATTTGTTATTTCAGTCTTAATTTTAATAGCCTTCCTAAGAGTAATAGTAGCTTCCACTTCAGTCTTCACTTCTTTTGAAGAACTGACAAAAACCACTATGGAATGACTAATACTCAGTAAATGTCACCCCACCCACCCAATAGAGGGTGACTGAAGGCTTAAGACAGAAAAAAAAAAATAATAATAATAACCTCCCGTTTTCGCCAAAATCTATATTCTCCATTTAATTCCATCCTAAGTGCTCACAATTTTATTTTTTCTGAACACAACATTATATTCCAAGTAAAGAATGACCAGAGTCAATTTTTCTTGATTTTAGTATAATAAGAATGGTTTTTAAAGACAGTGAAATGGAAACATCAATCACAATCAAAAATAAAATGGCAGTTTGGTAGTGATGAAGCCATGTATCATCCATAGTCACATATCTGACCACAAAAGTCTTGGCATCAGCTTGATAGAAAGCAAAAGGCTGCTTTTTGAGGTTTTGAATCAAATACACCCAAATCAAAGTTCTGAGCTTTGTTGACGTTTTCTGGAGTGGTTAGTTATTGTGCTATTCATCTTCAGCGCCGGTTCTGCCATGTTTAAATTCAGCCACCCAGTTTCTTGACAGTTGCACATGACAGGGCAGACCAACTCCTAACACCATGTCTCAATGTTCACCCCCCCACCACCACCACATTTATACAGACTTGAACTGGGCTGACCTAAAAAAAGTGGTAGTTATGAACTTTAATTTTGCATGCAGCCTGATAATGGTTGTGGTTGCTTTCATATAAAGGTTAAAATTATGGGGGGGGGGGGAGCACCAAATTATATTTTTGTATGGCAGATTAGAAACATATCAAACAAACCCATAATTTAAAATCACTTCTGTTTGTAGGTCAGAGTCCAAATCGTCAGGGGAAGTGGGACGTTAGTAAACAAACATCTAATAAGAACCAGTGCAATTTACTTGTGCTAGTTTTCAGGCAACAGTATAGAAATTTATGTTTGGTAATTTCAGAATTAAAAAAGAACTCTAGTGACAGTTCTTACCCATGTATTTTTAACTGAAACCAAGGTTGAAGCAGATTTGCAATTAAGCAGACAACCCAAAAAATAGCAATCTGAAATCACATGCTATGACAAACTGGATGCAGCAGCTAGATTTTTTTAGAAAGCCAATAAAGTAGATTCAGTTTCGTTATGATATTCCCTTGTTCAAAAGACTGAAAGCTTACGGGTACATAAAGTGGTCCAACAGCTTGCAAGTCTGACCTCTTTAGGCTGCATTTTTACAAAATTAAATCAAAGTGACAGGTATCTTTTTTTTTAATTAAAACCAAGTTTTGTGGATTTTTTTAAACAGTTTTTGTGTTTAACAACCAATCATTCAATCTCTTTGCATCAGTTTTTGTCTGGCCATCTTTTTCTTAGAAAGCTTCTTCTTGGGAGCCTCCTCTTCAGGAGAGGGTTTTGGCACCACCTGTTCCTTTTCACTTAGTATTACTTCAATATGACAAGGGCTACTCATGTAAGCTGAAAATAAATAAAAAAAAAAATAAATAAATAAATACCCAAATAAAACTTTATATATATATATGAAACACATTTGAATACATTGTACTATAACATTGATGTTAATTGTTATATTATTATGAGAAGCTCATATTAAATTTTTTAATTGACAGATGACTACTGGTATAGCTCTCCCAAGAGAAAACACTTAAGAGGTGATTAGCACTTTAGTGGCAACAAATGGTTTGTTAAATTCTGAATATGTTTATTTTCCAGGGTTCCCTCGAGCCTGCATGGCCACACACAAAGGTTTCATTTGCATATTCTATTACTGGAATACAAATTATGCTTTATTCTGTTAGGAACCATAAGTGCAGGAAAATTTACTTCCTAACCAGCATTGATAACAGATTGCGTTGTCTTATTTGACAGTAGAGGAGATATGAGAGTCAACGTAAGGATTATTTCTGAATGTTCACTCTGTAGTTTGTAAAATTCATTCAATCTAAGAGTTAATTATCCGTTATTTTTGTAAGATGACCAGCAAGGCAAGTGCACAAAGCACTAATTCTGTGTACTAAAAAAAATTATTCTTCATGTTTGCCCTAGCTTGACATTCTCTACTGTTTTTTTAAAATTTTATAATGTTTAGATGTATTATTCCAAAATGATTCAATTTTGTTAAGAGGCTAAGAAAAAAAAAAAGTAAAAAAAGTTAAATCTGAATGACACAGCTCTAGAGTGTGCTGTAGTAGATATAGGCATAAGTCTTAGAACAGTTCACCAAATAAAGTGAGAATCAGTGGCGGGCAAATCAATGCAATATTGTTTTAGACGATTGTGTGATCTGTAAACAAATACTTTCAAAGAGAATAATCCCCTCTGTATCAAAGCTGTTATCCAAAAGCAGGGGAGGAGGGGACTGCAGTAAAAAATGAGTCTATGATGGCATTCACTAGAAAGAGCGGCACAACAAATAGAAAGTGAGGGTAGAAATGCCCAATATAATAATGTACAGGTACCATTTTCCTATGCAATATGTATAATTTATATTGAGGAAAAACATGGGGGAAATGATATTAGCACTCATGTGAATGTAAAATGCAGTTAATCGTTTAGTAGCCACCTGTCGGTTCTTCTGGATTTGTTCTAAATGCATTATCAGTATGTATTCACCACTGATGATTATGATGGGCAAATGAACTATGAAAAGTTGGATCAGAGAAATCTGACAGTAATGCTTCCAACCATACCAAACTTCATGGTCCTGGATCATCAAAATATGCAACAAAAAGACAATGTTACCATGGTTTAAAAATAGAAACATTCTTTGCAGTGCTTACATGTGAAAGCAAAATGCATATGGAATGAATTTCTGAAATTGCACATAAGCGAATTCGGTTCGTGTTATATAAGATATCGTTCCCCTATTTATAAATCGTGTATGATCGAATTCGTGTAGTGTAAACACGTGTTATACGAGGACTGACTGTACAACAGAGTGGAAAGCTGGATACACTTATTTTCAATGGACAAAAAAAAAGTTCCCCCTAGCATTTCAAAAACTACACAGCAAATTTGTGAAAGAATGCTTTCTGGCCATTGCACAACTTGATGCCCAGAAAATGCAAAAGATTTTAAGGACACCAGCTTGTCGCACAGAACTATAATCAGACATGGAAGAAATTGCAGCTGATTTAGAGGATAGCTTAACAAAATCTTCAGAATTTCATTGCAATTTTTGCTGGCTATTGATGGTACCAATGTGTCAGAGTCAGCTCACTTGCAATTTTTATACGTAGAGTTGATAATGCTTTCAGTGTTACAGAAAATGGTGTCTTTCAACAATTAAAGGCAGCAATGAAAAAGTTTTAAGCTCATAAGTGTGACAACAACAGATGGGGCACCTGCAGTGGTTGAGCAGAAGGCCAATTAAGTTTCCAGAATAAAATCTGAATTAGCTTCTCAACTTAGCAAAGAATTTAGCATGTGCAAGGTCAGTTATATTTGCATGTTATGCATATAGTTGTTTAAAGCATAATTTTTATAAAATAATAAGCACTCAACCATTTCTTGATGAACTTGAGACTGAACATTGAAGTCTTCTATACATACTACTGTGAGGCTCATCGGGTGAGTAAAGAAAAAAATATGCTACAATCCTTTTATAGCCTTAGAAAAGAAATCTATATCTTTATGGAAAAGAAAGGCAGAATTGTCCCAGAACTTAGGTAGTGACTGGTCTCATGATAGTGTTTCTTAATTACATCCCAGTTAAATAATCTGAATTCGAAATTGCAGTGGGAAAAGCGGTAAATTCATGAACTATATGCTCACGTCAAAGCCTTCCAAAGTATAACTCAGATTTGGGAATGACAGTTGGTGACGCTAACCATTTCCCTTTAGCATATGACAAAGAATTTAGTCCGCAATTTAATTACTTCAGAATGAAGAAGATTCAAACACCCCACCCCCTCCAAATCCAGTTACACGCTGCACACATTGAGCTGGCAAAAAAGGAACTTCAGGTGGAATTAATCAAACTTCTCAAAAATTTCATTCTTTTTCTTTAATGCCATTTTACACAAATCTCCCAGAAGACTTTCCTAAGTATCCTTCGATGTTTGGGGGTACCTATAAATGTGAACGACTATTAAGCCAGAAATGAAATCAAGCCTGACAGCACACATCATGAAAATAATTTGCAAGTTGCAACATCTAAGCAACCCCAAAATTCTCACTAAATTTGGTCAGTACAAATATTTTTTTCTAAAATTTTTACATATAATTTTATTGCTTACATTGCAATCTTGCATACCAGAGGCCCTTTTTGACAGTCATAGGAAAATAATTTATTACACTATACAGGTCTACAATTTAATTATGCACAGATCTATTTGATGCTCAATTCCAGGATTTGGTAGAAAATTAGTTAGGTCAATGGGCCACACAGTCATGTCTTGAAAATCTTGCATGGCCCACAGGCAACAAAAAGTTGCCCATGCCTGGTGTAAAATTGAAACATCACTATCTTTTTGGAAAACATAGCAGTGACCTGGAAGACACTGAACTACTCTAAATATCAACAAAATAGTTATTCTTGTAAGCTGATATATAATTTTTGCTTATTTAACTGATTTCATTTTATAACCAGAAATAATGATACTGTGTCAAGCAAAAACCAGCTCAAAGAGGTTCTGGGAGAAGAAACCATGCTAACCTCGCCCAAGAAACTCAGTCATGTTGTGAAAAACACCCATAAAAATTCCTCCCGTCATCAATGGGATTCAAACTCTGGTCTTTTCCACCAGGTGTGGGGAGGAGGCCAATTCCACCAACTGTGCTACTCACGAGGACTTCAGTAGTCATGTCATCAAAATCTTCCCCTTCTATCAACGTAGCAAATTCTATTATCACAGTGATTCCGTTTTCTCCTACTTCGATCATATTTCCTTAATGAACTGATCCTGGCTATACATTTTTCCACACGCATTTAACGTTGACAGTTTTACTTGTTTGAGGGATAAAGCTATGATTCCGATAGAGTACACAATTGAGAAATGTTTCCATGCCTTCATCAATCAATTCGGAATAAAAAAAATTTTGAAAATCTATTTTAACGATTTTCTGATGTAATGAGTAGATATGATGCCTTAATTAAAGAAGTTGTATTGGGTGGTAAGAACATTACTTCAAAATTAGATTTTTCCACAAATTTAACAAGCACAAGTTCAATAGTACAGAAGCTAACACTGGGTTTTCCCAATATTTTTTTATTTTTTTCCGTAACAAAAGCAAGGATTCACAAAAAGAATGGAAATGTTTAAAAATTACATCCAACGTAACAGCAGAGTTTTTCCTGCACGAAAGCTTAAAAATACAGTGTTGTGAAGGATTGCTGCACTTTATCAATCGCATTAGAGTGAAACCATGTTATCGAAGTACCGTGTTAGGGGTTAGGTGCTGTACAGGGGTTGCTTGCACTTATTTTGGAACAATGTTTTGGCCTGAAGATCAATAATTAAGCTGCAAGCTGGGATTGGTGGGTTCTCAAACAAGATGTCTTTTTCATGGGTTCTTATATGAGCAAATCTACTTTCAGACTTGTCAAAAAGTAATTCGAATAACGAGAGGCAACGATTCTTTGGAAATCTGTACAACATTTAAAGTGAACTAAATTGTCTTGCTCAATTTGGGATTAAAATAACAACTTTCAACGAAATTCTGAAATGATTTGATGTCACCAAACAAATCAGAGACCAATTTTTCCTTTCCTTTGTTTTAAATTTAAGAGCATTTAAATGACTAAAAATGTCTGTATGAATTTCAAGATCAAGCAGCCACTCCATATTTCATAGTTTTATTGGTTTCCCTCTTTCTGTTATAAAAATACCAATTTCACGACGTAGTTTAAAGAACCGATGTAATACTATGGCACAATATAAAATTACATCTTTGTATTCAGCTTCAATTTCTGAAAGAAACTGTTGAAACATACGGTGATTAAGGCCATGTAATCTTATAAAATTTACAGTTGAAATCACATTCATAACATGTTGGAGGTTCAATACTTTCCCACAAAACTTCTTGATGCATAATGCAGTGAATTCCAATCGGAGTTTCAGCTCCGATTTCTATAATTTTCTTGGTTATTCTACCCATAAGCCCAATGTTTTTACCAACCATATTTTTTGTGCCACCAGTCGTGACTCCTACCAGGTTTTTAATGTTTAATCCTAACTTTTCAATAAATTGGCAAAAATTTCAAGACGACGTTTACCTGTAGTTGTTCCATGCATACTCTGTAGGTCAGCTAAACCTTCAGTTGGTACAAAATTATGATCAATTCCACATATGAAGATAGGAGTTCGGCTGTGTCATTTACATCAGTACTGTCATCCAGCGGCATGCTAAATATTTCATTTATTTTGTTTTCCAACATCTTCTACTCTTCACTTAATTGTTTGTCGAGACAAAGTAATGTCTTGTATCATTATTAATTTCTCCGGACAAATTTCCTCCACGACTTTTAACAAACACCGTTTAACAAAGTCACCATCACTGAACGGTTTACTTTCAAAAGTGATCAAATGTGCAACGTGATAACTGGCACTTGCAGCAGATAAATTTCTTGACTGATAAGTTTTCAGTGCGTTTTGTGACTCTGAACACTGTTGATCATAAAATTTATGATTGGAATCAGTGTCGTTTTAAAGTATATTCTTTGAAAACCCAGTCTCCTTATGTACCAAACACATTGTTTTTTCATGGTAATCACCGTCGGTCCACCTTTGATCAAAAACAACACTTCAAATCGATTTTTCTCTTTTTGGAACATTTTTAAGGATGATTTTTTAAATTCAATACAAATTAATAATAATTCAATAAAACGCACAAGTTATATCAAAACAGTAGAAATGAAAATATTGATACGTACATAACTGTATCTAGCGTACATATGACAGCACTGAACCACATGCACACATTTTATACAGTCAGGCTTTGACCAAACGAAAAACCAAACTATTAGTTTTAGGCCAACGAAATAATTAAATTCATCTGTTGTGCACTGTGTTCTTTGGTCGATTTGCCTGTTTTGCAAGATGAAAAACCCAAGTTACCAAGGGAAGAACCTTATTGACACTTGGTCACCCCACTGGCTGTATGCACAGTAGGGCGACTCTAAAACACTGTTTTAGTCCACTTTCCATGCTGGCCGTAGGTTGGACACCACTGCTCTTTTAGAACAATTTCTCAAGCTCTACCAAATTTCATTAAAGTCAGACAAATAGAAATCTGTCTATCATATATACTGTACACTCACTGATCTATGAACCTCGTCTGTAACGGACTAGGCTGCATATTTTGGAATTAAAGCAAGTTGAGGTATGCAACGTTCTTATATTGAACAGTCTTAGTACATATAATGGAATACCAAGGTTAAGATAAAGAACAAGATTTTAAGATAGCATGGAATAAAGGATTTCATCCCCACAAGTATAATTTCACTGACACGATCTGAGCAAACATTGACATCAGAAGATTTAAAAACAATAATCCAACCAAGGAAATTTGCAGCATAAAACACCTGTGGTCATATACGTCAAAGTGATAAAGTAGCAGTTATGGGACATAGTAAAGATATCAGTTTCAAGAGGGCATGATTGTATGAGCTCGTGCATCATGTACTTCTGTATCAGAAATGGTATGTCTTGTCGGTTGCTCACAGCCCATCATTGTTAAGGTGTACAAAGAATGGTGTTGAACTGATCAAACCATTCCTGCCAACAGAACTGTAAAAGATTATGCAAGGTGATTATAGCGAGCAAAGGGTGCAGCACGTTGTATGGGCTTAACAGGCAGGTCACTGTGCAACAGTTAACATTACAATATACAATATCTGGAATAAAAGAATGATAACGATATCCCAAATGATGGGCTCCACAGCAGATGAACCAAGAGATGTCCTCTCCTGACCAAATGATGTGGTGTCAACAAAACCCTCGGAGAAATGGAAATGGGTGTGCTGATTGGATGCGTCCAAACACCTGGCATAACATGCAGACAAGGCACCTTTATGTCACACAAGTAATGAGTCCACGGACACATCACACACGGTGCCCACTATAAAGGCAGGTGGCAGCAGTAGCTTAATGTTGGGCATGTTTTACTAGCAAGAATTAGGGCCCCTGGTGCATACAATGTGAAAAACTGTGGACAGCATGACTGCAGCTCCCTATGTACAGTGAAGCAAGTCTTCGGATATCTAGTGGAGTTAATGCCTAGGCAAAGTGTCTTTTATCCATGCGAATGGTGGCCATAATTCAGTGATCATCGAGTGGATATTGTAGCCGAAGCATTGGATATTATGTTTGTTGCCATGCCCTGCTGGAATGCAGTGGATGGGAAAAAATGAAACGCACACCTAGGATGCTTTAAGCAGGTGGGTTGCCAGTGACAGGTCTCCTCCCACTAACCTCAGTAAGCCTGGGCAACTTTATTAAGAACAGGAATTGATGTCTTACCTATACTGCTACATACAGAAATCGCACATCTTGTTTAATTTCTGGTGTTTTTCCTTATGAGTCATGGCCTATGTATGCCACTGGCTATAATTTCTTCTTCACTCAGGCAATGCACAACTGGAGTTTCCACATCCACCTCAATCCAAGCAGCCGGGTCATTTTCTCCAAGACCAAGGAAGTTACAAGCAGGTTTTTCTTCTTGTTCTGAAAATGCTGCTAATTCAAGGTAATTATCTGTGATCTTGTATTTTTCAATATATTTTTTCCAGCAGTTTTCGATTGCTGTTGAGCTTACTTTCTTCCAAACTAATCCAATATTGTATTCTCAAATAATGCCCTAACCCAGAGGTTGAATTAATGCAGTTGTGTTCCTTGGCAAAAACGGCAACTCTGATCTTACCACCTTTCAATTTCAGGACATCAGCCAAAGTATAAGCTGTAAACAGTAACAGCCTTTTCTTCAAGTTCTTGGAAAGTAAGTGGCATTTCTGATGGTACAAACCCACTTTCAAACCATGAAGCAAAAATATCACTTGTCATCCAAGTGTTGGAATTATTTTTATAAATCGAAAGCCACTCTTCAGAAGTTTTATAAATGTAATCTTCTCCCCCAAGTAGCTATGAAATTTAAGTGCCTGTACTCTCAAAATTACCCCATTTATTTGTGCTCCTTCACAATTCTACAGAAACCACAGTGGCATGGACCACCACTGGTCCACATCACTGTTTTCATGAATATTAGTTTTCTTTCTTGGAGGCTAATGAATGCAATTTTTCTTCCTTCCCCCAACTGCAGATCATTCCTTCTGGAATTCCACAATCACAAAATATACTGCATTTTGATTTGCCACTCAATCTTTTCAACTATATAATTTTTTTCTTTTGATGGCCATTACACTTCAGTCCTACTGATTTAGCAATGTCTTTATATCTGATGCCCTAGAATTTACTGTTTGTTCTGAGTAAACTAAATCAAAACCACACTGTACTGCCAAAGCGAAGTCATGCAATTTCTCCAATAAACCACTTGTCAGTTCATGTATATGTCTAGTTTAGCCCTTAGCAGTTTTTGCTATGCTAAATGTAACACATTTGATGAACAGTAGCTGTATTTCCCTCGAGGGGTAGCTGTTTTTATTAGTTTTTAATATACTCTTTTATTGCATCTCCAGCTGAGGAGAGAAACAGTGTCTACAGCAATTAGTCTAGGACAAGGCCAACTGTTTACCAAAATTAAACTGCAACTGAATACACCAAAGCTAATTTTGCATCTCAGAAATAAAGTAGTAGGAAATACAGTATATATGGTATTAACTTCCAGTTTCCAATATGAAATTGTTAGTTCTTTGCGGAGCAATATGGCCTTAGTTGCTAATGCTCCTAAGAACCAAATAACAAACAAACAAGCTAGTTCTTTGAACACACTTTTTTCTTTTTTATTTGTCTTGGGGGCATGGTCACATATACTGTATAGAGAGGTGCATTATATTGAGGTTGCACTGTACCTAACAGTGGCAGACAAAAAAAAAAAAAAACTGCATCACCTTAAAAAAAAGTAACATTTAAAGAGAAACGTATAAGGTATTGGTCGATTAGAGTCATTCTGTTTGTCGCAAAGCAAAGGTATTGCATCAGATAATAACTGCAAGGTACGGCCACTCGTTTCTATAAATACAGCATTGTAAGGATATACACGCACATTAGTATCCTGTTTTGCAGAGGTTTAAGCTGAACATATGGCTCCATATGTTCAGTTGACACTAAAGAGAAAAAAAAAAAAAAAAAAAGTGTAGCTATTGCTCTGTCCCATAAAGGGCTTTCTATGCGTGCTATTGCTTATAAAATAGGACACCACCAGTATTCCGGGTGCTGAAATTAAAGCACGAAACTGGTGATGTGAAGAGAAGACCTGGATCAGGCCATAAGAGAGTGACTATACTTTCCCAAGATCGATATTTGAAACGGCTATGCCTTCGTAATCGCCATGCTAGTGCTCCTGATCTAAAATTGCACTTTGAGATGGCCTCTGGTGTTGGAACAAGTGCACCAACTATCCAAAGACAGCTTTCAGAATGTGGTCTGCATGCCTATAGGGCCGAGAAGAAGCCTTAATTGACCCAACAAATGAAGAAGCGACTTGCTTGGGCTAAAATGTATGTTTCATGGACAAAAGAGAAATGAGACACAGTCATCTTTTCTGACAAATCGAAATTAAACCCGCATGACTCTGATGAGAAGCGATAAGTCAGAAGACGAAAATCAGAGGCATACTATCCTGACTGCATAACACTGACTGTAAAGTTCGTGGCCAGTCAGATGGTCTGGGGATGCAGGATGAGGCAAATTAAGTTTTTAAATGCAGAAACCTACACTGCTATCTTGGAGGAGTGCCTGAAACCTGTTATTAGGGATCACCATACAGATGTCGAAAAACTGCATTTTTCAACAGGACTCCGCATCTTGCCACACACACACAGCAAAATTGCTAGGTTTTATGCTATTTAGATTTAATGATGAGTTTGTCTTGTCTCACAAACATACTTACCCCAATGTTTGCCCTCGTTTTTCGTGAAGCATACCTCAGAAATGCTGGCATTAGTCGAGATTTGAACCCTATTGAAAAGTGCTGGTATTAAAATTGCTCAGAAGAAGCAAACAAGTAAGATTCAGCTGCAGAAGAGCATTGTTAGGGTGTGGTACCACAAAATTGGGGGAAAACCGTATATCCAGAAGTTGATTAACTCTATGCCAGATAGTTGCAAGGCTGTAATTGAGGAGCAAAATATTGAGGGCTTATTTTGCTGATTTGCATTAACTTGTCATTTCAGTTTGTACATGTAAATGCAATAAAATGTATGTTTGGTTGTCATGATTGCCATTTGCATGATTTCTCATATTGCCATTAATTATACATTTTACCCTTTGGGAAGATATTTATGGCAATTAGGTATATCAGGTGTATATTAGGTATATACATAAAATACAGCAAACCCCCGCTATTCGCGGGGGTTACGTTCCTGAGAAATGCCGCCAATACTGAGTTATGGCTCCCATTCCAAAGTATGAAATATATAAGAAAAACTAGTCTAAAATTTTGTCTATGTATGTATTATATGTACCTTCATAATATGACTATGTAAATAGACAGTACATAGTGAAATGCAAGCATACGGCATCAAAATGAAAATAAGAAACAATTTAATATTAAATGTAATATTTATTAGAAATTTCAAACAAATCTTTCAAACCAGTGCCTTTGCTAGTTAAAAAAAAACTTATCCCACCAGTGCTATCACCAGTTTCGCTCAAGTGTTGATAAAGGAGTTTTGCCTTTTCACGAATGATGAGTGAACTTAACAGAATTTCATTTTGAGTTCGGTCTTCTATCCACAGATTTAAAGCCTTTTCCATTTTTTCTAATTTAACACCGAGTTACAGAGCAAATTTTTGAAGCAATTAGCGCGTTTTCACGGACACTACGGCAGATTTTTCTTCAGATTTCTTGATTGATCGTACCGTCGACTCATTGATTTTATAATGTTTTGCCACTGAGGAGACACTTTCACCATTAGAAATTTTATATAATAACTCAATTTTATTCACTAATATCACCACCTTCTTTGATCTTTTCACATTCCCCTTGTTATTCGTAGCCATATTTTTGTACGGGTTAGAAAGAACCTGTCCGCAATAAAGTCACTTTCTTCCATTAACACACTAGAAAAAGTCTGTTTTACACTGCAAAACGGTAGATTTATCACTTTTGTAAGCATATCAATTTATAAATTGATAAATTTATTCAATTTATAAGCATATAAATTAAAAGTAAACGACGAAACCTTCCATGAAAAGTGAATACTGAACAAGGATTAGCGAGAAACATCCACACTCGATTTTGTCACCCCCCACCCACCGAGTGCTGTTTTGATCAGGAAAGATAATTTTAGCCACGCCCATGTTTTTTTATGGAGGAAAATGTTCACAGCGCTTTAAAATTCACATTTTTTAGGTTTCATTTTATATTAAATCAGCGACCGCGAATAGCGGGGGTTTACTGTATTTTGCAAATAGTTATTAATATGGGTAACCTTCTTACTATTACTCACATTTAATCAGCACAATGCAGCCCCATAGCAAAAAATAAACTCAAAATATCTATTAAAATGTGGAAAAGTGGTTATTAATTTTAGTATCTTTCAACCTTACTTTAATCGGACAAATATGACCATAAAAAAAAAAAAAATTCTTTACTGCCAAGTTGCATTGATTTTCAAGACTTTTGGTGTTACTTTGTTTTTCTTACCTTGATATTCCTCTATAAGGTAGATGAGAATCTTTCCCTCAATAACTTGCTATTACAAATTATTTGTTGTTAATATCCACTAAAGAGAAACGTACGAACTGCGTGGTACTACACTTGGGGAAGTGGAAAGTGAAAAAGATCTGGGGATAATTGTGCTGTCAAATATGAAGTTTTCTGAGCAGTGCAGACGGGCTGCCAGGGCAGATCATGGAGTCTTGTCAACGATATATAGGAATTTTGCTAGCAGGAACAGGGAGGTAATTATCCCGTTGTACAAGGCGATGGTCAGGCTACACCTCAAGTACTGCGTACAGGTCTGGAGGCTTCATTTTAGGAAGGATGTAGAGTTGCTAGAACGAGTACAAAGGGCAACAAGATTGGTGGGGGAACAAAGGGGTGCTTTTACCAAGAAAGGCTTAAGTTCTGCAAACTGCAGCAGCACTTGGAGAGTAGGTACGTGCAAGGTTTTTTTTTTTTTTTTTTGGGTAGTTGTTGGCGCATCGGCTTCTGTGGCCATAATGCACCTCCCAAGGTTTTTGCAGTACTTTGATCCAAGCCCTAGGCGGGAATCGAGCCAGGCAGACACTTTACCCACCCGGCTACGTGCAAGGTGATCTGACTGAGGTGTATAAGGCCTTGAATGGGTTGAGCAAGCTAAATGCTGATGGGATTCTTCGTCTTGCTCAGATTAAGAACCTGAAGGGGCAGAGATTCAAATTGAGGAAAAACAGTCATAGAATAGATGTGCAGAAATTTTCCTTTAGCCAGAGGGTAGTTGATTGGTGGAACAGGCTTCCATCTTTTGTTGTGGAAGTTGATAGCCTAAATAAGCTGCACAGGCATTTGGAACAAACGGAGGGGTGAAATGGGAGTTTTCTTTTTTTTTTTTTTTGGTTGATGCTGTATAAGCTTGATCTTTTGCATCATATGCCTCTAATGCTATATTAAGTATAAAATTTAATTGCCCCACTTAAATTAGGATGAGATCAGAATAGGAAATACTTACGATTAATACGGCCATGAGCTCTGTAGGTTCTACGCCTCATCTTAGGAGCTCTATTAACTTGAATGTGCTCAATCACAAGTCTATCCACATCCAAACCTTTATAATCAGCATTACTTTCAGCATTTCGCAATAGCTGTAGTAAAAATTCTGCACTTTTTTTTGGCCACCTTCCCTGTGTACATTTCCACTGCTTAGCCTGTAAAAAATAAAAAAACTTTGCTAAAAAAGAATTTACAATAATAATAATAATAATTTTTAACTCTCAAAAAACTAACTTAACAATAGGGCAAAGCAGGGAGATTAACTGTAGTCTATTTAGTCACCATATATTTTTTTCATTAAATATGACAACTTAAATTATCCTGGGAGTTTCTTTTACTAGCATTTCTCTTTGAATAAATAAATACTAATAAAAATAGTTTAATGATAATTTTATCCATGTAATGTAAATATGGATATCAGTTTACTCCTTAGCACAAAACAAGATGAAGTTTATTGAAATTGGGAAAATATAAATTGGATGTGGCAGTCTTAACTGAAAGAAAGAAAGGGAGGTGAAGAATCTCAGAAGGTTTATAGAAAAATGGAGTTTTGTTGATGAACGAATCATTGACCCTTGAAGTTAAAATATATGGAAGAGAAATTACTATTATTGGGATATATCCTCCTAATAATGAGTCTCCTACAGATATTAAAGAAGATTATTGAGAAAACTTGAAAGAAGCACATTGCCATGGATGTGCCAAAAAAAGGAAGAAAAACTTTGAGAGGAGCAAACAACTTAATACCGAAAGATTCAATGTGGACTCGCTAAAAGATGAGAGCACTAGGAGCTTGTATCAATCAAGAATTAGATGAAACCTCAGGGAGAGCACAAAAGGTAATATGAATACCTAAAGGAAACAGTGAAGAAAATTACTGGAGAGGTAGTAGGAAAATCTCAAAAGATGAAGCAAAATGATTGGCTGAACACTGAAATTAAGGAATTAATAAAGAAGAAAAAGGAAGCATACCAAAGAAGGCTAAGCTCGAAAAGTGAAGTTCATAGAAAAATATAAAATGAAGCGAAAGTGGAAGTCATCAAGGCAAAGAACGAGTCCTGGGATAGAGTATGTGCCGAGGTGAACAGTAAACTAGGATGCACAAGATCTGCAGAAGTGTGGAGAGGAGTTTAAGGAAACTCTCATAAGCAAAAGGCTAGACTGGAAATGATAGATCAGGAGGAATGGGTCAATTATTAATGAACAGCAACTGAATGAAGGAAGAGAGGAATTTAGAGAAACTGAAACAGTTGTCATGGAAAAAGGATTGAACATCCAAATTAAAGAAGTGGAAATAAAAATGGTTTTCAAAAAAAAAAAAAAAAAAAGGAAAAGCACTAGGCCCTGGTGGAATTAACACAGAGCTGCTTAAATATGGAGGTCGAAAAGTTATAAATCGACTAACTCGATTTTTCAACAAATTATGCAATGGCGAAGAAATACTAAACGAGACGACAATTGGATACGTTATATCAATTTTCAAGAAAGGCGACAGAAGATGCTCAAACTATAGAGGAATCTGTGTTACGAGCTCTATTGCTAAACTATTTGGAAAAGTGATAAATCAAAACTAGAACGAGATTGATATTTTTGAAGAACTGTGGCATTCCGACTGGATTCTCATGTATAGACCATTTATTCACTGTTAAGCAAATTCTGGAAAAATGCCAGGCTACAAACCAAGATGTAGGTATGCTGTTCATAGACTTAGAGAAAGCGTATGATAATGTCCAAGAAATCTTCTGTGTGAGGCTAAAAAAAAAGTCAAATAAGCCAGCCATTAATTGAAATCATTAGAAGAATCTATAAGAACAATAAATTGGTTCAAAAATATCAAGAAAATTCAAGGATGCTGTTTGTCACCTGCTTTAAGCTGTACCTGGAAGTTGTTCTAAGACCATGGTCACAAAAGTGCAGTTCAATGGGTGTTCCCCTTGGTCAAAATAAGTACCTTTACAATCTACTGTTTGCAGACGACCAAGTTGTGGTAGCACAGGACGAAGATGATGTAAACTACATGGGCAGAAAGTTAATTTTAATAAGACAGAGTACATGAATCGAAGTGGGGAGATTCTGGATTTAGATGGAATACAGGTGAAAACTGTACAGTAATTTAAATACCTGTGTGAAGGTAGAGAGGTCATAGGAATGCTTAATTCTGTGCTATGGAGTAAAAATATTAACAAAACTAAACATCAAATATATAATGCAATATTACAAAGTGTTTTATTATTGGATGTGAGATTTGGACCTTAACTGAAAGACAAAACAAATAAATAAACTACTGGCTGTTGAGATGATTTTTGGCTTAGATTGGCAAGAAAGTCCAGAACTGAAAAGTTAGAAATGGCATGATAAGGAATATAACGAATGTCCAAAATACCATCATTAATAAAATAGAGGAGAAAATATTGGAGTGGTTTGGAGAATGGAGGCCAACAGATTGCCTAGAATCTGTGTCATTATACAAGAATCAAAATTCTTGTGTAATGCAAAACTGTATTAGACAGGACTAAGAACCAATACAAAAAGGGAGAGTTACGTTCCAAAAGTAACAAAAATATGCCTTTTTTTTTTGTACCTATCAGAAACTTAATTTTCATGTACAAAGTTTATTTTCACAGAATCAAACTTGAGCTATATACACGTACCGATGAAAGTAACTTATACAATATCTAATACTATCAAACACTAATTAGCACATGCTTCCAGGAACTCATGCAAAACAGTTAATTTACCAGTATATAAAAAGGGTAATACAGCCGAATACGGAAATTAGAGGAATCTATGCAAGAAGAAGAAAAAAAAAGTTAAATGTGTTTTCCCTTTCTGTGTTTTTATGTCATTATGGTAAAATATTTCCCCTTCACTCCTATAAAAAAAAACAAATAAATTTTCAGAATCTTGTCTTCATTCCTATTTTTAAAGCTTCGTAAACTTTGTTACTTGTTGCAATTTGTGCATGTCGAGTTCTTACGATTGCTTGTTTTTTACTGTTAAATTTTACAACCATAAAAAAAAAAAAGTCTGAGAACAGAAATTCAATTTGTATTATATATTACAGTAATAATTAAGCTATGCACAAGAGTGTAATTTTATTTTACTAGCATGTAGAAAAATATTCTTCATGTATCATTCAATTTTGTTAATATGTAAGGTAATAAAGTGTAAATTGGTGCTTTATATCTTTACTTTTATAGCCTGTGGATAACGTTCCTCCTATTTTCGCTTATAAGAATCGCCATCAGTAGAATTAAAATTCAATTCATAAACGTAATCACAATGACCGGCACTTACTATATATATTAATTGTACTGTATAGTGACCAGTATTTTAATAGGGAGAGTCCAACGTAAAGTGATCTGATTGTACAGTAAACCAATTGCAAAGCAGGTGTCCCCTGTATACAGGGTGATTCACTACCAGTGCGAGGAGGTGTAGGGGGCACAAAGACAAATCTGAATCACATAGCATTGCAGGGTCCGAAATGCCTTCGTCATGCAGTAGAGGACGTTGAACAGGAGGTCGCGTGAACAGCGATCCCGCTGCAAGTCAGCATTTGCCAACCGGTTCCAGAGGCAGTAGGATGGACGAGTATTCAAACGTTGAACTGGCCAACATGCACCTCGCGTATGGAGTTGCGGACTGTAACAGGCGCGTTCCTCATCATACGATTTTCGCACATGTGCACAGAAGGTTACGCGAGACTGGTTGTTTCACGAGAGGTACCATGAATCGAGACCGAACGACGAGGACACCAGACAATGAGGAACGTCCTATGTCTTGCAGGAGGCAATCCGAGTACGCGTACTCGAGCGATAGGCCAACAATTGGGTATTTCCCAATCCACTGTATGGAGGATACTGTCAACAAACCAAATGAGTTCATGCCATCTGTAACGCGTCCAATCATTGGAGCCTGCGGTTTACCCACTCCGGAGGACTTTTGCTACTTGGTTTCTTCAACAGAAACGGTTCGCAAATGATGACTTCCAGCGGGATCGCTGTTCATGCGACCTCCCGTTCAACGTCCTCTACCGCATGACGAAGGCATTTCGGACCCTGCAATGCTATGTGATTCCGATTCGTCTTTGTGTTCCCTACACCTCCTGCAAGTTTGTTGCACTGGCAGTGAATCATCCTGTATACATCTCTCTCTCTCTCTCTCTCTCTCTCTCTCTCTCTCTCTCTCTCTCTCTCTCTCTCTCTCTCTCTCTCTCTCTCTCTCTGTGTGTGTGTGTGTGTGTGTGTGTGTGTGTGTACGTACGCAGTTTTCTGAAAGAAAATTCAAAATCTTGTTAAAAACAACCCACTTTATTATTTTTACATAAATATATAATAATTTTATTTATCATCAATTTACTATCATAGCATGAATAATTCTACCAGTTCCAAAGGCCATTTTGAAGACCCCAGTTTGGGAAATGCTGTTCTAGGGGAAAGGTGAGGAGGAATGTATCCCCAATTCACAAAGTGGGCTCAAAGGGAGATAAGTCATTACAGATCTGTTAGTTAAACTTCTGTTCCAAGGAATCTAACAGTCACTGATTAAATAAGAAATGCAGGATCATCTAGACAAGGCTGGAATTATATTGAGACACAGCAGCATGAGGAAACATTGTGTGACAATTCGAGCAGATACTATGTGAATTGGATGCAAAAAATTATTCTGTTATACACTTGGATTTCAGGAAAGCTTTTGATAATGTTGCACATTAAACACTGCTGTACAAATTGGAGCAGTGTGGCTATGGATAAAGGGATGGCTGAGCGGGAGAAGAGTGGTAATTAATGGACACTGCTCTTTGTAAACTAATGTTTTCAGTGGAGTTTCCCAGATGTTGGGCCCATTGTTTTCGATATTTATCAATGATATTGATGAAGGCATATCAGGCTTAATTTTCAAGTTTGCAGATGATACAAAGGTTGGCAGGGCGATTAATGACAGTATGTTACTGCAACAAGATCTAGAAAATTTAGGCAAATGGGCTGAGAATTGCCAACTGAAGTTTAAAAAATCTGAAGTACTGCATATGGGTATGCAATAACCCCAGAGAAATGTACCAACTGTGTGGCAACTTAGTGTAGTTGGAAATGAAATATCTGGTGATGTGCAGTCAAACATGAAGCTCTTTGAGAAGTGCTGACATGCGGCAAGATCAGCTCAAGGGGTTTTGTCAACAATATAAAGGAAATTTCCTAGCATGGATGAGGTGATTATCCCACTGTATAAGACAATTGTCAGGCCACATCTTGAGTACTGCCTATAGATCTGGAGATCTCATTTTAGGATGTAGATAGAGCTGTGGAATGAGAACAGAGCAGAGCAGCAAGATTGGCAAGTGGAATAAATGAATGCTCCTATCAAGAAAGGCTTCAGTTATGCAAATAGCAGCACCCAGAGACTAACCACCTGCAAGGTGATCTGATCGAGGTTTTAAGGCTTTGAATAGTTTGAGCAAGATTGATACTGATGCAATTCTTCCTTTTCATCAGACTACACATAAGTGGGCATAAATTCAAATTGAGGAAGGGTAGTTGTAGAATAGATGTGCGGAAGTTTTGCTTTTTCTTTTTTTGGCTGATGATGTATAAGCTTGATTTCTTGTATTAATATTCCCAGCATATTAATGATATGCCATTATTAATACTAATGCTACAGTCTGACATCTAGGCATCTGAGAAGAAAGCAAAATTAGGGCAAAAATTTCACTGTTATGATTCCAGAATTATCCTTTTAGCCACCAAGTTGTTAATTACTGGAATAAGTTGCCCTCATGGATTAGCATTAGCACATAATGCAATCAACCACCCACTGGCTAAAGGCAAACTTCCACACATCTATCCTACAACTCTTTCCTCAATTTGAATTTATGACCTCTCAGGCAATTATTATGAGCAAGAGGAAGAGCATAGATCGGCATTGAGCATACTCAAACTATTCAAGGCTTTATACACCTCAATCAGATCATCCCACAGGTGCCTAGTCCCCAGACACTGTAATTTGCAAAACTTAAGCCTTTCTTTGTAAGAGCAACCCTTTGTTCCATTCACTAATCTTGTTACCCTTCTCTGTACTCATTCCAGCAGCTCTACATCCTTCTTGAAATGAGGCCTCCATACCTGTATACAGTGCTCAAGGTGTGGCCTGACCATCGCCTTATACAAGGGAATAATCACCTCCCTATCCATGATAGAAAAATTTCTGTATATCATTGAAAAGACACCATGAGCTACTCTTGCAGCCTGTCTACACTACTCAGAGAACTTCATATCTGCCTGCACAATTAACCCCAGGTCCTTTTCATTCTCTACCACTGTCAGTGTAGTACCACAGAATTGATACGTTGCTCTGGGATTGATGTTTCCCATATGTAGTACTTTACATTTGTCAATGTTAAACTTCATTTGCCTCCTCACAGCCCATCTGCTCAACGTTTCCAGATCCTGTTGCAGCAGCATAGCACCAGTAGTGTCCTTAGCAACCCTGCCAACCTTTGTGTCGTCTGCAAACTTGGCCATTAAGCTTGATATACCATCATCAATATCATTTATAAATACAGAAAACAACAATGGACCCAACACTGAGCCCTGAGGGACTCCACTAATAACATTAGTCCACGAGGAGCAGTGTCCATTGATTACTACTCTCTGTCTTCTCCCCCTCAACCACCCCTTTATCCATAGCAGCAATTTGCCTCCAATGCCACACTGCTCCAATTTGTGCAGTACTCTTCCATGTGCAACAGTATCAAAAGCCTTTCTAAGATCCAAGTATATAATATGCTTGTATACCAGTGCCTCCATTAATTTTCCTGGAACAGAAGTTAAACTCACAGGTCTATAATTACTTATGTCAGCCTTTGATCCTCCTTTGTCAATTGGGGTCACACTTGCACATCTCCAGTCTATAGGTACCTCCCCTGAGTCCAAGTAAGCTCTCATAATTATGGCTAAGGGTGTGCTTACTTCCTTTGCTGCCTCCTTTAATATAACTGGATAGATACCATCCACCCCCAGGTGCCTTTCTTGTGTTTATCTTCAAAAATTTCTCCTCCACTTTACTCTCAGTTATTACAAGATTATCTAGCTTACTGCCAGAGTTGAATTCACCTCTGGCATTCCCCTTGCTGAATAACTTCTCATGTCTGAATGTCAATGCAAAATATTCATTTAGTTTGCTAGCTACCTGAGCAGGATCATCAATAGTTGAATAATCAATATCAAGTGGACCAATCTGATTCATCCCCTTCCTTTTTGGAGTTTACATAAGTAAAGAACTCTTTGCATCCCTTGCCAAAGATTTCTCATAATCTGCCTTCGCCTGCCTAACCTCCTTTGTAACTTGGTTGCAGATCAACTTATATCTATCATAGGCTTCTGTGTTACGTGTTAATTTATATATATGCCATGCAATTTTCTTCTCTGCCATACGTCTCATTAGTTCATCTGACATCCATTTAGGCCTAAACCTTGAACAATATTTCTTAGTTGGTATGTAAAGCCTAGTAGCTTTCAAGATAAGTTCTTTGAATGCTTTCCATTTTGAATTTTCTGTTGGTAACATCATCAGTTGGTCCCACTGTATAGAATTTAAATATTGTCTCAGACCATCGTAGTCGTCTTTACGAAAGCAATAACCCTTCCCTTTACCCCTGATGGTAGTTCCCTCTTTGAGTAAATCCCACTTCAGCACACTGTGATCACTGCCACCTAGTCGTTCCTTTATCTGCAGATTCTTAATGCATGGAAGAATCACTACTGATAATCAAATCAAGAGTATTACTTCCTTTAGTTGCCTCCCGAACATGCTGATGTAGAAAACAATCATCCAATAAATCCACAAAAGCCTTGCTAGTGTGTGAGTGACCAACCCCCAAATTCAGAGTCAATATCTGGGAAATTAAAATTCCCCATTATAAGACTCTGATTTACTGGCCCACTATTTCCCTGTACAGTTTCTTATTATACTCAGAGTCATTAGGCCTATAGCACACTCCTACTCTCAATTTTGATCTCCCAATGCTAATGTCACACCAAACTGACTCGACATTGCACTGTCCAGCGATGTCGACTGGCTTCACTTCCTTAGATTTTGTGTGTTTCTTAACTAATAGAATAACCCCTCCTCCCTTCCTATCCTTTCTGCAGATGTTATACTCCCCAATTTCCAGTTATGCATTCCTTTTATCTGTGTGGCACACGTCTCTGATATCCCAACAATATCTGCCTTTGATGTTGTGAGCAATACCTCAAATTCAACAAATTTATTTACCAAACTCCTAGCATTGGTGTACACGCAAGTGTACATGCACCTGTTCCTATTCTTAGCTACCCTAACACAACCCATGTGTTTGCTTGTACCGCAATGACTCCCAGCAGTCTCTGAAATATCCTGCATCTTGTTTTCCAGGCTTCTGCTCATTCCAATAGAAGCAGTGCAGGAATCACTTTCACCTCTACCCGTGGCTACTGTTAATCTATTAGTCCTTGTATCCCCCCCAGGCTAGCAGTTTTCCGACCCACCTAACACTGCCTCGATAGCATCAGCAAATATTCTTGCACCTTTTCTATTTAAGTGTATCCCATCCCTGTAGAAGCAGTCTCTCCTGTTAGCAAGTACAGACCACAGACCAGGCTGAAAAATATTTTACCCCTTGAGCCTTGCACAATCTTTCCAGGGCCGAATTGATCAAGAAAGCTCTCATCACATACTCCCCCTCCTATCGTGTCTGGGCAGAATTGCAGACACCATCAAATTCAACCCTAATTCGTGTCTTTTTTTCAACAGTGACCTGTACTTAAGTAATTCTGCCGGTCTCGTACTCTTAATATCATTAGTGCCAACATGTACTACTATATCACCTTTTGTGCCCTTAAAAAATGATATCCACTCTACAACGTCATCAACCTTTGCCCCTGGCAGACATACCCTGGTCCTGTTCCACCTATCCTTTTTATAAAGCATGTTCCCCGTTTCCCTGACAATAGTCACCAACAACTACTAGTTGCTGTGGGACGAGCGCATTCTGCCTTGGGGGCTGCCGCTGTATTGCATGATGACCAAGTGCAAGCTCTGGCATTGATGTGGGCAGCTGAGAGCCTGATAGGCTCCTCAATTTAGATTCTTCGAGGGCATCCACCCTGTCCTTCAAACTCTCATATAGGCCCTGAGTTGTCGCCTGATTTCGTTACACTCCTTGAATCGTGCACACACAAAGACATCCCCCAGGGCAATATCATGTCCCATACCTGATTGCTCCACAAACATCATGCAAGCAGTGCATTTTAAAAGGCTGTGATTCAGAGGGCAACTTCCCCCTCAGTTCTCCTCTGAGCCACAGCACTCCCATTAGCTTGAGCTTTTTGCTTTGCTGCTCTTGTCCGAGTCGTGATTTCAATTTAATTTTAATAAAATTTCAATTTAATTTTAATAAAATTTCAATTTCAGTATAAAATTATAACCCTAACTCGTATCCCAATACAGTTATAACGCTATATATATTTTTCAGTATCGAGTATTATCTACAAGTTCATTTATATAACTTCTGTATCAAGTTATGTATTAATTCATTATGTTACGTTTGTAATCTAAGTCATTATATGTATTTAGTTAAAAGTACAATTTAATTGAAATTGAAGTTTAACAAAATTAATAGATTTTACTGATTAACTGACAATATTATATTATAAATTATTTTATACTAACGCTATCTAGTTCGGGATATAACAATGGTGGTAAGTTACGAACGGTAAATCTACGGACACTTAAGTATTAATTACCTTCCACATCTCGCTGTCTCAATTCAGAATAAACTAACGATCCTGACTAGGTCTATAAGCTACTTATAGAAAATAATTTGATGTAACCATTGGTCAATAAAGCGGCTAAATAACGCTCAGCGGAGCTGCAACTTGTAACACATGGATTTGATACCTTTACCGATACTTTTATGTAATTACCAGGCCGAATAAAGAATAAATACACCAGATTAATCAGAAAATCACAAAATAATGCTATACTACAAAATTTAAATCAAAAGTATATAAAAACAATAAATAAGAAAATCCACTTAGCGGCTTTGAACACGTCTAGCTCCCACTAGCCTTGTCAGAAAACTCGATATAATAATAAATATTTGACCATTACATAAATATGCCCCCCCCCATATCTGATGAAAGCTTGGAGGTGTCATGCTGTTAATTAAGAAAAACAAAATCAAACGAAGTGCATTCAGTTCATATAGATGAACAGTGCACTGTTGAGTCAGTTTGGTGTGACATAAGCACTGCGAAAGCAAAAATAAGAGTAGGAGTGTGTTATAGGCCTAATGACTTGAATGAGTACAATGAACAATTGTACAGAGAAATAGAGTGGGCTAGTAAATCAGAATGTCTTATAATGGGAGGGATTTTAACTTCCCAGATATTGACTGGAACTTGTGGGTTGGTCACTCACACACTAGTAAGACTTTTGTGGATTTATTGGATGATTGTTTTCTGCGGCAGCATGTTCGAGAGGCAACCAGAGAGGGTAATACTCTATCTGGTTACCAGCAGTAATCATTCGTGTATTAAGAATTTGCAGATAAAGGAATCACTAGGTGACAGTGATCAGTGTACTGATGTGGGATTTACTTAAAGTTATATAATTACCATCAGGGGTAAAGGAAAGGGTTTTTGCTTCCGTAAAGGCAAGTACAGTGGTCTCAGACAGTTTTTAAATTTTGTACAGTGGGATCAACTGATGATGTTACCAACAGCAAATTCTAAGTGAGAAGCATTCAAGAAATTAATCATGGAAGCTACTAAAAGTTTCATACCTATTAAGAAATATTGTTTAAGGTTTTGGCCTAAGTGGTTATCAAATGAACTAATGAGACTCGTGACAGAGAAGAAAAATGCATGGGATGCATATAAATTATCAAGCGACTCAGAAGCCTATGGCAGATATAAGCTAGTCTGTAATCAGGTCACCTTTGTGACCTGATTACAGACTAGCTTATATCTGCCATAGGCTTCTGATTAGGCAGGCAAAGGCAGATTACGAGAAATCCTTGACAAAGGATGCTAAGAAAAACAGCAAGGATTTCTTTACTTATATAAACTCTAAAAGGAAGGAGGGTGAATCTGATTGGTCCACTTGATATCAATGGTTTGACTGTTGATGATCCTGCTCAGATAGCAAACAAACTGAATGAGTTTGTTTGCTATTCGCACATGAGCTATTAAGGTTTGAAAATGCCAGAAAGTTATCAAATTGTAGCAGGGTGCTTAATGATTTTGTAATAACCGAGAGCAAAGTGAAGGAGAAATTGTTGAAGTTAAACATAAGAAAGGCACCTGTGGTGGATGGGATTTATCCAGTTATGTTAAAGGAGGCTGCAAAGCAATTAAGCAAACCCTTAGCCATAATTCTGAGAGCATCCTTGGACTCAGGGGAGGTTCCCACGGACTGGAGATGTGCAAATGTATCACCAATTCACAAAGGGGGGTCGAAGGGTGACGAGTAATTGTAATTATAGACCAGTTAGTTTAACTTCTGTTCTGGGTAAAATAATGGAGTCACTGGTTAAAGATGCATTGCAGGATCATCTAGACAAGACTGCGGCAATAATTAAGACACAGCATGGGTTTGTTAAAGAAAAGTCTTGTCTGACAAATTTGATAGGATATTATGATGTGGTTACAAGGGAACTGCATGCAAAAAATAATTTTGATATATTTGGATTTCAGGAAAGCTTTTGACACTGTTGCGCATGGAAGACTGTTGTACAAATTGGAGCAGAATGGTATTAAGGGTAAGATGCTACAATGGATAAAAGGATGGTTGAGTGGGAGAAGACAGAGGGTGGTAATCAATGGGTGCTGCTCTTCGTGGACTAATGTTATTAGTGGAGTCCCACAGGTTTCGCCGTTGGGTCCACTGTTGTTTTGTATATTTATCAATGAAATTGATGAAGGTATATATATCAGGTTTAGTGTCGAAGTTTGCAGATGATACAAAGGTTGGTAGCGTTATTAATGGCAGTTTGATACTGCAACAGGATCTAGAAAATTTGGGAAGATGGGCTAAGAAGTGGCAACTGATGTTTAACCTTGACAAATGCAAAGTACTGCATATGGGTAGAAGTAACTCCAGAGAAATGTACCAACTGTGTGGTACTACACTTAAGGTGGTAGAAAATGAAAAAGACCTGGGAGTAATTGTGCAGTCAGATATGAAGTTTTCTGAGCAATGCAGACAGGCTGCTAGGGCAGGTCATGGGGTTTTGTCAATGATATATAGGAATTTTGCTAGCAGGGAAAAGTAGGTGATTGTCCCTCTATATAAGGCAATGGTCAGGCCACACCTTAAGTACTGCATACAGGGCTGGAGGCCTCATTTTAGGAAGGATGTAGATTTGCTTGAGTGTGTACAGAGAAGGGCAACAAGATTGGTGAGGGGATGAAGGGATCCTCTTACCAAGAGAGGCTTAAGTTCTGCAAATTGCAGTGGCTGGAGACTAGGCACCTGCATGGTGATCTGACCTGATGGGATCCTTCCACTTGTTCAGATTACAAACCTAAGGGGGGCATAAATTCAAATTAAGAAAAGACAGATGTAGAATAGATGTGCGGAAATTTGCCTTTAGCCAGCGGATGGTTAATTGCTGGAACAAACTTCCATCTGTCGTGGAAGTTGATAGGTTAAATAAATTTAAGGAGGAACTAGACAGGCATTTGGAGGGAATGGTGTGATATTTTTTTTTTTTTTTTTTTTGGCTGATGCTGCATATGCTCATACACTTGCTTTCTTGCATCACATGCCACTACTACTACTATTTTCTATTTTATTATTGATATTTTGCTGTACTAATTTTTCTTTACAGTTCTCCAACCTTCTATTGGCTAAGTAATTTAGCCCATAGTTTTCTTAATTCATCATAACTTTTAGGATATTAACATTCTTTCACCTTTCATATATACTTCTGTTTTTCAACTATCCTCACCTTTCTAGTTACTGGCATTTTGGGTAACTTTCGCATCATTTATGCACACTCCATTCAACATATTAATACAAACTTATATATATAGGTTCTGACTTTACGAGTTAATTTGTTCCTCGTGTGTGCTCGTAAAGCACGAATTTTTTTCCTTAAATCAGGGTTTACGTTCTCAACAATGAAATTAGCTAATCAAGCAGATTATAATAATAAGGAAATTATTTCTGACTTAGAAATGTTAAAGATTGTTTATTCTTCATCATCATCGTCTAAATGTACACTTGTTGATCACTCATCGTTGGTCTGTTGTCTCGGCACAAGGAGTCATCTTCAGAAATGTGTCAAGCATCTGTTTCCAAGATAGTAGTCTTCTCTTTTCTTTATAAATTTCACGATAGCAGACATAAGCATTTTTTAAATCGGTAGGAACTTTCCTATTATGCTCCAAATTTGAATCTTGTGAATCAAAATCTCAACTGCTTTTTCTATGTGTTGAAAATCTTCGTCTACCTCAGCTTCTTCATATTTTGCTATCTCAAAGGTCGTCATTTGGCAGCTCTCCATTGTGTGCTCGAAACAGATCAGTGACATCAGTTGAAAAAACATCAAGCTGCAATTGGTTAGCAATCTGCTTCTGTTTCATTTTGTACGATCTTTGCTGGTTCTTAAAATCCATCAAACTTATCAATAAACTGAGGACAGTTTATTACAGGTTTGTTGTATTATATTAATTGCATCTAAAATATGGAATTTTTCCAAAATTCTTTAACAGTCGGACCTCCTTCCTCACCCGTTGCATTAATTGGCATGTCAAATGTCTTTTGAAGATAATGCGCTTGAAACGTTTAAATAACGCTCTGATCCATTAACTGCAAAAGTGGTGTGTGGCCAGGTGCATTATCTAAAATCAGAATCACCCGAAAAGGAATACTTTTATCTTCACAATATTGTTTTTACTTCAGGCACAAAGTGAGGCGAAACTCAAGTCTTGGAATGAAGAGAAAATTCTGAAATTTTATTTTTTTTTATATGAAGATTTCAGTGAAGGGGAAACACATTTCACCATATTAACGTAAAAACCCACACAATCCCAGCTATTGGAATTTTTGGAAGTGCAATACCACCAAGTTTACCACCCGTTTATAATTGATTGCACTAACAGAAAAGCTCAATAAACTGGAAAGTGCAAATTGGTTTATGGTAGTGACCTCCAGAAAAGTGCTTTAGAAAAAAATCATCACAAAGGTATTCAAAATTGATTCTTATACCGGAACATATGATAATGATGAAAGTGTAGTGCATTTTAATGATTTGAATTGGTAACTAATACAAATTTCTTTACAAAAATGACCTTTTAGAGAGATAAATAGCTTAGTAATACACCAAAAATTTCAACTTCGAAGGTGTTGAAAAAAAAAAAAAGAAAGTGTTCACATTGTGATATTTTCATGACACGATGGTGTCTCTGGAATGGATTAATATCACAAGGGAGGTACACACTGTATTGTATAGCTATGAGCGTGGTTTGAAATGCAGTATTTATGAATGTTTAACATTAATTTTTTGCAATTAATGTTCATATTTTTGAATTTGTTGATACTTGAGAAAAAAAAAAAAACAACTCTTAAACCCAGAAACTGTGTGTGTGTGTGTGTGTGTGTGCACGCTAGTTACAGTATTTACTGAACAGTATACCAAGAGAACCAAAAGGCCACATGAAATTTAATAAGAATATAGGTAATCAGAGTTAAAGTATGCCTATTGTGCCATAAGTAACCTTCAGTGTTATACCTTATAAACATATACAATAAAATAATATAATAATAAATGAAATACAATAAAGGTAAAAATAAAATGAAGAAGCAAATGACTGATAAAAGGATACATTAAAATGATACGTTGATGAGGCTAGCACCACTCAATACATCCTGTCAATAATTGGCTAGAACTATCCATTTCTGTTTCCCAAGGTCCAAATGCTCAAATTATAGCCACAATATATTAAATTTAGCAGCAATCTGGCAGAATAACTGCTAGCCCCACAGATAGCAGTGAATCAAAAATAAAGAAAGTGAGTGCTAATGATAAATTACATATGGCTATTTTTACTAGTGAAAAATAATTAGTTAAAAAGAAAGGCTGTTGCCAAATTAAGGCAAAAAGAAGAACAAGTAAGAATAGCAATAGCACCTCAATTTCCTTCGAATTACTCTAAAAAGATTTAAGTAGAAAATTTAGAGTTAGCAAGCAGAAAGCAAAAGGCATATTATAGAGGTACTCAAATTAACTGAAATAGTAGAATGAATATTTTTTTTTTTTTTTTATTTTTTTTTTGATTTGGTAGTTGTTGGCACATCGGCTTCTGTGGCCATATTGCACCTCCCAAGGTTTTTTGCAGTACTTTGATCCAAGCCCGAGGCGGGAATCGAACCCGCGACCTTTGGGTTGCCGGGCAGGTACTTTACCCACTCGGCTAGCCCGGTCAGCTAGAATGAATATAACCAATAGAACATGGAAATTACCTTCATTCTGTAAAAACATTGCTAAAAATTTTAGCATACATTATATATATATAATTTATTGTTTAACATTCAGGTCAGTGGTTACAATATTTTATTACTTACCGTATACATAACATGGTTGGCAAGATGACAGCTATTTTCATGACAATTTTTATTTTGCTCTCACGACACACAAAATAAAATTTTTTTTTTATTTGCAAGCATTTTCATTTGTTTTTAAAATGACTGAGTATGGTCAACATATGCAGATAATGAATACAACTCAAATGTATTACTGATGCTATGTTATCATTGCTTTTGTTTTTATCTGCACCAGCTTTGCTGGTACTGGTGAAAATATTTAGGCTATTTTAAATTCTTTTAATGGCAGGGTCTGCAGGCAAAAACCATAATTCAACAATACAAGTGTGCATTTTTTAATTAAGAATTCATAATTTCCAATATTTCTTTTCTTTCTGGCCCATGAACCTTAAAATTCTCAACAAGCTATGAGATACAAATATTACTAACAGAGAAATAATTCAGAAAACAGCTTAACATTCCTTTCTCATCTAAACGAATCAAGTGAGAAAGGAATGTTAAGTACATAAGCAACATTAAGCCATTAATACCTGTGCTTTTCTTCCTACTCCTCCATTGAATCTACGAAATGGAACAATTTCTTTTTTTGCAATGACATTCTTTAGATATCGCTGAGCTCTACGAAGTGGCATCCTCTTTATAGCCTGGGCTGTCTCCCTTGTGTTCTATATGTGCATAATATATATATTAAAAAATTCTACTTACACTTATATTTAAAATATTTTAAGCATTTATTTAAATAAGTAAATATATAAAAGACTATTCCTAACAATACCTTTTTTCATGAAGTAGTACAATATATATATTTGTGAGTTCAGCAACTGTTCTCTTTCAGACAGTTAAATCACCCTTCAGTCCGTTACCTAGTTTTCAAAAAGAAGTATGTTTATAAAAGAAAGCAATATTTACTATTTGCTGGATATATTTACGTAACATCAAGTATGCATTTTTTAAAATGCCTCTTCAGTTATTTTTTTCACCCATGCCCTAACTAGCCTAGCACTGATGAAACACGATACTCCATTCATTTGTTATTTTAAGTAGTTATGTTTACGATGGACTGTGAACGCTTCGGCATTGCGTCACAGTTCGCTGTACAGCTTTATCGAGGATGGCAAAAATGCACGCTACTGTTCCAGCTCAACATTCCTTTCTCATCTAAATGAATCAAGTGAGAAAGGAATGTTAAGAACATAAGTAACATTAAGCCATTAATACCTGTGCTTTTCTTTCCACTCCTCCATTGAATCTACAAAATGGAACAATTTCTTTTTTTGCAATGACATTCTTCCGATATTGCTGAGCTCTATGAAGTGGCATCCTCTTTATAGCCTGTGCTGTCTCCCTTGTGTACATATATAATGTATCTGTTATATTTCTCTGGTTTCAGCATCACTTAAGAAAGTGGAATGACAAACTTTAGACACGTGTTCTGTTGGCTCTTAATTCTGATGTCATTTAATTCCAACCATATACAGTGGACCCCCCCCCTTTACAATTGGTTCATTGTACAATCAAATCACTTTACGATGGGCTCTCCATAATAATTTCACTATACAATATGTAGCAAGCGTCTGTTGATGTGATCATGTTTGTGAATTGAATTTTAATTCTATTAAATGGCAATTCTAATAAGCAAAAATAGGAGGAATATTATCCACAGGCTATAAAAGTAAAGATATAAAGCACAAATTTACACCTCATTACTTTACCAATTTAAAAAAAAAATGATACGTGAAAATCGGAAGAATATTTTCCACAGGTTAGCAAAATAAAAATAAATAAGTTTGCGTAAATGGAATAATATGTAAATACTAAGCGTTATTTCAGTTGACTTTTTGAAGGGGCAGGGGTTGTAAAAATTTAAAATAGTAAAAAAGATAAGCAATCAAATAACAAAGGACACCACATGCACAAATTGCAAGACACACACACACACACACAGAAGAGAGTTTATGAAGCTTGAAAAATAGGAATGAAGAGAAGATTCTGAAAATGTTTTTATATGATTGAAGATTCCAGTGAAGGAGGAAACACATTTCACCATAACATAAAAACCCACTGAATTGGAAACACATTTCTCCATAACATAAAAACCCAGGGAATTCCAGCTATTGGTATTATCACAAATGCAATGAGATTAACTTTATTACCCTTTTATAATAGATTGCACTAACAGAAAAGCCCAATAAACCAGAAACTGCAAATTCTATTTATCTTTTTATGGTAGTCCAGAAATGTGCTTTAGAAAAATATCGCAAAGGCATTCAAAACCAAGTCTTATAACCAAACATATGATGAAAGTGCAGTGCATTGTGGAGTGCTGTGGCTCAGAGGAGAACTGAGGGGGGAAGTTGCCCTCTGAATCACAGCCTTTTAAAATGCACTGCTTGCATGATGTTTGTAGAGCAATCGGGTATGGGACATGATATTGCCATGGGGGATGTCTTTGTGTGTGCGGGATGCAAAGAGTGTAACGAAATCAGGCGACAACTCAGCGTTGTTATGGGCCTATATAAGAGCTTGAAGGACAGGGTGGATGCCCTCAAAGGATCTAAATTGAGGGGCCCATCAAGCTCTCAGCTGCCTACATCAATGCCAGAGCTCGCACTTGGTCATCACACAACATAGCGGCAGCCCCCAAGGCAGAATGCGCTCGTCCCACAGGAACTAATAGTTGTTGGCGACTATTGTTAGGGAAACAGGGAACATGCTTTGTAAAAAGGATAGGTGGAACAGGACCAGGGTATGTCTGCCATGGGGCAAAGGTTGATGATGCTGTAGAGTGGATATCATCTTTTAAGGGCACAAAAGGTGATATAGTTGTACATGTTGGCACTAATGATATTAAGAGTAGGAGACCGGCGGAATTACTTAACAAGTACAGGTCACTGTTGAAAAAAAAGCCGTGAATTAGGGTTGAATTTGAAAGTGTCTGCAATTCTGCCCAGACACGATAGGAGGGAGTATATGATGAAATCCCTGTTGATCAATTCAGCCCTGGAAAGATTGTGCAGAGCTCAAGGGGTAGAATTTTTTTCCACCTGGTCTGTACTTGTTAACAGGAGAGAGTGCTTCTACAGGGATGGGATATACTTAGATAGAAAGGGTGCAAGAGTGTTTGCTGATGCTATCGAGGCAGTGTTAGATGGATCAGAAAAATGCTAGCTTGGGGGTGATAGATTCTTGCACTGCTTCTATTAGAATGAGCAGTGGCCTGGAGGGTGGGGTGCTGGGATTTCAGAGATTGGAGGGTGTCATCATGGAACAAATAAATACATGGGCTGTGTTAGGATTTTTTTTTTTTTTTTTTGATTTGGTAGTTGTTGGCGCATCGGCTTCTGTGGCCATATTGCACCTTCCAAGGTTTTTGCAGTACTTTGATCCAAGCCCGAGGCGGGAATCGAACCCGCGACCTTTGGGTTGCCGGGCAGGTACTTTACCCACTCGGCTGTGTTAGGATGAGTAAGAACAAGTGCATATATACTTGCATGTACCCCAATGTTAGGAGTATAGTAAACAAATTTGATGAATTTAGAGTACTGGTCAAGACATCAAAGGCAGAAATTCTTGGGATATCAGGGACGTAGTGTCACACAGATATAAGCAGTGCAGAATTGGAATTTGGAGAATACAATGTGTACAGAAAGGATAGGAAGGGAGGAGGAGTTATGTTGTTAGTTAAGGAAAAAAAAAAAATCTATGGAAGTGCACCCAGTTAACATTAATGGACAGTACAATGTGACAGTTTGGTGTGACATAAGCACTGGAAAAGAAAAGTTGTGAGTAGGAGTGTGTTATAGGCCTAACAACTGTAATGTGTACAATGAACAATTGTACAGAGAAATAGAGAGCCAGTAAATCAGAATGTCGTATAATAGGGAGAATCTTAACTTCCAGATACTGACTGGAACTTATAGATTGGTGACTTGCACATTACCAAAACTTTTGTGGATTTATCGGGCGATGGTTTTCTGCAGCAGCATGTTCGAGAGAGTAATACTCTTGGTCTAGTTATCAGCAGTGATTATTCTTGCATTAAGAATTTGCAGAGAAAGGTACCACTAGGTGGCAGTCATCATAGTGTACTAGGATTTACTTAAAAAAAAACCTAAGTACCATCAGGGGTAAAGGGAAGGGTTTTTACTTTTGTAAAGCTGATTGCAATGTTCTCAGACAGTTTTTAAATTCTATACAGTGGGACCAATTTTCATACCAATTAAGAAATACTGTTCATGGTTTAGGCCTGAATGGATGTCAGATATAAGCTAGTCTTTAATCAAGTCACAAAGGAAGTTAGGCAAGAGAAGGCAGAAGAGAAATATTTGGCAAAGGATGCTAAGAAAAACAGCAAGTACTTCTTTACTTATATAAACTCTAGAAGGAAGGGTATGAATCAGTTTAGGCCACATGATATCAATGGTTTGACTGTTGATGATTTTACTCAGATAGCTGACAAACTAAATGAGTATTTTGCATCTATATTCACACACAATTTCTGTAGGAATGTGGAGGACAGAAGCTTATTAAACTCTAACAGGGAGCTTAATAATTTTGTAATAATTGAGAGCAAAGTGAATGAGAAATCACAAAGGGTGACAAGTAATTACAGACCTGTTAGTTACACGTCTGTTCCGGGAAAAATAATAGTCACTGGTTAAAGAAGCATTGCAAGATCATCTAGACTAGCCTGCAACAATAATTCAGATGCAGCATGGGTTTGTTAAGGAAAAATCTTGTCTGACAAATTTGATCGGACTATGATGTGGTAATAAAGGAACTGGATGCAAAAAATAATTTTGGTATCATATACTTGGATTTCAGGAAAGCTTTTGATACTGTTGCACATGGAAAAACTACTGTACAAATTGGTGCAGTATGATATTAAGGACAAGATGACACAATGGATAAAGTGTGGTTGAGTGGGAGAAGACAGGGTGGTAATCAATGGACGCTGCTCTCAGTGGATTAATGTTATTAGTGGAGTCCCCCAGGGTTCTGTGTTGGGCCCATTGTTGTTTTGTATATTTATCAATGATATTGATGAAGGTATATATCAGGCTTGATGTCCAAGTTTGCAGAGGATACAAAGGTTGGCAGGATTGTTAATGATAGTGTGCTACTGCAACAGGATCTAAAAAAGTTGGGCAGATGGGCTGAGAAGTGGCAACTGAAGTTTAACATCGCAAAGCACTGCTTATAGGTAAAAGTAACCCCAGAGAAAAGTACAAATTGTGTGGTACTACACTTAGGGTGGTAGAAAATGAAAAAGACCTGGGAGTAATTGTGCAGTCAGATATGAAGTTTTCTGAGCAGTGCAGCCAAGCTGCCAGAACAATTCATGGGGTATTGTCCCTTTGTATAAGGAAATGGTCTGGCCATGCCTTGATTACTGCATAAAGGTGTGGAGGCATCATTTTAGGAAGGATGTAGAGTTGCTTGAACAAGTACAGAGAAGGGCAACAAGATTGGTGACGAGAAATCTCTTAAAGCCCTTACCAAGAAAGGCTTTAAGTGCTGCAAACTGCAGTGTCTGGAGACTAGGCACCTGCGAAGTGATCTGATCGAGGTGTACAAGGCCTTAAATGGCTTGAGCAGGCTCAATGGCGATGGGATTCTTCCTCTTGCTCAGATTACAATGGGGGGTGGGGGGCATAAATTCAAATTGAGGAAAGACAGTTGTAGAATAGATCTGCAAAATTTGCCTTTAGTCAGCAGACAGCTGATTGCTGGGAACAAACTCATCTATCATTGTGGAAGTCCATTTCCTCCTTGAATTAAATAAATTCAAGGAGGAAATGGTTGTGTGATTTTTTTTTTTTTTTTTGGCTGATGCTACATAAGCTTGATTTCATGTATCACATGCCTCTACTACCACTACAATTACTAGTCACTGATGTTGAAACAAACTTTGATTAAATTCTTAAGAAAGTTAGGACACAAAATAGTTTGAATCCCATAAAGACGATCTCTTTCACTCTTCTAATAATCGTAACACTAATCTTTCAGTTTGTTTCGTCGTCATCATCATCCATTTTCAATCCACTGCAGGATGAAGACCTCTCCAGCAACTTTCCAGTTCCTTCTGTTTTGTGCAGTGACCATCCACTTACTACCAACAAACTCAAGAATTTCATCTGTCCATCTCCATTGTCTTCTAGCTCCTCTTGGGTACCGTTGTTATTTTCTTAGTCCATCTGTCATCTTGTCTTCAGGCTACATGTCTTGCCCAAGACCACTTTAGTTCTTTAGTTTTGATAAGAATGTCCTTTACTTGAGTTTGCTGCCTAATCCATCTATTTCTCTTCTTATCTAACAGTCTGATTCCCAATATAATTCGTTCCATTCTTCGCTGTGCAGTTCTCAGCTTCTCTTCCATTCTTTTGGTGAGTTCCCAAGTTTCACTTCCATAAGTCATGGTGGGGAGTATACATTGGTTTACTATTTTATGTTTCAGGCAAATTGAGATATTGCTCCTTGGTATGTGACTATATTTCCTGAATGCTATCCATCCAAAATTTATTCTTCTCTCTGCTTTCAGCCATTTATCATTAACACAGCTAATGACTTGTCCCAGATAAGTATATGACTCTGCCTTTTCAATCATTATATCCCTTTCTGTGGCATACTTGTTCATCATTACTTTTGTTTTTGCCATATTCATCTTTAGTCCAAAATCCTTACTAACTCTGCATAACTGATTAAGATTTTTCTCTAATTCTTTGGGATCATAGCTTATGACCACAATGTCATCTGCAAATTGTAAATGGTTTAGGTACTCTACATTCACATCGACTCCTTTCTCAGTTTTAAATTTACTACTGTCTTTGTCTGGTCTAATAAAGGAGGTAGCATTCTTATGTATTTTCTTCAAAATCATAATATATGGGGTATCTATGCCTTGTCTTTCCAGTGCTCGAAACATTGCCTTATGCTGTATGGTGTCAAATGCCATTTCATAATCCACAAATGCCAAGCATAATGGTGTTTTTTATTCATTTGCTTTCTCCATTAGCGCTGTGATATTAAGTGAAGGTGATCCATAGTTGCGAATCATGTTCTAAAGCCAGCTTGCTCTTTCGGTTGATTCTCATCAAATATTCTTTCTAATCTGTTAGTAATGACCCTTGTGAACAACTTGTAGATGTGGGATAACAATCTAATTGGTCTATTTCCAATTTCTGATTTATCTCCTTTCTTATGCAGCAAAACTATGATTGCATTATTCCACTCTTTAGGCATCACACCTTTTCTAATGCACTTTGTTAAGAGCCTTACCAGTTTTTGTGTTATGTCTCTTCTCAATTTTAACAACTCTAGAGTAACTTCATCTTCCCCCAGGGCTTTCTGATTCTTCATTTTCTTCAATGCATGTTCTACCTCATCAGGAAGAATATCGGGCATGTCGTATGTGTTGCTAATTTGCGATCCATCTTCCCCACTGCTGGCACATAGTAGTAGTCTTATTGTAGTCTTCTGCTATTTGTATTATGCCTTCTCTGCTATTTATAAGTACACCATTGCTATTCTTCAGTTTTAGTATCATTTCTGTATTACTGCTTATGGCTACTGATTTAAATCCTTTGTTTTCCTTTAATGCTTGTTCTACTTTCCTTGTATTAAATTTTCTTATGTCCTCTTTTTTCTTTGTTTAGAGTCAAAAATTAGTCCTTTATGATATAGCATGGTTTAATCAGTGCTTGTTCGCCAAATCATTTTTAATTTTTTTGATAACGTTCCCTAGAGTTGCACTTCATTCCACTGGAATAGCATTTCGGGCAAACAGAATGAACTTCTGTAGATTACAATTTCTCTTCAATTTAAAATGGCCTCAAACCATTCAGGTGAATCAACAAGGGCTAATAAAGTGAAAAAGATAAAAAGCGACATTCAAACAGAGGCGTAATCGGACATGGTGACTGAATTTGGGAGCCAGCCAAACCAATGAAACACTCTGATTTAGCAGGATCCACCATCAGAACCAAATTAAAGAATGAGGGGGGGGGGAGTAATCTTGAAATGTGGTAGGTAGAAAGTCATTAATTGGATGAAATTAAATCGATCTACACCTTTAATCCTGACAGATAGAATGTTTGTCTAATTTGTTTCTAGACAACAAATTAGAATTCCCTTAAATTCTGTAATAACTGTATGGGTGACCCCTGCTTAACGCTGATAATTCGTTCCAGAAAAACAGAGCACTAAGTGAATCTGCACTAAGAGAGCGCCGCATTCCCATGAGGTAACATATATATTTGTGAGTTGCAGTCGGTGCCATAGGACATTTCCTAATCAATAGTAAACAGTAGTGAAAAGATGCACAAATGTCGGTCAAAATATTTAATATTCAAATATTTGTACATATAAAATTTTCTGCATTACATACATATATAAATATATATGTATGTAATGCAGAAAATTTTATATGTACAAATGTGGTATCATACCACATACCACATTTGTACAAATATGTACAAATGTGGTATGTGGTAACTACTTACATATCAAAATTAAAATTCCAATTAAAATCATGAATTTAATTATCTAAATTGATTTAATTGAATTTAATCATAAAAAATGTGTAGATTTTGGGTTGTAATTTGGCCCTCTTCATGGTAAACTAAAAGAGGTTTTAATTTTAAATTCCCACAGCATTACCACCCAACAATAGTCAACTGATCCTTCACTGCTTTGAAACCTGGCATGTTTTTCTTCTTCTTTCAATATAAAACTAGGCGCCTCCGTAGCCAGGTGGGAAGGAGCAGTAGTGCGTAGCACACGCTTCTTGATTAGACCGGGGTTCGAGCCCGTCACCACCAAATACGGAGGATGCAGAAAGGTCAGGGAATGACCACCGCATATCCCAGAGCAATATGGCCTTAGTTGCTAATGCTCCTAAAAACCAAATAACAGCTAATGCTCCTAAAAACCAAATAACAACATCAATATAAAACTTCTTTTAGGCATTCGTTTCCAAAAAAGTCTCGCTTCATCTATGTTAAAATCTTGTTGAGATGTATAACGCATAATATCCCTCTTCAATAATTTTTAACAAGTTCTTTTTTGAAAGTTTCGGCTCCTTGATCTGCACTTGCGGCTTCTCCCTGTTCTATTCAAGCAGCCCTTACTAGTTTTAAGTATTTCCGCATTTTTTTTAGGTGAGTTTTCTTCAGATCATCATATAGGCTACTCTCCCTCTCTTTTTATAATATTTAACTTAACTGAATTCTGCACTGGATATTATCTTCAATGAAATTAATTCTCTAAAAAGTATCTCCATTTCAATCGTAATAGCCGGCCTAGCCCTAGTTGCTTGAAGTGGAATAGCTGTCTTTCCTGCTGTTAAAATTAATTCTTTATTTTTTATAATTGCTCTTACAGTTAAACTTGCCAGTCCTAAATTATGGCACACATCTGCTTGTCATTGACCAGAATCGATTTGCTTAAAAACATCTAATTTAATTTTCAAATTCAGTCTTTCTTATATTTATAGTCTTCGTACTGCATCCAGACATTGTTGCTCTTTCATTCTTATCCACCATTATTAACTCTTCGAAAATGTAACTGCGTTGGTTGCATTAATTATGATACAATGTTTGAGTAAACTGTCCGTTACGCAAGAAGGCCTCCGTAGCAGAGTGGTCAGGAGTGGGAGTGCAGTAGCACACGCTCTTTGAGTAGACCAGGGTTCAAGCCCCTGACTGCTGAATATGGTCGATCTGCCAACCTGCACTGGACCAGCGTGGCAGATTATGGTCCATTTCCCTCAGCATGAATTGTTGAGGAGGCTTCCATCTTGCAGTGGGTTGATAATGGCTGCACTTTACCTTTTTTTTTTTTTTTTTTACGCACGATGTCTAATACTGTACTGAGTGATGACTAGACGTCGGGTAAATGCATATAACGCAAATATTACAAACAATATACTTGATCATTTTTTAAATGTTAATCTCGGAACTATGTAACAAGTCACTGTACTGCAATTAAATTAGCATGTGAGAAAATTTCACTGAGAGTGGGAAAATTTCTAAAGTCGGCATGGGAAATGTTTTAATGCTGTTTTGCTATGCATTTTCAAGCTATCGACTCCATCAATTGAAACGGTTTCGTTAAATATGCCAAAAATACGATCTGTAAAAGGGCATTATAGTGATGTGTGACAGCGTTATAGTCAGATACAGGTTATAATATAAGAACAGCATTATAGCGAATCAGCGTAAAGAGAATGGCATTATAACGAGGGCCTGCTGTAATTGATAACTATGGCAGGATCTACAAAAACTACACAGATGGGCTGAGAAGTGTCAATTGAAGTTTAACAATGATAAATGCAAGTAATGCATATGGAAAATAGTAATTTCAGAATATAACATGCCAATTGAGTAGAATCACACTCAAAGTCGTGGAGGGGGAATGAGTCCTGAGGACTATATAGTCCAATACAAAGTTCTCTGACTGGTGCCCACAGACTGCTAAGTAGCTCATGGGGTTCTGGGAATGATATACAGGAATTTTGCCAGCAGGAAAAAGGTGTTGTACCAATGTATAACACTCCAGACCTGTATGCAGTACTTAAGATGCAGCCAAACCATTGTTTGGCTGCATCTTGAACAGTTTAAACCTAATTTTAAGAAGGATATGGATACAATGAACCATAAACAGAGAAGAGCAACAAGATGGTACTACATGGTTACTCTTACAATGAAATGCCACAGTTTAAAAAATAACAGTGCTTGGAAACAGGAACTTGATCCTTAATTTTTCTCGAACAACGTACATACAAGGTTACACAAATTTAATGACGATGGCTGCAAGATGGATGTGCAAAAATTTGTTCTCAGTGATAGATAGCGGAGTCTTGGAAAACTTCCATCTAGTGTGGAAATGGATAGTTTGAATAAATTTAGGGAAGAATTAGACAAGTTATTAACAGACGGAGTGGATAGATAGATAGGTTTGCCTTGTTATAAGACCTCATCATGCATTGAATTATTGCGAGGTTGACTTAATTTTGATGCATACATTTTTCACCAATTGACATTAATGTCAACTTATGAAAGAAGTTGAGTGACATAATCGAATAAGCAGAAGTCGTTCCACTTCTTCCATTGTGTTACACACCAGTTCCCTCACTTTGTTCTTGGTCATCCTAAGCACACACTGAAAACAAACAAAAAAGATTTTTTTTTCCACTAAAACTAGAAAATTGAGGGCACATAACCACAATGGCAATGTGAGTGAAATGCCAAAATAAAATTAAAGGAAAAAATCAAATCCATTGTTTTAGTTTTGCTTTAAAATTTGTAAAGTACATTAGCTTCTATTCTCATAAATAAAATTTTCTTTATACTCTGGGCTGATCACAGGAATCAAAAGTGTAAAATGTTTACAAGGACGCCATCTAGTGCACAGATGTTCAAATGTACATAACTGCAGATATATGTATGTATACAGTATCAGTATAGAATGTGCTTATCATCAGACATAAACCAAGTGTTAAGCAGAATTTATTTATACAAATGATGAATCACTGGAAATAATTCTCAGCAACATTCATTAGAATGAAAATTTTGGTATAAAATGACTCATATGCCCCCTGAGATGTTCACTGAAACAGGATTTTACTGTAGAAATTAACAACCTGCCCAAAAAATAAACTGAAAAGAAAGTTAACCCAGCAATATCCACATCAGCATATGAAAAAAATTCTGAAAAAATAAAAATTTGAAAATTTAAATTGCCACCAAAGTGACGCAAGTGTGAATTTAAATATTCCTTTAGTATAGTTTTGACCCTCGATTTGCATCCTTGATTTTCTTAGAATTTTAGAGCTATGGCCCATAAAAAAAAAAAAAAAAAAAAAAATCTCGGTTTTAGTTACTATGTATGGTTATGTGCCAGTCATGTAACAAGTCAATCTCCTTTCACAGTTTATCCAGTTCTTCCTTAAATTTATTCAAACCACCCATCTCCACAACACGAGACAGAGATTTGGAATACCAATCAACCATCCTCCCTCAATTTGAATTAATACTTTCCCCATTCTTCTTGCTCAGTGTATAATCTGAGCAAGTGAACGGATCTTATCTATAGGGTGATCCAAAAGTCAGTAAACAATTAAAGAATCGGTATTTCAGTGAATTTGATGTATGGTAACGAGATTAGCACAGAAATGTATAAAAGTATGTGGTTTTTTTCCGAAAGAACGTCAAAAATATTTCCAAACATGTCCACCAGGTGCCACTTGATCTGCAACACCACAAAGCACCTCATTATAGTAAATGTTCAATGTGGTGGCCTTCATTGTCGAGCACTTCGGGCAGTGCTCGACAACGAAGGCCTAGCACTGCCTGAAGGCGCCTCCGTAGCCAGGTGGGAAGGAGCAGCAGTGTGTAGCACACTCTTCTTGATTAGACTGGGGCTCGAGCCCGTCACCACCAAATACAGAGGATACGGAAAGGTCAGGGAATGACCACCGCGTATCCCGGAGCAACATGGCCTTAGTTGCTAATGCTCTTAAAAACCAAAACAACAACAGCACTGCCTGAAGATGAGTAACAATGTTATGGACAGCACGAAAGAGCATTACTGGAGGTAATCATTATAGTGTCTTTTAGCATTGCAAATGACGTTGAGTGATCTCTGTAAATTTCAGGTAGCCCCATAACCAAAAATTGCAAGGCGTCATGTCTGGAGATCTTGGTGGCCATTCATGCTGAAAGTAACAGTTGTTTCACAGGAGAAGCAATATGGGGTGGTGCTCCATCCTGCATGAATGTCAACATCCAAAGCTTGCCTTTTCCCCAGGCTAGGGATAATGCAGTTTCATAACAGGTCAGCATAACGCTGACCTGTGACAGTTTGAAAACCAGAACCACTGATTTCCTGAAAGACAAATGGTCCTATAACAAAAGAGGTGAATCCACACTACACTTACCTTTGACTGATGCAATGGAGTTTTCGTGTAAGCGAGGGTTTTCTGTCGCCAAAATTCTATTCTGCAATTGTGTGTATAGTGCCATTGAGTGAAATGGGCTTCATCCGTCCACAAAACATTTGACAGCCAGTTGTGACGTTCTTCAATTCGTTGAAAGAATCATAACACAAATGCTTCCTGCTTTGCAAAATCAGGACGCTTAAGTTCTTGAAGGTGTTGAATTTTGTACAGATATCTACGGAGGACTACTCTTAGTGCTCTCCACACTCCCACGTGGGACGCCAGTTCGACGTGAAACTTCACGAGAGCTTGCTTCTCCATGTGACGATGATGCTATTAGAGTATCCATGTCTTCCGCAACTGCAGCCACAGTTGTAGCACACATTGATGGTCTTCCACTTCGTGGACGATCTTGTAACGAATCAGTCTCAAATTTCTTAATCTTCTTAGTCCTGCAGCAGTCATTGATCCTTTACCACATCGCATACCCTGACGGAAAGATCACAAAGCTGCAGTTGCAGATTCAGCGTTAAGGTAACATTTCACCAACAGTACTTTATCCGGTAATGATAACATAACTGCTTAGCTTTTTTTCTTTTTCTTTCCCAAACATTCACTAAACTGCTTAGCTGTTGTTCTTGCAGTGCCTTTATAGCAGACATTTGCACGTCATTCATGGTACAGCACCATCCAGTGGACATATTTGGGACTAATTTTGACATTCTTTCGGAAAAAACACATGTAATCCTATGCATTTCTGCGCTAATCTCGTTACCATATGTCAAAAATTCACTGAAATACCGATTCTTTAATTTTTTACTGACTTTTGGATCACCCTGTACATTGAGCTTACTCGATCCACTTAAGAGCTTAAACATTTCAATCAGATCTCACAGGTGCTTAGTCTCCAGATGCTGCAATTTGCAAAAAACCGCAGCCTTTGCTGGTAAGGACACCATTCTGCTTGCCTCACCAATCTAGCTGCCTTCTATGCATCAATTCCAACAGATGCACATCTTAAGTGAGACTTCCAGACCTGTATGCAGTATTCAAGATGTGGACCACTCACAGAAATTCATATCTAACTGCACAATTATCCCCAAGTCCTTTTCAATCTCTGCTGCCCTCAGTGTGGTATCACACAGCTGGTACATTAATAGGAGATTTCTGCTCCCCATATGAAGTACCTTGCATTTATTTGTCAGTGTTAAACTTCAATTGCCATTTCCACGCCCATCTGCCCAATTTGTCTAGATCTTGTCGAAGTAGCATACCTTGATTACTGACAACCATCCTGCCAACCTTTTAGTCATCTGAAAACTTAAGACATTTAGCCTGATATGCCTTCATCAATATCATTAATAAATATAGAAAACAACTATGGCCACCACACAAACTCTGGGGACTCCACCACTAACAAATTAGTCCACGAAGAGCAAATAGATAACACTGGCTGGAGGAGGGGACACCCATTTTTTTCACTCCCTATTGAAATTCAGGGTGATTCCTGTAGATCTGATTACTGATTCCAATATAGCAAACATATTGTTGTAACACCCACCAATTTTAAAGGGAAAGGAAGGAAGTCAAAAATTAAATTTCTAGTAAAAAAAAAAAAAATTTCATATATAGAACCCAGATAAGAATGAAAAGATACACATACATGTGAATGATCATGTAAATTGTAGGAAAGCTATCAAGAATAAAAATTATTATTTAATGCAAAACAATATTTATTATTCATGATTTAATAAGATTTCAAAATTATAACAAGGATGCAATGAGAAAAAAGGTAATGAGAATGATAAAAATCAATTACAATAATTACAAGTAGTTGAAAAAAAAAAATTAAAAAAAAAAAAAAAAAAAAGACACACACACAGTGTCTCAAAAATACATGGCATAACTTCAGTAATGAGTTCCTCTCATACATATACAATAAAAATATTTTATATCATCATAGTTCCAGAAATGCTTGGTTCCCGAGTTATTAACCGGAATGTCTTATCTACTACACCTTTAATAGAAGGACTACACCTTTAATAAAAAAGCATGGATGACAAGTGATATTTTTGAAGAATGGATATTAAAACTAGACAAGCGTATAACAAAAGAAAAGAGGAAAACAGTGTTGGTAACTGACAACTTTCCAGCACATCCTACCAGTATTTCTGCCAAACTTAAGTGTGAAATTTTGTTTTTACCACCAAACGTAACATCAAAACTCCAGCCAATGGACCAAAGCATTATTAAAAATTTTAAAATTTCATTATCGAAAGAGAATAATAATGAAGATTGTCAATGCGTTATCAGAAAATAGAAACTTGGAGGTTACAATTAACCTTAGAGATTTCATCTCGAACTGGCAAAAGTTTGGACAAACGAGGTCACTGAATACACTATTCAAAATTGTTTTTCGAAAGCGGGATTTGCATTGAATACAGAAGTCGAACAACAACTGGACGAACAAGATGAACTGCCATTTTCAACAACTGAAAAACTTTTGGACATTATATTAGAATCGTCTGGAAACATCAAAAATGAAATAACACTGGATAGTTATGTTTACGAAGATCAAGATCTGACTACAACAGAACATCCAAATGAAGATGAAATACTGCTGAACAGTGTGTTAGACGCGACCATGATCACAAAGAAATTAACAATGACGCTGAAGACGCATCAGAACAACCCGTAGAAAAGCCAACTCGCAAAGAAATGATTCACGCTTTTAAAACGGTTCGTATTGGTCTACAGTCCTGATGTTTTTAATGCTCTCAACAAATGTGAGGAGAAAATGTCTGATTTTCAAAGAAAATCAGACATTTTCAAATTGTCAAATTGCAAACGAAAATTACAGATTTTTTTTTAAATTTGTGACACCAGCGAAAATTGTGTAAACATAATTTAAATAAGTGTTTTTGAAATAAAATACATTAAAAATAAATTAGTAAATTAATAAGAGGAGTTTACCTCAATATAGTACGTGGAACACTTCCGTATGATACCCTCCAGAAATTAAAACGGAAAAAACAAAAAAAACCGACAACTTACCAGTACATTAAAGTAAAATATAAATAATTAAATAATCAATTTAACACTTCAAAATCAATTTAAAACAATTAAAATTCAAATTAACTCAATTAAAAGAATCTAACGAAAATAACGAAAAAATCGTCTTGAATATTTTCGTTAGATTCTTTTAATTGCGTTAATTTGAATTTTAATTGTTTTAAATTGATTTTGAATTGTGTTAAATTGATTATTTAATTATTTATATTTTACTTTAATGTACCGGTAAGTTGTCGATTTTTTTCGTTTTTATTTCTGGAGGGTATCATACGGAAGTGTTCCACGTACTATATTGAGGTAAACTCCTCTTATTAATTTACTAATATTATTATCAACGTAGAACATAGAGTATTACAGCTCTGATTCATACTATCAAATTAAAAATAAATGTAGATTCATTTTCAAATCAGACAATTTCTAATAAAAAAGATATTCTCTGTATAACGAAATTTCTCTGTAACAAATTTTTTCGCTGGACTTAACGAATTTGTTATAGGAAAGTTCGACTGTATATTCCATTTGTGTATTCTTGATAGCATATATTTTTTTCCCAAAAGAATCTGTAGGTTCTCGTACGTGTCCTTTATATGAACTACACAGGCCAATGGTATAGATGAATATTTATTTCCATTATGGAGTTTTTTGTTTTTTTTTTTAAGTCGTTAGCACATCAGCTTCTGTGGCCATAATGCACCTCCCAAAGTTTTTGCATTTTACTCTGATCCAAGCCCAAGGCGGGATTCAAACCCGCGACCTTTGGGTTGCCAGGCAGGCACTTTACCCACCTGGCTAGCCGGGTCGGCCCATTATGGAGTAAAACTGCTTTCAAAGTGACAGCAGATGAAAAGACTCCACTCCTCAGGGATGTGCTCCAGATGTAACTCTTTCATTAATTCCTGGACATTGTTATAATAAACCAAAGCACCACCCATGGAGTAATACGTTATGTCAGCATTTCCTAAACTGTGTTCTGTGGGATGTGAACAAGTGTTCTGTGAAAAATCTTAATAATTAAAGAAATAAAAATAAATTTTGCATATTTGTAGTGTACACCACTTTTGTATTGCAACTGTGGTCAACGAAAACAAACACATATTGTCACACTTCAAAGTGAGGATGAACAATTGTAACCTTTTGTTCCCCAAAAATCCGAAGTGAAAAAAAAAAAAAAAAAAAAACGGGAATCAACTAATAAAAGACCAAAATGAAAGTATGATGACAGTTATTTGAATTTCGGCTTTACAAGTGTTGGACATGAAGATGCTCCTGATGCATAGTGCATCATATGTAATAAAATATTAGCAAACAGTTCTTTGGCTCCCACTAAACTTGTGTTTCGCAAGTGCTCCATAAATATATTGTGAGATGAAGTGTTCCGTGACTTAAAAAAAAAGCAGCGTACGTTCCAAGTAGGCACAAAAGATGTTTATGTGAAAACATCTATGACGGCACTAGAGTAAAATCGTTTAAATTTTTGAACGGTTTGATTGAAACTTACTTACGCAACTTAGAAGGTTGATGTTGATCAAAATCTTGCATTTTATTCTTGCATAATATTATCACGAACTGTTATTGCAATTGTAAAACATTTAAATTTTTGAACGGTTTGATTGAAACTTACTTAATTATCATACTTAGAAAGTTTATCAAAATCTTGCAGTTTATTCTTGCATAAGATTCTGCTTTTATTCTTGCATAATATTATTACCTGCTGCGTACTCTACCAAATCAATGTTAGAGTAAAATCGCTACCAATCAATTTTACTCTGGTGCTGCAAAAGTTTGAGAAACACTGCATTATGTTATGTTAGATTGCCTCTTTGTATAAAAGATACCTTGACACCTCTTTCAAGAAGGTTCCACTGCTGAATCTGTGATCTTAGTAATTGAGCCTTGGTTTTGCACAGGTCCAAATCTCTGACCAGATCATTCAATTCTGCCTGGGCGACTTTAAATGTGGCTTTGTGGTATCAAGAGTTGGAAAGTCTGGATCTGTACTCATCCTGGGTTCTGCATCTTCTGGAGACACCTTTTCTGATTCTGAATCAGAGTCAGGTCCATAAGTTTCTGGTGGCTTTGGCACTGGCATTGTATCATTGTGAGGAACCGGCCTTAGAGCAGAAGGTATGTTGGAATACTCTACTTCATGCTTAAATTGGGCATGAAAATAACAATCATTTGTGGTCTCAAGGTTCCCACCATATCACCAGAAGAGCAAAATGCATCAATTTGTGACTACCTCTAAAGCAAGCCAGTCCTTGAACGTAAGCTACAGGAAATCTTTGGAGCCCACACTTTACCTTGATCTTCAACCTTACATCCAAAATAGAGTTCATAGACTTTTTGCATAAGTTGACTGTCTTTTTCCGCAAATGCAGCAAAATCTATCAGGTTTATTTCGGCAAGAATGCAACATTTCATGTACAGTTGAGGTACACACACATAAGAACACAATCAAGAAATTGTAGATTTTTATTTCTAATTCACAATTTACAATTATGCACACAACACTTTGTTAAAAACACTAAGTCACTAAAACACTTGTTCACCACTCAATCTCTGAAACACACACCCACACAAGAAAGTTTCTAGAACCTTCAAGAAACACCCTGACCTTTCTTCTGCACATATTCTAAAATGTTCCAGAAAAAATATATGAATTTTTGAACACATTTTCTATGAGAAAATGTGTTCTCATAGAAATTATTTCAAACTTTTCTCAATCAGCCATCCCTTTATTCATAGCAGCAACTTTAGATTTCTTCCAAAGTAAAGTAGTCTTGTGTTTGTATGCTTTTTTTTTTTTTTAATTCCAGTAAGAAAGGTTGATCCATGTCCACTTCTTCTGTGAAGGTTTCCAGAACCAATTCTTCATGTGTTTATCAAAAGATAAAATCTCTATCCATCTGTTTGGTCATAGATGCTCATAGGTTGATCTATTTTATGAGGAAATAATCCTGTTTTCAGCTTTATTCACCTATGCTGAAATTGAACCATTTGGTGATATGGAAATTTCAGTTTGAACTTCTAACAATTTATATTTGATCAATGCTTGGGCATATATTTGCATGTTCATAGGACATGTTGATTGTATTATTCTCTGCATTTTTTGGTGTGTTGTATTTCTGAATTAGTTCCTTGCGTGTAATATTTAGATGTTCTTGAGTAAGGTGGGCATTTTGCCCTTACAATTTGTGAATTTCAAGGTGCTGATGTAGCAATCAGCCTCATGGTCTTTAGAAGTACATTTTGCACAGATGGATGTTATTAAAAGCCTTTTGCAAGTGCCCAAACTTCTGGCATTTAAAGCACTGCAGTGTATTTGGTATGCACTCATTTAGCAGTTCAAGTATCCTGCTTTGACTGTTGTAGGAGGTTTGATACATTAAATTAACAAGATTTCCTGCTAGTATTAAATTTCCATCTCTTGGATATTAATTCTCTTCATCTGCCACTCCTTGATTTTTCAGTTCTTCTGTTATCACTTTCTCAGAAACATTCAAGAGGTGCTATTCAGATCACTCCTCAGGAGGAGCTTAAGATATTGTGGGGTGCTATAATTACTGCTGTACTTCCAAAAAGCGTTGTTGCTAACAACTTCTCTGAGTGTATGGAGTTTGCTCTTTCCACTACTACGTACTCAGTTCCAAGGAATCGGAAATGACTTGGGGATCCTAATAACCCTGCTATATTGTCTGGACAAAGGAGACATTCGTCCTAATGTGTGCATCTCCTGTCACATGAACTCATGGTATGTTTGGATAGTTGGTAGATCCATACCAACATGTCTTTTTGCTTTGCTGTTCTCCTAAGTGCCTGTATGCAGGTTACATGGGGTATATTCTTGAAGCCCCGTGGGAATAGCAATTTTACCACTCACATTCGATCTTTTGGCCATGTGCGAGTTATTTCCTGCTCCCAGGTTTCCAGCCACACCACATGGATGCAAGGGCAGTGCCATTTAGTGACCAAGTGGCTACTTTGGATAAGATAGATTAGCAATATTAGAATAAGAAAGAAAAAGAAATGAGTTTCCTTCATGTGCCTTAATTTACTCCTTGAAAGGCTCTTTTGATAAAGAGATGGTTAAAGATTGAAACTAAATGAAGTGGTATATTTACTATATTTCTGGAATTGCTAAGTCACTAATAAATCATTTGGCACCTGGGGCCACAGTCCTGGTGGTATCCCTGATTTTTAAATGCAGAATGGATTTCCTTGTTTAGGGATGCTATACAATTTAAAAAGATTAACAACTTAATCAAGCTTCAATTAGGTGGAACCAAAGAGTATTTGTTTAATACCAAGTTTTGGCAACAGATTCTTGGTGTCAATCTCTTGCAGATGGAGGAAGCTGCCTGTGAACAAGTACCAAATATACTGATGCATCTTGAACCTGTTAGGTTAGGTAATTTCTGTTTACAATTGAAATTTATTAAAATTTTCCAACTGGAAACATTTCTCATGGGTTAACGTTCAACTTCTCTGGATTTTAAATTGTCAATGAGTTAAATTAAATCTCAAGCAAACTTCAAATCCTTTTATTAGCTAACCATTTCCATGTTAGCTAACATATTCCCATTGCAAGAATATACTCTTCTGCCTGTTTTATTAGCACCAAAGAGAAATATACATATCTTGTGGTATATAAATTTGGTGAATTTGAGGTACTGGTCAAAATATCAAAGGCAGAAATTGTTGGAATATCAGAGATGTGGTGTCACAGATATAAGGGATGCAGATTAGAATTTGGGGAGTACAATATGTATAGAATTGATAGAGAGGATAGGAAAGGAGGGGGGGGTTATGCTGTTAGTGAATAAACACACAAAATCCAAGGAAGTGCATCCAGCTGACATGAGTGGAGAGTGCAATGTTAAATCAGTCTGGTTTGACATAAGCACTGGGAAAGGGAAAATGAGTGTGTTATAGGCCTAATGATGTGATGAGTACAACAACCAATTGTGCAGAGAAATAGTGGGCCAGTAAATCAGAATGTCTTGTAATGGGAGATTAACTTTCCAGATATTCACTGGAACTTGTCGGTTGGTCACTTGCACACTAGGAAAGCATTTGTGGATGACTGTTTTCTATAGCAGCATGTTCGAGAGGCAATCACAGGGAATAATCTTGATTATTCCCTGTGATCTGATTATCAGCAGTGTCATGCATTAAGAATCTGCATATAAAGGAGTTACTAGGTGGCAGTGATCACAGTGTGCGATGCAAGATTTACTCAAAGATAACTACCTTCAGGGGTAAAGGGAAGGGTTTTTGCTTTCGTAAAAGGTGACTACTGTGGTCTGGGAGTTTAAATTCTATACAGTGGGACCAACTTGTGATGTTACCAACAGGAAATTCTAAATGGGAAGCATTCAAAGAATTAATCTTGGAATTGAAAGACACTACTAGGCTTTTCATACCAAGAAATACTGTTCAAGGTTTATACCTAAATGGAGGTCAGATGAACTAATGAGACGAGTGGAAGAGAAGAAAAATTAATGGGATGCATATAGATTATCATGTACAAAGAAGCCTGTGGTAGATATAAGCTGATCTGTAATTACAGATCAGCAATCTGTAATTACATCACAAAGGAGGTTAGGTAGGTGAAGACAGATTACTAGAAGTCTTTGGCAAAGGATGTAAAGAAAAACAGCAAAGAGTTCTTTACTTATGTAAACTCTAGAAGGAAGGGGATGAATCAGATTGGTCCACTTGATATTGATGGTTCAACTGTTGAGGATCCTGCTCAGGTAGTTGACAAACTGAATAACGTATTTTGCATCTACATTCACAGATGAGTTATTCAGAGAAGGGAATGTCAGAAGTTTATCAAACTCTGGCATGGAGCTAAATGATTTTGTAATAACTGAGAGCCAAGTGGAGGAGAAATTGTTGAAGCTAGACATAATGCACCTGGGTGGATGGGATCTATCCAGTTATATTAAAGGAGGCAACAATCTAAGTAAGCAAACCATTAAGCATAATTATGAGAACTTGCTTGGATACAGCGGAGGTCCCCATGGACTATAGATGTGCAAATGTGACCCCAATTCCCAAAGGAGGATCAAAGAGTGACAAGTAATTACAGATCTGTTAGTTTAACTTCTGTTGCGGGGAAACTAATGGAGGAACCGGTTAAAAAAGCACTGCAGGATCATCTACACAAGACTTCAGTTATACTTCGGACATAGTATGGGTTTGTTAAGCGGAAGTCTTGTCTAACCAGTTTGATTGGATACTATGATATGGTCACAAAGGGATGGTTGAGTGAGAGAAGACAGCAAGTGGTAATCAATGGACACTGCTCTTCAGGGACTAATGTTATTAGTGGAGTCTCCAAGGGTTCAGTGTTGGGTCCATTGTTTTCTGTATTTATTAATGATACTATTGAAGGTACAGTAAACCCTCATTAATCCGGACATCTCTAAAAAAATTAGAAGTGTAAAAATCAAACGACAATCGGGCTCAAAGGTCATATGTACTGTGTCCGAGGTCATTGAGCCGTGATGACTCACACTGCACAAACAACCTGGTTCCCGGCTGTGGTTCAGACAGCTTTTTGTCATTTGCTGCACAGTTACGTGCTTCTATCTTTTGTTGTTTCGCTTGTGCTGTGCAGTTAAACAATGTCTTTAAGTAAGCCTAGTGTAGGGCAGAAGCATAAGCCACTTTCTCTTCACAATAAACTATCAGTGATAGAAAAACTTGAAAAAGGAGCTTCAGTGTCCAGCATCTGTCTTGAGTACGGCATCACAAAACAAACCGTGTTGGACATTAAAAAGAAAAAAAAAAAGTGAAATTCATAATTTTGTTCTCAAGTTTAACGTGGAGAAAGAAAAAAGTAAAGTTAAACGAATTCGGATGCCTACTGATAAAGCACTAAATGATGCTATGTACAAATGGTTTTCCCAACTTCGTCCGTCTGTGCGAAGGCACCTCTGTAGCTAGGTGGGCAGGAGCAGCAGTGTGTAGCACACTGCTTCTTGATAAGACCGGGGCTCGAGCCAGTGACCACCAAATACGGAGGATGCGGAAAAGTCAGGGAATGACCACCGCATATCCCCGGAGCAATATGGCCTTAGTTGCTAATGCTCCTAAAAACCAAATAACAACAATATCGTCTGTGCAAGGAATAGAAATTCAAGCAGCAGTGGAGAGACTGGCTAAACAGTTAAGAATTGAACAATTTAAAGCTAGCCCGGGTTGGCTTTTTAGATTTAGAAAACGGCATAACATTTCAAACAAGAAAATGTGTGGGGAAATTCTTAGTGCTGATTTTGAAGCTGTTGCACCTTTTAAGGCAAGGAAACAACTGAATGATTTTATTCAAAAGGAGGGTTATCAATTGAACCAGGCGTACAACTTTGTTACATACTAGACATTACAAAGCGTATTTCATAATCTGGACTTTCATTAAAGCAGACGCCTCCCATCCCCTATTAGTCAAGTTTAATGAGGGTTTACTGTATATCAGGATTAATGTCCAAGTTCGCAGACAATACAAGGTGACATGGTTGTTAATGACACTAATTACAGTACACTACTGCAACAGGATCTAGAAAAGTTGAGCAGATGGGCTGAGAGATGGCAACTGAAGTTTAACATTGACAAATGTAAAATACTGCATATGGGTAGCAGTAACCCCAGAGTAACATATCAAATGTGTGGTACTAGAACTCAGGGTAGTATAGAACAAAAAAGACCTGGGAGTAATTGTGCAGTCAGATATGAAGTTTTCTGAGCAGTGTAGAGTCTGAAAATATAGCTCATGGGTCTTGTCAATGGCATACAGGAGTTTTTCTAGCAGAGATAAAGAGGTGATTATTTCCTTGTATAAGGCAATGGTCAGGCCACACCTTGAGTACCGTATGCAGGTCTAGAGGCCCCATTTTTGAAAGAATGTCAAGCTTCTAGAAGAAGTACAGAGAAGGGCAACGAAATTGGTGAATGGAACAAAGAAAGAGTTAAGTTCTGCAAATTGCAGTGTCTGGAGATTAGGCACCTGCAAGGTGATGACTGAAGGGTATAAGGCCTTGAATGGTTTTTAGCAAACTTAATACTGATGGGATTCTTCCTGTTGTCCAGATTAATCACCCGAGGGGACAAACTGAAACTGAGTAAAGCCAGTTGTAGAATAGATGTGCAGAAATTTGCCTTTAGCCAGCAGGTGTTTGATTGCTGAAATAAACTTCCATCTGTTGTAGAAGTTGACAGCTTAAATAAAGTCAAGACAGAACTAGACAAACATTTGAACTGAATGGATGAGCGATTTGGGAAGGTTTTTTTTTTTCCTTTTTGGGCTGATGCTATAAGCTTCTTTCTTACATCATATCCCTCTACTAATGCTATTAAAGTGGTTTACATAAGGGTTTTATCTATTTATCTATTCTCATATATAAAGAATTCTGCCAACTGGATATTTGTATAAAAGAAATATCCAACATGGCACTCCCTATTCCTTTCTTTTCATTTAAAAGAAATATATTCTCTCATTTAACTGCCAATGTATTTTGACTAACAAAACAGTAACATAAGAGTTAGCAAGACTTCAAAGTCAGTGAACAGCATCTATCTTCAGATAATTTAATAAAGACTGAATACAACTTCTACAGTACTGCATAATGTTAACAATCTTCATAAAGTGTTTTAAAATATTAGTAAACTATGTGGTCTTAATAAGCTACGTATATACACGTGATACAATTTACAATTTTGCTACCACACACACACAAAATAGAAAAATATATATTAAAAATTAAATAAGAAAAAATAGTAGAAAAGCTAACATCAGTGGCAGCAGAAAAACACAATCCACTGCATGTTGCTTATAATAAGCTAAATTAAAATAGGATATTTGCCAGTAGCAGGGCAAACCAGTAGAGTGAAAAAGAACTTAGCCAAATAAAATAACATAACAATAACAGAAAAATATATTATATATAAAAACAATATTGGGTTAAGGTAAAGAAAGGCAACACAAGAATCACAGCAAACTTACCAAAGCAAACTCTTTTCCTGCTACCACAGTTTCTCCCTGGATTCTCATTAAACAGATGGTGTGTGTGTTATCGGTAGTGGCAGTAGAAGTTGTTTTCCTATTTTAAAACAGTGGGAAAAGAGGATAAATACCCTAAGACTGAGACAGTCTGGAGGGTGTACTCATAAGTAAATTTCAGCCTACTCGTGAACTCTAATAATCTGCTTTTAATGAGAAAAATCAATACATCGTTAATGACTTCTACTGCCACTAACGAACAACATACACCATCTGTTTCCCGAGAATGCAGAGAGAAGCTGGTGGGGGGAAAACAAGTTTTCCCAGTAAGTTTCCCGAAGTTTGCAGTAGTTCTAGTGTTGTCTTTCTTTACCTTTGCCCAATATTGTTTTTACATATAACATAAGCATGGTGCCATAACAAATTTCTTCACAGCTATACTTTTCCAATTAAAAAAAAAAATAATGAATGAAAATTGGAAGTAAATACCACACTGGAATAATACTAAAATTCTAATGGATACTTAAATATTTTTAGACAATTGTAACATAAGTAAATATGTTACTACCAACATTTAATTTCAGCAATTTTTGAAAACATTCCAAAACACTTCACATAATTTTTGCAATGCAGTTTTATTAGAGCCAAAATTCTGAGTGCAAAAATTGACAAATACATATTAGATGTACATGCCTAAAACTTACCTTAAAATGAACACGCAGGTTAGAACCACGGGCTTTGCATGCTTTAAAAGAAAAATCAAATTGTTAATTAATCTTGTGAGATTATTTCTATTTATATCTATATACTACCCTAAGATTACCCAAGGGAATTTCTCCCAGTGTGTCTTGAATTACACAGTAATCATAATCGTTGCAAGACTACGCCTACTTCAATAAGAAAGATTATAGTATTTTGTAGCCTAAGTTTTTTTTTTTTTTTTAAACATAACAGATAACATTTTGTTCATTTCATATTCTTGTTTTTTCACAATGTTGCTTTTTGAAATAGAAGCTATAAAAGTTTGCTAAAGCATTATCAAAATGTGGGATGCTGAATGGAAGCACTTCACAGGTGAACAAGTCTACCCTGAGAATGCCAAGTTTGGAAAACTTTATACATTAACACTCTTATTTAATTTTGGAAGCAGAATTTATCACTCTATAAGAATTGAAAATACTCCCTAATTTGAATATTATGAATGTTTCATTAATTAAAACAACAATACAATGCACATTAGTTACATAAATACAAATAATTTATTTCCTTACAGACTAACCCCCCCCCCCCCAGTTTCTATTATATCACATCAAAATCCCTTTTATTTTCCCTGGTTTTCTATACTGGCTTTCATAACTCAGCCTATTCCAATTTTGTTATTTCAAAAACACCTTATGCAATGATTTTTGATCTGCTATTAGATTCATCCAAAAGTTTCTCATATACACACCTGAACTTTTTTTTTCCCCCTTATCTTTTAACTTAATTCCAAGAATTGCAATTCTGTTCTTGTTTCTATTTTGATCAAGCCAATGCGTGTGCATGTGAGGGAGGGGCACCACTGCCCCAGTCAAGACATCACTGAGGATGTAAAGTCTTGCAGGTCAGTTACATCAACTGATAAACTTATCTCCCAGGCTGGAAGCATTATTTGACCTGATAATAGAATAAGAATTGAAGACCTCTCAAGTTGGAATATCATGAAAAACCTAGAAGTTGCTTTAACAACAGCTCAGTTAGAAAGTAGAAGTGAATTTTCAAAAGAACTGGTTGGAATTTGTGATTATAATCCACGATTTATAAAAATAAGGAAACAAAGTGTTGACTCGCACAAAATATATTCTTCTCAATGGAAGTCTCATTGAGGGAGAAAAGCCTATTCAGAGAAGAAAAAAAAAAAAAAAGTTGACATGTGACATGCAGTTGAGTGAATTTTTTTTACTGTAAAAGGCATGCTATTAATTTATACCAAGAAGCCAAACTATGAATAAGCCTATTACTTACTCAGTAATTAACTTACCAAATAAGTCACATGCACCAATTCTTGCATATTACAACTATATACTTTTTATACATCCTCCTGCCTGGATGTAATAGAAAAGGGAGTGCCGGCTTTTCAGTTCTGATTAACGAAAGTTAACTGAAGTATTACTTATAAAAAAAAAAAAAAAAAAAAAAACTTTTATTTTGGGAACTATCATTTCTGACAGGGAATTGATTTTTGTTTAGATGGAACCAAAGAGAATGTATTAAGTTGTTTAGCATTAGTATTGGCACATGATGCAAGAAAGCAAGCTTATATAGAATTAAGCTGAGGGGGGAAAAAAAAAAAACCACACCCCCTTCTCATTTCACCCATCCACTCACTCCAAATGTTTGTCTAGTTCTGCCTTGAATCTGTTTAAGCTAACTTCTACGACAGATGGAAGTTTGTTCCAGTAATCAACCACTGACTGGCTAAAGGCAAACTTCCACACATCTATCCTACAATTGTCTTTCCTTAATTTGAATTTATACCCTCTCAGGCGATTATTTTGAGCAAGAGGAAAAATCCCATCAGCATTGAGCAGGCTGAAACCATTCAAGGCTTTATACACCTCAACCAGATCATCTCACAGGTGCCTAGTCTCCAGACACTAATTTGCAAAACTTAAGCCTTTCTTTGTAAGAGCAACCCTTCGTTCCATTCACTAATCTTGTTGCCCTTCTCTGTACTCGTTCCAACAGCTCTACATCCTTCTTAAAATGAGGCCTCAAGACCTGTATACAGTACTCAAGGTGTGGCCTGACCATTGCCTTATACAAGGGGATAACCACCTCCTTATCCCTGCTAGAAAAATTCCTGTATATCATTGACAAGACCGTCAATGATATACAGGAATACTCTTGCAGACCATCTGCACTGCTCAGAAAACATCATATCTGTCTGCACAATTATCCCCAGGTCCTTTTCATTCTCTACCAGTCATTGTAGTACCACACAGTTGATACGATAGTCTGGGGTTACTGCTTCCTATATGCAGTACTTTACATTTCTCAATGTTAAACCTCAGTTGCCACCTCTCAGCCCATCTGCTCAACTTTTCTAGATCCTGTTGCAGCAGTGTACTGTCATTAGAGTCATTAACAACCCTGCCAACCTTCTTATCGTCTGCAAACTTGGACATTAAGCCTGATATACCATCATCAATATCACTGATGAATACAGAGAACAACAACGAACCCTGGGGGATTCCACTAATAACATTAGTCCACAAAGAGCAGTGTCCATTGATTACCACTCTGTCTTCTCCCTCCAACCATCCCTTTATCCATAGCAGCAATTTGCCTCCAGTGCCACACTGCTAATTTGTGCAGCAGTCTTCCATGTATAACAGTATCAAAAGCCTTTCTAAGATCCAAATATATATCAAAATTATTCTTTGTATCCAGTTCCTTTGTGACTACATCAGTATCTAATCAAACTGGTCAGACAAGACTTCCCCTTAACAAATCCATGCTGTGTCCGAGCTATAACTGAAGTCTTGTCTAGATGATCCTGCAATGCTTCTTTAACCAGTGCCTCCATTAATTTCCCTGGAACAGAAGTTAAACTAACAGGTCTGTAATTATCTGTCTCCCCCTTTGATCCTCCTTTGTGAATTGGGGTCACATTTGCACATATCCAGTCCATGGGTATCTCCCCTGAGTTCAAGGAAGCTCTCATAATTATGGCTAAGGGTTTGCTTACTTCCTTTGCTGCCTACTTTATTATAACTGGATAGATTGTTAACTACTTGAGCAGGATCATCAACAGTTGAACCATCGATAAAGTGGACCAATTTGATTCATCCCCTTCCTTCTAGAGTTTACATAAGTAAAGAACTCTTTGCTGTTTTTCTTTGCATCCTTTGCCAAAGATTTCTCGTAATCTGCCCTTGCCTGCCTAACCTACTTTGTGACTTGGTTACAGACCAGCTTATATCTGTCATAGGTTTCTGTGTCGCGTATTAATTTATATGTATCCCACGCATTTTTCTTCTCTGCAACATGTCCAATTATTCATCTGACATCCATTTAGGCCTAAATCTTGAACAATATTCCACTTCTTCATTACCAAGCTCAGGTTCTGAGTGTCAATCTCTTGCAAATGCAGGAAGCTGACCATGAGCCTGTACCAAATATTCTTCACAAGGGTGGAATGGGCAAGAGCATTATCTTGCAACAAGAACCAGTTGCCTTTCTTTAAAATTGCAACCTCACCCAGGAAATCCACTTTAATAGTCTTTGAAGCACCTGTATATAGAACACAGCATTGACTATCTCTTTCTCCCCCCCCCTCCTTCAGGTACATTCCTCTTGAATCACACCGTTTGTCCTAAAACATGATCAGCATTGTTTTGACCCTGGACTTCGGTAAACAAAACGTTTTGATTTGAAACTTGATGATTTTGAAGTCTACTGCATTGCTCCGGTGCTTTGCCTTTGGGTCGCACTGAAACACTACACTATCTCCAGTGACAATACTGTCGGAAAATTAGGATAGTCTTAATGATTTGCTTCTGCTCATCTGTGATGAGCAAAAAATTTGCACAGACCTTCCTTTTCCATGAATCTTCATGCATGATTTGACAAATTGTCTCCTTATTCATATCCCACTCATTAGCCATCGTTTTGAGGGCGAGTCAGACAATGATCTCTTGCCACAATTTTCCAACATTGTCCTCATTTTGAGAGTTTGAAGGATGGCCACCTCTTGGATCATGGCAAACCTCCTCATGTATCTTTGAGCCACTTATACAGATCAAACAAACTGGTACGACAATGTTTCATCACCACAGCTGTTAACATTTCATATATTTCTCTTGCCACAAAACGTTAACGCTACTAATGAAACTGGCTGTTACTTACAACTTGTCAGTAAGTAACAATCTGTGTACCAGCATCTGTTGAAGGAAGTTTGAACTACAACATGCCACTTCTGTTTATTTTCAAACTCCTCAAACTTGACTGCAACATTACCAGTCCAGGAATTTTACTGCCACACACATTCAAAGAAAGTGCATCACCTCTTAAAATTGTAATTGTCACCCAAATAATGTAAGTATATGGCAATATTTCTTAGCTTGCATCAACGTGCATAAAAAAAAACAATGTGTTATTGGGTTCACATTATGATATTTTAACGATACGATCATGTCTCTGGAACTGATTAATATCGTAAAGCGGGGTACACTGTATTGTATAGCTATGCACATGGTTCGGAATGCGGTATCTGTGAAAATTTCATTTTTTGCAATTAATGTTCATATTTTCGATTTTGTTGATACTTGGGAGAATGAAAAAAAAAAAGAAACTCATAAACCCGGAAACTCTTAAAGCGAGAACTGCCTGCAATCATAAAAACAGCATGTAATGCATAAAAAGAAATGCAAAAATAGATGTTACATTTAACAAAATGATGTCCTACATCTGATGTTTAATTATATCATTTGCCATGGAACAATCTTCTGAGCTATGCTGATCGTGCAGGCATGTTGTTCAGAAATGTCTTCCAAATAGCAAAAAAAATAATAATAATAATTGTCATGGAATAACAAAATCAGGCTCTGATTGTAAGTCATCAAATCGAATGCTCTCAGCACCAGCATCAAAAGGTGACTACAGGGTACAACGTATGCATATTATAATCAAAACTAAGCACTGGGCAGCAATAGGCTGTCCTGGTTGTCTTATTAATTTGTGTGCAAAAGGTGCAATGCCAACACCTTCTCTCATATTAAATGGAAGGCTGATAGAGAGAGCTGACAAATTCAAATATCTAAGATGTTGGATCAATGACAAAAACAAACCGATATGGAAATAAAAGCAAGGATTGAAATACCCAGGCAGTATTTTTGTAAAATGAGATCTGCATTGTCCAATGGGAACCTGGATCTTCACCTTAGAATGCAGATGAGATGTTACATTTGGTCAGTTTTGTTGTAAGGTGTCAAGACTTGGACACTGAATTCCACAGCTAATTATTGAGGGGAGAATGGAAGGAAGAATAAAGCCTAGGAGAAGACATGTCATGGTTAGATAACATCAAGAATTGGACGGGACTGAACACTGGAGCAGATGTTCAGAGCTACCAGATATATTTGCCATAGTGGTTGCCAACCTCCATCAAGAGATAGCACACAGAGAAGAGTTGTTGTTTGTTTGTTATTTGGTTTTTAGGAGCATTAGCAACTAAGGCCATATTGCTCCGGGGATATGCGGTGGTCATTCCCTAACCTTTCTGCATCTTCCGTATTTGGTGGTCACGGGCTCGAACCCCGGTCTAATCAAGAAGCGTGTGCTACGCACTGCTGCTCCTGCCCACCTGGCTACGGAGGCGGCCACACACGCACAGAGAAGAGAAGAAAGGGGGACTGCATACCTTCATGAGATGGTGAATAAATATGTGATAGATTTTTACAAGTATCTAGAGTGCGGGTTTGTAACCTGTGGGCTGTGACCACCAAGGGGGTTGCTGCGGTTATTTTTAGTTGCAATTATTTTTATAGGAAATTTCACCATGTTTTCAACACTTATTTATTTCATTATGGCATATGGCTACACTGCAATATTCTACTAGTGGTTGTAACACTGATTTTTGATAAATGAAAGGAAGTGACTTAAGGTCCACCACAGCAGATATTTGAAAAATATTAAAAGCACGCTGTGTTCATACATATTAAACATTTTATATTATTTTAATTATTTGCTATGGTGAGCCTTGATTCACTCCCTAAAAATAAAATATACAAATGCAGGTTATCATAAGAATAAAATTCTGTTACAAATAGCAAACTGAAAAAAAAATTCACCAATGATGCAAAATTCATTTTTAATCTGTCTCGATGTGTGAATAACAGACTCTCCAATACGGACCATCGAATAAAGGTGAGTTGCTCTCTTAACACGGTTGAAGATCACCTCATATGTTTTGCTGACGGTGCCATGTTTGCAATGATATACTTCAATAATGTCCACAATGGGTCGTCTAATGCAAACTGGTGTGAACTTAGTTCGCCAATAGTCAACCACCTTTAGTTGGCACCATGACAGAAACCAGTCACTCGCTGTTTAGCGCAGGTAAGCTACTGCTTGCACAAATCTAAAGCACGTCATGTAAAATGTAAATATTCAGAAGACTAACTAAAATTTGGCTTTACCACCTTGATCAGCAATGGCATAGAGAAGCCACAATGCGTTTTCTACAATGTCATTCTTAGTGCCAAATCTATGAAACCTTCAAAACTGAAACTTCACTTAGAGACAAAGCATTCAGAACATACTAAAAAGGATTTGGAGTTCTTTTCATGCCATGAAACTGGTCTCAGATGTCAGGGACTTGACCCTACAGGAAGTTTTCAGCAAGAGAGCAAGCACAGCAGCAGTGCAAGCATCATATGAAGTTGCATTGAAAATTGCCAAATAAAAAACCTTACACGATTGGAGAAACAGTCATCAAACCCTGCATGTCAAAGATGGTAAAGTTAATTCTTGGAGAAGCTAGCGAGATAAAGATACAACAAATATCTCCGTCCAATAACACTATTCAGAAGTGCATTTCAGATATGTCCATAGACATGAAAGAGCAGGTTTTGAACAAAATCAAAGTTTCTCCATTGTTTTCTTTTCAAATTGATGAATCAACAGACGTAAGTTCATGTTCTCAGTTGCTTGTCTTTTTGAAATATATTCATTCAGATGACATCAAAGAAGAGTTCCTGTTTTGTAATGCACTTGAAACTACTACAAAAGACAAAGATATTATGGAGAAGACAAATACCTTTTTGAAACTGGAGGACTACATCTAATGTATTTTGAAGTAAAGGTTTGTACAGATGGAGCACCAGCTATGCTAGGGTCAAAGTTGGGCTTTCAAACAAAAGTGAAAGAACTTGCTCTCCAAGCAAAGGACATTCACTGCATGATTCACTGTATGCTCTTGCCAGTAACTCTTCCAGCTCCTTTGCAAGAGGTACTTGATTCTCTGATCAAAATTGTGAAATAGATCAAATCTGGAGCCTTCAACACCCATCTGTTTAAAGAACTCTTTAAAGACATGAATTCTGATCATGATGTTCTTTTCTACACTGCTGTATGCTGGTTGTCTAAAGGAAATGTTAATTGTGCGAGTTGAAATATGAAATCAAGCTGTTCCCGGAAGTGCAAGGGAAACATGACCTTGTGGCTTTAATGATGAAGCTTGGAAGAAAAGAATTGCTTACTTAGCAGACATTTTAGACCAGCTAAATTTAAGCTGAACCTGAAACTTCAGGGAAGTTTCCAGAATGGCCGAAGGTTGTCTGGAAATTTCCAATTTCCAGACAACCTTTGGGCATTTGTATCCAAGCTGCAAAACTGGCATCAAAAAGTAAATCTTGGAAACATTGCCATGTTTGAAAAAAAACTCTGCAGTGTGGTAGAGGAATCTGAAGGGGTGAACTGGATGAGAATCTGAAGGAGATTACTGGGCACCTTGAATCCTTTGAAAAGGAATTTCAGCAGTACTTCCCTGAGCTTACAGAAGAAGCTGCGCTGGTACGAAACCCATTCTCTGCTTCCCTGAATGGCCAGCATTCCATGAAGTACAGGATGAATTCTTGGATCTGCGGAACGATTCCTCAGCACGTAATTTGTTTTATGAAAAATTGCTGACTCAGTCCTGGTGTGCTATGTATCGGTCATATCCAAATGTCACCATGCTTGCCTTTCGAGTTTTACTTCCATTTACCTCTACATATCTCTGCGAGAATGGATTTTCAACGCTTCTTCATATCAAAACAAAGGCAAGATGGTTTTGGTTTATTTTTAGTTGTTGGCGCATCGGCTTCTGTGGCCATAATGCACCTCCCAAGGTTTTTACAGTACTGTGATTCAAGCCCGAGGCGGGATTCGAACCAGCGACCTTTGCGTTGCCAGGCAGGCACTTTACCCACCCGGCTAGCCCAGTCAGCACAAAGGCAAGAAACAGACTGAATGTTAAGAATGACATGAGGTAGGCTTTAACAAACACTCAGCTGAAAATTTAAGCTGGTTACCCAGATGCAAATACAACCATCGCATTAAATTAGGTTAGAATTATATTCTGAAAAATCTATTTTTAATGTGTTTTCTTTACCATATTAAAAATGCCTTTTTATGCAAATGTGCAGGGGTTGCAACTTGAAAAAGGTTGGGAAACACTGATCCAGAGAGAGAGAAGTGCTATAAAGGAAAGATAAAGTTAAATAATTTCATCTGATGTATTTTGAAGTAAAGATAATTTTGAAGCATGTGTGTAACATTGGCTGTTTTTGCTTAAATGTGTAACCAGACTGGTAGAACTAGCAACCTTTCACAATTCTGTTTAAAAAAAGGGTTATAAATGGCGAGAAAAGCAATAAAAGCAGTTTTTGGTCAGCAAATTGACAACGAATGAGTGACAACGAATCATGTTCAAATACGATTAAGATTCCAAAAGAACTTTGGAACTGCAAACATACTGGTACAAGAAATTCTAAACAGGCCAAGCAAGCTAAAATTCTAAGTAAGTTATCTAATTCTAGCAAACCACTGAAAATTTATAATTGCTGAGGCAGCACAAACTTCAATTGACAGTGCATTATGTTTAAATTTGAAAATGTTTTGTGGACAAGTTTCCAGTACTTTTTATTGTTGTTAAATATAAAGAAAGAGATTAAGCAATAGATGTTCTGCATCTTCAGTTCTGTCAGTTTCAGTACAAGAAACTACCAGATGCTATTATGAAAGAAGAAAGAACTGATATGCAGTGATTCTTGGGAAATGACATGTGTGAAAGGAAGCTTGAAATATAACAAGTTGTCTCAAGTCATGCTGGGCATTTTAACAATTCCTCATAGTAATTCTGAGTGTGAGAGAATATGCAGCCAGGATAGAAAAGCAACAACTGAGTTCAGATGCTCTTGTTCTGGCAAAGCTCTGGAAATGGTTTTGACAGCCAAGCCTAGGCAGCAAGGCCATTATTATGAACAAAACTTTGACTCAACATTTCTGAAGAAGGCAAATGACTGCAACAGTATCTGTCTTGAAATACATCATAACCAGTTGAAGTCAAACAGACATTTCAAACAGAAATCCATAGAGAAAAATATTACGAACAATGTTTAAAAAACTTATTGTACTAATAAACAATCCTATGGCTGTTTGTTAATATAAAATGTATATTTTTCCAGTGAAATTTAATTTCTAGTACAGTGTGAACTTTATGCACAACAGGGTTAAACATAATTACTTACATTTAGTAGCATTTTCAGGTTCCATCGAATAACGTGCCATCTTCAGTGGTTTCTTCTGAGGGAGAAAGAATTAAGTTCGGATTATAAACATGAAAGCTATTTTATGACTTAAAGCAAGAATTAAATTCCAAATTGTTTCATAAATATTAAATAGATAAAACTTCGAAAAGCATTGCGGTATATGAGATTCATTTATTAGACACAAAACCATGCAAAGTGCAATTTTTAATACCAGACATGAGTACCTTGAAAGTTAAGCACTCTGCTACAATGGATGTGTTAAACCACCAGGTATAACTTGTTAAAGTTGCCTTGGAATTTATGCAAGGTAATCATTTTTAAGAAATTGTGTTCGGAAAGGAAAAAAAAAAAAAACAGATGGATGGCTACTATTTCACTACATTCATTTAGAGATACAAATGGTACATATAAATACCGTAAAATTTTATTACAATTACCACTACAGTTCAATATTAGCAGAGCCAAAGGATGCATGGAAGTTAGGCTTTTAAGAGGGGAGGAAAAAAAAAAAAAAAAAAAAAAGCCCACACAACCTGAGACTGTCAACCTGAACTACCAAAGAAGGCAATTTATTCTGGTAATCAACAACACTCTGACGAAATATAAATTTCCCATGGTCCAGTCCATTATTTTTCTAATACAGGAACTCCCCGACTTAAGTAAGGGCTGCGTTCCACGGAACACTATGCAAGTCAGATTTTATGCAAGTCGGAATTTCCTCCGTGCTTGTGCAGCACTGGCAACTGTGCATTCCGAATTGATTGAATCAAAAAAGAAATGTTCGATGAACATGTAAATAGAATTATTTATTGTATTTATTCAATTTATCTCACGCACAGAAAAAAATTACAAAACAGAGGAGACAGATACAACTTCAGAAAGTTTTACCTCTCGAGCATCGTTGCAAGAATCGATAAGTACCCCGTTGCGGAGGTTGAGGGCTGTGGAGATTTAGAAGGGGTCGGCCGCTCAACCTTATGAACAAACATTAATGGATGACCAGATGGTGGCTTTTCCCTTTACATCATAGATTTCTTAGTAGTAGCAAGAAAGCAAGCAATCACTTCTCTGTTAACTTTTAAGAATCATTCACTGTCAGGATCAATCTTCTAAAACCTGGCCATTGCTGATGCAATTTGACGAAATTTCCATCTCTCTGGCGATGAAGCATCTCTGCTCCTCATTTAGTTCATCATGAGCTTAGCCAGCATTTTCTTCTTTCACTATCGCTGCCTGCAAGTCAATAAGTCCATCAGATAATTCCTTCTCTTCTTCCTCTATTAATTCCTCCAAGTCTTTGGCATCAACCTCCACTCCAAATGAAGTGGCTTGCAACCTTTACAATCCTATCTGTAACCTCTTTATATGATTTGTCTTTTTCAAATCCTTCGAAACGTTTTACGTACCGTGGGCATATTTTCTTCCATGCACCATTTAAACAACTTTTAGTAATTTCTGCCCAGTCTTTATTAATGTTTAAGATGGAGTTTTTTTTTTTTTTTTTTTATGTAAAACCCAAACACGAAAGATATTAGAACCTACAGTACTTAGACCGTGCTTGGGTTGCAGGTTGAGAAGACGAAAGAAATTTGTTAACGTTGGACTCTAACTTCTGTAGACTGTAATTTTCAAAAAATACATATTAAGGAAGGTTGTTCCAGATAACGGCAATTGAATGAATAAACGAGGAAGATGAAAAGTTGGTTCTGTGAGTTTGAAGTTGGACATAAATGGATATCGGCTAGTAGGGCACGTTCAGACTGTTTTGAAAGAGAGAGCGGGAATTATAGAAGCCAATTCAGAAGAACAGTGCCCATAGAAGTATCTGTAGAAAAGGCATGCAGCAGAAACAGTATGTCCATGAGACAGCAAGTGGAGAGACTGTTAGAGATGAAACATTAATTAACCTAACTGCCCTATTCTGAACAGAATCAAGAAGCCTGAGAGAGAGAGGTTTTCGGGCACCACCCCAGATGTGGGAACAATATTCCATGGTAGGGCAGATTTGCGATTTGTACAGAGTCAACAGCTGTTTGGAAGAAAAGTAACGCCGAGAGCGAAAGAGAAAACTAAGTTTTTTAGATGCAGAGGAAGCAATATTTGTATGTGCTTGTGCCAAGAGAGGTTATAAGTCAGGGTAATCCCCAAAAGAGATATATCATTTTGTCTAGAAATCGGAGTGTCACTAAATATAACCATAGGAGCAGAAGAATCCTTTTTGCAAGATATAAGACGAGACTGAGTTTTAGATGGGTTGAAATCAACTAAGTTGTCTTTGCCCCATTGGAGAATTACCTGGAGATCAGCATATAAAGGAACCGGTAGCAGACTTTCGAGAGGTTGAAGCTGATTGAAGCTGATATCTCAAAATGGAAAGCAATGTGCTATCATTGGCAAAACTAAGGATAGGATTTCCAGTCAATGGAAGAAGGTCATTTAATATACAAGAGGAAAAGAGTGGGGGAAAGAACTAAACCTTGGGGGATACCCGCATTAATGGAGAAGTCAGAAGACAGAGAGCCATCTACCATTACCCTCAGTGAGCGATCAGAGAGAAAACTGGATAACCAATTACAAAAAGCAGTTGGCAAACCATAAGATGGAAACTTGTTTAGAAGACCTTCATGCCAAACACGATCGAAAGCCTTTGAGATGTCAAGAGCAACTGCTTGTGTTTTACTGAACTTTTCCATTGAATTAGTCCATAAATGAGTAACATAAGCCAGAATATCACCAGTGGATCAACACTGACGAGCGCTGATCAGACGGAAGGTTTCTAGGTAGTTTAAGAGTTGGCAGTTAATTGGTTTCTCCATTACTTTAGAAAGAGTAGAAGTAATTGCAATGGGACAATAATTTGATGGGAGGGATTTGTCACCCTTTTAGGAACTGGCTGGATATGGGCAAATTTCCAAGCAGAAGAAAAAACACCTTTGGAATAAGAAAGTGAAAAAAGGCGGCAAAGAACAGGAGTAAGTTCGAGAGCACAGGTTTTGAGAACAAGTGGAGAAATACCATCGGGACCTGGAGATTTCTTAGCATCAAGATTCGTCAAAATCCTTCTGACATCCTTTTGATGGAAGACCACAGGAAGCATTGAATGGAGCATGTTGAGAATGGTGGGAGGTGTTTTACCAAGATCATTAATATACAAGTTGGAAGTAAAATAGGATGCTAGCAGGTCAGCTTTATCCTTGGCTGAAGTGACAGCAGAACCATCTAGTTTGGACAGAGGTGGGAGCAGAGATGGGCAAAAGTTGTGGCCAATAGCTTTGGCAAGAGATCAGAATGCTCGGCTACCATTAACAAGTTTTCTACTCAGCCTGTTCAAACTCTAGTTTGGACTAATTAATAACTGCTTTACAATTGCTGCGAACTTTGGTGTAGGCAGAAAATGAAACTAAAGAATTAGAAACAAGCCAATTAGGATATGCAACTTTCTTCTCTCGAACAGCCTTTGCACATTTATTTTAAAACCAAGGTTTATATAAAGGATGAGATTTTAAAGTGGAGTGTGGGATAAAGGATTCCATTCCTGCAAGAATAATTTCACTGACACGATCTGAGCAAACGTTGACATCAGAAGTTTTGAAACAGTAATCCGACCAAGCAAAAGAAGAAGAGATATCTTGCGGGTCATCCCATTTTGCATTCTTGTAATGCCAAACAATACGAGGTTGGGAACAGCCACGAGATAAAGGTTCCATTGGAGAAGAGACAATCACAAAGTTCTGATCTAAGATTCCTAAAGGACCTCTCATTTCAACTGTGTACTTAGAAGGGTTGTTTATGAGAAAAAGACCAGGCATGTTGGCTGTGTGGTTAGGGTTGTCCAGTATTCTTGTAGGTAAATGAACAATCTGTGTAAGGCCATTAGTAATTGCAAAAGCCTCAGCATCTCGACCAGCTGGGTCGGTGTGACTAGAAAATGGAAGCCAGCTGGAATTGTGAACATTAAAATCACCAAGGAAAATTACTTCACTGTTAGGAAAGTTAGACTAGAGAAAGTCATGTTGCAAAAACCCCAGGGGCTCACATCTGGTGTGTATGGGCTTGGCACACCCAGGGTCCTGAGCTTGGTTTTCATCATTCCTCTCTTTCTTGGCGATTCCCCTCTCCCTCTCTCTCTCTCTCTCTCTCTCTCTCTCTCTCTCAGGGTAACTTGGGAATTTTTTTTTGGCTGGTACAGCATAAGCCTCAGGCTTCCTTGCACCATATAGCTAATAATAATAAAGAGAGGAAGTCAAACAGCTCCAAGTGATTAGTGGAGTTGGGAGAACGGTAGAGACAACAGATGAATTTGACACAATGAAGTAGAGAGATTTGAAGCCAGAGAAGATCGAAAAGAGGAGATTCCAAACTACCAAATCTCTGACAGGGAATATTGGAACGGACATATGCACAAGTACCACCGTTGGGGCGAAAGGAATCGTACAGCAAATAATTTGGGCAACTGAGATGAGCAGTAGTTGAATCAACTGATAACTGAGATTCTGTCAGAAAAAGTACATGGGGTTTGGCAGACTGCAAGTGGAAATGGACATCGTTGAGATTAGAATTGAGACCATGTATATTTGTGAAATGAATTAGGAAGTGTTTGGGAGGTTTAGTTTAGGTAAGGACAAAAAGCAAGTTTTCTACTGTCAACCTGTTTGAAATCTACTTTGGACTGATTAATAAGTGCTTTACAATCATTGAGCTTTTGGTGTAGGCAGAAAATGAACATGGAGATCTGGAAAAGGCCAATTACGATATGTGACATTCCTCTCTTGAACAGCCTTTGCATATTTATTGGAGAAACCACGGTTTAGATAAAGTACAAGATTTTAAGGTAGAGTGTGCAATAAAGGATTCTATCCCTGCAAGGATAATTTCACTGACACAATATGAGCAAACATTGACCATCAGAAGAATTCGAACAGTAATCCGAACAAGGAAAGGAAATCTCACAGATCATCCATTTGCATTCTTTTAATGTCAACCAACACAAGGTTGAGAATAGCCACATGAGAAAGGCTTAATTGGAGAAGAGATCATCACCAAGTTATGATATGAGGTGCTTATTCATACAACATATCCCCACCAATGGCATCCCTAGAGGACCACCACCTCCACACATACTTAGAAGGGTTATTTGTGAGAAAAAGATTGAGTGTTGGCTGCATGGTTAGGATTGTCAGGTATTGTGTGTATATAAATGAACAATCTGTGCAAGGTCATTAGCAACTGCAAAATCCTCAGCATCTCAACCAGCTAGGTCTATATGACTAGAAGACAGAAGCCACCTAGAGTTGTGAACATTAAAATCACCAAGAAAAATTACCTCAGTGTTAGGAAAGTTGGACAGGATAAAGTCAAGTTTCAAAGAGAGGAAGTAAACGAGTTCCAAGTGATTAGTGGTGTTAGAAGAACAATGTGATCTAGGATGTTAGGATCAGTGGTTATTTTTCGAAGCAAAAAGGGGTGCACGAGCAAAAAAGTACGGGAAACAAACTTTTCATATGCTTGCAAAGTTGGCAGCAATTCTGATTTCTATACTTTGTTTCCTGCATGTTCAAGCACCACAATCTATTAACATGCACATAATTACTAAAATGGAGACTGTTTTAATATCAATAAATTGAAAAATATTAGCCCTGAATTTATTTTTTTCATATTGCCTTTCACTGTTTCAAAAGCCTTTCTGAATTTGCATTGTCTACCGTCAAATATAGCCACTTATTTAAACATGGTTAAATTTGGTTAATTTAAATAATAATAACTAACTAACTTTTTTTTAACCTCAACAATTCCCTTATATTGTGTACCATTATAACAATGCATCCCACACTGGTAAGGTACTTATGTAGAAAGGAATCAAAATAAAAACAAATGTTTAAACAAAATCCTCCTACCATCAAATATGGCACTTCCGATACTGTTATTATTACACATCGCCAGTTTAATCTATTGAAAGAATTCAATCAAACCATTGCACACCTTTTGATAAACTGTACAAAAACTCCAAAAAGTTATCAGTGAAAACAAGTCCTAGAGACAAAACGAAAAAAAAAACACCACAACTTTGATATTGTCACAATCTATCAACAAATATTGTTGCACCCTTTCTACTTAAGGGTATCCCATTCCTGTAGAAGCAGTCTCTCCTTTTAACAAGCACAGACCCCACTAAGAATTATACCCCATTAGCTTTGTATGGTCTCTTCAGGACTGAATTTATTGACAAAGCACTCACATGTACTCCCTTCTATTGTGTTGCGTCAGGATTGCAGAAAGTTTCAGATTTAATCCTAACTTGTAACTTTTCCCCATCATGGCCCTGTACTTATTAAATCCTCAGGTCTCCTACTCTTGATATCTAATGATATCAAGAATAGGAGATCCCACGTACATATAACAATAATATCACCTTTGTGCACTTAAAACATACCTGCTGTATGTAGTAGTAGTAGTGGCATGTGATGCAAGAAAGCAGTGTATGAACTTATGCTGCATCAGAAAAAAAAAAAAAAATCACACAACCATTCCCTCTAAATGTTTGTCCATTTCCTCCTTAAATTTATTTAACCCTATCGACTTCCACAACGACAGATGGAAGTTTGTTCCAGCAATTAACCACCACTGGCTAAAGGCAAATTTCTGCACATCTATTCTACATCTGTCTTTCCTTAATTTGAATTTATGTCCCCTTGGGTTTGTAATCTGAACAAGTGGAAGAATCCACTTGTTCAGATATTAAGTTTTCTGAGCAATGCAGACAGGCTGCCAGGGCAGGTCATGGGGTTTTGTCAATGATATATAGGAATTTTGCTAGCAGGGAAAAGGAGGTGTTATCCCTCAGTATAAGGCGATGGTCAGGCCATGCCTTGAGTACTGCGTACAGGTCTGGAGGCCTCATTTTAGGAAGGATGTAGATTTACTTGAGCGTGTACAGAGAAGGGCAACAAGATTGGTGAGGGGAATGAAGGGATCCTCTTATCAAGAGAGGCTTAAGTTCTGCAAATTGCAGTGGCTGGAAACTAGGCACCTGCACGGTGATCTGATTGAAGTGTATAAGGCCTTGAATGGGTTGAGCACGCTGAATTCTAATGGGATCCTTCCACTTGTTCAGATTACGAACCTAAGGGGGCATAAATTCAAATTAAGAAAAGACAGATGTAGAATAGATGTACGGAAATTTGCGTTTAGCCAGCGGGTGGTTAATTGCTGGAACAAACTTCCATCTGTCATTGCGGAAGTTGATAGGTTGAATAAATTTCAGGAGGAACTGGACAGGCATTTGGAGGGAATGGTGTGATTTTTTTTTTTTTTTCTTGCATCACTACTAATCCCATCAGAATTCAGCGTGCTCAACCCATTCAAGGCCTTATACACCTCAATCAGATCACCACACAGGTGCCTAGTCTCCAGCCATTGCAATTTGCAGGACTTCAGCCTCTCTTGGTAAGAGGATCCTTTCATTCCCCTCGCCAATCTTGTTGCCCTTCTCTGTACACGTTCAAGCAAATCTACATTCCTTCCTAAAATCAGGCCTCCAGACCTGTACGCAGTACTCAAGGCGTGGCCTGACCATTGCCTTATACAGAGGGACAATCACCTCCCTTTCCCTGCTAGCAAAATTCCTATATATCATTGACAAAACCCCATGACCTGCCCTGGCAGCCTGTCTGCATTGTTCAGAAAGCTTCATATCTGACTGCACAATTACTCCCTGGTCTTTTTTATTTTCTACCACCTTAAGTGTAGTACCACACGGTTGGTACGTTTCTCTGGGGTTACTTCTACCCATATGCAGTACTTCCCATTTGTCAAGGTTAAATGTCAGTTGCCACTTCTCAGCATATCTGTCCAAATTTTCCAGATCCTGTTGCAGTAGCACACTGCCATCAACAACCCTGCCAACCTTTGTATCATCTGCAAACTTCGACACTAATCCGGATACACCTTCATCAATATCACTGATAAATATTCAAAACAGTGGTCCCAACACCGAACCCTGTGGGACTCCACTAATAACATTAGTCCACGAAGAGCAGCACCCATTGATTCTTGTCTTCTCCCACTCAACTCTTGCCCCTGGCAAACATATTGTGGTTCTATTCCACGTATCATTTTTACACAATATATTTCCCATTTCCCTGACAATAGTCACCAAGAATAGCTACCTTCTGTGGGATAAACACAGTATGCCCTGAGGATTCTCACTGTGCTGCTTAAAGCTGAAGTGCAAGCTCTGATAATGAGTTAGGCAGCTGAGATCTTGATGGACTCCCAGTTTAATTCCGTCAAGGGCATCCACCCTACTCTTCAAGCTCTAATAAAGGCCCATTACAATGCAGAGTTGCCACTTCATTTCTTCCTACTCTGCATGCCAAGTGCACACAGACATCCTCTTCCTGGACTATACCATGTCCTGTTCCCAAACCTCCACAAACAGCACATTTCTTCAGGTCACGATTCATAGGAGAATTGCCCCTTCAGTTCTTCCCAAGTCATAGCAGAACACTGCTTTGAGCCCATTGCTTTGCTGCTCTAGTCTGGGGCATGATTTCCATTTAAATTAAATATAATTGAGAATACTACACTAAACAAATATACTTTATTTCCCCATTTTTAAGATACACCTTAATTTTGGGGCCCGAAATTTAAAAAAAATATATATATTACGTAAAGTTATTGAATTCAAGTTTTATTCATCATAAAATTCATACAACTCATCACTGTCAAAACTCCCATCCATTAGCTTGTCCTCATCTGTGTCTGATGACGAATCACTGTCTTCATATATTGCCTCGTCATCAGTTCCATCTATGGCATTTGAAATGCCACACTTCTTAAATGACTTGACAACGATCTCAATCTTGATATTATCCCAGGATCTTTTCTCACCCAGGTACAAAGTTCTCCTATAGTTGGTTTCTTCACTCTTCCTGCTGGTGTCAAATTGTCCCCAGAAGACTTCATACATTGGTCCTTGAGGTTGTCACAGACATTCTCTCAGATATGCCAGACAAACTGTACTTGCTACCTGGGAGTCTAAAACGCTGATGGAACTGATATTCGGGTGACACTTAAGTCAAGTGGACCCAATTTCGACAAAGTCCGGACGGTCTATGCCAGCCAAATCCTCTGCCTGCACCTTCACGATGATGGGACTGTTAGTAATCCTGGGTATAACCTCCATGCACAAGTACATGGCGGGTGACCACCCAGGTGTGAACCAACGTAAGAAGGGGTGGAGGTGTGGTGCCCACACCACATGGAGGAATGCCGACCCTGTATGTTACCAGGCAGTACTAGGTGGTAGATGACTCCCTTCAACTGGTGAAATACCACTACTTTGCTTAATGTAGGTTTGAAGTGGTGGAACCCATGTTTAGTCTCTAGAGCTAAGTTCCGGTCAACCCTTCCCTATCTCCTCCATCATACAGTATGATTGATGACTTTTGAGGTTATGATGAATGTCGTGGCGAGATCCAATATTCCTTACATTTCGAGGGTACAGCTCTAAAACAGTGTTCGCAGGCCGGCCGCTAGTTAGTACACCGGACCGAACCTATTGGTAACTCTCTAGGAGGCTTCCGGATCAGCTAGTGTATAATCTTGCTACCTCTACTCTGCCAGATAGTGACTGGAGGGAGTCCGAGTAGTGTGTATGCGGGGAACATTGTCAAGGCCACGTTATGCCAAGGATCTGGGTATATTCTTACCACGTGTACGCTATATCCAAAAATATCATTACTTCATACAGCATGTCCTACCCACTTTTTCTTAACATTGAATACACCATGAATTGTCAAACTAATAGAGCAAGCTTATCTGCAAAAAGATCTAAACCTCCCAAGCACTTCCTAATTCATTTCACAAATATACGAAATATACGTGGTCTCAATTCTAATCTCAACAATGTCCATTTCAACTTTCAGTCTGCCAAACACCATGTACTTTTTCTGACAGAATCTCAGTTATCGGTTGATTCAACTACTGCTCATCTCAGATGCCCAAATTATTCGTTGTATGATTCCTTTCGCCTCAAAGGTGGTACTTGTGCATATGTCCGTTCTGATATTCCCTGTCAGAGACTTGGCAATTTGGAATCTCCTCTCTTTGATCTTCTCTGGCTTAAAATCTCTCTACCTCATTGTGTCAAATTCATCTGTTGTCTCTACCGTTCTCCCAACTCAACTAATCACTTGGAGCTCTTTGACTTCCTCTCTTTGCAACTTGACTTTCTCCAGTCCAACTTTTCTAACAGTGAGGTAATTTTCCTTGGTGATTTTAATGTTCACAACTCCAGCTGGCTTCCATTTTCTAGTCACACCGACCCAGCAGGTCGAGATGCTTAGGCTTTTGAAATTACTAATGACCTAGCACAGATTGTTCATTTACCTACAAGAATACCGGACAATCCTAATCATAGAGCCAATACGCTTGATCTTTTTCTCCCAAACAACCCTTCTAAGTACACGGTCGACGTGAGAGGTCATTTAGGCACTTCAGATCACAACTTGGTGATTGTCTCTTCTCCAATGGAACCTTTATCTCATGGCTATTCCCAACCTCGTATTGTTTGGCATTACAAAAATGCAAAATGGGATGATCTGCGAGACTTCTTTTCTTCTTTTGCCTGGTCGGATTACTGTTTCAAAACTTCTGATGTCAACGTTTGCTCAGATCGTGTCAGTGAAATTATTCTTGCAGGAATGGAATCCCTTATCCCACACTCCACTTTAAAATCTCGTCCTTTATCTAAACTTTGGTTTTCCAATAAATGTGCTAAGGCTGTCCAAGAGAAGAATGTTGCATATCGTAATTGGCTTGTTTCTAATTCTTCAGTTTCATTTTCTGCCTACACCAAAGCTCGCAACAATTGCAAAGCAGTTATTAATCAGTCCAAACTAGAGTTTGAACAGGCTAAGAGTAGAAAACTTGCTTCTTGCCCTAATGGTAGCCGAGCATTCTGGTCTCTTGCCAAAGCTATTGGCTGCAACTTTTGCCCATCTCTGCTCCCACCTCTGTCCAAAACAGATGGTTCTGTTGTCACTTCAGCCAAAGATAAAGCTGACCTGCTAGCATCCCATTTTTCTTTGAGCTCATGCATTAATGATCTTGGTAACACACCTCCCACCATTCCCAACACGCTCCATTCAATGCCTCCTGTGGTCTTCCGTCAAAAGGATGTCAGAAGGATTTTGACGAATCTTGATGCTAAGAAATCTCCAGGTCCCGATGGTATTTCTCCACTTGTTCTCAAAACCTGTGCTCTCGAACTTACTCCTGTTCTTTGCCGCCTTTTTTCACTTTCTTATTCCAAAGGTGTTTTTCCTTCTGCTTGCAAATTTGCCCATATCCAGCCAGTTCCTAAAAAGGGTGACAAATCCCTCCCATCCAATTATCATCCCATTGCAATTACTTTTACTCTTTCTAAAGTAATGGAAAAATCAATTAACCGCCAACTCTTAAACTACCTAGAAACCTTCCGTCTGATCAGCGATCGTCAGTGTTGATCCACTGGTGATATTCTGGCTTATGTTACTCATTTATGGACCAATTCAATGGAAAAGTTCGGTGAAACACAAGCAGTTGCTCTTGACATCTCAAAGGCTTTCGATCATGTTTGACATGAAGGTCTTCTAAACAAGCTTCCATCTTATGGTTTGCCAACTGTTTTTAGCAATTGGTTATCCAGTTTTCTCTCTGATCGCTCACTGAGGATGATGGTAGATCGCTCTCTGTCTAACTTCTCCACTAATGCCGGTTTCCCCCAAGGGTTCAGTTTTTTCCCCCACTCTTTTCCCCTTGTATATTAATGACCTTTTTCCATTGACTGGAAATCCTATTCATAGTTTTGCCGATGATAGCACATTGCATTCCACTTTCCATTCTAAGAAACCTTGCTCTGCTCAGTCAGCTTCAACTTCTCGAAAATCTGCTACCAGTTCCTTAAATGCCGATCTGCAGGTAATTCTCCAGTGGGGCAAAGACAACTTAGTTGATTTCAACCCTTCTAAAACTCAGTCTTGTCTTATACCTCGCAAAAAGGATTCTTCTGCTCCTATGGTTATCTTTAGTGAAACTCCGATTTCTAGACAAAATGATATATATCTCTTTTTGGGATTACCCTGACTTCTAATCTCTCTTGGCACAAGCACATTAAGAATATCGCTTCCTCTGCATCTAAAAAACTTGGTTTCCTCTTTCGCTCTCGGCGTTACTTTTCTTCCAAACAGCTGCTCACTCTGTATAAATCACTAATCCGCCCTGCCATGGAATATTGTTCCTACATCTGGGGTGGTGCCCCCAAAACCTCTCAGGCTTCTTGATTCCATTCAGAAGACGGCAGTTAGGTTAATTAATGATTCATCTCTAACAGAGTCTCTCCACTCGCTTTCTCATAGACGTACTGTTTCGTCTGCATGCCTCTTCTACAGATACTTCCAGGGCACTGTTCTTCTGAATTGGCTTCTATAATTCCTGCTCTCTCTTTCAAAACAGTCCGAACACGTGCCACCACCAGCCAACATCCATTTACTGTCCAACTTCAAACCCACAGAACCAACTTTTCATCTTCCCCATTTATTCATTCAACTGCTGCTTTCTGGAACAACCTTCCTTCATACGTATTTCCTGAAAATTACAATCTACAGAAGTTCAAGTCCAATGTCAACAAATATCTTCTTTCGTCTTCTCAACCTCCAACCCAAGCACGGTACTAAGTACTATAGGTTCTAATACCTCTCATGTTTGGGGTTCACATAAAAAAAAAATAAATAAATACATTGGTTGCATTCGTCTCTCATGGCAGCTTTGAAGGGTTTGTTAATGCTGACATCAAGTGGTTGGAGCCTGGATGTCAAGCCTCCAGGTATGACGGCAAGTTTTGTTTTTTGCTCTGCAGCAATCTTTGTATTTTTTGTTATGTGTTCCCTGAACTGATCAAGCACCAATGGGGCAGGTTTGCGTAAGAGCCCACCTGGTCTCCTGCTACAAACTTCCTCAAACAAGATCTTCATTCCATTCTGATCCATCCAACCAACCCTTATCATGAACGTGGACAATCACTCCTCAAGGAATGTCTTCTTTTGCGTTTGAAAATCAACATAGGAGGCAGCTTGGTTCCATCGGCACAACAAGCTAGAACTGTATAATGGCTCTTTTCATGTCCACTTGTCTTCACAGTTAGTTTTCAACCCCCTTCTTATCAACAGTTCTGTTACTTGGGACATCAAATTGAAGGGGGACTTTGTCCATATTTGCAATCTGTCCCAGCTCAAACTGATGTGTCTTCCGACACTGAATGACAAAACGATGAAATTCAAGGACCTTCTGCTCATAGCTTTCAGGCATCTTTTGGGCAAGTCTGGTGCACGTACGCATGCTTAGTCCATTCAGTTTCATGAACCTGAACCACCAATTGTGTCCTCCTTTGAAATCAGTAACTTCTTTTTCATCAGCAATTCTTCTTGCCTCATGCTGAACCATCTTGGTGGACACAGGAATTCCAATTGCCCTTTGCTCCTCAATCCATATCTTCAATTCCCTCCCTAAATCAGGCCATTTTGCTGACTTGCCTCTACTGGCCTTCTTCTGCCGTGGCGTTTTCAGTATGGTTTCTTCTTCCCGTAGCCAGTCTTGGATTGTTTTCTCAGTTGGAGGAGGACCAAACTTACGTTCAGCAGCACGATTTCCATTCACTTTTGCAAACTGGATCACTTTTAACTTGAATTCAGCACTGTGCGAAAATCTTTTCTGAGCCATTTCTGGGCAGAATGTGGCAAAACGTAACCTAATATACCGGTAACAAGTGCAAAACAATGAACGCAAAGACAACAAGCGTGATAAAGCGGGAAATGCAAGTAAAAAAAAAAAAAAAAAACCTACAACCACTGTATAAGATGCACCCAACTTTTATACCCCAAATTTTTCAAAACAAGGTGCGTATTATACATGGGGAAATACGGTACTTAAATACAGTAGAGTGTCGGTTATCTGGAATAATTTGAAAGGCTGATCTTTCTTTTTTTATTAATGCTAGTACAATAAGCACTGGTTATAGTAATCACTGTTGCAAATTGAATTTTTGATTCTATTAAGCGAAAGATCAAGTTTGCTACCTGTTTATAACAAGTTGTACAAACAAAATGCCCAATAAACCGAAAATTGTTTTATAGTTGACGTCTATGTGATCTTCAGAAATGCACTTTACAAAAATATCAGACTACTGGGTTTCCTCAGAAATCATGAGTGAATTTCAGATTAGTTTAGCTCCAGATTCGGTAAGAATAATATTGGCCCGAAACTGCAATTTATTATTTTTCTCAATTTTTTATGGCAAAACGTGAACGAAAAGAAAATGCGTAGTTTTCAACAATAAACACTTCAACAATAAACAGAAATTATTATTAGAATTAGGAAGGGTGGAAATTTAGGAAATCTCTCCAAAGGGTTTAATGTGGGGACTTCAACAATTTACAACACCAAGAAAATTTTCAATGCTGTAACAGAATGTGTCGATAATGAATGGTGAAGGAGGATCTAGCAGGAAAAAGACTACCCCAAAACCTGAAAATGCCACTTTAGAGAGTGCACTTTGTGGTTTCTTCAGAAGCAAAGTTTAGGTGAACCAGTGTCTGGCCCAGGAGCGGATTAAGATCAGTTGAGGCTGAGGGCACAGAAGAAAATATTCGGCCCCTTAAAAAAAAAATAAAAGAGAAAGAGAGACAGGGAAAATAAAAATACATGTTAACCATTTTTTTTAAAAAATGGTATGTACTATTAATGTTTTATTTCCAATAAAATTTGAATATATATATGTATAATATAATTAATAATAGCATAATAATAATCACAAAGTTTTAAACTAATATGTTCAACTAATTTGTTGGGGTTTTGAGTGGGCCCTTCAGAAGTAGGGGCCCAGGGTGCGCGCCCGGTGCGCATACCCTTAAATCCACCTCTGGTCAGGCCCAATGTTGTATGAAAAAGCATTGGATTCAAAAATGGATGAAGGACAAATTCACACAATAACACACAGCCCCAGAACAAACCAGACCTCAACCTAATTGAAAATTAGAACTCAGTAATTGCATTACGCAAAAGAAACCAAAAGATCTTAAATGGCTGCAGGAGACATTCATGTGTTGGTAACATTTCCCAGCTATGTTGAAGCTACAATGTGTAGCAGTCATCAAAGCAAGGGCAGGCCAAGGAAATATTGTGCACATTGTGTGTTTTGGTTATATAGCTGCCTGCCATCCTAGTACGGACAAAGTAATGAAAAAATCCTTGCTTTCAAAAGAATTTTTGTTATTTCTGAGAAAAGTACTTATTTCATTGTATATTTACCCATAATGCATAGAAGTAAAATTTTTCTGCAATTTATAGCTTCATGTGTACTGTTATTACTTATGTTCTTTCAGATACTTCTACAACTTAGCTGCCAGCATAAGGACAAACAACCTAAAAAAATGTGATGCATTTTTTGAGAAACTATTTTAATTTTTATATTCTGCTACTTAGTTGGTTGATTTCATTATAGTATTTACTAACACTTTTTAGATAGAGTAAATTTTAATATGATTTTTAATTATTTTGCATGTGTTCTAATTTCTCTTGCTAAGAAACTAAAAATGTCCAAAAATCCAGAAAACCTATGGTCCCAAGCTTTCTGGGTAATGGGTTCATTACTATTCTTGCATTTCCAAAAATGTTTTTGATACTGTTACAGATAAATGACTGCTGAACAAATAAAAGGATGGTTGAATGGTAAAAGAGAGTGTATATCAATAGGCACTGCTCTTTATGGACTGTTTATCTACAGCCAGCAGGACTGCCCAGGATTCAATGTGGGTTTCTCATTTTCTATTCTTATTAATGATATTTATGAAGGCATATCAGACTTAATGTCTAAATTTGCAGAAGATACAAACAGTCAATGACAGTAATCAAGCTATGCTACAGCAACAAGATCTAGAAACATTAGGCAGATGAGCTAAGAACTTTTTCAAACTTCAACTGACAAAGTTTAGAAATTAAAAATGCAAGGTACAGCAGTAATCCCAGATTAACATCACTATATGGTACCACATGTAGAGTAGTAGAGAATGAAAAAGACCTGGGGATAATTGTGCAGCTGTCTGAGCTGTGCAGACAAGCTGCCAGGACAGCTTATGGGGCTTTGTCAGTAATATATAGAAATTTTGCCCGCAGGGATAAGGGAACAATTATCTTGGCCGAGGCCACATCTTGAGTACTGCGTACAGGTGTGGAAGGCTCATTTCAGGAACGACGTGGATCTATTGGAAGGGGAGGTGCAGAGAAGTGCAACAAGATGAGTGATGGGATCAACAAGGTATTGGCAGAACTATATTATCCTTTCATACATTTATCTACAGCCAGCAGGAATTAAACTACATAGTTAAAGCAACAAGCACAGAAGAGCAAACTTAGCTTACACAATGAGTTAAACATGTTGTGCTATTTGCAAACAAATGGCGTCACCAAAAAGGTTAATTTATTTAAAAGATGAGTGTGCTTTTTTTGCAGAGAGTAATTTATTTAAAAGATGAGTGTCTCACCAGGTCAAGGCCTCACCTTTTGGCAATGCCATTTGAGTGAAAGTATTGCAAATCCAGGGCAACTTGTAAAGGCAAAGTTTTTCTGTTGTGAGCATTGTATTCACAGAAAGTTTTAAACTTTCTGTGAATAAAAAAAAAGAGTTTAAAACTTTCTGGATGCAAAAACTTATGAATGGACACGGCAGGCTTCCTGAGTCAGGGTGACAAGACATGCTTTTGAATACTATGATATATTTTCCTGAAAAAGATAAAATGCCAAATATTCCATGTTAGTTTCTTTAAAAGATTTTATTGTAAATTGCAGTGAAAATTTTAAAATTTCTATACCTGTGTGTTTTATTGTTACCATATCAATTTTCTAATATCTTTGTTGAATCTAACTTGAAATTTAGGTACTTGAATTTTAATAATGATTGTTACTATATTCAGAATAAAGCAGTGCTCTAAAAAAAATAAAAGCATCATTTATAACAGTCTCATTATGGGGAAATCTCTTCATCTTAATGACACTAAAAATATCATGACCAACTGCAATTTACGTAACACATTATAAGCTACTTCACAATTATGGACTATTTTGACTCACATGTCTCTCCTCATTCAAAATCATATAAAGCAATCACACAAAATCAATAATCATATAAGATACGAACATTATACACAAGTACAATGAAGTATCCCACTTTGTCATTCCTCTCACCTTACTGGAATGATTGGAGGTTTCCTTCCTTCACCCACAAAGTACTTAAAAAAAAAAAAAATTTAATTTTGTGTAAGAAGTTATTAACCATCCATCACCTGCTCCTCATTTTAACAGACACTGGCACTGCATCTGTGCAATGCCCCTTTTGTTTTTAATTATAAAAAATTAAATTTTGGCATTTTTACTGAATTGAAAACCATGATCTATTTAATTATGATTTGCTAAACCCAGATAAAAAAAAAAACTGGTATTTGTTAAACGCAACAAACAATTCATATTTTTGTGGTACAGTAACTTCGTTATGTGTATGGCAAGTACAAAAGCATTAATGTTAGCAGAATATGCAGACATTCACTTTCTATATGGTGTATGTGAAGGAAATACAAGATGGAGTCGCCAAATACTGGCATCATTTTCCATCAATGTGACACCCTAATTGGTGTGTGTTTGTCAGCAACCATAATTTGAGGGAATGAGGTACAGTGAAAGGGCACTATGACTGAAGCCTACCCCCAATAATATTCTACACAAGAGGAGCTAGATATCATATTTGATCCCTCCACCAGCACACAGAGTTGGTCATGGAATGACCTGTTGCAAGAACAGGTCATTCCGAAACCTTCATTGAAGTGCACACTAGGGCTGACAATACCGGGATCTCGAATACTGGAATCCTGGTAATTTTTAAAAAAAAAAAAAAACCCACTTCCACTTCACCCCTCTGTTCGTTCAAAATACCTGTCCAGCTGAGCCTTAATTTTATTTAGGCTATCAACCTCCATGACAAGGGATGGAAGTCTGTTCCACCAACCAAACACCCGCTGGCTAAAGGCAAATTTCCGCACGTCTATCCTACATCTGTCTTTCCTCAATTTGAATTTATGCACTCTCAGGTGATTATTCTGAGCTAGAAGAAGAATCCCATCAGCATTGAGCATGCTCAAACCATTCAAGGCTTTATACACCTCTATCAGATCACCTCGCTGGTACCTAGTCTCCAGACACTGTAATTTGCAAAACTTAAGCCTTTCTTTGTAAGAGCACCCCTTTGTTCCATTCACTAATCTTGTTGCCCTTCTCTGTACTCGTTCCAGCAGCTCTACATCCCTTTTGAAATGAGGCCTCCAGATCTGTATACAGTACTCTAGGTGTGGCCTGACCATTGCCTTATACAAGGGAATAATCACCTCCTTATCCCTGCCAGAAAAATTCCTGTATATCATTGACAATACTCCATGAGCTACTCTTGCAGCCCGTCTGCACTGCTCAGAGAACTTCATATCTGCCTGCACAACCACCCCCAATTCCCCTTCATTCTCTACCACTCTGTGGTACTACACTTACAGTGGTAGAGAATGAAAGGGACTTGATACGTTGCTCTGGGGTTGTTGTTTCCCATGTGTAGTACTTTACATTTGTCAATGTTAAACTTCATTTGCCACCTCTCAGCCCATCTGCTCAACCTTTCCAGATCCTGTTGCAGCAGCATAGTGTCAGTAGTGTCCTTGATAACCCTGCCAACCTTTGTATCGTCTGCAAACTTGGACATTAAGCTTGATATACCATCATCAATATCATTTATAAATACAGAAAACAATAATGGACCCAACACTGAGCCCTGAGGGACTCCACTAATAACATTAGTCCACGATGAGCAGTGTCCATTGATTACCACTCTGTCTTCTCCCCCTCAACCACCCCTTTATCCATAGCAGCAATTTGCCTCCAATGTCACACTGCTCCAATTTGTGTAGCAGTCTTCCATGTGCAACAGTATCAAAAGCCTTTCTAAGATCCAAGTATATAATATCAAAGCTATTCCCTGCATCCAGTTCTTTTGTAACTGCATCATAGTATCCAATCAAATTGGTCAGGCAAGACTTCCCCTTAACAAAACCATGCTGTGTCCGAGCTATAACTGAAGTCTTGTCTAAATGATCCTGCAGTGCTTCTTTAACCAGTGCCTCCATTAATTTTCCTGGAACAGAAGTTAAGCTCACAGTTCTATAATTACTTGTGTCAGCCTTTGATCCTCCTTTGTGAATTGGGGTCACATTTGCACATTTCCAGTCTATGGGTACCTCCCCTGAGTCCAAGGAAGCTCTCATAATTACGGCTAAGGGTTTGCTTACTTCCTTTGCTGCCTCCTTTAATATAACTGGATAGATCCCGTCCACCCGGGTGCCTTTCTTGTGTTTATCTTCAACAATTTCTCCTCCACTTTACTCCCAGTTATTTCAAGATTCTGTAGCTTACTGCTAGAGTTGAATACACCTCTGGCATTCCCCTTGCTGAATAACTCCTCATGTGTGAATGTCGATGCAAAATATTCATTTAGTTTGTTAGCTACCTGAGCAGGGTCATCAACAGTTGACCCATCAATATCAAGTGGACCAATCTGATTCATCCCCTTCCTTCTAGAGTTTACGTAAGTAAAGAACTCTTCGCTGTTTTTCTTTGCATCCCTTGCCAAGGATTTCTCGTAATCTGCCTTCGCCTGCAGATGGTTCGCCTGCACTATGATGGTTTGCCTCCATATTTTCTGCAACAAGAACATTTGAAAAGGCTACTGGAATCACTTGATTGGTTGTGGAGGTCCCATTTCTTAGCCACCATGCTCTCCTGACCTTAGCAAGTTGGATTTCCACGTGAGGTCACACAGTACAAGTTGTTTACAGTCAAGATGACTTGTTGAATCTCACGTACGAAGCTGTGCTGCTATTACGAGATTCCTTCTCACGCTGCGAAGCCTGCGTCAGCAATCATTTCAAACATCATTTGGTCGTGCTTCGGTTTGACTGCAGTACTAATAAAATTCAGTTTTAATGTACAACTTTATTTCATTTCTGAGTGCTCTTCAACTTAATGCTAAATTTTAAATCAATGAACATTAACTGTTCCTGATTTATTGATAACCATGTGCAGTACAACTAACATTATTCAGATACTTCGCAATAATTACCCGTTTCGGCTGATCATTAGTACAAGGTCCCCTCACTCCAGAATGCCTGTCTCAGGATGTTTATTCCCTCCTTCCCGCCATTTAAAATAGATAAACGAGTTCCGGATTTTCAAGCATCCTGACTAGCACTAACCATAGCGAGTTAGGTATGTCAACCACTACCTTCTTCCTCATTTCGGAGGGGGCAAAATTCTAGAAGCGGAAATGACGTAACTAATATTTAACGCTCTTAACTCGTTGTTCCTACGTCAAAAAGTGTACACTTTTTCTTGTATTTTAATGAACCATTCCTTTAAGGAGATTGGATACACGATGGCCTTTTTTTCAAGGCCATCCTGTATATGCACTCTTTTTTGAATAGGCTCGTAACATGGTCTCAACACTTTTACATACTTATATAATAAATATTTTTTAACTTCGTTATATGGGTAACAATAAAAAAAAAATTATAAAGAACAATCTGGGATTTACTTAAAGATTTAATTACCATCAGGGGTAAAGGAAAGGAAAGGGTTTTTGCTTCCGTAAAGTTGAGTACAGTGGTCTCAGACAGTTTTTAAATGCTGTACAGTGGGATCAACTGAAGATGTTACCAACAATAAATTCCAAGTGGGAAGCATTCAAGGAATTAATCGTGGATGCTACTAAAAGTTTCATACCTATTAAGAAATATTGTTCAAGGTTTACGACTAAATGCTTATCTAATGAATTAATGAGACTCTTGACAGAGAAGAAAAATGCATGGGATGCATATAAATTATCGAGCAATTCAGAAGCCTATGGCAGATATAAGCCAGTCTGTAATCAGGTCACAAAGGAGGTCAGGCAGGTGAAGGCAGATTACGAGAAATCTTTGGCAAAAGATGCCAAGAAAAACAGCAAGGATTTCTTTACTTATATAAACTCTAAAGGAAGGGGACGAATCTGATTGGTCCACTTCACATTGATGGTTTGACTGTTGATGATCCTGCCCAGATAGCAAACAAACAATGACTATTTTGCATCTACATTCACACGTGAGGAATTATTAAGGTTTGAAAATGGCAGAAGGTTTTAAAATTGTAGCAGGGTACTTAATGATTTTGTAATGACTGAGAGCAAAGTGGAGGAGAAATTGTTGAAGTTAAACACAAGAAAGGCACCCGGGTGGATGGGATCTATCCAGTTATATTAAAGGAGGCGGCAAAGCAATTAAGCAAACCCTTAGCCATAATTATGAGAGCATCCTTGGACTCAGGGGAGGTTCCCACGGACTGGAGATGTGCAAATGTGCAAATCACCAATTCACAAAGGGGAATCGTAGGGTGACGAGTAATTACAGACCAGTTAGTTTAACTTCTGTTCTGGGTAAAATAATGGAGTCATTGGTTAAAGATGCATAGCAGGATCATCTAGACAAGACTGCAGCAATAATTCAGACACAGCATGGGTTTGTTAAGGGAAAGTCTTGTCTGACAAATTTGATTGGTTATTATGATGTGGTTACAAAGGAACTGGATGCAAGAAATAATTTTGATATCATATATTTGGATTTCAGGAAAGCTTTTGACACTATTGCGCATGGAAGACTACTGTACAAATTGGAGCAGAATGGTATTAAGGGTAAGTTGCTACAATGGATAAAAGGATGGTTAAGTGGGAGAAGACAGAGGGTAATCAATGGGTGCTGCTCTTCGTCGACTAACGTTATTAGTGGAGTCCCACAGGGTTCAGTGTTGGGTCCACTGTTGTTTTGTATATTTATCAATGATATTGATGAAGGTATATCAGGCTTAGTGTCAAAGTTTGCAGATGATACAAAGGTTGGCAGGATTGTTAATGACAGTAATGGCAATGCTACTGCAACAGGATGTGGATAATTTGGGCAGATGGGCTAAGAAGTGGCAACTGAAGTTTAACCTTGACAAATACAAAGTACTGCATATGGGTAGAAGTAACCCCAGAGAAACGTACCAAGCGTGTGGTACTACACTTAGGAGGTAGAAAATGAAAAAGGCCTGGGAGTAATTGTGCAGTCAGATATGAAGTTTCCTGACCAGTGCAGACAGGCTGCCAGGGCATGTCATGGGGGTTTTGTCAATGATATACAGGAATTTTGTTAGCAGGGAAAAGGAGGTGATTGTCCCTCTGTATAAGGAAATGGTCAGGCCACACCTTGAGTACCGCGTACAGGTCTGGAGGCCTCATTTTAGGAAGGATGTAGATTTGCTTGAGCATGTACAGAGAAGGGCAACAAGATTAGTGAGGGGGAATGAAGGGATCCTCTTACCAAGAGAGGCTGAAGTTCTGCAAATTACAGTGGATGGAGACTAGGCACCTGCACGGTGATCTGATTGAGGTGTATAAGGCCTTGAATGGGTTGAGCACGCTGAATTCTGATGAAATCCTTCCACTTGTTCAGATTATGAATCTAAGGGGGTATAAATTCAAATTAAGAAAAGACAGGTGTAGAATAGATGTGCGGAAATTTGCCTTTAGCCAGCAAGTCGTTAATTGTTGGAACAAACTTCCATCTGACGTTGTGGAAGTTGATAGGTTGAATAAATTTAAGGAAGAACTGGACAGGCATTTGGAGGGAATGGTGTGATTTTTTTTTTTTTTTTGGCTGATGCTGCATAAGCTCATACACTTGCTTTCTTGCATCACATGCCACTACTACGATATAAAAAGGGAAAAGCACGCGTGAATACGCTTAAAACCTGAAAAATTAAAGACTGTGTTAATGTTGAATACCATTTATAAAATTTCATTTTACCTTCATCAACAAAAGCACATTCCCATTACCACATGTACGCAAATACCCTAACCCTTCTTGGTGATTTCCTTCTCTCTCAGTAACTCGTTCATTTTATTTTATTTTTTTTTTTTTTTTTACTAGTGCAGCATAAGCCTCAAGCTTCCTTGCACCATATGGCTAATAATAATAACATACACTACGTAAAATACACAAAACTGGCACATCGAAATTAACACAAACACCATACAGGTATTTAAAAATAATAGTAACAAATATATGTACAAAAGGAGAAGATTTAAACCCAGTAGATATAAATATCGTCCTTCGATATTTTTCTAGATATATTAAAGAAAATTTCAAACACAAAATATTGTTCACATCATACCTTTTTCACAACGATTACGACAGATTAATTGATCACTTTCTTCTTCTTCCACAACACGAAAGAATCCATATAACCACGAAAAAAAGGAACGGAAGCGCCGTCTATTGCACCAAAATTCGATAACTTATTATTTTTATAAAATTATTTTAACGGATGAATGAATTCGTTTATGGTAAACTTACAGAAGGGTTGCATAATTACATTCATTCTTCCACATGAGTTTTCAACACAAACACAATTAAAACGGACGGTTAAGGATTACAAACCCAAATATTCGTAGGAGTGATGAAGACAGCAAGGGAAAACAAAGTAGACAGTAAATTAAAGTAGCAAGTAAGGAAGAGACAACAAGAGATAGCGTCATATAAGGGCCAACACCAAGAAGTACCGTAACTACACATGTATAATATGTCCAAAAACATTATATATGGACATTTGAAAATGCTACTGTAAATTGCGAAAAGCTGTATTCTTCTGTCAATTTGCTTGTCTGTCTGGAAGAAAATCACTATTATCCGGGAAAAATCTTAGAAACTACGCCCTAGAAGGATGAGCTTAACCACAGTTTAAAAAAAAGCATATATCAGTTAACGCGTCATTCACAGGATTCGAACCCGGATCTTTTCCAATCAGTTTGGGTATAACGGCAATTATAACCATTGTGATACCGCGCATAGAATATGGCATAGAAGAAAATGTTATTTGTCGAAAAAAAAAATGAAAATTAACTTTAGTTTTCACTTCGATAATCCATTGACGCTACTAAGATCCAAACTTTAGACGTTGATGACGATGAGTGGTCATAGCACAGTACATTGACAAGGCCCTTGTTCCTCAGGCCCATAAAGAAGATGGTTAATAGGATCGTGGACTTGGAAATGTCGCTGCTCGACTCCTGTTAAAATTCCATAATCATCATTAACATCATATATATTAGGGTCCAGCAATTACTGGACCCTAATATATATTAGGGTCCAGTAATTAGACGTGACAGAGAAGAAAAATGATTGGGATACATAAATTAACACGTGACACAGAAGCCTATGATAGATATGAACTGGTCTGTAACCAAGTTACAAAGGAGGTAAGGCAGGCGAACGCAGATTATGAGAAATATTTGTCAAAGGATGCAAAGAAAACAGCAAAGAGTTCTTTACTTATGTAAACTCTAGAAGGAAGGGGATGAATCAGATTGGTCCATTTGATATCGATGGGTCAACTGTTGATGATCCTGCTCAGGTAGCTAGCAAACTGAATGAATATTTTACGTCGACATTCACACATGGAGAGTTATTCAGCGAGGGGAATGCCAGAGGTGCATTCAACTCTGGCAGTAAGCTAGAGAATCTTGTAATAACTGAGGGTAAAGTAGAGGAGAAATTGTTGAAAATAAATACAAGAAAAGCACCTGAGGTGGATGGGATCTATCCAGTTATATTAAAGGAGGCAGCAAAGGAAGTAAGCAAACCCTTAGCCATAATTATGAGAGCTTCCTTGGACTCAGGGGAAGTACCCATGGACTGGAAATGTGCAAATGTTACCCCAATTCACAAAGGAGGAACAAAGGGCGACACAAGTAATTATAGACCTGTTAGTTTAACTTCTTTTCCTGGAAAATTAATGGAGGCACTTGTACCTGTTCCAGCTATGCTGCTGGAACAGGTTAAAGAAGCACTGCAGGATCATCTAGACAAGACTTCAGTTATAGTTCAGACACAGCGTGGTTTTCTTAAGGGGAAGTCTTGCCTGACCAATTCGATTGGATACTATGATGCAGTCACAAAAGAACTGGATGCAGGGAATAACTTTGATATTATATATCTGGATCTTAGAAAGGCTTTTGATACTGTTGCACATGGAAGACTGCTGCACAAATTGGAGCAGTGTGGCATTGGAGGCATTGCTGCTATGGATAAAGGGGTGGTTGAGGGGGCGAAGACAGAGAGTGGTAATTAATGGACACTGCTCATCGTGGACTAATGTTATTAGTGTAGTCCCTCAGGGTTCAGTATTGGGTCCATTATTGTTTTCTGTATTTATAAATTATATTGATGATGGTATATAAAGCTAATGTCCAAGTTTGCAGACGATACGAAGGTTGGCAGGGTTGTCAAGGACACTACTGACGCTATACTGCTCGAACAGGATCTGGAAAGGTTGAGCAGATGGGCTGGGAGGTGGCAAATTAAGTTTAACATTTACAAATGTAAAGTACCGCATATGGGAAACAGCAACCCCAGAGCAACGTATCAACTCTGTGATACTACACTGACAGTGGTAGAGAATGAAAGGGACCTGGGGGGGGTGGTTGTGCAGGCAGATATGAGGTTTTCTGAGCAGTGCAGACGGGCGGCAAGAGAAGCTCATGGTGTATTGTCGATAATATATAGCAATTTTTCTATCAGGGATAAGGAGGTGATTATTCCCTTGTATAAGGCAATGGTCAGGCCACACCTAGAGTACTGTATACAGGACTGGAGGCCTCATTTCAAGAAGGATGTAGAGCTGCTGGAAAGAGTACAGAGAAGGGCAACAAGATTAGTGAATGGAACAAAGGGGTGCTCTTACAAAGAAAGGCTTAAGTTTTGCCAATTACAGTGTCTGGAGACTGGGCACCAGCGAGATGATCTGATAGAGGTGTATAAAGCCTTGAATGGTTTGAGCATGCTCAATGCTGATGGGATTCTTCCTCTTGCTCAGAATAATCACTTGAGAGGGCATAAATTCAAATTGGAAAAGGCAGATGTACGATAGACGTGAGGAAATTTGGTTGGTGGTTGGTTGGTGGAATAGACTTCCATCACTTGTCGTGGAAGTTGATAGCCTAAATAAGTTTAAGGCTCAGCTGGACAGGTATTTCGAACGAACAGAGGGGTGAAGTGGAAGTGGTTATTATTTATTTATTTATTTATTATTATTATTTTATTTATTTTTTATTTTTTTGGCTGATGCTGCATAAGCTTGCTTTCTTGCATCAAATGCCTCTACTAATGCTAATGCTAACTAAATGAGTTACAAATCAATTACTGGCATTTTATAGCTATCCTTGTTTCTCCATCCACTGCAATGACTTTATAAGAGAATGGAGTAAATTTTTCTCTATAAACGTTTTTTGAATTTTTTCAGATTACCACCACTGATCTCCTTTCGGTTGGTGACCATTACAATATTTATCACAGCATGAGAGAGAGAGAGAGAGAGAGAGAGAGAGAGAGAGACCGTACATCGCCATATATATATTGAATGTAAATTACATATGTCCACAGGCATAACTGAAAGCGATTAGTGCATTGCTACTATTGAAACATAGAGCAGCCTGGAAAGCAAGATTTCTGGAATTTCAAGCACTGCTGTAGGTCTTCATAGAACAGTTGAATACATGGGCAGTGTTGGGGGGGGATTCGAGTAGGAACATTTGAATGTATACTTCCATACATAATAATGTTAGGAGAATTGTAAATAAAGTTGATCAATTTGAAATGATGATTAAGAAATCAAATTGAGACATTGTAGGAAAAACGGAAACTGGTGTCATTGACATAAGTGACGCTAAATTCGAATACGCAGAGTGCAGGAAAGGAGAGACAGCACGAAAGACGCAGGAGCTATTTTCTTAGTTAAGAAGAATATAAATTCTTGGGCAAATAATCAACTAAGAGTCAGTTCGGTGCAATATAAGAGCTAAGAAAATAAAATTAAGAGTAGGTGTGGTTTATAGGCATAATGATTGTGATGGGTGTAACTAACAATTGTACAGGGAAATAAAGGGGACCACCAAATCAGAACATCTCATAAAACTGAACTATTTTATTAGGGTAACCTGGTAGTAGTAGTAGTCGTAGTTGTGTCTGTAAATTGCGTTGTGTTCTCCGGTCGATTTACCTGTTTTACTAGACAACAAAAACCCAAATTTCTGGGGGGGGTTACCTTACAATCGACATCTGAGATGTCACGGAGTGAAAAAAGCCCATTAAAGTCACTCGGGTCATCGACGGGACTCGAACCCGAAACATTTTCCACTCGGTGCGGGGAGGATAGTGACGATACCACTGTGCTAACCTCGCAGATAGAGTGTCTCACAAGGGAGAATTTCAAATTTGCAGAGGTTGAATGGAATATATTGGATGGTCAGTTACAATAACAAGAAGTTTGTTGATTTCTTGGATAGCTGTTTTCTACAGAGCAATGTTAGGGAAGCAAAATACTTGATCTGCTTATCAGCAGTGATTCTACATGCAAAAAGAATCTGCAAGTGAAACATCCACTGGGTTGCAGCGATCACAGTGCAGTAATATGGAATTAAAATTAAACACATAACTATTATCAGGGGTAAAGGAAAAGGCTTTTGCTTTCGTAAGGTTGACTACAAACTTCTCAGACAGTTTTTCAATCGTGTAAAGTGGGACAGACTGATGATGTTACAAACAGCAAATTAAAAATGGGAAGTATTCAGAGAAGTTAATAGACTATTCATAAAACAAAGAAATACCAGTTCAAGGCTTAGACCTAAATGAATATTGAGACATGTGGCAATAAAGAAAAGGGCACGTATTGCTTAAAAATTATCAGATGATAAAGAAGCTTAGGGTAAATATAAATTAGTATGTAATCAAGTCAAAAATAAGGTTGGGCAAGATAAAGCAGATTAAAAGAAGAGTCTGGCAAACAATACAAAGAAAAACAGCAAAAAGACCTCGATGCTAATATTAACAGTACAAGAAAGGGACTGAATCGCATTGGGTAACTTGATGTCCGTGGGTAAATTATTAACTGTTGATTATCCTGCTTAGTTTGCGAAAAAATTTAATATACATTTTACATATACACATAAGAAATTCTCTTAGGAAGGATATAAAAAATTTCCATTTGACCCATTCATTCTCTCCAAATGTTACATGCACTGAAACCAATCAATAATCTGTTGGATAAAGGCAAATTTTCTCATATCTGCAACTGCCTTTCCTGAAATTCAATTTAGGCTTCTCTCAAATGAGTAATCGGAACAGCAGGAAGATTCCAATTAGAATTGTGGCTTGTTCAAACCACCCAAGTATTTCTTCGTAAAAAAAAAAAAAAAAAGAAACTATTTATTTCGGTGAGAGAAAGTTATTACATCTAAAGATGTGTACTGTGTCCTGCTGCATTGGCGTACAGTCACTGCCACCCTGCCAATAATAATCTACTTCTCATTAAAAATTACAACATTGCGCCTGATATTCCGTCATAAATATTATTGACAAATACCGAAAATAACGATGAACCAAAATTTGAACGATGGGGATGTTTCCACCGATAACAGTCCAAAAAGCGCATTGAAAGTTGATTACCACTCTTTGCCTTCTCCCACTCAACCATCCCCTTTTTAACCATAGCAGCAACTTCATTATAACACCACACAACTCCAATTTACACACAGCCTAACATATGCAACAGTAACAAAGGATTTCAGGAAATCCAAGTTTATGACACCAAAATTATTTTTTGCATCGAGTTTCGTTATACCCACATCGTAGTATCCACTCAGATTGGCCAGACAAGATTTTTGCTTGACAAAACGATCTTGTATCTGAACTATAACTTCGCACTCCTGTACATGATCCTGAATTGCTTCTTTAATCAGTGACTCCATTATTTTCCCCGGAACAGAAGTCAGACTGACAGGACTGTAATTACTCTTGTCAACCTTGGATACACCGTTTTGTGAATTAGGGATACATTTACACATTTCCATTCCGTTAGGATCTCCCCAAAATCATTTAAAGCTCTCGGAATTATAGCTAAAAATTTGCTTTCTTCCTTTGCTCCCTCTTTATCATAAATGGATGGATCCCATTCACCTGTAGTGCCTTTATGAGGTTGACATCAACAATTTGCTCTCTGATTTTACAAAATCATTTTGGCTCCTTCTTAGAGTGCGATAATCTTCTGGCCTATAATTCCTTACAGAATTTTTCATGCGTGAATGTAGATTGAAAACTTTTTCATATAGTTTATCAGCTATCCGAGCAGGATTATCAACAGTCGAACCATCGATACAAAGTGGATCAATCTGATTCATCCACTTCTTTCGAGAATTTATATAAATAAAGCAGTCTTTGCTGTTTTTCTTTGCATCTTTCTCATAATCTGCCTACGCTTGCGAAACTTCCTTGGAAACTTGACCACAGAACTGCTTATATCTACCATAGAATTCTGAGTGGCGTAAAATTTCATACGCATCCAATGCATTTAATTCTTCTCCGTCACGAGTCTCAATAGTTCTAATGACATCCACTTAGGACTGACCCTTGAACAGTATTTCTTAGTTGCGATCAAAAGCCCAGTAGCTTCCAATATTAATTCCTTGATTGCTGTCCACGTAGAAAATGCTCTTGGTAACATCATTATTTATCGAACTCATGTTTTAGAGTTTTTTCTTTTATTCTGTTTATGTTTGTAAAGCCATTTTTCTCCATGTTAAGTCACCTCCGAACAGTAAACATGGAAAACACAACAATGCATTTTTAATTTCTTAACCACAAAGCCAACTTTTCCTTTGGTACTGTGATTATATTTCCTATTATTATTTATTCCCTGCTGAGAAATTTAATTCTGGTAAAAATGTAAAGTATGTTGATGTGAAATGGCAATAGGGTTTCCCCCATCTCCGCATTGCTTTCATCGTAGGTGAACCAGTTCACTGGGAAGGCCAGAGATTTAAAAAGTGTAAGGATATTGTAAATGTGTAATGTCATGTACCGTTGTTCCTCTGGCCATTTAGCCACATGACCTCTACTGAGGCTTAACGTCGCACATCGTCCTATGGAAGCAGACCAGGTACACCAGTATTTTAAGATTTCGGTGGCTAGGACCTAAAAATTAAAAAATATATATATTGATTGCGCGCGTTGGCGTGTCGCTTGAAATCAATAGGCTGAGATTGGGGAAAAGTGTAAATTTGGACAAGATTAGATTTGATGTGTGTGTGTGGTGGCGCTTTCACTTTTGTGAAAATAGAGTGTGCGAGGGGATGTGGAAGACTGGGGCATAAAGGCAGAAGAATGGGGACGATAGAGAAGATATCCCCAGATGATAGATGGGGCATGCCCATGCCTCACCATTCCATTCCAGTTATTTACACACACAATTTTATGTACATTCTCATGATATAAACCATTTATATACAAGATTATTAGATAGTATGAATCAGAGCTGAAATACTCAATATGTTCTACGTTGATAATAATATTAGTAAATTAATAAGAGGAGTTTACCTCAATATAGTACGTGGAACACTTCCGTATGATACCCTCCAGAAATTAAAACGGAAAAAACGAAAAAATCGACAACTTACCGGTACATTAAAGTAAAAGATAAATAATTAAAGTAAAATATAAATAATTAAATAATCAATTTAACACAATTCAAAATCAATTCAAAACAATTAAAATTCAAATTAACGCAATTAAAAGAATCTAACGAAAATATTCAAAACGATTTTCCTTCCTGAAGCTGACAATGCTTTTCGACCGACTGTCGTGATCACAGGAATGAAAATTACCGAATCCGGCTAAACCCGCAACTTAAATAGTGATTATGCGTCTTCGCGCATGCGCGTAAAGGTCCACGCATCGGAGATCAAATTTGGCCGCCGAACATTAACAGAATTCTCGTGTAATTTAATTTCAACGGTTTCTGCAATTAATAGTAGCGTATAATTACGTTGAACGTTAAGTATTTTGGCCTCGTAAAAAAGTATGTTTTTCGTTAATGGCATGAAAGGCTAATTCTGACGCTGCTGAACGAGAAGCACGAACTGAGGCTTCGTGTTGATTTACACGGATATTAAGAGAAAACCGTGTCGAACCCTGATAAGACGAGTCGCAATCACCGCAAGAAATGTTGTATACTAGATCATTAATTTGTGTTGCGAACGCCGAAAGAACCGAGCGATTGTTCAGTATAGTGTGTAACTTCCGTATAGGCCTAGCTATAATTTTAAATTCGGTATCTTTAAAGAATCTGTTAAGCTGTTTGTGCCACTGTTCAACATATGGGACAGAAATAAAGTATTTTTTGATATTACTATTGTTGATTGGTGCAGTATTTTGTATCTTATCCTTAGCTTGTACCCTAATTCGATTTATTGTGTTAATGGGATAACCCCTGTTCAAGAATCTGCTAGTTAATATTTGTATTTCTGAGTCTAAAGCAGAATCCGTCGTTGAATATTTATAGGCATTTAGAAATTGATTAAAGATAATCGATCTTTTGTAGGTGAACGGGTGGTAGCTATTATAATGTAGAAGCATGCCGGTGTTTGTGGGTTTTCGATAGATGCTAAATTGTATTTTGTTCGAGTCCCGGGTAAGCGTGAAATTTAGAAAGTTTAATGACTTAGTATCCGTATCTTCCCTTTCCAATGTAAATTTGAGTCTAGAATGAATATTATTGAACGAATGTAAAATGTCTTGGATAGTACTACTATCGGTAATAACTAGAACATCGTCTAAATACCTCCCATAGTATGTGATACGGGGACGGAAAGGTGTCAAATGTATCTGCTCAATCGTTGAGAGATAGATCTCTGACATTAAGCCACTCAGGCTCAAACCCATGGGTAATCCAAAAATTTGTTTGTACACCTTGTCTCGAAAGGTGATGTAGTTAGCCTCAACTAATAGTTTAATTAAGTGAAAAATCTCCTTTATAGGCAGCTTCGTATAATTAATCGGTGTCGAGTTTTTATTTAACATATCCCAAATAATATCTAATGTGTATTCAACGTTTACATTCGTATATAATGAGGTAACATCTAATGAGAATAAATTGTCATTGTCGCCGAGTCTACAGTCTTTAAGATTATTAAATAATGTATCGTAATTCTTGATTCCAAATTGTATAACCTGTCTAAAAGGTTTTATAATGTTATATACATGTGTGGCTAAGGCTGAAAATGCCGAGTTCCTGTAGGAAACAATAGGTCGAATCGGAAATCCAGGCTTGTGTAATTTTACCTGACCAAAAAGTGCAGGAATATTGTATGTTCTGGACTTCAATTCCTTCAACTGAACCATAGTAATGTAGTCGTTTTTACGATATGTGGTTAACGTTTTATTGTATTGATTTACCAAATTGGTAAACAGCGTCGGGTCCACTTCACAATAAGTGGAGGTATCAGATACAACTGAATCTAACTTATTAATATAATCATGTTTATCTAGTATTACCACTGTATCTCCTTTATCTGCCCTCTGTATAATAATGTCCTTATTTTCTCGAAGTTCCCGTAAAGCTGAACTGTCATGTGTATTCAATTTAGGAAGTCGCGTTTCTTTTATGTTATTCACTACTTGGTTAACTTGTTGAATAAATACATCTTTTAATAAATATTGCCTTCAAAACAACATCGTTCCGAAATTTGCCAGGGTGAATTTAAATCAAAAAATTTCAGGCATAAAACAACTATCACTGGCGACATCACGTAATATTGTTAAGCTTGCCTTAAAATCTCGATATTCGGATAAACAAAAATACCTTTCCCAGGTTAGGAAGCTTCGCGATAAATTAAAAAATTATCTACATCCGAACGATTGGTCTGTATTGAAGACCTCCATAGATTCGCGACGGGAAGCACAAGCCTCAGAAATAAAAAACAGACAGGTTAATAAGTTGCAAACATTATCGAATAGTTCAAGACACGTTCATGCGAATTCTAACACATTGTCGCGAGCTTGCGACCAAGTTCACACGAGTTGGGTGACATCCCCCCCCACAGACACATAACGCACTACCACAGAATATGTCGGCTAGTTCACGAACACCCCCTCACCCAGTATCCAACGAACCGACATATCAACAGGTTACAAATCTTTCCTCGTGTACACTATCGCAGGACCAGATTTCACTTTTATCCAAAGGATTAAATTATAATTTACCACCTCGAAAGCTGCCAAAAAAACAATGCGTAATTGATATTGAATTTGGACTTCGTAGTGTTCCACAAAAAGATGTATTTATTCAACAAGTTAACCAAGTAGTGAATAACATAAAAGAAACGCGACTTCCTAAATTGAATACACATGACAGTTCAGCTTTACGGGAACTTCGAGAAAATAAGGACATTATTATACAGAGGGCAGATAAAGGAGATACAGTGGTAATACTAGATAAACATGATTATATTAATAAGTTAGATTCAGTTGTATCTGATACCTCCACTTATTGTGAAGTGGACCCGACGCTGTTTACCAATTTGGTAAATCAATACAATAAAACGTTAACCACATATCGTAAAAACGACTACATTACTATGGTTCAGTTGAAGGAATTGAAGTCCAGAACATACAATATTCCTGCACTTTTTGGTCAGGTAAAATTACACAAGCCTGGATTTCCGATTCGACCTATTGTTTCCTACAGGAACTCGGCATTTTCAGCCTTAGCCACACATGTATATAACATTATAAAACCTTTTAGACAGGTTATACAATTTGGAATCAAGAATTACGATACATTATTTAATAATCTTAAAGACTGTAGACTCGGCGACAATGACAATTTATTCTCATTAGATGTTACCTCATTATATACGAATGTAAACGTTGAATACACATTAGATATTATTTGGGATATGTTAAATAAAAACTCGACACCGATTAATTATACGAAGCTGCCTATAAAGGAGATTTTTCACTTAATTAAACTATTAGTTGAGGCTAACTACATCACCTTTCGAGACAAGGTGTACAAACAAATTTTTGGATTACCAATGGGTTTGAGCCTGAGTGGCTTAATGTCAGAGATCTATCTCTCAACGATTGAGCAGATACATTTGACACCTTTTCGTCCCCGTATCACATACTATGGGAGGTATTTAGACGATGTTCTAGTTATTACCGATAGTAGTACTATCCAAGACATTTTACATTCGTTCAATAATATTCATTCTAGACTCAAATTTACATTGGAAAGGGAAGATACGGATACTAAGTCATTAAACTTTCTAAATTTCACGCTTACCCGGGACTCGAACAAAATACAATTTAGCATCTATCGAAAACCCACAAACACCGGCATGCTTCTACATTATAATAGCTAACACCCGTTCACCTACAAAAGATCGATTATCTTTAATCAATTTCTAAATGCCTATAAATATTCAACGACGGATTCTGCTTTAGACTCAGAAATACAAATATTAACTAGCAGATTCTTGAACAGGGGTTATCCCATTAACACAATAAATCGAATTAGGGTACAAGCTAAGGATAAGATACAAAATACTGCACCAATCAACAATAGTAATATCAAAAAATACTTTATTTCTGTCCCATATGTTGAACAGTGGCACAAACAGCTTAACAGATTCTTTAAAGATACCGAATTTAAAATTATAGCTAGGTCTATACGGAAGTTACACACTATACTGAACAATCGCTCGGTTCTTTCGGCGTTCGCAACACAAATTAATGATCTAGTATACAACATTTCTTGCGGTGATTGCGACTCGTCTTATCAGGGTTCGACACGGTTTTCTCTTAATATCCGTGTAAATCAACACGAAGCCTCAGTTCGTGGTTCTCGTTTAGCAGCGTCAGAATTAGCCTTTCATGCCATTAACGAAAAACATACTTTTTTATTTACGAGGCCAAAATACTTAACGTTCAACGTAATTATACGCGACTATTAATTGCAGAAACCGTTGAAATTAAATTACACGAGAATTCTGTTAATGTTCGGCGGCCATATTTGATCTCCGATGCGTGGACCTTTACGCGCATGCGCGAAGACACATAATCACTATTTAAGTTGCGGGTTTAGCCGGATTCGGTAATTTTCATTCCTGTGATCACGACAGTCGGTCGAAAAGCATTGTCAGCTTCAGGAAGGTAAATCGTTTTGAATATTTTCGTTAGATTCTTTTAATTGCGTTAATTTGAATTTTAATTGTTTTGAATTGATTTTGAATTGTGTTAAATTGATTATTTAATTATTTATATTTTACTTTAATTATTTATCTTTTACTTTAATGTACCGGTAAGTTGTCGATTTTTTCGTTTTTTCCGTTTTAATTTCTGGAGGGTATCATACGGAAGTGTTCCACGTACTATATTGAGGTAAACTCCTCTTATTAATTTACTAATATACAAGATTATATACAGTTTTATAGACATTATCATATATATATATATATATCCATTCTATTAGATAGTATGAATCAGAGCTGTAATACTCAATATGTTCTACTTTGATAATAATATTAGTAAATTAATAAGAGGAAGGAAGACCGTTTTGAATATTTTCGTTATTCTTTTAATTGCGTTAATTTGAATTTTAATTGTTTTGAATTGATTTTGAATTGTGTTAAATTGATTATTTAATTATTTATATTTTACTTTAATTATTTATATTTTACTTTAATGGACCGGTAAGTTGTCGATTTTTTCGTTTTTTCCGTTTTAATTTCTGGAGGGTATCATACGGAAGTGTTCCACGTACTATATTGAGGTAAACTCCTCTTATTAATTTACTAATATATCCATTCTATATAATGGTGATCAAGGTACTGTGTGTTTTTGCATGTGTGTTCATATATCGGGGTGGCTCCTAGGCCTTAGCCCATCTCCACCTTTGTACTCTGTTATGGTGCAGAAACATTGCATAATGGGCCTGAAAAGTGTCAGTGTATGTGTGCAATATTAATGTGTGTTGTTTTGTTTGTGTCAAGCTATTATGCCACCAGGGTGCAGCCAACGAATGGGCAGCTGATGCCTGTGCCCCTCCCTTGGTATATCATTGACAAGACACCATGAGCTACTCTTGCAGCCCGTCTGCACTGCTCAGAGAACTTCATATCTGCCTGCACAATTACCCCCAGGTCCTTTTCATTCTCTACCACTGTCAGTGTAGTACCACAAAGTTAATACGTTGCTCTGGGGTTGCTGTTTCCCATATGTAGTACTTTACATTTGTCAATGTTAAACTTCATTTGTCACCTCTCAGCCCATCTGCTCAACCTTTCCAGATCCTGTTCCAGCAGTATAGCGTCGGTAGCATCCTTAGCAACCCTGCCAACCTTTGTATCATCTACAAACTTGGACATTAAGCTTGATATACCATCATCAATATTATTTATAAATACAGAAAACAACAATGGACCCAACACTGAACCCTGAGGGACTCCACTAATAACATTAGTTCACGATGAGCAGTGTCCATTAATTACCACCCCTTTATCCATAGTAACACCCCTAAACCACCCCTTTATCCATAGTAACAATTTGCCACCAATGCCACACTGCTCCAATTTGTGCAGCAGTCTTCCATGTGCAACAGTATCAAAAGCCTTTCTAAGATCCAGATATATAATATCAAAGTTATTCCCTGCATCCAATTCTTTTGTGACTACATCATAGTATCCAATCAAATTGGTCAGGCAAGACCTTCCCTTAACAAAACCATGCTGTGTCTGAGCTATAACTGAATTCTTGTCAAGATGATCCTCGAGTGCTTCTTTAACCAGTGCTTCCATTAATTTTCCTGGAACAGAAGTTAAACTCACAGGTCTATAATTACTTGTGTCAGCCTTTGATCCTCCTTTGTCAGCTCCAGGGTAATGGTTCCTACTATGACTTGTAATGCGTTGATTGATACAGTTCTAGGAGAATTTAAATCAGATAATAACATGGATCTTTGAAGAGAAATAAGCTTCATTTTCATTTTAACCGTTATGACTCTGTGATACCAAATGGTTGCAGCATATGAGACTATTGGCAGAAATATTGTTTTATAATATAAAAACAAGATCCTTTTACTAAGTCCCCATTCTTTCCTTGATAATCTTATTATTGAGGCAGTAAAATTCCTTATTTTATCTCTAAGTTTACATACATGTGGCAGAAAGCATAATTTATCATCGATTAGGATGACTAAATATTTGTTTTGGGACATATATGGGATTTGAGCGTTGTCTATCAAGATCTTAGGAGATCGATTATAGTTAAAATGAGCTTTGAAGGTCATAAATTATTTGGTCTTTGTTGGTGATATTTTTAGTTTGTTAAGTTTGGTCCATACAAATAGATAATTTAATATAATTTGCATTTTTTCCTCGAACGGCCCTCTACAGTAATTACTAAGTCGTCGGCGTATGCGATTTTCATAGCCTCCTCCTCCTGGTATTTTGTCATCCACTGATCTAAGACTGCGTTCCAAAGGAGAGTCCCCAGTACCGACCCCTCAGGGCATCCTCTGGAAACGGTAGCTGTATACACTAGGTGTTTTGCACAAATTCTGATGGATCTGTCTTGGAAGTAAGACCTGATGATTCTATAAGTATAGTTGTCACATCTTCCCAAGCGCAGTGACACAAGGGCACTCTCCCACCATACCGCATCAAAAGCCCCCCTCAAAGTCAATAAACACTGCCAACACGTACTTAGCTTGGGAGTTTTCTACATATTTCTTCAGGTCGACAATGGCATCTTCTGTTGAAGAGCCTTTTTTAACCCTGAACTGATTAATTGAACATAGATGGTTATCCTGTAACGTTTTTTGTATTCTTGGAGAGAGCAGCCTTTCAAAAATTTTCCCCATGTTTGCCAATGGGGAATTTGGTCTGTATGCCTTGGGATTAGATGTCGACTTCCCAGGCTTATGTAAAACTTTAAGTAGGGCAATCTTCCACAGTCTTGGAAAGACTCCCTCGATATAGCACTTGTTCATGAGATTGAGGAGGATATTGGGAAATAGGCCATAAAATTTGACCATTATCTGGTTTTCTATCAGATCCATCCCCCGACATTTTTTACTGTTTAGTTTGGAAACAGCTGTTCCTAGTTCAACAAGAGTAAAAGGATTGACCTCACATGTTCCAATATATTGTTGATTGTCGCTCCTGATTTCTGCTTGTTCGGGAGAATCATCCTCTGGATTGTCTTGAGAAAAAAGCTTATTTACAATAGTACCAACAGTAGAGTATCAGTCGGAAGTTTCTTGTCCATCCACTATAACAGTGTTATATATGTCTCCGGAGATTAACTTGGTCCTGGAAATCTTGTACACTAAACCTCACGGTTCGGTGTTTCCTGTGTTACGAATAAGTTTTGCCAACATTCGATTTTTGCATCTGCGAAGGCTTTATGTAGCTTTTTCCTTAGATCACTGTATTGTTGTTTCAGTCTCTGAACATCAGTGTCTGCCAGGTGCCTCTTTGGTTTGTAAGTTTTGCTAGCATTGATGGTTTTGGTTCTTAATGCAGTAAGTTCCGAAGTCCACCAGGGGACAGATGGGCGTCTATTGTTTACGTTTACCTGAGTAGCTCATAGCAAAGGAATAAGTGTGACTGAACATAGTTCGAATATTCTATGGCAGATAAGGGATTTAAAGTAGAAGCCATCTGAGGACGAAAGAACAAATTCAAAAAATTGTTAAACTTGTCCCATTTAATTTTTTTCCATGGAATATCTTCTCAAGTCCACCAGCTGTAGATCCGCATTTCTAACTGTGGGTTTGATACTGAATACTATAGCGTTATGGTCACTGTTGGTAGAACATTCCAATTAGTTATCTGCCCGTCCAGTTTAACAGAGGTAATAGTAGCATCAATGTTTGATGTTCCATTTAAGGACGAGAATGTGTAAGGTCTGTTTGGAAAATTTTGAACTATTAAATTGTAAGGCAATATTAAATCTTCCACAGCAGTACCTCTGTTGTCTGAAATTCTGCTGTGCCAAAAAGATGATTTAGCATTTAATTCAGCGCATATAATTAAATTTCCTGAAGCAAATTTTATGCATATATGATCCAGCTGATATAAGGACGTTTGAATATCTGCTGACAGAGGGCAATACAGAGAAACTAGATGAAAAGTAATAATTGGAGACGAGATCAAAAGACAAGTTACAGTGTCTGTACACTCTCCCGAGATGGTTGTCACTACTAATTCATGATTGCATATTGCTATTGCAGTTTTAGGACGGGTCTCTATAGAATGAACAATTCTGAGGGATAACGTGAATCCCATAACCCTGTGAATCAAGCCTACTTGAGTCGAATAATAAGGTTCTTGAAAACATATAAGATCATAATTATTTTCAATCAGCGCCACTCTTACTTCATCCATGACCACTCGTGAACGCTGGCAGTTCATTTGCAGTATTTTTATACCCTCAAAATTCACACCCACAACGTTACAAAAATTTGTAGTGGTTGTATTATTCATTATGAGTTTTTTGGTTTACTAGTTCAACAGCTCTTTTATACTCCGGACAGTTATTGTCTAGGACTGAATGCTGACAATCTCTGTTGCGTTTTTTACAATTGACACACCGAGGGGGTTTTTTCCTGTGTGTGCATTCAGCAAACACATGTCCACCGCCTCCACAGTGTGCAATTTAAAGCTGAGTGGTCATAGCCCAGATAGCAGAAACATTTAGTAACCACTGCGAAACAATGGAATTTATGTGAAGTGAAGCCAAGAAAAGTTATGATCATTCTGTATTAAGCGTTTAAAAATTTTTGGGGGAGGGGTGAATCCTATTGCCCAGTTTGTTATTTTATTTCCAGAGCCTGAACTAAATCTGAACGTTGTACCTTTTTTAACTTCCTCTTGTTCAAACCCATGATATTTTAGGTTCTTTATAAACAAATCTTCTAATATATCCTCCATTGTATATTCTTTCGGCACACTGTAAATGAAAACCGTGGGGTCTAGTAACGGTGGTTTGTCCGTAGACAAACCTGCATTTGTCAGCTGCGTCATTTTGCTAATTTTATTTGCATCCAGGGGATTAGTAGTTTCAATTAAGAGACCTTTGTTTCTTAGCAACCTCATATTTTTGATTTTAATATCTCGATGTTCTTTTTTGAACACCTCTGTCACTTTAATTCTAACATCCTGACTGGATGAAATTTCAGAATCGGCATTCGGTCTCAATATAATGATGTTTTTAGGGTCATTAAATTTATTTTTTTTTAATGGGGGAATAACACCTTCGTCAAAAGGAAGTTGAGAAAAATTATGTTGTAATTGTTCATCTTCTCCTCTAGGTTTACGTACAATTTTTTCAGTAGGTTGAATGCCTGCTGCAGCAGCAACAGCAGCAGCAGCAGCAGCAGTTAATCCTCTAACTGCTTCAGCAAAGGTACGCTGTTTGGGTTGGTCCTTGATTAGATGGAGAAAAGTCTCAGTGCGTATTTGTAATTCTAAGGTTTTTACTTTCAATCGTTCATTGTCGATCAATAATGCATTCGTAAGTGATTCCAGGTCTGACCACAAACGATGTATGTAGTTTGAGGCGGCCTTAGTGACTTTGCTGCTATCTGGAGATAAAAATACTCTGAGTGCGTGTTTAATATTGGTCATTGTTGAAAGTACCACCGAGGTATCTAAAGTCGCCCCAAGTTCCAAGCCTTCAGTGAATGATATATTTTGCACGAATTCTTGTACATTAGCGAAAGCGTTGGCAACTGTCTTTAATTTGATCTTTGTTTTGATTTGGATTTTTATCCAGGTCAGAACCTGTGGGATCAGAAGCAGATGAAATAGATTTATCATCTGCCAAATTATCCTGATTACTTCTTGTTATTTTTAGTATTATGGGATGTTTTTTCCCTGATGATTCAGCAGGCTTATTTGCAATCGACGAAGACAAGTCCCCATCAGAATCAAGCAGAGGTGATACACTAGAATCCATTGAGGCTGCCTTAGTGACTTTGCTGCTATCTGGAGATAAAAATACTCTGAATGCGTGTTTAATCTTGGTCATTGTTGAAAGTACCACCGAGGTATCTAAAGACTCCCCAAGGTCCAAGCCTTCAGTGAATGATATATTTTGCACGAATTCTTGTACATTAGCGAAAGCGTTGGCAACTGTGTCTTTGCTGTGTTGATGAATGAAACAGTACACACAAAATATATAATTCAAAATAATATTCCAGCCTTCCCTGAATTTAAAATATTTTGTATCACTCCAATTTGAATTTATCTTCTTTCAAGTTATTCTTCTGGTCTGGATCCCTGTATTCAAATTACTTACCAATAACCTTTCAAAGAATAACAATATATAAAGTTTTTATATACTGGAAAACTATTGTCTCTCTAATCAGCTAGATGAAAATTTGCATGAATTTTTTGAAATTGCAAAGTAATGAGTTTTCAAAAATAGCCCAAAAGTTCCCATATCTAATTTATATTTCTATGTAGTGGTATGAGAATACTGTCCACTCATACACTATAGCACTTTGAGGGTCTTATTTTTTCTATTTCAATTATATTATTTTGAATTATTCTATGTTGATGCGCTACAGATAAGATGGCCACTACCAAGAAAGTTTTCCCTACAAAAACATCAATAAGGACTTCCTATTGGCTTCTTCTATTAAACAATGGCTGCCAAATGCTTTTCTTATGTTATACTACAGGTAGTCAGCCACATTAGTCTTAGGTATACCATGTGCTTTCAGAAACACAAACACTGTGTCATGGGAGGCTTGAATCGCCCTCTATGAATAATTTTATAGGTGGCACTGGTAACAATAATGGTGACTCCCACGGAAAGTATTTTTCCCTCCAAAAGTTGTTGTTATGCCGCCATCTCGTCTTGCACCATAGAAGGCAATGGTGAAACCAGTAGCACTACCGCTAAGCCTAATATTTCACTTATTTCCAGTCTCCATTATAAGTCTATGGGAGAAAACCTTGTAGCATAAAATATTAACGTTGAAATCTTAAATCACTCATATCTTAGTAACACCTTCCCAAAACAACCCCAAACTTATCTCCTATCACTCACCAAGAATTTATGGTGAGTGATAGGAGATTATATTGAATATAATCCAATTATTGAGGAGTTCACAAACATAAGGACATACAAATAGCGACAACACCGCCATGGCTCACCAAGAGAAGAGGGAGTCATGAGGCTGTCACTACCCCGCTAGGCATGTGGTTTAAAGTGAAATGGGCTAGAGTGCTTGATTCAGGTCGCCAATAAAGCTATTGGCAGCAATCTGCATTGTCCTGGCTCGGTGTGCAGCAATCCGGTCCTAGGATTATAGTTCCTATGAATATTCAGAAAATGCGATGTATGTCTCCTTGCCTTCTAGGAGATGTTGTTCTTGGTCTTTGGGACAGTATTGTATTCTTGTGACCATTTGGCAGCAGAGGTCGTCATATTGTTGGCAGTGATATATAAGGTGCTGCCAGGTTTCTTGCGCGCCACAGGTACAGTTAGGATCGTCTGTAATCCCAAGTGAGGTCAACTTGGGCTTGAGGGCACGAGTTCTGTTAATAGGTATGCGGTGAATACCAGGTCCGCTCCTTCGGCTGAAATCTGTCAACTTTCGGGAATTTTTTGTTTTGTCCCTTTGTGGAGGCATCCCAGCCACACCTGCAGCTGTTTGCTTATTTCGAGATTAATTGGGTGCATCGCCAACTATGACCATAGTGCGCCAAAACACACCTGCAGCAGGTGAGCCAGGAGCCTTCTTTTTTCTGAACCATGGTTTGCATTGAAATCCTGGTGTACGGAAGCTGTACCCATGGTGAGCTCATAGTGCATGCCTCTTTTGACCATCTCAAGATTAAGGGGGAGAGCTCCTGCGATAATCTGTAATGCGTGTGCTCACTGCGCTGCAGGCGTGGATAGCAGACAATAGCATAGTTCTGTGGGTGGAATCCAGAATCTTTAGTTTGGAAGCAGTGCAAGCTTTTTTTATTCCATGCTGTAATACAGCTTCATTGTGCATTGGTTTAATCCCGACTCGCCAGGCGATTCTTTAAACCAGGTAAGTGTAGAAGCATATCTTCCTTTTCAGGTGGTTGAGGTGTGGTTTGAATGAGAGTTGTGTGTCGATTATGCCTCCCAGATATTTGAATTCTTTGTTGAATTGGATGGTTGTAATGCTTATATTTATCTGCAGAGGTCTGCATATATCCAGCGTTCCCTTGAGGAGTATGAAGTTAGTTTTAGTGGGTGATTTGGAGCAAGTGAAGTCCCACTCAGTTTTGTATGGTGCTGTTTGCTGGATCTCCACAGCTGTAGTTTGGATTTGGCTGCAATTGTCAAGGTCGTCAGTGAATGGACTACCTCCAGGTCCTTTTTCGGGAAATTGTCCATCAGAAAGTTCCACATAGTTGGTTCCAGCACTGAGCCTTGTGGATTTCTCTGTATTGCCTTGTAGTGGTGTTAACGATGATCGGTGAGGGAGCTGCGTTGTACAGGTTGCTGTGGACCCTGGCCTCCTAGAGCCAGTCCAGGACACTCAGCCACCATAGGGTGTCGAACGCCCCAGCAAAAATCACTGGAAACAGCCAGTAGGTATTTTTTATCCACTCATTTGCTTGTGAGATTAGACTTCGAAAGGCATCAACATTGGAGTGACCTTGTCGGAATCCATATTGGTTGGGTTAACGTACGTTCGCTAGTTGTGTTGGATTCTTGCTAGTAGTAATCTTTCAAAAAGGTTACTGCAGACGGTGAGAAGGGCGATTGGTCAGTATGAAGATGATTGTTCAGGTGGTTTGTTCGTATTTTTGATTAAGTTTTACATTGGCTATCTTCCAGTCGAGTGGGAGGAATCCGTCTAGCATGCATGGGTTGAACAATTGGAGCAATAAATCAGGGTCAATTTCACTGACCTTCCTTATGGTTCCAGGTTCCAGGTATGGATCTCTGGTTCCAGGAATTTCCTAGCAGTTATGTGATGCAGCCTGGAAGAGCTCCTCTTTAGAAAATTGAAGCTCTACATCATCAATTTGATAACCATCATTTTCCCGAAATGTCCGAATCTGTTCCTGTTTTTGGGTCCGCATGAGGGCAGAACGCAGTATCCAGGATGTTGTTTGTTGATCCATCCCAGGAATACGTTGCACCTTCTGGTGTGATCGTGGTTGTCATTACCCCTCCTCAGGGGAGTTGTTCGTGCCGATTTTATAAGCAGTGCCCCAGGGGTCAGCATTGTTTCCTCTGTCTGTATTATTTTGTATTTTAGGGGATATCCCCTGACCAGTTTGAAGTGGGTATATGGTTCCTGTAGGATGTCAACATTTACTTCGTCAGCTTTGAGCCTGAAATGGTCTGTAACGGCCTTTGTCCTGGAAGAATTTGACAATTGTGGTGTTGTATTATTTAGGGTGTGCTGCCACAGTCGATTCTAGATTGGGTCAACCTCTGGATTTTTATGTAGGTGGGACACTTGTTCTCTTACTGAGTGCACTGCATGAAGTTTTTGGCCTTTGCAGTTGGCACATGCTGGTTATTCACCTTTTTTGGGACAGTCCTTGTAGTCATGGCGTTTTTCAGCAGTGGCCACGCCGGGCTGCAAGTATGGGTAGTGTATCCAAACTTGCAGCATGTATAACATTTGGAGACCATGATGCATTTGTGAAATGTGGTTGCTCCAGTTTACAAAGATCCTTGTTTGCTTGGAAAGGACTTGCCATGCCACAGAGCTAAGTTCCATGACCCAGTTCTTTTGAGTTTCCTTTCATGGGTTTAATCACATATCTCGGTGTGAACATTTCTCTCATGTTGGTATTTGGGAGGGAGGGACAACTGCACCTTTCTGAAGTATATCTCAGAAGTCAGTTCTTCTGGCCTGATATTCAGGTCGTAGATTTCGAAGGAGGGTCCTTTTTTTATTCGGGGATTCCACTTTCAATCCTATAGTTGTTATCTTGGTGTGTCATAATCTGGCTGGCTTCTTTGATGGTTTCCATCTCCATGACAATTCCCGGAATCCTCGTTTTTCTGATTGTTTTTATTCTTGTCGATTTCAGATCATCAGTTCTTTCATAAAGTGGGTCTTTATACTTTCACTGATGGTAATGTCAGGGGTGAGTGATCTCAGCACAATATCGGGAGTTGGCAGACGAGTTTTTCTTTTGGCAGGTTGCTTTTTGGTTTGTATGTTGTAGGAAACATTGGAGGAATTCCTCAACGTTTCTGCAAATGTGGGTGCACGCTGTTGCATTTGTTTCGCCTCACATTCAATGTATGCCAGGAACTTGGCTGTTGCTCTTTTGCTCTCAATATACGTTTCGGTTAAGAGTGTGTCTAGCTTATTCCAGAGGTTGACAATTGGCCCTCTGGGAGCTGTAGTTACCCTGCCTCCCTTGAACAGGGTTTCAAGGGAGGCAGGTGCTACCGTAGCCAGGGGCAGCAGTGCATAGCACACGCTTCTTGATTAGACCGGGGTTGAAGCCCATGACCACCAAATACGGAGGATGCGGAAAGGTCAAGGAAGTGACCACCGCATATCCCCAGAGCTATATGGCCTTAGTTGCTAATGCTCCTAAAAACCAAAATAACAAGGGCGGTGGCATTGAGGAACATCGCCTTCTTGGGAATGTGCCCTCTGGCAAGGAGGGGGTTTCGGTTATTTTTAATCACTGGTGTTTCTCTCGCTTGGCTGGTTATCTTGGATGCCTTTTGGTTCTTTCAGTTTGGTTTGCGAGCACATCTCCCGCTACAATTTGAGTACTGTTGTTTTTTTCCCTCTCTTGCCAGTCTGTGGGACTCCAGTGCAAGGTTAGCTGCTTCATTCTGGTTTTCTACGATGATGGGGTCATCGTTGGGATTCAAGTGCATGTCCCGGGTGTTTTCAGGCTTTCCCTCCATGTTGAGTATAATCCCAATTTTTGAGACCATATGGTTTAGTGACGTTTAGTGGGTTTCCTGTTATAGAGCCTGTAGAGATTGATACATGTGGCGTATTTCTAAGTGAAACAGGGGCTAAGCATTACATCAGCAGACTTGGACTGACCCCCATGTTCAGTTTGATGGGAAACAGCCAACAGTTAAAATTCACCTAGCAGAGTGGGACGTTTCCCCGTGACGATTCTAGGGATGGCAAGAAGCGACTGTGACATCTAATATGCTGTATGTATGCTGGGGAAAAGTTTGCGTAACACCATGGAAAGTTTAAGATGGAGGGGTGGGGGAAAACAAACATCGTCATTATTTGGCAGTTTTGCGGATAAACTGGCAAAAAATTGACTCAAGATTCAGACTTCAGCCATGTTATAATGGTGCGCTTTCTTATGTCCTCATTGCGCCCATGCAGTCTCACAAAGGAAATAGAGAAAAAAATGCTGAAATCTAGTAAATATCTCAGAATTCTACAAAACTATGCTTACCACGATGTTCCACATGTTGATAATCTGATGTGTGTAGAAAACTTTAGCTGTAGACTTGAAAAAATACACATTTTACAAATAAAAATCAGGAGTGTGAAATAACGTGTCCACACATGACGGCAGCCATATTCTGAATATTTGGTGTGGGGCAGGCTTTTTTTTCTTGGAGAGATAATTGTGAAAAACTAAGTTGCTGAAGTTTATTCAGTCATGCCATTTACTTCACGGAGGCCATGATCGAATAAAATTTCACAAAATCGTGTGTTGTAGAATTAATGTTTTACTTACACATCACTTCTTAACATAAATTCAACTTACCAAGTTCAAGCTCAATTTGCAATTAAGTTGTAATCACATAATTACACTGTTGAATGTTGAGCACTGACTTAACACTGATATTATCTAGTTACTTAATGGCAATTTGGGTGAATAACAAAAAGACACCGACATTGTCATTTACACACCCATCATGGTCAATGATGAAATCTGCACTGTGTGCTTTACAGTGACTTTGATTCGTTTCACCTATAAAAAATGTATATTGGCAAGTTGTCAATTTGCTGGTTGCCATTGGAAACCAACTACCAGATATTCACTGGAATGCAAAATGTGTCACTGCCTGGCACACAGTGAGGCCTATGGTTAATTAAACTTCAAAGTTGGAAACGATTTTGTGTTTTTATTCGTTTATTATTGAAATGATTGCTGGAAATAGAGGATGCACATACTATATGTGGGTCCTGCTAATAAAAATATTCATTGCGTTGTTCTTCACAAAATTTCACATAGATAATCCCATTATATAATATCGGTGTTTTGATACACCATAGACACTCTTAAAAAAACTACAAAGTAGTTGTTGTGGGCATCTTTTGCTCTTTCTCATATTGTGCTCTGCCTTCACGACGAGTTGCCATGAATACTGCACTACCTCAAATAAGTAACGCTTCACTAATAGAGAAGACTATTGTTACTTATTCTCAGTGAGTACCACCACCCAGACATGTTTCAAGGCTATTGGCCTATCATCAGTGGGTGGGCAGGTACCCTAGTATTGCAGACATGACGACTCAGTTGTGAAGTTAATCGCACAATATGAGATGCCAAAAGGTATATAAGATAATATTTAAAATAATTAAATGCACATGGCATAATACTTTGAGTTTAATATACCGTTTAATATACCTACAAAACACTGATATTATATAGATATTAAACTTTTAAAGTATTATGCCATGTGCATTTAATTATTTTAAATATTATCTTATACACCTTTTGGCATCTCTCATATTGTGCGATTAACTTCACAACTGGGTCGTCATGTCTGCAATACTAGGGTACCTGCCCACACACTGATGATAGGCCAATAGCCTTGAAACCTGTCTGGGTGGTGGTACTCACTGTGAATAAGTAACAATAGTCTTCGCTATTAGTGAAGCGTTACTTATTTGAGGTAGTGCAGTATCATGGCAACTCGTCGTGAAGGCAGAGCACAATATGAGAAAGAGCAAAAGATGCCCACAACAACTACTTTGTAGTTTTTTTAAGAGTGTCTATGGTGTACCAAAACACCGATATTATATTACTAAACTCTTAAAGTATTATGCCATGTGCATTTAATTATTTTAAATAATCCCATTATATAAGGCTTTTGTTAGACCACACTTGGAATACTGTGTTCAAGTATGGAGACTGCAACTAAAGAAAGATATTGAGCTTCTTGAAAGGGTGCAAAGACGGGTCACTTGCCTGGTGAGATCGACAAAAGGGCATCCTTATGAAGAAAGACTTCGAATATGTGGGTTGCAGAGTTTGGAAACTAGACACCTTAGAGGAGATTTGATTGAGGTGTTTAAGGCTCTGAGAGGCATCAGTAAAATGAATGAGCACGAAATTTTCAAGATTATAAATGATGCTAGATCTAGGGGACATAAATTCAAGTTACGGGGGGGGGGGATGTTTAGATTGGACTGCAGGAAGTTTTATTTTAGTCAGCGAGTTATAAATTACTGGTATAAGTTGCCTACATGGGTGGTAGAGGCTGACAGTTTCGGGAAATTCAAGGGTCATCTGGATAGTACCTTCGGGTCAGGCAGCGCATAGGATGATAAGTTTAATTTCCTTTTTTTTATTAATCATTATTATTTATTATTTTATTATCATTGTTTTGTTCGGGTGTTTTTTTTTTTTTTTTTTTTGGCTGGTGCAGCCTAAGCCATAGGCTTTCTTGCACCATGTGGCCATTAATAATACTAATACCTCTATTCACTATATATATAGATTTAAATAGCTGGGGGTGTTGCAGTGTCAATGGCCGATCTGCCCCTGGGAATGCTAGAAGTTCATCAAACTCTAACAGGGAGCTAAGTGATATTGAAATAACTGAGAGGAAAGTGGAGGAAAATTGTTGAAGTTAAACATAAGAAAGGCACATTGGCACGATGGAATCTATCCAGTTATAATGAAGAACCCAGCAAGGGAAGTAAGCACACCCTTAGCCATAATTATGAGCGCATCCTCAGAGTCAGGGGTGGTCTCCATGGACTTGAGTTGTGCAAATGTATCCTCAATTCACAAAGGGTGACACAAATAATTACAGACCTGTTAGTTTCACTTCTGTTCCAGGGAAAATAATGGAGTCACTGGTTAAAAAGGTGATACAAGATCACCTAGCCAACACAGCAGTGATAGTTCAGACACAGCACGAGTTTGTTAAGGCAAAGTCTTTTCTGACCAATTTGATTGGATACTACAATGGGGTCACAAAGGAACTGGATGCAAAAAATTATTTTGATATCATATACTTGGATTTCAGGAAAGCTTTTGATACTGTTGCACATGGAAGACTGCTGTACAGATTGGAGGGGTATGGCATTAAGGGCAAGTTATTGCAATGGATAAAGGGATGGTGGAGTGGGAGACAGCAGAGAGTGGTAATAAATGGACACTGCACTACATGGGCTAATGTTATTAGTGGAGTCCCCCAGGGTTCAGGTGCTGGGCACATTGCTGTTTTGTGTATTTATCAATGATATCGATGAAGGGATATCACGCTTAAGGTCCAAGTTTGCAAATGATAAAAAGGTTGGCAGAATTATTAATGACAGTATGCTACTGCAACAGGATCTAGAAAAGTTGATAAGATGGGCTGAGAAGTGGCAACTGAAGTTGAACATTACAAATGCAAAATACTTCATATGGGTAGCAATAACCAAAGAGAAACATACCAAATGTGTGGTACTACACTAAGGGAGGTGGAGAATGAAAAAGAACTGGGGGTAATTGTGCAGTCAGTTATGAAGTTCTCTGATCAGTGGAGATAGTCTGCCAGAGCAGGTCATGGAGTTTTGTCAATGTTATATAGGAATTTTGCTAGCAGAGACACAGAGGTAATTATTCCTTTGTATAAGGCAATGGTTAGGTCACACCTTGAGTATACAGGTCTGGAGGCCTCATTTTAGGAAGGATGTAGAGTTGATACGAGTACAGAGAATGGTAACAAGATTGGTGAGAGGAACAAAGGGGCATGCTTACGAAGAAAGACTTAAGTTCCAGCATCTGGAGACTAGGCATCCGAGAGGTGATCTGATTGAGGTGTATAACGCCTTGAATGTTTTGAGCAGGCTCAACGCCAATGGAATACTTCCGCTTGCTCAGATTATGAACCTGAAGAGGCACAAACAAAAATTAAGGAATGACAATTGCAGAATAGATGCAAAGAAGCTTGCCAACAACAGACTTCCATCTGTTGTTGTGGAAGTTGATAGCTCAAATAAATTTAGTGGTAGATAATACGTTAAAATGATGCTTTTGCACTAGTAGTAGTAGTGGCACATGATGGAAGAAAGCAAGTGTAGGAGCTTATGCAGCATCAGCCAAAAAAAAAAAAAAAAAAAAAAAAATCACACCATTCCCTCCAAATGCCTGTCCAGTTCCTCCTTAAATTTATTTAACCTATCAACTTCCACAACGACAGATGGAAGTTTGTTCCAGCAATTAACCACCCGCTGGCTAAAGGCAAATTTCCGCACATCTATTCTACATCTGTCCTTTCTTAATTTGAACTTATGTCCCCATAGGTTGGTAATCTGAACAAGTGGAAGGATCCCATCAGAATTCAGCGTGCTCAACCCATTCAAGGCCTTATAGACCTCAATCAGATCATCGCGCAGGTGCCTAGTCTCCAGCCACTGCAATTTGCAGAACTTAAGCCTCTCTTGGTAAGAGAATCCCTTCATTCCCCTCACCAATCGTGTTGCTCTTCTCTGTACACGCTCAAGCAAATCTACATCCTTCCTAAAATGAGGCCTCCAGACCTGTACGCAGTACTCAAGGCGTGGCCTGACCATTGCCTTATACAGAGGAACAATCACCTCCTTTTCCCTGCTAGCAAAATTCTTATATATCATTGACAAAACCTCATGACCCGCCCTAGCAGCCTGTCTGCACTGCTCAGAAAACTTCATATCTGACTGCACAATTACTCCCAGGTCTTTTTCATTTTCTACCACCTTAAGTGTAGTACCACAGAGTTGGTACGTTTCTCTGGGGTTACTTCTACCCATATGCAGTACTTTGCATTTGTCAAGGTTGAACTTCAGTTGCCACTTCTTAGCCCATCTGCCCAAATTATCTAGATCCTGTTGCAGTAGCACACTGCCATTACTGTCATTAACAACCCTGCCAACCTTAAGTGTCATCTGCAAACTTCGACATTAAGCCTGATATACCTTCATCAATATCATTGATAAATACACAAAACAACAGTGGACCCAACACCGAACCCTGTGGGACTCCACTAATAACATTAGTCCACGAAGAGCAGCACCCATTGATTACCACCCTCTGTCTTCTCCCACTTAACCATCCTTTTATCCATTGTAGCAACTTACCCTTAATACCATTCTGCTCCAATTTGTACAGTAGTCTTCCATGCGCAACAGTGTCAAAAGCTTTCCTGAAATCCAAGTATGATATCAAAATTATTTTTTGCATCCAGTTCCTTTGTGACCACATCATAATAACCAATCAAATTTGTCAGACAAGACTTTCCCTTAACAAACCCATGCTGTGTTTGAATTATTGCTGCAGTCTTGTCTAGATGATCCTGCTATGCATCTTTAACCAGCGACTCCATTATTTTACCTGGAACAGAAGTTAAACTAACTGGTCTGTAATTACTCGTGTCACCCTTCGATCTACCTTTGTGAATTGGGGACACATTTGCACATCTCCAGTCCGTGGGAACCTCCCCTGAGTCCTAGGACGCTCTCATAATTATGGCTAAGGGTTTGCTTAGTTGCTTTGCCGCCTCCTTTAAAATAACTGGATAGATCCCATCCACCCCAGGTGCCTTTCTTGTCTTTAACTTCAACAATTTCTCCTCCACTTTGCTCTCAGTTATTACAAAATCGTTAAGCACACTGCTACAATTTGATAACCTTCTTCCATTTTCAAATTGTAATAATTCCTCACGTGTGAATGTAGATGCAAAATACTCATTCAGTTTGTTTGCTATCTGAGCAGGATCATCAACAGTCGAACCATCGATGTCAAGTGGACCAATCATATTCAACCCCTTCCTTTTAGAGTTTATATAAGTAAAGAAGTCCTTGCTGTTTTTCTTAGCATCTTTTGCCAAAGATTTCTCGTAATCCGCCTTCGCCTGCCGAACCTCCTTTGTGACCTGATTACAGACTAGCTTATATCTGCCACAGGCTTCTGCGTCACCTGATAATTTATATGCATCCCATGCATTTTTCTTCTCTGTCACGAGTCTCATTAGTTCATTTGATAACCATTTAGGCCTAAACCTTGAACGATATTTCTTAATCGGTATATAAAAATCGGTTAATTCTTTGAATGCTTCCCACTTAGAATTTACTGTTTGTAACATCGTCAGTTGATCCCACTGTACAGAACTTAAAAACTGTTTGAGACCACTGTACTCCCCTTTACGGAAGCAAAAACCCTTTCCTTTACCCCTGACGGTAGTTACCTCTTTGAGTAAATCCCACTTCAGCACGCTGTGATCACTGCCACCTAGTGGTTCCTTTATCTGCAAATTCTTAATACACGAATGATCACTGCTGATAACCAGATCAAGAGTGTTACTTTCTCTGGTTGCCTCTCGAACATGCTGCTGCAGAAAACAATCATCCAATAAATCCACAAAAGTCTGACTAGTGTGTGAGTGACCAACCCACAGGTTCCAGTAAATATCTGGGAAGTTAATTTGGTTTTTTTTTTTTTAGGAGCATTAGCAACTAAGGCCATATTGTTCCAGTGCGGTGGTCATTCCCTGACCTTTCCGCATCCTCCGTATTTGGTGGTGACGGGCTCGAACCCCGGTCAAATCAAGAAGCGTGTGCTACGCACTGCTGCTCCTTCCCACCTGGCTACGGAGACGCCAACTGGGAAGTTAAAATCCCCCATTATAAGACATTCTGATTTACTGGCCCACTATTTCTCTGTACAATTGTTCATTGTACTCATTAGGCCTATAACACACTCCTACTCTTATTTTTCCTTTCGCAGTGTTTATCTCACACCAAACTGACTCAACAGAGCACTGTTCATCTATATTAACTGGGTGCACTTCCTTTGATTTTATGTTTTCCTTAATTAACAGCATAACACCCCCTCCCTTTCTGTCCTGTCTATCCTTTCTGTACACATTGTACTCCCCAAATTCCAGTTCTGCATTCCTTATATCTTTGTGACACCACGTCTCTGCTATCCCAACAATATCCGCCTTTGATGTCTTGACCAACACTTCAAATTCATCAAATTTATTTACTATACTTCTAGCATTGGTATACATACAAGCATACATGCTCCTATGCCTATTCCTTGTTACCCTAACACATCCCATATACCCAACTATTCCATGATGACTGCCATCCGTCCCTGAAACCCCCAACACCCCTCGCTCCAGGTCGCTTCTTATTCTAATAGAAGTTGTGCAAGAATCACCTTCACCTCTGCCTGCGGTTACTGTTAAACTATTAGTCTTTGTATCCCCCCAAACTAGCAGTTTTCCGACCCACCTAACACTGCCTCGATAGCATCAGCAAATATTCTTGCACCCTTTCTATTTAAGTGTATCCCATCCCTGTAGAAGCAATCTCTCCTGTTAACAAGTACAGTCCAGGCTGAAAAAAATTCTACCCCTTGAGCCTTGCACAATCTTTCCAGGGTCGAATTGATCGACAAGGCTCTCATCATGTACTCCCTCCTATCGTGTCTGGGCAGAATTGCAGACACTTTCAAATTCAACCCTATTTCACGGCTTTTTTTCAACAGTGACCTGTACTTGTTGAGTAATTCCGCCGGTCTCCTACTCTTAATATCATTAGTGCCAACGTGTACAACTATATCATCTTTTGTGCCCTTGAAAGATGATATCCGCTCTACAACGTCATCAACCTTTGCCCCTGGCAGACATACCCTGGTCCTGTTCCACCTATCCTTTTTACAAAGGATGTTCCGCGTAGAATGACTAACCTATATGTTAGTCATTCTACCTTGTAGCATGAGGCTTTTGCCTTTAAATATTTTATTATTCCAGGGGCTCACATCTGGTGAGTTTGGGGTTGGCACACCCAGGATCCTGAACTGGATATCATCATTCTTCGCTTTCTTGGTGATTCTCATTCTCTCTCTCTCTCTCTCTCAGGGTAACTTGGGATTTTTTTTTTTTTTTTTGGCTGGTGCAGCATAAGCCTCAGGCTTCCTTGCATTATATAGCTAATAATAATAAATATAAGGTTGAACTAAACAAACATTTGGAGTGACCGGATGGCTGAAATGAGTTTTTTTTTTGGATGATTTAAAACAAATTCATTTTAAGAAATCACAGAAAACTAAGGAACACTTTGCAAAGAACGTTAAAAATTCAGTGAATCACGTATAGTGTAAATAAAGTACACAGCTTGTGTTTGTTCAGGGCTTTCCCTTAACAAACACATGCTGTGTTTGTTAAGAGAAAGCCCTGTCTGAACAATTTGATTGGATACTATGACGTGGTCACAAAGGAATTGGATGCAAAAAATAATTTTGATGTCTTATCAGAAATTTTTTTTGGCTGGTGCAAGGAAGCTTGAGGCTTATGCTGCACTAGCCAAAAAAAATTTCTGAGTTACCCTGTGAGGAGAGAGAAAAGAATGATATCCCACTCAGGATCCTGGGTGTGCCAAGCCCATACTCACCAGATGTGAGCACCTGGAGTTGCATAGGTAGGACTACTGTACAAATTGGAGCTTTTTGGCATTATAGGCAAGTTGATAGAATGGATAAAAGATGATTGATTGATTGGGCAATGACAAGACAACACTGCAGTAATAGTTCAGACAGCATGGGTTTGTTAATGGGAGGTCTTGTCTGACCAATTTTATTGGATTCTATGATGTGGTCACAAAGGAACTGGATGCAAAAAATAATTTTGATATCACATACTTGGATTTCAGGAAATTTTGTTACCGTTGCACCTGGAAGACTACTGTACAAATTGGAGAAGTATGGTATTAATGCTACAATGGATAAAAGGTAGTTGAGGGGAGGAAGACAGAGAGTGGCAATCAACGAACAGTGGTCTTTGTGGACTAATGTTATTATTGGAGTTTAATAGTTCGGTTTTGGGCCTGTGTTGTTTTGTATGTGTATCAATGATATTGATAAAGGTACAGTAAACTCTTGATAATCCGGATTATTGAAGCAAAAGATAGCCTTAAAAGAATAGAAACTTAGAACACAAATAAATGGAAAATTTAATAAACAAAAAAAATATCACTGTAGAACCTTTATTTAAAAAAGTATAAATAAATAAACGTATCGTCTTTTCATTCATTTATCATGTGATGCTGGCGTCGCACACCAACGCCACTTGATCGTTGCAGTGAATACCATGTAAATACAGCTTCCTGTGGCTTTTTTACTGTCATATTTGATATTGTCTATTTTATATTTTGCTTTATCATCAAAGTTTAAAGAAATGTCTTTACAGATTCCTGACAGTCTACTGTCTGATACAAAATCCTTCAGCAATTTTTTTTCCAGGAACACAAATTTCAAATTGTTCTATCACTTTTACTTTGTTGATGATAGTTAAAGTAACATTTTCTTTTTATTCCACTTTTCAGTTCTTTAGAACCCATAATTATATAAAATATGTTAACTTATGTACATCAATATGTATAAAGGATGCAGATGAAGGGATATAAGCATCCATCCGACTCAGTTAACAACACTGAACAACACGCAAGATAATGTTACATATGTTCCATCTCTCTCTGCGCAGTCAGTGTTACTCATCTGCCTTCCTAAATCCCATCGTTCAAAGTACTCAACCCTGCACAGAATTTGTCATATTTCAATCCAGATTATTCAACGTACGGATTAACTGTAACCGGATTAGTGAGGGTTTACTATACATTAGACTTAGTGTCTAAGTTCCCAGATGATAAAAAGGTTGGCAGAGTTGTTAATGACAGTAATCACAGTATGCTACTGAAACAGAATCTAGAAAAGTTGGAAAGATCAGCTGAGAAATGGCAACGGAAGTTTAATAATACTGACAAATGTAGAGTACTGCCTATTAGCATTAGCAGAGGCATACGATGCGAGAAAGTGAGCTTATGCAGCAGCATTAGCCAAAAAAATCTTCCCATTTCACCACTCCAAATCCTGTACAGCCCATCCTTCAATTTATTTAGGCTATTAGCTTCCATAACAAAAGATGGAAGCTTGTTCCACCAATCAACTATCCACTGGCTAAAGGCAAATTTCCGCATATCTATTCTAAAACTATCTTTTCTCAAATTGAAATTGTGCCCCTCAGGTTCTTAGTCTGAGCAAGAGGAAGAATCCCATTAGCATTCAGCTTGCTCAACCCATTCAAGGCCTTATACACCTCAATCAGATCACCTCACAGGTGCCTACTCTCCAGGCACTGCAATTTGCAGAACTTAAGCCTTTCTTGGTAAGAGCACCCTTTGTTCCCCTCACTAATCTTGTTGCCCTTCTTTGTACTGGTTCTAACAACTCTAAAGCCTTCTAAAAATGAGGCCTCCAGATTATACCATTGCCTTGTATAACGGGATAATCACCTCCCTGTTCCCGCTAGCAAAATTGCTATATATCATTGACAAGACTCCTTGACTTGCCCTGGCAGCCCGTCTGCGAACTGCCTATCTGACTGCACAATTACTCCCAGGTCTTTTTCACTTTCCACTTCCCTGAGTGTAGTACCACACAGATGATATGTTTTTCTTTGGTTGTTGCTACCCATATGCAGTAATTTGCATTTGTCAATGTTAAACTTCAGTTGCCACTTCTCAGGCCTTTTTCCCAGCTTACATAGATCCACTTGGAGTAGCATACTGTCATTAACAATGCTGCCAACCTTGCTCTCGGGTTGCTGTTTCCCACATGTAGTACTTTACATTTGTCAATGTTAAACTTCATTTGCCACCTCTCAGCCCATTTGCTCAACCTTTCCAGATCCTGTTGCAGCAGCATAGCTTCAGTAGTGTCCTTAACAACCCTGCCAACCTTTGTATCATCTGCAAACCTGGACATTAAAACTGATATACCTTCATCAATATCATTGATAAATACTGAAAACAACAATGGGCCGAACACTGAACCCCGGGGAACTCCAATAATAACAACTGACCACGAAAAGACGTGTCCATTGATTACCACTCTCTATCGTCTCCCACTCAACCATCCCTTTATCCATTGTAGCAACTTACCCTCAATGCCATACCTCTCCAATTTGACAGCTGTCTTCCATGTGCAACAATATCAAAAGGTTTCCTGAAGTCCAAGAATGATATCCAAATTATTTTTGGCATTCAGTTCCTTTGTGACCACATCACAGTATCCAATCAAATTGATCAGACAAGACCTCCCTTTAACAAACCAGTGCTGTGTCTTAACTATTACTGCAGTCTTTCTAGATGATCCTGCAAAGCTTCTTTAATCAGTGATTCCATTATTTTCCTCGGAACACAATTTAAACTAACAAGTCTGTGGTTATTTGTGTCACCTTTAGAACCCCCTTTGTGAATTGGTCATACATTTGCACACCTCCAGTCCATGGGGACCTTCCCTGATTCCAAGGAAGCTTTCATAATTATGGCAAAGCATTTGCTTACTTCCTTTGCTGCCTCCTTTAATATAACTGGATAGATCCCTTCCACCCCAGGTGGCTTCCTTATGTTTAACTTCAACAATTTCTCCTCCACTTTGCTCTCAATTATTACAAAATCACTTAGCTTGCTGTTAGCATTCGATAAAATTCTTCCACTCCCCTCACTGCATAACTCCTCACGTGTGAATGTAGATGCAAAATACTCATTCAGTTTATCAGCTACCTGAGCATGATCATCAATAGTCAACCCATCCATGTTAAGTGGTCCAATCTGATTCATTCCTTTCCTTCTAGAGTTTACATAAGTAAAGAACTCTTTGCTAATTTTCTTTGCCAAAGATTTCTGGTAATCTGCCTTCGCCTGCCTAACCTCCTTTGTGACTTGATTATAGACTAGTTTATACCTGCCATAGGCTTCTGTGTCACCTGATACTTTATATGCATTCCATACATTCTTCTTCTCTGCCACGAGCCTCATTAATTCATCTGACGTCCATTTAGGCATAACCTTGAACAGTATTTCTTAGTTGGAATGAAAAGCTTAGTAGACTCCAAAATTAAGTCCCTCAAGGCTTCCCATTTAGAATTCAACTTTGGTAACATCATCAGTTGATCGCACTGTACAGAATTTAAAAATTGTCTGAGACCTCTGTAGTCACCTTTACGAAAGCAAATACCCTTCCCTTTAGACTTGATGGAAGTTACATCTTTAAGTAATTCCCACATCAGTACATTGTGATCACCGTCACCCAGTGGTTCCTTTATCTGCAAATTCTTAACGCATGAATAATTACTGCTGATAATCAGATCAAGAGTACTACACCCTCTGGTTGCCTCTCGAATATGTTGCTGTAGAAAACAGTCATCCAATAAATCCACAAAAGTCTTCTAGTGTCGAGTGACCAATCCGCAAGTTCCAGTCAATATCTGGAAAGTTAAAATCACCCATTATAAGACATTTTGATTTACTGGTGCAGTATTTGTCTGCACAATTGCTCATTATACTCATTAGATACATTAGGCCTATAACACACACACACACACACACACTAATTTTTCCTTTCCCAGTGATTATTTCACACCAAACAGACTCAACACTGCAGTGTCCACCAAAATCAATTGGATACACTTCCTTAGATTTTATTTGTTTCTTAATTAACAGCATAATCCCTCCTCCCTTCCTGTACACATTGTACGCCCCAATTTCCAATTCTGCACTGCTTATATCTGTGTGTCACCACGTCTCTGATATCCCAACAATATCTACTTTTGATGTCTTGACTAGCACTTCAAGCTCATCAAATTTATTAACTTTACTCCTAGCATTGGTGTACATGCAAGTATACATGCACCTGTTCCTACTCTTAGTTACCCTAACACAGCCCATGTATTTATGTGTTCACTATGACTCCCAGCAGTGCTGGAAATCTACAATTTTATGATGTAAAAATTACCTTGCTTTCCAGGTTGCTGCTCATTCTAATAGAATGAGTGCAAGAATCACTTTTGCCTCTGCCTACGGCCACTGTTAACCTTTTAGTCTGTGTATCCCCCAAGATAGCAGTTTTCCAACCCCACCTAACACTGCCCCGATAGAATCAGCAAATATTCTTGCACCCTTTCTATTTAAGTGTACCCCATCCCTGTAGAAGCAGTCTCTCTTGTGAACAAGCACAGACCAGGCTGAAAAAAAAAAATTCTACCCTATGAACCTTGCACAATCTCTCCAGGGCTGAATTGATTGACAAGGCTCTCATCATACACTCCCTCCTATCATGTCTGGGCAGAATTGCAAACAATTTCACATTCAACCCTAACTCACGACTTTTTTTTTTCAACAATGGCCTGTACTTGTTGAGTAAATCTGCAGATCTCTTACTCTTAATGTCATTAGTTCCAATGTGTACAACAATATCACCTTTTGTGCCTTTAAAAGATGATATCTGCTCTACAACATCAACTTTTGCCCCTGGCAGACATACCCTGGTCCTATTCCACCTATTCTTTTTGCATAGTATATTCCCCTTCTCCCTGACAATAGAGTCACCAACAATAACTACTTACTGTGGGACTAGTACATTCTGCCTTGGAGATTGCCTCTGTGTTGCCTGATGCACTGGAGTGAGCTCTGCCGTTGAGTTAGGCAGCTGAGAGCTTGATGGGCCCCCTCACTAATTTCTTTGAGGGCATTTACCCTATACCTCAAGCTCTCATAGATGCCCATCAGAACTCTGAGTTGGCACCTAATTTCTTGACACTCTAGACACACAAAGGCATCCTCGTTGGCTAGATCATGTCCTGTTTTAGAAAGGTCGGCAAACATTTCACAATTTGAACATTTTTTGAGACTGATGCATTTGAGAATCGCCACCTTTGTTTCTCCTGTGAGTCACAGTACTCTCGCCAGTCTGTTATCTTTGCTTCGCAGCTCTAGTCTGGGTCATGATTTCTGTTTAAATACAATTTAATTAACAATGATATTCAATAAGATTAATATTTTTGATTAATTGAAAATACTATAATAAGCTAAGAGATTCCTAATATAGTGCTTCGTATTATGCTATCTAGTCTTACGTTAAGCTAGTTCTTATCGACTACAATATGGTGGCTAGTCCAACAATATTGGTGCCAACACCGGGAGTTGTAACTTCCAAAAATCGCTGGTTAAATTCAAAATAAGCTAATGAATGCTACTAAGCCTATTTAATATCTATGTAAAACAAAATGTACTATGTTAATTAACGAAGAATATGGTAAAAATTAAAAATACTTATCCCTTTACAGCAGCCAAAAATCCACCGACTGTTCTCTTCCATGATCAGAGTGCCCTCTTTCTATGAATATATAGAAAAGTGATAACATACACTGAAGGCTCATTACAGGCTTTGGTTTATGTTATTACTTTTTTGACTTATTGCAGTTTATGCAAGTGCAGTGGATATGATTATGTAACATACTTAATGGCATTGGTGCTCTGTGAGAGGAAGTACTGTATCGGTATCTCTACTCCTATTAATTTGGCTCCTTTACTGTAGATCATTAATCCTTTTCTAATTCTTTATTTCAAAGTTCTGTTTTTGTCAATTTTCTCCTTTTCATGTACACATTTCTGCTCTGCATCACTAAACAATGTTGAACAGCTGCATTCTTTTCTATCAGTTAATGTTATCATTTTAGCTGAATATTTAAGGGCTATTAAATTAGATCCTGAAGGGTTCACAACAAGCAGCATCTACTGTATTTAATAAAGTTACTTATATTGTCAAAGTCAATTTTGCATTCATCCTGTTACAAATGATGCTTAAAAAGTATGATATCAAAAATAAAAGTTCATTAACCAGCATAGCAGAGGCCTACAGAGTATTTTTAAATAACAATTTTAATTATATTATTAAAAATAATATTATTCAGGCATAGATGTACAAGTTTAATTTCAAATCAATAACAAAAATAACTTATTTGCCCACAATCTGAACTGTTCCTTTCTAAATGGAGATGAATAGCTGCAAAAAAAAAACAAACTTTAAGGCTCTGTTTAGGAGTACTGAGTCTACGTTATATTAATTTTTCCTAGAGCTTAGTTTCACTTTCAATTCTTCTCACGTTTTATTGATGGGAAATGATCATGGGCTAGTTAGTTTTATTAAATATAATTTTTATATAACAGAATTATTGTTCCCAAGAGATATTTTTTATCTTGTTATCTATTATAGTATCAGGATTATGAATGAAATATAAGGTTCCCCATTTTCTATTATATCCAAAAAAAAAAAAACTATTGGTGAATTCTGTATACCAATTGCTGTGACTTTTTTTTTTGACATGACCACTAGCTAGTTAAAATAAATAAAAAAAAAATAATAATAAAATAAAAAAAAAATATATATAAAAAGATTTTTTCTTTAATATTTAATGTTCAAACTGGAGAAATTAACTTCCTTTGTGAAAAATTTTTCATGCCAGAGATGCTCACAGAAAGAAATTTAGCAGATTTGTAGATTTAAATTAAAATAATTTGTACTGCCATTTTATTGAGAAAAATGTGTTACTTTTGATAAATAACTACAAGTATTTTCTTTTTCATATTTGGTAACTAAAAAATTAATATGGCAATGAATAATTTGCTTTCCTCCTGTGCAAAAGCTGTATTCCTAAACTAGCAATATTTCTGCATAAAGACTAGCTATTGCCAATAATAATGATTTATCCATTTAAATCACATGAAATCTCTCAAAAATGCAGAATAAAGTTGGAGGATTTTAAGAAGCAAAAAATGGCACTCTGATTTTTATTATTAACTTTTTTTTTTTTTTTCATTTTAACTTTTACTTCTTGTCAAAATGGAAATAATTTTAAATACCTACAGAAACAGAAAACTTTCATCAAGGAAGTTGAAAGTACAATTACTATTTTGATTGTTTGAGAAAAGTAAGTTTATTGTCATAAGTATCAACTTTATGGGTACTCAATATGATGATGAATTGATGTGATAACTTCAGAAGTTGTCTTGAATGAAACAAATAGTTCTAACAAAATAAATAAATAAAAAACTGTGTAAGTGATAAAAAATTCAGATTGAAAATCCAATGCTGATTAAAGAATTAAATGTTTCATCATTTTGATATTGCATCTGACACATTAAAGAAACAAAAAACCACGAAGTGTAACATTTCTGTTTCAGTATATGATTATGTTTCGCACATGTATGGTTATGATTGTGCTATGTACATATATGACCATCAAAGTTAATATATTATACATATATAGAAATACAGGAAATGAAATTTTAAAAAATACAAGTATTACAGAAGTCATTTCATACTCATTACATTTCATACTCATTAAAAAATATATTCTGACAACAAGAAAAGTTAGGTAAATTAGTTGCTAAATTTTATATGTAACAGCAAAATATCATGAAATTTCCTAAAATTAAAAACACTATCACAAAAAATTTGGCATTAGTACCAACTGATATGAAAAATTTAAATATACAGTTGTGTATTTCAAACTACACATGTGCTTTTCTAATTAATTAAAAAGTATCTAATAATTCAAAAATAACTTACAGCAATACACCCACAAACATGATTTTAATGTTCCAAGAGATGATTTAGTGATATAACTGATGACTAATGATATATTTGTTTGTACTTCATCTTGCGACATTTAAGGAGGATAACTGGTGACTGATGTAAACATTTTTAAAAATATACACAACTAGAGGCTACTTTAAATCTTTATGAAACATGGAAGAAAAATTATCACATTATCAAAATGACTGTGGAAAAATAATTTAAATAAATAATTTTGAAAAGCTAATATTAACACATCAAGATTAGAAAAAGTTAAAAAAATATTAAATATACACTTAATCCATTCCCAGTGCAAAAAATCCATTTCCTCATCCATTTGATACTAGAAGAAAATATGGCAGCATATTCTAATGAAGAAAATCATATCTGATATTAAAGTGACAAAGATTTCTTCTTTCTATCAACGTTACCTTGCAATCAAGAATGGTCCCCTTTTTTCCCTTAAAACAGATTATAGCATCAGGGAACTTGAATAACACAATTCATTCAGACTCTGAATCACTGTCATTAAACCCTGACAAATCAACATCTTCCAGAAGTCCACGGCTAAGGGCATATTCAAGTAATGCTAAGTGACAAAACACATACTGATCTGGCATCTGAATGCTGAATGCTCTCTGAGATCTGATTTTCTCCACTGTATTACGAACATCTATTTGTCCTGTGTCTTCAAGCCGGCGCAAACATATATCCAAAGTGATAAAAGTGCCTAACCAAAAAAAAAAAGTGAAAGAGGGGAAGGAAAAAAAAAATATTCCTTTTAATCTGTTGGTTAAATTTTATTTTAAGAAGTGATAAAACATAATTATGTTAATATAATTTTTAAGTGATTTTCTAACTATACAAAGATGTGGCATTCAGATTAATAACTGTCAGCTTATTCTTCATATATAGGGGAAACATCACATATAAGACATTACAAAAGATGAGATAATTCTAACGAAACAAATAATCCCTTAATGAAATAAGCAAGTGAATTTCAATTTATTCTATGTGATGTCAGGAATTATTTTCAGCACATGAGAACAATGACAGTGTATGTAACCAATGTAGAACAGATTAGATGAGTATACGAATATCACAGGCATCTGGCATTTCATTTATCAAAGAGTTGTCTTAAATCAAATCGCAAATATATATATATATATCAGTATGTGTTCTCCGCAACTGAAAAATACAGCATGGCAAGTGACCACAGAGGTGCAGTATTATTATTAATTACCTTTATCATTAAAAAAATAAAATAAACAAACAAATTAATTATTGTAGCACGAATCAATACAGTTATAACTGTAAGTGATTTACCATTACAGCAATGATAAAGGTTTACAAAACATTAAAAAAAAAAAAACACCTTTATAACAGTAGATCACAAAACAGACTTAAATTATTTAGTACAAGGAGTGAAAAGATTTCCATAAGTTCCTAGTAACGGTTATGGCTGCGATAAACCATTATCTAACTCAAGTTGGTTGTAAAGTAACTATGTGATTTGCAAAAATACCAAATTTTCTCTGTCTTAAAAATTTTGGATTCATGAAGTACCTCTTAAAGCCTCTACCAGGATACACTATGAAATTAGATAAGATAGTTCTATAAGATAATTTATTTCAACCAGTAATGCAGAAAGCTCTCTATCATCTAGACAAGACTGCAGTAATAATTCAGACACAGCACGGGTTTGTTAAGGGAAAGTCTTGTCTGACAAATTTGATAGGATATTATAATGTGGTTACAAAGGAACTGGATGCAAAAAATAATTTTGATATCATATATTTGGATTTCAGGAAATCCTTTGACACTGTTGCGCATGGAAGACTATTGTACAAACTGGAGCAGAATGGTATTAAGGGTAAGTTGCTACAATGGATAAAAGGATGGTTGGGTGGGAGAAGACAGAGGGTGGTAATCAAAGGACGCTGCTCTTCGTGGACTAATGTTATTAGTGGAGTGCCACAGGGTTCGGTGTTGGGTCCACAGTTGTTTTGTATATTTATCAATGATATTGATGAAGGTATATCAGGCTTAATATTGAAGTTTGCAAATGATACAAAGGTTGGCAGAGTTGTTAATCACAGAAATGGCAGTGTGCTACTACAACAGAATCTAGATAATTTGGGCAGATCGGCTAAGAAGTGGCAACTGAAGTTTAACCTTGACAAATGCAAAGTACTGCATATGGGTAGAATTAACCCCAGAGAAACGTACCAACTGTGTGGTACTACACTTAGGAGGTAGAAAATGGGAGTAATTGTGCAGTCAGATATGAAGTTTTCTGAGCAATGCAGACAGACTGCCAGGGCAGGTCATGGAGTTTTGTCAATGATATATAGGAATTTTGCTAGCAGGGAGAAGGAGGTGATTGTCCCTCTGTATAAGGCAATGGTCAGGCCACGCCTTGAGTACTGTGTACAGGTCTGCAGGCCTCATTTTAGGAAGGATGTAGATTTACTTGAGCGTATACAGAGAAGGGCAACAAGATTGGTGAGGGAAATGAAGGGATCCTCTTACCAAGAGAGGCTTAAGTTCTGCAAATTCCAGTGGCTGGAGACTAGGCACCTGTGCGGTGATCTGATTGAGGTGTATAAGGCCTTGAATGGGTTGAGCACACTGAATTCTGATGGGATCCTTCCACTTGTTCAGATTATGAACCTAAGGGGGCATAAATTCAAATTAAGAAAGGACAGATGTAGAATAGATGTGTGCGGAAATTTGCCTTTAGCCAGCGGGTGGTTAATTGCTGGAACAAACTTCCATCTGTCGCTGTGGAAGTTGATAGGTTGAATAAATTTAAGGAGGAACTGGACAGGCATTTGGAGGGAATGGTGTGATTTTTTTTTTTTTTTTTTTTGGCTGATGCTGCATAAGCTCATACACTTGCTTTCTTGCATCACATGCCACTACTACTACTACTACTATTAAGTCTCATTTCCACAGATGTAAAATTGGAGTGCACTGCAGATTCTTTAACAGTTATATTCTGAAAGATGTTTAGTAGCATGCTTTACCACTGCAACATTCCAGTTTGCAAAATTAACATTCCAACAGTGTATGTCTACTTTTCAATGACCACAAAGACAGTAATATGAACAAATTACAATATTTCATTATTAAAATGTTGTCATTAATAAAGATTGAGATCAATCCTTATTATCCAACTATCTCTAAGATCTTCTGTATGACATAATTAAAATCGAAATGAAAGTTAACTTACAGTTCTTCATTTATTCAGTGTATATCCTCAAATTATTGTGTAATTGAGTCCAATGTTATCACCTGATTGCATTCCATTTCTTGTAAAACATGACTCATCTGTAACAAGAACATGGCTGGAAATTGAAGATGAAAATTTCAAAATGAGCCACTGAAAAAACTTACTGAATTTATTTAAATCTTTTGTGGCAATAATCCTCATACAGGTATATTGTGAAATAAATATAACTGTTATTTGTGTAACATCCTCCTAAAGCATGCACATGAAACATTTATGCAAGATGATGACTTTTTGGTTCTGTTGGTAGGAGATATTTGAACTGCACGAATTATTTGCTCTTCAACATTTGCAGTTAACTGAAATCTTCAACAACAATTTATACATAATGATTTCAGTGTATCTGTTTTTCTAAATTTTCCCTTTATAGCAGCAAATGTTTTATGATTTGGTGCTCATCAAGTTGGAAATTTTTTGTCATTTTTTTCTTTTTATGAATGGCCCTAAACAAAGATATATTAAAAAAAAGATATTAGAAACTATAGTACTTGGTACTGTGCATGGGTTGAATGTTGTGAAGATAGAAGAAGATGCTTGTTCACATTAGACTTGAATTTCTGTAAAGTGTTATTTTCAGGAAATACACATGAAGGAAGACTGTTCCCAAAAATGGAAGTAGTAGTAGTGGCATGCGATGCAAGAAAGCAAGTGTATGAGCTTATGCAGCATCAGCCAAAAAAATAAAAATAAAAAAAATTACTAAACAATCCCCTCTAAATATTTGTCCAGTTCCTCCTTAAATTTATTTAACCTATCAACTTCCAACAACGACAGATGGAAGTTTGTTCCAGCAGTTAACCACCCGCTGGCAAAAGGCAAATTTCTGCACATCTATTCTACATCCATCCTTCCTCAATTTCAATTTATGCCCCCTTAGGTTCGTAATCTAAACAAGGAGAAGAATCACATCAAAATTCAGTGTGCTCAACCCATTCAAGGCCTTATACAACTCAATCAGATCACCTCGCAGGTGCCTAGTTTCCACCTGCTGCAATTTGCAGAACTTAAGCCTTTCCTGGTAAGAGGATCCCTTCATTCCCCTCACCAATCTTGTTGCCCTTCTCTGTACACGCTCAAGCAAATCTACATCCTTCCTAAAATGAGGCCTCCAGACCTGTACGCGGTACTCAAGGTGTGGCCTGACCATTTCCTTATACAGAGGGACAATCACCTCCTTTGCCCTGGTAACAAAATTCCTGTATATCATTGACAAAACCCCCATGACCTGCCCTGGCAGCCTGTCTGCACTGGTCAGAAAACTTCATATCTGACTGCACAATTACTCCCAGTTCTTTTTCATTTTCTACCTCCTAAGTGTAGTACCACACAGGTGGTACGTTTCTCTGGGGTTACTTCTGCCCATATGCAGTAATTTGCATTTTTCAATGTTAAACTTCAGTTGCCACTTCTCAGGCCACCTCCCCAAATTTTCTAGACCCTGTTGCAGTAACACACTGCCATTAACAACCCTGCCAACCTTTGTATCATCTGCAAACTTCAATACTAAGCCTGATATACCTTCATCAATATTACTGATAAATATACAAAACAGAGGACCCATTACCGAACCCTGTGGGACTCCACTAATAACATTAGTCCACAAAGAGCAGCACCCATTGATTACCACCCTCTGTCTCCTCCCACTCAACCATCCTTTTATCCATTGTTGCAACTTATCCATTCTGCTCCAATTTGAACAGTAGTCTTCCATGCGCAACAGTGTCAAAAGCTTTCCTGAAATCCAAGTATATGATATATCAAAATTATTTTTTGCATCCAGTTCCTTTGTAACCACATCATAGTATCCAATCAAATTTTTCAGACAAGACCTTCCTTTAACAAACCCATGCTGTGTCTGAATTATTGCTGCAGTCTTGTCTAGATGATCCTGCAATGCATCTTTAACCAGTGACTCCATTATTTTCCCCGGAATAGAAGTTAAACTAACTGGTCTGTAATTACTTGTGTCACCCTTTGATCCCCCCTTTGTGAATTGGGGATACATTTGCACATCTCCAGTCCGTGGGGACCTCCCCCGAGTCCAAGGATGCTCTCATAATTATGGCTAAGGGTTTGCTTAGTTGCTTTGCCGCCTCCTTTAAAATAACTGGATATATTCCATCCACCCCAGGTGCCTTTCTTATGTTTAACTTCAACAATTTCTCCTCCACTTTGTTCTCAGTTATTACTGTTGTTGTTGTTTTGGTGTTTATTGGCACATTGACAAAGGAGATCATAGTGTGCCAGTTTATTTGTTATATAATGTTCTTTTTATATAAATCTTGTTCGAATGTAAAAGGTTAACTGTTTCTGTGGTATTAAATTATTATTTACAGCAGATGGTATATGTTGACTCAGTTATTACAAAATCATTAAGCACCCTGTTACAATTTGACAACCTTGTGGCATTTTCGAACATTAATAACTCCTCATGTGAATGTAGATACAAAATACTCATTCAGTTTGTTTGCTATCTGAGCAGGATCATGAACAGTTGAACCATCGATATCAAGGGGACCAATCTGATTCATTCCCTTCCTTCTAGAGTTTACATAAGTAAAGAACTCCTTGCTGTTTTTCTTAGCATCCTTTGCCAAAGATTTCTCGTAATCTGTCTTCGCCTGCCTAACCTCCTTTGTGACTTGATTACAGACTAGCTTATATATATCATAGGTTTCCCTGTTGCTTGATACATATGCATTCCATGCATTGTTCTTCTCTGCCACGAGTCTCATTCTTTCATTTGACAACCATTTAGGCCTAAACCCTGAACAATATTTCTTAATAGGTATGAAAAGTTTAGTAGCTTCCACTATTAATTCCTTGAATGCTTCCCACTTAGAATTTGCTGTTGGTAACATCATCAATTGGTCCCACTGTACAGAATTTAAAAACTGTCTGAGACTACTATAGTCACCTTTACGGAAGCAAAAACCCCTTCTTTTACCCCTGATGGTAATTATATCTTTAAGTAAATCCCACATCAGTACACTGTGATCACTGTCACCTAATGGCTCCTTTATCTGCAAATTCTTAATACATGAATGATCACTGCTGATAACGAGATGAAGAGTTTTATCCTCTCTGGTTGCTTCTCGAACATGCTGCTGCAGAAAACAATCATCCAACAAATCCACAAGTCTTACTAGTGTGTGAGTGACCAAGCCATAAGCTCCAGTCTATATCTGGGAAGTTAAAATCCCTCATTATAAGACATTCTGATTTACTAGCCCACTCTCTCTGTACAATTGTTCATTGTACTCATTCGAGTCATTAGGCCTATATATATAACACACTCCTACTCTAATTTTTGCTTTCACAGTGCTTATGTCACACCAAACTGACTCAACAGTGCATGGTTCATCTATATCAACTGGATGCACTTCTTTTGATTTTATGTTTTCTTAATTAACAGCATAACACCTCCTCCCTTCCTATCCTTTCTGTACACATTGTACTCCTAAATTCCAGTTCTGCATTCCTTATATCTGTGTGACACCACATATTGCTATCCCGACAATATCCACCTTTGATGTCTTGACCAACACTTCAAATGCATCAAATTTATTAACTATACTTCTAGCATTGGTATACATGTACCTACTCTTATTATTAGTTACCCTAACACATCCCATCTACTCACCTGTTTCACGATGACTGCCATCAGTCCCTGAAACGGCCAACACCCCTTGCTCCACGCCCCTGCTTATTCTAATAGAAGTAGTGCAAGAATCACCTTCACCTTTGCCTGCAGCTACTTTTAACCTTTTAGTCTGTGAATATCCCCAAGCTAGCAGTTTTCCGACCCACCTAACACTGCTTCGATAGCATCAGCAAATATTCTTGCACCCTTTCTATTTAAGTGTATCCCATCCCTGTAGAACCAGTCTCTCCTGTTAACAAGCACAGACCAGGCTGAAAAAAATTTTACCCCTTGAGCCTTGCACATTTCCTTCAGGGCCCTATTGATTGACAAGATTCTCGTCATACACTCCCATCTGGGCATGCAGACACTCAAATTTAACCCTAATTGACGACTTTTTTGCAACATTGACCTGTACTTGTTAAGTAAATCTGCAGATCCTACTTTTAATGTCGTTGGTGCCAACGTGTACAACATTATCATCCTTAAACGATGATATATGCTTTACAACGTCATCAACTTTTGCCCCTGGCAGACATTCTGAATTCTGATGGGATCCTTCCATTTGTTCAGATTATGAACCTAAGGGGGCATAAATTCAAATTAAGAAAAGACAGATGTAGAATAAATGTGCGGAAATTTGCCTTTAGCCAGCGGGTGGTTAATTGCTGGAACAAACTTCCATATGGCGTTGTGGAAGTTGATAGGTTGAATAAATTTAAGGAGGAACTGGACAGGCATTTGGAGGGAATGGTGTAATTTTTTTTTTTTTTTTTTTGGCTGATGCTGCATAAGCTCATACACTTGCTTTCTTGCATCACATGCCACCACTACTACTACATACCCTGGTCTTATTCCATCTATCCTTTTTACAAAATATATTCCCGGTCTCCCTGACAGTAGAGTCACTGACGATAATTAACTCTTGTGGGATCAGTACCTTGGAGGTTGCCGCGGTGTTGCCCGATCCCCAGGAGTGAGCTCTGGCATTGAGTTCGGCAGCTGAGAGCTTGATGGGCCCCTCATATTAATTTCTTAGAGGGCATCTACCCTACACCTCAAAGCTCTCATAGACCCCCATCAGAACGCTGAGCTGACGCCTAATTTCTAGACACTCTCTGCATCTGGCACGCACAAAGACATCCTCCTTGGGTAGATCATGTTCCGTTCCAGAGAGTTCGGCAAACATTTCACAAGTTGCACATTTTTTTTAGGCTGTGATGCGTTGGAGAATCACCCCCCCCCTAAGTTCTCCCCCGATTCACAGCACTCCTGCCATTTTGTGCCGTTGCTTTTCTGCTGTAGTCTGGGGCATGATATTTTAAATTAATAAGATCAATAAATTTAATTAAATAATTGTCAATACTACACTATCTAATAGAATACTAAATGCAGTGATGCAAATTACACGATATAATTTTATGTTAGAGCTACCTAGTTACCACAATTAAAAATTTGAATTCCCTACCACTCTATACAAAAACAATGGCTGCAAGATTCGAACGAAACAACGGTTTTACGTATATTAAGTAGTAATCTACAAAAACTCTTATCTAAATTAAAAATAAAAATAACCAGCATATCTAGAACTATATGGCTACTTATAAACTTCAATATAAAATAACAATTAGGTGAATAAAATGGCAAACACATTGCTTTTTCAGAGCCTGTAATTCACAGCTGTAATTTTTAAAGAGATTCAGCACCCTCTTCAAACAGCATAACTAGCTGTTTGAAGAAAAATAATGCTGAGAGTGAAAGAAAAAACCAAATTTTTTAGATGCAGAGGAAGCAATATTTGGATTAGCTTTTGCACACAGAAGTGGCTTAGTGGGGAACAGGCATTCTGTGTGTTATCAGACAGTCTAAAACACTGATGGACCCAATATCTTTCAATTTCAGAAGATTTCAGAGAAGTCCGGTTGGCCTGCCCCTCTAAAATTGCAGAATTGCAGACACCTTCAAATTCAACCCTATTAACCTTATTAATTTTCATTGTTAATCAATAGTAGTATTCAATCGGATATCATGCCTCAGACTAGCACAGCAAAGCAATGGGCACAAAGTAGTAGGAGTGGTATGACTCAGGGGAGAACAGAGGGGGGGATTCTCCAACGCATCACAGCTTAAAAAAATGTGCAACTTGTGAAATGTTTCCAGACCTTTCTGGAACAGAACATGATCTAGCCAAGGAGGATGTCTTTGTGTGTGCTAGTTGCACAGAGTGTTAAGAAATTAGGTGGTAATTCAGCTTTCTGATGGGTGTTTATGAGAGTGTGAGGTGTAGGATAAATGCCCTCGAAAGAATTAAAATGGGGGGGGGGGGAGGAATCAGTCAATCAAGCTCTCAGCTGCCCAACAATGCCAGAGCTCACTCTCGTACACCAGGCAACACAGCGGCAACCTTCAGGGCAGAATGCACTGGTCCCACAGGAGCTAGTTATCATCGGTGACACCGCTGTCACGGAGACGGGAAATATATTGTGCAAAAAGGATAGGTGGAATAGAACCAGGGTATGTCTGCCAGAGGCAAAAGTTGATGATGTAGAAGAAATATCATCTTTTAAGGGCATAATGAGTGATGTTGTACATGTAGGCACTAATGACATTAAGAGAAGGAGATCTGCAGATTTACTTAAGTACAGGTCAGTGTTGAAAAAAGGTCAAGTTAGGGTTAAATTTGAAATTGTCTGCAATTCAGGCCAGATGCAATAGGAAAGAGTATATGATGAGAGCCTTGTCAAATAATTTGGCCTTGCTGAGATTGTGCAAGGCTCATGGGGTAGAATTTTTCTCAGCGTGGTGTGTGCTTGTTAACAGGAGAGATTGCTTCTACAGGGATGGGATACACTTAAATAGAAAGGGTGCAAGAATATCTGCTGATGCTATTGAGGCAGCGTTAGGTAGATTGGAAACCTGCTAGTTTGGAGGGAGGATTCACAAACTAACAGTAGCCACAGGCAGAGATAAAAGTGATTCTTGTACTGCTTCTATTGGAATGAACAACTTGCCTGGAAAGCAAGGTGTGCTGGGATATCAAGGAATACTGAGAGTCACCATGAAACAAGTAAATACATGGGCTGTGTTACGGTAACTAAGACTAATGAATTTGAAGTGCTGGTCAAGACATCAAAGGCGGATATTGTTGGGAAGACAGAGACATGGTGTCACACAAATATAAGGAATGCAGAATTGGAATTTGAAGAGTACAATGTGTATAGAAAGGATAGACAGGAAAGAAATTGAGGAGGGATTATGCTGTTAGTATAGAAACACATAAAATCTAAGGAAGTGCATCTAGTTGACGTGGTTGGACAGTGCAATGTTGAGTCAGTTTGGTGTGACATAAGCACTGGAAAAGCTAAAATGAGAGAAGGAGTGTGTAATAAGCCTAATGATTCTGATGAATACAATGAACAATTGTATAAAGAAATAGAGTGGGCCACTAAATCAGAATATATTATAATGGAGGATTTTAACTTCACAGATATTGACTGGACCTTGTGGGTTGTTCCCTTGCACACTAGGAAGACTTTTGTGGATTTATTGGATGATTGTTTTCTACGACAGCATGTTCGAGAAGCAACCAGAGGGAGTAATACTTGATCTGATTCTCAGCAGTGATCATTAATACATTAAGAATCTGCATATAAAGGAACCACTAGGTGGTAGTGATAACAGTGTATTTATGTGGGATTTACTTAAAGATGTAACTACCATCAGGGGTAAAGGGAATGGTTTTTGCTTTCGTAAAGGTGACTACAGTGGTCTCAGACAGTTTTTTTAACACAGTGGGACCAACTGATATTACCGGCAGCAAATTCTAAATGAGAAGCATTCAAAGAATTAATCTTGGGAGCTAATAGCCTTTTCCAATCAACTAAAAAATACTGATCGAGGTTTAGGCCTAAATGGATGTCAGGTGAACTAACATCGCTCATGGCAGAAAAGAAAAATGAATGGAATGCATATAAATTACTACATGGCACAGAAGCCTACAGTAGATATAAGCTAATCTGTAATCAAGTCAAAAAGGAGGTTATGCAAGCAAGTGAAGGCAAGTCTCTCTTTTTTGTTTAATCTCCTTTAAAGCGGAAAACCCTGTTTCCACAAGTAGGAAGTGGAAAATGGCAATAAAATTCTAATTGTGTTTTCGGAAATTCGTCCATATTCATTTTGATTCAAAACTTGCTAATATTAGTGTTACTAGTACTAGATCTGTTCACCTTATTAAAGTGAATTACCAGCGACCACAGATCTCAGCCAATTCTTCCTCCTCTTGCAGATTAAGTTCTAACATTGGAAGGTTTCTTGTTGCAAACAGTTCTCTACCCACAAATATTTTTTTGGATCAAGGGATGGAAAGTAATGCTCAATTTTTGTCTTTAAGAGTTCTAATGTTTCGCTTATTACATTAATTATTTTAGCATAATTCATTTTGGCAGTCAAGGGGAAATATTTCTAAATTTTTTCCATATACTCAACTTTTCTTTAAAGGCGAAGGGGAACAGTTTGTTAGTAGAAGTGAGTAAATTTTCCTGTGGGCCTTGCATACTGATATTTAATTTATTAAGCTGCACTAATAAATCTGCTAGAAAAGCTAATTTACAGCACCAAATTTAATCATTTTAATAATTACAAAATTCTGATTGCTCCAGTGAAAAAAAAAAATATGAGCATTTCCCCAAGCAATTTGTAAATACGCATAATTATATTTCCTTTTGATAGACACCAAACCTGATTGCATTATTAAAGAGAAATAATCAGATTCCAGTTCCTTGCATAATTTTCCGAAAATAGGTAGTTTTCGTGGTCTAGTTTTGATATAATTGACCGTTTTAACCAGTTGATCAAGTACAAGTTTTAAATCGGGTATGACTGCCTTTGCTACTAGAACTTCTCTGTGTCTAAAATAGTGTGTTGAATAATATTTGAATTGTGTCATTTTACTAAGCTTAGAAATCCTTTTAGTGCTCCTGTCATTGCAGGAGCACCGTCAGTACAAATTCCGATACACGACTTCCATACTATACCACACTTTTATAAATAATTATTCATTACTTTGAAAATATTTTGGCTGGTTGTTCTTTCGGTGAGTTCTTTGCAACAACAACAACAAAAAAAAAAGATGAATAATTTTGTCGTTTTCGATAAACCTGACAAATGCTATTAATTGAGCTTTATCCCTAAAATCTGTAGAATTATCCACTTGCAATGCAAACAGTCGCCCAAAATTATTAATAGTAGTAGTAGTAGTGGCATGTGATGCAAGAAAGGAAATGTATGAGCTAATGCAGCATCAGCCAAAAAAAAAACACACCATTCCCTCCAAATGCCTGTCCAGTTCCTCCTTAAATTTATTCAACCTATCAACTTCCACGACAGATGGAAGTTTGTTCCAGCCATTAACCACCTGCTGGCTAAAAGCAAATTTCCGCACATCTATTCTACATCTGTCCTTTCGTAATTTGAATTTATGCCCCCTTAGGTTTGTAATCTGAACAAGTGGAAGGATCCCAACAGAATTCAGCGTGCTGAACCCAGTCAAGGCCTTATACACCTCAATCAGATCACCGCGCAGGTGCCTAGTCTCCAGTCACTGCAATTTGCAGAACTTAAGCCTCTTTGATAAGAGGATCCCTTCATTCCTCTCACCAATCTTGTTGCCCTTCTCTGTACACGCTCAAGTAAATCTACATCCTTCCTAAAATGAGGCCTCCAGACCTGTACGCAGTACTCAAGGCGTGGCCTGACCATTGCCTTATACAGAGGGATAATCACCTCCTTTTCCCTGCTAGCAAAATTCCTATATATCATTGACAAAACGCCATGACCTGCCCTGGCAGCCTGTCTGCATTGCTCAGAAAACTTCATATCAGCCTGCACAATTACTCCCAGGTCTTTTTCATTTTCTACCACCTTAAGTGTAGTACCACCCAGTTGGTACGTTTCTCTGGGGTTACTTCTACCCATATGCAGTACTTTGCATTTGTCAAGGTTAAACTTCAGTTGCCACTTCTTAGCCCATCTGCCCAAATTATCTAGATCCTGTTGCAGTAGCACACTGCCATTACTGTCATTAACAACCCTGCCAACCTTTGTATCATCTGCACACTTCGACATTAAGCCTGATATACCTTCATCAATATCATTGATAAATATACAAAACAAAATAAATATACAAAAAAACAAATATACAAAAACCACTAATAACATTAGTCCAAGAAGAGCAGCACCCATTGATTACCACCCTCTGTCTTCTCGCACTTAACCATCCTTTTATCCATTGTAGCAACTTACCCATAATACCATTCTGCTCCAATTTGTACAATAGTCTTCCATGCGCAACAGTGTCAAAAGCTTTCCTGAAATCCAAATATATGATATCAAAATTATTTTTTGCATCCAGTTCCTTTGTAACCACATCATAATATCCTATCAAATTTGTCAGACAAGACTTTCCCTTAACAAACCCATGCTGTGTCTGAATTATTGCTGCAGTCTTGTCTAGATGATCCTGCAATGCATCTTTAACCAGCGACTCCATTATTTTACCCGGAACAGAAGTTAAACTAACTGGTCTGTAATTACTCGTGTCACCCTTCGATCCCCCTTTGTGAACTGGGGATACATTTGCACATCACCAGTCCGTGGGAACCTCCCCTGAGTCCAAGGATGCTCTCAAACAACTTATTTTTTGATATCATCAGACATTTCTTTTATACGCCTACTAATTGTGCTGTTCGAGAGTGGTACTGTCGTTTTTTTTTGAGTTTCCTTTCCCAAAATACTTTTCACAATTAAATGACATGCTGGTAAAAATCAGACTCTGCAATCACATGAGAATTCTTTTCTTTTCTTTTTTTTTTTGTCACCTGTTCGGCTACTAAATAGCTTCTTGCGCTTTATCAGATATTTTAGCCATATTATAAAATTCTGTACCTTGCTTTCTAGTAGAGACTAGCAGTCTTAAAATACTCCACAGTTTCGGATGATAAATTCTTGTGTAGTAGTAGTAGTAGTGGCATGTAGAAAAATGACGCTGCAACATACTCGGCACCATTGATTTATTCAACAATTTTAAACCACATACCACACATAAAGGTATAGGACAACCTTGGGTACCAGTATACGAAAATCCCATTGCCAAATAATCCTCATATTTAGGACATGTTTTCTTCTTTTTTGATGTTTGCTCATTTTTGTTTGTCATTTTCTCCAAGCTCGTTGTTATCAATTTGCCTCTTCTGATTTCCTTTCACTAAAAATTTATCCATCGCTAATAATTTCTAAAAAAATTAAAGTTATTTCTAGAATGTACTAATACAGTTAATCAAAAATACCCGTTCTGTACAAATTAACTGAACACAACGTTTTAGAGATATAAAAACACAAAGGAAATTTCTTACTATGCTGCTTACAAGTTGCACTTATACAACTGCAGGGTGCCTGGGAAAGTCTCTGAAATTATAAGAATGGCTGAATAAAAGTGAACAGATGTACTACTAGGAAACAAAAGGTGAATAAAGGATTAAATGTGAACAGATCTAGTACTAGTAATCAAAATGTGATGTCACAATGACTGCTGGAAGGGGCTGGGATTGGTGCAGTGTAAATAAACAAATTTTTTTACTTGAATTAATTTTTATTATAAAACTTGGATTTATTAATTTTTTTCCTATTTGCATTTTCTGCGGCACACCTGAAGCATACTTGTGGCACGCTAATGTGCTGCAGCACACAGGTTGAGAAACACTGCAATAAGCTAATATAAATAAATTATCCTGATTTAAGGCTATGTGCATAACCTTCAGGAAACTGGAATTTTCAAAAATATGCCATCTGCTGAGTCATGAGGAGGGATGCCTCCACAGCCAGGTGGGCAGGAGCAGCAGTGCCTAGCATACGCTTCTTGATTAGACCGGGGGGTTTGAGCCCGTGCCCACCAAATACGGAGGATGCGGAAAGGTCAGGGAATGACCACCGCATACCCCCGGAACAATATGGCCTTAGTTGCTAATGCTACTAAAATCCAAAATAAGAAACAACAACGAGTCCTGAGGATGCTGGATTTATGGGGTTTTACTGAAATTCGTTTTATCGTATACTTAAAATATTAATTAGATTTCAAATTAGCAATTTTTCACTAATGCCAAAATTAGTAGGGATGAAAAGTGGTTATGATCCTATATAATTCAAGTAATACATTTTCTCTTTCTTAACTTTTAACTTTCTTAATCTTGTTACTTCTGCTTTTCATGCTGTTAAGCAAAAAGAGCTGACAAGCACTCATTCCATCACTGTTATCTTGTTTTGCCTTGCATAAATTTAAGTTATATTTAAATCTTCCCCCCAACTTTTAGTGATGATATTTCCTGGAATAAAATGGTTTCTTTTGCCTAGTTCAATATGAGTGAGATTTACTTGAAAGTTGTTGGATTCAATTTTTCCATACCTAGTTCTCACACAGATGGGGTGCAAATCTGCATTAAAAATGGCCATTTGGAGAATAACAAGTTTCCCAGAAGTTGGTTAATCCCTTCATAGATTATCCCGAGATATCTCGTTTTTAGTTTTAAAAACTATTTTAAACTACACGAAATATCTCGGAATACAATAATACCCAAAGCAACAATAATACCTCCAAATTTAGGATTGAAACGTATTTTCTCGGGCATTTAATCTTGCTAATTTTTATTAGCCAGATAAATCCTGAGATTTCTCAGGATTTTCTTATGTCTGGCAGCAGACGGCTGGCTTTCATTTTACTTATATTTACTCATTGTACAGCAATGTCAGAACAGTAGTGTGCCTTCCTATGTGCTGCCAGTAAGCAAAATAAAATTTTCCATCCTAAATGCTGAATACTGATAAGCATTAGCCAATTAGAAAATATCGAAAAATATTTCAGCACCCTCTTAAACTGCTGCTCGTAAGTGACGCTTACATCGCCTATCCACTTGTGGCAGCCATGTGTCAGAATGTAGTTAGTTCACGATTATTGTTTGTGGTAGGAGGTTACTGCTTATGCATTCCACTTGATTTTTTAAATTTATTTATAAAATGAGTAGTGAAGAGTGTTTTGCTGTCCCTTTCTTTTAGCTCAAGTGCTAATTTATTAAAAAAATCTGTATAATTTGCAAACTTTTTGGAATACATGAGATAATTCGGGATAGCCGAAATGGGTTAATTACTCCCATGTATTTTCTACTAAAATATTTATAAAAAACACAAAAAATTATACAATGAGTATATTCGCATGATGCATACTTTTAATCTGTAAAATAAAAAAAGTCGATCCGTTATGCCACATTTTCAGGGAAAAAAAAATGTTCCGGAAAGGGGTTAATTGTCAGAACTCAACAGCCTGATCAATTTGGTGTATTTATTAATGAGTCTTCAACTTGATGAGTTCAAGTCCCAAGTAAAGATGTAAACAGTTGATATTAATTTATTCCATGCAGGTTTTGTTTTTATTATTTCTATATCATTATTTTATAAACTATGTTCTTTTATATTATATTTGTTTGCATAATTACATCCTGTTTATTTGTACCTTTTGTGTATAGGTTTAGCTTTATACCATATTCATATTACTTGACAAACCCTTTTGGCTTTGTCAAGTAAATAAATTGATATTTATATATTTTTTCATTAATATGTGTGAGAGATTACTACATAACTCTTTCAATTTGCAATTAACTCTCTTTTATTAAAGCTTAAATGCAAATTTCAGAAGTTACATGTTCTTAGCTGTAATTTTAAAATGTTAAAATTAAAGAGCTTAGTACTATTGTTAAAGGCCATGGAATGACCATTATGCAATCTGGTAAGGGAGGGAGGGGGCAGAGACTGGTTTAAGAACATTAATAAGAGAGGACTTTAAATGTCTTTTTGCTTTGCTACAAACTGAAGTTTGAAAACTCACATTTATCTTTCTCATCATAAGCAGCACTAGTAGTGTAAATTTCCTCTGTAGTACATTACAAATAAAAGGACAATAATTTTCTAGAAGGAATTAATTTCTTTGTAATGCAATATAAATGCAGTTATGAGATTCATGTACTACATCCAAAAGTTTATTCTTACCTGTACGACCAATTCCAGCACTACAATGTACAACAATAGGTGGACCCAACGAATGTCCATGCCATCTGGTTCCTATTGCTGCTACAGCTTGAGCCTGATGTTCTCGTACTTTATCTCTGAAATCCAACATTGCAAATGCTGATGAAGGCACACCATAATCAGGCCAACTAGTAAACTGCATGTGCACCACTTTTGCAGAAGTTCCGGACTATTAAAGAGAATGGAAATTTCCAATTAAAAAAAAAAAAAAACCCTAATAGTATAACAAATAGCAAAGCAAATATATCAATTAAGTTAATTTTAATCTTACTTTTCATTTTATTTATCATGACAATTGCATGTGCTCCTCCAAATGATTATATGCAAACAGGCAGCAACGAGTGTGGTGGAAGTGTTTTTTTTTCCCTTGTTCCATTAACAAAATGTAGCAAATATGTAAGGTAACCAGATACCTCACAGGTGACCGATTTATTTTTAATTTCTAGAAAACATTTAGGGTTTTTTTGCATTCCGCTTGGAGAATATCAATATTTCATCAAAACAAAACAATTGTGATGAAATAAATAAAAAAAAAAAAAAAACTCCTAAGGCATAAAATATAAATATGAACCTATTAAGCTCTTCCATTTCCCTGTTTATTTTTAAGCTCTCAAACTTTTAAATGTGCCCATGTGCATAGATTTCTGTTTATTGTGTACAAATAATCTTAAGTGTGTGTGTGTGTGTGTGTGTGTGTGTGTGTGTGTGTGTGTGCGCGCGCGCATGTGTGTGCACACACATACGTGAGAAATAACAATAAAGTTCCCAGACTGGTGCAATAAAAAGAACATTAAGTGAAGGATCTCAAAAATGGTTTTAGTTTTATTCGAAGTAATCAACCACTGACTGAATGCACTTATTACACTGTTCTAAAAGTTTCTGAAAACAGTCAGTGAAGGAGTTCAAAGAGATGATATTCAGTTCAGCAGTTATGTTTTTCTTTATGTCCTCAACATTCTGAAATCTCTTTCCTCTGAGGGCAGTTTACACCTTGGAAAAGAGGAAGAAGTCCACTGGTGCTAGATTGGGAGGATGGTTGACACCATGTTTTGTCAGAAATGGCTTCACAATGCGTTTGGAATGGGCAAGGGCATTGTTGCCAACAAGAACCAGCTGACTTTCTTCCAAAATTGTGGCCTCACCTGGGAAATGTCCTTATTATTATTAGCCATGTGGTGCAAGGAAACCTGAGGCTTATGCTGCACCAGCTAAAAAAAAAAAAAAATTCTGAATTACAGAGAGAGAGAGAGAGAGAGAGAGTCAGAAGCAGAAGGGAATCACCAAGAAGGAGAAGAATAATGATATCAAGTTCAGGACCCTGGGTGTGCCAAGCCAGATGTGAGCCCCATGAGTACCTGTACAGTGCTGTACAGAAATTACATTTAATTAAAAAATGTAACATGAATTAAAAACCTTCTGCTTAAATAATGTCAATATTTCAACTTTTCTGAATGGATTGCAGTACTTATTAAGTGCTTATCATGTACTTGTAACTGCTAATAAAGAATTAAAAATTTTAAAACATGCTTCTGTTTTATTCATTTTATTTTGGAAAATAAAAAAATAAATAAATAAAAACAAAATAATAAATAAAAATAATAATAACAATTCTGCTGAAAATTTCAACCCCCCCCCCCCCCATTTTTAGATATAAAATAGAAATATTTGCCTCTTATTCTCTTCCATTTTAGGACATTTGTGTCTGTCTATATTTGAGAGAGTGCATTCAGTGTTCTGTAATTTTTGTAATTTTTTTTTTTTTTTTTGGTCAATATTATGAAAATTCGTAATTAATGGTCAAAAAGAAATAGTTGAGAATTCAAACTAAAAGTGAACATTTCTTTTTGGGCTAAGCTATAATTGAGAACAGACCTCAAAATATGTTTATTCCACATACATAATCTCAACTCACCTCAAGAGAGAATAATGAATAAAATTTAATACCAAAGCTATAAACAAAAACAAAGCATTATATATATCCCAGAGTGTGCTAAGAGAATTGAGCAGTTGTTAATTTCATGTGCCTTTACTTTTACAGCACCCACATACATCATTTGTGGTATTGTTTGATGATCATATCTCCAGGTAGTAGATGACTCTCATCAATCAACACAATACCACCACTTTGCTTATTGGAGGCATGAAGTGGTGAAAACCATGTTTAGTCTGTAGAACAAAGTTTCCGGCATTCCCCTCCCTTCTCCTTCAACCCATGCATGGTACTACTAGTATTAATAGTAACTAGTACCACTACTAATACTAATATAAAATAGCACCTATAATATAATATAATATACATTAATACTAATAATAGGCAGTAAATGACTCTCATCAACCTGCGCATTACCATTGCTTTGCTTATTGGAGGTTTCAAGTGGTGAAACCCATGTTTAGTTACAAGAGCAAAGTTTTTCGGAATCCATTCCTTACCCATTTTGTCTCTTTCAACGCATCTCATGCACAGTACTAAGTACTATAGGATTTGATACCTTTCATGTTTGGGATTTTCATAAAATAAAAAAAAATTACCAGAAGCACCAAAAGTGTTAAAAGACTTAAGTACATGAAATTTTAACATGTACATCTGCACATACATATTTTGCTAACTATAAATATTATTAAAAAAATAAATAAATTACATATTTTCAATATTATTAGCTACTTCTATTTTCAGGTTTATTTCAAAATATAATTTGAATGTGGCATGTTTGACAGCATGCAAAATTTGAAACCACATATCTTGCTTCCCACAGTGATGTGGCCATCATGAGAGAATATCAAGTTTCATGTTCCCATCTTTACTATGTGAAAACAATAAATTTTTCACCCCTTAACAAATCAATGCTGTCTGAACTATAACTGCAGTCTTGTCTAGACAATCCCGTGGTGCTTCTTTAACCAGTGCCTCCATTAATTTCCCTGGAACAGAAGTTAAGCTAACAGGTCTGTAATTACTCGTGTCACCCTTTGAAACCCCTTTGTGAATTGGGGACAACACATTTGCAAATCTCCAGTCCATGGGAACCTCCACTGACTCCAAGGAAGCTCTCATAATTATGGCTAAGGATTTGTTTACTTTTTTTTGCTGCCTCCTTTAATATAACTGGATAGATCCTATCCACCCCAGGTTCCTTTCTTATGTTTAACTTCAACAATTTCTCCTTCACTTTGCTCTCAGTTCCAAACCATTTAGTTCCTTGCCAGAGTTTGATAAACTTCTGACATTGTCCTCATGTGTAAATGTAAAATACTCATTCAGTTTGTCAGTTACCTGAGCAGGATCATCAACAGTTGAACCATCGATATTGAGTGGAGCAACCTTATTCATCCCTTTCCTTCTAGAGTTTACATAAGTAAAGAACTCTTTTCTGCTTTTCTTTGCATCCTTTACCAAAGATTTCTCGCAATCTGCCTTCGCCTGCCTAACCTCCCTTGTGACTTGATTACAGAATAGCTTATAACTACTGTGGGCTGCTGTGTCACCTGTTAATTTATATACATCCTGTGCATTTTTCTTATCTGCCACGAGCCTCATTAGTTCATCTGACATCCATTTAGGCCTAAACCCTGCACAATATTTCTTAGTTGGTATGAAAAGCCTAGTAGCTTCCAAAATTAATTCTTTGAATGATCCTCAGTTAGAATTTGCTGTTGGTAACACCAGTTGATCCCACTGTATAGAATTTAAAAACTATGTGAGACCACTGTAGTCACCTTTATGAGAGCAAAAACCATTGCCTTTACCCCTGATGGTAGTTACATCTTTAAATAAATCCCACATCAGCACACTGTGATCACTGACACCTAGTGGTTCTTTTATATGCAGGTTCTTAATGCATGAAGAATCACTAGTGATAATCAGATCAGGAGTATTACTCCCTCTGGTTGCCTCTTGAACATGCTGCTGCAGAAAACAATCATCCAGTAAATCCACAAAAGCCTTGCTAGTGGTGAGTTGGTCACTAGCTTTGCAAGTGACCAACTCACAAGTTCCAGTCAATATCTGGGAAGTTAAAATCCCCCATTATAAGACAATATTATTTACTGACCTGCTCTATTTCTCTGTACAGTTGTTCTTCGTATTCATCAGAGTCATTAGGCCTATAACACACTCCTCTTGTTTTTCCCTTTCCAAGTGTTTATGTCACACCAAACTAACTCAACATTGCACTGTCTATCTATGTCAACTGGATGCACTTCCTTAGATTTTATGTATGTGTTTATTAACTAAAAGCATAACCTCTCCTCCCTTCCTATCTGTACACATTGTGCTTCCCAAATTGCAATTCTGCATTTCTGATGTCTGTGTGTCACCAAATCTCTGATATCCTAACAATTTTATGTTTTGATCAGTATCTCAAATTCATCAAATTTATTTACTAAACTCTTAGCATTTGTGTATACACAAGTATACATGCACCTGTTCTTATTCTTAGCTATCCTAATACAGCCCATGTATTTACTTGTTCAGCGATGACTCCCAGAAGACCCTGAAATCCCTAGCACCCACCTTGTATTCCAGGCTGCTGCTCATTCCAATAGAAGCAGTGCAAGAATCAGTTTCAACTCTGTCAGAGGCTACTGTTAATCTATTAGTCCAAGTATCCCCCAAACTAGCAGTTTTCTGACTCGCTTAACACTGCCTTGATATCTTCAGCAAATATTCTTGCACCCTTTCTATTTAAGTGTATCCTATCCTGTAGAACCAGTCTCTTCTGTTAACAAGCACACACCACCCTTAGAAAAATTCTACCCCATGAGCCTTGCACAATCTCTCCAGGGCCAAATTGATTGATAATGCTCTCATCATATAGTCCCTCCTATTATGTGTGAGCAGAATTACACACACTTTCAAATTCAACCCTAACCGTGGCTTTGTTTTTTCAAGATTGATTCTGCTGTTCCCCTACTCTTAATGTCATTAGTGCCAACTTGTACAATATCATCTTTTGTGCCCTTAAAAGATATCTGCTCTACAATGTCATCAACTTTTGTCCCTGGCAAACATGCCCTCATCCTGATCCACCTATCCTTTTTGCACAATATATTCCCCGTTTCCCTTACAATAGAGTCACCGACAACAACTAGTTCCTGTGGGACCAGTGTATTCTGCCTTGGGGATTGCCTTTGCATTGCTTGATGTTCAAGTGCAAGCTCTGGCATTGATGTAAGCAGCTGAGAGCTTGATGATCCCATCAATTTATTTCCTTCGAGGGCATCTATCATGTTCAAGCTCTCATAAAGGCCCATAACAATGCTGAGTTGCTGCCAAACTTCCCCACATTCCTTACACTTCCATTGAGCGCGCGCGCACACACACACACACACACACACACACACACACACACACACACACACACACACACACACACACACACACACACACACACACACACACACACACACACACAAAGCATCCCCCTTGGCATTATGTCCCGTTCCTGAGAGCTCCACACAAGTAATACATTTCAAAAGGCTGTGATTCAGAGGACAACTCCCCCTTACAGTTCTCCTCTGAGCCACAGCACTCCACTACCTTGAGCCTTTTGCTTAACATTATATGAATTTCTTATCTCCTATCAAGTCTAGTTATATGTATTAAGTTATAACGTTACATTTATAAAATCTAAGTGGGCATATGTATTACGTTAAAACTTTGCGCTCGTAAAATCTAAGTTGTTATAATAGATAATAAAATTTAGCTCTCTATTGCCATCTACATGGTTCGAATCTTGCACTACTATTTGCAATATATCGACACCAAATCCTGGATTCTAAAAGTTCTATGAATATTACTGTCGTATGTTACGGTCTACGTGACAAGTTAAATTATTGAAACAAGTAAGTAGTGTATAATTTATAGTTTATAATCCTCTACTGATACTGATTACCCTGCTACAAGTTACATAGCAACTTCCAGTATCTGCTATATCGATACGAAAACAATGGCGGCAGAATTCGAACGCTACTCTCAATATAATGCCAGCAGAAGTTGATTGTGGTTTTCTATGCAATTACAAGGCCGAGTAAAGAATAAATATAACTAAATTAATAACTATGCTACTAGATTTAAATCAAAGTTAATTCTTATTAATTGACAAGGGCTGCCTATTACCACCAAGTGATCAATTTCCTATTTTAATACCATTGCTACTTGAGTTTTCAGGCATACTATACCATAACAGGCGTATTATCAATGCTGTTCAGATGATTTCTAACATTCTACCCTATAGAGTCATCTACTAATGTTGGCACTGAGAGCAATATGTTTTTGATTTGAACTTTTTTTTTTTTTTTTTTTTTGTAATTATAAAAGTTCATTAATGGTATATAGCTTGGAATTGATTCAAAAACATTGAAGCAAAATATAGTTTGCTTTGATTACTGCCATTTGTAGTGATCAAAAATGACCCATTTTTCAGAGCCATTGCTAACTTCTTTTCCAGTCCATGCATTTTCACTAACAATGTACGTTTTTGTTTTTTCACAGCCACATTTCTTTGCTATTTCACTATTGGGAAATATATTTCTGATAATCTAAGTGAGATTTTACACTTAGATGATCAGAGGAACAACTAAAAGGAAGATAATGCTCTATGACAAAAGATGCACATAAGTAGTCAGAATGTATGACATCCTTGTCAGTATGAAATGCTACATTAATTTTTGCATTTCTTTCAATGCATTGCATGCTGTCCTTATGCTTATTTGTTTGCCAATTACTGATTTCATTACATTTCCCTCAGTACATTTGATTTTCCAATTGAAAAATCAAATGTACACAGTAAAAAAATTCAAACTTAACTTTTTGAGATTTCACAATACATAGAAAATCAAGTTATTATCCCACTTTTCTATTTTGCTGCATAGACTAACACACCTGATGGCCAATTTGATAATAAATATACAGAAAATAAAGCAGAAATGGAATAAAAAATTTTAAAAATTCAAATTTTAATGTAACTATTCTTTTTGTGGGGAAAAAAAAACCCCCACAATTTTTGCAAAGAGACACGGATACTCTGTCACCACTATATTACAACAGTGTGACGGAAAAGGTGTCAAACTGGGTAAAAAAAGACTGATCCTCCATCATAAATCTGGAGTTGGTAGTCATAAATTTCATTGTATTTGTTGAGTTTTTTTTTATGAACTGGTTAATTCTTTTATAGCTAGCCTGAGGCATAAAAATTTAGTAAATGTTGTGCAACGTGAATTAAATATGTGGTTATAAAAGTAACAATTTTACAAAATTTGTTTTATGCTATTTTTATTCTACTGTGATTTTTCTGTAGATGAGCCTTTATGTCTAAAAATATGAAGCATTACATAACTGAGATTGAGATAATCTGCAAGAGGCTCATAACATTTAAAAATTTAAACTAACGTATATTTATATTAAACTAACATATTTAAAAATTAACATTGTACTTTAAGGGCAAAAGAGTTATTATGGTAGGACATAATCCAGCTGATTACAATTTACCTATAAAAATTAATTCTGTTTTGTACTACATTGTGACAAGCATACATATAATTTCATATAAATAACTGAAAAAAATTCACAATTTAACTGCAATTTCTTATTTACAACTTAAATGAAATATCCAAAAGTCACCTTGGTGTCTGTAACAATTAGACTAGTAAATATGTAATCTGCATATTCTTCTATTCCACTGTTGTACACTTGAAAAACGCCGTATTCAGAACAAGTTTCTTCATCCTTTGGCCAATACTGTCCACATTTAGCTCTACTGCGTTCTATGGTTTTTGTAGTCATAACAATGACGGCTACTTGATGTTCCCATATCATTCGCCAGAAATCTGCAAATGTCTTTGGAAGAGGTCCTTAAAAAAAATTATCCAATCAGAATTGGGGTGGAAAACATTGATACTTATTTTAGAAAAAAATTACATAAAGTACTGAAACAAATCCCATCTGTGTTAGTGAGCAATGTCAAACTGAGCAATTCTTTAAATTATTATTTATATGTAATTTATTAGGATCTACGGTAGGGATTCCAAACTAGCACAAAGGGTTGCAGGCTACAGCAGCACCTTTCAGAAGCTCACAGGTTTATTAACAGCTTTTATGGACTGTACTTATTATAAAAAGTGCACAACTAGGACATACTAAACAGTTTAGTTACTGCATACCCAATCTTCACATCAGCAAGCTCCATCATATAATTCAAGGATTTTTATTGAAATTTTATGAAATTCGGCATTATCCCCTTTAAAGTATTCAGAGGTATTTCACACATATGAAGTTATAACAGTTCATAACACTTAAGCTACACAACAAATGTTTGAGGACTGTAAACAACCCACAGGTAATCTTCTTTTTTCTTCCCCCCTCCCCCTTTCTGTACTGGTACTTAAGTACTTCACTACAGTGTGTGTGTGTGTGTGTTAAGAAGACCGAAAATACTTGTTCATGCTGAACTGAGTTCCTAGATTGTAATTTCAGGGAAATACATAATAATAAGAAGGAAGGTTGTATTATATAGGCGAATGGTCAGGAATGAGAGTGCTGTAGCACACACTCTTTGAGCGGACTGTGGTTCAAGCATGTGATTGCTAAATACGATTAATGATTGTATTCATGATTTATTGTAAATTCCTTTCAACTGATGGTCATGCCAGGATACAAACAAGAATATTTTTAAGGAATAGAAACAGAAGGGAATAAATGAGGAAATGAATAACTCTGCTTTGTGATTTTGGAGCTGAATTGTTAACCTCATTGACTAGTTGATGCAGAGGTTAAGACTAATTTGGAACAGAGAAGTAGAATTACAGAACTAATTTAGAGGAACAATACTCATGGAAATATCTGTAGAAACATGCAGTGGAAACTAAATGCTTGTGTGACTGGACTGGAGGCACTTTTAAGTTCATTTAGCACACTACAGATGCAGGAATGATATTTCATGGTAGGGCATATTTTTGATTTGTAAATATTCACCAGCTCTTTCCCATCACCACCAAATACGGAGGATGTGGAAAGGTCAGGGAATGACCACCGCATATCCCGGAGCAATATGGCCTTAGTTGCTAATGCTCCTAAAAACCAAATAACAAACAAACAACAAATAACCAGCTCTTTGAAAAAAAACAAACTAAAACTGAGAGTAAGTATTTTTTACAATGTAGAAGAATATTTGTGAGGTTTCCAATAATAAAGATTAAGAGGCATAGTATCCCAAGTAGAAGTATACAGCTTTGTCTACAACTGTAAATATTGTTGAAGATGAGCAAGTCAATAGAAGACTATTTTGCAACAGAATTAAGTGAGTAGATGGTTTTAGAAGGATTCAGGTTATCTAGCCAAATCCTAAAAAGGGTACAAATTGATTGCTTCCCATTAACATCTTACTTATCGCAACTCTTTCCAAAGTGATGGAAATATCTGCCACTCACCAACTCTTACATCAACTTGACACTTTCCATCTGATTAATGGTTGCCAATATGGATTCTGTCAGTGCTGATCTACTGGTGATACCTTGGCTTATGCTACTCATCTCTGGATGAAATTCCATGGACAAATTCAAGTAGTTGCCCTCAATATTTTTAAAGCTTTCAATTGTTTTACAATTGTTATGCACAAAGGTTTTCTAAATAATCTTCCATCTTATATACCTTTCATTTTCTGAAAATAAGTAGCTGGTTTCCCCTTCTGACAGCTCAAATTATGTAACAATATTTAGAGAGTTATCTTTTAACTTCTCAACTAATGTTGAAGTTCCCAAAGATTCTCTCTTTTGCCCAATCTTTTTCTCCACTACATAATAATCTTCTCCCACTGACTAGAAATCCTATATGTAGTTCTGCCGATGACAGTAACTACTCCAATTTCCAGTTCAACAAACTGTGCTACATACAAACATCTATAATTTTTTGAAAATCTACCACAAATTTCTTAATCTGGACTCAGTCATACACAGTTGATTTGACCTCAACAATATTTTAGCAATCTGTGTTTCATCTATTCCATCTCCACACAGTTCAAACCAGTTTTCTTTGAATTCTCCACAGAAAATCCAAAATCTTCTAAAATTCCATGTCTGTTAATCACTGCATAATTGTGATTAATTCATGGTAAGTTAAACTTAATAATATGCACACGTTGACTGACACATGTCGTCTTCAGTTATTGATACCAAGTTCACTTTATTGCCGTGCACTTTCTTCCAATCAATAATGCCCTCTGACTTCACAACATTGATGCAAATTGATTGCAGCATTGATTACACATTCATGCAGCAAGTGCTCCTATTACTGTCAAGCTCACATCTAATCCCAGCATACACTGAAGTTTGCAGTTTTTAAATATGCATTTTCTCAGTGACAGGTCAAAAGGTAGTTTTAATTTAAAAAAAAAAAAAAAAATTTAATTCAAAAATTCAAATGCCACCCTCAAAAAAAATTCAGGGTGCAATCATCAGCAAACAAAGTGATGGTATAATTTTTTTGGGAGGATTCTCAGTGTTGTCCTCATTGATTACCTTGAACGTAGCCAAACCATTATAAAGCTCAGCACTAGGCTGGCTGATCTAATCCACAAATTATGTAATGCTTTAAAAAAAAAAAAAAGAAGCATGCTCTCTTATCAGAATAATACCCCTGCACACAAATTTCTCATTGGAATTTCACATGTATCATTTGAATTGGTACCTCATCCAACCTAGATTTAGCTCCCAAGAGACTCATTTATTTCCAAATCTGGAGATCCTTCAGGGTAGGCAATTTGAATATGATTCTCTGGATGCTATGGGCATCTGGTTGGATAGCCAACTACAATAATTTTTATTTTATTTATTTTTTTTTTTTGGCAGGAATTAAAGCATTGGAACATTGTTGGGAAAAGTGTATTAGTGTTGCAGTAAACTATGTTGAAAAATAAAAAATGCTTTTATTGTTGTCATCCAATTATTTCTACCTGACAAGTAGAGAAACTTGATCGTCCCTTCACTTAAAAACTTTCTTAACTGGCTACTAAACAGACATTAAATTTCTGATGCATGATTTCCACAGATATGAGGTCTGCCACAAAATTAATGAGACTGATTTTATAAAAAATTTTACCGTAGAAGTTTCTACAACTGAAGGTTTTTCCTTTAAATTAGCTTCCTTGGGAAGACACCTCTGATATTTGTTCCATCCGTAGAAACAGTGATGGAAGTCTTCTTCTGTGAGGTCTTTCAGTGCATCGGTTACAGTGCTGTGGATGTTGTTGCTGATTTTACCAAAATGATGTCATTTCAGGCAATTATTTATCTTTGGAAAAAGGAAAAGGTTGCATGGTGACAGATCAGGGAATACTGGGGAGGAGTACTGGAATGTTTTTGGAAGCCAAAAACTCCATAACAGAAGTGGCAGGGCAAAGCCTTGACACAAAATCCTTTTTCATAGCTGTTCAAGGACTTCTCGATAGAAAGTCTGATTGACAGTTTTACCTTCAGGCATGAACTCTTTGTGCACCACTACATGCTGATCAAAAAACAGATTAACAAGATTTTGATTCTGGATTTGCTCATTCATGTGTTCTTCAGGCGTGGTAAATTTGCATTGTACCTTTTGTTTCTGGATCATACTCAAAAATCTATACTTTGTTACCTGTTATTGCTCACCGAGGGAACTCTGGCTCAGTTTCAATGTGACTCAGGAGCTCAAGGCAAATGTTCTTCCAATTTTGCTTTGGTTCTTTAGTGAGATTGGAAGAACATTTGCCTTGGCAGCTTGGTAACTCACCTGCCATCAATCTTACAGTCAGCCAATGGTCTGAGCCCTTACCATCTTCACATTCTCCTCTGCTATTGTTGAGACAGATCTCCCTGCATGTGGTTCACCTTCAACACTTTACATCTTTCCAAAAAGGCCTTGAGCCTTGGAAAACTTGGGCCCAGGATAAAACTTGATCTCCATAAGCAAGATCTTTTTAACCTTTTCTATATTTCTGGCACACTTTCATTGAGTTTTTAAGCAAAATCTGATGGGTAATGTTGCTCGATATTTTTCTATTCCATATTTTTGTAAGACAATCAACAAACACGTGGATGCTTACTTCACAATGGCTTGACACATACTGAAAGCAATGAGACGTGGCTATTATCATTGTGTAGAGGATTCAACCAACACTGATATGCATTATGCATGCATAGTGCTGCCATATTTACCCCCAGGGGCTCACATTGGGTGAGTATGGGCTTGGCACATCCAGGGTCCTGAGCTGGATATCACCATTATTCTCTTTCTTGGTGATTCCTTCTCTCTCTCTCTCTCTCTCTCTCTCTCTCTCTCTCTCTCTCTCTCTCTCTCTCTCTCTCTCTCAGGGGTAACTCAGATTTCTTTTTTTTGGCTGGTGCAGCAAAAGTCTCAGGCTTCCTTGCACAATATGGTTAATAATAATAATAATATCATGTTTTATAAAATCAGTCATTACTTTTGTGACAGAACTCATATTTCTGTGGGATACTTTCTTCTGAATTTGTATCAACATACAGGGTCTGTCAAACTGAAATGCAATCTACTATCATCAGCAAAACTACAAAGAAGATTTCTAGTAAACAGAACTAGCTTATTAATATGGAGGATAAGAGTGGGTAAAAGAACAGAACCCTAAGGAACACAAACATTAGTTTGGGTCAGAAGACAGTGGTTGTCTGATAAGTTTCTAGCTTAGTGCAGAAGGTGTCATTACCTTCTGCGCCACGTTGTTGTTGACTTTACATTATTTTTCAACATAGTTTCCATGTAACTCAGTGCACTTTTTCCAGCAATGCTTCAGATTTATGATCCCAGTTTTGTAGACACTTTCTTGCAAAAAAGGGGAATGCAGCTGCTATTACCTCATAATGAGAATGGGGGTAATCTACAGACCGGAAGAGTGTGAATGAAGATTAAGATTAGAACCTCTACAGGAAAATGGAATGAGTGAGAAAGTGTGAATGTCTTATTATGGGTGATATCAGTTTGTTCCTAATTGAATGGAGCAAGTGAGAGGGAACTCACCATGGAGATCAAAATTTTTAAATCAATTAGGAAGTGATCACAAAGTTTTAAGTTGAATGATGAGAAGAGAGAGAGGTAGTTGCTGTTAAAGGCAAAAGAATGGGTTTTAATTTTGGGAAAGGAGATTATGACAGCTTAAGGTGCCACATGGTCTCTATCAACTGAGGAAATATTATTATTAGCCATATGGTGCAAGGAAGCCTGAGGCTTATGCTGCACCAGCCAAAAAAATTCTTGTTACCCTGAGAGAGAGAGAGAGAGAGAGAGAGAGAGAGAGAGAGAGAGAGAGAGAGAGAGAGAGAGAAGTAGAAAGGAATCACCAAGAAAGAGAAGAATGATGACATCCAGCTCAGGACCCCTGGTTGTGCCAAGCTCATACCCACCAGATACGAGCCCTTGGGGTATAACACAATACACAGAATTATTGTATAATTTAAAAGGCTATAATCACAAACAACTTGAATGTATGTAGGTCATTAAGAAAATATATGCAAGAGGAGGATGCTGAGATGGATGAACAGAGGCTAACCTGTTTATAACAGAGCAGAAAAAGATGGTGTGGGAAAGATAGAAAGTGATTAAAAAACAATGAAGCCTGCAACAGCTACAAATTGGTCTGTATAACAGTACTACTGAAACGTTTGGCTGGCAAAGGCAAACCATGAGAAATCAATCGCTAAGAAAGCAAAGAATGGGGATAAGGAGTTTTTCAAGCCTTGTGTAATGGGTGTGGGAAAGTCTCAGATAACCAAGCTGATATTTTGGATGAACTAAACAGATATTTTGCATTTATATTTACAGAAGAAAAGCCCTTCCTAGTGAGAGAGGTCTGTGAGTGAAGATGGGAAGCATGAAATTAGAGATATTGAAATTTCAAAATATTTATTAGAAAAACTTTCAAGCCTAAAGGTGAATAAGGAGCCTGGAGTTGACGGCACATAACCAGTAAAGATGAGAGAGGGAAGGAACAGAGTACACTGTACCATTAAGGTTAATTAAGATAGCATCAACAATTACATTACCTGGAACAAGAAATGCTTCCCCAGTAGAGAAGATTAATATTACTTGCATTACATATTTGACGTAATGCAATATCAAGAAACTCATTGTAAAGGCATTCACAATATGAAATGTAACAAAAACCATGCCATTTCACCTACTTCGGCAATTTACTACAAACTAAAATGATGCTTTGCACTAAATTGCTCATCTGGTAAATTTCCTGTAGTCTGAGGCTATCAGTCCTAAACCCTTTTTAGTACTTCACTATTGCACACCATCTGCGGTACAAGTAAACACATGGGTTGTGTTAGGGTAGCTAAGAATAGAAACAGGTGCATGTATACCTGCGTGTACACCAATGCTAGGAGTTTGGTAAATAAATTTGATGAATTTGAGGTATTGCTCAAAACATCAAAGGCAGATATTGTTGGGATATCAGAGACGTGGTGTCACACAGATATAAGTAATGCGGAACTGGAATTTGGGGAATACAATGTGTATAGAAAGGATAGACAGGACAGGAGGGGAGGAGGGGTTATGCTATTAATTAAGAAACACATAAAGTCCAAGGAAGTGAAGCCAGTCGACATCGATGGACAGGGCAGTGTCGAGTCAGTTTGGTGTGACATAAGCATAGGGAAATCAAAATTGAGAGTAGGAGTGTGCTATAGGCCTAATGACTCTGATGAGTATAATAAGATATTGTACAGGGAAATAGAGTGGGCCAGTAAATCAGAGAGTCTTATAATGGGGGACTTTAATTTCCCAGATATTGACTGGAATTTGTGGGTTGGTCACTCGCACACTAGCAAGGCTTTTGTGGATTTATTGGATGATTGTTTTCTACATCAGCATGTTCGTGAGGCAACAAGAGGGAGCAATACTCTTGATCTGATTATCAGTAGTGATTCTTCATGCATTAAGAACCTGCAGATAAATGAACCACTAGGTGGCAGTGATCACAGTGTGTTGAAGTGGGATTTACTCAAGGAGGTAACTACCATCAGAGGTAAAGGGAAGGGTTTTTGTTTTCGTAAAGGCGACTATGATGGTCTGAGACAGTATTTAAATTCTATACAGTGGGACCAACTGATGATGTTACCAACAGCAAACTCAAAATGGGAAGCATTCAAGGAACTAATCTTGGAGGCTACCAGGCTTTACATACCAACTAAGAAATATTGTTCAAGGTTTAGGCCTAAATGGTTGTCAGATGAACTAATGAGACATGTGGCAGAGAAGAAAAATGCATGGGATACATACAAATTAATGGGTGACATGGAAGCCTATGATAGATATAAGTTGGTCTGTAACCAAGTCACAAAGGAGATTAGGCAGGCAAAGGCAGACTATGAAAAATTCTTGGCAAAGGATGCAAAGAAAAACAGAAAAGAGTTCTTTACATACTTGAACTCGAAAAGGAAAGGGATGAATCAGATTGGTCCACTGGATATTGATGGTTCAACAGTTGAGGATCCTGCTCAGGTGGCTAACAATCTAAACGAGTATTTTGCATCTACATTCACGCATGAGGAGTTATTCAGGAAGGAGAATGATGTAGGTAAAGTAAACATTGGCAGTGAGCTGGATGATTTTGTAATAACTGAGAGGAAAGTGGAGGAGAGATTGTTGAGGATAAACATAAAAAAGGCACCTGGGGTGGATGGGATCTATCCAGTTATATTAAAGGAGGCAGCAAAGGAAGTATGCAAACCCCTAGCCATAATTATGAGAGCTTCTTTGGACTCAGGGGAGGTGCCCATAGACTGGAGATGTGCAAATGTAACCCCAATTCACAAAGGAGGATCAAAGGCTGACACAAGTAATTATAGACCTGTTAGTTTAACTTCTGTTCCAGGTAAATTAATGGAGGCACTGGTTAAAGAAGCACTGCAGGATCATCTAGACAAGAATTCAGTTATAGCTCAGACGCAGCATGGTTTTGTTAAGGGCAGGTCTTGCCTGACCAATTTGATTGGATACTATGATGTAGTCACAAAAGAACTGGATGCAGGGAATAACTTTGATATTATATATTTGGATCTTAGAAAGGCTTTTGATACTGTTGCACATGGAAGACTGCTGCACAAATTGGAGCAGTGTGGCATTGGAGGCAAATTGCTGCTATGGATAAGGGGATGGTTGAGTGGCAGAAGACAGAGAGTGGTAATCAATGGACACTGCTCAACGTGGACTAATGTTATTAGTGGAGTTCCTCAAGGTTCAGTGTTGGGTCCGTTGTTGTTTTCGGTGTTTATGAATGATATTGATGATGGGATATCAAGTTTAATGTCCAAGTTTGCAGATGATACAAAGGTTGGCAGGGTCGTTAAGGACAATACTGACGCTATGCTGCTGCAACAGGATCTGGAAAGGTTGAAGAGATGGGCTGAGAGGTGGCAAATGAGGTTTAACATTGACAAATGTAAAGTGCTGCATATGGGAAACAGTAACCCCAGAGCAACGTATCAACTCTGCGGTACTACACTGACAGTGGTGGAGAATGAAAAGGACCTGGGGGTAATTGTGCAGGCAGATATGAAGTTCTCTGAGCAGTGCAGACGAGCTGCAAGGGTAGCTCATGGTGTCTTGTCAATGATATACAGGAATTTTTCTAGCAGGGATAAGGAGGTGATTATTCCCTTGTATAAGGCAATGGTAAGGCCACATCTTGAGTACTGTATACAGGTCTGGAGGCCTCATTTCGAGAAGGATGTAGAGCTGCTGGAACGGGTACAGAGAAGGGCAACAAGATTAGTAAATGGAACAAAGGGTTGCTCTTACGAAGAAAGGCTTAAGTTTTGCAAATTACAGAGTTTGGAGACTAGGCACCGGCGAGGTGATCTGATAGAGGTGTATAAGGCTTTGAATGGTTTGAGCATGCTCAATGCCAATGGGATTCTTCATCTTTCTCAGAATAATCACCTCAGAGGGCATAAATTCAAATTGAGGAAGGACGGATGTCGGATAGATGTGCGGAAATTTGCCTTTGGCCAGCGGGGGGTTGGTTGGTGGAACCGACTTCCATCACTTGTTGTTGAAGTTGATAGCCTAAACAAATTTAAAGCTCAACTGGACAGGTATTTCGAACGAACGGAGGGGTGAAATGGGAGTGGTTTTTTTTTTTTTTTTTTTTTTTTGGCTGATGCTGAATAAGCTTGCTTTCTTGCATCATATGCCTCTGCTAATGCTAATGCTAATGGTGGTATCTGCTGAGAATCTGGCATCTGTTATATTGTGAAGTTAAATTTCATAATTGAGGTTTAACTTCCCAATACAATATCGCTTGTTGTATCACTGGGATACCTACCTGACCACCAACGAGAGGCCAACAAGTTTTGAAATGGTGCCATCTGGGTAGTGGTATCTGCTGAGAATAAGTAACACTAGCCTTCTCTACTGGGGAAGCATTGCTTATTTGAGGTAATGCAATATCCAGGCAACCTGTTGCAAAGGCATTCACAATATGAGATATAACAAAAAAAAACAATGTCATTTCACCTGGTGATTTACTACAAACTAATGTGATGCTTTGCTGCTAACTTGTTCATCTAGTAAATTTCTTGTAGTCTGAGGATTTCAACCTTAAACCCTTTTTAGTACTTTATAACATATGCCGTCTGGCATCTCTCATATTGTGAAGTTAAATTTCATAACTGCATTATCATTCATTGTATCACTGGGATGCCTACCTGCTCACCGATAAGAGGCCTTTGAAACAGTGCGGTTTGGGTGGTGGTATCTGCTGAGAATAACACTAGTCTTCTCTACTGGGTAAGCATTGCTTATTCGAGGTAGTGCAATAACAGGCAACTTATTGTGAAGGCATTCACAATACGAGATGCAACAAAAATGACATCGTTTCACCTACTTCAGTGATTTACTACGAATTAAAATGATGCTTCTGTGATTTTCTACAAATTAAAATGATGTAAATTTACTAGATGAACTAACCTGTTTCTAGTAAACTTCCTGTAGGCTGAGGCTTTCAGCCCTGAACTCTTTTTAGTACCAATTAGTTAAGCTAATTTTATAGTCACTTATGAGCTGGACATAGAAAATAACATCAACATTGTTTACTTGGACTTCAGCAAAGCATTTGACTCAGTCCTGCATGAAATTTACTGTAAAAGCTGGAATATGCTGGTATTTTTCCACAGAAGTGCAAGGAAGGTCTGGTTTGGTTTAGGGCTTAGTGGTGCATGGGCTACTAAGCACCAGTTTTTTTTTTTTTTTTTTTTTTATGAAAACCCCAAACACGAAAGGTATCAAAACCTATAGTACCTAGTACCATGCATGGGTTGAAGGAGAAGTATGGGGGGAGGGGGATGCAGGAAACTTTGCTCTAGAGACTAAACATGGGTTTCACCATTTCGCACCAGTTTGAATAACAGAAGCAGTCAAATCTCTGAAGTGGCAAACTCACTTGAGGAAGTTTATACATGTTTACATTAAAAAGGTTTGGAGGTGAGAGTAGAAAACAGCAGCATAACTAGATGGCACAGCAAAAGTTAACTTCTTGCAAAAAGGAAAAAATATTACTCACATTTTTTTCATTATTAACTTTTGCAGGAGTGTATATGGTTCCCCTGTTTGGCACAAAGATTTAAAAGTGCAAATGACACTCATTATTGAAGAGGGGATATTCGATGCGAAAATATTTTACTGTTAGAATGGTATTGCAATTTAAACATAGTGGGGATTCCTCTGTTCATAGTAGGTGGGAATGAGTCAGATTTGTATGACCAATCCAGAATCAGGGGGACTACTATTTTTTGGGAGATTTTACATGTGCTAGACTGCCATGGATCGACTGTTGGTTTAATAAACGAAATTAGTTTGAAATTTGCTCAATCCAGTACGTTTGCCATTATGAAAGGTGCCTGTATCAATGTATTTATAATCAGTGTATGGAATGGGAAAGTTTAAATTAACAGAAAGTGATAATTCTGCTGCTTGATCAGCCAGTTCGTTCTCTTTGATCCTGACATGGTCTGGGATCCAACAAAAATGGATGTCATAGTTCTCTTTGAACAAAGACAACAAGGTAAACTGGATCTGGCAAAAATTTGAAGTGAGTGATTTTTTTTTAACTTTATAAAGCTTTTAGTGTACTCTAGGAGTCTGTATATATAAAATACTTCTGATGATGTTTGGTCATGAGATATGTTATTCTAGAGTACATTATATTGCGTACAATTCCAGCAGAGTACATGCTGTATTCCAGGAGGGGGGTCTATTTGACAGAGTTATACTGGAAAGACTGCTGCTGCTCCTGTTACGAGTTTCATATTTTGAGCCATCAGTGAAAATTGGTGCATGACTGGCAAATTGAGAAGTGGGCCACATGTAGTTATCAGAAACCAAGAGCAAGTAGGTTATTTTTTTCCCCACTTCAAAAATGAAAGATCGCAAAGTGGTGTTTAAATACTCCAGGAATGAGAACGTTTTGGCATAAGGGCAACATGGTCTATGGTCAGATTTTGTACAATTGCACTCAAATTCCGATAGGTGTATTGGTGCTTTGATGAAAATTATACAGATCCTTACAGCAAGGAACAAATAAAGGCTGGCACTTTGGATGATCTTGGAAGAATTTTAGATTTTAGTTTAAATGCATATTGTAATGTTAATTGTTGAAGCTTCGTGGGCAGAGGTGGTTCATTAGCTTCTACATACAAACTGAGGATAGGAGATGCAAAGAAAGCTCCTAAAGTAATATGAATAGCACTACGAACGAGTGGGTCCAACCATTTAAGGGTATTTTTCTTAGATGAATCATATACTGCGGCAACTTAATCCAGTTTAGATCGTATATAACAGCACAGTATAACTAGAAGTGAGTAGAGCAATCTACTCTCCAAAAGGTTGATAACAAGGCATGCACGTTGAGCTTCTTCATACAGCTGTTCACAGCAGGTGGATGTGTCAAGAATGGTCAACTTCTCATCTAGTATTAGTCTAAAAATTTGACATGAGGTTTTACAGTGATGAACTGTCCACTGTGTTTTAATTCTGGATCAAGATTAAGATCATGTTTATGGCAAAAATGCACACAGTTTTTTGTGTTGAAAATTGGAAACCATAATATAAGGCCCATGCAATGATATTGTTGATAGCAACCTGCAAATTGTCTTTGAATTTTTCTCATGTTCTGTGAATGGCAGGAGATACTGAAGCTGTTTTTGTAAAGATCATTTGACAATGTTGGTGGTAATTGTTTTGTGAATGCGTCCATTTTGATTGCAAATAATGTGGCACTAAATGTTAATCCTTGCAGAACCTCTTCTATCTGCAAAAAAGTTCATAAGAGAGGATCATACCTGAAAAGAGTTCAGCTTGACAAGAAGTTTTTAATTAAGCATGGGAGATGTCCTCTGAGTCTCAAGTTAAACAGAAGCTGCAGGGCAGGAGGTGAAGGGCTGTGATTAATGGTAGTTTTCAGATTGGGCCAATGTAAGAAGAGTTTTTGATTTTCTTAAATGACATCAACAAATGGATAGAAGGCATGATGTCAAAATTTGCAGATAATACCAAGATCAGTAGCATAGTTAATGATCAGTGCCAAATAGCATTTCTTTAGGATGACTTGTATAGACTTCAGTGATGGTCAGAAAAGTGGCTGCTAAGTTTTAGTGCAGCAAAATGCAAGGTCTTACAAATGGGGAATAGTAACCCTAAAATAACATACATACTTGGAGGAGGGGAATTAAAAATGGTAGAGAAAGAAAGGGATTTGGGAGTTACAACACTTGAACACTAAGTCCTCTGAGCAGCATAGAGAGCTGGCAAGGAAGGCCTATAGTGTGCCGTTTGTGATTTATTGTACATTTACACTTAAAGATAGGGCTACCATAATTCCACTACATAAGGAGATTCTAATATTGAACTAAAAAAAAATACTGTGTGCAAGTATGAAGACCACACATAAAAAAATGACATTAAGCTTCTTGTAAGGGTCCAAAGAATGGCATCTTGCCTGGTGAGATTGGCAACGGAACATCCATATGAGGAAAGACCTTGAACACGTGGGCAGCAGAGATGGTAACTAGGCATATTACAGGACCCCTGATTGAGGTGTACAAGGCTCTGAGAGGAGAGAGTAAAAATGAATGAGAGAAATTTTTATTGTTATATATGATTTCATATATAACAATAAAACATAAATGGGGAACAGATTCAAATTATGGGAGAATAGGTTTAGACCAGATTACAAAAAGTTGTCTTTTATCCAGCAAGTTGTTGATTACTGGAATAGGTTGCCTCCACAAACGGGCAAAGCCAACAGCTTGGGGAGATTCAAAGGATAGTTGGATAGTTACCTACATGGGGTTGTTTGTTTTATTTTATTATCATTACAGGAATACCTCGCATAGCACGGTTAATTCGTGCCAAAAAAATACCGCGCTATGCAAAACCGTGCTGATTGAGGTATTATTAGTATGTATTTTAATGTAATGTGTTCCGACAATTTGATTATATGGGTCGAGTTGCAAAAACTATATAGGTATTTGTTTACTATAAATCGATGCACACGAAATTCTTGCAAAAAAAAAAAAGAAACTAAAATGATAAAAATAAAAAATACTAGTAAATACAGTACAAATGATTTTTATTGCAGTATGTACATACCAACAAAAGAATATAAGTAAAGTATGTACTGTATTTTTATTTTGAAAAATAACTGATCAGCTTAGTTTGCACAGTTGTTTTTTTCTTTTTTTTTTATCTGCATACATCTCTTTATAACATCGAATGTCATTTTGCAACGCCTGCCTTACTTTCATACCTCGTTCGATGTTTGGATCTAGAAGAACACTCGGCGCCATTACATTTCTTATTTCCACTCATATTTGCGTATAAAGGTGTAACGTTTTTAAAAAATAATCTTTAATAAAAGCACAGCGAAAAATATTTGTACAGCTTACGCACAATCAATGACCTCACTGCTCAGAATTTAAAGTGTTTACTAATCTATCAAAGCCAGCAGAGTCTGTATATAATGGGAGTGGTGACAACAGTCAGCATGGCCTTGAATCCATAATGCATTGGCCTACATGCTGGCGTTATAATACATACATATCAAATGTATTGGTGCTAATGCAGTTGTGCATTGTTCTGCTGAAACAAAACACTTTAGTCATCTTTCCTAGCCTGTATGACTTGATATCTGGTAATTTAGTTGCTAAGTTAGTGTGAATGTAAGATAATCTACCATTATTGTCCCTTTTGAATCTCAGAAAAGAGATGCCATGACTTCCTGCTGACAGAATTGACTTGACCTTCTTTGGAAGTGGTGAATTAGCAAGCTTCCATAGTTTTTATTGTGGTTTTGGCTCTGGCTGGTAGTGATGAAGCCATGTTTCCTCCACAGTTACATATCTGGCCAGGAAGTTTTCAGGTTTTGCATAATAAATAGTAAAAAGTATGCATGGAAGCACTGTTCCTGGATAAAAATGACTGGAAAAAAGAGTCACCTGGTCTGACGAAACAAATTTACAGCTCCATCATGCTGATGAATGGGTGTGTATTCAATTGCAAATTGGTGAATAGCTGCAACTAGACCACACAATTGGAAAAAAATAGGCTGACAGTGGTGGTATATATTCATGGACATCATTGGTTCCCTTTGAACACATCCTCAATGCCAGATCCCACATTGGCATTGTTTGGGACTAAGTTTTACCCTACAAGGGAGCCCCAGGCAGCAAATGATTTCGTGATCAAGTGACTTTGCTAGTAAATTTGCGCTCTTTCTTGAAAAGCTAGATTGTTTCCTCATTTATAGCATTATACAGCCCACAGAAAGGAAGTACTTTACTATATCAGGAAGGAAAGTAACTTCCTTTTCTTTTTCCTATACTTATATACTTTCCTATACTAACCCACTACCGCTTGGTCACAAGTTGGCACTGATTCTGCTTCCACGCGGTGGAGGCCTGGAGGGTAAAAGCTATGCCTTTTAAGGTGAAATGGAGCAAAGAGATGTGAATTTACAGAAATCCACTGGGTTAACAAACCAGAACATAACAGGTTGCAAGCCTGGTTCTGTCTCAGCAAAATGTCAAAAGACTGACAGACAGAATCCACGATCCAGCTTTGCTCATTATTCATTCAACACAAGACCAACCTATTGGAAAACTCTTTCAGATGAAGAACTAAAGCAAGAACTGCCAGATCAGGAAGTGATTAATGGGATATGAATCAGGACACAACAAGAAGGTACGTTAGTTCCCACATAGACCATAATTCTGATCTTTGATAATCCTACACTACCAAAAATGATCAAGGCAGACTATCCAAACTATCATGTTAAAGCCTATATTCCACACTCCTTACATTGCTACAAGTGCCAGAAGCAAGGCATTTGCAAGCAGTCTGCAGGGGAGCAGCTACCTGCACCATATGTGCATCTGTTGTGCACAGTCACAACACCTAAATGTCTGAACTGCAGACAAGAACATCCTGTCTATTCCAGAGTGTCCCAATTGGAAATGAGAAAATTAAGCACAATGTAAAATTGAGCATAATTGATAAGTTTATCAAGAAGCCAAAAAATCCCTCCAAGCCCCAATCATAGACAAGCAAACTTATGCTCACACAGCCATGAAAAGGATATCAATTGTCACTCAAACAGATGTAACCATTCCACCTGGCAAATCTCTAGCTCAGTAGGCAAGGTCAATATTGATTACGGTACCAGTAAACCAAGCTCCAGTAAACTAAGGAAAACACTAAATACACTGATAACCATAAAATCAGCTGCTGTTCCTCAGTTAGATATTGGTTCCTGTTGTCCTAATATAAACCATATAACATCAGACAGCATGGATGTTTAAGATAAATCAAATTCTAGAACTATTTACCAAAGAGGAAATGGACACTGGACAACCTTACTCCCCAAAAAAAGGGGCAATGTAGAAGTAAACAATAAATATCCACAGCCACTTGGAAACAAACCGAGGGTTCCTCTAAATCTCAACCTAAATAATGCATACATTCTGACCTGGAAAATCTCAGCTTCTGAAGTTTTCTGGCTTGTTTTGTGATAGTTTCAGCACTAGTCTGCTTCCATTTGCAGATCAAATCATCAGTCATCAATTTATGGGACTTCAGTGCCGCTGAAATGTCACCTACAGGCTGACTGTTTGTGTAGCATCCTATTATCAATCCGTGCTGTATGTATGTTAACTCCATCAGTTAGTTATTTGGTTTTTAGGAGCATTAGCAACTGAGGCCATATTGCTCTGGGGATATGCGGTGGTCATTCCTTGACCTTTCCACATCCTCCGTATTTGGTGGTCATGGGCCGGAACCCCGGACTAATCAAGAAGCGTGTGCTACTCACTGCTGCTCCTGCCCACCTGGCTACGGAGGCGTCAACTCCGTCAGTCATGGGAGCTTGTATTCACAATCATGCCACTGTCTCCAGGTGTGTGTGTGTGTGTGTGTGTGTCTTATTTATAACTTTTTATTGTGTTGTGTGTGTGTCTTATTTATAACTTTTTATTGTGTTGTGTGTGTGAAAAACACAAACACATGCATGCATGCAGGTGTGCGTCAAAAAAGACACAAGTGATTAGTGCAGGCTGGAGAAAAAGAGAGGCAAAAGATGATTTTGATAAAATGGGATAGAGTATTTTTAAGCTAGAGGAGAACAAAAAGAGCAGATTACAAATTAGGAAATCTCTGAGAAGGAACATCAGAGTGGACATATGTCCAAGTATCACCTTTCAAGTGAAAGAAATTGTAGAGCAAATAATTAAGGAAACTGACACGAGTAGTGCTTGAGGAACCTAATAATTGAGACTGTCAGAAAAGGAGGTGGGGCTTGGCAGACTAGGTCTGCCAAGCCCCACTTCTTTTTCTGACAGTTGCAAGTAACATTTGTCTTTCATGCAGCTTCTGTGGTAATCTGCATGAAAAAAAATTTTTTGTTTTTATGTGATAAATAAGTCTGTATTAACTTAACAGTAACTTATTTATCCCACAAAAAGAGAGATTTAATTCCACACAGTCAAGATAAAATTCTGCAACTGTATCTAAACATGTTTTCAACTGCTCTAAACTGATGTTGAGTCAGTCACAGTGTAATATTAAACAGCAAATAATGATATGGATACTCTTCTCTCTCTGAAAAGCAATCACAATTATTCAAAAAAAAAAAAAAAAAAAAAAAAACAATGAAACACACCAATACAGTGCCTTTTTTAATACATATACAGGTAGTTCTCGACTTTACAAGTTAATTCATTTCTAGCACGTGCTCGTAAAGCGGGAATTTATTGCCCATACACATAAGGTTAAAAATAGGGGTTACATTCTCAACAATGAAATTAGTTAGCTAATTAGTTTATGTTTAAACAATGACTGATTTATCGAAAGAAATGAAAATGTAGCCTGTAAAATCAAGCAAATTATAATAATAGAGAAATTATTTACGACTTACAAATGTTAAAGAATGTTTATTCTTCATTATCATTGACTAAATGCACACTCGCACACTCGTTGATCACTCATTATTGGTTTGGCACTAGGTTTGTTGCACAAGGAGTCATCTTCTTCAGAAATGTTTCAAGAAGTGTTTGTTTCCAAGGTAATCTTCTCTTTTAATTATAAATTTCACGATTGCATGCATAAGCATTTTTTTAACGGCACACACACAAATTGCAATTAACATGATTTGCGGGGAGTAACAAGTTTACGAAGCTTAAAAAAAAAAGGAGCGAAGAGAAGATTCTGAAAATTTATTTATGTTTTTTATACGATTGAAGATTTCAGTAAAGGGGAAACACATTTCACCATAAATAACGTAAAAAACCACACAATTACAGCTATTGGTATTTTCGCAAATGCAATAACATCGAATTTACTACTGTTTATAATTGCTTGCAGTAACAGAAAAGCCCAATAAACCGGAGAGTGCCAATTGCTCTTATTGTTTTATGGTCGTGACCTCCAGAAATGTTCTTTAGAAAAATGTCACAAAGGCATTCAAAAGTGATTCTTATAATGAGAACATATGATAACGATGAAAGTGTAGTGCATTTTAATGGTTTGAATTGGTAACTAATACAATTTACAAACCTCGCTCATGACCTTTTATATGACCTTAAGGTCACGCTCCTGACCTTAAAAATAACATTGTAGAGAGATAAACAGCTTAGTTATACAGCGAAAATTTCAACATCCGAGATCTTGAAACAAATTACCAAAACACAATGTGTTATTAGGTTCCCATTACGATATTTTAACAATACAATGGTGTCTCTGGAACTGATTAACATCATAAAGGGGGCACACTGTATTGTATAGCTATGCACATGGTTTGGAATGTGGTATTTATGAATGTTTAACATTCATTTTTTGCAATTAATCTTCATATTTTCGATTTTGTTGATACTTTATACCTGGGGGAAAAAAACTCGTAAACCCGGGAACTCGTAAAGCGAGAACTGCCTGTACATTAAATTGTAAAGTTTATCAAAAAGGAACAAAAAGGAAATTTAGCAATCCAAAATTTGACACAAATTTTGTAGTAGTAGTAGTAATAGTGGCATGTGATGCAAGAAAGCAACGGTATGGGTTTATGCAGCATCAGCCAAAAAAAAAAAATAAATAAATAAAATAATAATAATAAAAATAAAAAAAAAAATAAATAAATAAAATAAAATAAAAAAAAAAATCACACCATTCCCTCCAAATGCCTGTCCAGTTCCTCCTTAAGTTTATTTAACCTGTCAAGTTCCACAACGACAGATGGAAGTTTGTTCCAGCAATTAACCACCCACTGGCTAAAGGCAAATTTCCGCACATCTATTCTACATCTGTCTTTTCTTAATTTGAATTTATGCCCCCTTAGGTTCGTAATCTGAACAAGTGGAAGGATCCCATCAGAATTCAGCGTGCTCAACCCATTCAAGGCCTTATATACCTCAATCAGATCACCGCACAGGTGCCTAGTCTACAGCCACTGCAATTTGCAGAACTTATGCCTCTCTTGGTAAGAAGATCCCTTCATTCCCCTCACCAATCTTGTTGCCCTTCTCTGTACACGCTCAAGTAAATCTACATCCTTCCTAAAATGAGGCCTCCAGACCCATACGCAGTACTCAAGGCGTGGCCTGACCATTGCCTTATAGAGAGGGATAATCACCTCCTTTTCCCTGCTAACAAAATTCCTATATATCATTGACAAAACCCCATGACCTGGCCTGGCAGCCTGTCTGCATTGCTGAGAAAACTTCATATCTGACTGCACAATTACTCCCAGGTCTTTTTCATTTTCTACCACCTTAAGTGTAGTACCACACAGTTGGTATGTTTCACTGGGGTTACTTCTACCCATATGCAGTACTTTGCATTTGTCAAGGTTAAACTTCAGTTGCCACTTCTTAGCCCATCTGCCCAAATTATCTAGATCCTGTTGCAGTAGCACACTGCCATTACTGTCATTAACAACCCTGCCAACCTTTGTATCATCTGTAAACCACCACTAAGCCTGATATACCTTCATCAATATCATTGATAAATATACAAAACAACAGAGGACCCAACACTGAACCCTGTGGGACTCCCCTAATAACATTAGTCCACGAAGAGCAGCACCCATTGAATACCACCCTCTGTCTTCTCCCACTCAACCATCCTTTTATCTATTGTAGCAACTTACCCTTAATACCATTCTGCTCCAATTTGTACAATAGCCTTCCATGTGCAACAGTGTCAAAAGCTTTCCTGAAATCCAAATATATGATATCGAAATTATTTTTTGCATCCAGTTCCTTTGTAACCACATCATAATATCCTATCAAATTTGTCAGACAAGACTTTCCCTTAACAAACCCATGCTGTGTCTGAATTATTGCTGCAGTCTTGTCTAGATGATCCTGCAATGCATCTTTAACCAGTGACTCCATTATTTTACCCGGAACAGAAGTTAAACTAACTGGTCTGTAATTATTCGTGTCACCCTTCGATTCCACTTTGTGAATTGGGGATACATTTGCACATCTCCAGTCTGTGGGGACCTCCCCTGAATCCAAGGATGCTCTAATAATTATGGCTAAGGGCTTGCTTAGTTGCTCTGCCGCCTCCTTTAAAATAACTGGATAAATCCCATCCACCCCAGGTGCTTTTCTTATGTTTAACTTTAAGCCTGATATACCTTCATCCTCCTCCTCATAATTCCTCATGTGTGAATGTAAATGCAAAATATTCATTCAGTTTGTTTGCTATCTGAATTTCTCTAGAGCACAATTGTTATCTTTTTCACATTGGTCAGATTAACACCTTAACCGTCAATTCACAAATGTCTGCCACAGTGAAACTTAAAAATGAATATTTTAAATGAGAATCACAAAAGTTCTGCAGTGTTATTAAGAATATCTGACTAAAATTTTCTCTTCACTAAATAATGACAATATGTTCTGAACTGTTATGGATACTTGAACCTGTTTAAATTGAAAAGGACATATTTTGGTCCCTTGTACTTAAAATTAACCAGTTTACTAGCGGAAATCTCCAAGGCAGAATGTGCTGGTCCCATAGGAGGTAATTAATGTTGGTAACTCTACTGTCAGGGGAAACAAGTAATATGGTGTACAAGAAGGATAGGTGGAATACGACTAGGGTATGTCTGCCAGGAGGGCAAAAGTAGATGATGCTGTAGAGCAGACACCATCTTTTAAGGGCACAAAAGGTGATATCGTTGTACATGTTGGCACAATATTAAGAGAAGGAGATCTGAGGATTTATTTAACAAATACAGGCAACGTTGGGAAAAAGTTGCAAGTTAGGACTGAATTTGAAAGTGTCTGCAATTTCATCCAGACATGATAAGAGGGAATATATGTTAAGAGTATTGTTGATCAGTTCGGTACTGGAGAGAATGTGCAAGGTTCATGGGATAGAAATTTTCTCAGCATCGTCTGTGCTTGTTAACAGGAGAGATTGTTTCTACAGGGATGGGATACACTTAAATAGAAGAGTACAAGAATATTTGCTAATGCCAGTAATAGGTGGGTTGGAAAACTATACACAGACTAATAGATTAACTAGAGCTGCAGGCAGAGGTGAAAGTGATTCTTGTAGTTGGAAGCATACAAGAATCCAGCAGCTTGGAAAGCAAGGTGTCAATGATTTCATGCCTTGCAGTTGCTCATCATGGAAGAAGTAAATACACAGAGTAAGAACACGTGCATGTACTAAGAGTAAGAACACGTGCATTTACACTAATGCTAGGAGAACTGAAAAAAAAAAAAAAAAAAATTTGAAGTACTGATTAAATCATGAAATGCACACATTGTATGGATAAAGGAGAATTTGAATAGGGGGAGTACAATGTACACAGGAAGGACAGAGGGTGGATTATGCTCTTAGTTAAGAAGCATTAAATCTAAGGCAGTTCATCCAGTCGACATGGGTGACCAGTGCAATGTTGATTTAGTCTAGTGTAATATAAGCACTGGGAACACAAAAATTGAGAGTAGGACTGTGATCAGCATACCAAATAGCTATACAGAGAAATAGATTGAGCCAGTAAATCAGAATGGCTTATAATGGGGATTTTAACTTTCCAGATGTTGACTGGAATTTGTGGGTTGGTCACACACACTAACAAAACTTTCATAGATTTCTTGGATGACTGTTTTCTACAACAGCAGTACGTTAGAGGGGAAACATGAGGAAGCAATACCCTTGAACTGGTTATCAGCAGTGATCAGAATGTACTAATGTGGAATTAAATTAAAGACGTAATTACGGTCTCAGGCACCTTTAAAATTTTATGCAGCAGGACTAACTGATGATACTAACAGCAAATTCTAAATGGGAAGCATAAAGTAGTAGTAGTAGTGGCATGTGATGCAAGAAAGCAAGTGTATGAGCTTATGCAGCATCAGCCAAAAAAAAAAAAAAAAAAATCACACCATTCCCTCCAAATGCCTGTCCAGTTCCCCCTTAAATTTATTTAAGGTATCAACTTCCACGATAGATAGAAGTTTGTTCCAGCAATTAACCATCCACTGGCTAAACGCAAATTTCCACATATCTATTCTATATGTCTTTTCTTAATTTGAATTTATGCCCCCTTAGGTTCGTAATCTGAACAAGTGGAAGGATCCCATCAGAATTCAGCATGCTCAACCCATTCAAGGCCTTATACACCTCAATCAGATCACCGTGCAGGTGCCTAGTCTCCAGGCACTGCAATTTGCAGAACTTAAGCCTCTCTTGGTTCATTCCCCTCGCCAATCTTGTTGCCCTTCTCTGTACACGCTCAAGCAAATCTACATCCTTCCTAAAATGAGGCCTCCAGACCTGTATGCAATACTCAAGGCATGGCCTGACCATTGCCATACCATTCAAAGCTTAGACTTAATGGATGTCAGATGAACTATTGAGACATGTGGCAGAGAAGAAAAGTGCATGGCATGCATATAAATTAGTCTGTAACCAAGTCACAAAGGAGGTTAGGAAAGTTAAGGCAGATTATGAGAAGTCTCTGGCAAAGAATGCAAAGAAAAGCAGCAAAGACTTCTATGCTTATATTAACACTAGAAGGAAAGAAATTAATCATATTGGACCACTTGATGTTACTGGGTTAACTGTTTATGATCCTGCTCAAGTTGCTGAAAACTGAATAGATATTTTGCATCTACATTCACACATCAGGAATTCTTTATGGGAGGAGATGCCAGATGTTTATCAAACTCTTAAGGGTAGCTAAATGACTTTATGATAACAGAAAGCAAAGTGGAAGAGACATTTTTGAAGGTGAACATAAAAAAGGTGGTGGATGGAATCTATCCAATTATATTAAGGGAAGCAGCAAAGGAGGTAAACAAACTCTTAACCATAATTATGAGAGCATCCTTGGATTCAGTAATAGTCCCCATAGACTGGAGACGTGCAAATGTTCCCCCACTTTATAAAGTTGGGATCAAAAGGTGACATGAATAATTACAGATCTGTTAGTTTAATGTCCATTCCAGGGAAAATAATGGAGTCACTGGTTAAAGAAGCAATATCTTCAAACAGGCCTATGGGGCTTGGAAATTCCATACTGCAATAATTACACTCAAACACCAGCCAAGCGAATAAAAATTTTACTATAAAATAAAATAAAATACAAAAATAAAATACAATAAAATACTATGATACAATATTGGGAGACTAAACTAATACAATAAATTAAAATAAATTATGATAAAACAATTAAAAACAATACTAAAATCGTTAAAATTTGCTAAAATACCTAAGCTTTCGGAGACTGCTGTCTCCTTCTTCAACAGTGTACTATTACTGCAGTGACACATCCTTAAGTAGCAGACCCATGGCACTCAAACAAGTGATTCACCAGGCACATGGTCGGCATTCCCCACATGCACATCGGAAACAGAAGTGGCTCAGGAGCATGTCAAACGGAACCGTTCCGTTCGACACGCTCAAACGGAATGGTTATTAATGATATTGATGACGGGCTTAATATCTCTAAGTCTCCAGATGACACAAAGGTTGGCAGGGTGGTTAACAACATCAACGACGGCATGCCAGAACAACAAGGTCAAGAAAAATTAGGTTGATGGGCTGAGAAATGGCTTTATTTTTTATTTTTTTTTTTTTTTTAATTTTTTTAGGAGCATTAGCAACTAACACCATATTGCTCCGAGATATGCGGTGGTCATTCCCTGACCTTTCCGCATCCTCCGTATTTGGTGGTCATGGGCTCGAACTCCAGTCTAATCAAGAAGCGTGTGCTACGCACTGCTGCTCCTTCCCACCTGGCTACGGAGACGCCGCTGAGAAATGGCAGTTGAAATTTAACACTGAAAAATGTAAAGTACTGCATATGGGAAGCAGTAATCCCAGAGTAACATATCAATCGTGTGGTACCACACTCCAGGTAGTGGAAACTGAAAAAGGCAGAGTAATTATGCAGTGAGATATGAATTTCTCTGAGCAACATACACACATCCTGCCAGGCCAGTTCATGGGGTTTTGTCAATAATATACAGAAACATTGCTAATAGAGATCAGGAGGTGATTAGCCTCTTGTACAAGGCCATGTGAGGCAGCACTTTAGGAAGGATGTAGATCTGGAATAGGGGCAGAGAAGGACAACCTGATCGGTGAAGGGAATAAAAGGGTGCTCTTACCTAGAGACTACGCACCTGCAGGGAGATCTGACTGAAGTGTTGAAAGCTTTGAACGGATTGAGTAAGCTAAACATTAATGGCATTTTCCTTTTGCTGAGACTACACACATGAAGAGAGCATAAATTCAAAGAGAGGATGGTGGCAGGATAGATGTGTGGAAGTTTTCCTTTCTTTGACAGTGAGTGGTTGAATGTTGGAATGGGCTTCCATCTGTTTTTGTATAAGTGAATGGTCTGAATAAATTTAAAGAACTAGATAAATTGTTGGAGGATATGGATGGATAAAGTGTGTGTGTGTGTGTGTGTGTGTGTGTGTGTGTGTGTGTGTGTGTGTGTGTGTGTGTGTGTGTGTGTGTGTGTGTGTGTGTGTGTGTTCCACTGGATGCTATATAAGCTTGCTTTCTTCCATCGTTTGCCACTACTACTATCTACTATAAATTCATATTAAACAAATTTTTCATCAACATTCACACATGAGGAGTTATTAAGGGAGGAGAATGCCAGAAGTTTATCAAAGTGTAACAAGGTGCTTAATGATTTTCTAATAACTGAGAGCAAAGTGGAGGAGAAATTGTTGAAGTTAAAGAAAGACACCTGGGATGGATGAGATCTATCCAGTTATATTAAAGGAGGTGGCAAAAGAAGTAAGCACATCCTTAGCCATAATTATGAGAGCATCCTTGAACTCAGGGGAAGTCCTCATGGATTGGAGATGTGCAAATGTATCCCCAATTCACAAAGGAGGATCTAAGGGTGACACGTGCAATTACAGACAAGTTAGTTTAACCTCTGTTCCAGAGAAAATAATGGAGTCACTGGTTAATGATGCATTGCAGATTCATCTAGACAAGACTGCAGTAATAATTCAGACACAGAATGGATTTGTTAAGGGAAGGTCTTGTCTGACAAATTTGATTGGATACTATGATGTGGTTACAAAGGAACTGGATGCAAAAAGTAATTTTGGTACCATATACTTGGAATTAAGGAAAGCTTTTGACACTGTTGCACATGGAAGACTTACTGTACAAATTGGAGCAGTATGGTATTAAGAGAAAGTTGCTACAATGGATAAAAAGTGGTTGAGTGGGAGAAGACAGAGTGGTAATCAATGGATGCTGCTCTTCATGTACTAATATTATTAGTGGAGTCCTCCAGGGTTTTGTCAGTGTTAGGCCCACTGTTGTTTTATATATTTATCAATGATACTGATGAAGGTATATCAAGCTTAATGTCAAAGTTTGCAGATGATACAAAGGTTGGCAGGGTTGTTAATGACAGTAATGATAGTATGCTACTGCAACAGGATCTAGAAAAGTTGGGCAGATGGGTAGAAGTAACCCCAGAGTAATGTACCAACTATGTGGTATTACACTTAAGGTGGTAGAAAATGAAAAAGACCTGGGAGGAATTGTGCAGTCAGATATGAAGTTTCCTGAGCAGTGCAGACAGGCTGCCAGAACAAGTCATGGAGTATTGACAATGATATAGAGGAATTTTGCTAGTATGGAAAATGAGGTGATTATCTCCATCCACCTATAAAGCTATTAAAGTACACTGAATGTAAAAAATTAATGCTGTATTATAATTCCCTGCTTATCTATTATGTTGAAGTTAACAGATTTTTATATAGTCTTTTTATATTAACTATTTTTATACTGTTGAGAAGATTGAGAATTTGCGGTTGAATGAGGAAGAAAGGATTTCATCTTTACCAGAATTATATTAGTCACTCAATCTGAGAAAATATTAGGATCAGGAGATTTAAAACAGCAGTTCAGTAAAGGAAAAAAAAATCATGCAGTTCATCCTCTTTGACACTATGCTATGTACTTTGAAGGGGTCATGGTGATGAAAAGATCAGAAATGTTAGGGCTGTGCTTAGGATTGTCTAATATTCTAGTAAGTAAATTAGCAAGTTGTGAAAGGTCATTAATAATCACAAAAGACTTAGCATTTCTTCCAGCTGGAGTAAATAATGATGTTAAAATCACTAAAGAAAATTACTTAAATTACTATAAAGTCAAGATGAAGAAAGTGTAAAGTCAAAAAAAATCAAAACATTTTGAGTAACCTGTTGAACTGGAAGAGTGACAGAGAAACAGATGAATTTTACAGAATTGAATAAAGAGATTTTGAGCCAAAGAAGATCAAAATGAGCAGATTCCAGATTAAGAAATAGTCTCCAACAAGGAATATCAGAGTGGATATGCACAAGTACCACAAGTGAAGAAATCAGAATAAATAATAAGAATAAGTGAGATGGTTGGTGATGGTGGAGGAAACCCATAATCGAGACTCTGTCAGAATAAGTTGAAAGCTTAGGATATTAAAGATGGAAACAGAAATCACTGTGATGATCACTGGAACCATGTATATTTTTGAAATGAATTAGAAAATATTTGGAGGTATATTTTTCTCGTAGATAAGTTTGTTCCATTAGTTTGATTATTCATTATGCACTCATATAGATGAGATAAAAACTGGCAGGAAAGGGCAATAGGACAATGCTGTAGGAAATTATGAAAATTTTTAGTTATGCTGTATAGGATAACCAAAAATTTATGAATATACCTTAACAGCACGTGGTCTTAGCAAAGGTCTTCTACTGTACTATCATCTTCAGAAGGAAAATATAGTATCAATGAAATGATCAGTCACATACGCCGACCTCAACCCAATACAGCATGCATGGAATGCTCTCAACAGGAGAGTTGCCAGCATCTTCCCAAAAACCTCTCTGAGGTCACATCAGCCATTATGCAAGAATGGGATACCTCCAGCATTAATTAACAGTCTCGCTCTCTCCACAAGGAATTGATGTCTTGCTTGTATAACTAACCACGGAGACTAAGGGGGTAGTAGTAATAGTGGCGGCATCACATGCCGCCAGTACTACTACTACTACTATGCATCATGTTAGGATATGTTTCAATGGATTATTGATGCCCATTTCTGGTTATAGACACAACTCTAATTTTAGACAGAGATTTAATGTATCAGTTGTTGCATTATTAAGACATGTTAAAATGAATGTCTCACTAATGTTTTGTCATAATCTAATATTTTTGATATATTTATTTATATTTTTCTTCCCCTCCCTTTATTGAGCACATGTATCATGATGATGTACACTTCGTATGTATACAGAAACATTAATCTGAAAAAAAAAAAAAAAAAAAAAAATGATAATTACTAAATCTATTTCAGTAAAATCTTCAATTTGTATATATTAACAATCTAAAATAGTCTATTTGTTTAAAAATTCCACATATTGTCAGTGACTACCAGCTAAAAGTAACTGTTAACAAAGAGGGAGAGGATAAAAAGATATTACAATGGTCACATTAACTCCAACATAAAGTATGATCTTTATTAATGTACTATACCTTGAGTTGATATAAAAGCATTTTTTTGCTTATAACCATCAACAAAATTTGCATTCAGATAATCAGAACAAAGGTCACCTTCTATATGAGATATTTTCACACGTGTATGATCATAGCATAGGACATCAGTATATCTATTCTTTGGCTGATTAGGTTTTAACCTATAAAGCAATTAAAGTACATTAAATGTAAGAAGATAATGCTGTATTATAATTTCCTATTTAGTATCTAGTAAGCTGAAGTTAACAGATCTTTATACAGTATTTCTTTACTAACACTCCATTTTATAACCACTTTTATACAACATTAAAGAATTTAATAAAAGTATGGAAAATGTAGGAATGAAATGGTGAGCACAAAAAAAAGAAAAAAATAATAATGAATTCACTGTATTCATATATGCTTTTCAAGTGAAGATCTAATTTTGATACAGAATATTTGAATACTCGTATTTAATGACATGCAATAATGTCACCATAATCAGAGAATGAAAGAGGTGAATGAAGGCAAAACTGGCACCACGGAGGTGAAATGATTGCACAACTTACAAAATATATATTTTTTTAATGATAGTGATTTGCGCTTTTAAAAGTGCAAATGTTATATTGTTTAAGGAAATATTTGAAATAATTGGCATTATATATGTAACTTACTGAAGGGCTATGCACAGTATTAACTGACTTAAAATAACAGGGAGCTAACTTATAATGAAGTTTCTCTTTGTAAAATAACTACTTTGAATAAAATTTTTTTGGTGCCTCTTTTTGTCCTCAACTAGCCTCTGATTGTTGCTTTTCATTAGCAAATGTTTGCATTCAATTCTAGAGTATTTTGAATTTGTGAATCAGTGGCTGGTATTTCTTGGTTTGTGTTATTCATATTCTTCATCATTGTGGCAGATTAGTTCCTTTTTTTTAGCATATTAGCATTAGCATTAGTAGAGGCATTTGATGCAAGAAAGCAAGCTTATGCAGCATCAGCCAAAATAAAAAAATAAAGTAAAATAAATAAATAAAAAATAACCACTTCCACTTCACCCCTCTGTTCGTTCGAAATACCTGTCCAGCTGAGCCTTAAACTTATTTAGACTATCAACTTCCACGACAAGGGATGGAAGTCTGTTCCACCTACCAACCACCCGCTGGCTAAAGGCAAATTTCCGCACATCTGTCTTTCCTCAATTTGAATTTATGCCCTCTCAGGTGATTATTCTGAGCAAGAGGAAGAATCCCATCAGCATTGAGCATGCTCAAACCATTCAAGGCTTTGTACACCTCTATCAGATCACCTCGCTGGTGCCTAGTCTCCAGACACTGTAATTCGCAAAACTTAAGCCTTTCTTCGTAAGAGCACCCCTTTGTTCCATTCACTAATCTTGTTGCTCTTCTCTGTACTCGTTCCAGCAGCTCTACATCCTTCTTGAAATGAGGCCTCCAGGCCTGTATACAGTACTTTAGGTGTGGCCTGACCATTGCCTTATACAAGGGAATAATCACCTCCTTATCCCTGCTAGAAAAATTCCTATATATCATTGACAATACACCATGAGCTACTCTTGCAGCCCGTCTGCACTGCTCAGAGAACTTCATATCTGCCTGCACAACCACCCCCAGGTCCCTTTCATTCTCTACCACTGTCAGTGTAGTACCACAGGGTTGATACGTTGCTCTGGGGTTGCTGTTTCCCATATGTAGTACTTTACATTTGTCAATGTTAAACTTCATTTGCCACCTCTCAGCCCATCTGCTCAACCTTTCCAGATCCTGTTGCAGCAGCATAGTGTCAGTAGTGTCCTTGACAACCCTGCCAACCTTCGTATCGTCTGCAAACTTGGACATTAAGCTTGATATACCATCATCAATATCATTTATAAATACAGAGAACAATAAAGGACCCAATACTGAACCCTGAGGGACTCCACTAATAACATTAGTCCACGATACACTATACAGCAGAGGATGGCAAATGTTCAATTGCAATACACAGTAATGACATAGCCGAGTGGTCAGGAGCACGAGTGCAGTAGCACAGGCTCTTTGAGTGGACTGGGGTTCAAGCCTGTGACTGCTAAATACGATTAACATTTGTATTGATTGATTTATTGTAAACTCCACTGACCTGGTGGTCGTGCCGGAGTAGAAACAAGAAAACTTATAAAATATAATTTTCTGGAAAACAACAATGCCAGATATTTCATTTAGTACTTAAATGATTTAAGTTCTAAATTAACTTCAAATTTTTACCCCCCCCCCCGCCCATGGATGGTTTTATAAAAAAATACTATAACTAGCATATTATAAAAAATTCTACAAGTGTATTTTATTTAAAATAGAGATATATGTGTAAAAAAAAATAATAGGCCAATCTCAAGACCTTGTTTATTTTTAGCATTAGCATTAAAAATTAGCATTAAAAATTAGTTCATATGATAGAAAGGTTTCTGGTTCCTGCTATACAGTTTATGAGATGGATTGGAGAATGAAATGCATTAATCAGTTATTACAACAATACTTATTAACCATCAAGAATGAAATATACAAATTTCCCACTGGTGGTTATAAATTTCTAACTAATGCCTAAAATGTGATAAACAGCACAAATAATATTTCTAATATAAGTAATAACAATAAATTAATTAAAATATGAAACCATATGTGGTTTCATAATTTTAATATGGTTTCTAATCAACTAATGACCAAACTAAACACTTTTTATCAAGTGGAAATTTGATATTAAGTGCAACAGGTTATGCTTATGAGGTGCTACCACTATTTGAAACCAAGATTTTTAAATTAAATTAGCAATCCAAATCATATGAAAGGGAATGAATTAATTTAACAAAACAAAAAGAGAAATTAATCAGCAAGATCCAATACTTACTAAGCGAAGTACAACATCGCTGAATCCTGAAAAGATCACAAATGAAGCTAGAATGCAGCATGGACTCCCACATACATGCATAAACTGAAAGCAAATGCTAATGCATACCCCAAAACTGAAAAAATAACACAAAATAAAAGTTTCAGGGAATCATAGTAATTACTTCATCAGAATGGCACCTGCTATTGCAAATTCCAAATGGTTGGAATATTATACAGATTTCATTTCTGACTGGAACCAATCTGTTTCACCTGGTCCACATTTTACGCAACATAGCCTAAGGCCATATTTCAGAAATAAGCTGATAGGAATCAAATCAAATATGGATACCCCTACATGATCAAGAAAGACCAATAAATTAAAACACAACATAACTAAAACCTGATGCAATACAAAGAAAATAAAAATACAAAATACAGATTTCATTTCTGACTGGAACCAATCTGCTTCACCTGGTCCACATTTTATGCAACACAGCCTAAGGCTAATTTTTTTTAACTAGACACAAATTCTAAATTTAAAGCAAAAATTCACAAAATTGTTTTAAAAATTTTAAATTTCAGGGTTGTCATAATTTTACTGTGTTTTTGTGAAAAAGATGGCAAAAAACTGATCGGACAGAAAAAAATGGAGTCCCCCATTTTAAATCCAGAGAGTTGGTAAATATGCATAGTTCAATTCAGTCACATTGAACCGTTGGGAATTTCAATCTACTGAAATCGACTGAATTGAACCCGAATTATGCCTAAGGGCCATATACTCTTCCCCTTTCATTTTAACGTTCATTAACCTAACAGAACATTAGACAAGCTTAACACACATCTAACACCCTTGATCTTTTCTACACTAACAACTAGTCTTAATACATAGTTAATGTTAGTAGTCCTCTCAGGGCATGAGATCACAACCTGGGATTGTCTCTTCTCCAGTGTAGTTCCTCTCCCATGGCCATTCTCAGCACCATTTTTTCCTTTCCTTAGTAGGACTACTGTTTTAAATATTCTCTTAGTGTTTTATCAGATTGTGTCAGTGAAATTATTCGTTTCAGAATGCAATTCTTTATCCTTCATTCAATTCTAAACTTTTGCATTCTTCATCCAATTATAAACTTATTGGTTTGCCAATAAATGTGCTAAGGCTGTTCAAGATAAAAACAGATAAGAACATACAGCAACTGGCTTGTATCAAAATCTCCAGCTTCATTTTCTGCTTGCATTAAAGCTCCCAACATTACATAAAAGTTGCATTATAGCCTTAGTTGCTAATGCACCAATAAAAAATAAAATTACATAAAAGTTATTTAACAATCCAAACTCGATTTTGAACAGGCCAAAAGTAGGAAACTCTCGTTGTCTCTTTATATCAATGAGAAATTATTAGAGTAAAGTTGAAAAATATGTAATTAATGATATTGAAATTTCACATGATTATTTAATGAAAAAAATTTGAGACTACAAGCGAGTAAGGCTCCTGGGGTTGATGGCATATACCCTATAATTTTAAGGTAGGTAGGAAGCAGTGGTGACCTATAGTGGGCTCGCGAGAGCCCATTGTTATTTTTTTTGAAAATATGCGAGCCCATTGTTGAGACGATCATTTATTTTACAAATGAAATCCTAAATGCGCAATTATTGAGCCGAAACTACAGTGGGCGAACGGGGCCCCATTCCCAGCATTTTAATGGTGCAATTGATCAGTTATGTATTTTAAAATTGCTTCATTTTTGATTTAATTACAGTCAGACCTCTGTTTAACCAACTTCTTTATACCGAATTTTTTAAAATTCCCTTAATTACATTTAAAATACAGTAGTTTCCATAGAATGAAAATTATTTCCATGTAACGAACAGATTAGGAGAGACAACTTTGTATGCATTGTTCTCACCTCTGGCCTTTAGGTAATTAGAAAGCGCAATTTAAGGGTGAAAGGGATTACCGTCCCACAATGTTAGTGGTGTCTGTAAAACTTATGCAGCCACATTCTGAGAAGTTGCGCTAGTCAATATGCTTTCCAAAGCCAGTCAGAGGATTAAGAAGATACCCGACATGGATAATAGCCTCTGGTCAACCTGTGTTGTGGTTCCCCTTTACTCCGACAAACAGGCGTATGTTTTTCGGAGAAGTGAGTGAGCCATGCCTTCCAGTAAATTTCTCCTATCTATGTTTACATGTTTACAGTAACCGAATATCTGAGTGCTTCCGATATTTTGCACAGTATTCAAAGAACTAGTGACAGTAGCAACGTAGGGGGGAGATTGAGGAAACTAAGATATTATATAAACTTCAAGAAGATGAAATGTTGACAGATTTTGAAACTTTGTCGAGCCTTTCACTGCGTAGAAAATGTTTATAATGGCATACAGGCAATAATTAAAAAAAAACAAAAAAAAAAAACTGTATTACCAATCTCCAAAAAACTAGCGTGAATTAAGGATAATTGCTAAAGAATTTGATGTGGAAACTACAAAGATTGGTCATGTGTTTGGGCTATGAAGAGTAGCTTGTAGCTTGCGAATGGTAATTGTGGGTTAAGGGAATTATCCTGCATTGTGCAAACATTTTGGATCAGATGCCGCCGTAGCCCAGCGGTCAGGCATGCGAGTGCATAAGTACATGTGCCTTGAGTGACTTGGGTTCAAGCACCCTGACTGCTGAATACGGTGCTGTTTCTTGTATTCTTTCTACCTTGTGAACTCTTCTGACGATATGGTCGCCCTGGAGTATAAACGGGAAATTTATTTTTATTTGGGATTGTTAAAGCGACTTTTAAATCTGGACTTTCTTAACCATTTAGCACTAATGATCGACATCCTGCAGGAGCTTTCTTACATTTCAGAAGCTTTACAGATTCACTATGGCAAAAGCAGATAAATTAATTATTCGAACAATCAATGCTATTGCTAATTTGAAAAATTCTGAAGAAAAATATGAAGCTAAAATTGAGAGCATGATGAAGTGGAAAGAATTTGAAGGAATCAAAATAGAAAGTAAGAACAGTAAAATTACCTCGTGACAAGTTATTAATGCAACAGGGTGATTTTAAATTAAATAAAGAAAATAATCATACCATTAAAAGAAATTTTAAGCACATTCTACCGGAAATCGTGGAAATTAAAAGAACTTTCGTCTCGGTGGCAAGACTGAAAACCGAATAAGAAATTTGTTTTTTGATAAAATATGAAATAAAAATTAACGATTTTAGTGATTTTGTTGAAGACAGTTTATTTTTAAAATCGAGTGAAATTCCCTTTACAATTAAGAAAGCCAAAAATATCTTTGAAACCATTGCGATTAGCAGTGATGAAACTGAGCGAGCTTTCAGCGTAATGAATAATATTGTATGAATAAATGAATGAATAATGTTGAAAATTAAACACATTGCAGATTATGATGACCATACATCTAAATGGAAAACCATTGCTTCAATTTGATCCGGATCGTTATGTCAATATTAATAAAGAAATAAATTTCATATGGCAATTTTTAAAAGAAAAATTTCCTGGATATTTGTGCAATATTTTTTTTCATGTAATCTGTGATTTTTGTGTATCTTTTCTAGAACAGTTTCTTTTTTATGTAATATTTGTTTTTATATTCTAGAATGTTTTGTGATAATTCGTTATTTGTAATATGGGGAATATTTTTATTTTTTATTCGCAATATTAAAATTTTATCACGAAAAAAAATGTATCCATTATATTTCCCTAGTTGTAAAAAAAAGAATAAAAAAGTCATGCATCTGCCAAGCACGAGCGGTAGATGGTTTTATGTGAAACATCCTTCACATCATATAGTGACGCCACATGGTTGTGACGTCATACTATTAAAAATTCCAAACAGTTAGAACTCGAGATATCGTACTGGTCAAAAAAAAAAAAAAAAAATGCGTCACATGCTCTAATCTAATCATACTACTAGTGAGTGTCCCACACAGACTAGTTGTCTGAGGGTGGGAAGCACCTCTGGCAGATGCCGCGGGTGACGTCACTTCTGTGACCGATTAGATTTACTCGGTAGGTACCCCCCCCTCAAAAGGATGTTTCACATCAAAAAGTCGGCAAAAGTGCGAGCCCATTGTTAAAATATTCACAGCTCACTACTGGTAGGAAGTGAGTGCATTGAACCATTGGGGCTAATTATGAGAGCATCACTGGCCTCAGGAGAGATTCTGTTGGATTGGAAAAGTGCCAATGTACAGTATATCCAATACATAAATGCAGTTCTAAGAGTGTAGTGGGAAATTACAGACCGGTCAGTCTAACTTCAGTAGTAGGTAAAATCATGGAGGCAATGACAAGGGAGGATACAGGATCATTTGGATAGAAATGGAATTCTGAAGGATACACTCAGCATGGTTTTGTAAAGGGAAAATCATGTTTAACAAATCTGGCTATCTATTTTGACAGGGCCATTAGTGACCTGGATTTAGAGAATAATTTCGACATTGTTTATTTGGATTTCAACAAAGCATCATCATCCTTCTCTTTCTTGGCGATTCCTTTCTACTTCTGACTCTTTCTCTCTCTCTCTCTCTCTCTCTCTCTCTCTCTCTCTCTCTCTCTCTCTCTCCTCTCTCTCAGGTAACTCGGGAATTTTTTTTTTTTGGCTGGTGCAGCATAAGCCTCAAGCTTCCTTGCGCCATATGGCTAATAATAATAATAATAATAATAATGAGTGGTTACTTTATACCCAGGAACAGGTTGGAATCACAGAGAAAATCCTTAGATGAATAGCGGGATGGCTTCAGGGCAGAAGGCAGAGGGTTGTGATAAATGGTTATTCCTCAGATTGGGTTGATGTAAGAAGTAGGGTTTCTCAAGGATCAGTATTCGGACAACTATTGTTTTTCTGATTTTCTTAAATGACATTATTGAATGGATAGAGTGAATGATGTCTAAAATTTTCAGATGATGTAAAGATTGGTAGAGTGGTAAATGATCATCACCAAGCACAGCTTCTTCAGAGTGACCTAAATAGACTTCAGGGATGGTCAGAAAAGTGGCAGCTATGCTTTAATTCAGCAAAGTGTAAGGTCTTACACCTGGGGAACAGTAACCTCATAATAACTTAGAATGACAATGAAATTTTCAGTTATAAATGATTCTAGAACTAGGGGCCATAAATTCAAGTTACGGGGAGAGATGTTTAGACTGGATTGCAGGAAGTTTTATTATTTTAGCCAATGAGTTATAAATTACTGGAATGAGTTACCTACATGGATGGTAGAGGCTAACAGTTTGGGGAAATTCAAAGGTCAGCTGGATAGTTACTTATGGGAGGAGGGAAAAATGATAGACTGCCTATTTCCTTTTCTCTTATTATTATTTATTTTAATTTAATTATAATTTTTTGAAAATTTTATTTATATATATATTTTGTTTGGTGCAGCATAAGCTGCACCAAACAAAAAATCCTTGCATCATATGGCCATTACCGATGCTAAGTCACTAAGGGTTGCCAATTCTCTGACCACTATGCTGGAACAGTGTTCAACAGGCTTGTGAGGGAACACCAGAACATCACTTAGCCATCATCCCCTGCTGAGACTTGAGACAACAATTTGAGTATATCTCTAATAATTCTTGAGGACCCTGCTGAATGATGCTGCAGAACAAGCTCAATGTCTCCACAATGAAAACAAGACAGATGCTCCTCAGAGGGTCTTTGGACACCCTAAGATCCCCCACCGTCAAATATAGAGAGCAAAAAATAAAATAAAAGTTCTTACAAATATATCTGGGTATTTTCCAAGATGAAATTTTCTTTCTTACCCCACACTGCAGCCATCTCAAAGAAAAAGTGAAAAACATCTGTGGAAAATTGTTCAAGTACTTGGAAGGACTGGGGCCAGAAGGGATGCTGACTAAAGTTATACTTTAAGTGTATATTTCTCCCTAGTATGACATATGATGCTGATGTCATAATAGGAAGAAATGTACACTGAATATACGTCAAATCGAGGCTTCCACTGTCCAGCAGAGACTGATCCAGATCCAGAGAATTATCCTCCTCACAATCTCCAGGGCCTGCAGGACAGTTTCCACCCTAGCTCTGCAGATTACATGTGAAAAACTGTCTATCAAGCATGAGATTGCTTTCCATTGCCTGAAATAACATCACAGAAAGGACATCCATAACGAACAGGATGACATCATCCTGGACCTCAACAACCCAATCCAAATGGAGAAAACCAGAATCAGAATGGTGGTTGTGAACCACTGATAATGGGCTTGAAATCTGAATGCCCATTATCAATTGAAGACAGGGCTACCTTTAGGCTTCTTCCAAAGGTGCAGGAGTTTAGCAAATTCCATCTCAAATGGTTCAACCAATGGTTTCATGCCACATACCTCATTTCTGGATGTGGCAACATGAATGTGAAACTTCATGAACTTGGCTTCTCTCCAACTGCAAATGTGACCAACTGGAAACCTCGGAACACATACTGCTTGATTTGATTTGGAATTTTGTGGGACAAAATCACATACTGCATGATTTCCTCATCTACACTAACCTGAGTTTCAGCCTACACATTCAGACAGGATTCTCCTTCTTTGATTGCCACAAAAGAAAAATTCCTGGCATTCTCCTAATTTGTCAATAAAGTTTTCAAGTGAAGAACTTAAATTCACAGACTGCAGTAGCCCATCTTCATCTGACCTGCTGCTGTCTTCAGACTACACTGGAATTCTCTACTTTCACAGGACCAACTTTCTAGTTATGGCAACCTCTTTAATGACTTGTTTGTACAGCAGAACTTTGCTGGCATCCGATCTTGACCTTCCTAACTACTGACTAATTGAACTTGATTCATCGCCAGGAAACTGTGCTGATGTCTTGATCTTGACACTAATGGACTGACTGACGACTCCATTTCGGGGTGAGATATACTGCTGACCAACATCACACTGGATGGGATTTACCCCTATGCTTCTGCTGGCTCTGAAGGTGTTCTTGGAGTGGGTTTTTGCTAATCCCATGTGGGGTGAATGTATGCCATGTTCTTTCCTGTTCTTTCAACTTTAGTTTTTAAGTATCTAATATCTTCCAACTTCCAAGAGGATGCCTCACTTTTCTATTCCCTTTCTTTCTGTTCTCTTCCCCCCACCCTCTACCCTATTGTACTTCTCCCCCACCCCTCCTCATTTCAATGTTTCACCCAGGCTTCTGATTTCTCTGGGAAGCCCAGCAAGAGTCTTTAATTACAGAACCTAGTGTGTCTCCTTGTGGCAAGGGATGGGAGATGGGGGCACCTGAACAGGTGTTTACTGCCCCAGCTGCTAAGTCAGTTGTCAGCCTACAACACTCCAACACAGCACTTCACCACACCTTTCACAAACCCACATTCCAACTTCACAGCTGATATTGGCTTATGCCAAGTACAGATGACACAGTGGCATTTGGGGGAAACCCTAGGGACCACAAACAAGTATATATAACACACTATGACTACCCACAGTGATGTGTCCTCTGTGGCAACTGAGTTCACATGACACACTGCTGGCTTCCATGTACTTGGAGAAGTCTGGGTTCGATTCCTGTTGATTACTGGAGCAATTTCTCATGTCCTCTTCAACTAAGGCTGTAGTCAGCCAATCGCAGGTGGAGGGAGTGGAGTTCCCTGAGAGTTAATCTGGTTTTTTGGCTTGCAAAACATGTTGCAAATCAGCACATGAATGCACACTTCTACAGATAACAATAAAATGCTGATATGACACAAGCTTTGGTGACATTGAAATAAGAATAATACTAAACACCCATGTGATCTATTTTCCATGGCAACTCATTTGGCATGACATACTGCTGCCTGCCGCTGGAGGAATCTTAAAGGCTTCTTCAATTAAGCTGATCCTAAGAAGAGAGAATAGCATCCTCTCTCAAAGTATTCTGGGCTCTTTAGCCCAAGGACACATGCACGTACTTCTACAAATACACAATATAGATAGGGGGCAACAAGTGCCATTGCTTAAAATAATAATTATTACATACAAATTTTTTATATCCACAGTAATCTGTTTTCCATAGGAAACAGAGGATGATATGATGATAGTAGTCTCACTGAAGTTAACTATATAGAGCAAAATATATTTTTTCACTGCCAAACACAAGGATTGCACATTATTTCCTATTTTCAGAGGTATATTCCTGTTTATATGTTTATGAAATTTTTTTTTCATATTTTGAAACACTATTAATTAATCCAAAAAGAGTAAATAAGAGTGAAACTTATGTTTAAATTATTTTAACAACATTCATTTACTGTATATGTAATGGATGTGTTTCCCAAATTAAAGTCAAGTAAAGTATACTTGACTTTAATTTGTGAAATGCATTGTACACAAATTCCTGTTTTAACTTTTGATATAGGAGTACTCATTATAATGGGCATTACTTGGCATTTTATACACATCAGCATTATATATGTCTGTTAAACATCATGAAGCAATCAGGAGAAAGGCCTCAATGTTGTAAAAGAACAAACTTACTAATGAGCAATAAAAATCTTGGGCAAAACTCATTCAACACATTAATGGATATTTTATTTTATTTTTAGCAAACAGAGATGGAATTTTGCATATAAATAACACATACAACCCCACAGCACATCAAAATGAACAGTATATCACACAAAAGTTTTCGCACTGGAAGGTGACATAATGTATATATATTTGTTACTATAAATGGTTAATAAAACTAAGATTTAAACTGCTTAATAGAGAATGAACCTGTTCAGATCGAATTCATTTAAAAATAAAATACCCTGTAGGTCAAATTCTAAACTGAAATTAAAAATGCATTTTGTTTTCTCTACCTTGAAAGAATTTCCATACCTTGAAGTTTCAAATGTACCATCTGGGCCTTTGGCTTTAATTTCAGTATACTCTTGATAGAGACCTTTCCTTCCTTTCTTCTGGAGATGTTCAATAAACTCTTCTAAAGACATTCCCTGCCCATCATCAGTGTGAAGTGATTCATCAGACAGAGATGATGAAGCAGAGCTACTTGATAAATGTTTTTCTTCATCTTCTGTAATATCAGCAGCTGATTCAGGAGACAAAAGTATAGTCTCCTGTTTCTTATTAAGAGCTTTATTTTTTATTTCTTTTGTCACTTCTACTTCCTTTTCTCTGTCTTCTGAATTCTGTTTTTCATGCACTGAGCTTTGATGTTCACTTGATTCATCAGTTTCACCTTCTCCTTCACTGCTCAGTAGATTATGAGGACCACCATGAGCACCATTTTGTATTCCAGTACTATCTTTGGAACTCATAAGTGTGCAGTTTGGTATAGATGGAGATGATGGAAGAGACAAAAGGTCACCATAACGATTGGTCACAGATTTTATACATTGCAACAGCCATGCTTTATGATCAACATGAAGATTTCCTCCTAATTCTCTAGGTAATGAAGATGCAGGAATGTGCAGAGCTAACTGAGAGATGTTGACCATGTATACCTAAAGAAAGAAGCAAAATATAGCATTGTAACATAACAAATAAATAGAAATACAGTAATATTGTACATGTTAAGCAACATTTTAAAATTCAAATTAAACTCACCGCTGTGCATAAGATAATGCTGATACAGAAGTCAGATATTATGAATAAATGGAATCAATATGGAACCATTCTAGAACAATTAATAGAGAATCTGCTATCTGTTCTTATATTTGTAACAATTCAGTAAAACTAAAAAAATTACTCTTCTGAAAAATTTAACTTTTTTTTTTTTTTTAATCTAAACGCTAAACTATATTTTTAGGAGTTATGCAGTATAGTGACAGTGCAAAATAAATCCTTCATAAAGTTATCTCAGGCCACAATTTGTTGTGATATCATGTTTTTAAAATGGAATCTAAAGTTTGGTTTGTCTAATATAGTTGGGGTAGGACATTACTGAAAATTAGAAATGACCAATTGTTAATACATCTTATAACAGATCCTTTGTTAAAAAAAATTATGATTGTAATTTAGAACTGCTCAATGTAAATCTAATTAGTAACCTTCACCTTTTTAATTTTATCTCTATTCCCAAACAGCACGGCCTGATGATGGGTATCGGCAAGATACCCGAAACGTCACACTATTGTATATATTAGTTTAGGCTATGCTTAATAAAATATATATTAAAAACTCCACATGTTAAAGAGTGGTTAATTATACATATTAATAATTCTTTGGTTTGTCTGTTTTGTGAGATGAAAAACTGGAGTTTAGGGGCACAAAAATACTACTAACTCATCTGAAAACAACTAAAAAAATTTTTATATGTAGACAAGTTTATTATTAGTTGTTACAAACAAAAATTAATCCCAGCTATTTTAAAATTAAAAAGGCAGATTATGAAAAATCTTTGGCAAAGATACAAAAATATGAATTTTTCTGAGCAGTGCAGACAGGCTACCAGAGTAGGTCATGGGGTCTTGTCAATGATATAAGGAATTTTGCAAGAAGGGATAAGGAGGTGATTATCCCCTTGTATAAGGCAATAGTCAGGCCACACTTTGAGTACTGTGTACAGGTCTAGAAGCCTCATTTTAGGAAGAATGTAGAATTGTACAAAGAAGGGCAACAAGACTGGTGAGAGGAACAAAGGGGGTGCTCTTATGAAGAAAGGCTTAAGTTCTGCAAATTGCAGCGTCTGGAGACTAGGCGCCTGCAAGGCGATCTGACTGAGGTGTATAAGGCCTTGAATGGATTGAGCAGGCTCAATGGGATTTTTCCTTTTGCTCAGATTACAAACCTGAGGTGGGGGGAGGGGCACAGATTCAAACAGGAAAGACAGTTGTAGATAGATGTGCAGAAATTTGCCTTTAGCCAGCAGGTAGTTGATTGCTGGAACAAACTTCCATCTGCTGTTGTGGAAGTTGATAACTTAAATAAATTAAAGGCAGAATTAGACAAACATTTGGAACAAATGGATCAGTGAAGTAAGAAGGTTTTTTTTTTTTCTTTTTTTGGCTGATGCTGTATAAGCTTAGCATTTTGTATCTACATTCATGCATAAGGAGTTTTTTAGGAAAGTGGATGCCAGGAGTTAATCAAACTTTGAAAACCCTTAAAAAAAAGCTGAGAAAAATAATAAATTGCACAGTTTTGGGCCGATATTATTCTTACTGAATCTGGAGCTAAACTAAACATAATATGAAATGAAGAGAACAAAATATGTCATGGAAAATTGGGTTTACGGAAGCAAATGATTATAACTCATGGTTTCTGAGAAAACCCATCAGTCCTAATCCAACATTTCATCAGATATATGACGTAAAAAAATAGACAGAAATACTCTCATAGCATAATAAACATTTGTCTCAAATACTACCATTAATAAAAAAAAGAAGGAGAAGAAATATCAGCCTTTCAAATTATTCCGGATAACCAACTCTACTGTATATTTAATGTTGTTCTTTTGTTCTTTGGCTTCATATTTTTAGATTTCCATTTAATTGTAGCTGCTAGCAGTTCGTGGTTGGTGTCAAAATCTGCACTTCTTAGAGTTTTAACATTTTGAATAGATGATTTCCAGTTGTATAAATAACAACTGGAAATCATCTATTCAAAATGTTAATAAATATAAGATGTATGGATGCAATTTTTTGTATTTCTGTCTGGTGATGTCCATGCATATTTATGCTGAAATCTGTGGTAGAACAGTGTGGATGATGAATAATTTGTTTTCTTTGGAAAAGTTGAGTTCTTCATCTCGTTCATTTCTATTCCCTCCCGAATTTTCCTAATATGTCTGTCAAAAAGCCTCCAACTTTTGCATTAAACTCTTTGCATTATACCATCTTTTTTGTTTGCGTTATCTATGATTTCTTGTAGGTCTGAATAAAAGGAAGCTGTCTCTGTGTCATCATGTGAGGAGTCTGGGGCATATACCTGGATTATTTTTTATCAAGATTCCTTTTTCTTTACCTTTTATATTTAAGCTTAGCATTCTTGAGATGTGTGGGTGAATTTCTATTATCGAATTTAACATATATTTCTTTACTATGAAAGCAACTCCTTCTCTATGTGTGTTGTCTTTTCTTCCTTCTGTCATATCCAGTGTTCCTTCTTCTGTCCAATGTGTCTCTGATATTCCTACGATATCTCACTTGATCTTTTTTAGTTCTTCTTCCACCAGTTTTATTTTTGCGGGGTTGTAAAGCAATGTTATGCTTAGTGTTGAGAGATACAGTTGAGTTTTAGCTGACCACCCAGTATTCTTCACAGCTGTTCTCCATAGTCTAAGAACAGCTGCATCAGTTATCCCAGATGTTGTAGCATCAATGTCATCTGATAATGGTCGAAATCCATTAGGTTTAAGGGAAATAATGCAGCCAGCTTGCCATTCCTCTGTTGCATAGTCCACAAAAAGATATTGCCAACTGCAAATTCTAAATGAAAAGCATCCACTGATGTAACCATAGAAGTCGTGAGGCTTTTTATACCAACCAGGAGGTACTGTTCAATGTTTAAACCTAAATGCATGTCTGATGACTAATGAGACTAGTGGTAGAGATGGGAGGATGATAAATTCCACTGTTTTGCATTTGAAGAAAAGTTCTCTGATGTTAAGTAATCTGAACTACATTTTTAATGGAACTTTCAAAAGTTACTTTATTTATTTATTTATAAATAAATGGTTTATTTATTTCTCTCTGCTTTGCCACTATTAATATTAATACAAGCAGAATTTTTGATTAACATTGTAAGGTTAACATTGCAAGGGCAGAGCAGTATTATTTTTAGGATGCATCATTTGGTCAGACAAAGCAACATTCAAATTAAATGGTATTTTGAATCCTCACTACTGTGTTTACTGCGTCAGTAACAATCTTTGCTTCACACTACAAAGAGATGCTAACCTTCCGTGGATCAGTTTATGGATGGGTTGCTCTTATAATTGTGACTAAGGGATGGTTTACCTCTTTTTCTGGCGCCTCCCTTAATATAATTGGATAGATCCCATCCACCCCAGGCAGCTTTCTTATGTTTATCTTCAATGATTTATCTTTCGCTTTTAATAACTGAGAGGAAAGTCTTCTCAGTTATTACAAAATCATTTACGATGTTTCATTTAGAGATGGTTGGTTCATCTGAAGATGAGATTACAAGAATTAATGAGGGAAGAAAGATCTTGGGAATATTGAATCCAATTTTATGGAGCAATAACATTCTCCCAAAAACCAAATGATTTACTATATAATGCAATTTTTCTGAGTATCTTACTATATGGATCTGAGATTTGGACTATAAAGGAAAGGTAAAGGAAGAAACTGCTAGCTGTTAAGATGGATTTTTGGAGAAGATCAGCCCGAAGATCTAAACTAAAGAGTTAGAAATAAGGATATATGAAAAGCAATGGATGCTCAAATAAACATTGACAAAAACAGAACAAAAAAGATTAGAATGGTATGGACATGTTATGAGAATGGGGGAAGAGAGATTACCTAAAAAAAGAAATGGAATGGACACCCCCCGCTCTAGAAGGAAAAGGAGGGAAGACCTAGAAGTACATGGATGGAGGGAGTGAGGGTGGCTATGGAAAATAGGAAATTGGAGAATGGAGACTGGGGGGACAGAAAAGAGTGGAGAAACAAAATTTAATTATATATATAAAAAAGGTTAGGTCGAGGATAGCTGTTGATACAATGGAGAAATCCAAGGAGGAGAAGAAGGTATTCGATGTTCATATTAGTGTACAGAGAGGTGACATCTAGTGAAAATAGAATGTCATTATCATTAAGTACAATATCTTGAAGGTTATTAAATAGCAATACATTGTTTTTTTTTATCCCAAACTTTATAGTTTGTCTGAAAGGTTTGACTATATTATATATGTGGGATGCTAATGCTTACATAAAACGATGGGACGAATGGGGAAATCAGTGTTATGTAGGTTAACCTGGCCAAAAAGTGTGGGTATATTCTACATCCTAGCTTTTAATTGTTTTAACTGGGACATCGTAATGTAATTGTTTTTCCAGTATGTCGTTAATGTCTGATTATACTGGTTGACTAAATTGGAAAATAGGTCCTGATTGACCTCTAGGTAAGTCAAAGTATCTGATACTATGGAATTTAATTTTTTGATATAATCTTGCTTGTCTAAAACACTACAACCGTGTCACGTATGTCTGCTTTTTGTATCATGATAACTTTGTTTCGAAGGTCACGCAGCACTGAGATTTCCTTTCAATTTAATTTGGGAAGGTGCGGGCTTTTAGGTTCATTCACCATCTGATAAATAGTTGAACGATTATGGCTTTGTGTGGAACATTCCAAAGTATAAATTCAACATTATAATAAGTTGTTTCTTAGGCAAATTGTAATTTAAACCTTTGGACAGAAGCAAAATTTGGTCACAGGTTAGGGAGCTTGTAGAGAGAGAGAGAGAGAGAGAGAGAGAGAGAGAGATTAGCGTCATGGGCTTGGGCAGGTGAGTTGCAAGTTGAGTGGGGGGGTGGTTCGGGGTAATTAGCATGTGGATTTCTTGATATCCGGAATAGCCTGTTTAGTTTATTTCTGTGTCGGTCTCTAATTCTGAAGGTACTGCTTTGCAACAAAAAGTGATAGTGTTTTTAATGCTGACCAATCGTTAGGGTGTAGGTATTTTCTTAATTTATTACAAATTTGTTTGACTTGATGCCAGCATATTGTTATTGTTGCTTGGTAGGATAATGAGATTTCAAGGTGAGGCAAATGATTCTACGTGATGTGGTGTGAGCTAGTTTATTTATGCCCGGTAAATTTTGGTTGAATTTGATGATGGCGAATTTCGGAATAATATTTTGTTGGAGGCCATATTTTAGGAATGCTACGTGGTGATATTGGGCGGAATATCTAAGTGTTAATTTGGTATATTTCTGTGCAAAGGTGTGCACAATATATCTCTCATGCTTGCAAGGTTGAAAAGATGAGTGGAGAGTAAGAGAGGTTTGTGGAATTGCCAAAAGGAATTTATAGGAATTAATGTAATTAACAGATTGTCAGAGCTACAACAATGGCTCAATACATTCTACATTATTTATCAATTAGTTAAGAAAAGGAGGAATTACCTTTATGATGTCTTGTAGAACACTTCTGTGCTGAAAGTCTCCATTGTTGAATTATAATTTACAAATAATTTACATTGTATGAACCAGAGCTCTAACACTCAATACGTTCTATGTTGATATCAATATTTGTAAAAGAATAAGAGAAGTTTACCTCAATATGATACGTATGATACCCTCCGGAAATTAAAATGCAAACAATTAAAAAAATAAATAAATAAAATAAATCAAAAAAACTTACATTACAGTAAAACAATTAAAAATCAATTTAACACAATTTAAAATTAAGAAAAAAATTGATTTTTAATTGTTTTACTGTAATGTAAATTTTATTTTATTTATTTTTTTAAAATTGTTTGCATTTCAATTTCTGGAGAGTATCATACGGAAGGTGTTCTACGTATCATATTGAGGTAAACTTCTGTTATTCTTTTACAAATAATTTACACAAATTCCTCGCACTCATAGAGAAAATCAATGATTCAATGCACCGCGGAATCGGAGGCCCAAGATCCCAAACTACGTCGAATCACCAACCCAAATCTTTCAGTGAGAGAAGCTATTTGTTATTTGTTATTTGGTTTTTTTTAGGAGCATTAGCAACTAAGGCCATATTGCTCCGGGATATGCGGTGGTCATTCCCTGACCTTTCCGCATCTTCCGTATTTGGTGGTGACGGGCTCAGTGAGAGAAGCCAATAATTCATACTTTAAAAACAATTTAAATGCTTTGAAACTAATTTAAACAATAAGTCCATTCTTTAAACACTTTAGAAACAAATGGTAAAACATAAAAAACATTACGAATCCTCTGAAACAATAAGAAATTAAAAGAATTTTGTTACTTCCCTGAAGCAGACGGGGCTTTTCGATTAGAGTCATGATCAGAGGAAAGTGAAACTGCGAGTTGTGTGTTGGAATTTATAACATGGAGATTAGTTGCTATCTTGGCACATGCGCGTGAAGGACCATGAATGTGATATTCATGGTCCTTAGCTTCCCACATATATAATATAGACAAACTATAAAGTTTGGGATAAAAAAACAACGATTCGCTATTTAATAACATTAAAGATAATGTACTTAATGATAATGACAATCTATTTTCGCTAAATGTCAACCCTCTATAAACTAACGCGAATGTCGAATACACCTTGGATATTGTCTGTGACGTGTTAAATCATAACTCATTACCTATTAACCATACAAAACTCTCGATTACAGCTATTTCTGATTTGATAAAACTTTTAATTGAAGCCAATTATATTACCTTCCAAGGTAAAGTTTTCAAACAGTTTTTCAGTCTACCCATGGGGTTAAATCTGAGTGGCTTATTAGCGGAAATATACCTTACCACTATTCAAAGTTTAGAAATCTTCCTACAAGATGTCTAAACGTGTCTTGTGGTATCTGGTACCAACACGTAACCAGCAGGGCCTTTGACGCCTGTAAGGTCTGTGGTTGAGACACTGCATATTGGTTTTGCTGTTCCAAAACAAACCACAGATGCTCGATAGGATTGATGTCTGGGGAATTTGGAGGCCAGGGCAATAGATAGAAGTGTTCCTAATGTTCTGCGAACCAGTCTCGGATTATCCTGCTGAAAGACGGCACCGCTAGAGGGGAAGACTGTTGCCATGAAAGGGTGTACCTGGTCAGCAATGATGTTCAGGTAGGTGGTAGATGTCAGAGTGCCCGGCACATGGATATTGTTGTTTAGTTTTTAGGAGCATTAGCAACTAAGCCATATTGCTCTGGGAATATATGGTGGTCATTCCCTGACCATTCCGCACCCTCTGTATTGGGTGGTCATGGGCTCGAACCCCGGTCTAATCAAGAAGCGTGTGCTACGCACTGCTGCTCCTGCCTACCTGGCTACGGAGACTCCAGCACATGGATGACTAGACCAGGTTATCTTAGGAGAACATCACCCAAAGCATGACACTGCCTTGTTTTCATCCCACGGTGTATCCAAGCGCCATCACTTCCCCAGGTAAACGATGCACATGTACAGGAAGAACCTGGCTGTCCACATGGTGCAACAGGAAACGTGATTCATCGGACCAGGCGACCTTCTTCTGATCATTTTAGGTCAGTTTTGATGCTTGTGTGCCCATTGTAGTCACTGTCGCCGGTGAACCGTGGTTAGCATGGGCACTCGAAGCGGCCACGTAACCTCATTTTCAGTGGGGTTCAAGGCACTGTGTTGTGATACATTATTCCGGTCACCAGCATTCCAATTACTGGCTAGTAATGCCACAGTCGCCCTTCTGTTAGCATGTACCATCCGGGAGAGCCTTCGCTCACCTTCAGTATTGATGAGCCGTGGTCATCGAACACCTCGCCAGCAGTTCGTGGGTTTCCCCTCCCTGGACCACTTTCGGTAGGTACTAACCATGGCTGATTGTGAGCACCCTGCCAGCCGTGCTGTTTCAGATATGCTCTGACCCAGTCGTCTGGCCATTACAATTTGGCCTTTGTCAAACTTGCTTAAGTCCGCTGCCTTTCCCATCTGAAGAACAAGAGTAACAATGATTAATGAAGCTCAGTATCAAGTGTTTTTTATACCATGTCCTGACCCGTGCATGCACCGTAGTTCACCTGCAGTTGCTTTGATTTGCATAGTGACTCACTGGCCTACATGTGTATGTAGACATTCAAATACACATTATTATCATGATTGGGAAATTAATTAAAAAAACTTTTTCCAGTGTCAGCAGGTTGTAGAAGAAACATGCTAATTAAATCCAATGCTGTTATCATCATCTCGATCTTCACAATTATTTAGTTTTGGGGAGTCAAAAGCCAATATGGATCCCTAGAACAAACAGTCTCACAGAACCCCTCTTTCAATTCCAATTTTCCACCCTTTTTTTTTTGGGACCCATGGTAGTGGTCTGGGACAACAGAAAGAAAAGGTAGGTCAGGGTAGCTGACCCACATTAATACTGCCATTCGGTTCAGCTGCAAATTGTTCAATAATTCTCTCTAACAGTTGTGGTTTGTTCTCAGTAATAAAATTACTGACACTAATTCTTTTCTAATGTGATGTGTAAACATCTACCTATATAAACAAAAACAAACAAAATAACTGCATGATTAATGTCAAACTGGAATGTTGGAATCCAGGATGGAGAGTCAACACAGAATTCAAGTGAATGCCTTTCACACAAGAAATGGGTGTTCCCAACACATCAGGTAGTAGTAGTGGCATGTGATGCAAGAAAGCAAGTGTATGAGCTTATGCAGCAGCAGCCAAAAAAAAAAAAAAAAAAAAAAAATCACACCATTCCCTCCAAATGCCTGCCCAGTTCCTCCTTAAATTTATTTAACCTATCAATTTCCACGACAGATGGAAGTTTGTTCCAGCAATTAACCCCCCCCACCCACTGGCTAAAGGCAAATTTCAGCACATCTATTCTACATCAGTCTTTCCTTAATTTGAATTTATGCCCCCTTAGGTTCGTAATCTGAACAAGTGGAAGGATCCCATCAGAATTCAGCGTGCTCAACCCATTCAAGGCATTATACACCTCAATCAGATCACCGCGCAGGTGCCTAGTCTTAAGGGATCCTCTTACCGAGCCTCTCTCGGTAAGAGGATCCCTTCATTACCCTCGCCAATCTTGTTGCCCTTCTCTGTACACGCTCAAGCAAATCTACATCCTTCCTAAAATGAGGCCTCCAGACCTGTACGCAGTACTCAAGGCGTGGCCTGACCATTGCCTTATACAGAGGGACAATCACCTCCATCTCCCTGCTAGCAAAATTCCTATATATCATTGACAAAACCCCATGACCTTCCCTGGCAGCCTCTCTGCATTGCTCACAAAACTTCATATCTGACTGCACAATTACTCCCAGGTCTTTTTCAATTTCTACCACCTTAAGTGTAGTACCACACAGTTGGTACGTTTCTCTGGGGTTACTTCTACTCATATGCAGTACTTTGCATTTGTCAAGGTTAAACTTCAGTTGCCACTTCTTAGCCCATCTGCCCAAATTATCCACATTCTGTTGCAGTAGCACACTGCCATTACTGTCATTAACAACCCTGCCAACCTTTGTATCATCTGTAAACCACCACTAAGCCTGATATACCTTCATCAATATCATTGATAAATATACAAAACAACAGAGGACCCAACACTGAACCCTGTGGGACTCCCCTAATAACATTAGTCCACGAAGAGCAGCACCCATTGATTACCACCCTCTGTCTTCTCCCACTCAACCAGCCTTTTATCCATTGTAGCAACTTACTACTTTCAATTGCCGTTGTATTGTTTTCATATGCTGCGCTTGATAAGAAATACTGAAGTCATCTGCATAAACAATTGTGCTGATTTGGGTTGTATTTGTTCTGTTATTGTGGTGAAGTGTACTGCAAAAAGTGTGGCACTTAGTATGGATCCTTGAGGGACCCCTTCTTCCTGAGTGCATATTCTGGAAAGTGTATTGTTAAGTTGAACTTGGAATGTTCGATTTTTAAGAAAATTGCTTATGTATAGAGGTAGTAGGTGTCCTCTAAAATCAAATTGGTGTAGTCCTCTAAGGATACCATACCGCCAGGTAGTATGATATGCTTTCTCAATATCAAAATTAACTACGATGATGTTGTTTTCTGAGGAAAGTGTTTCTTACCTGATTTTCCAGATGTACATGTATATCTATGGTAGAGCGATTTTTTCGAAAGCCATATTGTGCAGAATTGAGGTTATTACTTTCTAGATACCACGTTAGTCTATTATTGACAATTTTCTCCAAGATCTTGCCCAAGCAGCTGGTCAAAGTGATAGGGCGATAGTTCTGTGGGTCTGATTGGTCTTTTCCTGCTTCGGTAAAGCCAGTATTACTGCGTGGTGCCATTGGTCTGGAAATGTATTCTCAAGGTATATTTCATTAAATAAATCTAACAGGGCTAAGTGAGATTGTTCATATAATTATTGTATCACTGCATAATGTATTTTATCGGGACCAACTGCACCATGGTTCGTCTGTAGCAGGGTTTGTTTTAATTCTGCTACCATGAGTGTCAAGTCGTATTGTTCATAGTGATTGGTGAAAAATTTTAGGTTTATTTTTTCGGCTTCCTTCTTGTAAGTTTTGAAAGCAGTTGGGTATGCGCAAATGGCAGATGTATTGGCAAAGTTTTTGCCAAGCACATTGACGATATCTGAGGTATTTGTGACTAACTTGTCCTTTCCAATTTAGTAGTGGCGATTGATTTATTTGGGAGTTGTTTGTCATCCTTCTGATCATCTTCCAGATAACTATAGCAGGTGTGGAACTGGTTATAGTGGATGTAAATTTGATCCAACTCGCTTTTTTGCTGAATTTGTGTACTCTCCTGACCTTAGCTCTGGCTCTTATGAATTGTATCAGATTGTCCACTGTTGGATTTTTGCAAAAGTGATTCCAGGCTCTATTCTCTCTTTTTTAGCTTCCTGACACCTGCTGTTCCACCACGGTTTTGGATATATTCTAATGTTAGCAGACGTTTTGGGTATTGTCTTTTCCGCTGCTTGAAGAATAGTATTTGTGACATAGTCCACTGCTCTTTGTACTGATTCTTGTTTAATGATGTTCCGGTCTAGTTTTGCTAATATTCTGAAGGTTTCTCGATCTGCATCATATATTTTCCATCTAGGATGCCTGGTGGCTTGGCATATGGTTTTCTTTGTAATTTTCAAAATTATGGGGTAGTGGTCGCTGCTCAATGGGTTCTCATGCATAATCCATTGGATCTTCAGGAACAGTATTGGGGAACAGATTAATAGATCTATTGCGGAGCTGCTTTTTGATGGTAGGTGGAAATGTGTGTGCTATCATTCAAGATCATGAGGTTGTTCTCGTAAATTATTTTCTCAATTTACCCTTCTGATCTATTTTGGGATTGCCCCATAGTGGCTGATGTCCATTTAGGTCATCTAAAATGCAAAACAGAGATGGTAATTGAGCAATCAGCTCTTCGAAATCTTTCAACGGGAAATCTTGATTAGGAGGTATATATATTGACGTTATGGTAATGTTGAAGCTTATTTCTAGTTGGACTGAGACTGCTTCTATGGGTGTGTTCAACAGCATTGCTTGAGATGGCACATGTCTGTTAACTAATATTGCGACTCCTTGCATTGTTGTATCTGATATGCGGTCCTTTCTATATATTGTATAATTTTTTATTGTATTGTGGTCCTGTAATTTTAAATGTGTTTCTTGTAGGCAGAGACTTATTGGATGATACTGGGTAATGAGGACTATTATATCATTAATGTTTGAGCGAAACCCTCTACAGTTCCATTGAATAATTGTATCTGTCATTTAGGGTTAGATAATCCCTCTGATTGTTTCTTTGGGGCTGTTCTCTCTTTGTCCGCCTTGGTTTTATCTTTTTTTGGAAACTGGGGTCTTCCTGTATCCATTTCTTCTTTGACAAAAAGTTCAAGTACAGGATCCTCTCTCTGAGGTTTATTACCTCTGTATCCATTTCCATTTGTTCTGCCATTTTTCTTTCTTTGATTACTTTCCTTCTTTCATTTTCGACGGAAAAGATAGAGGTGTATTATCATTTTTTCGTGTTGTTTTTGTGGTGGAGATGTTTTATACAATTCGTGAGCCCATTCTGAGATTGATTCTCTTGGAGGAATTGTCACATTTGTTTGTGTTCCAACAGATATTGAATTAGGAAATCTCATTTCTGGAGTCCTTTTGATTGTACTACTATCATCATCATCATCAGCCATTTTCAATCCACTGCAGGATGAAGGCCTCTCCAGCAACTTTCCAGTTCCTTCTGTTTTGAGCACTGGCCATCCATTTACTACTCAAAAACTCATGAATTTCATCTATCCATCTCCGCCTTTGTCTTCCAGGTTTTCTTCTAGCTCCTCTTGGGTACCATTCTGTTATTTTCTTAGTCCATCTGTCATCATGTCTTCGAGCTATGTGTCCTGCCCAAGACCATTTTAGTTCTTTAGTTTTGATAAGAATGTCCTTTACTTGAGTTTGCTGCCTAATCCATGTGTTTCTCTTCTTATCTAACAGTCTGATTCCCAATATAATTCGTTCCATTCTTCGCTGTGTAGTTCTTAGCTTCTCTTCCATTCTTTTGGTGAGTGCCCAAGTTTCACTTCCATAAGTCATGGTGGGGAGTATACATTGATTCATTATTTTACGTTTCAGACAAACTGGGATATTGCTCTTCAGTATGTGACTATATTTCCTGAATGCTATCCATCCAAAATTTATTCTTCTCTTGACTTCCAGCCATTTATCATTATTACAGCTAATAACTTGTCCCAGATAAGTATATGACTCCACCTTTTCAATTACTGCTCCATCAATCATTATTTCCCTTTCCGTGGCATACTTGTTCATCATTACTTTTGTTTTAGCCATATTCATCTTTAGTCCAAAATCCTTACTAACTGTGCATAACTGATTAAGATTTTCCTCTAATTCTTTGGGATCGTGGCTTATGACCACAATGTCATCTGCAAATCGTAAATGGTTTAGGTACTCTCCGTTCACATTGACTCCTTTCTGCGACCAGTCTAATCTTCTGAAAGCTTCCTCAAGGGCAGCAGTAAACAGCTTCGGAGATATTGTGTCTCCTTGTCGAACTCCTTTCTCGATTTTAAATTTGCTACTGTCTTTGTCTAGTCTAATAAAGGATGTAGCACTCTCATATATTTTCTTCAAAATCATAATATATGGAGTATCTATGCCTTGTCTTTCCAGTGCCCGAAACATTGCCTTATGCTGTATGGAGTCAAATGCCTTTTCATAATCCACAAATGCCAGGCATAATGGTGTTTTATATTCATTTGCTTTCTCCATTAGCTGTGATATTACGTGAAGGTGATCCATAGTTGAGAATCCCATCCTAAAGCCAGCTTGCTCTTTCGGTTGATTCTCATCAAGTATTCTTTCTAATCTGTTAGTAATGACCCTTGTGAACAACTTGTAGATATGGGATAACAAGCTAATTGGTCTATAATTGCCAATTTCTGATTTATCTCCTTTCTTATGCAGCAAAACTATGATTGCATTATTCCACTGCTTAGGCATCACACCTTTTCTAATGCACTTTGTGAAGAGCCTTGCCAGTTTTTGTGTTATGTCTCTTCCTCCCAATTTTAACAACTCTACAGTAACTTCATCTTCCCCCGGGGCTTTCCGATTCTTCATTTTCTTCAATGCATGTTCTACCTCATCAGGAAGAATATCGGGTATGTCGTATGTGTTGCTACTTTGCAATCCATCTTCCCCACTGCTGGTATCATTCCCTCGCTCCTTGTATAGTTCTCTATAGTAGTCTTCTGCTATTTGAATTATGCCTTCTCTGCTGTTTATAAGTACACCATCGCTATTCTTCAGTTTCAGTATCATTTGTCTTTCTGTATTACTGCTCATGGCTGCTGATTTAAATCCTTTGTTTTCCCTTAATGCTTGTTCTACTTTTCTTGTGTTAAATCTTCTTATGTCCTCTCTGAGTCTCTTTCTAATGGCTTTGCATAACTCAGTATACTCAATTTTCTCCCTGTCAGTGTTTTTCTTGCTCTTCATTTGTCGTCTTTGGTTCATCATAACAAGTGTTTCTTGACTAATTTTTTCTTCTTTGGATTTCTGTTTCCCTATAGGTTTCTTGGGCTTTATCACTTTCAGAAAGTTGTAATATTCCTCATCAATATCTTGGTCCTGAGCAGTCTGCAGAAGCTCAAACTTGTTCTTAAGTTCCAGTACATACTGCTTTTTCTCCTCCTCTGTTATTTCAAAGACCTTTGTATTATTTACTCGAGTCAGTTTTTTCCTTTCCTTTCCTACATCTATATCAAGTGTACATCTTACCATTCTGTGATCACTTCCAACATTTACCTTATTCAGGACGGTAACATCATTCACAATATATCTTCTGTTAGTGAGGATGAAGTCGATTTCATTAGTTGTTAATCCATTTGGACTCTTCCATGTCCACTTTCTGTTCACCCTTTTCTTGAAAAAAGTGTTCATTACTGACATTCCTTGAGATTCTGCAAATTCCACAAGTCTTTCACCTCTTTTATTTCTTTCACCAATTCCAAAATTTCCTATAGTTTCTCTTTCTGTGCTGTTTTGCCTTTTTCCAACCTTAGCATTGAAGTCCCCCATAATAATAGTGTAGTGGGTTTTCTGCTCATCTAGAAGACTCTCAATTTCGGTGTACATTTCTTCAACCTCTTCATCATCATGGCTCGATGTTGGTGCATAAATCATTATAATCTTTAGCTTGTACCTCTTAGAAATCTTGAGTATTAGTCTTGACACCCTTGGTGATGTACTTTTGAATTCCAAAATGTTGTTTTTAAAATCTTTATGGACCAGAATTGTACTACTAACTCGAGCATAACTTGGTTTGTTTCCTGTGTCTATTATTATTGCTTTTTTAGCTTCTTGGTATGAAACTCCATTTTCTGCTTTGTACTTTTGGATTCTTTTTTCTTTCTTCCAGATTTCACACTCTCTTGAATAAGCGGTATGCCCTTCTTTACAATTTGCACATTTATGGTTGTCTGCTGTACAAGTGACCTGCTCTTGTGAACCACAGTTTGCACACATCGCCATACACTCTATATACAGTCTGCGAGTGGCCAAACTTCTGACAATTAAAGCAGCGGAGAGGATTCAGGATGTATGGTCTAATATTGCAATGCAGATATCCAGCTTTTACTGATCTGGGTGGTTTTGGTGTGTTAAAAGTGAGTATCAGGTTGTTAGTGGGAGTGATTTTCCATTCTTTTTTAATCGTTATTCTTTTAACGTTTATGACTCCTTGTTCATGAAGTTCACTTTGAATTTCCTCTTCAGGTACAGTAAGAAGGTCCCATTCCATAATGACACCTTTTGAGGTATTTAAGGTATTGTGAAGGGATACCGTTACTGGTATTCCTGCAAAGGTTGTCATTTGTAACAATTTTTCGGAATGTTTAGAGTGGACCGTTTCTACTAAAATATTGCCTGATTTTAATCTCTTAACATTTTTTGGTGGGCCGACATAACTCTCAAGGGTCTTCTGTATAAGAAATGGTGACAATTGGCCTACTGATTTCTCAATGCTTGAGTGTATAATAAGATAAGTTGGGACATTTAAAGCTTTTATATCCGTTTTCAGTCTCTTTGTGGAGATATAATCATTTCTTTCACCTTTTCTAATCATTTTAATTGTATCTCCGGGAGGACTAGATTCGTCATATCTTAGATCAGTTCTATTCGGATTAGGGCTTACAATACCGGGATCCCGGTCATTTTTTTCCGGTGTTGAAATAATGGTATTGATACAAAAAATACTAGTTGTTCGGTACAAAATTAAAAAAAAATAATTGTTTATAATTTAATCACATAAAGGTTATAAAATCACCTTTATGTTAATATGACTTTGTTATCTCTACTAGTAAATGTTCGATAAATCATCGATAGGACACCATGCAACATTGCAACCTGTCCACAATTCTCGGACAACTCCCAAGTCCCGTTCCTCCACTACCGACTTTAGTTCAACTCAACCAAGTGTATAAGTTACTTTGGGGTTGCTATTCCCCATGGTGACAATTGGTGTAAGACCTTGCATTTTGCTGAATTAAAGCATAGCTGCCACTTTTCTGACCATCCCGGAAGTCTATCTAGGTCACTCTGAAGAAGTTCTGCTTGGCAGCGATCATTAACTACTCTACTGATCTTTACATCATCTGCAAGTTTATACCTTGCTCCCTCCATCCTTTCATAGATGTCATTTAAGATAATCAAAAACAACAGTGGTCCCAATAGTGATCCTTGGGGAACCCCACTTCTTATATTAACCCAATCTGAGGAATAACCATTTATCACAACCCTCTGCCTGGTGCCCTCAAGCCATCATTCTATCCATCTAAGGATTTTCCCCCCATGATTCCAGCCTGCTCCAACTTATAAAGTAACCACTCATGTGGGACTGAGTCAAATGCTTTGCTGAAATCCAAATAAACAATGTCGAAATTATTCCCTAAATTCAGCTCATTAGTGACCTGTCAAAATGGCTAACCAGATTTGTTAAACATGATTTTCCCTTTACAAAACCATGCTGTGTATCCTACAGAATTCCATTTCCATCTAAATGATTCTGAATTCCAACCTTCATTGCTCCGTGATTTTCCTTACTACTGAAGTTAGACTGGCTGGTGTAATTTCTCGTTATACTCCTAGAACGTTTCAATTTACACCAATCCAACGGAATCTTCCTGAGTCCAGTGATGCTCTCATAACTAGCCTTAATGGTTCAGTGTACTCACTTGCCACCACTCCTTTAAGATTATAGGGTATATGCCATCAACCACAGGAGCCTTACTCGCCTGTACGTGCAAAAGTTCTCATTAAATAATCATTTGAAATTTCAACATCATTAATTACATTTTTTTCAACTTCACTTCCATAATATCTCATTGACACAAAGGGTTTTTTAAATGTAAATATCGATGCAAAGTAACTGTCGAGTTCATCTGCAACTTCAGCAGTGGTATTTAATACTGTCCCATGTCCATTACATAAGGGTCCAATCTGATTTGTCCTTCTGTTCTTTGCATTTATTTAGCCGACGAATTCCTTAACTGCACTCTTCTTTATTCCTTATCCCCACTCTTTGCTCTCTCCCACTCAGTAAGATACTATAATGAAAATTATACTTCGCTTAAAAAAAACGTCTTTCTCCTTCAGAAAATGATGAACATAATTCAACCATGGAAGACCAACATGGAACAGAACATCAGTGTTCACCAAATTCTTTCCAAAATAAGAGATTGCCTGACTCTAATGAGATTTTAAAAGATGAACTTGAGTTAGAAATTAATGAAATACTTTTAACTATTTTTGCTAAAAAAGTTCAAAGCCTAGAAAATATGGACTGAGATCATCTATGATTATCTCAATATACAATAGTACAGAATAGAATCCGAAAGGGCATTTTCGGTTGCAAATTAAATATTGTATGTACCAAAATTAGATACATTTTAAACGATCATAGTATTGATTGTGTACGTTTCTTAAGAGCTCACTTTATTCCGACAGATAGTGTGGATGCTTAAACATAACTAAACTTGGTAGTAACAATATGTATTTTTTTTTTTTTTTAGAATAATTGTATTTTAATGATTTTTTTTCAGAAAATTTATTATTGCAATAAAAGTTTATTTAAAACATTAATTCAAGTAATTACAGTATTTGTTTTTTTCCTTACTTTATTGCACCTAATTGTCATCAAAATGTATTGAGAAAAACGTTTGTTTTTGGAATACCGGCATCCTGGTTTCATAAATTAAAAATACCGAAATACTGGTATTAAGATTTTGACCGGTATTGTAAGTCCTAATTCGGATCTATGTACCCAGTAAATTCCTGGGTATTGGAATCAGTTCACTCCATTTTACCCTGGCAGGGAAGGCTTTTCCCTACCAGGTTACCGCCTCTGCCACGTGAAGGCAGGAGCAGTGCCACTCTGTGACCAAGTACTAGAGGGTTAATAGTTAATACGTACAAGAAAAGAAAAGAGAAGAGAAGGTTCTTTCCTAGTCTAGTAAAGTTAATTTCTTCACTATAGCTTAGTTAAAAGTGTGTTAATGATACTTTAAATAAGGAAACGATTTCTATTTCAAGAAAGATTGCTAATTCAGTGCAATATCGCTTGGCACCTGGGAGCCACTTGTAAAGGAAGTGTTATTATTTGTTTAGACATTACCTAATAAAAAAAGTTCAATTGATATCACATTTAACAGCATGTTTAATTAGTACATGGAAAGCTTTTAAGATTAATCATAACTTCTGCTCCCTCCCCTGCCCTGCACCACAGAAATATATTCATATAAATGAAAGTATGTTTTGTGTATTACTCTAGAACAAAGTCAGGTTGAGGCCAAATTTTCATACTTTTTTTTTTTTTTTCAGATGGTCCTTGGGAAAGTATACATTTACATTAAAAATTCACATCCACAAATTTTCAAAACATATATTCTGTTGTCCCCTGGAATGGTTCTAAGTTCAAATTCATAGCATTTCCTTCTCAGTTTCCCCTTCAGAAATATTACTTTAAATTTAGAACAGGAGCTCTGATCCATAATTCCTACTTAGAATATTTGGGAATCTTTGTAACAAATTTTCATGTGAATGAGTTGACTTATTTTGTTATAAATTATCAATTTTTACTATTTGCAAATGTTCCTGAAATGGAAAACACTGCATATATTAACTAACTTGTTTTATTAACTTTTAGTAAACACACAAAGAGTATTAAATAAATATGAAATTGTAGGTTACTGTATTATAATATCAAAGTTGGTCTAATGAGAGAGGAAATCTATCATATCTTATACAGGGTGCCTCAAAATTATGTATGCACAATTTAAAAATTTATATTTAATGAACAATATATACAAATGTAAAATTTTTTTGATACTTGGAAGACAAAAAATTTTTTTTTTACAATAATAAAACTTTAATTGTTCAAAATGCCCTCCATCAGCATTAATGCACGAGCGGGCATCTATCTTCAACAGATCTATGTACTGAAATGTTTACTGCTTCTTGTTGAATTTTCATCCACAATTCCTCCAATGTTTGCGGCTTGTGATGTAAACCCGATTTTTCAAGTATCCCCAAGTAAAATAATTTAAAGGAGTGAGATCTAGTGACTTTTTAATTCATTTTTAATTAACAAGGTTTTACCACCTTGTTGATTTTCTTGGGGTGCACAAGATTGCATTTCTTACAGCTTCAACATTTTCACTACTTCTTGATGTCCTCTTCCTGACACACGCTAAGTTATTGATATTCTGAATGGTTCCATGCTCCTAAAATTTATCTTGCAAACAAGTAATTGTTAAATGTGTGGGTGCATTTCTTCCATATTGAACTACAGTGACACTTTCATATTTCCAATACCATTTTATAATTGCCTTTTTTTCTTCAAAATTTAATGGGTACCATTAAATTCAGAGGTATTTATAAAATAAAACAAAAATTAACTTATTATAAAAATATTGTCTATTTTTAAGCTACAAAATGAGTTTAAGAAAATTAAATTGGTGCATTAATTTTCTGATGAGGGCTGGAATAAGTATTTACCCTCACCTAGAGTTAGGAATTTGATGTTACACAAATATATACTACTGAATGAATTATTTTTGACCAAATTATGATGATGAATGAATGCTGGGCACACCACTATGGTCCAGAAACAAAACAGGTGAGCAAACAATGAAAACATTTATCTTCACCAACTCGCCAAAAAAAAAAAAAAAAAAAAAAAAAGTTCAATTTTCTCTAAAGAAGCTCATATGGTCAGCCTTTTGTGACTCTAAAAGTATCATCCTTATAGATTACTTCCCAAAAGGTGACAGCATCACTGGGGGGAAGTACTACAGAAACCTCCTGGGAAAGTGAATAAATGTTAACAAGTTAAAGAGACATGGGAAGCTATTTAAAGGTGTCTGTCTAATAGCTGACAATGCTCCTTCTCAGAAGGCTGCTCTCACAGTGGACTTTGCTATCAGGTGTAGCTTTGAAAATTTGTAATATGCACCTTATTTTCCTGATCTCCCACCTTCAGACTTCCTCTGACCTGAAATGAAGAAACCATTACGACTGCAGATATCAGGAAGAGGAGGTAATGAATGAAGTGAAAGGTTTTCTGTTTAAAGTGAGTTTTATTTAAGAGGACTGAAAGGGGTTATCCACAAATGGGAAAAATCTGCAGCTTTGGAAGGTAGCTACATAGAGAAAGATGAAATTGCCAGCCAAGTTTCAAATCCCTAACTCAAATATTCCTTGGTGAAGAAAAATAAATACTTATTGACTGCACCTTATATTATACTCTATGGTCATAGTGCACTAGTTCATATGTTACTAGAGGTGATCTTTAGCATGTATTATGTCTATACATGTGCACACATGTTTGCAAGCTGATTTCTGTGTTATATAGGCTCAAACAACAACTCAAAGGGAAACCTTATCAGATATGACCGAAGTTAAACAAATACAGCCCCAATTAAAGAGGTCTTTAAAAATTCCTCCAGTAACCAATGGAACCCAAACCAAGACCTCTCCAAATGAATGACAAGTGGTAAACCCATTACACTGTCACAGAGTTTGCATTGAAGAGGAATTTAACATAACAGCAAAGAAATTTAAAGCACAAGACATAATGCAAAAATTGACTCAAAAGAAACTGTCCAACTAATGGTTTATAATCAGGAGTGTAAAAATGAAAGAAAACTCAAAGTTTACAAGGAAATAACCAAAGAATGCCTAATTTATCATATCTACTTACCCTATCTCTCAATTTTTCTCTAACAAAGAGTCTAAGAATCTTAAATGGGGCTTTAAACCAGAGTGGTGCTGTGACAATTAACACTTTCTTTAACCTGGCTGGATAACCACCCTTGGAAGAAGGAAGAGGAGAATAAAAGCATAGATATATATATAAACGTGGGCAAATATATTTGTGTTACATTTTGACAACTAATATCAGTAAGTAAATAAAATATAATTAATACATTTAAAAGCCTTATCCTTTAATGAGGATGTTAAGTATTAACAGCATATTTCACATCAATAAGAAAATAACAATACTAAACAACTAACAATTCAGATGTGGTCTTGAACAATATTGAATTAAACATGATTATTTTTCATTATATAATTTGAATAGGATTCTCCTTGGTTAGAACAATTAAAATAATATTAATAAAACATAAATAAATCTGCAGCCATTGTCAATCCATTGCAGGATGGAGGCCTCCTCAACAGGCATGCTGAGGGAATGAACCATAATTTGCCACACTGGTTCAGTGTGGGTTGGCAGTTCAACCGTATTTAGTAGTTCGGGGCTTAAACCCCAGTCTTCTCAAAGAGTGTGTGCGCTACAGACTATAAAAAAAAAAAAATACAGACTATAAAAAATAAGACCTCACTGTGCAACCATTAAGAATCATTTGAGCTACTGTGAAATTTCAGTGAAGTTCTGCAGTAGTATTAAATAAAAATAAAAAGACTTTACGGCTGGGAGCTTCAGACTATGGAAAATTCACTAATTGAACAAGTTAGTGTGTGGCATCGTTTTAATTCGTAGTAAATATCTCGAGGCAGATATTTCCAGTATCTACTGTGAGTAACTTGTAGCACTGAAATCAGTGTCAGCAGAGGATTATAAACTATAAATTATAGCATTTCTTATGTGTTTTAATAATTTAACTTGTCATGTAGACAATAATAATATTAGTAGAGCTTTTAGAATCGGTGATTTGGCATAGATAGTTGGTGTGAGAGTTTGAACCACATGGGTGGCAATAGACAGTTAAATTTATTATGTTATAAATACTTACAAATGTAACTTTATAACTTAAACATCATAGGAGACACGAAATTAATATAACGTAATTCGGAAGGAGATGAAACTCAATACTGAAATATATATATAGTGTTATTACTGCATTGGGACAGAAGTTTAGTGTAATATTTTTAATTGTATTAAATTTATATTTGAATTGTATTAAAATTGAATCGAAATCATGCCTCAGACCAGAGCAGCAAAGCAAAAGGCTAAAGGTAGTGGGAGTGCTGTGGCTCAGGGGAGAGGCTGTCCTCTGAATCACAGCCTTTTGAGATGTACTGCTTGTTTGATGTATGTGGAGCAATCGGGAACAAGACATAATATTGCCAAGGGGAATGTCTTTGTGTGTGTGTGTGCTCGATGTAAAGAGTGAGGAAATAAGGCATCAACTCAGAGTTGTTATGGGCCTATATGAAAGGCTGAAGAACAGGGTACATGACCTTGAAGGACTTAAATTGAGGGCTTGCACTAGAACATCAGGCAAAGCCGCGGCAATCCCAAAGGCAGAATGTGCTGGTCCCACAGGAACTAATTGTTGTCAGTGACTATTGTCGGGGAAACAGGGAATATATTGTGAAAAAGGAAAGGTGGAACAGGACCAGGGTATGTCTTCCAGGGGCAAAAGTTGATGACTGCAACAAGTACAGGTCAAAAGCCGTGAGTTAGGGTTGAATTTGAAGGTCTCTGCAATTCTGCCCAGACACGATAGGAGGGAGTATATGATGAGAGCCTTGTCAATCAATTCGGCTCTGGAGAAATTGTGCAAAGCTCATGGGGTAGAATTTTACTCAGCCTTTCCTGTGCTTGTTAACAGGAGAGACTACTTCTACAAGGATGGGATACACTTAAATATAAAGGGTGCAAGAATATTCGCTGATGCTATCGAGGGAGTTCGGTGAGTTGGAAAACTGCTACCTTGGGGGGGATACACGGAATGATAGATTAATAGTAGCTGCTGTCAGATGTAAAATCGATTCTTGCACTGCTTCTATTGGAATGAGCAACAGCCTGGAAAACAAGCTGCCAGGGATTTCAGGGGCTGCTGGAAGTCGTTGAGGAACAAGTAAATACATGGGCTGTGTTAGGATCATGGCTGGATTTTGGTAGTCGTAAGACCTAGGCACTTTTATTCCAAATGTGCTAAAAAGGGGATAAAATGTTTCTTCTATTTTAACACTTTGACTCCAAATCACATCAATTAACATGACTCAAGTTTCAAATATAATAAATGATAAACCACCTCAATTGACAGAGCAACCATCACATCAATTCTTCAAGTTTCGAGAAAGATGCTAGATATTGTATGCATATTGAATCGAAGCTCGTGGAGTCGAATGTGCACGTGTTTTCTAAGCTTGTTTTTCGTTAGTCACAGTGAAAAGAGTGAAACGTGTTTTTTTTTTTTTTTTTTATATTTTTCCTTTCCTTTGTAGGTCCTAAAAATTTCATAGGCCCTTGGCACTGCCTATGATGCCTAATGGGAAATCCAGCCCTGGTTAGGGTCTCTAAGAATAAGAACAGGTGCATGTATACTTGCATGTACACCAATGCTAGGAGTGTGGTAAATAAATTTGATGGATTTGGGGGTGCTGGTCAAAACATCAAAGACAGATATTGTTGGGATATCCAGAGATGTGGTTTCACACAAATATAAGGAATGCAGAATTGGAATTTGGGGAGTACAATGTGTACAGGAAAGATAGACAGCATAGGAAGGGAGGTGGGAAGAAACATACAAAATCTAAGGCAGTGCATCCAGTTGACATGGGTGGACAGTGCAGTGTTGAGTCAGTTTGGTGTGACATATGCACTGGGAAAGCAAAATTGAGAGTAGTAGAGATTACTACTCTCAATTGAGAGAGTGTGCTATATGCCTTAATGACCGATGAGTATAATGAACAGCTGTACAGAGAAATAGTGGTCCAGTAAATCAGATTGTCTTATAATGGGGGATTTTAATTTCCCAGATACTGACTGGAACTTGCGGATTGGTCATTCGCACACTAGCAAGGCTTTTGTGGATTTCTTGGATGATTGTTTTCTACAGTAGCATGTTCGGGAAGCAACCAGAGGGAGTAATACTCTTGATCCGATTATCAGTAGTGATTCTTCATGCATTAAGAATTTGCAGATAAAGGAATCTCTAGGTGGCAGTGATCACAGTGTGCTGTGGGATTTACTCAAAGAGATACCTAACATCGGGGGTAAGGGGAAGGGTTTTTGCTTTCGTAAAGGCGACTACGGAGGTCTGAGCCAGTTTTTAAATTCTGTACAGTGGGATCAACTGGTGATGTTACTAACATTGAATTCTAAATGGGAAGCATTCAAAGAATTAATCTTGGAAGGTACTAGGCTTTTCATACCAACTAATAACAGATGACACAGAAGCCTATAGAAGATATAAGCTAGTCTGTAATCAAGCCACAAAGGAAGTTAGGCAGGCAAAGGCAGATTACGAGAAATCTTTGGCAAAGGATGCAAAGAAAAACAGCAAAGAGTTCCTTATTTACGTAAATTCTAGAAGGAAGGGGATGAATCAGATTGGTACACTTGATATTGACAGTTCAACCGGTGATGATCCTGCTCAGGTAGCTAACAAACCGAATGAGTATTTTGCATCTACATTTACACGAGGAGTTATTCAGGGAAGGAAATACCAGAGATGCATTAAACTATGGTAGTTAGTTAAATGATTTTTTAATAACTGAGAGCAAAATGGAGGAGAAATTTTTAAAGATAAACATAAAAAAGGCACCTGGGGTGGATAGGATCTAACATATTATTGGAGGCAGCAAAGGAAGTAAGCAAACCCTTGGCCATAATTATGAGGGCTTCCTTGGACTCAGGGGAGGTACCCATGGACTGGAGATGAGCAAATGTGACCCCAATTCAGAAAGGAGAATCAACGGCTGACACAATTAATTACAGACCTGTTAGTTTAATTTCTGTTCCATGGAAATTAATGGAGACACTCGTTAAAGAAGCACTGCAGGATCATCAGAACAACACTTCGGTTATAGTTCGAACACAGCATGGGTTTGTTAATGGGAAGTCTTGTTTGACCAATTTGATTGGATACTATGATGTGGTCACAAAGGAACTGGATGCAAAAAATAATTTTGATATCATATACTTGGATCTTAGGAAAGCTTTTGATATTGTTGCATATGGAAGACTACTGTACAAAATGGAGCAGTATGGGATTAAGGGGAAAATACTGCTGTGGATAAAGGGATGGTTTAGTGGGACAGAGAGTGGTAATCAATGGACACTGCTCTTCGTGGACTAATGTTATTAATGGAGCCTCCCCCCCCCACGGGGGTTCAGTGTTGGGTCCATTGTTGTTTTCTGTATTTATTAATGATATTGATGAAGGTATACCGGGCTTAATGTCTAAGTCTGCAGACGATACATAGGTTGCCAGGTTCATTAATGGCATTAATGACAGTATGCTACTGCAAGAGGATCTAGAAACGTTGAGCAGATGAGCTGAGAGGTGGCAACTGAAATTTAACATTGAGAAATCTAAAGTACTGCCTATGGGTAGCAGTAACCCCAGAGTAACATATCAACTGTGTGGTACTATACTCAGGGTGGTTGAAAGTAAAAAGGACCTGGGGGGTAATTGTGCAGTCCGATATGAAGTTTTCTGAGCAGTGCAGTGCTCATGCTGTCTTCTCAATGATATATATAGGAATTTTTCTAGCAGCAATAAGGAGGTGATTATCCCTTTGTATAACGCAATGGTCAGGCCAAACCTTGAGTACTGTATACAGGTCTGGAGACCTCATTTTAGGAAGGATGTAGAGGTGCTGGAACGAGTACAGGGAAGAGCAACAAGATTAAGATTAATAAATGGAACAAAGAAAAGCTTAAGACTTTCTACTAGTAGCAAGTCTTAAGCCTTTCAACTGTAATTTGCAATGCAACTAGTAGCTATGCTACTAGGTTTAAGGTGATCTGATTGAGGTGTCTGGTGACTAGGCACCTGAAAGATGATCTGATTGAGGTGTATAAGGCCTTGAATGGTTTGGGCAAGCTCAATGCTGATGGGATTCTCTCTCTTTCTCAGATTAATAGCCTGAAGGGACATAAATTCAAATCGAGGAAAGCCAGCTGTAGAATAGTTGTGCAAAAATTTGCCTTTAGTCAGCACATGGTTGATCGTTGGAACAAACTTCCATCTGTTGTTGTAGAAGTTGACAGCTTAAATAAATTCAAAGCAGAACTAGACAAACATTTGCGGTGAATGGATGGGTGAAATGGTACATTTTTTTTTTTTTGGATGATGCTTTCTTGCATCATATCCCTCTACTAAAGTAGGTGAAATGGCATCATTTTTGTTATATCTCATATTGTGAATGCCTTCACAGCAAGTTGCCCTGATTTTGCACTACCTAAAATAAGTGAAAAAATAAGTTAAAAATAAGGCATCTCTCACATTGTGGAGTTATACTTCATAACTAGGTTGTCACATTTTGTATCACCAGGGTACCTACCTACCCACCCACTGATGAGAGGCCAAGATGTCTTGAAAAAAAGTGCCGTCTTGGTAGTGGTATCCAGGAGAATAAGTAACATTAGTCTTCTTCACTGGTGAAGCATTGCTTATTCGAGGTAATGCAATATCAGGGCAACTCATGAAGGCATTCACAACATGAGATATAACAAAAACAATGCCATTTCACCTACTTTGATGATTTACTATATACTAAAATGATGCCATGCACTATCTTGTTCGATAAATAAAAATAATTAAACAATAATGATTATTTCCATCACAGCAAGTTGACAGGGGGGGGGGCAGTCACAAATATAATGCATTCACATTTTGAAACTTCTGTTAAAATCCCAAATTTTGCTGTTCTAATGGTTTGGAAGTTTTTTGTAATAGCAGCTATTTGTTCATAGGTTGCTGATTGCTATGTTATCAGCAATATACGTAAGTATGCTAGTTAATAAGAACTTCATTTTTTATTATGTATACATAACTGTTTATGAACTGATTGTTTGTTGTGTGGGCTCAAATACTCAGAATTACTCATGGGGAGAAAATCCTTACTTCCTCTAACTGAGATTGGTTATCTACAACCTTAAATAAAGTAGGGAAATTCTTCCCATTTCTAATAGGGTATGAACCCATACATTTCCAAAAGAGTGACAAATGGTGAAACCACTTTAATACAGAACTTTTTAACATCAGTTTTTTTTTTTTTGAGCACTGGCTGCATCAAATAACATAAAAGAAATTTAAACAGTTTGTACTGTAACAGGTGGGGGGGGGAGAGAGAGAGAGAGAGAGAGAGAGAGAGAGGGAGGGAGAGAGAGAGAGAGAGAGAGAGAGAGAGAGAGAGAGAGAAAAAAAAAATTTACACATGCATTCAAATCTCGATTAGTGAGAAATCAAGTATGGCTGTTAATAGAATCCTGGTGTAATTACATTTATAATAGTTCAGAAATTAGAAGCTTAGTGAAATTATGTTGGATATCATGTTAGTACTTGTGAAACCCAATTCATGTCCAAAAGTAGGGGCATGGTGTGACAGTTTTGATGCTCCCTGTAGATTTGAGCCTATGGAATTTACGTGCATTTTAATCTACTTTAAGGTAAATCTTGTGGAGCCTTGATGTGAAGAAGTGTATTGTTTGCAAGCAATATTATAAATGAAACAGTGCTTTCATTCCTTTCATAGACTAAGTCTATGAAAGGAATGGAATTTAAATAAAATATTGACTCTAATTTAAACATAAATATAATTTTATATTGTGTATTCTTAAATAAGTGAATAAAGACTTTATATCATACTGTGGAGAACCTCTTCTATATATGAAAAGAAGCTCTCTCTGCAGTATGGAATAAAGTGTGCAATTTATGCAGTTTGCCTATATATAGAAATACAATGAAACATTTTGACAAAATCAGACTTTGATGGTATGTAATAGTGGACAAATAGAGCTATTTGTTCTTCAATGGCAGAAATTAAAATTAGAGGATTTTTGTTCTGTTTTTACCTCTTTGTCAAGATTTTGATTTCTTCATCTAGGGTGATCTTGGTGGAATAGTGCTTATAGATATTTAGAAAGTGGTTAAATAAAACAGATTTTTATATACAAAAGGATGATAACTATTATAGTGTAAAAACTTTCATAGTGTTTGTGAGTTTTAGACATATTTTAAAAACTATTGTTTATTTATACTCTGGTTAATATTAAATTAAAAAAATTTAATTAGTCTTTGCTAAAGTAAATTTCCAACAAGAATAGATATTATTAACACCTTCCATAATACTTTGAGCGGTTTGGGAACACATTGTGCAAATAACGACATCAAATATATCTTCTGTAATGGGAAATTTTGGAAAAGGAGGGTTTAAATAAATTTGACTTTGACTAGGTATAACTCTGCTAATATTCAGGCTCATATAAATTTGGGCAGTCATATAAATTTGTTTGTAAACATAATCAAAAGTGATGTAATTTGCATCAATTAACAGATTCACCAACTCCAGTAAACAATTCGCAGGAAGGTTCAGTTATCAAGTTTAACAAGTGACTGCCACTTGTTAAACCACTTGTAGGGACCAGAGGACATCTGTGGAAAAAAATAAATGATGTAGAGCGAAGAGCATCTAACAAAAATAGTGTAATTTTTTTAATAATATATATATATATATATAAAAAAAAAAAAAAAAAAAAAAAAAAAGAGAATCATAAACAAATGCTCTGTGTTTATCATGCCATCCATAAGTGACTGTCATACAGTACGTTTTTATGATCCTTTAAATATGTGTAGCTAATTTTGAGAGCACCAAATTTCTGTAAGGCACAATGGTTCTAATTGGATGACCTCTAAATAGTTTTACTTGACCAGAGTGTAAGGCTTCTGTCATGTTCTAAACTTAATTTCCTTAAGTTGGACGATAGTTACTTAATCTCTTATGGAAATTTGTAAGCTTATCATCATATTTATTTACTATGGTATGAAACAGAATGTCAGTTGTTTCAGCATATAGGATCCTTGATGCACATAAACTCAACCCTTATGTAAGACTTGAAGTGAAAAAAAAAATCAAGGTGTGAGTAGCAGCTGGAGGTAGCATGTGCTGCAGAAACACACAAATGTGCAGCAGTGTCTCTTATGATATACGTTGTTTGTTTGTGGTCTCAATGCCCATTATTCAGTCCAGAGTACTCCTCTGGAAGTTGTGTGTATATGTATGTGTATGGTGAAATTTTCTTAAATACTTATGTTTGTTTGCTAATGGCTTGTATAAAAAAAACAATGGCTCCCCTCTGTAGAGTAAAGCTGCTGGATTCATTTCATATATTTGTATTCATTACATTTTTAATTTATTTTTGAATTTGCTTTTTTGAATTTTAAAATATGTATGTATTATCACGAAATATATAAGTAAATATTTAGAGATTTTTTATTATGCTCATTATTTCATGTGAAATAAGGATGTAGGAATAACAATGGATGTAAAATTCATAATAAATTAATATTTTTATGAAGAAAAGTGTAAAGCATCAAAACAATTTCAGTGAGATATAGAAGTGAAAAATAGTGCAAGTGTTTGTATATTTTTAGCATGGGACCCTAACTTAGATAAAAACTCAACTTAGAAAGATCTCCAGAAACAGTAACACAAACAATCACACAGTCAGTAAATATCTATATATTATTGCATCTCAATATTATGGAGTTTGTGAAATAAACTGGGGTTTCCTAAATTTCCTTACAAAATAAAAATAAAATAGTAATACTAATAATAAAAAAATAAATAACAAGTAGTTACACAAGCAAACAATTATATCAGGATATGAATATTCAACAAATAAATGAGGTATTTAATTAAAAAAAAAATTCTGCTTTGTCAGCATTAAATGTACACCATGCTCTTACCTCCTTAAAAAAGTGGAGGCATGTTGTTAAGGTGTTGGTTATTTTAAAGCATGTGCTTGTTTTAATAGTACTAGCACCTTGTAAACATAATGAAAGGTAAGTTTTCAAATGTACTTTAATAATATGATTGCATTTGAATGTAAACACTGCATAGCACATTAAATAACATTATCTGACAAACATAATATACTGCTGTGCTTACTGTTGTTCTTGCAATAATACTAGACTAAACAAGATAAGCTAATAGAGCAGTTAAACCCATTTCTTGCAGTGCAATGCCTCCTCATGGCAAATTTTTTAGATTCATTTTTAATCTTGAATATTTCTATTCTTCAGCTTCCATCCAACTATTTTGTTTCTCTGATGAATGATTTGCTCTGTAATGATCAAATAAATTTATTTACTAAATAGTCTGAGGCTACTGAAGAAAAAGAACAAGACCCTCACATTTCCTGGGATAGGCTTTCATATAGGTTAGGATGTTACCAAGATCAACAAGGTCCACCTGACAGTGCTTTTCGGTATACAAACTGCTAAATATGCTACTGGAACAAACTATTAAGAATAAATACTGTTAGAAGCTTAACAGCAAAGAATTAAAGCAAGCCAAAGAACCAGACTGATATTATCACAATATTAATTAAAATATTTTAGAAGTAAGATATAATGTGAAAGGTGTGGCATTAGCTTTTAGAACTAGTTTGGAAGAAATTTAATTGACTGAGGAGCATTATCCAGTTAAGTTAAAATTTAAGGTGGAATGTTGGGTGATGAAACTGTCTGTGCATATGGCCTAATTCAAAACTCAAAAAAGATAAAATAGAAAACTTCTTTAATATAATAGCATGATAAACATAAAAACAGTATTGGCTAGAGATTTAAATAGCAGGGTAGGGAAAGACAAACATTCAAAATGACTTTAGAAAAATTTGGAGAAAGACTAGAATATTACTAACTTTAGTGGGACCCCCAGAACAGAATAATTTAAGTGCAAACTCCTTTGGTTCAAAAGGATTTCATCCTAATGGGAGGTTCCATTGTCAGGGAAACAAGTAACATTTTTTTGCAATAAGGGTAGATGGACTAAAATGGTGTTTAGATTTTTCAACAATTCAGCAAATTGAATTGAAAACTTCCACCAAAACTTCATAAATCCAATGCATTGGTTAGGGAATACCATAAGATATCTGAAAGCATGCAACTATCTATTCACAAAGATATTGCTGATTTAAGTATTAATAGACTTTGCTGCTCCAGACTTTCTCCAATTAGAACAGCTGAGAATCTAAAAGCTGACAACTTAACCTGACTGACCAATGGTTACACGAATGGAACTTTTTCCTGCTTTTAGAGTATAGTAATACTCTAAAGTATAGTAATACCATGCATAATTGAAAAACTAACGGGATTCAACTTGCCCTGTAAGACTTGGATAACACCAAACCGGATATGAACTAATCATGGAATTTGTGCAGATTTCCTTTACAAGTGGAATAATATACCTTCCCCACAGTGCGATTGCAGTGCTGAAAGACAAACTATCAAACATATCACTCACGAATGTGTCTTGAGGGCCTAGAGGCAGCTAATTTCTTTCTACTGACACCAGACTTAATTGAATATATTGATATAGACATATAATTGTGATCTTTTTTTACTGGCAGTGATGTGTTGTATTGTGCCAGAAGATAAATAAATGAACACTACCTGCTTTCATTTTTGTTGTTGTGGTTGTTACTCCATGAAGTACGCAATTAATGGGTGCAGTTTGATATTGATCTGTTTTGGAGGAACAGTCACATCTGTTTGAGCATAGGTAGGTTTGCTGGTAATGGTAAGCTGCAGTAGTCTCTTCCCTTCCTAATATGATGCCACATTCTGCTACAGATCACTGATTTTCCCCCCCTTTTATCACTGCTTGCACCCCTTTGAGAAGGTGGTGAGAATGCAGACAGCTTCTGCATGCAGCTTTAGACTGCCCATATTTTTGGCACTTAACACCATATTGAGGTCAAAAATAAGGCTTAACAGACAGCTGAAGATAAGGATTATATTTCTTTTTGGAGTGAATGTTCCATCTCATTTGGTCATTATTCTTTATTGCTTTGGTGATTCCTTTTTCTTGTAAATCATGTTGGATTTTTTCTTTTGACATGCTGGTGAGGGGGGCCTTTTTCAACAATAATACCTTTTGAAGAGTTATTGTTACCAGTATTTCAGCAAAGGATCCGATTTTAAGTAGTTTTTCAGATTGGTGGTGGTTTAACATTTCTATTAAGAGGTCTCCAGATCTAAGACTTTTGAAGATCTGGTTGAAACTTTTTAGACGTTTCTGGATTCAAAATGGGACCGTCTGCCTATGGGTTGATCACTTTTTAAGTGAAGTATAAGAAACAGTGATGCCATATTTGGACATGCTTCAAATTTTTTTTTTTTTTGATTATGCGCAAGCTGCTGTCATCATGTTTTTGATCAGCTTGGGCAGAGTATAGTTTTGACCAGTCGATTCGTGGAGTCTATTATGCTTCTCTCAGCCCTAGGAGAGTCATTTTCTTCTCTTAGATGCTAGAGTGACCAAGTGGCTGAAAGTTAGTTTGTTAGTGTTAAAAAAAAAAAAGAAAAAAAAAAAAAAAGTGGTCTTTTTCCTTTCCAGAAATTGTTTATAGCTCACAGGACAATCTACTTTTCAAATGTAAACAAATTTTAACTTTAAAATTAACAAGAACCACATCTGTCAGTTTAACAATACTTCTAAGTAGCACTGAAAATCGTTTGCCCATGAAAATGCTTGGCACCTAGGGCTATGTGCTTCAATGAAAAAAACAGGCAGCTGAATTAATGGGTGGAACAAAATGTTGTTGTTGTTATTTGGTTTTTAGGAGCATTAGCAACTAAAGCCATATTGCTCCAGGGATATGCAGTGGTCATTTCCTGACCTTTCCGCATCCTCCATATTTGGTGGTCACAGGCTCGAACCCTGGTCTAATCAAGAAGCGTGTGCTACGCACTGCCACTCCTGCCCACCTGGCTACAGAGGTATCAGGAACAAAATGGTTTTTGATACCTAATCAAAAATGTGGTCTGTGCAAGATTTCCTCAGAATTGTTGACACACTACCAAAGCAGATCCAGGAAATTTTTTTTACAAGATTTATAACCATAGACAAGACAACGACCCATCACTATCAGCCAGAGTAAAAGTCCAAATAATGGAAGCATTCCGAATTCCATCACAGAAAGCAAAAACAGTCCCAATGGCTGGTGATGGAACCGTTTTTGAAAAGATGATGGCAGCAAGTTTTTGGGATTTCAGAGGAATAATAATGATGGAATATGTTCCAACAGGTCAAACTGTAACAGGAGTAGCCTAACACAAAATGTACTGAATACAATGTTCCTCCCCATGTGTCAGTCACAATGACTGAAATGCATCATTATAGATATGAATTGCTGCTGCAACTTCTTCACAACATCTGGCCCGATTATTTCTTTTTCCTAAACTTATTTACTTGTCTGCACTAAATTCTGTGGGGAGGGGCAGCCATGGAAAACATTTTTTTCACACTGAAATTATCTTTATATAGTTATATGAAGTTGTACAGTTATCTTACTCAACAAGGGTGAGATAACTGTATTGCAGCATCAGTAGAACAAATGTGTGCATGTACAGCCCTGAAGAGACAAAAATAATATCTGCCAATGGGTGGAACAATTTAGTTTCAGTGTTATGAATAATTGGAGTGGGGAGATTTCTGTAAGCAACTAATTCCATCAAAGATGCATTCAGAAGGCATGAAATAATTTACTTTTAAGTTAATGTGTAAATTCCTTGCACAAAGGCTGAATAACAATATAATGCAAATAGCAAGCACTGTTATATTCACTCACCTACTTTGATTGTCGAATGAACCTCTCAAGGATTTACCTAAAATTCAAAAGTCAATAATAAGAAATAAACTAGGAGGTTGCACAGTTTAATAGATTACTAAAACAGAATACTAACTAAAATTATATAAAACTGTTTACTGTATTTGCAGCAATAAAATCACAATAAAATAAACAATATTAAAAGTTAACATAACTGGGTTAAAACAGAATTCATAATAGCTTTCGGGGTTGGGCTGAGTCCCCACAATCACTAAAGACAATGATACAATGTAGACTAAGGTAACTAATGTTGAATGTAAATGGGATAAATGAATGTGGCACTTCTTACAGGCAGACTGTAATGAAATGCACACCTGCCAACTTTGATAAAATCTTTTGCACAGAAAAATACAGTTCTATTTTTCTGCCAAATGCAGAATCACAGTGTTCCAGAACCTTTCTCCTAACTTAATAATAACATTTAATTATTAAATTTGATAGTATAAACCAGAGCTATGATGCTCAATGCGTTCTACATTGAATTCAATATTTGTAGAAGAATAAGAGAAATTTACCTCAATATGATAGGTAGATGTTATTTTTTGGTTTTTAGGAGCATTAGCAACTAAGGCCATATTGCTCCGGGGCATATGCGGTGGTCATTTCCTGACCTTTCCGCATCCTCTGTATTTGGTGGTCACGGGCTCGAACCCCGGTCTGATCAAGAAGCGTGTGCTATGCACTGTTGCTCCTGCCCACCTGGCTACGGAGGCGCCTGATAGGTAGAACACTTACGTATGATACTCTCCAGAAATTAAAACAAAATTAAGGCAAAATGATTAAAATAAATTTAAAACAATTAAAAATCAATTAAAAAATTAATTAACAAATAAAAAAAATTAATGTAAATTTTGAGGAAGGAAAATTGTTTTTCAAAATTTACGCTAAACTTTGTAAATTGTGTTCAATTGATTTTTTAATAGTTTTCAATTTATTTTAATCATTTTGCATTAATTTCTGGAAAGTATCATACGGAAGTGTTTTCTACATATTATATTGAGGTAAATTTCTCTTATTCTTCTACAAATATTAATTATTCGATGCAATAAACATTTTAAAAGTTACTTACTTTATTGATACACTTTAGAATTAATTTCCCTGCTTTCCCTTATGTAGTATTGGCTAATAAAACTGTGCAAAGACTTTTTTTTTTCTTTAAGAAAATGCTCTACAAAAATATGTTAAGATAATAAAAAAAAAAAAAAAAAAATATATATATATATATATATATATAAATGAAAGACAAATTGATCTTTATTAAAGAGTTAAATTCAATTTAAATGATACTGCATTTGTAATTGTTCAACAACTGCAAAATAAGTGTGCTTCTTAGTGTGAACTTTTTGCCTGTGTTGATGTAGAACACTAAAGAAGTAGCAGGGGCTGGCAGTATGCACTATGAGGAGTCTATTTGTTGTAAAGACAATTTTTCAGCATTTCAAAACCAAAATAGACTTAACAGGGATGAACTGATTTTTTTACAATTCTTTTTGACAATACTGAAAGCATTATAACATTCCATATTAGCAGGGTCCACATTTAAGAAATTTTATCATATTTCAAAATTCAATCTGCTCTACAAACTCAGGCTAACCTGGCCCATTTTGCACCAACACTATTTCTATCATTACAATGACTGAAATATCAACCATTTGAAGAGCTGTGCACTGGTCATTGGTCTGGCCATCCTTTTCAGATGGATGTGTTCACTGAGTTCTGAGTTATCATGTCTTTATTATTTAAAAAGAAGGGGGAGTATTTTCACTGCTTTAGGGCTCCATCCATCTATCTCTTTTCATTATTTTTTATAAACTTCCATTCCATAAAAGTTTCCATTTTTGTGTCACTGATTCTAGCAACTTCTGAATTCCTTAGCCTCTTCAATGGAAACTTATTAACATTATCAAGTATGACCAAGAAGTCCATAACTGAAAAAAAGAAAATAATTCTCTTTTTCTTCAAGTATATGTTCACAAGTTCATATGTTTATCAACTACCATATCACTGTTCTCCTTATTGTTTCAATATGGCGTGATAATGTACTTCAAGAAATGAGCTACTTATCTTTAACTTTACAAAAGGGAGAGAACAGTTGTGTCAAAAAATCCCTAAGAGTTCTCTTAAACTATAAATCTGTGGATTGTTATTTTTTGTTGTTTTACCAGTGCACCAGTAAATCTTTGAGGATGCAATATGAAGAAATATGGTCCTGAATGTGCTAAGCAGGAACATACAAAATGTTCATATTGGATGAAAGAAACATGAAAAATATTTCTTCCAGACTTAGCATTTCAATATTTTCAAACCAACTGGTCATTATTTGATGATGCAACATTAATTTTTTTCATTGCTCAAAGTCCATTATTGGTCTGGCCATCCTTTTCAGATGGATGTGTTCACTGAGTTCTGAGTTATCATGTCTTTATTATTTAAAAAGAAGGGGGAGTATTTTCACTGATCACCTTTTTACAAACTTCTGCCTAGCATGTCATCTTACCCATAAAATTTTATGTATCTTCTTGAACTTTTTGCAATGATCATGAAACTTGAAAATGTTGTTAAATATGAATGGGCAAACAAATTAAATGACAGAGACAACCTACAGTAGGGGTAATCAACTGGTGGACCATAGTCCACATCTGGACTTCCAACAGTTTTGTACAGAATGCAAGTGATCTAAACCTATGTCAATAATTTGTGTAAAGTCAATAAATAATTTGTGTATAAAGTAATTATTTTAGTTTTTCATTTTTGTAACTTCCTTTAATTTGATGTGTGACATTTAAAAAAAAAAAAAATCAATCGTATGTTACACTCAATGCACCTCTTTTCTCATTCTGTAATAATTTAGTGTTCTATAAGAAATTTTAGAAGTAAAAATATGCTATCACAATGTTTATTTGATTTTATTTCTTTCATTTTATGCCAAAAAGGAATCACAACCACAACCAGTTACATTTTTTCTAATTTGGATGGCAAAGAAAAGTAATTTATAAAACAGCTTGAAAAGAGTGTTCACAGGCTGGTTGCTAGTTAGAACGCCAGACCGAACTTATTGGTAACTCTCTAGGAAGCTTCCAGATTAGCTAGTGTATAATTTCACTGCCTGTACTCTACCAGATAGTGACTGGAGGGAGTCCAAGTAGTGTACATGTGGGGGGGAAATTCCGAGGCCATGTCATGTCAAGTAGCTGGGTATATTCTTACCTATGTATGCCATATCCAAAAATTTCATTACTTCATACAGCATGTCCTCCCCACCTTTTCTTACTATTGAATGCACGACAAACTGTCAGTCTAATATAGCAAACTTATCTGCGAAAAGATCTAAACCTCCCAATACTTCCTGATTCATTTCACAAATATATGTGGTCTGAGTTCTAATCTTAATGATGTCGATTTCCACTTACAGTCTGCCAAACCTATTTCCTTTTTGCTTGACAGAATCTCAGTTATAGGTTGATTCAACTATTGCTCATCTCAGTTATCGGAATTATTCGATGTATGACTCCTTTCACTTCAAACATGGTACTTGTACATATGTCCATTCTGATATTCCGTGTAAGAGACTCAGTAATTTGGAATCTCCTCTTTTTGATCTTCTTTGGCTCAAAATTTCTCTACAACATTCTGTCAAATTCATCTGTTGCCTTGTTCTCTCAACTCCACAAATTACTTGGAACTCTTAAACTTCCTTTCTTTGAAACTTGACTTTCTCCAGTCCAACTTTCCTAACAGTGAGGTAATTTTGCTAGGTGGTTTAAATGTTCACAACTCCAGCTGACTTCTGTTTTCTAGTCATATGGACCAAGCAGGTTGAGATGCGGAGGCTTTTGCAATTACTAATGACCTTGAAAAGACTGTTTATTTATCTACCAGAATACCTGATAAACCTAACCAAACAGCCAACATGTTTGATCTTTCTCTCATAAACAATCCTTTTAAGTACAAAAGGGTTGTTGAGGTGAGTGGTCCACTAATCACCTCAGATCATAAATTGGTGATGGTTGCTTCTCTCTCTCTCTCTCTCATGGCCATTCCCAACCTAGTGTTGTTTGGCATTACAAGAAGGCAAAATGGGATGATATGCAAGATTTCTTTCTTTTGGTTGGATTACTGTTTCAAAACTTCTGATGTCAACGTTTGTTCAGACTGTGTCAGTGAAATTATTTTTGTAGGCATGGAATCCTTTATTTCATATTCCATCTTAAAATCTTGTCCTTTATCTAAACCTTCGTTTTCCAATAAATGTGCTAAGGCTGTTCAAGAGAGGAATGTAACATGTCGTAATTGACTCGTATTCAAATCTATAGGTTCATTTTCTGCCTCCATCAAAGCATGCAACAATTGGAAAGCAGTTATTAATCAATCCAAACTAGATTTCGAACAGGCTAGGAGTAGAAAACTTGCTTCTTGTCCAAACAGTAGCCGAGAATTCTGGTCTCTTGCCAAAGCTATTGGCTGCAACTTTTGCCCATCTCTGTTCCCACCTCTGTCTAAACCAAATGATTCCATTGCCACTTCAGCCAAGGATAAAGCTGACCTGCTAGCATCCTATTTTTCTTTCAACTCATGTATTAATGATCTTATTATTATTATTAGCTACATGGTACAAGGAAGGCTGAGGCTTATGCTGCACCAGCCAAAAAAAAAAAAAAAAAATCCCAGAGTTACCCTGAATGAGAGAGAGAGAGAGAGAGAGTAAACCACCTTACACCGTTCCCTGTACGCTCCATTCAATGCTTCCTGTGGTCTAATGTCAAAAGGATATCAGAAGGATTTTGAACAATCTTGATACTAAGAAAGTTCTAGGTCCTGATGGTATTTCTCCACTTGTTCTCAAAACCTGTGCCCACTCCTGTTCTGTGTTGCCTTTTTTCACTTTCTTATTCCAAAGGTGTTTTTTTCTTCTGCTTGAAAATTTGCTCATATCCAGCCAGTTCCTAAGAAAGGTTGAAAAATCCTTCCCATAAAATTATCATCCCATTGCAATCACCTCTACTCTGTCATGGAGAAATCAAGTAACCGCCAACTCTTAAAAGTATCTAGAAACCTTCCATCTGATCAATGATTGCCAGTATGGATTCCATGTCGATTTACTGGTAATATTCTGACTTATGTTACCCATGGACAAGTTTGGTAAAACTCAAGCAGTTCCTCTTGGCATTTCAAAGGCTTTTGATCATGTTTGGCATAAAGGTCTTCTAAATAAGCTTCCATCTTATGGTTTGTCAACTGTTTTTTTGTAATTGTGTATCCAGTTTTCTTCTGACCACTCACTTTAGATGTGGTTAGATGGCTCTAAGATCATCTGCAGTAATGTTAGATGCCTCTTTTGTCTTCTATCTTCTGCACTAATGCAGATGTTCCCCAAAGTTCAGTTCTTTCTCCCTCACTTTTCCACTTTTATATTAATAACCTTCTTCCACTGACCGGAATTCCTATCCATAGTTTTGCTGATGTTAGCACATTGCATTCCACCTTCCAGTTTGAGAAACCATGCCCTGCTCAAACAGCTTCAACTTCTTGAATATGCACTACCAATTCCTTAAATGTTGATCTCCAGGTAATTTTCCAGTGGGGCAAAGATAACTTAGTTGCGTAGCCAGGTGGGTAGCATACGCTTCTTGATTAGACCGGGGTTCGAGCCCGTGACCACCAAATACGGAGGATGCGGAAAGGTCAGGGAATGACCACCGCATATCCCCGGAGAAATATGGCCTTAGTTGCTAATGCTCCTAAAAACCAAATAACAAACAAAGACACACATAACTTAGTTGATTTCAAACCTTCTAAAACTCAGTAATGTCTTATATCTCAAAAAAAAAAAAAAAGATTCTTGTGCTACTATGCTTACCTTCAATGACACTAATTTCTTGGGCAAGATCATATATCTCTATTGGGAATTACTGACTTCTAATCTCTCCTGGCATAAGAACATTACAAATATTGCTTCCTCTGCATCTAAAAAACTGGGTTTTCTCTTTTGCCCTCGGCGTTACCTTTCTTCCAAACAGCTGTTCACTCTGTACATATCGCAAATCTGCCCTATCATGGAATATTGTTCTCACATCTGGGGTGGTGCTCCACAAAACCACCTTTCTCAGGCTTCTAGATTCCATTCAAAAGCGTGCAGTTAGGTTACTCATCCCTAACAGAGTCTCTCCATTCTCTGTCTCATAGACATTCTGTTTCTGCTGCATGCCTTTTCTATAGATACTTCCATGGACACTGTTCTTCTGAATTGGTTTCTATAATTCCCGCTCTCTCTTTCAAAGCAGTCCGAACATGTACCACAACCAGTCAACATCCTTTTATTGTCTAACTTCAAACTCATAGAGCCAACTTTTCTTCTTCCTCGTTTATTCATTCAACTTCTGTTTTCTGAAACAACCATCATATGTATTTCATGAAAATTACAGTACACAAGTTCAAGTCTAATGTCAACAAACATCTTTCATCTTCTCACCCTCCAACCCAGTCACGATACAAAGTACTACAGGTTATAATACCTCTCGTGTTTGCAGTTTTCTTTAAAAAAAAAAAAAAAAATATATATATATATATATATATATTTTTTTTTTGACCTACAGAAATTAGCCACTTTTGCTTTTCTTTTAATACCAATGCAATGCCATTCTTATGGAACACTAACAGCATAATCACTACTACCTCCACAGTTTAATATAAAATGTTATAACAATGGGATCAAACATATCATCAGTTGAAACAAAAAACAGTTCACACTGAAAACATTATACAAATCTAACAGGCATATTGGGTGCCATTTCATTCAAATGAGCTACTGCATTTGTCTTATCAACCCATACTTTATCTCACAACTTCAAATTCACGAAATTTTAAAAATAATGGATTAGCATACCCTATTAGGGTCATAGGAAGATTATGTTTTACCTAAAATGAAACGAAAGATGCTGCATATATAATTATCACCTGAGTTGGTGCTTCCATATTAAAACATGTTGGTAACATGTTTTAAACCAAATCAAAATTAGCTTTCTTTTTATGACTTGAACAGCAGCCTAAGTACTTGAAAATAATGCTTCTTACTTTGTTAACTAGCACTGTTCTTTGTATTTGAATTAAATGCAGTAACAAGTCTAACTTTAAACTTCACAAGCAATGAAACAATTTACAGTTGCTACCAATGGTGATGATGATATTTACATTATAATTACTTTACATAATTACAGAATAGTAACCTAAATTACTCCACACCATCAGGCATCTCTTATATTGTGGATTTATACTTCGCAATTGGGTTTTAAAGTGTAAAGTGTGTCAATTGTCTGACGGCACCAGGGGTTCCCCCTATCTCTGCATTGTGTACTCTGTTTTTGTGACACAGAACTTTGAGGAGGCAAGACATTTAAAAAGTGGGTGGGGAGTGGAATGTCATGTAGTGCTATGTTCCGCTGCTTCTCTGACCACACAGCCGCTGGGCCCCCATTGAGACCCACTGCTGCCCACACCCTGTGACAAGGAGGCAGGTCAGGCACCCAGCAGATTATTTAAGTACTCTGGCAGGCCCCGCCCATCCAATTTCCAAGGACCTCAGTGACAAGGCCTATATATATAAATATAAAAAAAAAAGGGGGGGGGGAGATGAACACTAGAAGTTGGGAAGGCCAAAAGAGATTCTCAAGACACCGGTTGAATTTAGACTTTGATTAGAATTTGGGGGCATTGTTAAGGGGGTGTACTCACTCAGTTTAGTTAGAGTGGGGGGGAACAGGTAGAAGGATGGGGACGATACACTGGTGTTTAAAAACAGTGCATCACCCCTTAAAATTGTAATTGTCATCCAAATAACGTAAGTATATGACAATATTTCTTACAGATTGTATCAGATAAGACTGACACATGTAGGTGATGATGTAATATTGCATCAGCTGTTACTTTCAGCTATATAAGCATGCTCTGCAAGAGTTGCAGTCATTCCTTGCCTGTGTCCGGATGGCGAGTTACGTGCAGTAGACTCCACGAAGAAAGAGTGCTATTGTTGCTTTACGTGAGGAAGGATGTTCTTCCTATCATATTACTTACAGTGAGTAGATTTCTTTCCAAACTCAAGAATACTGGTTCTGCTGATAGGAAAAAAGGAACCGGATGTAAACGAGTCTCTATACCAAAACAGGACTGTGTTTTGAAGCACTTATGCCTTAAAAACTGTAAAGCTTCTTTGTCTGAGCTGAAAAGAGAATGGGAAGAACATACAGGAGTGGTAGCAAGTGCAGTAACAGTCAGAAGATGCCTCTTAAAAAACGGTCTTGTAGCTCGTCATCCTAAGAAGAAGCCCCTCCTCACACAAAAAATGAAAAGGCCCGATTAATTTGGTGCAAGGAGCATGTCAAATGGACCACCGAGCAGTGGAAGTCAGTTATTTTCTCGGATGAGAAGAATGGGAGACAAACGATTCGCCGTAGACTACAGTGAAATTCCCCAATCAGTCAAATGATATGGGGATGCATTTCATATCGCAGAGTAGGTCACCTGCAGTTTATAAAAGGTTCCGTAAATGCCAATGGATACCTGGCTATACTGGAAGGCAAATTGCTGCCAACCATTAGAGACCATTTCAACCTGCCAAAGTAACTGCATCTTTCAGGACAGTTATGTTTTGTTATTGTTGTTATTAGGAACATTAGCAACTAAGGCCATATTGCTCTGGGAATATGCGGAAAGGTCATTCCCTGACCTTTCCGCATCCTCCATATTTGGTGGTGACGGGCTCGAACCCCGGTCTAATCAAGAAGCGTGTGCTACCCACTGCTGCTCCTTCCCACTTGGCTATGGAGGTGCCTCTCTTTCAGGGCAACTCTGCTCCTTGTCATCGGACGAAAAGTGTAAGTAGGCACTTCTGTAGTTACTCCAGCTCTTCATTTCTGCAAATGTAAACACATTACTGTCAAAAACTTTTGACAGTAATGTGTTTACATTTGCTACAGGTGAAAAAATGGTTGGAAGGACGGTCCATTACAACTCTTAGCTGGCCAGGAAATAGCATTAGCATTAGTAGAGGCATATGATGCAAGAAAGCAAGCTTATGCAGCATCAGCAAAAAAAAAAAAAAAAAAAAAAAAACAACCTTCCACTTCACCCCTCCGTTCGTTCGAAATACCTGTCCAGCTGAGCCTTAAATTTATTTGGGCTATCAACTTCCACAACAAGGGATGGAAGTCTGTTCCACCAACCAACTACCCGCTGGCTAAAGGCAAATTTCCACACATCTATTCTACATCTGTCTTTCCTCAATTTGAATTTATGCCCTCTCAGGTGATTATTCTGAGCAAGACATGAAATAGCCTGGACATGAATCCTATAGAGAAATGTTGGCATCGTGTGGAATCTGCAGTTGCCAGAGAGAAACTAAAAACCTTCTGTGAACTTCAGGAAACCATAATTCGTGTTTAGAACCATGAACCATCACTTGATTATCTTCAGAAATTGATCTTGTCAATGCCTCGACAGTGTGCTGCTGTCATCAGGGCCAGAGATAGTTCAACTAAATATTAGTTGGCACCTGGTGAACTTTTCATTTTGTTTTTCATTTAAAATGATAAACTGAAGCAAACTGTGAGCTTCTGATAACATTTCAGCCATAATTGTCGTGTTTACAAAAACTGTTGCATAAAGGTTGCAAATGCTCATTTTGGAATATTTTGCGAGCACCTGTGAAATATTACTTAGCTTTGCCTTAACCATTAATAAATATCTTTTGTTTATATTTCTATTTGTGATGCTAGTCATTAATGTAACATACCATTGCAAAAAAGGGTTAGAAATGTGAAATTCCTAGGCGATGCACTTTCTTTGAACACCAGTGTAGAGTAGGCATCCCCAAAGAGATCAGTGGGGTCAGGACAGTTATGTTTTGTTATTGTAAATTTAATGTAAATTTTGGCAATGTAAATTTAATACTAATGCATAATAGTTAAATAAGTAAGAATATAAATGATTGAAACTTAACTGTAACATTTATGGTTTGTGTTCTTTTTCTCACACAGTTACACACATTACTCCTGGCATTCATTTTATTTGTTTGACTCTTGCTTTCTGCACTGCACTCTATGGGTACCTCAACTTACTGTTATTCTTCAGTTGTGGTGCAGGCCAGAGAAGAATGCAGTGACAGTGTTTGTGTTAGTATATATAAAGTAATATAAGTTATTTTTAACTTTGTATTCTTTCGGCCAATTACATTTGCTCTTCACTCATTCACATTCACCATAACACTCATTCACTCTCTCTGAGTGACCCACCATGAGCTGGGTCACTTTTTCTTTCAACAAAAGTGATATTTATTCCCTTTTTCCATAATTCCCTATTCACTCAGTGCTCAGCTTGTTCATTCTGTCTTTCATTCTACATTGCATCCCCTTGCTACTAGCTTACTGATATTTTTCAGCTAATCTGCTTCCCTGGCTGCCTCTACACCTCTCTCTCCACCCTAAATAAGTAATTATTTGGTGTGGGGCCCCAGGTTCCTACATGTGGCAAGGTAGTCCTAGGGATACCCAGGTCAATCCGGTTTTGTTGAGTCAGGTTTCTGTCAGGGTGCAGAATACTGCTATCTTGATAGTTTTTAAGTCATCCATAGCCAGGAGCGGGAGTGCAGTGGCACACACTCTTTGAGTAGACCGGGGTTCAAGTCCCTGACTGCTAAATATGGTCGATCTGCCAACCCACACTGGACCAGCGTGGCAGATTATGGTCCATTTCCCTCAGCATGAATTGTTGAGGAGGCTTATATCCTGCAGTGGGTTGATAATGGCTGCAATTTACTTTTTTTTTTTTTTTTTTTTAAATAGAATGTTGCCCAATCTGCATTCTTGCCACAGGTGTAGTTTGGGTCATCAGTCAGCCCTAAGGAGGTTAGTTTTGCTTTCAGGGAGCCATGACCTGCCAGTATAAAAATTGCAAAAAGTCCAGGGGCTTTGGGCTAACCATTGCCACCTGTGGCAGAAATCTTTTGGTAACCAAACCTCTGGTTTCCTGCTTCCACTTTGTTTGCCATAGCTCGTGGAGCTTTGTGGCTATTCTTTTTCTTTCAACATTGAAGATGTTGGCTGTATCAATGGCTATCTCCAGAAATTCTGTGGGTATGCCCTTTAATACAAGTCTATAATACAAGCCTCTTTTGGCTACCTCCAGGTAAAGTGGGAGAGCTCCGGCCAGCAACTGTAGCACAAATGTGCTTACTGTACGACATGGTCTGGTAATAGTGAGAAGTATTGTCCTTTGTATCGATTCTAATTTATTCCTATTTCTTACTATGGCTGAGTGGGTGAACCACACACCGGCTCCACAGGTGATAACAGGTAGAAACATTACATGGTATATGATTGCCAGGGCCTTTCTTTTGAGTCCCCAGTCTGCTCTGATCCTGGCAATCATACCTGCATAATTTCTCACTTTCTTTGCCAAGTAGATCAAATGGGAGTAAAAAGTTAATTTTGAATCAAAGACCACTCCAAGATATTTTAATTCTGTTACCATTTTTATAGTAGTTGTGTTAATTTTGATTTGTGGTTGTCTTCTAATGTCCAAATTGCCTTTTAGAAGTATTTGCTTGGTTTTTTCCAGTGATATTTTGAGTATGTGCATTTGTGCCCACTTCTGCAGCTGCAAGAGGGTGGCATTTGATCTTTGCTCTACAACCACTCTCGTGTTACCTTTTACAAAGAAAATCATGTCATCTACAAAGTCATACGATGCAAGCGAGTAAGCTTATGCAGCATTAGCCAAAAAAATAAAAGCCCTCCCATTTCACCCCTCCATCCGTACCAAATGCCTGTCCAGTTCAGCCTTAAATTTATTTAGGCTATCAACTTCCGCAACAAAAGATGAACATTTGTTTTACCAATCAACTACCTGCTGGCTAAAGGCAAATTTCCACACATCTATTCCACAACTGTCTTTCCTCAATTTGAATCTATGCCTCCTCAAAGTTCTTAATCTCAGCAAGAGGAAGAATCCCATCGGCATTCAGCTCGCTCATCCCATTCAAGGCCTTATACACCTCAATCAGAACTTAAGCCTTTATTGGTAAGAGCACCCCTTTGTTCCCCTCACCAATCTTGTTGCCCTTCTTCGTACTCATTTTAGCAATTGTACATCCTTCCTAAAATGAGGCCTCCAGACCTGTACACAGTATTCTAGGTGTGGCCTGACTATTGCCTTGTATAACAGGATAATTACCTCCCTGTCTCTGCTACCAAACATTCCTGTATATCAGGGGTGTCCAACTTAATTTGTGATGCGATCTACTTCAAAATATGCCACGATCTACCATCTCAAGAATTTAATTGCACATGGTTAAAAAAGTTAATCAACACACACTGAAAAATGTAATTTATAAATATTAAAATTAAATACAATTCAGAATTCTTATTTTAAATTCACACGTATTAAAATTTTTAATTTATGTGAAGTTTGTGTTTTCATGTCATCTGCCAAGTTTTCAAAATTGGGGATATACTGTGATAAGAATCTTCTGTATGCAAGTCCATAAGAGTAGAGTGATTCTTCGTTTTTGTTTGTTTCAAATACGAAAAGACCGATTCACATAGAGATGTGGAACCAAAACAGAAATTTAAAAGTTCAATTCATTTTTTTACATTTGGGTACTTTTCTCGGCAAACATACTTCCAAAAGTCTTTTACTGATGATCTGGCTTTTAAGATGTTTGTTTGTTATTTGGTTTTTAGGAGAATTAGCAACTAAGGCCATATTGTTCCAGGGATGTGTGGTGATCATTCCCTGACCTTTCCGCATCCTCCGTATTTGGTGGTCACGGGCTAGAATCCCGGTCTATATCAAGAAGCGTGTGCTATGCACTGCTGCTCCTGTCCACTTGTCTACAGAGGCGCCAGGGCTTTTAAGAAGATATCGTTTAGCAATGTAATAATTTTATTTTCAAGTAATATTTTCTGCACGTGAAAAATCTCAGAGATTTTTCTGCAATTTGTTTTGTTTCTAAGTCGACATTAAATGGATAAAAAATGTATTGAACAATTTCTTCAACTGTTTTAAAATCACTGAATCTGGTTTTAAAATCATCAACAACTTTCTCAATTTCAGAAACACATTTCTCACTAACAGGATATTTTTGCAAATGATCTTAATATTTGCAAAATGATCGAATTTTTTTTATTTGAGATCTTTAGCCATTGCAAAAATTGATATTTATATGCAGAAATACTACTAATCATGTCACCCACATTTTTATTTTTTTTTCCCTTGAAATTCCAAATTCAGATCACTTAATTTACTGGTGAAATCTGCAAAAAAAAAAACAGATCATACAACCACTCCATATTTTTTTCTGCTGATAATCATCTCCCCTTTGATCAACAAATTTTTTAATTTCATTCAGCAAATTTCGAAATCTCTGTAGAAACTTGCTCTGACTCAGCCACCTCACATCTGTGTGTAATATCAGATCTGGTTCATTTTCATCGAGTTGCATTTTGAAAAGTCTCCTTTTAAGAGATTGTCCTCTGATGGAATTCATGATATTTAATGCTATGTCCATAACACTTTTAGTATTTAACCTTTTGCTGGTTAACACTTGATGGTGGATGATATAGTGGTAACTCAAAAAATCTGGGATTTCATTTGGCACAATGCGATGAATCCGTTAAGACGCCCCATCATTGCTTTAGCTTCATCTGTTGTTATTGATACAAGCTTAAATAGTGGCAATTTAAGTTGTTCAATAAATTTTTGAATGCATTTAATATATCAAGACCTCCAGTTCTTTTCTAGTGGCAGAATCATCAAACACCACACGCATAAAAACGAGCAATTGAGCTGTCTCAATTCTTTACAACTGGATGAATTTACAAACTGATGTTTGTAGATTCATCAAGTCGTAAAAAAAGGGGCAAAGAATTAGCAATATGAGCACGCAATTGTTCCCTCAAATTTTTACTAATTTTTTCGATGTGTTGCATTATAGTATTTCGAGTTAATTGCTCAATATAAATCAACAATTCATATTGAGCAATTAGACTTTACACCAGCCGGTATTTAAATAAACAAATTTCAATACTGCAACTAAAACACTTTATTTACAATAAAATAAAATAAAATTACAAGTATATAGGATAAAAATATATAATAATCTAAAACTGATGTGGTTTAATTTACAATCAAATAAGAAATGTAAAATAAAATATGATGATAAAAGCGATAAAAACAGTAAAATAAAATACCGTAACAACTGTAGCTTTCGGAGACAGCGGTCTCCTTTCTCAACAGCATACTTCTGCTGTGCACACATCCTTAAATAGCAGATCCACGGCACTCATCACATGGTTCCTCAGGAATATGGTTGGAATTTCCCATTTGTGCACCAGAAATGGAAATGGCTCGGGAGTACGCTAGCTGAAACCGTTCATTTCATCGAAGAACAACGGTTTCAAAGAGGGGATGTAAGCGTACATCCCTGTCTCTATTAATGGAATTGCTAGCTGCCCCAATACGTAAACTCTCAAGCCATTTACGGTCCCAGAACCCCTGTGCATGATCCGCGATGACAGCATCCTCCGGGGAAATTTGATGTTGCCTCTCCCAGAAGTGTTCTGCCACGGCAGACTTCCTGTAGTTTGCGGACTTTATTGCATTCATATGCTCCCCCAGACGGTCTTTCAGTTGCCGCCCCATCTCCCCCACATAACACACACCCCACAATCTGGGCATTTAATTTCGTATACCACCCCACTGTTGGCTTCTTTTGTTATGGGGTCTTTAACATGGGATATTACTGTGTGCAACCTCCATCCCGGGAGTTGCACACAGCGTATCTGACACCCCCCGAATTATTCGTGCAATGTGGTCTGAAAGGTCCGGATTGTAGGGAATGTATGTAGTGCTCACAGGGGCGAATGGCTCATTACGAGTGGACTCTGCTGCTCTAATAAATCTGTCCAACACCATCTGGGGGTAGCCGCATTTCTTGAGGTCTGCTGTGACACGAATAATTTCATTATCTTTATCCTCAGAGGTGCTACAGTGGGACCACACCCTATCTATTAAAGCCTTGACAACACTATCCTTGTGTTGGCTGGCTTGTGCCAAGGTATAGTGGGTATATTGACCCCGGCACATGGGCTTTCTAAACGCCTTGGTCTTGAGCCTATAACCATCCCTAATTACCAACATGTCAAGGAATGGTAGGGTCCCCTCTGCTTTCACCTCCGAAGTAAATTTAATAAAAGGGGACAAGCTATTAAGTACATCAAGTACCTGATCCTCCCTCCCCTTTCGTATAATGGTGAATGTGTCATCAACAAATCGTTTCCATTTGTGCATGGGAAATTCCAAACCCTCAAAAATTCTGACTTCCAACTCTTCCGTAGCTAAATTAGCCACTATGGCACTAATGGGGGAACCCATGGCTGTGCCATGGAGCTGCCTATACATGACGTCTTGGAAAACCATGGTGGTACTGGATAAATAAAACTCCACACCTTCATAAATATCATTAACACTTAGAGGAGACCTAGTACTTAATACATCCTTTTCTAATGCCATTGGACTCTGAATTTGATAGGGATACAAGTGAACAATGATGTAACATCGAAAGAAATCACAATTTCATCTTCTCGTATAGTCTGTCCTTTTATAAAATCCACAAACTCTTTGCTATTCTTGATAACAAAGTTGGAAAGTCCTACTATGGGTGTGATCAGCTTAGCTAGGTATCTTGATAGAGGGTACGTGGGACTATTTATGAATGATACAATTGGCCTGAGTGGTATGCCCACTTTATGTATCTTGGGGAGCCCATAAAATCTGGGTAAGCAGCATCCAGCAGCATGTAATGACCAATATACCTCCTTGGATATCCATCCTGATTTGTGCCAATGCTGTATAAGGTTATTCACTTGTTGCTCCAGACTAACCAATGGATTTCTACGGGTGACTTTATATGTATATCTTGCAATAGTTCCAAGGCTTTATTAAAATATTGTTGCTTGTCTAAAATAACTGTAGCTCTACCCTTGACTGCGGGCAAGACTATGATTTCATCATCTTGTTTAAGTTCCCTCAGGATAGCCGCAGTTCTAATGCGTACTTCATCAGCCTGCGGCTATCCTGAGCCAGGGAAGCATTGAAAATCAAACAACATTAAAAAAAAAAGTATTCTAGTTCCCACTCTTCATGAAAATGATACGTTTTAATCTATTTTGTAGTATTCATTTTAAATCAAAGGGTATTAAATTAAGGTATAAGTACTGTCCAGTTATTAATATTAAGTAAAATAAATAGGAATTCAACACATACATGATGCTCTCCACAATGTAACTGTGTGAATTTTCACTAGACAAGCCTAGCGGCTTTGTGGCTACAAGAGTAGTCACATGATTCAGTGGATTTGTAATAAGCTTATGCAGTGGGGCACATAATAATAATAATATTTAGATTTTGACTAATCAATTTTTATATATATTTAAAATTCGTCGTGATCGACTGAAATTAAAGCTGCAATAGACTTGTTGGCTATCCCTACTGTATATCACTGACAAGACACTATGACCTGCCCTGGCAGCCCTTCTGCGCTGCTCAGCGAACTTCATATTTGATTGCACAATTATCCCCAGCTCTTTTTCATTTTCCACTTTCCTTAGTGTAGTACCACACAGTTGGTACATTTCTCTTGGGTTAATGCTACTAATATGCAGTACTTTGCATTTGTCAATGTTAAACTTCAGTTGCCCAACTTATCTAGATCCAGATGGAGCAGCATACTGTCTTTACTGTTGTTAACAACCCTGCCAACCTTTGTATCATCTGCAAACTTGAACATTAAACCTGATATACCTTCATCAATATCACTGATAAATATACAAAACAACAATGGGCCTAGCACCGAACCCTGGGGAACTCCACTAAGAACATTTTACCACGAAGAGCAGTGTCCATTGATTACCACTCTCTGTTGTCTATCACTTAACCATCCCTTTATCCATTGTAGAAACTTATCCTTAATGCCATACTTCTCCAATTTGTACAGTAGTCTTCCATGTGCAACAGTATCAAAAGCTTTCCTGAAATCCAAGTATATGAAATCAAAATTATTTTTGGCATTCACTTCCTTTGTGACCACATCATAGTATCCAATCAAATTGGTCAGACAAGACCTCCCTTTAACAAATCCATGCTGTGTCTTAACTATTACTGCAGTCTTGTCTAGATGATCCTGCAATGCTTCTTTAACCAGTGATTCCATTATTTTCCCCGGAACACAAGTTAAATTAACAGGTCTATAGTTACTTGTGTCAAATTTTGAACCCCCTTTCTGAATTGGTGACACATTAGCACACCTCCAGTCCATGGGGATCTTCCCTCAGTCTAAGGAAGCTCTCATAATTATGGCTAAGGGTTTGCTTACTTCCTTTGCTGCTTCCTTTAATATAACTGGATAGATCTTTTCCACCCCCACGTGCCCTTTTTATGTTTAATTTCAACAATTTTTCCTCCATTTTGCTCTCAGTTATTATAAAATCACCTAGCTCCCTGTTAGAGTTTGATAAACTTCTGGCATTCCCCTCATTGAATTACTCGTAATGTGTGAATGTGTATGCAAAATACTCATTCAGTTTATCAGCTACCTGAGCATGATCATCAATAGTCAACCCATCTATGTTAAGTGGTCCAATCTGATTCATCCCTTTCCTTCTACAGTTTACATAAGTAAAGAACTCCTTGCTGCTTTTGTTTACACCTTTGCCAAAGATTTCTCGTAATCTGCTGTTGCTTGCCTCACCTCTTATGTGACTTGATTACAGACTAGCTTATATCTGCCATAGACTTCTGTGTCACCTGATACTTTATATGCATTCAATATATTTTTCTTCTCTGCCACGAGCCTCATTAATTCATCTGACATCCATTTAGGCCTAAACTTTGAACAGTATTTCTTAGTTGGAATGAAAAGCCTAGTAGCCTTGAAAATGAAGTCCCTGAGGGCTTCCCATTTAGAATTCAATGTTGGTAACATCACCAGTTAATCCCACTGTACAGAATTAAAAACAGCCTGAGACCCCTGTAGTCACCTTTACGAAAACAAAAGCCCTTCCCTTTAGCCATGATGGTAGTTACATCTTTAAGTAATTCCCACATCACTACATTGTGATCACTGTGTCACCCAGTGGTTACTTTTTCTGCAAATTCTTAATGCATGAATAATTACTGCTGATAATCAGATCAAGACTATTACTTCCTCTGGTTGCCTCTAGAACATGTTGCTGTAAAAAACAGTCATCCAATAAATCCACAAAAGACCTGCTAGTATGCGAGTGACTAACCCACAGGTTCCAGTCAATATCTGGAAAGTTAAAATCTCACATTATAAGACATTGATTTACTGGCCCACTCTATTTATCTGCAAAACTGCTCATTATACTATCAGATTCATTAGGCCTATAACACACACCTACTCTCATTTTTCCTTTCCCAGTGCTTATGTCACAGCAAATAGACTCAATATTGCATTTTTCACCAACATCAATTGGATGCACTTCCTTTGATTTTATGTGTTTCTTAACTAACAGCATAGTCCCTTCTCCCTTCCTGACCTGTCTATCCATTCTGTACATATTGTACTCCCCAAATTCCAATTCTGCATTCCTTATATCTGTGTGACACCATGTCTCTGATATCCCAATAATATCTGCCTTTGATGTCTTGACTAGTACTTCAAGCTCATCAAATTTATTAACTATACTCCTAGCACTGGTGTTTATGCAAGTCCAGAACAATATTCCAGAACAAAGGGCCAAGGATTGAACCCTGTGGGCAGCCTTTATTCAGAGGGCATGTCAATTCCCGGAACCTTGTGCGTACTGAGACACTTCTGTCTCTAAGATAGCTGTTTATTATCTTATAGAGGTTTTGTGGGTAATTTGCCTGGCAGAGTCTTCTAAGGACACTAGGCCACCAGGGCAAAGTCAATAGAGATTGCCAGCATATATTTCTTCCTGAGTTTTTAACTGTTGTCAGTAGGTGGTGCATGGCATCCTCTGTAGAGTTGCCCTGCTTAAAACCATACTGATTGTTGGAATGTAAACCTGCTTCTGTGTAGTACTGAGCTAATCTGCTATACAGGGTGTCTCAAAAATACACGGCATAACTTAAGGAATGAGTTCCTCATATGTAGACAAAAATATTTTATATCAACATAGTTCGGGAAATGCTTGGTTCCCGAGTTATTAACCGGAATGTCTTATCACCTGCAGGTGATTTCCTTCATCACAAGGCACTGACAGAATCTGCTGTTTTTCCATTCCGACCATGTACTCAAATCAGGAGCAAGCGGATATGCACTTTATATACGGTTTGGCGGACAGCAATGTTCTGGAGGCTCATCGTTTGTACCCCGAAAGGTTGATTTAAACCCACTAGATTTCTTCTTGTGGGGGCCATTTAAAGTCATTGGTGTATTCGACTCTGGTAGCTGATGTGGAAACTGTCCGCAATTGAATTGTGGCAGGTTGTGAGACAATATGAAACATGCCAGGAATTTGGCATCGTCTTCGCAAGTCCACGAGACGTTGATGTGAGGCCTGTATTCAGGCAGAAAGTAGACATTTTGAACAATTACTATAAGGTGATGTGAACAGTTAAGTGTCATAGACAGACCTTCAAAACTCTGAAACCAAGCATTTCCAGAACTATGTTGATATAAAATATTTTTACTGTCTACATACGAGGAACTCATTCCTTAAGTTATGCCGTGTATTTTTGAGAAACCCTGTATATTAGTCTTTCATATATTTTCCCTAGTACAGGGAGTAGTGCTATTGGTCTATATGATTTGGGATCAGTAGGGGGTTTTCTTAGGGTTTTTTAGAATTAATCTTAATACTGCTTTTTTCCATATTTTTGGGAATATACTTTCTGTCACACAGTGATTACATAGTGCCATTAATTTGTCTGGTACTGTTTCCACTAATTTTTTGATAATCTCAACCTCTAAGAGATCAAAACCTGGGCATTTACTGTTTTTAGATAGTGCTATTTCTAAGCATTGTATAGTAAACAGAGGTTCAATATTTCAGTATTTTCTTTTATAATGTCTAGCTGGGTGGGAGAATGATTCCCAGTTTCAGTCTGAATAATACTGTCTAGGATGTTATTTACAGACTCTGCCCAACACACGGTTGGGGTTCCATCTGGTTTGACAGTAGTTTCTAAGACATCTCCTCTTGGCAGATTGTTGGTCACTTTTCTGTAGACAACTCCCCAAGGGTTATTGTTTCCAGTAGTTAGTTCCCACCAGTGCATCCAGCATTCCTTTTTTATGAGGGCTGTATACTGATTCCTGAGAGTTCTATAAGAATCTCTCAATGCATCCACCTCATTTTGTGGCCAAGATGTTCTGGGTCTTTGAAAATGTCTCCTAGCCTGGTGTACCCTTCTCCTAAGTATAGTCAGTTTGGGGCACCACCAGAGAACTGCCTGCTTCCTCAGTTTTTTCCGTGGGATAGACAGGTTTGCTGTTTTTGTTAAATGTTTGTCATAGTCAGTGCTTGCTCATCTGGGCTACAGTTGCCTGATCTAGACCACTCATTTTCCTGTTTTTGCAGCTCACCTGCTGTATGTTCTGCAAAAATCTGCCGGTTTGCCTTTTTAAGGTTATACCTTTTGATATCCAACAAGGAGTGTTGGGTTGTTTGTAATTGCCTGTTTAGTTTGAAGGAAATGGCTCTATGATCTGATATGGTCCAGGCTGACTGGACACACCAGTCTGTAATTTTATAAGCTATCGAATTGGTGGCTTTGCAACTGGGTTATCATCATTGCAAAACCAGGGTGCCTGCCCACCCTGATGAATGAGGAGCCAATAAGCTCCGAAACAGTGGCGTATGGGTGATGGCATCCGCTGAGAATAAGTAACAAGTGTCTTCTTCTATGGTGAAGCGTTACTTAACTATGTTGGGGGTAGTTAGGTAGTGCAATATCATGGCAACTTGTTGTGAAGGTATTCACAATATGAGCTATACTTAAAGATGCCAATTGCACTAACATGTATGCTAGTTTACATAATTACTTTATCATTTTATACGAATGTAAGCACACACCACAACACACTGAGATTTCTCCCATGCAGAGATGGGAGAAATCTCAGGAGCTGTTAGACACTAACATACCTAACATCACAACACACTTATGCTAACTTAACATAAAAGTGATTAAAATTTGTAAAAAAAAAAAAAATAAAATAAAAAAAATAAGCCACTCAGTAAAATAAAACCATAAATGACAGACATTTTGTATAAATTTTGTAATTGCAAAAGTTGGCAGGCATGCATATGTTATTAACAAGGGTGGGGGATACTAGAACTCATCTAGCAGCACTAGCACTGCACAACAATAAATGGCATTTCTCATCATTTTGCAGTGGTCCAAAAAAAAAAAAAAAGACCAGATTAATACATCATGTGCTGCCAATTATATTACTCTAACAATGGAGATGTGCAAAATCATCTTAGAAACATAAGTGCTAATAGTAAAACAGTTCAAGATATAGTGCTAACAGTTTTATATAATTTCAGTGGTATTCAGTTTTAAAAGTCCATTAAATTGCGCAACCTCCTAGTCTGTTTTTGATTGACTAGTGAACGAACCAAGTTTATGGGCAAAATTACTGAGGCAAATTAAAAATTTAACTAATTCAATTCTCTACTATGATTGTTAGTGCAAACACAGATCTAAAACATTTAATAATTTTTCCACAGTAAGAAAAGGTGAAAGCTGCCAAAACAAAGATTACAATTTTCACAACTGCACACTGAACAATACATTATAAATTCTATTCCAAATGACCTGATTTATGTCAGATCTGTTAATGATATTTATTATAATTTCTGGAATAATATCATTTTGAAACTGTTAAACAAATCTGGTAAGAGTGAACAAAGTGGATCAATAAATTTCTTCAATTTAACTACACTAAAATCTCTATTTAAAGCAATTAAAGGGACCATATTTGACTATGCGCTGCAGTTTCAGCAAATTTGATCATGCATATTCATTAAGTATTGCAATTTTATTCAATTTTAATTTCTCCATGAGCTATGGTATTAATAAAACAGACATAATATAATATAATATAATGGAGCAAAAATAAAAACAGAAGTTATAATAAAAAGAAATGAATAAATACATCAAGCTATTAAAAAATTGGATAAAACTGAAGCTGTACGAAATGCTTTGTGTAATATACAATAATAACAGATCATAGATGTGCTTACCAAATAACAAAAACCACCTGGCAAAAATCCCAATAACCTTCAAAGTGAATCTGTGCTATATAATAATTTATAATATTTAACTTTATTTAACACGTTTATCATATTTATCATAATTCGACTTAAATGTCAACTAAACATAAACGTGTCATTTTATATTTATGGCAAATTAGAACTGATATGATGTATACAAAAACAGTTTCAACAGAAAAAAAAAAACAAAAACGAACTAATATTTTATATTACTTCAAGTTAACTTTATATTCTCTTCTCTCTTTTTTCAAAAATGTAAAATTAGCTACATACATTGATAAAATACTCTTGTAAATAAGCATATTTACAACACTACAGATAAAAATTGTGCATTTGCTGTAAATAAACTGTTAAATTTATTCTATAATTGATTATACCTGTATTTTTGAATAACAAGCATCCTGCACCCTGCAAATAGCACAGACAATTAACTGTGCTACTTGCAGGGTGCATGCTAATAATTATAATAACATAGTGGAATCTTGTTTATAAAACACTCTTTTAATGATAAAAGTTCATGAATAACTGATATTTTTTTTACTTAAACTTCACTTTTTCATTGTTTTTTTGGCAAAAAACCAAACAAAAGTAATGTTTTTTGTGTGGTGGTTGGTGAAACGTGTTTAAAATTGTTATCATAATTGTAATTTTTACTTAAGTAATCATATATTTTATGGATGTAAATTTGATGTATATTAGTTAATATACAAGGCATAGAGGGAAACAGGCATTCTGTATGTTATCAGACACAGAGTCTAAAATGCTGATGGATCCAATATTTTTCTATTTTAGAAGATTTAGAGGTCCAGTTGGCCTGCCTGCCTAAATTCCACTCATGCACACCTTCTTGATGATAAGCCCTGTTACATCACTTTGGTGTGAACATATAGAGTAGTTCTCTTCAAGACACCTGGTCAGAGTGAAGAGGAAAAGACCAAACCCTTCAGCACATGACAACACGACGAAACAAATGGCCCTCAGTCCCCAGCAGCTTTCACTCCATCTCTTATGTCAGCGAGAGAATCAGTGGAAGCAGAAGGTGCTAAGAATCTCTGGGTATAACCAGGCTGCCATGCACAGAAACTAAACTTGGCCTTGCAAGTTCTAACAGGGTGTCAGCCACTCTACCTAGAAGTAGTCAGGCAAGGCTGGAGATTTAGTATTTCGGCTGCTGTTCCTCTCCTAAGGTGTTAACCTTAGGAAAGGAATGGCAGCCGAAATACTAAATCTCCAGCTGGATCTTGCAAATGAACCCAAGATACAGAAGAGGAGAATCACCCAACACCAACAAGCGATATGGCAACAGAGCTGGGACACTGCAGAGAATGGAGACATCACAAGACGATTCCTCCCAACTATAAACCAAACTCACCAGAGCTCCCTCCCTGGTTCTCGCCAGGTCTGCATGTAACCTTTATTATCACTGGACATGGCCCCTTCCATCAGAAACTTACGGCTATGGAGAATGAAAGAGACCAGCAGTGCCACAGTGGAGAAGAAGAGTTAGCTCCCTCTCTGCTAGATAACATGGGTTAGCTCCTTCTCTGCTAAATGACTCTGCCCTGACAACTTGCTAACCCTTCCAGTGGTGGTCGTGGCAGGCAATGTGGAATCCCACTAGGGGGCTGTGTGGCCAAGCATCCAGAGACACAACAGAACATAACACTACTCTAACATAATCCAGACATTACACTTTTCTGGCATTTACAGAGATTCTGTACTTCTTCACAAAGTACCATGGTACCTTCCATAAAACACTATGCCACTATAGTCGTAGTCGTCCCTCTGATAATCTTGTGTACAGTTTCATCGTTTTTGGGTTGTTTTAGTGCTCTTCAAAAATGTTTAAAATTTGTGGTCTATTTTGCATAATGTTGGATTTACATATGTAGATCTGGATCCTCTTGTGACAGTAAGTCACTTGATACTACTTTCACATCGGACTTTGTAGGGGTTGCAGAGTTAGAAGTGATTTTATTAATTCTATACCCTTGTTTACATTGGAACTGTGGTCAATATGGCTACTCCTACATAGGACTGACTATGGTTAAATACTGAAATAACTTTTAACAGCTATTAAGTACTTATATATACTGCTTTTGCATGTCTAATATTGCACTTAGGATAGTGTGACTTGGTTTATGTGGGTACTGATCAATTTGGGGACTCTCCTTCTATGCTAATGTTCTGTGCTTAGCTATTTGTGTTTTGCTGCTATAATTAGATTAGCAAGTGGCAGTCTCCTTGCAGTGAACAAAGGGCTTTGTCTTTGTTTGACACCACCTTCCCCAGTATGTTGTTGCTTCATGACCACGTGACCCTTGACCAACAGAATATTTAGTGCTCAGAATATAATTATTTTGAATATATGATTATAAAACTGATATTGATACTTATAAATTGCATTATGGGATTGGCCTGTAATAAATTTATTTCAGATTATTATTATAATTGATTAAATTGAATTTGTGGTTGTAACTAGCAGAAATACTAGTTGGAAACTACGAACAAATTTAAAATTTATTCTTAACTTCACTTCCTTGAAAACACGAAAGATTTAACTTGGACTGCGTAGCCAGCCCAAAAAATCAACAAAAGTGAGTCTTGGCAACAAAACACCCCATGAACTTGTAGTAAACAGCATTCTGTTTCTTTTGCCTTCAGCAACGGACCTGCCTTGTATGGAACTTGCTAATCTGAAACACCCAATTTTCTGGATTTTTGCAAGTACCCACAATGAGTGATACTGAACAGGAAGTAATGGAAAAACAGAGATCAGAACATCTTCCCTACTTGAGAAGCAAGGCTTCCAACACCAGAGATAACCTAAATCAGTGTTTCTCAACCTTGTTTTATCGCCCCTAAAGGGCTTTTTTTTTTTTTTTTTTTTAAACAATTTTTTTTTTTTTCCCTAATTGTCCTCCATGAAATTTTAACAAGAAAATACTTCGTACTTACTCTTTTTATTCAATGGGATCCCTGAGCCTGATGCTTCTTAGCTAAAAGTAATGTTCAGTATGATGTTAGTAAGTTTAATTCTAATGTCTCCTCTTGAACATATCAGTTATTTTTCTTTCCTTTGTTAATATTCTATTTACCGAACTAAAACCACTTTAAATCATATAAGACATTGGAAAACAAAGTACCTTGGCCATATCATACTACATTATTGGATAAAGAAGTTTAGTTATTTTTGATCGCCACAATTGAGCCATTCCACCTTTTTCGAATTTATATTTGCATTCTTCGTTGCATTTTAATCCAATGAGTTCTTGAATTTCTTCACTAGCACACCTGTCATCACACCCAATTGGACCTAACATCCATGGCTACACTTCAAAAGAAAATAAATCTCAAAATTATTTTTCAATTCACCTTTTAAAGAACACAAACGATCTGAATAATTATTAAGATCATTCTGGATGAGATATTCATTAATTTCAGCTATCTCTTGTATACCATGAAATTGTTTTCTCATTATATTGCTTTCAAATATTTTCAGTTTTTCAGTGAAGGCGTTTAATACACATTTGTAGTCTATCACCGTAATTAATTTCTCTTAAAGTTGAAGTGATACTTCATTAAGTTTTCGAAAATCCAAGCCATATAGTATAGTATATGTTGTTTTTGTGTTTTCTGATCTCCTTTACTAAACCTGTGTCTCTTTTGCTTTCTAAAAAACTAATTATCGTATCAAAAAAAAGGTTTACAAATCTTGTTCGACAGTTTCATTTAGAAAGCCATTTGGCTTCTGTATGTAACAGAAGCCTCACATATTGTTCTTCATTTTCAACACAAAATTTTCTGAAAAGGCGATCACGTTTGCTACGTGACTTTATTTTATTGATGGTTTTAATAACTATACTGAGAGATTGATAGAGAACCAAGGGACTCACATCTGCTGAGTATGGGATTGGCACACCTAGGGTCCTTAGCTGGATATCATCATTCTTCTCTTTTTTTGGTGATTCCCTCCTACTTCCCTCTCCCAGGGAACTCGAAATTCTTTTGGCTGGAGCAGCATAAGCCTCAGGCTTCCTTGCACCATATGGCTAATAATAATAATAATAACTGGTCTAATATTTTTTGCAACCAGATTATGTCGGTGCACAATGTAGTGTATTGCAAGAACTTTGGGACATACTTTCTTTAAGCGGGCTATAAAACCTTTGTCTTCCAACCACGGAGGTAGCACCATCAGTGGCACAGGATACCATATTTTCCAATGGTACTTGTTTTTCAAACCATGTTTTTATAGCAGCAAAAATGGATGCTGCAATACAGTCAGTTTCTATAGATTTTACAAATAACATCTCTTCTTGAAATTTACAATCATCAAAATAATGAACATATGCCATTAGAAGGGCCTTACTGTCAGTAACTGTGGATTCATCAATCTGAATAGAAATTTTCTCTTTTTTAGTTTGTTAATTAGCTGCTCTTCAATGTTAACTGACATCTCATCAATTCATCTTCGAATTGAATCATTGCTCAATGGCAATGCTTTTAATATACAGTCAGATATAGTCCTCGTATAGCACGATAGTTGTGTTCCTAGAAATTCTCGTGCAATGCAAAATCGTGCAATATAAACAACAGGCCCAATGGGAAAAATAGGGTTAGGTGCCGACCACCCAAGAATGAACACACATTTGTAACCAAAACATTACCAAACACAATAAATAATCGTAACAAAATACTTACGTATTTTATTACGACTATTACGTAATAAAATATTGCTAATGCTTTTGCTTCTATCGTAAGCAAACTTGTTTTTTGTTTGATTTTCTATCCAAACAGATGACAGCCGTTCCATCTCTTCTAATTCTTTGTCTTAATCTAATGGATTTTAATTACACTTTGAGTTGTTCCTGCTATGAGTTGTTTTTATTTTCTCTGCATTCTTTGTAATTCTCGGCGTTGCCTCATTTAGGTCTGTAGCACATGCAATATCACATGATCTTTCATTTCGCTGAAAGTGCTTCACAATTTCATATTTTTTCTCTATCGACAGAGGCGGACTGGCCATAAGTCTTACCAGGGAAATCCCGGTGGGCTGGAGGCCGGTGTGATTTTGGCCATAAACGCTAGTATGAGGCCACTATAAATTTTCCCGGTAAGAATTTTTGACCCAGTCCGCCTCTGTTTATCGATATTGCTTTTCTTTTTCTCTCTGAATCTGCAGTGTCTTCACTAGGATGCTTACTTTTCACACCTTTAAAAGTATTTTACTCATTTTTAGGAAATAAAGCAAAATTACAAAACGAGGAGGCAAGATTGATACACATAAACAAAGCTGCGCGCGTGTAGCAACTGAATAAACAACACCATAAAGGCAGAGAAACACTATTAACACCCCACATTTTACTAAAGCACATTTCTAGGGGTTACTACCATAAAACAATAAAAACAATTTCCAGTTGCGTTTCTGCTAGTGGAATCTGTTATAAACTGATAGTAAACTCGATCTAATTGCATTTGCGATTATACCGATAGCTGGAATTGTGTTGGTTTTTACGTTATTATGGTGAAATGTGTTTCCCCTTCACTGATATAAAAAACAAATACATTTTCAGAATCTTCTTCATTCCTATCGTGTTGCATTCGGTTGGGGTGATTCTGCGTTCGACTGCCATTTCTTGTAAACACAAAGGCGAATCGTACATAAGCGAATTCGGTTCGTGTTATATAAGATAACGTTCCCCTATTTATAAATCGTGTATGATCGAATTCGTATAATGTAAACACGTGTTATACGAGGACTGACTGTACTGGAAGGATTTTGATGCATCACTCTGAAATTACAGGTCTAATGCAAGTTGTATAACAATCTTAACAACTGTATGAGCCTACCAGTTCTTGCATTTTTTTTTCTGCAATTTTATAAGATGCGGACGTAGCTTATTGCCGCTCCTGGAACAGAGAAGTTTTTTCTTATTTATTTTCTGTTTTATTAGCTTAAATTGGCATATTAACTTATTTTCTAGAGTAGCTTTATATTCCTAGTTCCGATACTTAGTTTAAAGTTTAACTTAGATAGAGATTTTATAGGTATTACTTAGTATCGGTAAGGGTATCAAATCCACGTGTTACAATTTGCAGCTCCATTGAACGAGAGGTTTTTTTTTTTAACCATATTTAGCTGATTTATTAACCAATTGTTATATCAAATTATTTTCTGTAAGTAGCTAGTCAGGATCCTTAGTTTATTCTGAATTGAGACAGCGAGATTTGGAAGTTAATCGATACTTAAGTGTCCGTAGATTTACCGTTAGTAAATTGCCGCCATTGTTACGCGATACAAAATATCTCGAACTAGATAGCATAAGCTTAGTATAGTATAGTACACAATATAATATTGTCAATTAATCAGTAAATCTAATCTTGTTGAACTTCATTGTCAGTTAAATTGTACTTTTAACTATATACATACGACTTAGATTACGTAACATAAATAATTAGCAAAAATAAATAATTAATACTTAACTTGATACGGAAGTTATATAAAGGGATTTCGTAGATAACACTTGATACTGAGACATAAATATAGCGTTATAACTGTGTTGGGATACAAGTTTAGGGTTTTAATTTTGTACTGAAATTGAAATTTTATTGAAATTAAATTGAAATCGACTCAGACCAGAGCAGCAAAGCAAAAGGCTCAAGCTAATGGGAGTGCTGTGGCTAGGGGAGAACTGAGGGGGGGGGGCAGTTGCCCTCTGAATCACAGCCTTTTAAAATGCATTATTTGCTTGATGTTTGTGGAGCAGTCAGGTACGGGACATGATACTGCCATGGGGGATGTCTTTGTGTGTGCGCGATGCAAGGAGTGTAAGGAAATCAGGCGACAACTCAGCGTTGTTATGGGCCTATATGAGAGCTTGAAGGACAGCGTGGATGCCCACGAAGGATTAAAAGTGAGGGCCCATCAAGCTCTCAGCTGCCCACACCAACGGCGGAGCTTGCACTTGGGCATCACGAAACACAGCGGCAACCCCCCAAGGCAGAATGCGCTGGTCCCAAAGGAACTAGTAGTTGTTGGTGACTCTATTGTCAGGGAAACAGGAAACATGCTTTGTAAAAAGGATAGGTGGACCAGGACCATAGTATGTCTGCCAGGGGCAAAGGTTGATGAAGTTGTGCGGATATCATCTTTTAAGGGCACAAAAGGTGATATAGTTATACACGTTGGCACTAATGATATTAAGAGTAGGAGACCAGTGGAATTACTTAACAAGTACAGGTCACTGTTGAAAAAAAAGCCGTGAATTAGGGTTGAATTTGAAAGTGTCTGAAATTCTGCCCAGACCAGACACGATAGGAGGGAGTATATGATGAGAGCCCTGTCGACCAATTCGGCCCTGGAAAGATTGTGCAAGGCTCAAGGAGTAAAATTTTTTTCAGCCTGGTCTGTACTTGTTAACAGGAGAGACTGTTTCTACAGGGATGGGATACACTTAAATAGAAAGGGTGCAAGAATGTTTGCTGATGCTACCGAGGCAGTGTTAGATGGGTCGGAAAACTTCTAGATTGGGGGGATACAAGGACTAATAGATTAACAGTAGCCACTGGCAGAGGTGAAAGTGATTCTTGCACTGCTTCTATTGGAATGAGCAGCAGCTTGGAAAATAAGATGCAGGATATTTCAGAGACTGCTGGGAGTCATTGGGGTACAAGTAAACACATGGGCTGTGTTAGGGTAGCTAAGAACAGGAATGGGTGCATGTATACACTTGCTAGGAGTTTGGTAAATAAATTTGATGAATTGGAGGTATTGCTCAAAGCATCAAAGGCTGATATTGTTGGGATAGCAGAGACGTGGTATCACAGATATAAGTAATGCAGAACTGGAATTTGGGGAGTACAACGTCTACAGAAATGATAGACAGGATAAGAAGAGAGGAGGGGTTATGCTATTAGTTAAGAAACATAAAAAATCCAAGGAAGCGAAGCCAGTTTATATCGCTGGACAGTGCAGTGTCTAGTCAGTTTGGCGTGACATAAGCATTGGGAGATCAAAATTGAGAGTAGGAGTGTGCTATAGGCCTAATGACTCTGATGAGTATAATAAGAAACTGTATGTCAGGATATTTCCTTTTTAAGTGATCTAAAATAGTCTTGATGGTTTCATAGCCTCATTTGAAAAAGAACTATTACACATAAGACATATGGGCTGTGTTGAGTCAAATGGGCTTTCAATAAAACCATGAGCTAGATATTCATCCAAATACTGTCAACACATTTTTTTTTTCAGCACTTGACATGATTGATGATGGGTTGAATAACTACAAAGAATTAAATAATAAAATATGAACTATTTTTATTTAACTCTCATAGCTCATGTCACCCACAAAAGCACTATGGATCAAAAATGCACAACTTCCACAAGGAAACAATAAAACATCAATACTAATTGTCACTTAGAAAGTAGAAACAACAGACTGAAACATTCTGTCATTTCATCCAATGAAACAAAAGAATAAATAAATAAACCATGCCACTGCCAAGATTGCAGCTGTCAGAAAGGTGCAAATTCCAAAGATTGTAGAGGCAATTACATCTGAAAACACTGACATTTAATGCCTATGAAAAGCAAAGGTGGTTGAATTAAATAATGCCAACTATCTTTTTTTTATCCTAATTTCTCACTCACTCCTATACCTATATGTTAAAAATCAGTTGTCTCAGGGGAAAATAAAACCCAATGAGAGAAATTAAATACTAAGGAATAAGATGTTGTTGGGTACAGTTGCAATTTGGAGGGCCACAAACAATTATAATAACCATGATATTTTCAATCCCCAAAACCAATTTTCATCCCCTTGGAGGTGATATCACCCCCTGACCTAAATAAGACTAACAAGAACAAGAAAAGGCCAAAAGATTGAAGGAGGAAACAGTTAGCCACTGACTCCCCAACCCTCAAAGAGGTACCTGAGGAAGGGGAAAATGATACCACCAGTGATTCTGAAAATGAGGACCCTAAAAGTCAGGATCCTTCCCCCTCACTGGTACTCCTGTTGAGTAAGTTATAGCCACTCGGGATTCACTCCAAAAAAAAAAAATATGGCCAAGCAGTCTAGAATCACTGCGGCCACCAGAACAGACATCATTCAGCTTTTCAGCAAGATGAAGCTCAATGTCCTCAACCTCCACATTGACAAGAGAATGCAAGCTAAGCTTGATGTTCTAGCTCAGGAAACAGGAAAAACAAATGCTACAATGCCTCTGTTTCTTCACTGAGGTATTGAAGAATGGTTTAACTATAGCCACAACTAATCAGTCACCCAGAGCAAAACCTGACAAAGGACCCAAAAAACAAATGGAGGCTCACGTCATATTAGAAAACACAGGACTGGGAATGAGCGAGGAGGTCAAAGAGGCATTCACAAGAACAAGAAAAAACCAGGAACCCTAGCATTATAATAGAGATAGATACAGGAGGCACTAGAAATCGTGAAGAATACGGATATAACCAACTATGGACTGCACGTGGAGGCTCCGAAGTGGAAAGGCCTGTCAATAGTCCTGATTAACATTGATGAAAACCTAACCCTACAGGAATTGAAGGATGAGATCTTTTGCAGGAATCTCAGTATTTGCCTAACAGAGGAGGACCAGGAAGAGCACATAGTGCCCAAATATAGTACCAGGAAATGTTAAATGGATTGTTTAGTTGTGACAAGGGCATGGCAGATCACTGCCTCACAAAACAGGGTTTACATTGTTTGGGGCAGCCATAGATATTGGGAGCATATCTCCATCCCCAAGTGTTATAGGTGCCTGCACTTTGGATATAGATCCAATACATGTAATCAGTGAGAGTCCACCTGTGGACACTGTGCCAAAAAAGGGCACAAGTTTAGGGACTTATATGCCAAGGAGCAGCCACCCTCTTGCACCAACTGCAAAGCAGCAAAAGCACCCCACAACCATGCAATAAGAGATGCCAACTGTACAGTCTACAAAAGTCAAGAATATATATCAATCCAGGATAAATTATGGATAGGCACACCACTACACCCACTCAAAAACAAATTAAAATACTACAACTTAATGCGCAACAAGCGAGAGCGGTCGCTCACCAACTAAAAATCAAAGCAGATGAGCAGCACATTGATGCATCCTTGCTTCAAGAACCCTATGTCTGCAAGGGCAGCATCGCTGGATATCCAACCTCAAACAAAATTGTACACTGCACACATGATCAGCCATGGGCTGCAGTAGTTATCAGGAATAAAGAGATTACCACAATATGTATTGCACCACTATGTACTTCTATCAGCGCTTGTGCCCAGATCCTGACACCACCTGGTTGCACCTACCTGCTCTCAGTATATAGTCACACCAGTGAAGACATCGCTGTTGCAACATCGCTGATCTAGCCAGCTCTCCACTTTCTCTCGGGAGGGAGGTTGCTGGTTGGAATGGATGCTATCTGTTGCTCTGTCCTGTGGTACAGCCTAACACCCGACAGAGCTGGGTCTAGAAATGGTGAACGACATGGGGACTTTATTTTACCAACTGACCTTCGGGTTCTCAACTGACTGGTCCACCTGCAGCAGCTCCCTCTGGGAGAGTATGATAGACATAACAATGGCTATGCCAGACATAGGCCAAAAATTTGTTGGCTGGACAGTGCAAGGATCCTGGACTACTTTGGACCACAGAGCGATTATAATCTCCCTCTACCAGTGACACAAGAAAGTCATTCCCCCCAACTACTGGATCTGCACTGGACCTTACAAATAACCACAAGCAAGAAAAAAAAAGGTGTATTGCAGCCACCTACAGCATCTATGGCAGGATTCCTGGAATGCAACAAATAGAGGAGAAATAACTAAGAAGTTCTTCCCCACAATCGGCCTTTCCTATCTCAAGCCTTCTCCATGGTATTCAACTGGACTACAGGCAACCTTTCTACTTACTGGGCATGGTACATCCCAGCAAACGATTCCAGCTCTCAGTATCGAGAACAACCATTACTGCCACCAAGGAGAGGAGGAGGAGTCCTGGACCCACATCATGTGCGAGTGTCCCTCATATGATGATCACCGCCTATGACTCTTCACCGAGATATAATCCAACCTTTGCCATCGGGAGCATATCCTCATAAATGATGAAGCATCTTGTGCAGCCTTCACAATTTGCACAGGCAGTTCTTACCACCAGATGGGTTTATCACACCCATGACACCTGACTGGAATGTTCCACCACCATTGAAAACCTGAACAGGGCAGAATAAATGCTAGCACCCACAAAGTGCAGGAAATTATAGCAACCAAGCTATCATGCAAACCCCATTATGGGGTAGGATTATGCTGGCACCCTCTTGTTGGTGTGAGATCTATGCTGCTGGCACTCTGCTGAGTGCAGGATATCCCTACAGAGTGCAAGGCCAATGGCACTCACATGGGGGAACCTGCCCCAGTGACTTTAATTTCCTATACCCTCTCCCCACTTCACTTTAAATCATCAGGTGGATCCCTTCACCTTGATCCATCCTTGTTCTTTACCCCACATTCTGACCCACTCTACTCTATTTCCTAGTGTACTCTCTTCAACAAAAAAAGAAAAAAAAATTAATTTGGCCTCTGTCAGGAAGCTCAGGTGACCCAAGCAAAGACCAGTCAGAGAACTAAGGGACTGCCTGGCTTACCTCCCAGTGGAGTGGTGGTAGCAGGCAATGTAGGTCCCACTAGAGGCCCTGCAGCCAAGCAGCCAGAGACATAACAACAGAAAAAAATGAAATGCTACATAAACCAGACCTGACACCTTTTCTTGGCTTTTGCAGTTGTTCTGCATTCCATCACAGAGTACATATGGCACAGATGTGGGGAACCACCAGTAGTCCTTGACCTTAAATACTGTCCATGCACAAACCAACCCTAAATACTATGCTACTATGTACAGTCCCTCTTACAGAAAGGACAGACAGGACAGAAGGTGGAGGTGGTGGTGAGGAGTTAACTCTTGGTCAAACAGCATAAAGAATCTAAGGTGGGCACACAACGAAGTGGGTGGCCAATGTAACGATCAGTTTAAGCTGTCATAAGCAGATTTAACTGACTGAGTATTACTAAAATAGGAGTATGTTATAGGTCAAATCACTGTGATCATTACAATTAATATCTATACAAACAAACAGAATGGATCAGTAAATCAGAATGTTTTAGTTCAGATTATAAGACATTCTATATTACATTAAATGTCTTATATGATATGGGAGACTATGAAATATTTAAGGGCTAAGGCCTCATGGTACGAGGTAGAATGACTAACATATAGGTTAGTGCAAAAGCATCATTTTAACGTAGCCATTGATCAAAGTAGTAAAATTAATTAAATTGGCATTATTTTGGTTATATCTTATATTGTGAGTGCCTTCACAATGAGTTGCCATGGTATTGTACAACCTCAAATCAGTGGATACCACCACCCAGAGACGGCACCTTTTAAAAGTTTGTTGGCTTCTCCTCAATGGGTGGGCAGGTACACTGGTGTTGCAATAGTGACAACCCAGTTATGAAGTATAACTTCGCAATATGAGAGATGCCTGATGGTGTGCAGTGATATAGACTATGAAATATTTAAGGGCAAAGGCCTTAATGCTACAAGGTAGAATGACTAACATATAGGTTAGTGCAAAAGCATCATTTTAACGTAGCCATCTACCAAAGTAGTTAGATATAACCAAAACGATGCCAATTTAACTACTTTGGTAGATAGTTACATTAAAATTATGCTTTTGCACCAACCTATATATTAGTCATTCTACCTCATAGCATGAGGCCTTTGCCCTTAAATATTTCATAGTCTATATCACTGTACAATATCAAGGATATCTCATATTGTGAAGTTATACTTCATAACCGGGTTGTCACTATAGCAACACCAGGGTACCTGCCTACCTACCGAGGAGAAGCCAACAAGCTTTGAAACAGTGTCACCTGGGTGGTGGTATCCACTGAGAGTAACAGTAGTCTTCTCCACTGGTGAAGTGTTACTTATTCGAGGTAGTACAATACCATGGCAACATGTGAAGGCATTCACAATATGAGATATAACAAAAATGATGGCAATTTAATTAATTAATTAATTTAACTACTTTGGTAGATGGATACATTAAAATGATGCTTTTGCACTAACCTATATGTTATGATATGGGAGATTAAAGTTCCAGATATTGACAAAAATTGTGGGTTAGTTACTTGCACAATAATAGCACTTTTTCTTTTCTAGATTTATTGGATGACTGTCTTCTACATAAGCATGTTAGAGAGGCCAGAAAAGAAAGCAGTATTCTTGATTTGATTATCATCAATGACTCTTCGTGTATTAAAAATCTGCAGATAAAGGAATCACACGGTTTGTTTTGTTTGTTTTAGGATTTTATGGCGCATTAGCATCTAAGGCTATAATGCGTCAAGTCAAAATGATGTAAAATATAAAACTATAATATTACAATTGTTTGTATATTATTGCTAAAGAGTATATGATATAAAATGTTCATAAAGCACGAAACGATAAAAACATTCTAGATAGAATTATTTAGATTAATAAGTTGTAAAAACTTAAAATAGCTGACACGTTGTCATTGTCTGATAAAATCTGTCTGTGTGTATAAGGTTCAGACAGATGGCTAAAACGGCGGTCATTATAAAAAGACGGACATTCAATTAAAATATGACGGACTGTTAAAATGGTGTCACAATTTCTACACATAGGACGATCGTCTGCCCTCAGCAGATAGCAATGTGTCAATGTCCTATGCGGAGCCGAGATAGAACAACTTACTCTTTTTGGTTCCTACGCAGACTGTTTCCTGTGAAGTTCTTTCGAATTACTTGCCTGTAGTCTGTATAGGGGACTAACAGGCAAGAGTTAAAGGGGTTTGCTGATTTGGCTGCAAAGTCTGCCATATCATTTCCTGAGATTCCAATGTGGCCTGGGTTCCAGCAGAAACGAACATCAAATTCAGATTGTGCAAGGAAGTTCAGCTTCTGCTGTATCCGGGTCAGGACAGGATGAGGGTTGAACCTCAACAATGATAAAGCCTGCAATGAACTCAGAGAATCGGTATATATAATATATTTTTTGTGGTTGGTGGTTTGTATATGATCTAAGGCTATCTCAACTGCGTGCAGTTCTGCAGTGAACACAGTGCATTCGTTGGAGATCTGCTCAGATACTGTGGTGTCTATGAAAACAGCTGCAGATCCGACAGACATTTCTGACCTCGAGTCATCTGTGTAAACAGGCAAGAAGTCAGTATATTCCGAGCGCTGTGCTAAAAAGAGCTGCAGGTAGACAGTGGATAGAGTACTGTCCTGTCTCCAATTGTTAAGGGAGAAGTTGCAGTTTGAGACATGAGCATGCCAGGGTGGAGAAGGTTGCCCTGGTGATGGGGCAACATTGTCTAATGTGATATTCAAATCATTGAGTAGCCTTTGGATACGAATACCGAATGGCTGTTTGGCAGTCTGGCGAATGTTGTACAGATTTTCCCAACGTGGCTCAAAAACGGGTGTCCATGTCAGATGGTCTGGCAGGGATTTCAGTTTCAAAGCATACTGTAGCGACAACTGTTTCCTGTGAAGCGATAACAAGGGCTCATTCGCTTCAACATATAAGCTATGGACAGGAGAAGTTCGAAATGCTCCAGTGGCAATACAGATCGCCTGATGGTGGATGGGATCCAACCATCGGAGTACGCTGAGTCTACAGGATGCATATACCTGGCACCCGTAATCTAACTTAGATCGTATGAGTGCACGATAGAGGTGCAAAAGGGTACATCGGTCAGCGCCCCAAGAATGTGAGGAGATTGCATATAGGATATTCAAGCCTCTCGTGCACTTTGCACATAGTTGACGTATGTGTTGTAGAAAGGTCAACTTTCTATCAAACATAAGCCCCAAAAATCTAGTCTCAGGTACTACTGGAATAGCATTTTGCCCAAGCCTCAGGTCAGGTTCAGGGTGAAGATTGCGCTTTCTGCAAAAATGCATGCAAACAGTCTTTTGTGGAGAGAACCTGAACCCGTTATTCGTTGCCCATGAGTTCAGATGGTCAATGGCACGTTGCAATTGCCTCTTAATTACCCTCATGTTGAAGGAATGACAGAATATGCTAAAATCATCAACATAGAGGGCACAGTTTACAGTTGGAGGAAGTTGTTCTGTGATGGAATTCACTTTGATGGCAAAAAGCGTAACATTTAAAATGGATCCTTGAGGTACTCCCTCCTCTTGGCTAAAAGAGAGAGAAAGAGAGAGAGAGTAGATCCTACACGGACTTGGAAAGAACGATAACATAAAAAGTTTTTAATAAAATTGGGGATATTACCTCTAAAGCCGATGCTGTAGAGGTCTTTTAAAATTCCAAATCTCCAAGTTGTGTCATATGCTTTTTCCATATTGAAGAACACGGACACCAGATGTTCTCGTTTTAAAAAGGCATCTCGAATGGAAATTTCGAGCCTGATCAAATGGTCCAAAGTTGACCTATTCTATGGAAGCCGCACTGCAATCTGGAGAGGAGCCCATTTGCCTTCAAATACCAGATAAGGTGGGCATTGACCATTCTCTCCAGAATTTTAGAATTAGTCATTTCGACAATGAACGAATTGTTAACCGCATTCAGCAGTCACGTAGACTTGATCCACTGTCCACTCCAATACGTATGCTACTTTCATTCTAGCCAATATGATCTTTATTGTAAGGTTCCTAGGGGCAATAGGACGGTAATTCGTTGGGATTTTAGGATCCTTTCCTGGCTTAGGAAAGGCAAGCATGATTGCCTTTTGCAGTTTCCGGATTGCCAGGAATCTGGAAACTGCTCTTCTTGAAATATTCTGTTATATAGAAAGAGCAGTTGGTCCATGGATTTTGCAGACAGATGTTTGATCATATCATAATGGATAAGATCTGGTCCAGCAGTACTTGCCTTGGTAAGAGTTAGAGCTGTTTCTAACTCTTCCGTGGTAAAGGGCCCGTAACAGGGATGAGACCTTTTAGATTTAAAGTTAATTGGCTGCTTTTCAAGTTTATCTTTCCAGACCAGAAATTCTGGGGAGTAAGTTGACGAGATGGCAGAAAAGGTCTCCCCCAATGGCTATTGCAGCTGGGTCTACAATAATGCATCCATTACACTCTAGGACTGCTGAAGGGTGTGATGTATATTTACCCTTCATTTGCCAGATTTTGTCCCAGATAGCTTTAGTGCTGGTTGACTGGGTAATAATGGATGTAAGGCGGATCCACGATTCCTTTTGGCTCGGACGACGAATATATCATGCTTTTGCATGTGCACGTTTGAAGGCTACAAGATTGGCTGTGGTAGGATATCGTCGGAATATCCCCCAAGCTTTATTTTGTGCCTTTTTTGCTGCTGTGCATTCAGCATTCCACCAAGGCTTTGGAAATGGTGGAAACTGCGTAGATGTTTTCGGAATTGTAGCTGCAGCTGCATGGACATGCTTTCTGTGATGTACGCCACTGACCGTACTGATGTTAAAGTCTACCAGGTGCTGAAAGGTATTCCAGTCAGCCTGATCAATCTTCCATTGTGGTAACCTAAAAGGTGAGCATGGCATCCCTTTAAGTAGGCTGGTTATCACGGGGAAGTGATCACTTCCATAAAGGTTCTCCTCTACCTCCCAAATGATTGAAGGAAGGAGAGAGGGGGAACATAGAGAGAGGTCAATAGCAGAGAACGAACGGGTAGGCATGCGGAAAAAGGTGTTAGTTCCCACATTTAAAAGGGATAAGTCATCATCAACACATCGCCCGGGAGTAAGACAGGAGTAGGCAGCTGCACAATGAGATCATCAAGGTCTTTCTGGGTGATATCAGCCCCAGGTGCAAATAAACTGAACAGACTGTTAATAAGAACCGTACCGTAAGGCAAACCACTACCACTTCTATGTTGGTGGTGAGCGAAATAGTTTGAAATGGGGTATGGTTGCCCAGAAGTATAGCAACACCCCCCACGAGCAGGTCCATCTCCAGTTCTGTCCTTTCGAACGATAGTAGTGTTACGAAGGGAAGGGTTTTCATTTGCCTTCAGGTATATTTCTTGTAAACAAAAGCAGACTGGCTCATGATTTTGCAGAAGGGCCTTGATGTCATCATTGTTTTGCCGGAATCCATGACAGTTCCATTGTAGGAATTTAGCCATTATTTTGGCTTGGTGGGTCCATCAGGCGGCTTCCGAGGTGCTGAGGGCTTACCTTTTTCAGTCTTGGCTTTATCCTTCCTGGGGAAGTATGGACGCTGTCCAGTGTCCATTTCCTCCTCAGCATAGAGCTCTAAAACTGAATCTTCTTGTATCTCCTTCTCCTCGACATCCATGTTTTCTTGTGTACTAGGGGATACTTCACCTTTCTTATTCTTTTCTTTCGCAATTGCTTTTGTTACTTGTGGAGCAGTGGAGTGGCAGGCGATTGGTCTTTCTGTGCAGGTTTTTGAGGACTTAAGAGATGACTTGCGATGGGCTTGAATGATTCTTTTGGAGGAATGGTCATGTCCGTCTGAGTTCCGATGGAACATCTCCCTGCTACCTTCTGGACGTAGGTAGGTTTGTTGTTATTCAGAGTTTCACCGCTTTCCTTACCTCCTGGTATGATATATTTAGCTCTGTCTTCAGCCATTGAATTTCTTTTTCTTCTTTCCACCTCTGGCATGCTCATGAATAGGCTGGATGTTCTCCCTCACAGTTATGCAGGAGGGTTTTGTGGCTGAACATGCTGTTGTTTCATGGTCCTTTGCACCACATTGAGCGCATGCAAGGGCTCCAAGGCAGGCCATTTGAGAATGTCCATATTTCTGGCATTTAAAACACCGTAAAGGGTTTGGAACATATGGACGCACTGGACAGTTGATGTAGCCAGCTTTAATCTCATCAGGAGACTTAGGTGAGTTAAAAGTCAGGATAATGTTTCTGGTTTTAACAAGTTTTCCATCCCTACACGCATTAATTCTCTTGATGGCAATAACTCCCTGTGGTTTTAATTCCAAGCAGATTTCCTCCTCGGTTACGTCGACAAGGTCCCACTCTGAAATGACACCTCTCGATGAATTGAGTGTTTTTTGTGGTGTCACTTTTGGGTACTCCTCCGACTGATGTTGCTCAGAGTAGCTGCTCAGACTGCCTGTCAGTTTTAGTTTCAATTAAGGTCTCCAGAACAGAGCCTCTTAAATAAAAGAAAGATGAGTGACCCTGCTAACCTATCTTTCTGTATAAAGAAGGGTGACATTTTGCCAATTGGGTTTTCGCTGGTAGAGTGTATAATTAAAAACCTTGGAACAGGCCCTGATGATATTTCAGTTCGCTGCCTCTTTGTAGCAATAATGCTATCTGTGTCTTCGTCTAGGTTTGCAGATAGGGACCGGGTTGGGGCCCCTGAAGAAGTAAGTTTATTAGGATTCATGGAGTTTTTGAAGTGGTTTAGTGCCCGGGCTCCCCACCCACAATGGAGCCTAAAAGGACGCCCACTACTCGGCATGCAATAAATGCGCTCAGGAGTGGAACGCCAGGGCTACCCTGACACTATACCCGCACCGCCGCCAGCCCGAATCCTGTCCCTCGGACCATGAGGGTAGGGGCATGGCATTGACACGGTTGACCCTCGTAGGCGAGCCTACTAACTGATTGATCCTAGCCGGACCTTCCAGAACCACCCGTCTTGTCGAAGCAGGGGTCAAAGTGGTGTATTGAAGCTGGGCTCCTCAACCATCAGGATCCCCCTTTCTGAATTTTCACGGGTCGGAACGCACAGCAAACATGCCGGATTCCATTGATGCTAGTCTGGAAGTCTGGCAGCATCATTGGGAGGTCCTCTCACCAAGTACAGGTGCCCACGTTGAGGGGAATCACAAGGTAACAGCGATCATTGTGTACTGTAGTAGTAGTAGTAGAGGCATTTGATGCAAGAAAGCAAGCTTATGCAGCATCAGCCAAAAAAAAAAAACCCACTTCCACTTCACCAATCTGTTCATTCAAAATACCTGTCCAGCTGAGCCTTAAACTTATTTAGGCTATCAACCTCAACGACAAGGGATGGAAGTCTGTTCCACCAACCAACCACCCGCTGGCTAAAGGCAAATTTCCGCACATCTATCCTACATCTGTCTTTCCTCAATTTGAATTTATGCCTTCTCAGGTGATTATTCTGAGTTAGAGGAAGAATCCCATCAGCATTGAGCATGCTCAAACCATTCAACACTTTATACACCTCTATGAGATCACCTCGCTGGTGCCTAGTCTCCAGACACTGTAATTTGCAAAACTTAAGCCTTTCTTCGTAAGAGCACCCCTTTGTTCCATTCACTAATCTTGTTGCCCTTCTCTGTACTCGTTCCAGCAGCTCTACATCCTTCTTGAAATGAGGCCTCCAGACCGGTATACAGTACTCTAGGTGTGGCCTGACCATTGCCTTATACAAGGGAATAATCACCTCCTTATCCCTGCTGGAAAAATTCCTGTATATCATTGACAATACTCCATGAGCTACTCTTGCAACCCGTCTGCACTGCTCAGAGAACTTCATATCTGCCTGCACAATCACCCCCAAGTCCCTTTCTTTCTCTACCACTGTCAGTGTAGTACCACAGAGTTGATACGTTGCTCTGGGGTTGCTGTTTCCCATGTGTAGTACTTTACATTTGTCAATGTTAAACTTCATTTGCCACCTCTCAGCCCATCTGCTCAACCTTTCCAGATCCTGCTGCAGCAGCATAGTGTCAGTAGTGTCCTTGACAACCCTGCCAACCTTTGTATCGTCTGCAAACTTGGACATTAAGCTTGATATACCATCATCAATATCATTTATAAATACAGAAAACAATAATGGACCCAACACTGAGCCCTGAGGGACTCCACTAATAACATTAGTCCACGATGAGCAGTGTCCATTGATTACCACTCTCTGTCTTCTCCCCCTCAACCACCCCTTTATCCATAGCAGCAATTTGCCTCCAATGTCACACTGCTCCAATTTGTGTAGCAGTCTTCCATGTGCAACAGTATCAAAAGCCTTTCTAAGATCCAAGTATATAATATCAAAGCTATTCCCTGCATCCAGTTCTTTTGTGACTGCATCATAGTATCCAATCAAATTGGTTAGGCAAGACTTCCCCTTAACAAAACCATGCTGTGTCCGAGCTATAACTGAAGTCTTGTCTAAATGATCCTGCAGTGCTTCTTTAACCAGTGCCTCCATTAATTTTCCTGGAACAGAAGTTAAGCTCACAGGTCTATAATTACTTGTGTCAGCATTTGATCCTCCTTTGTGAATTGGGGTCACATTTGCACATTTCCAGTCTATGGGTACCTCCCCTGAGTCCAAGGAAGCTCTCATAATTATGGCTAAGGGTTTGCTTACTTCCTTTGCCGCCTCCTTTAATATAACTGGATAGATCCCATCCACCCTGGGTGCCTTTCTTGTGTTTATCTTCAACAATTTCTCCTCCACTTTACTCCCAGTTATTTCAAGATTCTGCAGCTTACTGCTAGAGTTGAATACACCTCTGGCATTCCCCTCGCTGCATAACTCCTCATGTGTGAATGTCGATGCAAAATATTCATTTAGTTTGTTAGCTACCTGAGCAGGATCATCAACAGTTGACCCATCAATATCAAGTGGACCAATCTGATTCATCCCCTTCCTTCTAGAGTTTACATAAGTAAAGAACTCTTTGCTGTTTTTTTTTGCATCCCTTGCCAAAGATTTCTCGTAATCTGCCTTCGCCTGCCTAACCTCCTTTGTAACTTGGTTGCATATCAACTTGTATCTATCATAGGCTTCTGTGTCATGTGTTAATTTGTAAGTATCCCATGCATTTTTCTTCTCTGCCATTTAAATACTGTCTCAGTCCATCGTAGTCGCCTTTACGGAAGCAATAACCCTTCCCTTTACTCCTAATGGTAGTTACCTCTTTGAGTAAATCCCACTTCAGCACACTGTGATCACTGCCACCTAGTGGTTCCTTTATCTGCAGATTCTTAATGCATGAAGAATCACTGCTGATAATCAAATCAAGAGTATTACTCCCTCTAGTTGCCTCCCGAACATGCTGATGTAGAAAACAATCATCCAATAAATCCACAAAAGCCCTGCTAGTGTGTGAGTGACCAGCCCCCAAATTCCAGTCAATATCTGGGAAATTAAAATCTCCCATTATAAGACTCTCTGATTTACTGGCCCACTCTATTTCCCTGTACAGTTTCTTATTATACTCATCAGAGTCATTAGGCCTATAGCACACTCCTACTCTCAATTTTGATCTCCCAATGCTTATGTCACACCAAACTGACTCAACACTGCACTGTCCAGCGATGTCGACTGGCTTCACTTCCTTGGTTTTTGTGTTTCTTAACTAATAGCATAACCCCTCCCCTCTTCCTATCCTTTCTGTAGACGTTGTACTCCCCAAATTCCAAGTTCTGCATCCCTTATATCTGTGTGACACCACGTCTCTGATATCCCAACAATATCTGCCTTTGATGTTTTGAACAATACCTCAAATTCATCAAATTTGTTTACTAAACTCCTAGCATTGGTGTACACGCAAGTATACCTGCACCTGTTTCTGATTAGGAATTTACATAAAGATGTACTCACTATCAAGGATAAAGGGAAGACAGTTTGTGTTCATAATGGTGACTACAATGGTCTTAGTTTTAAAATTATTTTCAGTAGGACCAACTAATGTTATCAAATGCAAATTTAAAATACGAAGCATTCAGTGAAGATCTTAGAGCTACTATGCTTTTTATACCAAATATGAGATACTGTTTGAGGTTTAGATTTAAATGGATATCAGATAATCTAAAGAGCTAGAGGCAGAGAGGAAAAACAGGGATGTTTATAAATTATCAGGGGACATAAATTTATATAAATTATTCAATTTATAAAGTTGCAAATGGGGTAAGGCAAGCTAAGACAGATTTATGAGAAGTCATGGAGAAGCACATTATGAGCCACTGGATATGAATGGCACATATGAAAGATCCTGTTCAGGTTGCTGACAAACAAATATTTTGCATCTACATTCACTGTATAAAGAAGGTTTTAGGCATTAGAATGCCAGAAATATACCAACTTATAACTGGGAACTAAATGATTTTGTGGGAACAGAAAATAATGAGGAGAAGAAATTATTGAAGACCAAAAGTTAAGGCACCCAGGGATGATGGAATCTATTCAATTAAATTATATTAAAGGAAGCAGCAAAGGAGATAAGCAAACATTTGACCATAATAAGATCATTCTTAGATTTAGGAGGGGGGGGGAGTATCTATAGATATGCAAATGTCTCCCCAATATAAAGGGGAGGGGGTCAAAGGCAAAGTGAGTAATTACAACCCCGAAATTTTAATTTTGCTCCAGGGAAAATAATGGAATCAGCCATTGAGGGAATCAAGTTACATGGAAATCACAGCATGAATTTGTTAAGGGGAGATTCTGATGAATTTGTGATGCAGTAACAAAGTAGCTGAATGCAAAAAAAATAATTTTGACATCACATATACTCAGATTTCAGAAATGCCTCAGACATTGTTCTACATGGAAGAATGTACAAATTGGAGCAGTGTAGTATTAGGAGAAGTTACTGCACATGGATAAAGGGAATGTTGAGCAGTAAAAGGGTGGTTATAAACAGATACCGCTCTTCTTGGACTAATGTTATTAGTGAAATTCCTCAGAGTTAAGTGCTGGGGTCCCTTACTTCTTTTAATATTTATTAACAATACTGATGAAGGCATGTCAAGCTTGCAGATATCACAAAGGCTGGCAGAGTGGTAAGTGACAGGAATCAGCACACACTACTGCAGCAATAGTTAAAAATTTGGGCAGATGTGTTGAAAAGCAGAAATTGGGATTTATCATTGATAATGCAAGGTACTGCATCGGTTTCAGTAATCCCAGAGTAACATACAAATTGGTACCAAACCCAAGGTAGTGGAGAATGAAAAGGAATAATTGTACAATACGACATGAACATCACTGAGCAGTGCAGACAGGCAGGCTACTAGGACAGTTCATGGAGTTCTGTCAATGATATACATGAATTTTTCCAGCAAGTCCAAGGAGGTAATTATCCCATTGCATAAAGCAATGGTTAAGCTGCATCCCGAGTGCTGCATGTAGGACTGGAAGTGTCATTTTAAAAAGGATGTGCATCTGTTGCAACAGGTGCAGAGAAGAGAAAAAGATTAGTAAAAGACACAAAAGTATATTCTTACCATGAGAGAATTTAGTTCTGCAAATGCAGTGCTTGGAAACTATGTATTACAAGGAGAACTGATTGAAGTGTTTATTAAGGCTTTAATCTTTAGTCTTTCTTGGACGTCACATGTAATGGAAAAAAATTTAAGCTTAAATTGAAAAAAGAATGGTCACAGGATAGATGGATGAAAATTTGCTTTCAGCCAGAAAGTAACTGATTGTTGGAACAAACTTCTATCTGGTGTTGCGGAATGCTGACAGAAATGATTAGAGGTCAGACAGATAAGGTGGGTACTTTGGAGATCAAGCATTTGTAAGCAGGAAGTTCTTGTAATGTCCATCACTGCAATAGAAATTAAATCCATAACATACACATTTTATATTAAAATATATACACAGGATTGCTTACCAGTACATATTTCAAACACAGCTTGCCAAAGAATTTTCTGTCTGCGGATTTCGGCTTGGATATTCCATTAGTCATCAACTGACTGATTGCCTCAAGAAATATACTGTTGCAGACTTTGCTGTCTTCAGATAAGTTGAGTAAAAGTTTTATTCATAACAATGACTCAGCTGTCAGGAGCATTTCAAAAGCTTCCCCATAAAGTGATTTGAACTTAGCTTTTTTTTTTTTTAACCTGGCTAACTATTCCCTTACACTCAGCACTGCTATAAGGAACTGTTAAAATACCAAGCATGACTTTTGATTATATGTCAAGCTTCCTTATCACTTGCCCAGTCCCCAATCAAGGACCACTGTACATCAATTCTTTCTTTTTATGCTGTGCAATAACTACTGCTTCATCTATTTTTTTATCTTGTAACAACATCAACAACCATATGAGATGCATCCATGAGTTCAGGGAAGGTCCTCATGGGGGCTAGAGATGTGCAAATGTATCCACAATTCATAAAGGGATATCAAAGGGGGACTTGAGGAATTTCAGACCTGTTAAATTGACTTCTGTACCAGGAAAAATTATGTAGTCAGTGGTTAAAGTAACACATCTGCACTGGGAAGTCATACTGCATGCACACATGGTTTTGTTAAGAGATGACCTTGTCTGACTAATCTTATGGGATACTATGATCCAGTAACGAAGAAACCAAATGCAAAAAATAATTTTGATATCATATACTTGATTTCAGGAAAGTTCTTGATACTGCTGCACATAAAAGACTACTATACAAATTAGAGCATTGTGGCATTAAGGGGAAGTTACTACTATGGATAAAGGGATGATGAGTGGGAGACAACAGAGAGTGGTTATCAATGGATACTTCTCTTCATGGAGTAATGTTATTATTGAAGTTATTAAGCCACTGTTTTCTCTATTTGTTAATGACATTGGTGAAGGTATATTAGGCTTAATGTCTAAGTTTGAAAATGAAACAAAGGTTGCCAGGGTGGTTAATGGCAGTAATGACGGTATGCTATGTAATAAGATCTAGAAAAATTTACAGATTGTCTTGTATTCACTGAACCATAAATTTATTTCGGGACTTTAAGAATTTTGTCAACAGGACATCAAAGAACTTTGTATGCATTTCGGGACTTCTAAAAAGAAAGTGTCTCTCGATTCCCAAAAAAGTCGAAATTATTCGTGAGTTAGAACATGGTGCAAAAAATGTTGAAGTGTGTCAAAAGTTTCTTTGTCCTCTTCAACAGTAATGACATTGTAGAAGAATAAACATGTTTATATATTGGCACTGGAAAAGAACATAACCGGGGGGGGGGAAAAAAAAAAAAAAAAAAAAGAAAGATTAGAAAGTGCGAGGTTACAAATGCTGATGAAGCATTGTTTCAATGGTTCGTAACAGAAAGAAGTGCTGGATTTTCAATAGATGGTCCGATCTTGAAGGTCCAAGTGGAAAATTTTGCTAAACAATTTGGACACGATGATTTTGTATATAACAATGGTTGGCCGGATTGATTTAAAAACTGAATACAAACATATTAATAAAAATAATATATAGGTATATACTAATATTATTTTTCTCCTCTAATATTTCCTTTGTTTTTTTTAATCTATCTTCTTATCAAGTTATTGAGAATCACTGATATAGCAAGTAACGGTTATAACGAGGAAATTTTATAGGTCACTTGATGTTCATTATAACCAAGTTCCACTGTATATGGAAAAACTTGCGTATGTCTTCTGAAATTTTACATTGGTTTTTAGTGCCATCTTGCTGGAAGACATTGTTAATTAATACACTAAACAAGTACTATGTACTTGTTTTGTTTTACGATTACAATATATTCGCTTTTAAAAATAAATATTTTTAAATAAAATATATATTTACCTACCTCATTTATATGTAAATTCTACTCTACGATCCTTCTTGACAAATTTGTCAATAACATTTTCATAAAAATGTTTTGAATTTCGTAATTGTCGGGCAAATTATTTTCTACTGACATTTGAGCTAAACCCGCAAATTGCATTTCCCCAGTTGTATTTATTTGCAAAGTTTTAATTCTCTTCAATGCAGAAAATGTTCTTTCAATAGTAGTAGAAGGAATTGCCACACATGTATTGCATGACCTCCACCACACTAACTCTTCCATGGAATATACAATGGTTAATTCGTTCTGAAAGCAAATAAAGTCAAAATAATGGCCACTTGTTGCCCTTAGAGGTTTTAAAACATTCTCAGGAAAATTCTTTAAATTTATTCAAATTTAATACTTCCAAGAATGATGAAAGACTTCTAATGATGAAAACTGTACCTTTAATTATTGCACTGTTGTGTCTATGATTTCACAGCATAATATTTTTTATTCCTCCCGTGGCTCAACCAAATCTCTTATTTGGCCTTGTTATATCTATATCTATATTATTTTATAAAATCTGAGAAAGTCTTTTCATTTATTTTCAAGCAACTTTGTAGTCTGCTTTATTTTGTCTTGTCTGAAGATGCTAAATAAAGCATAAGTGAATGAAAAATATTTCAATGAACACTTCCAAGAGAAATACAAAATCAGGATCATTAAATTTGTGTTTGGATCCGATAGCAGAGTCAATGGTTACTTCGTCCCACTTTTCAGGGTTTTCAATTGTCTTCAGAAAGGCTAAATTAATGAAACCAGGCAGGAGAAGTAATTCCACCTAGTTGGTGCAACTTTTGGAAATCTTTTCTTAATGAAGTGCAATTTTCCTTTGTGGTATTAACTAGACAGGAGGAGTAATTCCACCTGGTTGGCACACCTTTTGGAAATCTTTTCTTAATAATATTGTCCAGAGCATTAGCTCTTTTAGGTGATTTTGAAAAATAACTAGCCAATCCATTTATAGTTGAAAAAATATACCTTACACTCTATAGTTCTGCATGCTTGTGAAAGAATTAAATTTAATATAACCACTCCCTGACTTACGTAAGGGTTGCATTCCACGGAACTGTACTTAAGTCGTAATTTCCCTAAATGCTTATGCAGGACCCACAAATTTTATTGAAGCAAAAAAGAAATGTTCAACGAACAGGTAAACAGAATTATTTATTCAATTTTTTTTATCTCACGTGCAAAAAAATTACAAACACTTCAAAATTATAAAATTACAAAGAGAGGAGACAGGCATAACATCAACAAGTTTTACCTTTCGAGCATCGTTGTCAGAATTAACTCTTCAGCTGATAAGAACGTCGCTGCAGAAGTTGAGGGCTGTGGAGATTTTGAAGGGTTTTTTCCCAACATATCACAAAATTTCTCTCCTGCTGCTGCAGAATCTGCACTGGCGACTTCACTGCATACTTTAATATTCTGGAAACCAGCACGATACTTAAACCTATTAAACCATCCGTTGCTTGCCACAAACTTGGTTTGGGGTTTGCCATACTTATCCTTAATATCTTCATAAATACTTCTTGCTTTTGCTTGAATGGCCACTGGACTCAGAGGCACTTGCTCCTGAATCTAATTTTCCATCCATATTATTAATAGCTTTTCCATCTTTGATATAGCACCTGAACGCTTTTTTGTGATCACTGTTGATCTTAAATGCGTTGATCCTTTAACATGTTTTTTTTTTATACGTGCACTGTCCCTTAAAATAGTATTCACTGTTGAAGAAGCAAGACCTAATTCCATGCAATAGATGAAAAACTTGGTCCTACTTCATACTTCTTAATTAATCAACTTCGTTTCTGAATCAATTTTGTTTCGTATCCTAGCGCTGCCAGCACTTGCACTTTCTGTTGGTCCCTTTCCCTTCACCATTGTAATAAATAAATAGGAATGAAGAGAAGATGCTGAAAATATATTTATGTTTTTTATATGATTGAAGGTTTCAGTGAAGGGGAACTCATTTCACCATAATACCGTAATGTAAAAGCCCACAGAATTCCAGTTATTGGTATTATCGCAAATGCAATATGATCGAGTTTATTAAACCCCCCCCCTCCCCGAGGGTCATGAGCTAGATATCATCATTCTTCTCTTTCTTGGTGATTCCCTTCTACTTCTGACTCACTCACTCACTCACTCTCTCTCTCTCTCTCTCTCTCTCTCTCTCTCTCTCTCTCTCTCTCTCTCTCTCTCTCTCTCTCTCTCTCAGAATTTTTTTTTTTTTTGGCTGGTGCAGTAAAGCCTCGGGCTTCCTTTGCACCACATGGCTAAATATAATAATAATAAAAATAGATTGCGCTAACAGAAAAGCCCAATAAACCAGAAAGTGCATATTGTTTTAATTGTTTTATGGCAGTGACCTCCAGAAATGTGTTTTAGAAAAATATCACGCCGATCGGGCTAGCCGGGTGGGTAAAGTGCCTGCCTGGCAACCCAAAGGTTGCGGGTTCAAATCCCGCCTCGGGCTTGGATCAAAGTACTGCAAAAACCTTGGGAGGTACACTATGGCCACAGAAGCCAATGCGACAACAACCACAAAAAAAAAAAAAAAATCACACAAAGGCGTTCAAAATCGATTCTTATAATGGAACATATAATAACGATGAAAGTGTAGTGCAATTTCCATTATAAAAATTTCAATTTCTGAGGTCTTGGAATGAATTTCTGAAAAAAAAAAACAATGTGTTATTAAGTTCACATTATGATATTTTCACGGTACCTCCATTTATTCCTATGGGAATGCAAAAACTTATGTAAAGTGAAATTTCCATAAGTTGAGTATTACGTAAGCCGGGGAGTGGCTGTACACGCACACAACAATGAACAAAGATCATGCATGGACATTTCTCCCTTACTCTTGACTGCAATCCCTTCACAATTTGCCTGCCATCGTAGTAGCACTGTCATAAGTTTGAGTAATTAACTTATTCTCGAAATTCACATCTTCAATGCACTGAAAAACATGGTCAGCTAAGGCATTTGCTGAACATTCTGCATGCACATCCCTAAAACCATTAATCATTCTACGACATCATTATTCTTAGTAACACACTGCAAAATGGTTGAAAGTTATGAACGATTTGACGCATCAGAAAAGTCATCTAAAAGAATTGTGACAAACTTAGCCTTGTTAATTTCAATTTGTATTCATTCCACATAACTTTTTTAAATGCATCTATCAAATCATTTTGAATTCTGTTTGATAGCCTCAAAAATACTGTAGCTGCATTTAAATGATTTTCCAATCTTTCATCATAACTGATTAAATTTACAAGTTCCATATAATTTCGATGATTTTTGGGGGCATCAAATTCAGAATGATCACAAAATGATAATTCCGGGTAATCAAGGAATATAACTACATCTATCAGTCTTTGCAGAATATCTCTGTTTTTGCTAATCTTTTCGTTATGTTGTTGTATATGAAGTCTTTTTTTGAACGATTTCAGATCGATTCAGGATTTTGTGTCTTTGAGACTGTTTGTATTTTTGCAAACCAGCATGTAAATTATTTAAATCCCTATATCCTTTTTCATTTCAAACATTTTTTTTTTTTCAAAGAAAACAGCAAGCATGGCCAGCAGAACAGCTTACCTAATTTTGCACTTCCAGTTAGTCATGTTATTTCTTGTACGTGCTACTCTGATAATTGCAAGCAAAATTCTTATCTTCAGTATGCAAATTAGGTAAATTTGGAATTGGCCTACCATTTATCACTATTGCTCTTTTCTCTTCAAATTCTCTCTTTGAAAAACTATTATTCAAAATTTCTGCAAAAATACACACTTCATCAGCCATAATGAGTTATATAATCAAATTCACATTTCTTAAAACATTCCTGTCTATTTGACCAACGTGCAACATACCAACATAAAAGCTGTTGTAAAACTGAAAAAAACTATATACGACAGCAGCATGAAGTGGGCAGTATTTTTCTACGTATATGTGACATCATCATGAGGTTGACAGTGCTTCTTTACTACGTACATGAGTCATGCTAAAAATTTTCAGCATTTTTCAGAGTTGGAATTTTTGTATATTTCTTACCTTTACTATTTGAAAAGGGCCTTAAAATATTGAATATTGTTTTAAAAACAGTTTGAACTTTTTTTTATTTATTGTACTAGGGGTCTCAGGGAGCTTTTCTGGCATCCCTGCATGACTTGCATAAACCTCTAATTTAAACCATCTTGTATACATTAGTGTAAACCCAAGTGCAGTTCAATTATTTTAATTCTGATTTATTTATGTGCATGCGATACTGTATGTAACTAAGTAGTGAACAAAGAGTTATCCAGTAACAAAGCATCCAGAAAAAGTTATTCTTAGAAAAGCGCTCAAGTGAAGAAAGAGAAGATAATGCTCATCTGGACTTCAAACTTGAGTATCTTAAAAGAGGTAAAGCTAATTTGAAATGTTTATATCATTAACAAGTGAATTGTACACAATATAAGAGTAAACAAGGCTGATAAAATAATCTATCAAAAATGTGATCTACTGGCTGCAAAGGTATCAAAGTATATCAGAAATGCACTTAAAATAGAAATTGAGGCTCTACTGACACCACATAGGCAAAGCACAAGTTAAGGGAACCTCTGTTCAACTGAAACAAGAGAAAGAATAAGTTGAGTCTGAAAGTGCAGAACATTTCACAGCAAGTAAAGGTAAGTTTAACTGAATGCACTGGTGTTATAACCTTCATAAGACTGGAAATATTGATCAGGTTGTAGCAGCATATTTTCAGAGGTACTAAAAACTCTTACTGGGCTAACGTATATATGCTGCGCTTTAGTTCAATGCTGATAAGATAAGTTCACCAGAAGTTCGTGTCAACCTGCAAGTGGATTACTTTCAAAGAAAAAGAGCTTCTGAATTTTTATTTAGTAATTTGTCCATGAGTGATATAAAGTTATTTTAGAAACAAATTTTGAGTGAGGAGCTAGAATATAAAACCCACTTCATATCAACCCTAATTTACACAATATACACATGCACAAGGTCATCTAAGACTAACCCTTTTGTAACGAGTTTACATATTTTCATTGGTTTTAGTCATTAACTTTTTGTCATAAAGTTCAAGCAATATGGGTTTAAGAAAAACTGCAAAAAATTATTTACAGTTATATTTATATTTTCATTTCTATATTTTATATTTATATTTTACATGGTATATTAAAAAATTTTCATACCTTTAAAAGATTCAGTATTTTCTGGCTCAGTTCATAATCAAAATTGGCATACTTGGAACCATTCATGTTGTAAACAAAGACAATGCCACATCGCTGGGTATCCAGGCTAATAATAATTGTAAACAAAAAGATAGATATATACTGTAAAGCTATTCAAGTCTTTAATCCTCAGAATCTGGTGGATACATACTCACTGTAATTTATAATAATGATAATATAACGTAAATAATTTGAGTGTCAAGATATCGCTTCTCAAAAATGAATAGTTTAAAAATTTATAATTTTAAAAATTTCCCTAAACTTAAATGATTTGTTGTTAGGCGGTTAAATGCTCTTAATTTATTTTTAAGTGTAACACGACCAAGAATTAAAAGGATTATATAGTGGTACAATTTATTGTGAACAAAAGGTAACTCACAGCAATGGTAAGTTAAATGGGTGATCAAAGTGCTTATTTTTAGCATGTTAAAAGTAAACATTAATTAATATAGAAAATCAATTATATACTGAGCAAGTGCACCGAAAGCTTGAGTAAAGGGAGAAAAATGATGTGCACTTTATGATAATAAGTTGCTATGTGGTAATTATTCATGTTGTATTGTATGGTCCTATGCTCATTAGCCAAAGACCACCAACGTAATGGCAAGTTAGGCTGCTTTTTGCTGTGATAACCACTTGGTAAGGCATCAACTTCGACGCAAAAGAAGGATATCCCAGAGTTTTGCAAAGGAACAAGACAATGAAATGGACTGGAGAATGCTGCATTTCACTGCATCCCACAAAACATTTGACAGGAATGATCTTTTGTGTGCTCCCCCTGCTGCTAGGGGAGCCACAAAATTGTGGTATGGCATTAGTAGAGGTAAATGATGCATGAAAGCAAGCTTATACAGCATCAGCAAAAACAAAAGATGCCCTATTTCACCAATTTTCTCCAGTAGTTCGTATAGTTCTTCCTTCAATTTATTAAAGCTATCAACTTCCACAACAACAGATGGAAGTTTTATCCAGCAATCAACCACCCACTGGCTAAAGGCAAACTTCCATACACCTATTCTGCAACTCTGGGAGATCAAAATTGAGATTAGGAGTGTGCTATAAGCCTAACGACTCTGATGAGTATAATAAGAAACTGTACAGGGAAATAGAGTGGGCCAGTAAATCAGAGTCTTATAATGGGGGATTTTAATTTCCCAGATATTGACTGGAATTTGTGGGTTGGTCACTCACACACTAGAAAGGCTTTTCTGGATTTATTGGATGATTGCTTTCTACATCAGCACGTCCAGGAGGCAACCAGAGGGAGTAATACTCTTGATCTGATTATCAGTAGTGATTCTTCATGCATTAAGAATCTGCAGATAACGAAACCACTAGGTGGTTTCGTTATCTGCAGATTCTTAATGATCACAGTGTGCAGATTCTTAATGATCACAGTGTGCTGACGTGGGATTTACTCAAAGAGTTAACTACCATCAGGGGTAAAGGGAAGGGTTTTTGCTTTCGTAAAGGCGATGACGATGGGCTGAGACAGTATTTAAATTCTATACAGTGGGACCAATGGATGATGTTACCAACAGCAAATTCAAAATGGGAAGCGTTCAAAGAATTTACCTTGGAAGCTACTAGGCTTTACATACCAACTAAGAAATATTTTTCAAGGTTTAGGCCTAAATGGATGTCAGACGAACTAATGAGACATATGGCACAGAAGAAAAATGCATGGGATAGATATAAATTAATGGGTGACATGGAAGCCTATGATAGATATAAGTTGGTCTGTAACCAAGTCACAAAGAAGATTAGGCAGGCAAAGGCAGATTATGAGAAATCTTTGGCAAAGGATGCAAAGAAAAACAGAAAAGAGTTCTTTACCTATGTAAACTCTAGACGGAAAGGATGAATCAGATTGGTCCACTGGATATTGATGGTTCAACTGTTGATGATCCTGCTCAGGTGGCTAATAAACTAAACGAGTATTTTGCATCTACATTCACACATGGGGAGTTATTCAGAAAGGGGAATGTCAGAGGTGAAGTAAAATCTGGCAGTGAGCTAGATGATTTTGTAATAACTGAGAGGAAAGTGGAGGAGAAATTGTTGAGAATAAACATAAAAAAGGCAGCCGGGGTGGATGGGATCTATCCAGTTATATTAAAGGATGCAGCAAAGGAAGAAAGCAAACCCTCATCCATAATTATGAGAGCTTCTTTGGACTCAGGGGAGGTACCCATAGACTGGAGATGTGCAAATGTGACCCCAATTCACAAAGGAGGATCAAAGGCTGATACAAGTAATTATAGACCTGCGAGTTTAACTTTTGTTCCATGAAAATTAATGGAAGCACTGGTTAAAGAAGCACTGCAGGATCATCTAGACATGACTTCAGTTATAGCTTGGACACAGTATGGTTTTGTTAAGGGAAAGTCTTGCCTGACCAATTTGATTGGATACTATGATGCAGTCACAAAAGAACTGGATGCAGGGAATAACTTTGATATTATATATTTCGATCTTAGAAAGGCTTTTGATACTGTTGTACATGGAAGACTGCTGCACAAATTGGAGCAGTGTGGCACTGGAGGCAAATTGCTGCTATGGATAAAGGGATGGTTGAGTGGGAGAAGACAGAGAGTGGTAATCAATGGACACTGCTCATCGTGAACTAATGTTATTAGTGGAGCCCCTCAGGGTTCAGTGTTGGGTCCATTGTTGTTTTCTGTATTTATAAATGATATAGATGATGGTATATTAAGCTTGCAGACGATACGAAGGTTGGCAGGGTTGTTAAGGACACTACTGACAGTATGCTGCTGCAACAGGATCTGGAAAGGTTGAGCAGATGGGCTGAGAGGTGGCAAATGAAGTTTAACATTGATAAATGTAAAGTACTACATAAGGGAAACAGTAACCCTAGAGTAACGTATCAACTATGTGGCACTACACTGACAGATATGAAGTTTTCTGAGCAGTGCAGACGAGCTGCAAGAGTAGCTCATGGAGTTTTGTCAATGATATACAGGAATTTTTCTAGCAGGGATAAGGAGGTAATTATTCCCTTGTATAAGGCAATGGTCAGGCCACACCTTGGGTACTGTATACAGGTCTGGGGGCCTCATTTCAAGAAGGATGTAGAGCTGCTGGAACGCGTACAGAGAAAGGCAACAAGATTAGTGAATGGAAAAAAAGAGTTACTCTTACGAAGAAAGGCTTAAGTTTTGTAAATTACAGTGTCTGGAGACTAGGCACCGGCGAAGTGATCTGATAGAGGTGTATAAATCCTTGAATGGTTTGAGCATGCTCAATGCTGACGGAACTCTTGCTCAGAATAATCACCTGAGAGGACATAAATTCAAATTGAGAAAAGACAGATGTAGGATAGATGTGCAGACATTTGCCTTTAGCCAGCGGGTAGTTGGTTGGTGGAACAGACTTCCATCCCTTGTTGTGGAAGTTGATAGCCTAAATAAATTTAAGGCTCAGTTGGACAGGTATTTTGAATGAATGGAGGGGTGAAATGGGAGTGGTTTTTTTTTTGGCTGATGCTGCATAAGCTTGCTTTCTTTCTTTCGGATGATGCAAGAAAGCAAGCTTTCTTGCATCATCCGATCCCCCTAATGTGTGTAAACTGGGAAAAAGGAAGAATCCCATCAGAACTGAGCTTGCTCAATCCAATCAAAGCCTTAAACAACTTAATCAGATCATGTTGCACATGCCTAGTTTCCAAATAGATACTGCAATTTTCAGAAATAAAGATTTTCTTGGTAAGAGCATCCCTTTGTTCCCCCTCACCAATCTTGTCCTCCTCTGTACTCATTCCAGCAGCTCTACATCCTTCCTAAAAAAAAGAGACCTCCATACCTGTATGCAGTACTCAAGATGTGGCCTGATCATTGCCTTATACAATGGGATAATCACCTCCTTATCACAGCTAGCAAAATTCCTGTATATCATTGACAAAACCCCATGAGCTGTCCTGGCCACCTGTGTGCACTGCTCAGAGAACTTCATATCTGACTGCACAATTACCACCAATGTCTTTTTCATTTTCCACTACACTGAGTGTAGTATAACACAGTTGGCATGTTACTTTGTGGTTATGCAGTACTTTGCATTTGTCAATGTTAAACTTCAATTGCCATTTCTCAGCCCATCTGCCTAACTTTTCCAGATTCTGTTGCAATAGCATACCATCATTCCTGTCATTAGCCATCCTGCCAACCTTTTTTGCATCTACAAACTGGGATATTAAGCCTGATATATCTTCATCAACATCATCGTTAAATATAGAAAACAACAATGGGCCCAATACCACACCATGGAGGACTCCACTAATAACCTTAGTACATGAAAAGCAGTGACATTGATTTCCACTCTGTCTTCTCCCATTCTACTATCTCTTTACCCATAGCAGCAACTTGCCCTCACTGCCACACTGCTCAAATTTTTACAGCAGTCTTTTATGTACAACAGTATCAAAAGCTTTCCTGAAATCTACGTACAGTGGAGCCCCAACATCCATTGGTAATTTGTTCCACAAAACCTATTGTATGTTGAAAATATTGTACGTTGAAACCAATAATACATCAATTTCCTGTAATTCATTCCCCCAAAAACACATAAAATAGGTATTAATTACATGTTATACTTCATTTTTACATTAAAAATTAGTGTTTTATCAAAATTATTTAATAAATAGTCAAAACATCTTAAAATAAAAAACAAACAATAAATTAGCATTTACCTTAGACTAAGTGCATAGCTGATGAAATCAATGGTGGCATAGTGGTGGTGGGACAATCAAGCGTCAAGTGACTTTCTTTTCAGTCTTTTGTTGTTACGGACAAAGAAACTGTCCAAAGTGGACTATTTTTGCCGACTTTTTTGTAGCTTCCTGAAGCAAGAAATGACTTTGTCTTCCATTTTGCACATCATGAGTTCAGTGTTTTCAATGTCAGGGTGTTTTTATCACTTCTCTTAAATGCTCACAACAAGAAATGACAGTCTTCAACTCTTCAGCTGACACTCTTTGGGTTTCTTTTTCTTCCTCCTCTTCTTCTCCAGTGTCACTCTCCGTAATTTTCTTCAACTCTTGTAGTTCCTCTGTTGTTAGCTGATATCCATGAGCGTCAATAAGGTCCTCCACATACTGTTCCCTAACCTCCGGCCCCACCGATTTACCACGAGTAACAATATCAGTTGTCAAAGCACCATCTTCAAATCTGTCAATGTTATGGATAATTAAATGCCAGATGTTTTTCAAGGCTGAATTTAAGCAATTGGTGGAAACATCACTCCAAGAACTTACAATCAGCCTCGTCACAATCCAGCATGTTAAAATTCAACCTCCAAAAATCTTTGAGGGCGACAGCATTTTCACCAAAGATCGCTGCAAAGCAACTTACGAACATTTTCGTGGTGTAGATTTTCTTGAAGTTTGCAATCACTTCTGGTCCATTGTTTGAAGAAGAGGAGCGGTGTTGGGTGGTATAAATTTGACTTGAACAAAGTCAAATTGTGCCTCAAGAGATTGAACAAGGTTGGGATCATGGCCTGGTGCATTATCCAGCAGGAGCAGTGCCTTCACAGGAAGCTTATTTTTTTCAAGATAACTCTTCACTGAATGACAGAAAACTTCAAGCTCCCATTCACTGAAGCCATATCCTGTAACCCAGGCCTTCTTGTTACTGCACCAAAACAATCCCGGCATGCCTCTGTCGACCTTTTGTTGTTTAAATATTCTGGAGGTGTCAGAGTGATACACGAGCAAAGACCTCAAGCTTAAAATCTCAAGAGGCACTGGTACCCAACAGGAGAGTGAGCCTATCTTTCATAGACTCATGCCCAGGTAAACTGGCCTCATTCTTAGTCATAAATGTTCTCCTGGGCATTTGCTTCCAGAAGAGGCTGGTTTTGTCAATGTTAAAAACCTGCTGGGGAAGATAACCGTCCTGATCAACAAACTCTTGAAATTCAATTTTAAAGGTCTCAGCTGCTTTTTTCTTTTTTTTAAATCAGTACTGGATGCCTCCCCATGTCTTTCAACACTTTGATATTCGCTCTCTTTTTTAAAGCGCTCGAACCAGCCTCTGCTGGCTTTAGTCTTCAAAGCACACAGTACTGCCACTGATTGATGGAGCTTTAAGTTTCAGATCGTCCTAGATCTGAACAATCATACGAGTGATGTTCCAAATGCTATGCATTGAACAATAACAATAAAAATGACGTTATTTGGTTGAGAACCATTGTAGGAGTGATGTTCCATGCACCACGCATCTGAAAAACTCACCCATGTATCATTCCAGCTATATCGGAAAGCTATCGGTATCTGCAAATATTATCGGCCCTTAAAATAAATGATCGTATGGAAAGTATATCGGTTCCTGAGAATATGGAATGCTGATGTCATCGCATGGAACGCTGATGTCATCGTAAGTTGAGGTGCCACTGTATATGATATCAAAATTAGTTCTAGTTCCTTTGTGACTAAATTGTAGTATCTAATTAAACTGGTCAGAGAAGATTTCCCCTTAACAACACCTAGCTCTGTGTGAAGTATAATTGCAGCCTTGTCTAAACGACCCTGCAGTACTTCTTTCACCACTGGCACCATTATTTTCCCTTGAACATATGTTAAGGTCAGTAATTACTCATGCCACCCTTTGATTCCCCTTTATGAATTGGGGATACATTTGCCCACCTCCAGTCAATGGGGGATGTCCGCTGAATCCAAGGATGTTCCATAATCATGGCTAAGGATTTGCTTACTTCTTTTGCTGCTTCCCTTAATATAACTGGATAGATCCCATCCGTGCAAGTTGCCTTTCTTATGTTTAACTTCAACAATTTCTCTTTCACTTTCCTCTCAGTTATTACAAAATGATTTAGCTCTGTTAGAGTATGATAAACTTAAGGCATCCACTTCCTTAAAGAGCTCCTATGCATGAATGTAGATGAAAAATACTCATTCAGTTTGTTAGCAACCTGAGCATGATCAACAACAGTTTAACCATCGATATCAAGTGGACCAATCTGACTCATTTCTTTCTTTCTACTGTTTACATAAGTAAAGAAGTCTTTGCTGTTTTCTTTGCAACCTTCAGTAAGAATTTCTTGTATTCTTGTAATCTGCCTTTGCTTGCTTAACATCGTTCGTGACTTGATTACACACTAGTTTATATCTACCACAGGCTTCTGTGAAACCTGATAATTTATATGCATCCCATGCATTTTTCTTCTCTGCTAAGAGTCTCATCAGTTCATCTGACATCCATTTAGGTCTATACCTTGAAAAGTATTTCTTGTTAGTATGAAAATCCTAGTAGCTCAACACTAGATTAATTCCTTAAATGGTTCCCATTTAGAATCTGCTAATGGTAATATCTTTAGTTGGTCCCAATGTATATAATTTAAAAACTGTTTGAGATCATTGTAGTCTCTTTTACAAAAGCAAAAATGCTTCCCTTCACCTTTCATGGTAGTTACATCTTTAAGTAAATCCCACATCAATACACTGTGATACACTGTATCACAGTGGATATGTCTGCATGATAGGTGAATGTGGCTAGTATATATGGTATGTGATGTGTGTATGATGTCTACTCTGACAGCCCCCCCTCCCAACTTGACTTCTGCATTTGGGCTTCCTAACAGGAAGCCTCCTGCTTGCTGATAACATGATGTTCGGCATGTAGCAAGCAGCATGGTGTGGGATCTGCTGACACTGACTACTGCTGGTCTGGCCTGTGTGGGATTTATTTTAATATACTGATAACCATAGTGGCAATCTCCCCTTACCCTCACATAGGGTGCACCCTGACCCTATGATTTATCCCCCTAAGCCTTCTACTGTCCCCACCTCCCATTCCTGCTTTTGGCCTGGTGGGCCCAACAATCCTAAACTTTTCCATGTTAACAGTCACCCCCTGCAGGATGGACTTCCCCCACCCACTGGGGAATCCTCTGAGACATCCACCTCTTACTACCATCCACCTTCATCCCAACTTAAATTTATCACCCTGTGCTCCTTTTCCAATAAAAACTTTTTCCCCCTTCTTTTAGGTGCCCTCCCTGGCAAGCAAAGGCGATGCCAAGGTTTACCCTAGCCAGATTTTTTACCTGCACCCCATGCTTGGCCCACTTCCTTGTGGTGAGGATGGTGGGCAGAGGGGACAGACCTTAGCTGTCAAAGGGGGAGGGGCTACAGCTAAATGGCTAGAGGAACAACAGACCAATACAACCCAACACTACACAAACCACATAATAAACTTACAAAAGTTACTCTCTGACCTTTACAGAGTTTTGTATTGCAACACAGTTAATATTATGCAGAGTTGGAGGAGAGCACCAATACCACATATCACATAACATTTATGTCCTTTTTGTACATTTTACTTCCCATATTCTTCCCTTATATCTAAGTGACTCTAACTGCATCCCTTATATTTAATGACACCACATCTTTGATATCCCTATAATATCTGAATTTGGTGACTTGACCAGCACTTCAAATTCATCAAATTTATTTACTATGATCTTAGTATTGGTGAACATGCAGGTATATGTGCACAAGTTTTTACTCTTACTTACCTTAACACAGCCCATATATTTCCTTATTCCATGATTACCCACAGCAGGCCTTGAAACCCCAGGTACCTTGCATTCAGTGCTGCTGCTGCTGCATGTTCCAATAGAAGCAGTGCAAGAATCACTTTCACCTCTGCCTGCAGCTATTGTTAATCTATCACTGTGTATCTATATAATATTGGTGTGTAGATACACCATAGACAACTCTTAAAAAACTACAAAGTAGTTGTTGTGGGCATCATTTGCTCTTTCTCATATTGTGCTCTGCCTTCACGACGAGTTGCCAGATATTAAACTCTTAATGTATTATGCCTTGTGCATTTAGTTTTTTTAAATATTGTCATATACACCTTTTGGCATCTCTCATATTGTGTGATTATCTTCACAACTGGGTCGTCATGTCTGCAATACCAGGGTACCTGCCCACCCACTGATGATAGGCCAATAGCCTTGAAACATGTTGGTTGGTTGGTTGGTTGGTTATTTGGTTTTTAGGAGCATTAGCAACTAAGGCCATATTGCTCCGGGATATGCGGTGGTCATTCTCTGACCTTTCCACATCTTCCGTATTTGGTGGTGACGGGCTCGAACCCCGGTCTAATCAAGAAGCGTATGCTACGCACTGCTGCTCCTTCCCACCTGGCTATGGAGGCGCCATTGAAACATGTCTGGGTGGTGGTACTCACCGAGAATAAGTAACAATAATCTTCTCTATTAGTGAAGCGTTACTTATTCAAGGTAGTGCATTATCATGGCAACTCGTCGTGAAGGCAGAGCACAATGAAAAAGAGCAAATGATGCCCACAACAACTGCTTTGTAGTTTTTTAAGAGTTGTCTATGGTGTATCTACACACCGATATTATATTTCATATTAAAATATAGCTGTACCAGTACAGTTTTGTTTTTACTCATTAGCTTTCCTGTCTGTGGATTTCTGTTTGGATATGCTATTAGACATTAACTAATTTTGAATACTTCAAGAAATATATTGTTAGACTTTGCCCTCTTTAGAAATCAAGGTTTTGTTCAAAACAATGGTTTTTCTGTCTATTCAAATTTATTTACAATGTTCCCAGCATTAGTGTACATGCAAGTATACATGCACATGTTCTTACTCTTAGTTACCCTTACGTAGCCCATGTATTTATTTGTTCCATAATGACCCACAGCAGGGCCTGAAGTCCCAGACACCTTGCTTTCCAGGCTGCTGCATGTACCAATAAGAGCAGTGCAAGAATTACTTTTGCCTCTGCCTGCAGCTCTAGTTAAGCTATTAGTCTGTGTAACCCTCCAAGCCAGTAGTTTTCTGACCCACCTACATGACATGCCGCCACCACTACTAAAATATTCTTGCATCCCCTTTTATTCAAGTGGATCCCATCCCTGTTAAAACAGTTTCTTCTGTTAACAAGCACAGATCATGCCGAGAAAAATTCTATCCCCTGAGTCTTGCACAATCTCTCCAGGACTGAATTGATTGACAAGGCTGTCAACATATACTCCCCCTATCATGGGCAGAATTACAGACATTTTCAAATTCAATCAAGGCTTTGTTCATAACAATGGCTCTTCTGTCCATTCAAATTTTTTTTTTTTTTTTTTTTTGTCTCCGTCCAGGAAGCTCTGGCGACCCTGGCGGAGACAAGCCAGAGAATAATGGGCAGACTGGCTACCTCCTAGTGGTGTGTGCGGGCAACGTGGAGTCCCACTAGGGGCCCTGCGGCCAAATGCCAGGACACACAACAGAACCTAACGCAATATGTCATATACAACACACAACACTTTTCTGGCATTTACAGTAGTACTGTATTCCTTCACAGCGAACATATGGCACAGTTGTGGGAAACCACAGGTGGCGCCTGACCCCAATACTATGCACACTATGTCCATTCAAATTTATTTACAATGTTCCTAGCATCAGTGTACATGCAAGTATACATGCACATGTACTTACTCTTAGTTACCATAACATAGCCCATTTATTTATTTGTTCCATAATGATCCACAGCAGGGCCTGAAGTCCCAGACACCTTGCTTTTCAGGCTGCTGCATGTACCAATAAGAGCAGTGCAAAAATCACTTTTGCCTCTGCCTGCAGCTCTAGTTAAGCTATTAGTCTGTGTAACCCTCCAAGCCAGTAGTTTTCTGATCCACCTACCACTGCCTCGATAGCATCCAAAAATATTCTTCCAAATATTCCAAAAATATTGCAGACATTTTCAAATTCAATCCTAACTCACGGCTTTTTCCCAACATTTCCCTGTATCCTCAGATCCCCTACTCTTATTATCTTCATACTTAAGTACTTTATACTTGAGTACTTTATCACTCTTTGTATATTCCTGTTGAAAAAGAAATGTGCTTTCAAAATCTCCAGAACAGTTTTTTATTTCTGTTTTGAGTATTTTAACACTTTAAGTAGCATATTTTAATTATTTTACTGTATTTAATTTTATTTATCTAGTGTATTTATGCCTGACTTGTAGGATGTAGAATGAAAGAATTATTGATGAACAGTTTATAAACCCTAGAACAAAGTTATATGGATTATTATGGCACCCATAATCATTAAAATATTTTGTTTTGTGTAGCATCTTACTGTTATCTATTATACATTCTTGTTGTTATCTATTATACATTCATCAATTAGTGAAGCAGGTTAAAGAAATTTCTTGGGGAAGATACATTAACATCCCATTATATTTCCCTCCAAGATAATCTTCTAACATTTAATATTCAATGAAATCACAAGATATAAAATTACCCTTTTGATCTTCAGAGAAACTTAATGCATACTAAAATTATAAACAGCATTAAATGTAAACCTCCAAATATTATCACTTACCTTTCCAATGCAACATCAAGCTGATACACTACTCCCTGCAATGTAATCTGATGTGATGTATCAGTAGGTACATGTTTACAAGCAGTAAAAACAGCTAAGGAAGCCCCATTAGTATCTCTTGTTGGCTATTAAAAGGAAGTATAAATTAATGAACATGATTTATAACAACTGTGCACATCACATATTAAATAGTAATACTAGAGTGACAAAATTAAGAGTACAGAAAAATAAATAAATAAATAGAAGGTTCTGAAAAAATAAAATGATTATTAAGCACTATTACTGGAAGGAGAGGATAAGTTAGAGTAATAAGTTAGATAAGTTAGAGATAAGTTAAATGGAACTTTTAGTCACAATAACACATATGTATGGGTCTTTAACAAAAATAATTACTTATTGTTTGCTGCACAAATTTCGAATTTCGTTTCTTTGCTCCTAGATCTCTCACACTTTTCAGCAAGAGAGTAGTTGAGTTGGGCAGTATTCAGTTTGTTGCTCGTACCTAGCTCTCATGGTCAGAATCACCGTCCTCCCCACCCTGGGTGTAAAAGACCTGTGTTTGAGTCCCGTCAGTGATGGGAGGAATTTTTACTGGCCTTTTTCACAACATGGCTGAGATCGTTGATCTCAGGCGAGGGTAGCATGGTTTTTCTCCCCGAAACTTGGGTTTTTTCGACCAGCAAACAGAAAATCACCCACAGAACAAGCAATTTACAGACAGTATTACACGGAGCAATATGGCCTTAGTTGCCAATGCTCCCAGAACCCAACTACAACAACAGCATCTTTGAGGGATGGGTCATTAGCTGTTCTCATAGTTTCTCTTTTTTTTGTATCGTCATCTGAATCAAGTTTCGATGCGAACTTTAAAATTTTTTCCTTGTTGTTTTTAATTTCTGTTATGGTTGACTTTACAACCACAAAGACCTGCTTTCTCCCTTTGAAAGTCTGTTTAAAATCTCGATCTTCGATTTAATTTTTAAAAATTTCTGCTTCCTTTTAAAAGATGAAGAAGAAGACCATAACTTCAGTATGGTAAAACAAAACTCAGAATCAAAATGTTCAGAATCTCTTTATTCCTATATCTAAACTTCGTAAACATTTTACTCTGTATCCCACTTGCACATATTGTGTTAGTTGCAATTACTGCATGCCATGTTCTTTGTTATTTATTGATGCTTATTATTTTTTTTTTTTTTAGTGTTTTAGATTTTAAAACAAAAAAAAAAAGTTAGTTTAGTTAGTACTGTATGCACATTAATTACACTATGTATGCAAGCATAACTTTATTTTTATTTTACTAACCTGTGGATAATATTCTTCCAATTTTCACGTATCATTTAATTTTGTTAATTGGTAAGGTAAAATAAAAGTATAAATTTATGCTTTATATTTTCATTTTTATAGCCTGTGGATAAAATTCGTCCAATTTTTGTTTATTAGAATTGCCGTTTAATAGAATCAAAATTCAATTTGCAACCGTGATCACACTTACTGCAATTATTTTATAGCACCAGCAAAAAAAAAAATAATAAATAAATAAAATAAATAAATGCTGGTTTGTTCGGATTTTCGACGCTCTACTGTAATAGAAAGAGAAGGATGTAGAAAACTTTTCCTCAGTTGAACATCACACATTAATCACAATATGCATACATTCTATTCGTAATCTAAGGATGGGAAACTATTGTAAGAGATTATCTAGTTACATGTTTAGTTAGTTCATACCAATTAATTCATGAAACATTTTTCTCACCTTAAATATCCTTTTTTTTTTTTTTAATATTGTATTTCACACAACAGATGTTTTATTTCTAATTTTCACTCTCATCTTATTTTTCACACAACAGCATTTAATTCTAAGTATCACTTCCACTCAATTAGAAATTTCCTTCTTTCCATCAAGTGAAAAATGAAATTCAGATAAATTCAAAGTACAATGTTAATGCCAGTTGCCCTCGAAATATGTCAACTTCTTGATGGTCTTTTCTCAATGTAGCTATGCTCATGGCCATTCTCTGCCTCATGTTGTATGGTATTACACGAATAAGAAATGGGATGCTCTGCACAATTTCTCTTCTTTTTCTTGGCTGGATTACTGTTTTAAATCTCATCTTAACACTTGCTCATATCATGCAGTGAAATTATTCTTAATTATTCTGAGTTAAATATAAAGTCCTTTACTCTTCATTCACCTTAAAATTATCTTTTATCTAAATGATGGTTTTCCAAAATTGTGCCAAAGGTGATGCAAGAAAATTATGAAATATCAGAAATGGCTTGTATTCAAATCTCCAGCTTCATCTCCCAAATCTGGCAAGATTACAACTTGGTCACTGCCAGATCTTGGAATTTTCTAAATTTCGGGTGATCATATTACAGTCATAAATCACCTACTTATCCCTGTAGCAAAATTCCTGTATATCACTGACAAGACACCATGAGCTCCTCTTGCAGCCAGTCTGCACTGCTCAAAAAACTTCATATCTAACTGCACAATTACCCCCAGGTCCTTTTCATTCTCCACTACAATGAGTGTAGTACCACACAGTTGATACATTACTCTGGGGTTACTATTACCCATATGCAGTACTTTACATTTGTCAAAGTTAAATTTCAGTTGCCACCTCTCAGCCCATCTGCTCAACTTTTCCAGATCCCATTGCAGTAGAGATTAACTTAGACAAAACTAGACAAACTTAAAAAAGGCAAACTTAGACATTAAACCTGATATACATGCAACAATCATTTTATCCAGTGTAGCAATTTGCCTTTAATGCCATACTGCAGGGGCATTCCTAGAGTATATGGTGCCTGGGTGCAAATTAAAAATTGGCACTCCTCTTTAAAATTTTCTTCATATGTGTATGAAAGTTTCAGGTACCCCTTGCACCCTCAGGATGGCCCACTCCTGCCATACTGCTCCCATTTTTTACAGTAGTCTTCCATGTGCAACAGTATCAAAAGCTTTCCTAAAATTCAAGTATATGATATCAAAATTATTTTTTGAATCCAGTTCCTTTCTGACCACATCATAATATCCAATCAAATTTGTCAGACAAGATTCCCCTTTAACAAATTCATGCTGTGTCTGAACTATAACTGCAGTTTTGTCTAGATGATCCTGCATTGCTTCCTTAACCAGTGACTCCATTATTTTCCCTGGAACAGAAGTTAAGTTAACAGGTCTGTAATTACTCGTGTCACCGTTGATCTCCCTTTGTGAATTGGGGCCATATTTGCACATCTCCAGTCCATGGGGACCCCTGAGTCCAAGGAAGCTTTCATAATTACGGCTAAATGTTTGCTGCTTCCTTTAATATAACTGGATAGATCCCATCCACCCCAGGTGCCTTTCTTATGCTCACATTCAACAATTTCTCCTCCACTTTGTTCTCAGTTATTACAAAATCATTTAGCTCCCTGCCAGAGTTTAATAAGCTTCTGGCCTCCACTTCCCTATGGACTTCCTCATGTGTGAATGCAGATGCAAACCAGTCATTCAGTTTGCCAGCTACCTCAGCTGGTTCATCAACAATCGAACCGAACCGTCACGTCGATGTCAAGTGGACCAATCTGATTCATCTCCTTCCTCCTAGAGTTTATTATACTGTTTTTCTTTGCATTGTTTGCCAAAGATATCTCGTAATCTGCCTTTGTTTGCTAGTCCTTTGTGACTTGATTACAGACTGTCTTATATCTACCATAGGCATCTCTGTCTCCTGATAATTTATATGCGTCCCATGCATTTTTATTCGCTGCCACAAGTCTCATTAGGTCAACTGACATCCATTTAGGCCTAAATTTTAAACAGGATTAAAAAGCCTAGTAGCTTACAAGATTAATTCCTTGAATGCTTCCCATTTAGAATTTGCTGTTGGTAACACCATCAGTTGGTCCACTGTGTAGAATTTAAAAAAATCTCTGAGACCTCTGTAGTCACCTTTACGGAAGTAAAAACCTCTCCCTTTACTCATGATGGTAGTTACATCTTTAAGTAAATCACACATCAGTACACTGTGATCACTGCCACCTAATGGTTCCTTTATCTGCCGATTCTTAATGCTTGAAGAATCACTGCTGATAATCAGATCAAGAGTATTACTCCCTCTGGTTGCCTCTTGAACATGCTACTGTATAAAATGGTCATCCAATAAATTCACAAAATTCTTGTTAGTGAGTGACCAACCCACAAGTTCCATTCCATATCTGGAAAATTAAAATCCCCCACTCTGATTTATTGCCTCACTCTATTTCACTGCACAGTTGTTTGTTGTATTCATCAGAGTCATTAGGCCTATAACACACTACTCAACTTGGTTTTCCCAGTGTTTATGTCACACCAAACTGACTCAACACTGCACTGTCTACCCGTGTCAACTGGATGTACCTGCTTAGACCTTACATGCCTCCTAACCAACAGCATCACCTCTCCCTTTCTATCCTTTCTGTACACACTGTATTCGCCAAATTCCAATTCTGCATTCCTTATTCCTGTGTGAAACCATGTGTCTGATATACCAACAGCCTTTGATGTCTTCACCAGCATGATCACTCCCAGCAGCCCTTGAAATCCCCAATACCTTGCTTTCATCTCCGCCTGCGGCTACTGTTAATCTATTAGTCTCTGAATCCCCCCATGCTAGCAGTTTTCCGACCTACCTAACACTGCCTCGGATAGTATCAGCAAATATTCTTGCAACCTTTCTATTTAAGTGTATCCCATCCCTGTTAAGAAGCACAGACCACACTGAGAAAAATTCTGTCCCATGAGCCTTGCACAATCTCTCCAGGGTCGAATTGAATGACAAGGCTCTCATCATATACTCCCTCGTATCGTGTCTGGGGAGAATTACAGACACTTTCAGACATTTTATACCCTTAAAAGATGATATCTGCTCTACAATGTCATCAACTTTTGCCCCTGGCAGACATACCCTGGTCCTATTCCACCTATCCTTTTTGCATAATATATTTCCCTTCTGCCTGATAACAGAGTCAATGACAATAACTAGCTCCTGTGCCACCAGAGCATTTTGCCCTGGTATTGCAGCTACTTTCAAACGTACAGTCTTGCCAAAAGGTTAATCAGTCATTTATTTAAAAGATAAGACTGCTATGAGGGCCTATTACATGACTATTAGTACCTCATCGATTCTTCAAATAGGCCTCAGAGGGTTGGGAAAGTTCTGACTCATAATAACTGCAATATACACACCAACCATCTATAACTGAAACTTTATTAAAATAATATCAGACCAGTTAAAATAAAAAGGTAAAGAAAAAGATTATAACAATTAAAAGTGATAAAATTATAGATAAAAAAAAAATATGAAATTATACTGTAAGGAATTGAAAGCGATAAAAACCGTAGCTTTCAGAGGCGACTGCCTCCTTTATCAACAGTTGATAAAGGTGGTGGTCGACTCTGAAAGCTACGGTTGTTACAGTCATAAAGAAGTTGTTTAATGTAAGCTGGCATTCAGTATATGAAATCAATTTTCAAAGTTATAATACAGCAAATGCTACGAGGGGTGGTCAAAAAACGTTCTCAGAATGGAGCACAAAATTCTGTCCCCCCATAACATATTCATCCCAAAGTTCAATACAATTATCACTTGCAGAGTTCAGTCCTTCAAAAAATTTATTTTTTTTTTCCAAGTTGGAAATCAAACTCAGGCTTCCACAGCTCCCTTTCGCTGACTGGGCTAGCCAGGTGGGTAAAGTGCCTGCATGGCAACCCAAAGGTCGCGGGTTCAAATCCCGCCTTGGGCTTGGATCACAGTAAAATGCAAAAACTTAAGGAAGTGCATTATGGCCACAGAAGCTGATGCACCAACAACTAAAAAAAAAAAGCTCCCTTTTGCCCTACATCATCTTTAAAACAAGTTTCATGATAAAACTGGAGATTTCTGATCAATTAAGTCACTTGGAGCCAGTTCTGAGCTGTGGGGGGGGGGGAGATTAATTATTCAAATTCATATTTATGAATTTTAGCCTGTGCAACCTGGGCTTTGTGCATTATCAAGTAGAAGCAAAACCCAGTGACAACTTTCATACTCTTTTTTTTTTTGTTTTTCCTCAAATTACAGCTTTCAACTTTGGCATAAAGTTGGCATAATATTCACCAGTTATTGTGCTTATAATTGCAAGGTAATCAATTATCAATAACTGTTCTGTTTCCCAGAAAACTAAAGCTGACACTTTTCCAACTGATGATTGGGTTTGAAACTATTTTGAGGTTGGAGTGCTTCCACTGCATTCTTTCTAATCTGGATTCAGGAGCATAAAAATGTAATTGTGTTAAAATTCTATCTGGAATAACAAGAATTAATTTTAAATTCTCTTTTGATGCCTCCACCTTCTGACATTTGTTGTGAATGGAAAGATTTCTGGGCATCCACCTTGCACAAACTTTGGACATTTCCAAATGCTCACCTATTATTATTATTAAAATAATTCCCTGTGACATGTTGAGTACTTCTTTATGTTCAGACACTTTCATTCTTCTGTTTTCTAAAATTTTCAATTCAGTGAGAGCAAATGTTTCAGAACTGATTCCTTCAGATGGTCACCAACCAGACAGTGGATCATCCTCAACTGACTCCTGTTCTGTTTTGAACTTGGTCAACCATGTTGCAACAATAGCATAACTAGGTGATACTTCCCCAAACATTCTAGCTCTTCTTTCGTGGATTTCTTTAGCATTTCTGCCCTCTTAAGTAAAAAAAATTATTACTAAATGACACTTGATTTTCTGGATATTCATTCTTCTTCCACCTACAACATAAAAAATTTAATTTTAGAAACTGTATAGACTAACATACAATTTTTTTCATGTTATTTTATAAGATATTAAGTATAAAAATAACCTATTCTATAATTTATGAATAGATTTCATATACCCTATTTCTCAGAACTTTTCTGACCACCTCTCTTATCTATTAAAAATAGTGGAATATCAAGGTAATCAATCCTTTAAGAAGGCCAATTCATCCTGCTCTGAAAATTAAAATCATTGTGTATTATCGATTCAATTTAAACTCTTCTGGCCACAAAAAACATAAAAGGGCAAGATAGTCATTATAACTGTTTAGAGATGTGAATAAGTTCAGTTGTTTGTGCTTGATAGTTACTAAATACGATCTTCTAATACTGCTCAACCAGTAGGCTTAAAATGTGGCACCTATGTGGACATAAATGTAAAAAAAAGAGGTGGTACTAAATTTTAAAATTTTCACGAGTACAAGTCAGAAGGTCGCTTTGCTCCCTTCTGCCACATGACCTGAATTATATGTTTTTATATTTAATTTTTTTTTATGTGGGAATCCCCCACACCCCACATTCTTCAGCATTTTTGATTCGTTTTCCTTGAATACAAAGAGATTTTTAGCTGCCTTCAATTGCCCATTGGAAAAACATGGTGCGGTTAAGTCAACACCCACCTTAGATAATGTTTGACCTTAATTTTGTTTATTAGTATTAGTATTAGTAATGGCCGCATGGTGCAAGAAAGCCTATGGCTTATGCTGCACCAGCCAAAAAAAAAAAAAAAAAAAATCCGAACAAAACAATGATAAAAACAAAAAAAAAAAAAAAAATAAATAAATAACTAAATAATAATAATTAATAAATAAAAAAATAATAATAAAATAAAAAATAAATAAAAAGGAAATTAAACCTATCATCCTATGCGCTTCCCTTACCCGAAAGTACTATCCAGATGACCTTTGAATTTCCCCAAACTGTCGGCCTCTACCACCCATGAAGGCAACTTATTCCAGTAATTTATAACTCGCTGGCTAAAATAGAACTTCCTGCAGTCCAATCTAAACATTTCCCCCCGTAACTTGAATTTATGTCCCCTAGTTCTAGCATCATTTATAATCTTGAAAATTTCGTCCACATTCATTTTACTGATGCCTCTCAGAGCCTTAAACACCTCAATCAAATCTCCTCTAAGGTGTCTAGTTTCCAAACTCTGCAACCCACATATTCGAAGTCTTTCTTCATAAGGACGCCCTTTTGCCGATCTCACCAGGTGAGTTACCCTTCTTTGCACCCTTTCAAGAAGCTCGATGTCTTTCTTCAGGTGCGGTCTCCATACTTGAACACAGTATTCCAAGTGTGGTCTAACATAAGCCTTATATAATGGGATTATCACGTCCCTATCTCTACTTGCAAAAGTTCGATAGATCATCGATAGGACACCATGGGCCTTCCTTGCAACCTGTTTACAATGCTCAGAGAATTTCATGTCTGACCGTATCGTAACACCCAAGTCCCTTTCCTCCAGTACTGGGTTTAGTTGAACTCCACCAAGTGAATAAGTTTTTTTGGGATTACTGTTTCCCAGGTGTAATACCTTACACTTTGTTGGATTAAAGCACAGCTGCCATTTTTCTGACCATTCCTGAAGTCTATCTAGGTCTCTCTGAAGAAGCTCAGCTTGACAGTGATCATTAACTACTCTTCCAATTTTAACATCATCTGCAAATTTAGACATCACGCCCTCTATCCCTTCATCAATGTCGTTTATGAAAATTAAAAACAACAGTGGTCCTAATACTGATCCTTGGGGAACCCCACTTCTTACCTCAACCCAATCTGAGGAATAGCCATTTATCACAATCCTCTGCCTCCTGCCCTGAAGCCATCCTTCTATCCATCCAAGGATTTTCCCAGTGATTCCAACCTGTTCCAGCTTATAAAGCAACCGCTCATGTGGGACTGAGTCAAAAGCTTTGCTGAAATCTAAATAAACAATGTCGAAATTATTCCCTAAATCCAGCTCGTGAGTGACCCTTTCGAAATAGCGAACCAGATTTGTTAAACATGATTTTCCCTTTACGAAACCATGCTGAGTATCCTTGAGAATTTCAATTCGATCCAAATGATCCTGAATTCCACCCTTGATCATTGCCTCCATGATTTTCCCTACTACTGAAGTCAGACTGACAGGTCGATAATTTCCAACTTCACTTTTAGAGCCACCCTTATGTATGGGAGATACATTTGCACTTTTCCAATCCAAGGGAATCTCCCCAGAGTCTAATGATGCTCGCATAATTAGCCTCAATGGTTCAATGCACTCGCTTGCCGCCTCTCTTAAGATTATAGGGTATATTCCATCAACTCCAGGAGCTTTACTGGTCTGTAGGCTCGAAAGTTTTTTCATTAAATAATCTTGCGAAATTTCAATATCATTAATTACATATTTTTTAACTTCGCTCCCACAATTTCCCTTTGCCACAAAAGGCTTTTCATTTGTAAATATCGATGCAAAATAACTGTTGAGTTCATCTGCAACGGCAGCTGGTGTATTTATTACTATCCCCTTTCCCTTACGTAAAGGTTCGATCTGGTTTGTCCTGCTCTTCTTGGCATTTATATATGTGAAGAATTCTTTATCCCCCCTCTTTGCTCTGTTTGCTAGTGATTTCTCATAAACTGCCTTTGCCTGTCGAACCTTTTCTGTGGCTCTATTACACATCACCTTGTAGCTGTTATAGGCTTCAGTACTTTTTATTGTTCTGTAACCTTTCCATGCCACCTTTTTCTGCTCAAGTAATGCGGCAACTTCACTAGTCATCCAACTTGGAACCCTCCTCGTGGAGTATTTTTTTAATGGTATATACGCATTCAAGGCATCTGTGATTAATGTTTTAAAAGCGTACCACAGTTCAATTGTATTCATTCTCTGCGCGATATCTACCCAGTTAATAGAGGCCATGTAGTACCTGAAGGCATCGTAATTTCCTTTTCTGAAATTAAAACCCATTCCTTTGCCTTTTACTTCTGCTACCTCTCTCGTCATCATCCACCGTAGAACTCCGTGATCACTTCCTGCTACTGGTTCCTCTACTGTCAGCCCTGTTATGTCATCTGATTCATGTGTGATGATGAGGTCTAGGATATTCTTTTCTCTAGTACTTTCCCTGACATGTTGATACAAATAACAGTCATCTAGTTGATTTAAAAATTTTGTTCCCCATGTCGAGTTTCCTTCCCATTTACTCCAATCAATTAGAGGCAAATTGAAATCACCCATAATAAGGCATTGACGCTTACTTGCCCATTCCATTTGCATGTAGAGGCTTTTGTCATAATCTTCACAATCACCTGGTCTGTAGATTACTCCTACTCGCATTATACCTTTGTTTCCAACTATCTCACACCATACAGACTCTATACTAGCATGTGAAACGTCTGAATCCGGGAAAGCTATCGTCGCACTCAGGCTGCTTCTGATATGAAGCATTACCCCACCACCCCTTCTATCTAACCTATCCTTCCTAAATACATTATACAAGCCGTACTGAAACTCATCATCCCCAATTTCCGGGTGGCACCACGTCTCTGTAAGCCCTATTATGTCCGCGTTACTTGTTTTAACCAGCAGTTCGAATTCGCTCATTTTATTGACGACACTTCTAACGTTACTGTATAAACAATTAAGATTTACTTTGTTCTTGTATATTTAACAACCCTAACACAACCCTTGAAGTTTTTTAGGCTCTCTTCCCTGATATTAGCTACCCGCGCACGTGAAACGTCTTTGCCCCCAGAACATCTAGATAATACGTCCAGTTGGGGTAACAGATAAGAACTCTTAAGGTATGTGCAAGAGTTACATTGACCAATATTATTAGATAAACGCGTGTCAGTATTACCCACATCCCCCCTTATTGTCAAACTAAAAGCCAATTTCACAGGAAATTGTGTTCATTGAAAAATAAAGTTATATTCACCTTCATTTGAATACATATGAATCCATGGAATATATGCTTTCGATCCAGCTCTGTCACCTGTGACATGTTCACAAACCAAACATTTCTTCCTATTTCCACTACACAGAATCTTGTAATATAAAAGTAGTCTTTCGTTTTTCGTATCTATCCTTTCTTAATTATGAAGCCTTTAACTTATTATTTTCATATTTTTCAATAATCGCTTTGTTTTCTTCAATATCAGGATTTTTAAGTGCTGCTTCATACTCAAGATATTTTCTTTTCTTCTCAGCCTTTCTGATACGATCTCTCTTTTTTATTACTGCAATTATTAACATTGCTAATAGCTGAAGAAACTTTTGGAAAAATTGAATCGCTACTTTGAGACATGTAGAATTCTAAAAATTAAAAGCACTATAAATATTCTTTTACATATAGAAAAAATTTAAAGACTAAAAAAATGAGTTCGAAAAAGCATCTTTGAGACAGACTTGTCAATCACTTTGTTGTATTATGATGCAATAGCAGTTAGCCACACCTTGCAGAAAGCGAAAAAGTGTGCACATGAAAAAGCAAAATATTCTTTTATATATAGATATATATATAAAAGAATCCCACCAATAGTCCTCTCCTTAACAACACACATCGAGGCAGGGTTTCAAAAACAACTGAAACCCTTGGTGGTCTATATACAAAATACTCCATACAATACCCTGTAAAACAACTGCCTAACTTATTGATAACATGCTCACAAACAGAACTTTCCAGGTGATAATGGGACACACAATGAGCAATAAAAAGAAACTCAGCAATGGCCTACCCCAAGGTTCTGTCCTTGCTCCATTACTTTTCAGCCTTTACATTGCAGACATGCCTGAAACACACTTGCAGATGATTGGGAAATAGCAATGAGACACAAATTAGTCAAAAAAAACAGAAGGGATTTTAACAACTGACCTATCCACCTTGGGAAAATTCTTTTACAAGTGGAGGCTCCAATCTAGCACAGCCAAGACTGAGACATCTTGCTTCCATCTCAATAAGATGGAGACTAGAGAGCTGAACATACACTTCGAGAATGCCTGTCTTAACCACAACAAATATCCGAATTACTTGGGTGTCACACTAGACAGAACATTTGACAAGAACTGCAGCAAAACTGAAAACAAATAATAACATTCTGCAAAAGTTATGTGGTGCCACATGGGGCTCCTCTGCTTCAACCTTACGTTCATCATCTATGCAGTTCATCTATGCAGCTGCAGAGTACTGTGCTCCAGTTTGGCTTAACAGTAGCCACATAAAGAAGTTGGATGTAAAGGTAAATAACACCATGTGCATCATAACCGGAACAGTCAGATCCACCCCTAACTTCTGGCTACCTGTTTTGGACCACATCACGTTAATAGATCTCCGAAGAAAATGTGCCCTCATCACAGAATACACAAAAATAATAGACAATCCTGAACTACCAACAAACTTTGACATTCGAGACCTAGGAATAAACAGGCTCCGTCCCAGACATCCACCAATCCTGATGGCTAAAAACATTGCAACAAGCCAATTTTAACCTTCTGGATACGTGGGCGCAAGAGAGGCTACAAAACTCCCCCTGGTTTTCACTAGCCCCCGTAGGATATGGCTAGCACTAAACAGGGCACGAACGTGCCACGATAGATATGCAGACCTTCTCCATAAGTGGGGTAAAATTCCTTCACGGACATGTGACTGCAGAGCTGATAGACAGACCATCCAACACATAAGGACTGTGCCTTGTGAGCCTACGAAGGAAACATTGGAGACTTCCTGATGGTGACTGATGTGGCAATTGACTATTTAAATAAGTTAAATGTTCATCTGTGATTCTTGTTCTATTTAATTTAATTTCATACTTAATTTTATATCTACCATTCTTGAGTCATGTAATTTGATTCCATGTGTACTGTACAAGCCATACGATAGATAAATAAATAAATAAATATAAAGGCAAAAGGGACTTCAAAACATTAGTTGACCCACTATAATATTTTGGTTGTAATTTGACTCCATGTGTACTGTACAAGCCATACGATAAATAAATAAATAAATATAAAGACAAAAGGGAATCCAAAACATTAGTTGACCCACTATAATATTTTGGGATTCATAGTGCTGTCGATGAATTTTAATCTTCCCACACCAGTGGCTGAAACAACTCCAGATGATCACACTGTGGAAAACTTCACAGTCTTAGGTTTTCGTCTATAATTTAAGTCTTAACTGTATATGAAGCTTACAAATATTCACTGAAACTATAAAAAAAACCTGCTCTTGGAATCTGCTCCATACGATGGCTTGGAAACTCTAATTGGAGGAGAGATAGTAATACAGACATGCATTTATTTTATAATATGTGCCAAAGCAATATTTGTATATATATCTCAAGAGTTCTTGTTTGTGGCCATAAAAGCTGATATCGGCATGATGTGCCACATATAGCAATGTTTCAAAAGAATGGGAAGCTAATGCCAGGGAAACAAGGTTAAATAACTTCAAGGATAGTAAACTTGGTCTAAATATATCTGCAGTAATGTCAAAAGTGTCGACATAATTAAATGAACAATGTTCAATAAAGTGAACAATGAGTTAATAAAATGAGTGAATTTGAACTCCTAGTTAGGACAGTTAATGCTAACATAACAGGGCTAACGGAATCATAGTGTCTCCCAGAAAGAGGGGAAGATTTAGGAAGAATAGGTTGGGGGGAATCATGCTTCCTATCAAAAGCAGCCGAAGCATAATAAAAGCTTTCCCAGATTCATAACTTATGCATGTCAGCATAGAATTTGTGTGGTGTGAGGAAGTTGGAAGCAACAATAAAATAAAAGTAGAGGTATGCTAAAGAATGTGATGTCTTATTATTGGCAATTCTAAATTTCTCTTACTGATTGGAACAAATGAGGGGGAAACTAAATGTGGGAGACAAAATTTTAAAATAAACTACATTATTATTTGTATTAGCAAGTTGGTGAAAACACTAGGGTTAAAATATGCTAGATCTGATCACACATTGACCAGATGTTATCACAGAGTTTACAGTATAGAAACCATCAGCAGCTAACATTAATGGTTTCTGTAATTTTAAGTTGGACAATGAAGAAAGAGGTTAAAGCTGTTAAATGTAAAGCCATGGGTTTTAACTTCAAGAAAGAGGATTATGGCAGAAGATGCCACATGGTCTCTACCAACTGGGTGATAGAGGCCATGACAATGCCGAGAAGTCAGAACACAGGAGAATTAAGGAATAACTTGAAATCAATAGTCATAAAAACCATGAATGCATATATAACAAATAAGCTTATGGCAAAAGCCTTATGCTATGAGAATTATATGACATCACTGTACATGAAAGGCATAATCTCATTCTGTACATAGCATTGAGAAAACTAATCCTCCATGACAGTATTAATGGTTTTGCCACTTTCACTCATTGGGAGAGGGGTTTGGGTTCAAGTCCCATCGTAGACATGAAGGAATTTCTAAAGGCTTCTTCATTCGGAGATGTAGTTAGCGATCTCTGTCTGAGATCAGCTAACTGCTCCCCTCCCAACAAATTATTCTAGGTTTCTCAACCCATGCAACATGCACCTTACTTAATAATATTTATGATGCAATATGGTCTAAGCTGCTAATCTACTTTAAATCCTGACAATGTAGTACTTAGCAAGATGCTACTCAGTGCATTGATTTCATAGGGTGAAGAGACTCTGCCATAAGATGTCTTCGTATTGCACTACTCTAAATAAAATGCACTGCTCCAATAGAGAAGTGTTTATGGCAAAAGGCTTAGGCTACAAGATCCATATAATGTCATTGTACATGAAGGGCATAGCTCCATTTTATATGTGCACTAGGCAAACTAAGTTTGCTATTTAATACAAAGACAGAAAACTCACAAGTACCACCTTTTCAACTGAAAAACATGGTACTTATGAGTTCCCTATTTTTTTTGTAGGTAAATGTATAGCTGCCAACCACTGACTTTTAAAAAGCTGGAGATCAGGCATTTCTAAGCAGAACGAAAACACGAGATTTTTGGGCTAAAAAAAGGCAAAAAAACAGGAGGAAAACAAGAGATTTTTTGGAAAAAAAAAAGTTTTTTTTTTTAAAAGTGCACACTGCACTAGAAATTAAATTTCATGCATAATATACACTTTACATTATAATACATACATAGAATTGTTTACCAGTATAATATGCTTTTATACAATAGCTTATGTAACATTTTTTGGTCTGTGGATTCCAGTTTAGATATTCTATTAGATACTAATTTTGATTGCTTCAAGAAAGATACTTGTGCAGACCTTCAGAAATGTTTAATCAAAGTTTATAACAATGATTAAACAAAGTTAATAACAAATTTGTTTATAACAATGACCCTACTGTCTAGACTTGGTTGTCAGGAGCATTTCCTGAGCTTCACCAGAAAAAGAAGAGCTGCTTTTATTAGTTAGTTATTTGGTTTTTAGGAGCATTAGCAACTAAGGCCATATCGCTCCGGGATATGCAGTGGTCATTCACTGACCTTTCCGCATCCTCCGTATTTGGTGGTGATGGGCTCGAACCCCGGTCTAATCAAGAAGCGTGTGATACACACTGCTGCTTCTTCCCACCTGGCTACGGAGGCACCTAGCTGTTTTTATAATCTAACTGAATTTTGTTTTTCTAATCTAACTGAATATTCTTTTACATTCAGCACTGGTATGAGGAACTGTTAAAATGTCAATCACGACTTGGGATAATTTGATATATTTCAAGCTTACTTGTGCACTTGTTGGTTACCCAATCTATGACCCAAACAGTAGAAATGTTTATGACTAAGTCAGAATCATCCTTCTGTTTTAGTCTGCTAAGTAATCAATTTCCAAATTAGGGAGTGGGAGGTTTGAAAAATGTTGTTAAAATAAATTTGCACAAAACATTCTTTGACATATCTAGAAGTAATGACCACAGTACACAGATGTATGGTATGCTGGATTGAAGAGCTATGTATGGATTTTCCAATGTTGCCATAATGTTTAAAATAAAAAAGCCAGTTGCTTTATTCAAGCCAACAGACTTTCTGCAAGTGAGAGGATAACATACCTAGAATTTTCAGCTTACTTGGCTTGTTTAGGATGGCTTTCACCAGAAGTCTGCAATTCAGATGTTCTTTTCTTGAGTTCATCAATGTCTCCTTTCAAAACTTTTGAATCATTTTGGATTTGATTGAGTTAGTGCAATTCACAAGTGAGCACTTATTTTTTCCAGTTGATAGATCTGAAAAGTGCTCATATTGCTTTTCTTGGCACTTTTAAACCTCTTTGTTGAATACACGCATCAAAGTCTGCAAATGTTCTACCAGTCTAGTCACATTATTTATATTTAACCACAGATGGCCAATGTGTACACATATCAGTTGAAATTATTTAAATCTACCTTTCCTTTTTAGCAGTTCTTTCTACATAGTAGTAAATTTCTGCCAAATATTCATCCACTTTCACATAAGAAGACAAGCAGATCCCTTTTCAGCACACAAATTAATAAGATGACAAGGACAGACTTATTAACACCAAGTTATAATCTCCTCTTTTAATACCCTTGCAGCCTACTCCAGATTTTAGGCATAACATAATAGGTACATTATTGACATTAAATGCCTTCAGATTGATCAGATGTCCAATGTTGTAATCTGCAGTCACCTTCCAATGCCAGCAATGAGAATAAACTGTTTTTGATTTCACTCTTTTTGTTTTTTTTTAACAAAAGATCACTACAGTTGGATACAGCTTTGAATCGCTCTGATTACTGCCATCTGTAGCAAAGAAAAATGGTCCATTTTTCAAAGCCATCATTACAACTTTTTTTCCCTACCCATGAAATTTCACTAACAATGTTTATTGTTTTTGTTCTTCCATAACTATACTTTTTTGCTATTGGGAAACATAATTCTGAAATGCACCTGCATGATCAGCAAAATCTTGTTGGAGGAAAATTATGTTATGTAACAAAAGGTTTGATATTTGAAAGGAAAGATTCGAGAATATGAACTGCAGAGTTCAAAAATTTTGAGCTCCAGGGAATGGATTTTTTGAAACATTTTTTAATTTCAAAAACTGTTAACATATCAAATTGTATTCTATAAGTAGCTTTACAGTCCTAGTCATGTTCTTTAGTTTCTATTTAAATTTAGCTAGAGATTTTGCATATGATTTAATATACGTAGAATCTTTCTATCAGTCATCATCATCATCAGCCATTTTCAATCCACTGCAGGATGAAGGCCTCTCCAGCAACTTTCCAGTTCCTTCTGTTTTGAGCACTGGACATCAGTAAATTGGCACAAATACTGTAACTTGTACTGTAGTACATACAGAGGCGGATTTAACGGCGGGCGCACCGGACGCGCACCCTGGGCCCCAACCCCTGAAGGGCCCACGCAAAACCCCAACAAATTAGTTGAACATATTAGTTCAAAACTTTGTGATTATTATTATGCTATTATTAATTATATTATACATATATTATATTCAAATTTTATTGGAAATAAAACATTAATAGTACATAATATTTTTTATTTATTTAAAAAATTGGTTAACGTGTATTTTTATTTTCCCTGTCTCTCTCTTTTTTTTAAGCGGCCCAATATTTTCTTCTGCGCCCGGGGCCTCAACCGACCTTAATCCGCTCCTGAGTACATGGTAGAGGAATTCTAGTGTTTTAATTATGATAAATAAGTATCTGGAATGTTTGAATAATGCATGTTGGTGTTGACAGATAATTTTGTTACCTATTACAATAAACTTATAAAAACTTTAAAAGCATAACAGTATAGCATAATACATATAGTGTAAACTTGACAACATAATACATATAACGAAACCTCAATATTGTAATATGTATTTAATAAAGTAAACTTGTTAGTATAATGTATTAGTACTACATAACTGGTGAATAAGGTAGTGCTATTATTGCATTTAAGTATATTAGTTTAATTAGCATAGTATTCTCAATTAGACAGAATTTGAAGAACAGAGCAACAAAGCAAAGGCTCAAAGTACCAGAGTGCTGTGGCAGGGGAGGGAGAACTGAGGGATCAGTAATCCACTGAATTATGGCCTCACAAAATGCACTACTTGTTTTATATTTGTGGATCTATCTGTAATTAGCATTAGCAAAGGTTTTGATATGATACAAGAAAGCAAACTTATATAGCATCAGCCAAAAAAACCTTCCCATTTCACCCATCCAGTCACACTCCAAATGTTTGGTCAGTTCAGCCTTAAATTTATTTAAGCTATCAAGTTCCACAACAACAACAGATGGAGGTCTGTTTCAGTAATCATCTACCCACTGGCTAAACGCAAACTTCCGCACATTTATTCTACAAGTGTTTTTCTCAATTTGAATCAATCCACTCTCAGGTTCTTAATCTGAGCAAGCGGAAGTATCCCATCAGCACTGGGCCTGCTCAAACCATTCAAGGCCTTATACACTTCAATCAGACCACCTCGAAGGTTCCTAGTCTCCAGATGCTGCAACTTGCGGGACTTACGCCTCTCTTGTTAGAAGCACCCCTTTGTTCCCCTCACCAATCTTGATGCTCTTCTCTGTACTTGTTCAAGCAACTCTACATCCTTCCTAAAATGAGGCTTCCAGACCTGTACGCAGTACTCTAGGTGTGATCTGACCATTGCCTTATACAAGTGGATAATCACCTCCTTGTCTCTGCTAGCAAAATTCCTATACAGGAACTCCCTGATTTATGTAATACTCGACTTATGGAAATTCGACTTTACGGAAGTTTTTACTGGCTGGTGCAAACTTAAAAAAAAAATCGTGGAAATGTATTTTGCATCCCATAGGAATAAATGGAGGAATTGTGAAAATATCATAACATGAGCCCAATAAAACTTTTTTTTTTTTTTTTTTTTGGTAATTCGTTCCAAGACTTTGGAAGTTGAAATTTTTACTATATAACTAAGCTATTTATCTCTCTAAAAGGTCATTTTTATAATGGAAATTGCACTACACTTTCATCATTATCATAATGTTCAGTTATAAGAATCAATTTTGAATACCTTTGTGATATTGTTCTAAAGCACATTTCTGGAGGACACTACCATAAAACAATTTGCACTTTCTGGTTTATTGGGCTTTTCTGTTAACGCATCTAATTATAAACAGAAAGCAAACTCTATCTTATTGCATTTACGATAATCCCAATAACTGGAATTGTGTGGGTTTTTATGTTATTATGGTGAAATGTGTTTCCCCCTTCACTGAAATCTTCAATCATATAAAAAACAAAATTTTAAAATCTTCTCTTCATTCCTATTTACTTATTACATTGACGAAGGGAAAGCGACCAACAGAAAGTTCAAGTGGTGGCCATGTTAGGAAACGGAACAAAATTGATTTAGAAATGAAGATGGAAGTGATTAACAAGTATGAAGCAGGACAAAGTTTGCCATCTATTGAACGGAAATTAGATCTCGTTGTTTCAACAGCTATTTTAAAGGGCAGTGAGAGTATAAAAAAAATTTCACATAGAGGCCAGTCTGCCCCAACAGTGATCACAAAACAGTGTTCGGGTGCTATAACGAAGATGGAAAAGCTATTAATAACATGGATGAAAAATCAGATTCAGAAGTGAGTGCCGCTGAATCTAATGGCCATTCAAGCAAAAAGTATTTATGAAGATAACGATAAGTATGGCAAAACGCAAGCCAGGTTTGTGGCAAGCAACGGGTGGTTTAATAAGTTCAAGCATCACCCAACATTTTGCCCAACATCAAAGTGTGCGGTGAAGTCAACAGTAACAATTCTGCAACTGCAAAAAAATTTTGTGATGTGTTGGAAAAAACCTCTTCTAAATCTGCACAGCCCTCAACTTGAGCAGCAGAGTATTTTTCAGCTGGAGAGTTAGTCTGGCAATGATGGCCAAAAAGTAAAACTTGCTAACGCTATTCTGTCTGCTCTCTTTTTGTACTTTTACAATTTTGTACACTTTTGTAATTTTTCCTGCGCATGAGATAAAAAAAATTGAGTACTTCTATTTATATGTTCATCGAACATTTCTTTTTTGCTTCAATCAAATTCAGCGTGCATAGTTGCGAGTGCGGAATTTTCCTAAATGCTTATTTAGGGAAAGTCCGATTTATGTAGCGTTCCGCAGTTAGCAACCCTTATGTTAGTTGGGGAGTGGTTATATATCATTGACAAGACTCCATGACCTGCTCTGGCAGCCTGTCGGCACTGCTCAGAGAACTTCATATCCGACTGCACAATTACCCCCAGGTCTTTTTCATTCTCCACCTCCCTGACAGCTGACCGGGCTAGCCAGGTGGGTAAAGTGCCTGCCTGCAACCCAAAGGTCGCGGGTTCGAATCCCGCCTCGGGCTTGGATCAAAGTACTGCAAAAACCTTGGGAGGTGCATTATGGCCACAGAAGCTGATGCACCAACAACTACCAAAAAAAAAAAAAAAAACCTCCCTGACTGTAGTACCACATAGTTGGTAGGTTTCTTTTGGGTTACTGCTACCCATATGCAGTACTCTGCATTTGTCAATGTTAAACTTTAGTTGCCAATGCTCAGCCCATCTGCCTAACTTTCCTAGATCCTGTTGCAGTAGTATACTGTCTTTACTGTCATTAACCACCCTGCCAACCTTTGTATAATCTGAAAACTCACCCTGCCAACCTTTGTATAATCTGAAAACTTGACATTAAGCCTCATATACATTCATCAATATCAGTGATAAATACAGAATACAATAATGGGCCCAGCAACAAACCCTGGGGAGAATCCACTAATAACATTAGTCCACATAGAGCAGTGTCCATTTATTACCACTCTCTGCCATCTCCCACTCAACCAACCCTTTATCCATTGCAGCAACTTGCCCTTAATGCCATAAAACTCCAATTTGTAAAGCAGTCTTCCATGTGCAACAGTATCAAAAGCTTTCCTGACATCCAAGTATATGATATCAAAATTATTTTTTGCATCCAGTCCTTTTGTGACCACATCATAGTATTCAATCAAATTGGTCAGACAAGACTTCCCCTTAACAAACCCATGCTGTGTCTGAACTATTATTGCAATCTTCTCTAGATCATCCTGCATCACTTCTTTAACCAGTGACTCCATTATTTTCCCGGGAACAGAAGTTAAACTAACAGGTCTATAATTATTTGTGTCACCCTTTGAACCCCCTTTATGAATTGGGGATACATTTGCACATCTTCAGGCCATGGGGACCTTCCCTGAATCTAAGGGTGCTCTCATAATTATGGCTAAGGGTTCGCTAACTTCTCTCACTGTCTCCTTCAATATAACTGGATAGATTCCATCCACCCCAAGTGCCTTTTTTATGTTTAACCTCAACTATTTCTCTTCCACTTTCATTTACAAAATCATTTAGCTCCCTGTTAGAGTTTAGTAAACTTTTTCCTCATCTTCCTTACAAAATTCCTCATGTGTGAATGTAGATGCAATATACTCATTCAGTTTGTCAGCTATCTGAGCAGGATCATCAACAGTCAAACCACCAACATCAATTGAACCAATCTGATTCATCCCCTTCCTTCTAGAGTTTACATAAGTAAAGAAGTTTTTCTTTGCATTCTTTGCCAAGGATTTATAGTAATCAACCTTCACTTGCCTAATCTCCTTTGTGACTTGATTACAGACTAGCTTATATCTGCCATAGGCTGCTGTGTCACCTGATAATTTATTTTCATCTCACACATTTTTCTTCTCTGCCACGAGCCTCATTAGTTCATCTGACATCCATTTAGGCCAAAATTTTGAACAATATTTCTTAGTTGGTATGAAAAGGCTAGTAGCTTCCAAGATTATTTCTTTGAATGCTTCCCATTTTGAATTTACTGTTGGTAACATCATCAGTTGATCCCACTGTATAGAATTTAAAAACTGTCTGAGACACCTGTAGTCACCTTTATGAAAATAAAAACCCTTCCCTTTACCCTTGATGGTAGTTATATCTTTAAGTAAATCCCACATCACTACACTGTGATTACTGTCACCTAGTGGTTCCTTAATCTGCAAATTCTTAATGCATGAATAATCACTGCTGATAATCAGATCAAGAGTATTACTTCCTCTGGTTCCCCCTTGAACACGCTGCTGTAGAAAACAATCTTCCAATATATCCACAAAAGTCTTGTTAGCGTGCGAGCGACCAACACAGAAGTTCCAGTCTACATCTGGAAAGTTAAAATGGGACAAGTCTTTGTGTGTTTGATGTAAAGATTGTGAGGATATTAAATGTCAACTCAGCATTCTGATGAGCATTTATGAAAGTTTAAAGAACAGGATGGATACCCTCGAAGGAATCAAATTGGAGGCTCATCAAGCTCAAACATGCCCATCTCAATGCTACAACTGGCACCTTTTGTTTTTTTATGAAAACCTACAGCACAAGGGATATTAAAACCTGTATTACTTAGTATCATGCATGGACTGAGGGTTGAGAAGATGAAAGAAGATACTTGTTGACATTAGACTTGAATTTCTGTAGATTGCAGTTTTCAGGAAATAAGTATGAAGGAAGGTTGTTCCAGAAAATAAAAGTAGAAGGAATAAATGAGGAAGAATAAAAGTTGGTTCTGCAAGTTTGAAGTTGGACAGAAAATGGATGCTGTCTGGTTGCAACAGATTCAGAGATGTCTGGAAGAGAAAGAAGAGAAATGAGATCGGAAAGAGAAAAACCAGTAGTTTAGATGCAGAGGAAGCAATATTTGTGATGTGCTTATGCCAAGAGAGAGATTAGAAGTCAGGGTAATTCCTAATGGAGATATGATCTTGTCTAGAAATCTGAGTGACATCGAAGATGAGCATAGGAGCAAAAAATCCCTTTGAGAGATGCCAATTAAATAACGAGATTGACATTACTACAAAAAAAATAACACTAATTGCAAAGTAAGGTTATATATTTTTGAAGAAATTACCTCCAATGTGCACACACTGTTTACATCTTATATACAAGTTTTGAAAACAGTTCTGGAACTCCTCTTCTGGTATCACTTTCAGCTGGTTGATCACTGCAGCCTGGATGTCTTCTATCGTCCTATACAGCGTTCCTTTCGTGGCTGTTTTCATTTTGGGAACCAAAAATTTTGTAACTGCAGTTCTTTAACTTTACAGCTCATATGAAGCACAATTTGAAATGGTGTCAGAGGACTTAAAAATCAAGGACATGTGAAGTGCAAGACTAAAATGCCTTAAAATTGAAATTGAGGATTTGGAGAGGCAAAAGGCTGCCCTTGCAATTCTACACAAATGGACGGCGATAGATGAGTTTAAAATGCAGACCAGATTGTGTTCGATGGGTGGAGTAGCTTACTAGACCCATATATAAATTTGAAAATATTTGCATTTGGACTTATCTCAGTTTTTGGTTCGACATATTTCTGCGAGCAAATATTTTTGAACATGAACTATATTAAAAATAAATCAAGAAACCATCGTCTGAACAATGCGAGTATGTTTAAAGCTCAGCATGTTTAAAATTATGACATACTCGCATGATGTTGAGAGACTCGCAGAAGTTCATCAGCAAAAGTCACATTAATGTGTATCTAATTGGATGTTACATTTTTTCAGTATTAATAAATAATATTTCAAAATATATATATATATATATTTTTTTAAATAAACACCTTCCCACTCTATTCCATTTCTTAAAAACTCTCGCCTTCACCTCCTCCTCCCAGCTTGAGATGAGGCTCTTTGGATTCTCTTCCCCCCCCTTTTTAATTAGATCAAAAATGCTCTTCACTCAAAAAAGGTTGCTGGCCCCTGGCATAGGGTGTCGGATGAGAACTTCATAAAAATTTGAAATATTCTACAAAAACTTTATGAAATTATTTTTACTTATGTTATTATTTTTTACTTATTTTACTCACATTACTTATTTTTTATATACTTGAATAATAAATTTATGCTTAATAAACCATGTTAATATACTTAATTTGACTGTATATTTTAGTGCACTTGCATCATTTATACACAGCCAATTATAGATTAGCAAATTTACAATAGCGGCATTGTTTAAGTTACATCTCATATTGTGAATACCTTCATGACAAGTTGCCATGACACTGCACTACTTCGAATAAGTAACGCTTCACCCGAAGGAGAAGACTGTTGTTACTTATTCTCAGTGGATACCACCACCCAGACGGCACCGTTTCAGGGCTATTTCAGAGCCCTTCTTCAGTGGGTAGGTAGGTACCCAAGTGATGTAATGATGACAAAACAGTTGTGAAGTATATCTCCACAATATGAGAGATGCCTGATGGTGTATGATATAAGTTAGGACTCTAATGCATTAAGGGCTTATGCCTCAAGCTGCAAAAGAGTTAGACTATGTATATTTTAGTGCACTTGCATAATTTATACACAGCCAATTTATAGATTAGCAAATTTGCAATTAGTGGCATCGTTTAAGTAGCGGCATCCATAGTCTAACTCTTTTACAGCTTGAGGCATAAGCCCTTAATGCATTAGAGTCCTATACTTAATTTGTTGTTCTTATTCTAAAAACAATACTACTAAAGTAACAATATCAGGAGGAAAAAAAATTTTAGAGTACTTTTCATATCTTTTAATTTTCAATTTTTCCTGATAGCAAAGAATGAGTACCGGCACCTATTTTTTTTTTACAAAAAAAACACTGGAGAAGACTATTATTACTTATCCTCAGCAGATATCACCACCCAGATGGCACTATTTCAAGGCTTTTTGGCCTCTTTTCAGTGGGTGGGCAGGTACCCTGGTATTGTATTTATAATGACTCAGTTATGAAGTGTAACTCCACAACTCAAATTACTGTACACCTGATGATGAACAGTAATTTAGACTAAAAGCATTCTTTGGCAAGAGCCTCAAGCTACGTGGGAGTTTACTGATGCATGGGTTAGTGCGACTGCATCATTTTTATGTGTAGCAAACTACCCAAAGTAGGTAAATGGTATCATTTTAATTACATCTCATATTGTGAAAACCTTCGCAATGAGTTGCCACGATACTGCACTACCTACTTACTCGAATAAGTAACGCTTCACCAATGGAGAAGAATACTGTTACTTATTATCAGTGGATACCACCACTGAGAATAAGGGTCTTTCACTTCAATGCACAAGCTGTGAACTGGAGAGGTTCTGTAGGCCACATAGTGCATATTGAAGGCAGTGCTGGATTTCTTTCTTTCTTTTTTTTTTTTTTAAATGAAAATGCCAAGCAAGAGAGATATTAGAACCTATAGTACTTAGTATTGTGCACAGTTTGAAGGTTGAGAAGATTAAAGAAGATACTTGCTGACATTAGACTTGAATTTCTGTAGATTGCAATTTTTAAGAAATACGTACGAAAGGAGGTTGTTCCAGAAAATGGAAGTTGATGGAATAAATAAGAAAGAAGCAAAGTTGGTTCTGTGAATTTGAAGTTTTAAATAAAAGTATGCTAAATGGTTACAGCATCAGATTGGACTGGTTTGGAAGAGAGCAGCAATTATAGAAGAAAATTCAAAAGAACATTGTCATAGGAAGTGTTTGCAGAAAAGGCATGCCGCAGAAACAGAATGTCTGAGTGTAGAAGTATTGTTAGATATGGGTCATTAATTAACCTAACTGGCCTCATTTTGAATGGAATTCAGAGAGGTTTTGGAGGTAGCACCCCAGATGGGGAAACAATTCCATGGTAGGGCAGATTTTCAATTTGCACAGAGGGAGCAGCTGTTTGAAACTTACAGAAAACCTGTTTTCTAGATGCAGAGGAAGCAATATTTGTAACGTAATTTATGCCAAGGGAGATTAGAAGTCTGGGTAATTCTTAATAGAGATAGGTGATCTTGTCTAGAAATCTGAGTGACATTGAAGATAAGCATAGGAGCAGAAAATTCCTTTTTGAGAAATATAAGAGAGGACAGTTTAGAAGGATTGAAATCAACTAAGTTAGCTTTGCACCACTGGAGAATTACCTGGAGATAAGCATTTAGGGAACTGGTAGTGGATATTCAAGAAGTTGAAGTTTTTTTGCGCAGGGAAAGGTTTCTCAAACTGGAGGGTGGAATGCATTGTGCTATCATTGGCAAAATTATGGATAGGATTTCCAGTCAATGGAAGGAGGTAATTAATATATAGAAGAGAAAAGAGTGAGAGAAACAACTGAACTCCGGGGAAACACCAGCAGTAGTGTATCGGAGAGCTGCTTACTATCAAATGCAGTGAACAGTCAGAGATAAAAACTGGATGCCCATTCACAAAAGAACAGTTATAAAACCATAAGATGAAAGCTTATATAGAAGACCTTTATGCCAAACATGATCAAAAGCCTTTGAAATTTCAAGAGCAACTACTTGAATTTCACCAAACCTTTCCATTGAATTTGTCATTAGATGGGTAACATCAGCCAGAATCACCAATGGATCGACACTGACAGAATCCATACTGGTGATGATTAATCAGATGGAAATTTTCTAGATAGTTCAGGAGTTGGTGATTAACAGATCTCACAGATTTCTCCATTACTTTAGAAAGATTAGAAAGTGCAATGGGACGATAATTGGGTGGGAAAGATTTGTCACCCTTTTTTAGTAACTGGTTAGATATGAGCAAATTTCCAAGCAGAAGAGAAAACACCGGTGGAATAAGAAAGTAGCAGTAGTAGAAATGGCAAATGACGGAAGAAAGCAAGCTTATATAGCATCAGCCAGAAAAAAACAACATTCACCTATCTGTTTCCTCCAAGAATTTGTTTAGTTCTCGCTTGAGTCTATTAAACCCATCCATTACCGCAACAACAGATGGAAGCCTACTCCAACAATCAACCACCCACTGGCTGAAGGTAAACTGCCACACACCTATCCTGCAGCCATTCTTCCTTAACTTCAAATTTATGACCCCTCATGTGGTTAGTCTCAGCAAGTGGAAGAATACAAATATCATTCAGCTTACTCAATCCATTCAAGGCTTTAAACACCTCAATCAGATCTCCTCACAGGTGCCTAGTCTCAAGACACTGCAATTTTCAGAACTGAAGATTTTCTAGGTAAGAGACTCCCCTTTGGTTCCCTTCACCAATTTGGTTGCCCTTCTCTGCACCCGTTCCAGTAGATCAACATCCTTCCCAAAGTGAGGCCTCCAGACCTATATACAGTACTCAAGATGAGGCCTGACCATGGCCTTATACAAAGGGATAATCACCTCCTTATCCCTGCTAGCAAAGTTTCTATATAACATTAACAAAATCCCATGAGCTGTCCTGGCAGCATGTCTGCACTGCTTAGAGAATTTCATGTCTGATGGTACAATTATCTTCAGATCTTTTTTTATTCTCTACTACCCTGAGTATAGTACCACACAGTTGATAAGTTACTCTGGGGTTACTGCTACCCATGTGCAGTACCTTGCATTTATCAATGTTAAACTTTGACTGCCATTTCTCAGCCCACGACCCAATTTTCCTAGAGCTTGTTGCAGTAGCTTACCCTGATGACTGTCATTAACCACCCTTCCAACCTTTGTATCATCTGCAAACTTAGACATTAAGCCTGATATCCCTTCATCAATATCATTGATAAATATTGAAAACAAGAATGAATCCAGCACTGATAACCACCCTGTCTTCTTCCACTTAATCATACCTTTATACATAATAGTAACTTGCCCTTAATGCCACATTGCCCATTTGTACAGCAATCTTTTATGTCCAACAGTATCAAAAGCCTTCCTAAAATCCAAATATATGATGTCAAAATTATTTTTAGCATCCAATTCCTTGGCCACTGTATCATTGTAACCTATCAGATTGGTTAGACAAAACCAACCCTTGACAAATCCATGCTGTGATTGCAGTATAATTGCATACCTGTCCAAATGGTCTCGCATTACTCCTTTAACCAGTGATTCCATTATTTTCTTTGTGTAAAAAAAGGAGTAAGCTCGAGAGCACAGGTTTTGAGAACAAGTGGAGAAATATCATCACGGCCTGGCTCTTTCTTGGCATTAACACTTTTTAGTTTGGACAGGGGCAAGAATAGAGAAGAGCAAAAGTTGCGGGCAATAGCTTTAGCAAGAGACCAGAATGTTTGAGGCGCTACTTCGACAAGGAGCAATTTTTCTACTGATAGCCTGTTCAAAATTTAGATTTGACATTAATAAATGATTTACAATTGTGCAAGCTTTGGTGTATTTAGAAAATGAACTTGGAGATTTGGACTCAAGCCAATTGTGATATACAACATTCTTATCTTGAACAGCCTTGGCACATTCATTGGAAAACCAAGGTTTATATAGAGAAAGAGATTTTAAAGTAAAGCATAGAATAGAGAATGCCATCCCTACAAAATAATTTCACTGGCCTGATCTGAGCAAACGTTGACATCAGAAGTTTTAAAAGCAGAAATTCAACCAAGGAAAGAAAATCTCGTAGATCATCCCATTTTGCATTTTTGTAAGGCAAAACAACACAAGGTTCAGAATGGCCATGAGAGAAAGGTGCCATTAGGCTCCATTTCATCCTTACAAGAATAATTTCACAGACATGATCTGAGCAAACAATAACATCAGAAGATTTAAACAGGAATCCAATCAAGGAAAAGAAAAAGAGAACTCTCACAGATCATCCCATTTTGCATTCCTGTAATGCCAAACAAGGAAAGGATGGGAATAGCCACAAGAGACAGGCTCCACTGGAGAAGAGACCATCTAGTTGTGATCTGAAGTTCCTAGATTACCACTCACTTCAACCTTGTACTTGGAAGAGTTGTTTGTGAGAAAGAGATCAAGAGTGTTAGCTGTATGGTTAGGATTGTCTGGTATTCTAGTAGGTAAATGAACAATATGTGCGAGGTCATTAGTAATTGCAAAAGCTTCAGCATCTTGACCAGTTGGATCCATAATGACTAGAAAATTGAAGCCAGCTGGAATTGCAAACATTAAAATTACCACCAAGAAAATTACCTCACTGTTAGGAAAGCTGGACTAGAGAGAATCAAGTTTCAAAGAGAAGCAGTCAAAGAGTTTCAGATGATGGTGAGGCAGGGAGAATGATAGAGACAACATATTGTTGTTGTTGTTGTTGGGTTTTTTTGGCGCAAGAGCTACTTTGGCCATATTGCGCCAGAGACAACATATGAATTTGACAGAATGAGAATGGCACTGAGAGATCATGAGATTATTTTTATAGCTGAAGCATATAACAGTGGACCTCCGCTTTACGATTGGTTCACTGTATGATCAAATAACTTTATGATAGACTCTTCATAATAAAATACCATTCACCATACGATAATTGAATTTTAATTCTATTAAACGGCGATTCTAATCAGCAAAAATAAGAGGAATATTATCCACAGACTATAAAAGCAAAGATCATAAATTTACACTCTATTACATTACCAATTAACAAAATTAAATGATATGAGAAAAATCGGAAGAATATTTTCCACAGGTTAGCAAAATAAAAATAAGTTTACGCTTGCATACATAGCTTAATTAAAACTGTAACAGATATACATACTAACTAATTGATATTTCTGTTCACTGGCATTTGGGGGGGGGATTGTAAAATTTAAAACAGTAAAAAAAAAAATAAATAAAAAAAAAATAAGCAATCAATAAGCCCATGACAGACTGCACTAACAGAAAAGCCAAATAAAGCAGAAACAGCAAATTGTTTTCATTATTTTATATTAGTGACCTCCAGAAATGTACTTCAGAAAAATATCACAAAGGCGTTAAAAACTGATTCTTATAACCGAACATATAACAATGATAAAGTGTAGTGCATTTTAATGATTTGAACTGTTTTTCTTTAATCAAAGCGGCTGATTCCATTAACCAGTGATCACGTTAACTGGCACCTACTTATTTCACTTTACAATTGGATGGGCTTACAATTGTCTCCAATGGACCACGTGGTCCTTCCTCTCAGCCAATAGCAGCATTTGTAAATGTGTTGGCTGCATATTTTGTTTTTGCATCCTTTAGCTGACGTGATTTTTTGTGTTGTGCTTTAATGAACACATTAGATTAGTTTAATCAGTTTTTTAATCGATATGTACAATTTCCATTATAAAACTCACCTTTCGGATACAGCAAAAATTTCAGCTTCTGAGGTCTTGGAACATATTACCAAAAAACAGTGTTATTGGATTCACATTATGATAATTTCGTGATATGGTGTCTCTGGAACTGTACTTTACTGACATAGTTGATTTGTGAACAGATTAGAGCAAGATACAAATTCAGCAATGACTGCTTGCCGGCACCCCAAGATGTTGAGGATGCTGCATGAAAGATATTTAATTTCTGGAGGCATGTATTTCACAGGAAAGTAATAGGTATGTGAAAATTTAGTTTAGTGTATAAAACTAAATCTAATAGTCTTATGTAATTTGTCATGGATATTTCTATACTTTTCAGTTTTAGGATAATGTTCCAGATGAAGAGACCACAATTTACAGAAGTTTCCCCCTCAGTTAATCAATAGCTGTTGCATTTTATTCAAGTTTCAATTTTAGTTGTCTTTTAATAGTAACCATGTTCAATGATTGACAGGAAACAGTCAGTTCGTCTCCATACATATAAGTTTCCACCATACTATGTCTCTAGTTATGTTAATGGTACATAATGCAAAAAGCGTTACATTTAAAACCAATTCCTGAGGTACTCCTTGCGTATGAATCGTGGACTAAGCACTCCTGAAAGGTGTGTTTAGTCTCCATCTCAGGATCTTTGAAGCATTCACTTCAAAGGTCTGAGAAAATTCTGAATAAATCGAGGCAAGTTACCTCTCAGTCCAAGGCTGTATAACTCTTAGAGAATTCCTTATGCCCAGGCAGTGTCAAATGCTTTATTAATTAATATCAAAAGCTACCATTGTCACCACATGTTGTTTTTGTAACAAATTTGTTTCAGTGTGGGCTTTGACCTTAATTTGGACATCACTTGCAGTCTTCTTATGACAGAAACCAATGGCGGTGTGATATAGCATCCTGATCTTCAATAACCTAGACAAGTCTTTTGTAAACCATCTTTTCTAGGATTTTTCCTAAACAGCTGGTCAGAGATAGAGGTCGATAACTGCTGGGGAGGAAGTATCTTTCCCCAGTTTCGTTGTAACTACCACTACTGACTGATCCCATATATCAGAGTAAATGCGGAGATGGGGGAAACCCCTGGTGCCACTTGACACCAAACACACACATATCAGAGTAAATGTTCTCTTCAAAGGTTCTGTGGTAAAATTGAAGTAATGTGGACATGAAGCTGGAATTAAAGTGGTGATGTGTTATGCAATAAACACAATCAGGTCCAGCAGAACTATTTCAAGAATTTTGAATTGATAAGTTGAGCTCAGTAACAGTGAATAGTAAATGATTTATTTATAGCAAAGTTAATTTTATATTGTTCCACGGACTTCTTTGTACAACTAAATGAGTCATCATAAGAAACAGAAGATGAGGTGGCAGTGAATGGTTCAGCAATGTAGTTGTTGTTGTAGTAGTAGTGGCATGTGATGCAAGAAAGCAAATGTATGAGCCTATGCAGCATCAGCCAAAAAAAAAAAAAAAAAAAAAATCACACCATTCCCTCCAAATGCCTGTCCAGTTCCTCCTTAAATTTATTCAACCTATCAACTTCCACAACGACACAGGGAAGTTTGTTCCAGCAATTAACCACCCGCTGGCTAAAGGCAAATTTCCGCACATCTATTCTACATCTGTCTTTTCTTAATTTGAATTTATGCCCCCTTAGGTTCGTAATCTGAACAAGTGGAAGGATCCCATCAGAATTCAGCGTCCTCAACCCATTCAAGGCCTTATATACCTCAATCAGATCACCGCGCAGGTGCCTAGTCTCCAACCACTGCAATTTACAGAACTTAAGCCTCTCTTGATAAGAGGATCCCTTCATTCCCCTCACCAATTTTGTTGCCCTTCTCTATACACGCTCAAGTAAATCTACATCCTTGCTAAAATAAGGCCTCCAGACCTGTACGCAGTACTCAAGGCGTGGCCTGACCATTGCCTTATACAGAGAGATAATCACCTCCTTTTCCCTGCTAGCAAAATTCCTATATATCATTGACAAAACCCCATGACCTGCCCTGGCAGCCTGTCTACACTGCTCAGAGAACTTCATATCTGACTGCATAATTACTCCCAGGTCTTTTTCATTTTCTACCACCTTAAGTGTAGTACCACACAGTTGGTACGTTTCTCTGGGGTTACTTCTACCCATATGCAGTACTTTGCATTTGTCAAGGTTAAACTTCAGTTGCCACTTCTTAGCCCATCTGCCCAAATTACCTAGATATTGTTGCAGAAGCACACTGCCATTACTGTCATTAACAACCCTGCCAACCTTTGTATCATCTGCAAACTTCGACATTAAGCCTGATATACCTTCATCAATATCATTGATAAACATACAAAACAACAGTGGACCTAACACCGAACCCTGTGGGACTCCACTAATAACATTAGTCCAAGAAGAGCAGCACCCATTGATTACCACCCTCTGTCTTCTCCCACTTAACCATCCTTTTATCCATTGTAGCAACTTACCCTTAATACCATTCTGCTCCAATTTGTACAATAGTCTTCCATGCGCAACAGTGTCAAAAGCTTTCCTGAAATCCAAATATATGATATCAAAATTATTTTTTGCATCCAGTTCCTTTGTAACCACCTCATAATATCGTATCAAATTTGTCAGACAAGACTTTCCCTTAACAAACCCATGCTGTGTCTGAATTATTGCTGCAGTCTTGTCTAGATGATCCTGCAATGCATCTTTAACCAGCGACTCCATTATTTTACCCGGAACAGAAGTTAAACTAACTGGTCTGTAATTACTCGTGTCACCCTTCGATCCCCCTTTGTGAATTGGGGATACATTTGCACATCTCCAGTCCGTGGGAACCTCCCCTGAGTCCAAGGATGCTCTCATAATTATGGCTAAGGGTTTGCTTAGTTGCTTTGCTGCCTCCTTTAATATAACTGGATAGATCCCATCCACCCCAGGTGCTTTTCTTACGTTTAACTTGAACAATTTCTCTTCCACTTTGCTCTCAGTTATTACAAGATCATTAAGCACACTGCTACAATTTGATAACCTTCTGCCATTTTCAAACCTTAATAACTCCTCATGTGTGAATGTAGATGCAAAATACTCATTCAGTTTGTTTGCTATCTGAGCAGGATCATCAACAGTTGAACCATCAATGTCAAGTGGACCAATCAGATTTATCCCCTTCCTTTTAGAGTTTATATAAGTAAAGAAATCCTTGCTGTTTTTCTTAGCATCTTTTGCCAAGGATTTCTCGTAATCTGCCTTCGCCTGCCGAACCTCCTTTGTGACCTGATTACAGATTAACTTATATCTGACATAGGCTTCTGAGTTGCTTGATAATTTATATGCATCCCATGCATTTTTCTTCTCTGTTACGAGTCTCATTAGTTCATTTGACAACCATTTAGGCCTAAACCTTGAACAATATTTCTTAACAGGTATGAAACTTTTAGTAGCTTCCACGATTAATTCCTTGAATGCTTCCCACTTAGAATTTACTGTTGGTAACATTGTCAGTTGATCCCACTGTACAGAATTTAAAAACTGTCGGAGACCACTGTACTCACCTTTACGGAAGCAAAAACTCTTTCCTTTACCCCTGATGGTAATTAAATCTTTAAGTAAATCCCACGTCAGTACACTGTGATCACTGCCACCTAGTGGTTCTTTTATCTGCAAATTCGTAATACATGAATGATCACTGCTGATAACCAGATCAAGAGTATTACTTTCTCTTGTTGCCTCTCGAACATGCTGCTGCAGAAAACAATCATCCAATAAATCCACAAAAGTCTGACTAGTGTGTGAGTGCCCAACTCACAAGTTCCAGTCAATATCTGGGAAGTTAAAATCCCCCATTATAAGACATTCCGATTTACTAGCCCACTCTATTTCTCTGTACAATTGTTCATTGTACTCATTCGAGTCATTAGGCCTCTAACACACTCCTACTCTAATTTTTGCTTCGCAGTGCTATGTCACACCAAACTGACTCAACAGTGCACTGTTCATCTATATCAACTGGATTCACTTCTTTTGATTTTATGTTTTTCTTTATTAACAGCATAACACCTCCTCCCTTCCTATCCTGTCTATCCTTTCTGTACACATTGTACTCCCCAAATTCCAGTTCGACATTCCTTATATCTGTGTGACACCACGTCTCTGATATCCCAACAATATCCGCCTTTGATGTCTTGACCAACACTTCAAATTCATCAAATTTATTTACTATACTTCTAGCATTGATATACATGCAAGTATACATGCACCTATTCCTATTCCCAGCCACTCTAACACATCCCATATACCCACCTGCTTCACGATGACTGACATCCGTCCCTGAAACCCCCAACACCCCTCGCTCCAGGTCACTACTTATTCTAATAGAAGTTGTGCAAAAATCACCTTCACCTCTGCCAACGGCTACTGTTAAACTATTAGTCCTTGTATCCCCCCAAGCTATCAGTTTTCCGACCCACCTAACACTGCCTCGATAGCATCAATCAGAGAAGAAATATCTTTTCCTTTCAAAGACAGGTAACATTCGCTGAAACTTTCCACCATGGATTATTCTGGGCTCAGTGTTTCTGTAGATGGCAGAAGTGAATCTAATCCATGCATAATCTAATCTAAACCAGTTAATACATTTGATCAGTTTCAAGTACTGGTCAAGACATCAAAGGGGATATTGTTAGGATATAAAGTTGTGGAGTGACACAGACATAAGCAGTGCAGAATTGGAATTTGGGGAGTACAATGTGTACAGAAAGGAAAGACTTTGTAGAATATATGTGCGGAAATTTGCCTGTAGCCAGCGGGTAGTTAATTGGCGGAACTGACTTCCATCTCTTGTTGTGGAAGTTGATAGCCTAAACAAATTTAATGCTGAGCCAGACAGGCATCTGGAATGATTGGAGGGGTGAAATTGGACGTGTTTTTTTGGCTGATGCTGCATAAGCTTGCTTTCTTGCATGATATGCCTCTGGTAATGATGTTTTGTTTTCGTACGAATTGGGGAAGTTTCAGTTTTGAGACATCTATAGTTTATAACATTCTCCCACTATAGCTTTTGGTGAAAACTATATTCCTTGCTTTGTTTTGCTTCCTTTTGGCAAGAATCTTTTGTCTACCAACCATTACTACCAAACAATGATGTAATCAGGCTCTCAGCTGCCCACATCAACGCCAGAGCTTGCACTTGGTCATCACGCAACACAGCGGCAACCCCTAAGGCAGAATGCGCTGGTCCCACAGGAACTAGTAGTTGTTGGTGTCTCTATTGTCGGGGAAACGGGGAACATCCTTTGTAAAAAGGATAGGTGGAACAGGACCAGGGTATGTCTGCCAGGGGCAAAGGTTGATGACGTTGTAGAACGGATATCATCTTTCAAGGGCACAAAAGGTGATATAGTTGTACACGTTGGCACTAATGATATTAAGAGTAGGAGACCGGCGGAATTACTCAACAAGTACAGGTCACTGTTGAAAAAAAGCTGTGAAATAGGGTTGAATTTGAAAGTGTCTGCAATTCTGCCCAGACACGATAGGAGGGAGTACATGATGAGAGCCTTGTCGATCAATTCGGCCCTGGAAAGATTGTGCAAGGCTCAAGGGGTAGAATTTTTTCAGCCTGGACTGTACTTGTTAACAGGAGAGATTGCTTCTACAGAGATGGGATACACTTAAATAGAAAGGGTGCAAGAATATTTGCTGATGCTATCGAGGCAGTGTTAGGAGGGTCGGAAAACTGCTAGTTTGGGGGGGATACAAAGACTAATAGTTTAACAGTAACCGCAGGCAGAGGTTAAGGTGATTCTTGCACAACTTCTATTAGAATAAGAAGCGACCTGGAGCGAGGGGTGTTGGGGGTTTCAGGGACGGATGGCAGTCATCATGGAATAGTTGGGTATATGGGATGTGTTAGAGTAACAAGGAATAGGCATAGGAGCATGTATGCTTGCATGTATACCAATGCTAGAAGTATAGTAAATAAATTTGATGAGTTTGAAGTGTTGGTCAAGATATCAAAGGCGGATATTGTTGGGATAGCAGAGACGTGGTGTCACAAAGATATAAGGAATGCAGAACTGGAATTTGGGGAGTACAATGTGTACAGAAAGGATAGACAGGACAGAAAGGGAGGGGGTGTTATGCTGTTAATTAAGAAAAACATAAAATCAAAGGAAGTGCACCCAGTTAATATAGATGAACAGTGCTCTGTTGAGTCAGTTTGGTGTGAGATAAGCACTGCGAAAGGAAAAATAAGAGTAGGAGTGTGTTATAGGCCTAATGACTTGAATGAGTACAATGAACAATTGTACAGAGAAATAGAGTGGGCCAGTAAATCAGAATGTCTTATAATGGGGGATTTTAACTTCCCAGATATTGACTGGAACTTGTGGGTTGGGCACTCACACACTAGTCAGACTTTTGTGGATTTATTGGATGATTGTTTTCTGCAGCAGCATGTTCGAGAGGCAACCAGAGAAAGTAATACTGTTGATCTGGTTATCAGCAGTGATCATTCGTGTATTAAGAATTTGCAGATAAAGGAACCACTAGGTGGCAGTGATCACAGTGTGCTGAAGTGGGATTTACTCAAAGAGGTAACTACCGTCAGGGGTAAAGGAAAGGGTTTTTGCTTCCGTAAAGGGGAGTACAGTGGTCTCAGACAGTTTTTAAATTCTGTACAGTGGGATCAACTGACGATGTTACAAACAGTAAATTCTAAGTGGGAAGCATTCAAGGAATTAATCGTGGAAGCTACTAGACTTTATATACCGATTAAGAAATATCGTTCAAGATTTAGGCCTAAATGGTTATCAAATGAACTAATGAGACTCGTGACAGAGAAGAAAAATGCATGGGATGCATATAAATTATCAGGTGACGCAGAAGCCTGTGGCAGATATAAGCTAGTCTGTAATCAGGTCACAAAGGAGGTTCGGCAGGCGAAGGCGGATTACGAGAAATCTTTGGCAAAAGATGCTAAGAAAAGCAGCAAGGATTTCTTTACTTATATAAACTCTAAAAGGTAGGGGATGAATATGATTGGTCCACTTGACATCAATGGTTCGACTGTTGATGATCCTGCTCAGATAGCAAACAAACTGAATGAGTATTTTGCATCTTCCTTCACACGTGAGGAATTATTACAGTTTGAAAATGGAAGAAGGTTATCAAATTGTAGCAGTGTGCTTAATGATTTTGTAATAACTGAGAGCAAAGTGGAGGAGAAATTGTTGAAGTTAAACATAAGAAAGGCACCTAGGGTGGATGGGATCTATCCAGTTATTTTAAAGGAGGCGGCAAAGCAACTAAGCAAACCCTTAGCCATAATTATGAGAGCATCCTTGGACTCAGGGGAGGTTCCCACGGACTGGAGATGTGCAAATGTGTCCCCAATTCACAAAGGTGGATCGAAGGGTGACACGAGTAATTACAGACCAGTTAGTTTAACTTCTGTTCCGGGTAAAATAATGGAGTCACTGGTTAAAGATGCATTGCAGGATCATCTAGACAAGACTGCAGCAATAATTCAAACACAGCATGGGTTTCTTAAGGGAAAGTCTTGTCTGACAAATTTGATTGGTTATTATGATGTGGTCACAGAGGAACTGGATGCAAAAAATAATTTTGATATCATATACTTGGATTTCAGGAAAGCTTTTGACACTGTTGCGCATGGAAGACTACTGTACAAATTGGAGCAGTATGGTATTAAGGGTAAGTTGCTACAATGGATAAAAGGATGGTGAAGTGGGAGAAGACAGAGGGTGGTAATCAATGGGTGCTGCTCTTCGTGGACTAATGTTATTAGTGGAGTCCCACAGGGTTCGGTGTTGGGTCCACTGTTGTTTTGTGTATTTATCAATGATATTGATGAAGGTATATCAGGCTTAATGTCGAAGTTTGCAGATGACACAAAGGTTGGCAGGGTTGTTAATGACAGTAATGGCAGTGTGCTACTGCAACAGGATCTAGATAATTTGGGCAGATGGGCTAAGAAGTGGCAACTGAAGTTCAACCTTGACAAATGCAAAGTACTGCATATGGGTAGAAGTAACCCCAGAGAAACGTACCAACTGTGTGGTACCACACTTAAGGTGGTAGAAAATGAAAAAGACCTGGGAGTAATTGTGCAGTCAGATATGAAGTTTTCTGAGCAATGCAGACAGGCTGCTAGGGCAGGTCATGGGGTTTTGTCAATGATATATAGGAATTTTGCTAGCAGGGAAAAGGAGGTGATTGTTCCTCTGTATAAGGCAATGGTCAGGCCACGCCTTGAGTACTGCGTACAGGTCTGGAGGCCTCATTTTAGGAAGGATGTAGATTTGCTTGAGCATGTACAGAGAAGAGCAACACGATTGGTGAGGGGAATGAAGGGATTCTCTTACGAAGAGAGGCTTAAGTTCTGCAAATTGCAGTGGCTGGAGACTAGGCACCTACGCGGTGATCTGATTGAGGTCTATAAGGCCTTGAATGGGTTGAGCACGCTGAATTCTGATGGGATCCTTCCACTTGTTCAGATTACGAACCTACGGGGACATAAGTTCAAATTAAGAAAGGATAGATGTAGAATAGATGTGCGGAAATTTGCCTTTAGCCAGCGGATGGTTAATTGCTGGAACAAACTTCCATCTGTCGTTGTGGAAGTTGATAGGTTAAATAAATTTAAGGAGGAACTGGACAGGCATTTGGAGGGAATGGTGTGATTTTTTTTTTTTTTTTTGTTTTTTTTTGGCTGATGCTGCATAAGCTCCTACACTTGCTTTCTTGCATCATGTGCCACTACTACTACTACTACTACTACAGTAATGCCAGGGACAATGCAAATGGCTACTACTTCTACAGAGGTACAAAGCTGGATTGGTTCGGATGGTACATTTCTACGAACTAAAATTGCTACTTCTCATTTTGACAGATATTTTGAATCCTCCAGGGACTCAAGATATGTCACGTTTATATAGGAGATATTCTGAGAACTGGGGTGCATCATTTGATGATAAACATGTTTCCTGTAGGCAAAACCTGCTAGGATCATGCTGGTGTATTAATTATTTTATTTCCTCTAGGTTGCTTTATAGGCTTCTACAATTCCACTGAATGATTTATTTCTCCCCTCAATCCTGTTGAAATTTGCTTTGTTTTGGAAATACTGGACAACCAACATCCACCTTGTCACATCAGCATGTAACAAGGTGGATGAGCAGAACTGTATCCTCATTACACTGTTCAACAAAAAAAAATTCTGTGAATTTGTTTCCTTTCTTAAACTATGCAAACTTTACTCATTTTGGGTAGAGAAAAACGAATATGACTTCAGAAATTTTTTATTAGCTCTAGTTTTTGTACTATATCTCCACATGAGATATAGTACTTTCACTATTGTCTAAGAATATAGTAATTTTGGTAGTAGCCAGAGTGAAAAGTAATATTAAAACAATCTCATATTTACATTTTCTTGATACAACATAAATCATAGTTGTTTTTAATTAAAACGTAAAAAAAAAAAAGAACATAAGAAAACTGCACAGAAACCGAAAGTACTTTCTCAAAATGTGCCTATTCGCGACAGAGCCTTCTTTTTGCTTTGTAGTCCACTTAAGGAACATCTCTTATGACTGTCCAACAGTAGTCAGCAAACATAGAAGCATTCCACCTACCCTGATATTTTCTTTCTGTTGCTGAAATGTTTTGGTGGAATCGCTCACCATGCTCGTCACTCGCTCACTGCACCACAGGTGTCAGGGAAGAAGTCCAGATGAGAGTCGAGAAAGTGGATTTTCAGTGACATGTTGCAGCCTAATTGATGATACTTTTCTAGAAGGTTGTTCCCAGTCTCAACATAGTTTCCAGCTCTTTGGTTTCCCAGGAAGTCATGCACAACACTTTTAAAGGCTTCCTAAGCTGCATTCTCATTACCCTGAAGGACTCACTCAACATTTTCAACAATTAAAAGTTCACGAATTTGCGGAAATAAAGATTCCTTCTTAACCTTAGCATCATTCAACACTGGAAATTGTCCTCTCAGATGCTTGAAAGCTTCTCCATCCTGGTTCATCCTCTTAAAGTTCTTCACGAGTCTCAGTTTGATGTGTAAAGGGGGCAGAAGAAATTTTCTTCAATCAACCAGAGGATTGTGCTAGACATTTTTTTCCCTGGGGCACAGATTTTCCCGTATAGGCCACACTTTTCTCTTGTAGTGCAAGGACCTAGCTCAACTATCCCATTCACACAGGAAACAGCAGTACTTCATGTATCCCAACTGCATGCCCAGAAGTACTGCAATCACCTTCAGGTCTCCACAGATCTGCCATTGGTGGTCTTTGTACTTCATTGCTTCCAGAATTAATTTCATATTCTCATATGACTCTTTCATGTGGGCAACATTACCTATAGAAATTGAAGGAAGAGCGTTACCATTGTGGAGCTAAAGCTTTTAAACTTAGCTTTGAAGAGTCTATGAATAGCCTTCTTTCCTACAACTGTCTGTCCTGTGGGTTGTGCTCCACATTCAAAGCTGTCGTCAAACCATTCACATCACAGCAGGCAACAAGGTTGTTTTCACTTTTAAAATATGGAATCAAAGCACTCTGTCTGCTCCTGTATACGGACACCTTGATCCCAGATACTTTGCTTTATCTTTTGATAGATCTAGGTCTCAAATTAGATCACTTAGTTCACCTTGAATGATTCCGTGTGACTCACTCAGTGACTCAAGTTCTGGCATAAAATCAGGATCCTGTGATGTTGAAGGCCAAGACTGATTATTCCTCACATTGTCCCCTTAGACTCCAAAGTGTATTCTTCTGAAGGGTGAGGTACAGGCAGACCAACCCCATGTGCCACTGGTCAGATTGCTGACAAGATGTTGGGATATTCCTCAGCCCACATCTTTTTTTCTGACATGCCATGTTGAAAAGGAGGCACCATGCAAAATTTAGTCATTAACATGATTTGTAGGCTCCCTCCAAATCACTGGGATGGCAAAGGCATTGAATGTCCTTTGTTATTCAACCATCCACGGAGATTTACAGCACATGTGTTGCAGCAAATATTAGCATTAGCAGAGGCATACGATGCAAGAAAGTAAGCTTATGCAGCATCCGCCAAAAAAAAAAGCTCCCATTTCACCCCTCTGTTCGTTCCAAATACCTGTCCAGCTCAGCCTTAAATTTATTTAGGCTATCAACTTCCACAACAAAAGATGGAAGTCTGTTCCACCAATCAACTACCTGCTACCACCTAAAGGCAAACTTCAGCACATCTAACCTACAACTATCTTTCCTCAATTTGAATTTATGCCCTCTCAGGTGATTATTCTGAGTAAGAGGAAGAATCCCATCAGCACTGAGCATGCTCAAACCGTTCAAGGCTTTATACACTTCAATCAGATCACCTTGTGGGTGCCTGGTCTCCAGACACTGTAATCTGCAAAACTTAAGCCTTTCTTCGTAAGAGCAACCCTTTGATCCATTCACTGATCTTGTTGCCCTTCTCTGTACTCATTCAAACAGCTCTACATCCTTCTTAAAATGAGGCTTCCAGACCTGTATACAGTACTCAAGGTGTCGCCTGACCATTGCCTTATACAAAGGGTTAATCACCTCCTTATCCCTGCTAGAAAAATTCCTGTATATCATTGACAAGATACCATAAGCTACTCTTGCAGCCCACCTGAACCACTCAGAAAACTTCTTATTTGCCTGCACAATTATCCCCAGGTCCTTTTCATTCTCTACCACTGTCAGCTTAGTACCAAAGAGTTGATATGTTATTCTGGGGTTACTGTTTCCCACATATTGTACTTTGCTATTGACTTTACATTTGACAATGTTAAACTTCATTTGCCACCTATCTTAAATCTGCTCAACTTCTCTAGATCCTGTTGCAGAAGCGTATTGTCATTAGTGTCCTTAACAACCCTGCCAACCTTTGTATCGTCTGCAAACTTGGACATTACGCTTGATATACCATGTTCAATATCATTTATAAATACAGAAAACAACAATAGACCCAACACTGAACCCTGAGGGACTCCACTAATAACATTAGTCCACGAAGAGTAGTATCCATTAATTACCACTATTTTCTCCCACTCAATCATCCCTTTATCCATAGCACCAATTTGCCTCCAAAGCCACACTGCTCCAATTTGTGCAGCAGTCTTCCATTTGCAACAGTATCAAAAACCTTTCTAAGATCCAAAAATATGATATTAAAGTTATTCCCTGCATCCAGTTCCTTTGTGACTGCATCATAGTATACAATCAAATTGGTCGGACAACACTACCCCTTAACAAACCATGCTATGTCTGAGCTATAACTGAAGTCTTGTCTAGATGATCTTGCAGTGCTTCTTTAAATGGCGACTCCATTAATTTCCCTGGAACAGAAGTTAAACCAACATGTCTATAAATACTTGTGTTGCCCTTTGTCCTCCTTTGTGTATTGGAGTCACACTTGCACGTCTCCAGTCCATGGGTACCTCCTCTGAGTCCAAGGAAGCTTTCATAATTATGGCTAAGGGTTTGCTTACTTCCTTTGCTGCCTCTTTTAATATAACTGGATAGATCCCATCCATCCCAGGTGTCTCTTTTATGTTTATCTTCAACAATTTCTCCTTCACCTCCCTCTCAGTTATTACAAAATCATCTAGCTCACTGCCAGAGTTTAATTCATCTCTAGCATTCCCCTCCCTGAATAACTCCTCATGTGTGAATGTAGATGCAAAATAGTCATGTAGTTGTTAGCCACCTGAGCAGGATCATCAACAGTTTAACTATCAATAACCAGTGGACCAATCTGATTCATCCCTTTCTTCTAGAATTTACATAGGTAAAGGCAGACGAGCTAGCCAAGTGGGTAAAGTGCCTGCCTGGCAAACCCAAAGGTCGCAGGTTTAAAACCCACCTAGGGCTTGGATATTACGATGGTGGCGCACTGTCCGGTTGGACCTAACGGCTACGATACACGAAGGGAGCAGGAAAAAAGTGGATCCTTCATGAATTGCTCACATCATACGATAAAAAAAAAATAAATAAAAGAATAGGTAAAGAACTCTTTGCTATTTTTCTTTGCATCCTTTGTCAAATATTTCTCATAATTTGCCTTTACCCACCTAATCTCCTTTGCGACTTCGTTACAGACCAGCTTATATTTATCATAGGCTTCCATGTCACCCATTAATTTCTTTGTATCCCATGCATTTTTCTTCTCTGCCACATGTCTAATTAGTTCATCTGACATCCATTTAGGCCTAAACCTTGAACAATATTTCTTAGTTGGTATGTAAAGCCTAGTAGCTTCCAAGATTAATTCTTTGAATTCTTCTCATTTTAAATTTACTGTTGGAATAGAATTTAAATACTGTCTCAGACCTCTGTAGTCACCTTTACGAAACAAAAACCATTCCCTTTATCCCTGATGGTAGTTACCTCTTTGAGTAAATCCCACTTCAGCACACTGTGATCACTGCCACCCAGCTGTTCCTTTATCTGCAAATTCTTAATGCATGAAGAATCACTAGTGATAATCAGAACAAGAATTAATACTCTCTCCTGTCACCTCCTAAACATGCTGACGTAGAAAACAATCATCCAATAAATCCACAAAAGCCTTACTAGTGTGCGAGTGAGAGCAACCCAAAAATTCCAGTCAATATCTGGGAAATTAAAATCCCCCATTATAAGACTCTTTGATTTACTGGCCCACTATTTCCCCGTACATATTTTTATTATATTCATTAGAGTCATTAGGCCTATAACACACTCCTACTTTCAATTTTGATCTCCCAGTGCTTATGTCCCACCAAACTGACTCGACACCGTCCAGCGATGTCCACTGGCTGCACTTCCTTGGATTTTATGTGTTTCTTATCCAATAGCATAACCCCTCTTCCCTTCTATCCTGTATATCCTTCTTGTACACATTGTACTCCAAGTTCCAGTTCTACATTTCTTATATCTGTGTGACAACATGTCTCTGATATCCCAACAATATCTGCCTTTGACCAACACCTCAAATTTATCAAATTTATTTACTAAACTCCTGGAACTGGTGTACACGCAAGTATACGTGCACCTGTTCCTATTCTTAGCTACCCTAACACAACCCATGTGTTTGCTTGTACCGCAATGACTCCCAGCAGTCTCTGAAATATCCTGCATCTTGTTTTCCAGGCTTCTGCTCATTCCAATAGAAGCAGTGCAAGAATCACTTTCACCTCTGCCCGTGGCTACTGTTAATCTATTAGTCCTTGTATTCCCCCAAGCTAGCAGTTTTCCGACCTACCTAACACTGCTGCGATAGCATCAGCAAATATTCTTGCACCCTTTCTATTTAAGTGTATCCCATCCCTGTAGAAGCAGACTCTCCTGTTAGCAAGTACAGACCACAGACCAGGCTGAAAAAAATTTTACCCCATTGAGCCTTGCACAATCTTTTCCAGAGCCGAATTGATTGACGAGGCTCTCATCATATACTCCCTCCTATCGTGTCTGGGCAGAATTGCACACACTTTCAAATTCAACCCTAATTCATGGCTTTTTTTCAACAGTGACCTGTACTTCTTAAGTAATTCTGCGGGTCTCCTACTCTTAATATCATTAGTGCCAACGTGTACAATATCACCTTCTGTGCCCTTAAAAGATGATATCTGCTCTACAACATAACCTTTGCCCCTGGCAGTCATACCCTGGTCCCGTTCCACCTATCCTTTTTACTAAGCATGTTTCCCGTTTCCGTGACAATAGAGTCACTAACAACTACTAGTTCCTGTGAGAGCAGTGCATTCTGCCTTGGGGGTTGCCACTGTGTTGCGTGATGATCAAGTGCAAGCTCTGGAGTTAATGTGGGCAGCTGAGAGCTTGATGGACCTCTCAATTTAGATCCTTTGAGGGCATTCACCCTGTTCTTCAAGCTCTCATATAGGCACATAGCAACGCTGAGTTGTCGCCTGATTTCCCCACACTCCTTACCTCGCATGCACGTGCAGACAAATCGCCGTGGAAATATCATGTCCTGTACCTGATTGCTCCACAAACATCAAACAAGCAGTGCATTTTAAAAGGCTGTGATTTAGAGGACAACTGCCCCCCCCCTCTCCCCCTCAGATTCTCCCCTGAGCCACGGACTCCCATTAGCTTGAGCCTTTTGCTTTGCTGCTCTGGTCTGAATCATGATTTCGATTCAATTTCAAAAAAATTTAAATTTCAGTACAAAATTATAACCCATTAAAAAAAAAAAAAAAAAAAAAAAATATATATATATATATATATATATATATATATATTTTTTTTTAATGTAAACCCCAAACACGAGAGGTATTTGAACCTATAGTACTTGGTACCATGCTTGGGTTGGAGGTCGAGAAGACAAAAGAAGATATTTGTTGACACTGAACTTGAACTTCTGTAGACTGGAATTTTCAGGAAATACATATAAAGGAAGGCTGTTCCAGAAAACGGCAGTTGAATGAATAAACAAGGAAAATGAAAAGTTGGTTCTGTGAGTTTGAACTTGGTCAGTAAATGGATGTTCGCTGGTGGAGGCAAGTGTTCGGACTCTTTTGAAAGAGAGAGCGGGAATTATAGAAGACAATTTGGAAGAACAGTGCCCATGGAAGTATCTGTAGAAGAGGCATGCAGCAGAAACAATACGTCTATGATACAGCGAGTGGAGAGACTCTGTTACAGATGAATCATTAATTAACCTAACTGGCCACTTCTGAATGTAATCAAGAAGCCTGAGAGAGATTTTGGGGGTACCAACCCATATGTGGGAACAATATTCCATGGCAGAGCGGATTTGCGATTTATACAGAGTGAGCAGCTATTTGGAAGAAAAGTAATGGCAAGAGTGAAAGAGAAAACCAAGTTTTTTAGACGCAGAGGAAGCAATATTTGTAATGTGCTTGTGCCAAGAGAGATTAGAAGTCAGGGTAATCCCCAAAAGAGATATATCATTTTGCCTAGAAATCGGAGTGTCACTAAAGATAAGCATAGGAACGGAAGAATCCTTTTTTGCGAGATATAAGACAAGACCGAGTTTTAAAAGGGTTGAAATCAACTAAGTTGCCTTTGCCCCACTGGAGAATTATCTGAAGATCGGAATTTAAGGAATTGGTTGCAGATTTTCGAGAAGTTAAAGCTGAATGAGCAGGGCAAGGTCTCTCAAAATGGAAAGTAGAATGCAATGTGCTATCATCGGCAAAACTATGGATAGGATTTCCAGTCAATGGAAGAAGGTCATTTCATATACAAGAGGAAAAGATTGGGGGAAAGAACTGAACTTTGGGGGACACCAGCATTAGTGGAGAAGTTAGAAGACAGAGAGCCATCTACCATCACCCTCAGTGAGCGATCAGAGAGAAAACTGGATAACCAATTACTAAAAACAGTTAGAAACCATAAGTTGGAAGCTTGTATAGAAGACCTTTATGCCAAACACGATCGAAAGCCTTTGAGATATCAAGAGCAACTACTTGTGTTTCACCGAACCTTTCCAATGAATTAGTTCATAAATGGGTAACATAAGCCAGAATATCACCAGTGGATTGACAATGACGGAATCAATACTGGTGATCGTTCATCAGACGGAAGGTTTCTAGATAGTTTAAGAGTTGGCAGTTAATTGATTTCTCCATTACTTTAGAAAGAGTAGAAGTAATTGCAATGGGATGATAATTGGATGGGAGGGATTTGTCACCCTTTTCAGGAACTGGCTGGATATGAGCAAATTTGGAATAAGAAATTGAAAAAAGGCGGCAAAGAATAGGAATAAGTTCAGGAGCACAGGTTTTGAGAACAAGTGGAGAAATACCATCGGGACCTGGAGATTTCTTAGCATCAAGATTCGTCAAAATCCTTCTGACATCCTTTTGATGGAAGACCACAGGAAGCATTGAATGGAGCATGCTGGGAATGGTGGGAGGTGTTTTACCAAGATCATTAATATACAAGTTGGAAGTAAAATAGGATGCTAGCAGGTCAGCTTTATCCTTGGCTGAAGTGACAGCAGAACCATCTGGTTTGGACAGAGGTGGGAGCAGAGATGGGCAAAAGTTGCGGCCATTAGCTTTGGCAAGAGACCAGAATGCTCAGCTACCATTAAGGCAAGAAGCAAGTTTTCTACTCTTAGCCTGTTCAAACTCTAGTTTGGACTGATTAATAACTGCTTTACAATTGTTGCGAGCTTTGGTGTAGGAAGAAAATGAAACTGAAGAATTAGAAACAAGCCAATTACGATATGCAACATTCTTCTCTTGAACAGCCTTAGCACATTTATGGGAAAATCAAGGTTTAGATAAACGACGAGATTTTAAAGTGGAGTGTGGGATAAAGGATTCTATTCCTGCAAGAATAATTTCACTGACACGATCTGAGCAAACGTTGACATCAGAAGTTTTGAAACAGTAATCCGACCAAGGAAAAGAAATCTCGCAGGTCATCCCATTTTGCATTCTTGTTAAGCCAAACAACACGAGGTTGGGAATAGCCATGAGATAAAGGCTCCATTGGAGAAGAGACAATCACCACTTTGTGATATGAAGTGCCTAAAGGACCTCTCACTTCGACAGTGTACTTAGAAGGGTTGTTTGTGAGAAAAAGATCAAGCTTGTTGGCTGCATGATTAGGATTGTCCGGTATTCTTGTAGGTAAATGATTGGTTGGTTGGTTATTGGAGGTTTAATGGCACATCAGCATCTAAGGCTATCGTGCGACAATAGGTAAATGAACAATCTGTGCAAGTTCATTAGTAATTGCAAAAGCCTCAGCATCTCGACCTGTTGGGTCGGTGTGACTAGAAAACGGAAGCCAGCTGGTGTTGTGAACATTAAAATCACCAAGGAAATTACCTCACTGTTAGGAAAGTTGGACTGGAGAAAGTCAAGTTGCAAAGAGAGGGAGTCAAAGAGCTCCAAGTGATTAGTGGAGTTGGGAGAATGGTAGAGACAACAGATGAATTTGACACAATGAGCTACAGAGATTTTAAGCCAGAGAAGATCAAAGAGAGGAGATTCCAAATTGCCAAGTCTCTGACAGGGAATATCAGAATGGACATATACACAAGTACCACCTTTGAGGCGAAAGGAATCATACAGCAAATAATATGGGCATCTCAGATGAGCAGTAGTTGAATCAACCGATAACTAAAATTCTGTCAGAAAAAGTACATGGGGTTTGGCAGACTGCAAGTGGAAATGGATATCGTTGAGATTAGAATTGAGACCACGTATATTTGTGAAATGAATTAGGAAGTGCTTGGGAGGTTTAGATCTTTTCACAGATAAGCTTGCTCTATTAGTTTGACAATTCATGGTTTATTCAATAAACCATGAATTGTCAAATATATGAATAAACCATGAATTGAAAGAAAAAGTGGGTGGGACATGCTGTATGAAGTAATGAAATTTTTGGATATTGCATACACATGGTAAAAGTATACCCAGATCCTTGACATAATGTGGCCTCTACAATGCTTCCCGCATACACACTACTCGGACTCCCTCCAGTCACTATCTGGCAGAGTAGAGGTAGCAAGATTATACACTAGCTGATCCGGAAGCCTCCTAGAGAGTTACCAATAGGTTCGGCCCGGTGTACTAACTAGCGGCCAGCCTGAGAACACCGTTTTAGAGCTGTATCCTCAAAATGTAAGGAAGACTGGATCTTGCCACGATGTTCATCATAATCTCAAAAGTCATCAATCATAAATAGTCATCAATAAATTATTGGAATAAGTTGCCTTCATGGGTGGTAGAGGCCGACAGTTTGGGGAAATTCAAAGGTCATCTGGATAGTACTTTCGGGTAAGGGAAGTGCATAGGATGATAGGTTTAATTTCCTTTTTATTTAAAATTTATTTTATTTATATATATATATATTTTTTATTTATTAATTATTATTATTTAGTTATTTATTTTATTTATTTATTTTTTTTTTGTTTTTATCATTGTTTTGTTCGGATTTTTTTTTTTTTTTGGCTGGTGCAGCATAAGCCATAGGCTTTCTTGCACCATGCGGCCGTTACTAATACTAATACTGCATGATGGAAGAGATGGGGAAGGGTTGACCAGAACTTAGCTCTAGAGACTAAACATGGGTTCCTCCACTTCAAGCCTCCAATAAACAAAGTGGTGGTATTGCACTGGTTGATGAGAGTCATCTACCACCTAGTACTGCCTGGTAACATAGAGAGGCGGCATTCCTTCGTGTTGTGTGGGCGCCACACCTCGACTCCTGCTTACACTGGTTCACACCTTGGTGGTCACCCACTATGTACTCATGCATGGAGGTTATACCCAGGATTACTAACAGTCCCACCATCGTGAAGGTGCAAGCAGATGATTTGGCTGTCATAGACTGTTCAAACTTTGCCAAAATTGGGTCCACTTGACTTGAGTGTCACCCGAATATCAGTTCCATCAGCATTTTAGAATCCCAGGTAGCAAATACAGCTTGTCTGGCATATCTGAGAGAATGTCTGTGACAACCCCAAGGACCTATCTTCGAGTTTCATTACATAACTTCCGTATCAAGTTATGTATTAATGAATAATGTTACGTTTGTAAAATCTAAGTCATTATATGTATTTAGTTGAAAGAAAGTACAATTTAATTGACAATGAAGTTTAACAAGATTAATAAATTTTACTGATTAATTGATAATATTATATACTATACTATTCTATACTAAGCTAATGCTGTTATAGTACGGGATATAACGTTGTATCGTATAACAATGGTGGCAAGTTACGAATGGTAAATCTACGAACTCTAAGCTTTAATCAACTTCCAAAATCTCGCTATCTAAATTCAGAATAAACAAAGGATCTTGACTAGGTCTATAAGCTACTTATAGAAAATAATTTAATATAACAATTAAGTCAATAAAGTAGTAGTAGTAGTAGTAGTAGTAGTGGCACTTGATGCAAGAAAGCAAGTGTAGGAGCTTATGCAGCATCAGGAAAAAAAAAAAAAAAAAAAAAAAATCACACCATACCCTCCAAATGCCTGTCCAGTTCCTCCTTAAATTTATTTAACCTATCAACTTCCACAACGACAGATGGAAGTTTGTTCCAGCAATTAACCACCCGCTGGCTAAAGGCAAATTTCCGCACATCTATTCTACATCTATCCTTTCTTAATTTGAACTTATGTCCCCGTAGGTTCGTATTCTGAACAAGTGGGAGGATCCCATCAGAATTCAGCGTGCTCAACCCATTCAAGGCCTTATAGACCTCAATCAGATCACCGCGCAGGTGCCTAGTCTCCAGCCACTGCAATTTGCAGAACTTAAGCCTCTCTTGGTAAGAGGATCCCTTCATTCCCCTCACCAATCGTGTTGCTCTCCTCTGTACACGCTCAAGCAAATCTACATCCTTCCTAAAATGAGGCCTCCAGACCTGTACGCAGTACTCAAGGCGTGGCCTGACCATTGCCTTATACAGAGGAACAATCACCTCCTTTTCCCTGCTAGCAAAATTCCTATATATCATTGACAAAACCCCATGACCTGCCCTAGCAGCCTGTCTGCATTGCTCAGAAAACTTCATATCTGACTGCACAATTATTCCCAGGTCTTTTTCATTTTCTACCACCTTAAGTGTAGTACCACACACTTGGTACGTTTCTCTGGGGTTACTTCTACCCATATGCAGTACTTTGCATTTGTCAAGGTTAAACTTCAGTTGCCACTTCTTAGCCCATCTGCCCAAATTATCTAGATCCTGTTGCAGTAGCACACTGCCATGACTGTCATTAACAACCCTGCCAACCTTCGTGTCATCTGCAAACTTCGACATTAAGCCTGATATACCTTCATCAATATCATTGATAAATATACAAAACAACAGTGGACCCAACACCGAACCCTGTGGGACTCCACTAATAACATTAGTCCACGAAGAGCAGCACCCATTGATTACCACCCTCTGTCTTCTCCCACTTAACCATCCTTTTATCCATTGTAGCAACTTACCCTTAATACCATTCTGCTCCAATTTGTACAGTAGTCTTCCATGCGCAACAGTGTCAAAAGCTTTCCTGAAATCCAAGTATATGATATCAAAATTATTTTTTGCATCCAGTTCCTTTGTGACCACATCATAATAACCAATCAAATTTGTCAGACAAGACTTTCCCTTAACAAACCCATGCTGTGTCTGAATTATTGCTGCAGTCTTGTCTAGATGATCCTGCAATGCATCTTTAACCAGTGACTCCATTATTTTACCCGGAACAGAAGTTAAACTAACTGGTCTGTAATTACTCGTGTCACCCTTCGAACCTCCTTTGTGAATTGGGGATACATTTGCACATCTTCAGTCCGTGGGAACCTCCCCTGAATCCAAGGATGCTCTCATAATTATGGCTAAGGGTTTGCTTAGTTGCTTTGCCGCCTCCTTTAATATAACTGGATAGATCCCATCCACCCCAGGTGCCTTTCTTATGTTTAACTTCAACAATTTCTCCTCCACTTTGCTCTCAGTTATTACAAAATCATTAAGCACACTGCTACAATTTGATAACCTTCTTCCATTTTCAAACTGTAATAATTCCTCACGTGTGAAGGAAGATGCAAAATACTCATTCAGTTTGTTTGCTATCTGAGCAGGATCATCAACAGTCGAACCATCGATGTCAAGTGGACCAATCATATTCATCCCCCTCCTTTTAGAGTTTATATAAGTAAAGAAATCCTTGCTGTTTTTCTTAGCATCTTTTGCCAAAGATTTCTCGTAATCCGCCTTTGCCTGCCGAACCTCCTTTGTGACCTGATTACAGACTAGCTTATATCTGCCACAGGCTTCTGCGTCGCCTGATAATTTATATGCATCCCATGCATTTTTCTTCTCTGTCACGAGTCTCATTAGTTCATTTGATAACCATTTAGGCCTAAACCTTGAACAATATTTCTTCATCGGTATGAAAAGTCTAGTAGCTTCCATGATTAATTCCTTGAATGCTTTCCACTTAGAATTTACTGTTTGTAACATCGTCAGTTGATCCCACTGTACAGAATTTAAAAACAGTCTGAGACCACTGTACTCCCCTTTACGGAAGCAAAAACCCTTTCCTTTACCCCTGACGGTAGTTACCTCTTTGAGTAAATCCCACTGCAGCACACTGTGATCACTGCCACCTAGTGGTTCCTTTATCTGCAAATTCTTAATACAAGAATGATCACTGCTGATAACCAGATCAACAGTATTACTTTCTCTGGTTGCCTCTCGAACATGCTGCTGCAGAAAACAATCATCCAATAAATCCACAAAAGTCTGACTAGTGTGTGAGTGACCAACCCACAAGTTCCAGTCAATATCTGGGAAGTTAAAATCCCCCATTATTAAAAGCGGCAAATATAGCTAAAAACCCTGCATTCGCCGAAGCTGCAACACTTGTAAAACGTGGATTGGATACCCTTACTGATACTAAGTAATAACCTACAAAATTTCTATCGAAGTTAAAATTAAACTAAGTATCATAACTAAGAATAAAGCCACTCTAGAAAATAAATTAATATGCCAATTTAAGTTAATAAAACAGAAAAAATTAAAAACCTCTCTATTAGCCGGGGCCATAAAAACTTCATCTGAACAAGGCTACTCTTGTTCCTTGTATTGAAGGCATCCCGTATATAAGGTGCCCAGGGTTTATCTTGATCCCCTACCTTACAGCCCAAATAATGGTAGTAGGCTGTTTTCACAAGCAGTCAAATTGGCATTTCTGAATGGAAAATGTCACATCACCATACACATAACAAAAATTGTCAACACTGTTAACACATTTACGTGGCATCCTGGCTTTTTACGTATTTTTTGTCCATAAAACTGAAAAAAAAAAAAAAAAGAAGAAAAAAAGAAAGAAAAGAAATGAAATGAACATCACTTGCAAGGTAAAATGGTACACAGAAATAGAAAAAAAAAAAAAAAAAAGCATATCGGTTCCTGTTTCAGTGTTACCAACCTATCTATTTATAATAACATACATATAAGTTATAATCCAGTTTAATACAAATATATACTGGATTATAACTTACGTGTATGTTATTATAAACTATGGACCCCAGTACTCCAGGCCCATTCGTTACTAACCTATCTATTCTCTAGACTCCAAAATTCCCTAGTATTCACCAATATTCCCCTAAATCATAAGAGGGGCTATATCATGAACCAAGAACTAACTAAGAGTTTTAAATGTTATATTCATTTTTCTCATGCAGAATTAAGAAGAATTGACTATTTTCAAGCCAAAAACATTTTTGGTGTTGACCAGTGAATTATCTGACTTCTAATCAATGTCTATATTTCAATCAAATCATTTATTCCATACAGGATTTGGGTCTTTCTCTTTGTCAATGATTTTGACTTTGTGGCACTGTCATGTGGCTTGTTATTAGTAGAATTTGTTGTATTCTTTTGTTTTTGTTGCTGCCAGTGTTTGACTGCACTAGCACAGGATTTGGAAGGTTTAATACAGTAAACCCCCGCTATTCGCGGTATCTGTGTTTGCGGTTTCGCATATTCGCGATCGCTGATTTAATATAAAATGAAACCTAAAAAAAATGTGAATTTTAAAGCACCGTGAATATTATCCTCCATAAAAAAACATGGGCGTGGCTAAAAATTATCTTTCCCTGTCAAAACAGCGCTCAGTGGGTGGGGGGAGAGGAGTGACAAAATCGCGAGCATGGATGTTTTTCGCTAATCCTTGTTCAGTATGTGTTATGCGCTTGTAATGGACGTTTGTCGTTTGCTTTTAATTTATATGCTTATAAATTGAATAAATTTATCAATTTATAAATTTATATGCTTACAAAAGTGATAAATCTACCGTTTTGCAGTGTAAAACAGACTTTTTCGAGTGTGTTAACGGGGGAAAGTGACTTTATTGTGGACAAGTTCTTTCTAACCCGTACAAAAATATGGCTACGAATAACAAGAGAAATGTGAAAAATCAAAGAAGGTGATGACATTAGAGAATAAAATTGAGTTATTAGACAAAATTTCTAATGGTGAAAGTGTCTCCTCAGTGGCAAAACATTATAAAATCAATGAGTCGACGGTACGATCAATGAAAAAATCCGCCGTAGTGTCCGTGAAAATGCGCTAATTGCTTCAAAAATTTGCTCTAACTCGTGATGTTCAATTAGAAAAAATGGAAAACGCTTTAAATTTGTGGATAGAAGACCGAACTCAAAATAAAATTCCGTTAAGTTCACTCATCATTCGTGAAAATGCAAAACTCCTTTATCAACACTTTAGCGAAACTAGTGATAACACTGGCGGGATAAGTTTTTTTTTGCTAGCAAAGGCGCTGGTTTGAAAGCTTTGTTTGAAATTTCTAATAAATATTACATTTAATATTAAAGTGTTTTTTATTTTCATTTCGATGCCTTATGCTTGCATTTCACTATGTACTGTCTATGTACATAGTGATATTATGAAGGTACATATAATACATACATAGACAAAATTTTAGACCAGTTTTTCTTATATATTTCATACTTTAGAACAGAACCCCTTTATTACTATGGGAGCAATAACTCAGTATTCGCGACATTTCTCAGGAACGTAACCCCCGCGAATAGCGGGGGTTTACTGTATCTGTTTGAGTGCTTCTTGGTATGAGACATTTTCTCTACCCTGTACTTTAGAATTTTCTTACCTATTTTCTCTGATTCACAAGTTTTACAATATGAAGGACATTGTGGTGTTGCAGCAGTGCATTCAGATTGGGAGTTGTCTTTTGTTCACACAGGGAACAAAGAGAGATTCCATGACATGCTGTTTGGCAGTGTCCATAATTCTAGCATTTGAAGCATTTAAACTATTTGGAATATATGGATGGATCTTACAAGACAAGTAGACAGCTTTAAATGATGCAGAAAGATTTGGAGTACTGAAGGTAAGAATAATGTTCCTTGTAAGGGTAAGAACACCATCTTGTTTGGTCATTATTCTTTTAACAATGATGACACTTTGTGCTTTAAGTTTTTCAGTAATTTCTTCCTGGAGAACATTAAGGAAGTTCCATTCTGAAATTATCCCTTTAGAGGTGTTTAAAGTTCTTTGTATTATAGAAATGGAAAGGCTTCCAAAAGATGTTTGCTTCAGTAGCTGCTTAGAATGACTAGGATGAGATGTTTCCACAGGGAGATCTCCTGAGTGAAGTTGTTTTACTATTTCAGGAGTACCTGCTACAGTCGATAGAGTGATAAAGGTCATAATTAATTTTGAACAGTCACACCCACATAACATTCATTGCTGCAGAACTAATTTACATGCTGTTATGCAGGTTTTTCTCATGACTGTAATTCTAAGATGAAAATATTTGTAAATACAGATGCAGTGATCAATATGATCTAACTTTTTTGAGCAGCGTAATTATTTTAAAGTTTAAAAAACTACAGGCAAGATATATGTATCTACTGTTATTCCTGTAATTAACCAAAGGCATAACATGCAATTCATTGCAGATGTTAGGAGGATCATATCAAACATATAAATTACAGTTTAATTGAATATTTCTCACCATGTAAATACTGATGCAGCTGTGGAATAGAAGTGTTCTGAACTCTAGACCTGAAAATGAAACCCAAAGCAGGTTCAAAACATTGTCACAACTTAGGAATTAACGGGATCAATTTTGTAATTAGAACACAAAAGTAATAAATGAAGAATTTTCTTTGATAACTATGTGGTGAGAAGTGTTTGAGTTAATTTATTTCTGGAAGAAATTTTATAATCAAGTAACACTTGCAATACTTACCAATATTGTAAACTTGCCTGTTTCCAACTCCGCTTTCAAGGGATCACTAGTTGGGTCAAACCTAAAAAGTCCTTCTCTTCGTCTTATAACCTAAAAAAACAATTAAAATTTTTTTGAATCTTTATTACATTATTCATAAATGACTAATATTCCATTTGATTTATCAAGGCAATAGTTTCAACTTGCATTCCATGGAACAAAAGTCCTACAGATTCTAATGTGTTCCAAAAATAAGTTTATTATTAATTTTGTAATTGATTTGTGTGTATATATATATATATATATATATATAAAGAATTATTAGAAAAAGTAAATCAATCCAATAATAATACCATCAGGGATCTAAGAAAATGCAAAAAAAAAAAAAATATATATATATATATATATATATATAAAATCGCTTTTTACCGAAAATCTAGATGACTTCACCTGGGGCCAACCACCCAGAATGAAGGCAAAAAACGACAAAAAGTTCTCTGTTTCTGTGATGATCAATATATGCTAAATAATTTAAATCTAATTTAAATCTAAACCAAATATAAACCATTAAGGCCAAATATAAATCGAATATAAATAAATCGAATGGTGATAAAAGTTAAGAAAATTTAGAAATATTGGAATCAAAGGGATAAGTAAAATATAAATGTAAGCATATATTAATCATCGTTGACCCGACAGAGAACGTAATTTAATGATTAAAATAAGATTAAATATATAATACATACTACATATTGACCGTATCTAGGACATAATGTAATAGTCATCAAAATAATATGTGGTGCCCCCTGTGTGATGGATACGGTAAAAATAAATAAATTAATTAACGCATAGAGAAACATGCAGATAGTAAGAAGAAAAACTAAAGGAGTAGGAATAATAGAACCTGAACTCCAAAAAGGCGAAAAATAGTGGTATAGATAAGAAATAGTATCTCCTATGTCCTCGGATTGCCCTAATAATTTCGGAAAAATAAAAATAAAGAGTGTAGGACAGCTTAAAGACATTACAAGATATAAGTTGTGGCTCGGGTATGCCCAGGATCGCAAACCCGTTCCTATAGTAGGACCCTGAGCTGAATTTGCATGTTATCTCATCGTGAAATTAAATTTAAATGAAATTAACTATATATAAAAAAAAAAATATATATATATAATATATATATATATAAAAAATATATATATATAAATATATAATATATATATATAAAAAAAAAAAAATTATGTCTTACTTGCCCCTATATGCATCCAAATCATGCTACAATTAATACGAATTCGCATATATTCTGTAAAATGAATAACGTCATATATATGATCACTTGTCGTACTTGCAATGTTAAATATATTGGTGAAACTAGCAATAAACTAAATATTAGAATGAACCTTCATCGTTCCGATATTAAAACTTATAATAACAAATCCAGTAAGAAAACAGGTAATCTGGAACATGATATTGAATTCAGACATTTTCAAAAACATACTTTTGGTAATATTTCATTTCAATACTTAACGTAATTAATAACACAAATGAAAGATTATTGCAAGAAGAAATTAGCATGTTACAATATAAAACACTATATCCATACGGTCTAAATAATAAATTTAATCAAAAATATATGACAAAGAATTTAAAAGATATGTGTTTATAATATGTTTCAAATTGCCAAACTTCGTAAATATAATCGCAATAGGAAATATAGTAAATCCAACACATATAATAGCAACCGAGAACATCTAGGAGACTTCATAGATTTATTCAAAATGTGGGACACTGATCCTATAAATATTAGAAAAATACATAACACTTTTCTGTATTAAACTTAGTGTACTCAAAGCACTAAATAGAAAAACCAATGATTACGTCTTTAAATCTTCTCACCTATTGGACATTATATTAGACATTGTCAAATTCAGATTTCATATTTTGAATGTTAGCAAAGCAGCCAGAAAACTCTATCCTCATCTTATACTTTCAAAATAAATTAATGGATGATTTAGATATACATAAAACTATGAATTTGCGTAATGACTTGCTGCCTATTAATAACTTACATATTAATATTAGATTTAGATATTCTAGACCATTTGGTCTTAAAGCATGTAACTATAAAACAATAGCTACAAACCTTCACAATATTAACATCGGACAGGATACATGTATTTGCCACAAATCCTCATTTCATAGATACGTGGATCCTAACCATAATCACATTATAACCGGCAATTTAGATATAATCCCATATCCCGAACTTAGAAATATTTTATCACTGGGTTTTAAATTTCGACCTAATCTACCTATTAATAAATCTAACTTTAAAAAATTGTTATATCTAGATTTACTTAAATACTGCATAAGATCAGCATACAACCATAACATACCGGTTGAAGCATACCATATGTGGTTATTTACAATGCTTAATATCATATCTAGCAAATATAATCAATTAAAATTCATACAGGATAATCTATATAATACCAAATTAATAAATAGGCAGCTCAAAGATATACATGAACATTTTGTAATTACTCCTGTTGATAAAGCTGCTTGCAATTATGCAATCATATGTAAATCATATTATATAGAAATTTTAAAAAATGAACTACAGTCTAGCCATACATATAAACGGATAACATCTTCCTCTAATATTATAATCAAAAAATTAATTGCATTACATAAAAATTTAAGTTAAAGTATAATAACCTAAAATATCCATTTATATATGGCATTCCCAAATTTCATAAAACACCGATTGCTTTTAGATTCATAACATCATGTAGAGATAGTTATGCTAAATTTCCTGGAAAAATGCTAGAAAAGTTACTTAAAATTATTTTAAATAACTTAAATAAAACTATAATAATAAATAATAACTTACCTATTATAAATGCTATAAAAAATAACAACATTCATCAAATACAAACATTTGACTTTAACAGTCTATTTACGAGCATTAATCTTGATAACTTAAAAGTCGTTCTCCAGAAACTATATTTAGAAAATAAAAATGCTATAAAGGTTGATTTAACCTATTGGGATTCTCTAATAAAATTATGCATCTTTAATAATTATGTATATGATGGAACATTGTTATACTTACAAGTGACTGGTACCCCTATGGGAAGTCCAGCATCAAGCATAATAGCAAACCTTTATCTACATTATACAGAAAGAGAATCCCAAGATAACCTACTTATATACAGATACGTAGATGATATATGTGTTTTTAATTGTCCACATTTCGTCCAGGACTACAGTAAATTATATCCAGTAGAACTTGTACTGGAAAAAACTAATAGTTCCGATACTATAGCAAATTACTTGGATCTTCATATAGAAATATTCAATAATAATAAAATAGACGTAAACGTATATAATAAAAGAGATGCATTTAATTTTAACGTAGTTAGCCTTACAAATTGGAGATCTAATATATCAAAATCAGTGCATGCTAATATAATTTTATCGCAATGTCTAAGGATTGCTTATATCTGCAATAGTAATAAAAATTGTTCAGTGGGCTTAACAGCGTTGTACAACAAGTTGATCAATAATAATTTCCCTATCGCTTACCTGAAATATCATTTCAGGAAAGCTATAAGCATAATTAATTTTAAAAATTTGTTTTCTGAACCTATTGTTTCAATATAATTTGCAATATAATTTTCATATTTAGTGCCATGTATATTTTTACATAGGATACACTTTGCATTCTTGGTGTCTTATGGCGTAGAAAACTTGTACCCATCGGCTTGCAAACTACAGTGTATTATTATTATTATTTTTTTTATATATAGTTAATTTCATTTAAATTTAATTTCACGCTGAGATAACATGCAAATTCAGCTCAGGGTCCCTACTATAGGAACGGGTTTGCGATCCTTAAAGACATTACAAGATATAAGTTGTGGCATACCGAGCCACAACTTATATCTTGTAATGTCTTTAAGCTGTCCTACACCCTTTATTTTTATTTCTCCGAAATTATTAGGGCAATCCGAGGACGTAGGAGATACTATTTCTTATCTATACCACTATTTTTCGCCTTTTTGGAGTTCAGGTTCTATTATTCCTACTCCTTTAGTTTTTCTTCTTACTATCTGCATGTTTCTCTATGCGTTAATTTATTTATTTATTTATTTTTACCGTATCCATCACATAGGGGGCACCACATATTATTTTGATGACTATTACATTATGTCCTAGATACGGTCAATATGTAGTATGTACAAAGGGTACTAGGAAAGTTTTGCAATATGACGCAACAATGAATCACAGGAAGCTGCTTGTTGCTGCATGTTGAGACATGTTCATACGTGCATAGTAGCCGCCATGCCAAGTCGATGGGCTCAGTTATTCATTAGTATAGTGTATAGTGTATAGTGTGTTCGTGTCTGACGGCACCAGGGGTTTCCCCCATCTCCGCGTTGCTTTCATTGTAGGTGTACCAGTTCACTGGGAAGGCCAGAGATTTAAAAGTGTATGGATTTTGTAAGTGTAGTGTTGTGTTTTGTTGTTCTTCTGGCCATTTAGCCGCTAGACCCCTGCTGGGGCCCAACGTTGTCCACACTATGCCTCGTGGAGGCAGACCAGGTACCGAGTAATTTTACGTTTTCACTCTGGCAGGTCCTGCCACCTAATTTCCTGAGATTTCAGTGGCAAGGACCTAAAAAAAAAAAATAAATAAATAAAAATAAAAAAAAAATAATAATAATAAATAAAAAATAAATAAATAAATAAAAAAAAATAAAAATAAAAAAAAAATAAATAAAAAAAATAAAAATAAATAAATAAAATAAAATAAAAAATATAAATAAATAAAATAATTTAATAGTATTGGGAAGTAGTCGCTGAAAGGTAGACTGAATGGGGTTTTCGTATGCATTTGGAATTTTGACAATTTTTTTTTTTTTTTTTTTTTAATTTTGACATCCGCTAGTGTTTAGGCAGAGTAGGGGGGAGACTGAAGACAGGTGGGGGAAAGCCAGAAATATGGAGCCAATAGGGAAGGTGACCCCAGGTCAGAGATTTAAATTTAGACTATGTGGGGTTACACTGTGAAAGTGAACAGAGTAGGAAGAGACTGAAGGCTAGGGGGGAGGAAATAGGATGTAAGGGGTCGATAGAGGAGGTGACCCCTGTGGTCAGTGGGGCAGGCCCATGTCCCACTAGGAGGAAAAGGAGGGAGAGGAGGGGAAGAGACAGTGAAACCATCTCCTTCCCTCCCCAGGGAAGTGGAAAGAAAGTACCGTGCAAGAGAGCACAGGTATAGCCTGTTGCACTGGCAGCAGAGCTGCAATGAGGTCAAGTCCATGGTAGGTCTTCTATTTGAGTTCTACTTCTTCTAAAAAGATGTCAACTTCTAGGATTGTAGGTCATTCCTGGGACAAGTCCTGTCTTTGCAGTTCAGGTTGTTGAGGTTGTGTTTGCAGTCTATCATCAAGTTTTTCGGTTTTAATCTTCTTTCATTTAAAGAGGAGAAATGCTGGTTGGTGATTAGTTTTGTCTTTGCGTTGTCATGGTTGAGTGGCATTTCTTCTTTTTCTCAGTGAATGGCAATTTGTACCCTTCTTCTCGCGAAGAGGTCCTGGGCGAATCGTGACAATGCTTTATAATCCTCTTCGGTTTCAAGGAGGAGAAATTCTTGTCCTCTTGGAAGATATCTCACTTTTGCAATTAGAATACATCTTAGGTCTTCATATATGGGACAGTCAAACATAAGATGGTTCCAGTCTTCTATTTCTCCACAAGTGCAATTTGGGTTGTCTGTGAGTCTGAAGCCAGCGAGCTTTGCAGTGAGAGTGTAAAGTGCTTGCGATGGCATCGTGGTCACGAAATGAGATAAGGACAGTTTTGCGGTATAATTTCGTGCGTGGTTTAACCATAGACCAGTGCTTAGAAGAAATGACTCTTGCACTAGATGATGATTGTCCACATCGTACAACGATATTCAGGTGGTATAGAGAATTCCAAAGGGGAAATTTCACTCTGGAGAATTCTGAGAGGCCGGGAAGGCCACGAACGTCAGTTACGGAGGAAAACGTTACTGCTGTAAGGAAAATGCTTGACGAAAACAGGCGAGTGACCTACCAACAGATAGAGGATACTTTGGGCCTAAATGCACCAGCAATTCGTTCGATTCTGCAAGATCATTTGCACATGAACAAACTTTGTTCTCTCTGGGTGCCGCATCAACTGACTGAAGAGCAGATGACACGACGTGTGACTTGGTGCCGGGAGATGTTAAAAAAGTTTGATAAGGGACAATCTCGGTATGTGAACTACATCGTGACAGGTGACGAGACTTGGCTGTACTATTACAATCTGCCGACCAAGGCTCAAAACAAAGTTTGGGTCTTTGATGATGACGACACACCCGTAATTGTCAGAAAATCCCGATCTGTAAAGAAGAAAATGATAGCTGTATTTTTCAAATCGAGTGGAATTGTGGAACGTGTCGTTTTGGACACGCAGAAGACAGTCACAGCTAAGTGGTATACTGAACAATGCCTGCCTAAAGTCATTGGATCTATGAAGAACCTGCGGCCAAAGTCAAGAATGGACACCTGGTACCTCCATCACGATAATGCTGCAGCTCACCGCGCCAAAGCCTGCACCGAATATTTGACCACGACAGGACTGAAACTTCTCGAGCACCCTCCCTACAGACCAGACCTTGCTCCCTGCGACTTTGCACTGTTCCCGCATGTGAAAATGAAGCTAAAAGGGAGGCGGTTTTCCAGTGATGAGGACCTTCTACGGGCTTGGGACAACGAGTGTGCTTTACTCCCTAGTGAAACTTGGCAGAACTGGTTTAAAGATTGGTTTCTGAGGATGGAGAGGTGTATTGAATGTAGAGGAAATTATTTTGAAAAAACTAAATAAACAAAGCTGTATTGCAAAACTTTCCTAGTACCCTTTGTATTATATATTTAATCTTATTTTAATCATTAAATTACGTTCTCTGTCGGGTCAACGATGATTAATATATGCTTACATTTATATTTTACTTATCCCTTTGATTCCAATATTTCTAAATTTTCTTAACTTTTATCACCATTCGATTTATTTATATTCGATTTATATTTGGCCTTTAATGGTTTATATTTGGTTTAGATTTAAATTAGATTTAAATTATTTAGCATATATTGATCATCACAGAAACAGAGAACTTTTTGTCGTTTTTTGCCTTCATTCTGGGTGGTTGGCCCCAGGTGAAGTCATCTAGATTTTCGGTAAAAAGCGATAATATATATATATATATATATATATTTTTTTTTTTTTTTTTTTTTTTTTTGCATTTTCTTAGATCCCTGATGGTATTATTATTGGATTGATTTAGTTTTTCTAATAATTCTTTATATTATCATTAACATTATGGGTGTATTGCATGATTGCTTGCAACTACATTGACTCATAAATATTAGTTACAGTTATTGTCGTTTTAATTTTCTTTCTTTACTTTTTTATCAATATTTAAATATATATATATATATATATATATACACAGGAAACCTTTCAGTTTGCACTTCTGCTCATATTTCACCCATCATGCCAGGTGCTCATTAATTTGCAAAAATTAACTTTGATTGTCAGTTAGTTGGGCATATTCATCCACAAAAATAATGTCAAATTATTTTAACAACATCGAAGCTTGTCATACATATCTATATCAATGTTATTTAGTCAATGTCAGCACCTGTTATTTGCTTTCTCAGATAATTTTACTGGTAACAACCAAACACCAATAACTGAATGAGTTTGACAAAATTTTATTTGGTATTACAATGTCTGATATTAGATTTGATATTACAGGTCTTAAAAGGGCTGTATCACACTGGACAATGTGAAAATCAGCAAAACAAACTAAATGTCACTTAGAATTGGTTTTATTTTAAAAAGGTAAAATCATAGATATGATTTAATATGACCATCAGATAGTAATATGACCATCCTCCCCCACTCTGTAACAGCAAATATGACTTGCAGGTGGCCATGTGAATGATGAAAAAGATTTCAGATGATTTTTTCCCATGTTTAACTTTTATTTGTATATGAAAGATATTCCCTGGAGCCAATGGTCAAAATCTAGAATACTGTGAGAGGCATGTTTTCCTGCTACTAAAGGGAGTATGGCATCTAACTTTCATTGCTGACAACTGTGCACCAGTGATTTCGGGTGCACTAAATTAATTTACACAAAACTACATTTCAGATACCTCTAATTCTATTTTTTTTTTTTTTTTTTTTTTTTTTATTATTACTCCAAAACAGCCGAAGCCTTACAGAGGAGGAATTTGACCGTAGAAATATAGAATCCTTCTATTTACAATCTATACACAATGTCAGGTATCAATATACAATTTCAAATATACAAAGTCAATTTACAACATATACAATGCATATCATGCGTTACAGACCATTTGCATTTTAGCAAAGCTGTGGTAACAGAGAAATTAGTATTTCTAAGCATTATGTTGTTTTCTTTTCTTGATTGTTCACATTAATTAGTTGAATTAATTGCTTTGTGTTATTAATCTTAATTGTTATACCAAAATTTTTTTTTTTTTTTTATACAATTGTTATTACTTAACTTAGTTCCTTGAAGAAAAAGTAAACAAAAAAAAAAAAAAAAAAAAAAGGATTTTTTTTTTTTTTACTTTTTTCCTTTTCTTTTTTTTTTTTTTTTTTTTTTTTGTTAAGGCTAGGTATACCTTTCTTTATAGTATTATTATTGTTGTTATTATTAAATTAATCATTTATTTTTATTCTCTATTAGTTTGATTGAAAAACCTTTGTAGTTCTTTTTTGATATTAATGTTTTCATATAGTATATCAATGTTGGAGTCGTTCAGCAGTTTTACAGTTCTGTTGAAGTAGTGGAATCTGAGTTGATCAGTTCTGAATGGCTCTTGTGCCAGCATATTTTGTCTTCTCAAGACTCTTGGAGGACAGCTGAAGTTGATGAGGTAGAGCAGCTCGGGGGGGCATCGAGCTTGCCAGCCACTAGATGCATTAGGAATTTGCAGTCTGCCGCAGCTCTCCTTTGGTAGAGTGGTACAATCCCAAAGTGAATGCACCATTCATTGTAGGATTTTGTGTTCAATTCCAACCTAGATTTGTACACCAGGAATCTGACTATGGATTTCTGAATACGTTCCAGTTGTTTTATAAGAATTTTGGTGTGAGGATTCCAGATTTGAGAGGCATATTCTAGAATTGGGTTGATGATCATTATGCAAGCTGTTTTTATGAGCTGTACATTAGTGAAATCAAAGCAGATTCTTTTAACCAGTCCAAGGGATTTGGAGGCCTTAGCTGTAGTTTTATTTACATGTGTGTTGAAGTTTCCCTTCTCAGAAAACCATACTCCCAAATCTGAGACCTCATGTATTCTCGATAGCTCATGATTATTAGCTTTATAGGGATAAATAATCTTGTGTTTTTTATGATAGTCTGTGACAGACATGGTGCAGCATTTGTTTAAGTTTAGTGTTAGACCATTGTTTGTGATCCATCGGGTGATGGTGTCTAGTCCAATTTCCAGTGATTCACAGTCTTGAGTTGTTTTGATGGTTTTGTATATTTTCAAGTCGTCTGCATAGGAGAGCACTTTGATGTCAACATGTTGCATACAATCCTGTATGTCATTAATATATACAGCAAAGAGTAGTGGCCCCAGAGGAGAACCCTGAGGGACTCCCCTTTGTATATGGAAAGTGGAGGAGTATCTTCCTTCAAAATTAACTCTGCTTTTCCTGTTTTCAAGAAAGTTAGACATAAGTGATAAGGCATTACTTAACAGACCTGTGTTCTTTAATTTGAGGCAAAGCAACTTATGTGGTACTGAATCAAAGGCTTTCTGTAGATCAAGGTATATAATGTCTACCTGATTGTTATTGTCAAGGCTAAGTTTTATGTCATGTTCAATGGAGAGAAGGTTAGTCACAGTTGATCTGCCCATTAGGAAGCCATGATGAATGTGGCTGAATTTATTTTTCATGAAGGAGCAGAGTTGAGAGTAAAGCAGGTTCTCAATGATCTTGCTTAGGGGATTAGATTTGTGTATGGGTCGATAAGAGGAAGGTGTGTCTTTAGCCCCCTTTTTAAAAAGAGGCGTGATTGTGGTTTCCTTTAATATACTAGGGAGTGATCCCTTATTGAAAATGGCCTTGATCAGATGTATAAGTTGTTGTTGCAATACAACAAAGCAGTGTTTCCAGAGTGCCATGGGGAAACTGCCAGTCTTTGTGTCATAACTTAATTTAAATTTGTTGATGGTATTCAGTAACATCTCTGCATTGACTTCAAATTGTGTCAGGGTATCACTGAAATATGATGAGGGAGAGGTGTTGTCAAGCTTACTGCTGTGATCAGCTTTTTCAGTATATAATTCACTGTAGAAATTTGCAAATTGATCTGATTGAATGTTCTCCATTTTGTTCATGTTTTTTTGTTTTTTATAACCCATTTTCCAATGCTTCCAGAATGGACCCATATCATGCCTGTTTAGCATTGCATTTTGTAGGTTAGCTAAGTGATTTTGGTAGGCCAAATTGATACTGTTTTTTATTTGCCTTCTTAGATTGGAGAACTGAGTGTAAATGTCATGTCTCTGGGTGTTTTTGAAATTTATGAACATTTGTTGTTTTTTCCTGAGTAATTGAATAATTTCTTTTGTGAACCACATAGGAAATTTATTAGTGTTTGCCTTTGCATGGCTCATGGGTGTGTAGTTTTTGATAATTAGGTATAAGTTATTGTACAGCATATCCAGAATTATATCTGGGTCTTGACTCCTAAATAATGGTTGCCAGTTGACATTTAAGATTTCATTTCTTATTTTGTCCCAGGGGGCTCTCCTAAAATTGAAGGAGCATTCTCTGACTTCATTTCTGATATATTTGGTCTTGATATCAAACTCAAGCAATAAGGCTAGATGATCCGAGTGGAAGTAATTGGGGGTATAGTTGATATTTAAGTCAAAATTTGTGAAGACCAGGTCAAGGAGTTTCTCTTTTCTAGTGGGGAGTTTGCATTTTTGCTTCAGGTTGAGTCTGAAAAACATATCTTTCAGAAACTGCAATAGGTGGCTGTTTTTATTGTAATGTTCTTCCTTGCCCAGTCCATGCTCAAAGTGAGTGTTGAAGTCACCTAGCACTATTGTTCTGACATCACTCCTGGAGGAGATAAGAATGGGTTCAAGTATCTTCTCAAGTTTTTTTAAGGTGTTCATTTTAACAGGCGGTGGTAGGTAGATTCCTACCAATTGCACCGTTATATTGCCAACTTTGGCTTTGATGTAAATGCCCTCAATATCTTCTAGGTATATGATGTCAGAGATGATAATTTTATGGTGCAGTAAGCATATTACTCCTCCCCCTTTCTTGTTTTCCCTATCTCTTCTGATAATTTGAAAGTTTGAGGGCCAAATTTCAGAGTCTAAGATGTCAGGGGTTAGCCAGGTTTCTGTGAGGACCCAGATATCAAATTCAGCTTGGCTAACCTCTATTTTAAATTTGTTAAGCTTCTCAATTATGCTTCTGCAATTTTGATAGTATATATTTATGAAGACACTGTTGTCTTTGTCTCTGCCATGAGCATTATTGTTCATTGACTGCTATCTAGTGTGGTTGCTTTCAGCCTTTCCAGGCCCATAATTTTTATAGTTGGTGTTGTCTGTGATAGGCCTGTAGATCTTATGTTTCTGCTGCTTGGTCACTTGGTGGCACCGCTCTTGCCTCCTTGTGGTGGGGCCAGAAACCTGGGAATTGGAAGTTACACTCCCAGGTTAAAAAAAAAAAAAAAAACAGGAGTAGTGAAGACACTACTTCCCAAGGAACTTCAGAGAAGATCCCATTAAATTGAACTGTTGAAGATCCTGAAAATACTGCCAAAAAAGCAAAAGACAGATAGTTCAAAACCAGCACCAATGCCCTTATTCCTAATCATTTTCTCCACTGGAGAAGAGACATTAGGAAAGAAATCCCCATTTTTTACCCAAAAAATCTTGGAAGGACTAGCCGGTACACCAAAAATGGTCAAGCGACTCCGATCTGGGGATTTGTTAGTTGAAATGTCCAGTACCAGACAATCAGAAAAGTTACTGAATGTGTTGTTGTTGTTTTTGGTTTTTAGGAGCATTAGCAACTAAGGCCATATTGCTCCGGTGATAGGCGGCGGTCATTCCCTGACCTTTCCGCATCCTCCGTATTTGGGGGGCACGGGCTCGAACCCCGGTCTAATTAAGAAGCGTGTGCTATGCACTGCTGCTCCTGCCCACCTGGCTACGGAGCCGCTACTGAATGTGTCGAACTTTGGTTTGATACATTCAGTAACTAACTAGTAGTGGTCACCTCCCACAACACCTTAAACTCTTTGCGGGGAGTAATCTCCAAGTGGGATCTCTTACCCGTTACTGAAGAGGAAATCAGCAACAAACACCAAAATAAAGAAGTGACGAATGTAGAACGAATTTCTATGCGGAGAGATGGAAACATACCTACCAAAACCTTAATTTTGACCTTTAACACACCAAAAATCCTACTTACTATAAAAGCAGGATATTGAACTGCCAAGTAAAAGCATATATCCCAAATCCCTTGTACTGTTTTAAATGTCAAAAATATGGACACTCGCGACTGCATGTAGAAATACCCTGACACGTGCCAAATGTGAATCCAAAGAACATCAGATCGAAGACTACCCAGCTCCAACCCCAAATTGTAAAGGAGAAAACATCCTGCCTACCAGAGCACATGAAAGATGGAAAAAAAGAAAAAGAAATACAGAAATATAAAAGAGACCACAATATTACATACCAAGAAGCAAGAAAATAACTATAACCAGTAGACCAACTAGCGACTAGACCAATCTAGTTAGCAGGTCTAATGACCAACTAGCACAAGTAGTGACTAAATTTAAATCAGTTGAATGTAAAACTTAAATCTCAGTTTCTCTAAATGAATCTTTCTCTTCACAAGTCAAGCAGTTTAACTCCTGGGGCTCACTTCTGGTGAGTATGGGCTTGGCACACCCAGGGTCCTGAGCTAGATATCATCATTCTTCTCTTTTTTGATGAATCCCCCCCCCTCTCTCAGGGTAATTCAGAAATTTTTTTTTTGGCTGTTGCAGCATAAGTCTCAGGCTTCCTTGCGCCATAGGGCTAATAATAATAATAATAATAATAACAACAACAATAGATTGACAACAACTGATTGACATAGCAGTGCCCAACACTAGCAATGTCCAGAAAACCCATGAGGAAAAAAATTAGGAAGTACACGAACCTGAGACATGAGGTCAAGGAAATGTGGCATATGCAAGTATTGACCATCCCGATCATTGTGTCAACCACCAGTATGGTGCCAAAGACCCTACATAGCAGCCTAGCAGCGATACGTCTCCCAGAGAAGTGGCAACTGAAGTTTAACATCGACAAATGCAAAGTTCTGCATATGGGTAGTAATAACCCAAGAGAAACGCACCAACTGTGTGGTACTACACTCAGGGAAGTGGAAAATGAAAAAGACCTGGTGGTAATTGTGCAGTCAAATATGAAGTTTGCTGAGCAGTGCAGACAGGCTGCCAAGGCAGGTCATGGAGTCTTGTCAATGATATATAGGTATTTTGCTAGCAGGGACAGGGTTATCCCGTTGTACAAGGTAATGGTCAGACCACACCTAGAGTACTATGTACAGGTCTGGAGGGCCTCATTTTAGGAAAGATGTAGAGTTGCTAGAACGAATACAAAGAAGGGGAAACAAGATTGGTGAGGGGAACAAAGGGGTACCCTTACCAAGAAAGGCTTAAGTTCTGAAAATTGCAGCACTTGGAGTAGGCACCTGCGAGGTGCTCTGATTGAGGTGTATAAAGCCCTGAATGGGATGAGCAAGTTGAATGCTGATGGGATTCTTCCTCTTGCTCAGATTAAGAACCTGAGTGGGCATAGATTCAAATTGAGGAAAGGCAGTTGTAGAATGGATGTGCGGAAGTTTGACTTTAGCCAGCAGATGGTTGATTGGTGGAACAGACTTTCATCTTTTGTTGTGGAAGTTGATAGCCTAAATAAATTTAAGGCTGAGCTGGACAGGCATTTGGAACAAATAGAGGGGGGGAAATGGGAGGTTTTTTTTTTCTTTTTTTCCCCTGGCTGATTCTGCATAAGCTTGCTTTCTTGCATCGTATGGCTGTACTAATGCTAATGTAAAGACAACAAATGCAGTACTAACATATTTATATAAAAATTCCTTCCAAGCTGAAAAGTTAAATCCCTTTACCCATAGGCTTCATCATTCACACACATTTCAGGCAATATAGCCATTATAAATGGCAAGATGGAAGAATAAAATATATGGTATGTGTTACGGCTACCAAAAGCAAAAAAAAAACATTCATACTTGCACATACACTTCAAATCAAATTTGAAGTACCTGTTAAGTCATCATCAGAAACATGGTGCCATGAAATGAGAATATGATATGCCCAGAAAGGAAAGGACAGTGGAAAGATTTGCTCTTGATTAAGAAGCACACAGAATCGAAGGCAAGGCACCAAGTTGATGCAAGCAGCCAGTGCAATTTTGAGTTAGCTTGGTGTGACATAGGCAGTGGGAAAGCAAAATTCAGACTAAGGATATGTTATTGGCCCAATGACTGTTATCCATATAATGAAACAGTATACAAAAAATCTCATAAGATCTATATTTGTATTTATAGATAAAATCATTTAAATTTTCGGTATTCACTATCAGAATGTTAGAGAGACAAGAGAAAGCAGTACTTCTGATCTGATTATCAGCATTGACTTGTCATGCATTAAGAATCCCCTATAAAACCAAGAACAACTAAGGCTCAATATATCCTATGTTTAAATCAGATTTTTAAAATTACATAAGAGTTACATCAATCTTTTATCCATAGGATTACTTCTCTTTGAAACTCTCCAACTCTGACCTTTTATTAAGCACGTTTTAAAATGATTAAAATTATATACTCTTCATTAAAATACAATTAAAATGCATTCAATTCTCTAAGCCCATGAATGATCAGATACCCCGGGATCATAGCTAAAGGCCCCAACCTGACCCCAGATCTATCCAATTCACCATGTAACCTCGAGAGATTGAAGACATTATATCAAAATTTAAAAATAAACGCGTTAAATTTATCACAAACATACTAAAATAGAATGATCAATATTTGTCTAAACAACTACCTTCCTTCTTTCCTTAAGAGATAAAACTTTGATACTGTCATGATCACAGGTAGGAATCAAACTGTCTAATGTGAACTTTCCTCACGCTATTTATTACTAAGAGATTATTTTTAACATGCACGCACTCAAAAGGTCCAAGAATCCTTGGACCTTTGAGAGCATACAATTAACATACGGAGAAATGGTCTCCGTATGTTAATTGCATTGTTTTTGATTCTCATTTCTAAGGTTTCTGCAATTAAAAGTCTTGTGCTGTACACTCAAAACCTTAGCTTCATTAAATAAGACAAGTGTCTTAAGCAGCATACCGTGTCGGTTAGGGGCCATGGCGCCTGAACTGTCATTTCATTCAATTAAAAGTTACACAAGACTTTTAATTGCAGAAACCTTAGAAATGAGAATCAAAAACAATGCAATTAACATATGGAGACCATTTCTCATCTTGGATTCATGGACCATTGCACACATGCGTGTTAATAAGTAATCTCTTAGTAATAAATAGCGTGAGGAAAGTTCACACCAGACAGTTTGATTCCTACCTGTGACCACGACAGTTATGCCGAAACGTTTTGTCACTTAAGGAAAGTAGTTTTTCCGACAAATATTTATCATCGTATTGTAGTATATTTGTGATAAATTTAACGGCATTTATTTTTAAATTTTGACACCATGTCTTCAATCTCTCGAGGTTACATGGCGAATTGGACAGATCTGGGGTCGGGTTGAGGCTTTCAGCTATGATCTCGGAAGTGTCTGGTCATTCATGGGCATAGAGAATTGAACACATTTAATTGTATTTTAATGAAGAGTATATAATTTTAATCATTTTAAAAATTAAGAATCCCCATATAATGAAACCACTTCTGTTTACTTAGAGATATTAATACAGTGGATTCTGGTTATTTGGGCCACCGGTTAATCGGGGAAGCCGTTTATTTGGGTCAAATCTTAAAAAACAGAAACCAAGCGAGAAAATAGCCAGGGTTTACTTCGTTTAATTGGGACAGCATGCCGTTTAATCGGGGCAGGATACCGCATCACTGGAGATTACCCTACGATTGTCTCCGACTATCACGTAGTTCGGTCGAAATTCCAGAGGTCACAGCCATAAAAACAATTAGCAGTCACCTGTTTATTGGGCTTTTCTGTTAGTGAAATCTATCATAAACGGACAGTAAACTCGATGTTACTGAATCTGCGATAACACAGACAGTTGGAATTCTGAGTTATTATGGTGAAATGTGTTTACACTTCCATGAAATCTTCAATCATATAAAAAAATTAATTTTCAGATCTTCTCTTCATTCCTATTTTTAAAGCTTTGTAACTCGTTACTCCGTTCTTATTTGCGCTTATCGTGTTACTTGCAATTTGTGTGGGCTGTGTTCTTTGTTATTTATTGCTTATCTTTTTACTGTATTAAATTTTAACCCCCCCCCCCCACAAATGTCAACTAGTTCGTATGTACATATTACAGTACGTATTAATTATTCCGATTATCACGTATATTCTTCCGATTTTCACGTATCATTTAATTTTTTAATTGGTAAGGTAATAAAGTGTAAATTTGTGCTTAATATAACTTTGCTTTTATAGCCTGTGGATAAACCCCTATTTTTGCTAATTAAAATCACTGTTTAATAGAATTAAAATTCAATTCACAAACGTGATCACAATGACCGGCGCTTACTGCACATCGTATAGTGAACAGTACTTTACTATGGTGACTCCATTGTAACGTGATTTGATTGTACAGTGAACCAATTGTAAAGGAAGGGGGTACATTTTATTTTTAACTATTTACGTGAAACTTCGGATAATTGGGGCAGCCGCTTAATCGGGTCAAAATGCACTAGTCCCGATGTGTCCCAAATAACCGGAATGGACTGTTTAGGTATATCAGGGTTATTAATAAGAGTAATGACAGTGCACTACTGCAAAGGGATCTGGAAAAGTTGAACAGATGAGCTGAGAGGTGGTACTGAAGTTTAACACTGACAAATGTAAAGTACTGCATATGGGTGTAACCCCAGAGTAACAATCAACTGGGTGGTAATACACTCAGGGTAGTGAAGAACGAAAAAGACATGGGGTAACTGCGCAGTCAGATATGAAGTTTGCTGAGCAGTGCAGACATGCTGCAAGAGTAGCTCATGGTGTCATGTCAATAATATACAGGAACTTTACTAGCAGGTATAAGGAGGTGATTGTCCCCTTGTATAAGGCAATGGTCAGCCCACACCTTGAGTACTGTATGCAGGTCTCGAGGCCTCATTTTTGGAAGGATGTAAAGCTGCTGTAACAAGTACAGAGAAGAGCAACAAGATTGGTGAGTGGAACAAAGGGTTGCTGTTACCAAGGCTTAGGCTTAAGTTCTGCAAATTGCAGCTCCTGGAGACTAGGCACCTGTGTGGTGATCTAATTGAGGTGTATAAGGCATTGAATGGTTTGAACAAGCTCAATGCTAATGGGATTCTTTCTCTTGCTCAGATTACTCACCTGAGGGGACAAATTCAAATTGAAGAAAGACAATTGTAGAATAGATATGCAGAAATTCACTTTTAGGCAGCAGGAGGTTGATAGTTGGAACAAACTTCCATCTGTTGTAGTGGAGGTCAACAACTTAAATAAGTTCAAGGCAGAACTAAACAAACATTTAGAGTGAATATGAATAGATGGGTGATGGGAGGGTTTTTTTTTTGGCTGATGCTATATAAGCTTGCTTTCTTGCATCATATGCCTCTACTAATGCTATCAAGGATGAAGGAAATTTTTGTTCTGTAAAAGGTAGCTAACAATGGCTGTAAACAGTTTTTAAATTCTTTTTAGTGGGACCAACTGATGATGATACCAACTGCAAATTCTAAATAGGGAGCATTTAGAGAAGCAATCATAGAAGCTAAAAAGTGATATTATTCAAGGTTTAGACCTAAATTAATGTCATATGAACTGATGAATAGAAAGAGAAAGTGGCAGACAAGAAAAATGCAAAGGTTAATATAACTTATCAGTCAACACAGACATCAACAATAAGCACAAACTGTTCTGCAATCATGTCAGTAAGGGGAGGAGGGGGTAAGTCAAACTATAAGGCAGATTATGAGGTCTCTAACTAAGGATGTAAAGAAAAGCAGCAAAGAATTCATTGCTAATATTAACACTAGAAGAAAAGAAATTAATCATATTGGTCCACTAGATATGAATGGCCTAACTATTGATGATTCTGATCAGGTTTCTGACAAACAAAATTTTTTTTTAAAAATGAAAACCCCAGAAGGCAGACGGTACTTGTTGACATTAGACATGAATTTTTGTGAAGTGTAATTTTCAGGAAATACATGTGAAGAAAGGCAGTTCCAAAAAACAGAAGTTGGAGGGATAAATGATGAAGAAGAAAAGTTGGGTCTGTGCATTTGATGTTGGACAGTAAGTGGATGCTGACTGGTTACAGCATGTATTTGGACTGGTTTAGAAGAGAACGGGGGGGGGGGGATAACAGATGACAATTCACAAGAATTGAACACATGCAAGGTTTGGTTTGGTTTTGATTTTATTGGCGCATTAGCTACTAAGGCTATAATGCGCCAAGACCAACGCATGCAAGTATATACAGAAATGGCATGTAGACCAAGTGAGACAGACAGTGGAAAGAATTTTGTAAGGATGGTTCATTAATTAACCTGAATGACCTGTTTTGAATGGAGTCTAAATGCATGAGAGAGGTTTTGGATGCACACGCCAGATGTGGGCACAATATTCCATGGTAGGTGTGAGTAGCTGTTTAGAAGAAAAGTAACACCAAGAGTGAAACAGAAGAACTCAATATTTTGATGTGAAATCATCTTTGGTGGCACTACTAAATTTTGGACTGAAGTAAAATCAATTTGTCCCGATTTTGTGACACGGAAATGACGATTTTTTGATACGAAAATGAAGTGTCGCAAAATCGTAACAGAATAGTGAATTCCAAGGAAGCAAAAGAGGTGTCAATGACGGGAATGACATCATTTCCGATTTATGGTTTGTCGATTTGATCAGCAAACCAGAAATGACGATTTTGTGACACATCGTTTCTATGCTGCAAATTCACTTGTTGACATGATTTTGTCAATTTGAAGCCATCCATGAATGAATAGTGCTTCAAATCAATGTGTCTGTCATTTATCCGGAGTTATTTTCTTGTAACATGTCAATGAGTATGTTTGTGAGTTTGAAGCTTGATGCTCCCAGAAGCCTCACTAGCAAAGACAGACACTAACTGCGATGATGACTTCTTTGTTCTCGCCCAAAGGATCTTCGGGAGCATTATTTAACCATAGCAAAATGTGTATGTGTGGTCTACTGCCATGTTGAAATTCTATGCACTTAAAAAAGTTGACCACATGAAATTGACCAAACAGGCTGTAACGTTTCAACTGCAATATGTTCATAATTACATCCACAATCTTCTTGAAGTATATAGCACAAGTTACATTCTTCATTCACCAGCACTACCTTCTGCATAACATCAATGTTGCTCACATCATCTTCACTGATATCATGTCCTTTATTCTGTAACTTGTACGATAGGTGAAGCAAGCGAGGCCAACCGATTTCATTGGCACTCAGAGTCAAGAACATTGTATGTTTACTGAGTTGTCTAATCATAGCGAATAGATTGTGCTTACAATGAGCTAAGTAGTAGGTAGAGTTTGGAACTATCCTTAGGTAGGCCAAATTGTTTTCAGTACGGCTGTTAATGTATTTATTCTTTGAATTGAACTTGCTTAGCTTTGCTACGTAAAGGAGATAATATGGAGTAATACCGCATCAGTCCGATCGTCTGAGCTTGCCCGTTGCCATCATGAACAGAGTGTCACATAAATTCTCTCTGATGTTCTGAATTGTCCAAGATAAATGCTGGGAAAGGACAGTTCCCGCAAAGGAACTGTCCTTTCCCAGCTCACCAAACAGTAAGCTCTGCAGTATGTTAGTTTCTCCGGGGGTGATTCTAAAATATTTATCATAGCTCCACAACAATGTTTTCTGTTGGGCGATGGAGACCTTCCTCGATCAGAACTGCTTCACTTATGTCATCTTTAGCCAAATTAATTTGCAAGTGACTGTCATTAAAGAATGACTGATCTATTGTGATTTGATAGAATCAACATGCATGTCGACCAAATATTGGAGCCATGCTTTAACCACTAGCTTTCTTATTAACCTGTTCAAATAGCCGGACTTGTGTATTTTCTTGTGTTTTATATGCACAAATATAAAGGTGCCTGAGACATGCATATGGACAATATGGCATTTGGGGTGGGCCAAGTGACTAATGTGCCTGTTCCAGTCAATCTCCCTTGGCAAGCGATGGATCATCGCATTGACTGAAACAGGCACATTGATTACTTGGCCCAGAATGCCGTACTGTCCACATACATGTCTCAGGTGGCATATTTGCATGAATGGTAAGCGAGAAAAATAAGCCTCTCCAACACTAAATCCAACTCTGGTAAATGCGATGGAATTTCTGGGTATTAGCATTAGCATTAGTAGAGGCATTTGATGCAAGAAAGCAAGCTTATGCAGCATCAGCCAAAAAAAAAAAAAAAAACCACTTCCACTTCACCCCTCTGTTTGTTCAAAATACCTGTCCAGCTGAGCCTTAAACTTATTTAGGCTATCAACCTCCACTACAAGGGATGGAAGTCTGTTCCACCAACCAACCACCCGCTGGCTAAAGGCAAATTTCCGCACGTCTATCCTACATCTGTCTTTCCTCAATTTGAATTTATGCCCTCTCAGGTGATTATTCTGAGCTAGAGGAAGAATCCCATCAGCACTGAGCATGCTCAATGCTGATGGGATTCTTCCTCTAGCTGATGGGTAGAGGCCGTTTGACTTAGAGAGCAGTGGAATGGTGTTATTCTTAAGTGATCCTCTGCAGCTATTACACACAAAGATCCCATTGATGTCAGCATCAGGAAATGTGGTGCATATCAATGGTGCATCTCTGGCAGCTGGTTTCTTTGTGTTGTTTTAGAACAATAAATGATTGCAAATGTAGCATACAGAACAGAAATCATTTTTTATAAATCTCCTTTCAAGCTCTCAATGCGCATTTCTTATGTAAATAGCATGTCAGTGCAAAGAAAAGGAGCTTATCACTTAAACTCATCTCCATAATTGGAGAAATGCTCCACTGTACATAATTAATACTCACTTTGGGTACATTATTGTTAGATGGAGCGACATTGCTGGTTGAAGGTACTGCTAAATCCGCTTGATTTTCTGTTTGTTTTTTACACAGTCTGGATAGTCTTTGTTGTTCTCACACACTCACTGCTACCTCCATCATTATTGTGTAATGTTACCTTGCTCGATACTTTCAACAACACTCTACATTTGACTTCTGCATCGTTGAACACAAAGGCTATAGCAGTGTGGCATTCGGTCCCTTTCACTGCTCAGAAAAGTATTGATGTGAAAACATCTATAGCAGCACCTAACAATGGAATGTAACAAAAGTACAGATTGCAACAATACAAATACTTGTATTGTTGCAATCGTACTATTCAACTATTGGCTACAACCAAATGGGCAATTATCCCATTCCCTTGGATTTTGCTAACCTCTTCCAAATTTTGATTTGGGAGAGTAAGTAAAGCTTGTGTGCAGACATTACATCTTTCATGGTAAATATTTCTAACTTAAGTATGATGCTAATGTCACAAACATTGATTCAAATCAGGAAGGACAGTTGCAGAATAGATGTGCAGAGGTTTGCCTTCAGCCAACAGATGGTTGATTGCTGGAACAATTTTCCATCCTTTGTTGTAGTATAGTCTGAATAAATTCATGGAAAATTAGAAAAACTATTGTAGGAGATGGATAGGTGAAATGGGAATTTTTTTTTGGCTGATTCTGTATAAGCATGCCTTTTTTTTTTGCATCCTTTGCCACTACTGATACTAACTTCTTCCACCAACTGAAAATCCTATCCATAGCTTTGATTATGATAGCAAATTGCATTCCACCTTCCAGTTTGATAAACCCTGAATGCACAAACAGCTTAAATTTCTTGAATATCCACCACCAATTTGTCAAATGCCAACGACTAGGTAATTCTCCAATGAGGCAAAGATAATTAATTTCAACTGTTCTAAAACTCAGTCCTATGTTATATCTCACAAAAAAACCTCCTGCTGCTATGCTTATCTTCAGTGACAATCAGATCTCTAGACTAAATCACACATCTCATTTAGGGATTACCTTGACTTCTGATTTCTCAATTGGTATAAGCACATCACAAGTATTGCTTCTTATTCCTCTAAAAACTTGATTTTCTCTTTTGTTGTCAGCATTAACTTTTCTTCTAAACAACTACTCATTTTGTACATATCTCAAATCTGAATATTATTCCCACATCTGGAAAAGGTGAATTTAAACCTCTAAGGCATCTAAGACTCCATGTAAAAAAGAGCAGTGAGGTTAATTATGGCCCATTTCTTAAACCCTCTCCAGTCTGTCTCACACATTCTATTCTGCAGATATTAGGCTGTAATAAAGTCACAAAGGAGATTAGGCAAGCAAAGGCAGATTACATGAAATCTTTGGCAAAGGATGCAAAGACTTCTTAAATTATGTAAACAGCAGAAGGAAGGAGATAAATCAGATTGGTCAATTTGCTATTACAGGTTCAACCGTTGTTGATTATGTTCAGGTTGCTGACAAACTGAATGAGTATTTTGCATTTACATTCACACATCAGGAACTCTTTAGGGAATTGGATGCCAGAAGTTTATAACCCTAACAGAGAGCTAAATCATTTTGTAATAACTGAGAGGAAAGTGAAAGAGAAACTGTTGAAGATAAACATAAGAAAGGCACCTGGGATGGATGGGATCTTTCCAATTATATTAAGGGAGCAGCAAAGGAAGTATGCGAAACCTTAGCCATGATTATGGGGGCATCCTTGGATTCAGGGGAGGTCCCCGTGGACTAGACATGTGCGAATGTATCCCCAATTCACAAAGGGGGATTAAGGGGTGACACGAGTAATTATAAATTGTTAGTTTAACTTGTGTTCCAGAGAAAATAATGGAGTCACTGGCTAAAGAAGAAGTGCAGGATCATCTAACCAAGACTGAATTTATATTTCAGACACAACATGGGTTTGTTAAGGAAAAATCTTGTCTGACCAATTTGATTGGATACTGCGAGGTGATCACCAAGGAAACTAATGCAAAAAATAAGCTTGATATCACATACTTGGATTTCAGCAAAGGTTGATACTGTTATGCATAGAAGTGTGCTGTACAAATTGGAGCAGTGTGGAATTAAGGGCAAGTTGCTGCTATGGAGAAAGGGATGGTTGAGTAAGAGAAGATAAGTGGTAATCAACAGACACTACCCTTCATGGACTAACGTTATTAGTGGAGTCCCCTGAGTTCAGTGTTGGGCCCATTACTGTTTTCTTTATTCTATGCCTTCATCGATGATATTGATGAAGGCATATCTGGCTTAATCTCCAAGTTTGCAGATGATACAAAGGTTGGCAGGATGGTTAGTGACAGGAATGACAGTATACTACTGCAACACAAACTAGAAAAGTTAAGCAGATGGGTCAAGAAATGGTAAGTGAAGTTTATCATTGGCCAATGCAAAGTACTGCATATTTCTGATATATATGGGTAGCAGCAACCCCAGAGTAACGTATCAACTGTGTAGTGCTGCACTCGGGGAAGTGGAAAATTAAAAAGATATCTGGGGGTAATTGTACAGTCAAATATGAAGTTCTCTGGACAATGCAGACAGGTTTCCAGGACAGCTCATAGAGTTTTGTCAATGATATACAGGAATTTTGCTAATAGGTATAAGGAGGTGAAAATACCATTGTATAATGGCAATGGTCAGGCCACATCTTGAGTACTGCATACAGGTCTGGAGGCATCATTTTAGGAAGGATGTAAAACTGTTGGAATGAGTACACAGAAGGACAACAAGATTGGCGAGGGAAACAAAGGGGTGCTCTTACCAAGAAATGCTTCAGTTTTGCAAATTGCAGTGTCCGGAGACTAGGCACCTACGAGGTGATCTGATTGAGGTGTTTAAGACTTTGAATGGTTTGAGCAAGCTCAGTGCTGATGGGATTCTTCCTCTTGCTCAGACTACACATGACAGGTCATAAATTCAAATTGAAGAAGGAAGGTTGAAGAATAAATGTGCGGAAGTTTGACTTTAGCCAATGATTGGTTAATTGCTGAAACAAACTTCCATGTGTTGTTATGGAAGTCCGACAGCTTAAGTAAATTTAAGGAAGAACTAGACCAGCATTTCTCAAACTGTGTTCCACAGAACACTACTGTTCCACGAGATGTAAATAAGTGTTCCGTGAAAAATCGTAATTAATAATTAAAAAATAATAATAAAATAAATAAATTTTGCATATTTGTAGCATACACCACTTTTGTATCATTATAATTTTTAGCATTATTTTTTTTTCATTTATTAATATACTGGCAAAGACTAATAATCAAACAGACCGCAGAACACTATTTTGACATGCTTTTGCATAGAGGAGTATGCGTAGAGGTAATGATATCTATGAAAAGTAGTAATGTAGTGATCTAATATGCAATATGTATGCAATTTAGCCTGGAGTATACGGGTTGAAGGAGAGGGGAAGAGAACCGACATAATAACTAAACTCACTTCCTTGTATAAATTTTTTTTGATGATTATCAGTATTTCGAAATATTATTATTAAAATAAATAACCATGGTTTTGTGGATGAAAAAAAAAAAAAAAAAAAAGAACTTTAAAACGAGAACCAAGTATCTCTAGTATTGCAATTGTGGTCGATGAAAACAAACACAATATTGTCACACTTCAAAGTGAGGATGAACAATCGCAGCCTTTTGTTCCCCAAAAACCCGAAGTGAAAACACAGGAATCAACTAATAAAAGTATGATGACAGTTAATTGAATTTCAGCTTTACATTGTCGGAAATAAAGCTGCTCCTGATGAACAATGTTTGGTATGTAATAAAATATTAGCAAACAGTTCTTTGGCTCGGCTCCCACTAAACTTTTTTTTTTTTTTTTTTTTGGTAGTTGTTGGCGCATCAGCTTCTGTGGCCATAATGCACCTCCCAAGGTTTTGCAGTACTTTGATCCAAGCCCGAGGCGGGATTCGAACCCGCGACCTTTGGGTTGCCAGGCAGGCACTTTACCCACCTGGCTAGCCCGGTTGGCACTAAACTTGTGATTCGAAAGTGTTTGTAAATATATTGTGAGATGAAAAGTGTTCCGTGACTAAAAAAGTTTGGGAAATGCTGAACTAGACAAACTACTGGAGGGAATAGACAGGTGATGTGGAAATTTTTTTTTTTTTGACTGCTGCTGTATAAGCTTGCTTTCGTGCATCATATGCCACTATTATTGCTAATTTCAATGGGCACTGTTCTTCTGAATTGGCAAGTTCCCCTTCTCTCTTTCAAACCAGTCCAAACATACTGCAACCAGTCAGGATCCATTTACTGCCCAACTTCAGATTTTTCTTTTCTTCAACTTCTGTTTTCTGAAATAACACTTTGCATGTATTTTTTCCTGAAAATTAGTCTACAGAAATTCAAGTCTAATATGTATCTCTTCTCAACCTTCAACCCATGCACCGCACTAAGTATTCTACAAATCTTACTAGTGCCATTCATATTTGGGGGGGGGGGGAGCATAAATTACAAGCAACGTATATACATTTTTATATTGTACAAACTATAACATACAGAAATAATATTTCTGATATTACATACTGTAAACTATTTTTATATTTTAAACTAAATATCAAAATTAGTTTAATTTTTTTTATATTTCTAATTAGTTTAAAATATGAAATTACTAATTATTTTAATAAATAAAATAAACTAAACAAAAAGATCAGGAATACAATTAATGATAACCATAAAAAGAATGTAAAAATAGACAAATGAATAGTTAATAAATAAAAAATGAAATGTCTAAATACAGCAGGCCCTTGTTATAACATGGTTTTCTTTACGCTGTTTTTCTATAACGCTGTCACAACTTTTACCAATGCACAGATTGAATTTTTGGCATGTTTAGCGAAAACGTTTCATCTGATGTAGTCGATAGCTTGAAAATGAATAGCAACGTTTCCCATGCTCAGTGAAATTTTCTCCCATGCTAATTTAATTGCACTATGGTGAGTTGTTACATAGTTCAGAGATCAACATTTTAAAAAATGATCAAGTATATTGCTTGTAATATTTGCGTTATATGCATTTATCCAAAGTCTAGTCATCACTCGGTACAGTGCTAGACATGGTCCGTAATGGACAGTTTACTCAAAAATCGTATTATAATGCATTGCAGTTACATTTTCGAAGATTAATAATGGCAGATAAGAATTAAAAAGGAACAACATCTGGAAGCGGTACGAAGCCTATTAAGGTAAGAAAAATACCGAATTTGAAAATTAAATTATATGTTTTGAAGCAAATCGATTCCATTCAACAACAAGTGGATGTGTGCAATCATTTAGGACTGGCAGGTTCAACTGTAAGAACCCCAGGGGCTGACATCTGGTAAGTATGGGCTTGGCACACCTAGGGTACTGAGCTGGATATCACCATTCTTTTTCTTGGTGATTCTCTCTCTCTCTCTCTCTCTCTCTCTCTCTCTCTCTCTCTCTCTCTCTCTCTCTCTCTCTCTCTCTCTCTCTCTCTCTCTCTCTCGGTAATTCAGAAATTTTTTTTTGGCTGGTGCAGCATAAGCCTCAGGCTTCCCTGCACCATACAGCTAATAATAATAATAATAATTATAAAAAATAAAGAATTAATTTTAGCAGCAGGAAAGACAGCTGTTCCACTGCAAGCAACTAGGCCGGCTATCATAATTGAAATGGAGAGACTTCTAAATAATTTTATTGAAGATAATATCCAACGCACAATTTCGTTAAGTTAAATATTATTAAAGAAAAGGCGATTAGCCTATATGATTAACTGAAGAAAGCTCACCTTAAAAAAAAAAAAATGTAGAACCATTTAAAGCTAGTAAGGGCTGGTAAGATAGATTTAAAATGCAGGGTGATGCTGCAGTGCAGATCAAGAAGGAGCTGAAACTTTCAAAGAAGAACTTCTAAAAATTATTGAAGAGTGGTGTTAAGCTGCTCAATAAGTTTTTAACATAGATGAAACAGGGCTTTTTCGATATGAAAAGAAGTTTCATATCGAAAGAAAAAAAAAAAACATACCTGCCTATCCTATGGTATAGAAAGCGACTCACAAATACATATGTTACTTTACGGACATATGGCGCTCACTTAACGCTCTGTTTTTCGGGAACGAATTATCAGCTTTAAGTGGGGGTCACCTGCAGTAGTAATTAAATGAGAAACTGCATATGCATTGTGTGTACACAATGCATAAGCAGTTAATGATACCTGTTAAAGAAAACCATACATTAGTACTACACATGATACCAAACCCACAGCTCTGTGATATCATTTTCTATTTTTACGGGAGTCTTACTTTTGTGACAGTATTTATGGCAGTACTGTGTATAAATACATAAAATGAAAAGTATAACATATATAGTAGCAATGCACACATTGGGTGTCTTATTCATAGTGTTTTAATGGTCTTTAGTTGTGAATAGATTAATACAACTTATTGTTATAGAATAGGTCCTTAAAAACGTTTATACCCTATGCTTTCGCTTAAATATTTTATAGATTTTAGAACTCACCTTTTAGAACAATGGTAAACAAACAAATTTTATAAATTTCAGCTATGATTATACATACTTTTATAAATTAATATATACTTCAATAAATTGAAATAGACTACCTAAACTAAACAAAGTACAGTCGATTCCGGGACACATCGGGACTAGTGCATTTTGGCCCAATTAAGCGGCTGCCCCAATTATCTGAAGTTTCACATAAATATAGTAGTTAAAAATACAATGTACCCCCCCCGCCTTTTTTACAATTGATTCACTGTACAATGAAATCACGTTACGATGAACTCACCATAGTAAAGTACCGTTCACTATACGATGTGTAGTAAGCGCCAGTCATTATGATCACGTTTGTGAATTGAATTTTAATTCTATTAAACAGCGATTCTAATTAGCGAAAATAGGAGGAATGTTATCTACAGGCTATAAAAGTAAAGATATATTAAGCACAGATTTACTCTTTATTACCTTACCAATTAAAAAATTAAATAATACGGGAAATTCGGAAGAATATATGTGATAATTGGAATAATTAATATGTACTGTAATATGTACATACTAACTAAACTAGTTGACATTTCTGTTCACTGACATTTGTTGATGGGGGCTGAAATTTAAAACAGTAAAAAGATAAGCAATCAATAACAAAAAAACACTGCACACAAAAATTGCAAGTAACACAATACGCGCAAGTGGGAACGGAGTAACGAGTTACAAACTTTAAAAATAGGAATGAAGAGAAGATTCTGAAAATTATTTTTTTTTTATGATTCAAGATTCCATGGAAGTGTAAACACATTTTACCATAATAACCCACAGAATTCCAGCTGTCAGTATTATCGCAAATTCAATAAGATCGAGTTAACTATCCGTTTACGATAGATTGCACTAACAGAAAAGCTCAATAAACAGGTGACTGCTAATTGTTTTATGGTTGTGACCTCCAAAAATCCGACCAAACTACGTGGTACGGTCAGAGAAAATCTTAGGGTAATCTCCAGTGGTGCGGTCTCCTGCCCCGATTAAACGACATTTTGTCCCAATTAAGCGAAGTAAATTTTGGCTATTTTCTCGATTGGGTTCTGTATTTAAGATTTGCCCAAAATAAACGGCTGCCCCGATTAACCGGTGGCCCAAATAACCGGAATCCACTGTATTTCTTTAAAAATCCTTTGTTTGGTTTAGGTAATTTGTTTCAATTTTCTTTGTTTGATATATTGTTATAAAAAAAAAAAAAACATATCCCCAAAACTAAGTGTTTCCAAAAGGGGAGGGGAACTTTGGTAATCTCTGTTCTAATATAATTGAGCATCTATAAGTTTCTTGTAGTATTCTGAAGTTATTGGATATAAAATATATCATAAATTCTTTATATTCTTTTATATTTGTAAAAGAATATATTTTGTTTTTAATTAAACAAGAAAGCATTTTGTTTCTTGATTAATTTCTTTCACTGTGAGGTGTGAAAGCACTTTAGTCAAGTGCTTTCACACTTCAAAATATTTAATGAAAAAACTTGGAGCACTTTTAGTGATTGAAAGTTTTTTGATTAAATAATAATGTGATTCCGTTGGATTGGAAAAGTGCCAACCTCCAATACATAAGGACAGTTCCAACAGTGAAATGGGAAATTACCGACCAGTCAGTCTAACTTCAGTAGTAGGGAAAATCATGGGGGCAACGATCAAGGTGGAATTCAGAATTATTTAGATAGAAATGGAATGATGAAGGATACTCAGTATGGTTTTGTAAAGAGAAAAACATGTTTAACAAATCTGATTAGCTATTTTGACAGGGTCACTCATGAGCTGGATTTAGGGACTAATTTCGACATAGTTTATTTGGATTTCAGCAAGCATTTGACTCAGTCTCACATGAGTGATTACTTTATAAGCTGGAACAAGTTGGAATCACACGGAAAATCCTTAGATGGATAGCAGGATGGCTTCGGGGCAGGAAGCAGAGGGTTGGGATAAATGGTAAATCCTCAGATTGGGGTTGATGTAAGAAGGATTAGTATTGACTGTCGTTTTCCTATTTCATAAAATGATATCGATGAAAGGATAGAAGGCATATCGTCTAAATTTGCAGATGATCTAAAGATTGATAGAGTAGTTAATGTTCACTGCCACACAGAGCTTTCTTCAGGTTGACCTAGATAGAATTCAGTGATGGTCAAAAAAAATGGCAGCTATGCTTTAATCCAGCAAAGCGTAAGGTATTACACCTGTAAGGTAAGGTATTCACCATAACCCAAAATAACTCATCACCTTGGTGTAGTTGAACTAAAGCCAGTAGTGGAAGAAAGGAACTTGGGAGTAATGATACGGTCAGAAACGAAGTTCTCTGACTATTGTATATAGGTTGCAATTAAGTTGCATGGTGTCCTATTGATGATTTATCAAACATTTGCTAGTACAGATAAAGACATCATAATTCCATTATATAATGCTATTGTCATATAACCACAAAAGAAATACTGTGTTCAAGTGTGGACACCGCACCTAAAAAAAACACCTATCTTCTTGAAAGGTGTCCAAAGATGGGTATCTTGCCTGGTGAGATTGGCAAAAGGGCATCCATATGAGGAAACACTGAATATGTGGGTTGCAGAGGTTGATAAGGCACCTCCGTAGCCAGGTGGGAAGGAGCAGCAGTGCATAGCACACGCTTCTTGATTAGACTAGGGTTCGAGCCAAATACGGAGGATGTGGAAAGGTCAGGGAATGACCACCGCATATCCCAGAGCAATATGGCCTTAGTTGCTAATGCTCCTAAAAAAAAAAAAAAAAAAAAAGAGCTTGATAACTAGGCACCTTAGAGGAGACTTGATTGAGGTGTTTAAGGTTCTGAGGGGCATAAGTAAAATGAATGAGGACAAAATTTTCATGGTTATAAATGATTCCAGAATTTCATTCATGAAAACGGATGGATATGGCAAGGACAATAAAAAACTTGCACATTAGCATTACAATTAGTAGTGGCATATGATGCAAGAAAGCAAGATTATACAGCATTAGATAAAAAAAAAAAAAAAAAAAAAATCACAACCCATTTCATCTAATCATTCCCTCCGATAGTTTTTCTACTTCCTCCTTGAATTTATTTAAGCTATCAACTTCCACAACAAAGAATGGAAGTTTGTTCTAGCAATCAGCCACTTGCTGGCTAAAGGCAAAATTCAGCACATCTGTTATACAACTGTCCTTTCACAATTTGAATTTATGTTTCCCTATGTCCGTAGTCTGAACAAAAGGTTTCTACTAGGGCTTGCATAAAACCGAGAAATTTCAAAACCGAGTTTAACCGAAGTTTACTCTTAAAACCGGTTTTAAAACCGATTTTCTCAGACTTAGGGAAAATAATTAAAAGCTTATAACACAGCTATTTATTTTATCTCGAGTAGATTGTACAAATCATAATCAAATCTATTAAACAAAATCTATCACCTCTTATAGTAAAAAAAATTAAAGTGCTCCAAAAAAATAACCAGCTTGAGATTATACAAAATTACAAATTGTATTCAAATCCTTTGAATAAAAACTATCTTCTCGTATAGTATACAAAAAAATAATAAGCCCTATAATAATAAATAAATAAATAAAAATAATGTGAAAAAAAAACAGCTTGGGGAAATTACTTTACTATTTATTGCTCAGCTTTTTTCTGAAAATGATCCTTTAAAAAACACAGTGTATTAAGCATTTTTCCTGATAGACTTGACCTTATTTTTGTGTTAAAGAGACCAGTGATCGAAAACACTCTCTCAGATTGGACACTTGTTGGTTTAATGGTCAGCAGTGCTCTATAAACTTTCTCCAGTTTTTCACTTCTACTGCTAGTTGCCTCCAAAATTTTAAATTCTTTGCTGATTTCCAATTCACTCGGATATTCTGAAGGCTCTTCAGTTAATATCTTTATTACACTACCATACTTTAGAATGAGTGTATCTCCAATATTGGAACTAGACGAGTCTTTGTTTCCTTCTAAAAGAACAGTTTGTTTATTTTCAGTTTCTTCATTCAACGCTAAGACTCCTTCGGAATATTTTGCAAATAATCTCTGATAAATCTCTTCAGCACGCTTTTTCAAAACTTGTTTACTTGGAAAATCAAAAGTTCTTGAACGTGAATCTTCTTTCCTAAACTTTTTGGGGTTATGTAGATGGCTCAGCAAAGCCACACTTTGGCAATTTCGTCTTGCATTGTAACGATGCAAAAGGCTTTGGTGAAACTTAAGCAAATGGGTTTTCTGCTGTATCAAGCTTAGCAAGCAGAAATTCTATTTAAGACTGCTTTAAGTAAGTCTGTATCTTCTGAGGTTATAGCCTTCAGAATCATTTCAACTGGTCGCAAAGTTTCACATAGCAATTCAAGTGTTTTCGACTCATCGTCAGACACAGCTTCAATTGACAGTACAGCACATAGAGCATTTGGAATGCAATTTTTTAATTTCAAAAATCTCTCAATCATATAGAATGTGCTATCCCATCTAGTCTGGCAATCTAATGTAAGTTTATATTCTTTCCCATTAAATTTTGTAATATGTCATTTTTGGTAGGCGATTTTCGAAAAAGCTTGCAAAATTTTCTGACTATGTTAATGGTTTGTGCAAATTGGCCATTGGATTGAAGAAATAAATGAGCTCATCGGTAAAGTCGGTTTGATAAAGCATGCCTTGCTGTCTTTCTTCAACTTCTTCATCATCACTACTTTCTTCATTATTTTCATTTTCTTCATTGTCTTTGGGAGACTCAGAGACTGTGGCACCATAACTGATTGATTTTTCATAAAGTACATCTATAACTGACAGATGTATACAATGGGCTATACATTGTTGATGATTAGGCGTAATTTGCTTGCCAAACTTAATCATCATTGCTGCTCCATCGGTGGTGCAGGCAACAATATCCTCATCCATGTTCAAAACAAATTCCTTCAAGTGTCCATTCACAATTTGCTCAGTTCTTCTGCTGTTAAGTGAACCGTTAATCTCAATAAGACCTAACGACCAATGATTGTCTTTTGAATGCACATTTATATTCATATACCTTTTTATTTTATAGACGTATATTCGTCTAGAGTCGATGAATACCGTGCACCCACTAGTACCGTGCACCCAAAACCAATGAATTTTTGAAATGCTGAATGAGTTCTTCTTTCTTAGTTTTATAATAATTCAGAACCATATTTTTAATTCCATTCACTGAGGCTCATGGTAATTTATCGTATTTATTTCTCTGAAGGTGAAGGCTTGATTGAATAAACTCACTCTTGGCAACAGAATCAAAAGAAAATTCATCTAAAGCAGCTAATTTTGAAATCTCTTCTTCCATAGATTTTTTTAACGATAAGTTTTCTAATGTTCTTACCATTTTTACGGCAGGTTCACTGTTATCTTGTTTAATGTCAATCTGATGCATTTTCTTTAAAATCAACATCAAAGATGATGTAGATCCTCCAGTTGACTTCATTATCTTCTGACATTTCGAACATTGTGCTTCATTTTAGCATTAGCATTAGTAGAGGCATTTGATGCAAGAAAGCAAGCTTATGCAGCATCAGCCAAAAAAAAAAAAAAAAAACCCACTTCCACTTCACCCCTCTGTTCGTTCAAAATACCTGTCCAGCTGACCCTTAAACTTATTTAGGCTATCAAGCTCCACCACAAGGGATGGAAGTCTGTTCCACCAACCAACCACCCACCCGCTGGCTAAAGGCAAATTTCCGCACGTCTATCCTACATCTGTCTTTCCTCAATTTGAATTTATGCCCTCTCAGGTGATTTTTCTGAGCTAGAGGAAGAATCCCATCAGCATTGAGCATGCTTAAACCATTCAAGGCTTTATACACCTCTATCAGATCACCTCGCTGGTGCCTAGTCTCCAGACACTGTAATTTGCAAAACTTAAGCCTTTCTTCGTAAGAGCACCCCTTTGTTCCATTCACTAATCTTGTTGCCCTTCTCTGTACTCGTTCCAGCAGCTCTACATCCTTCTTGAAATGAGGCCTCCAGACCTGTATACAGTACTCTAGGTGTGGCCTGACCATTGCCTTATACAAGGGAATAATCACCTCCTTATCCCTGCTGGAAAAATTCCTGTACATCATTGACAATACTCCATGAGCTACTCTTGCAGCCCGTCTGCACTGCTCAGAGAACTTCATATCTGCCTGCACAACCACCCCCAAGTCCCTTTCATTCTCTACCACTGTCAGTGTAGTACCACAGAGTTGATACGTTGCTCTGGGGTTGCTGTTTCCCATGTGTAGTACTTTACATTTGTCAATGATAAACTTCATTTGCCACCTCTCAGCCCATCTGCTCAACCTTTCCAGATCCTGTTGCAACAGCATAGTGTCAGTAGTGTCCTTGACAACCCTGCCAACCTTTGTATCGTCTGCAAACTTGGACATTAAGCTTGATATACCATCATCAATATCATTTATAAATACAGAAAACAATAATGGACCCAACACTGAGCCCTGAGGGACTCCACTAATAACATTAGTCCACGATGAGCAGTGTCCATTGATTACCGCTCTCTGTCTTCTCCCCCTCAACCACCCCTTTATCCATAGCAGCAATTTGCCTCCAATGTCACACTGCTCCAATTTGTGTAGCAGTCTTCCATGTGCAACAGTATGAAAAGCCTTTCTAAGATCCAAGTATATAATATCAAAGTTATTCCCTGCATCCAGTTCTTTTGTGACTGCATCATAGTATCCAATCAAGTTGGTCAGGCAAGACTTCCCCTTAACAAAACCATGCTGTGTGTGAGCTATAACTGAAGTCTTGTCTAAATGATCCTGCAGTGCTTCTTTAACCAGTGCCTCCATTAATTTTCCTGGAACAGAAGTTAAGCTCACAGGTCTATAATTACTTGTGTCAGCCTTTGATCCTCCTTTGTGAATTGGGGTCACATTTGCACATTTCCAGTCTATGGGTACTTCCCCTGAGTTCTAGGAAGCTCTCATAATTATGGCTAAGGGTTTGCTTACTTCCTTTGCTGCCTCCTTTAATATAACTGGACAGATCCCATCCACCCCGGGTGCCTTTCTTGTGTTTATCTTCAACAGTTTCTCCTCCACTTTACTCCCAGTTATTTCAAGATTCTGTAGCTTACTGCTAGAGTTGAATAAACCTCTGGCATTCCCCTTGCTGAATAACTCCTCATGTGTGAATGTTGATGCAAAATATTCATTTAGTTTGTTAGCTACCTGAGCAGGATCATCACAGTTGACCCATCAATATCAAGTGGACCAATCTGATTCATCCCCCTCCTTCTAGAGTTTACATAAATTAGATAGTATGAATCAGAGCTGAAATACTCAATATGTTCTACGTTGATAAATATTAGTAAATTAATAAGAGGAGTTTACCTCAATATAGTACGTGGAACACTTCCGTATGATACCCTCCAGAAATTAAAACGGAAAAAACGAAAAAAATCGACAACTTACCGGTACATTAAAGTAAAATATAAATAATTAAAGTAAAATATAAATAATTAAATAATCAATTTAACACAATTCAAAATCAATTCAAAACAATTAAAATTCAAATTAACGCAATTAAAAGAATCTAACGAAAATATTCAAAACGATTTTCCTTCCTGAAGCTGACAATGCTTTTCGACCGACTGTCGTGATCACAGGAATGAAAATTACCGAATCCGGCTAAACCTGCAACTTAAATAGTGATTATGTGTCTTCGCGCATGCGCGTAAAGGTCCACGCATCGGAGATCAAATATGGCCGCCGAACATTAACAGAATTCTCGTGTAATTTAATTTCAACGGTTTCTGCAATTAATAGTCGCGTATAATTACGTTGAACGTTAAGTATTTTGGCCTCGTTAAATAAAAAAGTATGTTTTTCGTTAATGGCATGAAAGGCTAATTCTGACGCTGCTGAACGAGAAGCACGAACTGAGGCTTCGTGTTGATTTACACGGATATTAAGAGAAAACCGCGTCGAACCCTGATAAGACGAGTCGCAATCACCGCAAGAAATGTTGTATACTAGATCATTAATTTGTGTTGCGAACGCCGAAAGAACCGAGCGATTGTTCAGTATAGTGTGTAACTTCCGTATAGGCCTAGCTATAATTTTAAATTCGGTATCTTTAAAGAATCTGTTAAGCTGTTTGTGCCACTGTTCAACATATGGGACAGAAATAAAGTATTTTTTGATATTACTATTGTTGATTGGTGCAGTATTTTGTATCTTATCCTTAGCTTGTACCCTAATTCGATTTATTGTGTTAATGGGATAACCCCTGTTCAAGAATCTGCTAGTTAATATTTGTATTTCTGAGTCTAAAGCAGAATCCGTCGTTGAATATTTATAGGCATTTAGAAATTGATTAAAGATAATCGATCTTTTGTAGGTGAACGGGTGATAGCTATTATAATGTAGAAGCATACCGGTGTTTGTGGGTTTTCGATAGATGCTAAATTGTATTTTGTTCGAGTCCCGGGTAAGCGTGAAATTTAGAAAGTTTAATGACTTAGTATCCGTATCTTCCCTTTCCAATGTAAATTTGAGTCTAGAATGAATATTATTGAACGAATGTAAAATGTCTTGGATAGTACTACTATCGGTAATAACTAGAACATCGTCTAAATACCTCCCATAGTATGTGATACGGGGACGAAAAGGTGTCAAATGTATCTGCTCAATCGTTGAGAGATAGATCTCTGACATTAAGCCACTCAGGCTCAAACCCATGGGTAATCCAAAAATTTGTTTGTACACCTTGTCTCGAAAGGTGATGTAGTTAGCCTCAACTAATAGTTTAATTAAGTGAAAAATCTCCTTTATAGGCAGCTTCGTATAATTAATCGGTGTCGAGTTTTTATTTAACATATCCCAAATAATATCTAATGTGTATTCAACGTTTACATTCGTATATAATGAGGTAACATCTAATGAGAATAAATTGTCATTGTCGCCGAGTCTACAGTCTTTAAGATTATTAAATAATGTATCGTAATTCTTAATTCCAAATTGTATAACCTGTCTAAAAGGTTTTATAATGTTATATACATGTGTGGCTAAGGCTGAAAATGCCGAGTTCCTGTAGGAAACAATAGGTCGAATCGGAAATCCAGGCTTGTGTAATTTTACCTGACCAAAAAGTGCAGGAATACTGTATGTTCTGGACTTCAATTCCTTCAACTGAACCATAGTAATGTAGTCGTTTTTACGATATGTGGTTAACGTTTTATTGTATTGATTTACCAAATTGGTAAACAGAGTCGGGTCCACTTCACAATAAGTGGAGGTATCAGATACAACTGAATCTAACTTATTAATATAATCATGTTTATCTAGTATTACCACTGTATCTCCTTTATCGGCCCTCTGTATAATAATGTCCTTATTTTCTCGAAGTTCTCGTAAAGCTGAACTGTCATGTGTATTCAATTTAGGAAGTCGCGTTTCTTTTATGTTATTCACCACTTGGTTAACTTGTTGAATAAATACATCTTTTTGTGGAACACTACGAAGTCCAAATTCAATATCAATTACGCATTGTTTTTTTGGCAGCTTTCGAGGTGGTAAACACCCAGTATCCAACGAACCGACATATCAACAGGTTACAAATCTTTCCTCGTGTACACTATCGCAGGACCAGATTTCACTTTTATCCAAAGGATTAAATTATAATTTACCACCTCGAAAGCTGCCAAAAAAACAATGCGTAATTGATATTGAATTTGGACTTCGTAGTGTTCCACAAAAAGATGTATTTATTCAACAAGTTAACCAAGTGGTGAATAACATAAAAGAAACGCGACTTCCTAAATTGAATACACATGACAGTTCAGCTTTACGAGAACTTCGAGAAAATAAGGACATTATTATACAGAGGGCCGATAAAGGAGATACAGTGGTAATACTAGATAAACATGATTATATTAATAAGTTAGATTCAGTTGTATCTGATACCTCCACTTATTGTGAAGTGGACCCGACTCTGTTTACCAATTTGGTAAATCAATACAATAAAACGTTAACCACATATCGTAAAAACGACTACATTACTATGGTTCAGTTGAAGGAATTGAAGTCCAGAACATACAATATTCCTGCACTTTTTGGTCAGGTAAAATTACACAAGCCTGGATTTCCGATTCGACCTATTGTTTCCTACAGGAACTCGGCATTTTCAGCCTTAGCCACACATGTATATAACATTATAAAACCTTTTAGACAGGTTATACAATTTGGAATTAAGAATTACGATACATTATTTAATAATCTTAAAGACTGTAGACTCGGCGACAATGACAATTTATTCTCATTAGATGTTACCTCATTATATACGAATGTAAACGTTGAATACACATTAGATATTATTTGGGATATGTTAAATAAAAACTCGACACCGATTAATTATACGAAGCTGCCTATAAAGGAGATTTTTCACTTAATTAAACTATTAGTTGAGGCTAACTACATCATCTTTCGTGACAAGGTGTACAAACAAATTTTTGGATTACCCATGGGTTTGAGCCTGAGTGGCTTAATGTCAGAGATCTATCTCTCAACGATTGAGCAGATACATTTGACACCTTTTCGTCCCCGTATCACATACTATGGGAGGTATTTAGACGATGTTCTAGTTATTACCGATAGTAGTACTATCCAAGACATTTTACATTCGTTCAATAATATTCATTCTAGACTCAAATTTACATTGGAAAGGGAAGATACGGATACTAAGTCATTAAACTTTCTAAATTTCACGCTTACCCGGGACTCGAACAAAATACAATTTAGCATCTATCGAAAACCCACAAACACCGGTATGCTTCTACATTATAATAGCTACCACCCGTTCACCTACAAAAGATCGATTATCTTTAATCAATTTCTAAATGCCTATAAATATTCAACGACGGATTCTGCTTTAGACTCAGAAATACAAATATTAACTAGCAGATTCTTGAACAGGGGTTATCCCATTAACACAATAAATCGAATTAGGGTACAAGCTAAGGATAAGATACAAAATACTGCACCAATCAACAATAGTAATATCAAAAAATACTTTATTTCTGTCCCATATGTTGAACAGTGGCACAAACAGCTTAACAGATTCTTTAAAGATACCGAATTTAAAATTATAGCTAGGCCTATACGGAAGTTACACACTATACTGAACAATCGCTCGGTTCTTTCGGCGTTCGCAACACAAATTAATGATCTAGTATACAACATTTCTTGCGGTGATTGCGACTCGTCTTATCAGGGTTCGACGCGGTTTTCTCTTAATATCCGTGTAAATCAACACGAAGCCTCAGTTCGTGCTTCTCGTTCAGCAGCGTCAGAATTAGCCTTTCATGCCATTAACGAAAAACATACTTTTTTATTTAACGAGGCCAAAATACTTAACGTTCAACGTAATTATACGCGACTATTAATTGCAGAAACCGTTGAAATTAAATTACACGAGAATTCTGTTAATGTTCGGCGGCCATATTTGATCTCCGATGCGTGGACCTTTACGCGCATGCGCGAAGACACATAATCACTATTTAAGTTGCAGGTTTAGCCGGATTCGGTAATTTTCATTCCTGTGATCACAACAGTCAGTCGAAAAGCATTGTCAGCTTCAGGAAGGAAAATCGTTTTGAATATTTTCGTTAGATTCTTTTAATTGCGTTAATTTGAATTTTAATTGTTTTGAATTGATTTTGAATTGTGTTAAATTGATTATTTAATTATTTATATTTTACTTTAATTATTTATATTTTACTTTAATGTACCGGTAAGTTGTCGATTTTTTCATTTTTTCCGTTTTAATTTCTGGAGGGTATCATACGGAAGTGTTCCACGTACTATATTGAGGTAAACTCCTCTTATTAATTTACTAAGAGTTTACATAAGTAAAGAACTCTTTGCTGTTTTTCTTTGCATCCCTTGCCAAGGATTTCTCGTAATCTGCCTTCGCCTGCCTAACCTCCTTTGTAACTTGGTTGCATATCAACTTGTATCTATCATAGGCTTCTGTGTCATGTGTTAATTTGTAAGTATCCCATGCATTTTTCTTCTCTGCCATATGCCTCATTAGTTCTCTGACATCCATTTTGGCCTAAACCTTGAACAATATTTCTTAGTTGGTATGTAAAGCCTAGTAGCTTCCAAGATAAGTTCTTTGAATGCTTCCCATTTTGAATTTGCTGTTGGTAACATCATCAGTTGGTCCCACTGTATAGAATTTAAATACTGTCTCAGTCCATCATAGTCGCCTTTACGGAAGCAATAACCCTTCCCTTTACCCCTAATAGTAGTTACCTCATTGAGTAAATCCCACTTCAGCACACTGTGATCACTGCCTCCTAGTGGTTCATTTATCTGCAGATTCTTAATGCATGAAGAATCACTGCTGATAATCAAATCAAGAGTATTACTCCCTGTAGTTGCCTCCCGAACATGCTGATGTAGAAAACAATCATCCAATAAATCCACAAAAGCCCTGCTAGTGCGTGAGTAACCAGCCCCCAAATTCCAGTCAATATCTGGGAAATTAAAATCTCCCATTATAAGACTCTCTGATTTACTGGCCCACTCTATTTCCCTGTACAGTTCCTTATTATACTCATCAGAGTCATTAGGCCTATAGCACACTCCTACTCTCAATTTTGATCTCCCAATGCTTATGTCACACCAAACTGACTCAACACTGCACTGTCCAGCGATGTCGACTGGCTTCACTTCCTTGGTTCTTATGTGTTTCTTAACTAATAGCATAACCCCTCCCCCCTTCCTATTCTGTCTATCCTTTCTGTAGACGTTGTACTCCCCAAATTGCAGTTCTGCATCCCTTATATCTGTGTGACACCACGTCTCTGATATCCCAACAATATCTGCCTTTGATGTTTTGAGCAATACCTCAAATTCATCAAATTTATTTTCTAAACTCCTAGCATTGGTGTACACGCAAGTATACCTACACCTGTTTCTATTCTTAGCTACCCTAACACAACCCATGTGTTTACTTGTACCGCAATGGCTCCCAGCAGTCTCTGAAATACCATGCATCTTGTTTTTCAGGCTTCTGCTCATTCTAATAGAAGCAGTGCAAGAATTTCTTTCACCTCTGCCAGTGGCTACTGTCAATCTATTGGTCTTTGTCTCCCCCCAAGCTAGCAGTTTTCCTACCCACCTAACACTGCCTCGATAGCATCAGCAAATATTCTTGCACCCTTTCTATTTAAGTGTATCCCATCCCTGTAGAAGCAATCTCTCCTGTTAACAAGTACAGTCCAGGCTGAAAAAAATTCTACCCCTTGAGCCTTGCACAAACTTTCCAGGGCCGAATTGATCGACAAGGCTCTCATCATATACTCCCTCCTATCGTGTCTAGGCAGAATTGCAGATACTTTCAAATTCAACCCTAATTCTTGGCTTTTGTTCAGCAGTGACCTGTACTTGTTAAGTAATTCTGCCGGTCTCCTACTCTTAATATTATTAGTGCCAACGTGTACAACTATATCACCTTTTGTGCCCTTAAAAGATGATATTCGCTCTACAACATCATCAACCTTTGCCCCTGGCAGACATACCCTGGTCCTGTTCCACCTATCTTTTTTACAAAGCATGTTCCCCGTTTCCCTGACAATAGAGTCACCAACAACTACTAGTTCCTTCGGGACCAGCGCATTCTGCCTTGGGGGTTGCCTCTGTGTCACGCGATGCCCAAGGGCAAGCTCTGCCGTTGATGTGGGCAGCTGAGAGCTGGATGGGCCCCTCAATTTAGTTTCTTCGAGGGCATCCACCCTGTCCTTCAAGCTCTCATATAGGCCCACAAGAACGCCGAGTTGTTGCCTGATATCGATACACTCCTTGCATCGCGCACACACAAAGACATCCCCCATGGCAGTATCATGTCCCGTATCCGATTGCTCTGCAAACAGTGCATTTTATAAGGCTGTGAGTCAGAGGACAACTGCCCCCCTCAGTTCTGCTCTGAGCCACAGCACTTCCATTAGCTTGAGCCTTTTGCTTTGCTGCTCTGGTCTGAGTCATGATTCTATTAATTTATTAATTAATTATAATTAATTATGTTATGTTATTAATTATGTTAAATATAATTAATTATGTTATGTTATTAATTATGTTAAATATAATTAATTATGTTATGTTATTAATTATGTTAAATATAATTAATTATATTACGTTTGTAATCTAAGTCGTTATATGTATTTATTTAAACGTACAATTTGACTGCTAACGAAGTTCAACTAACGCTATCGTATCACAATGGCGGGAAATTTACGAACGGTAGCGGAGTTGAAAACCCTTACCGATACTTTTATGCAATTACAAGGCCGAGTAAAGAATAAATACACCAAATTAATAAGAAAATCACAAAATAATGTTATACTACTAAATTTAAATCAAAAGTTTTAGAAAAACAATAATTTCAAATCAATAAATAAGAAAAATCCACTTAGCGGCTTTGAACACGACCGTCTCTAGTAGCCTCGTCAGCAGATTCATCTTTGCTTTTTCGAGCAAAATAATTCCATACATTTGATTTCGTCTTAGACATATTAAGAGTAATAAATATTACTTAGTAGGAATTTATATCGACAATTTTAAATAAAAATTGTTGAAGACAACAAAGGCACAATACTATGCGTCACTCCCGCAAGCAATGAATGAAGAGTCCACACGAGGCAAGTTTCAAAATTTTCACGAAAGAAATTTTTTATTTATTTACTTGCAATTTTTTTTCCTCAATTAAATCTATTATATTTTCAAAAATTATGTAATAGCTAAATTTGGTGAAGCTGCTTTTTGGAGAACATTTGATCGCAAATTTATGAGGAATAAAGAAGCAAAAAGCTTTCTACGATTGAAATTTGATGCAATATTCAGCGAATCTGTTTCTAGTGGGTAACCATCAATAAGGTGCATTCCATAACTTGCCTGGCGAACAAGATAGATGGAACGGAGAAATGTTGATCATTTTCTTTTACGCTATTGCTCCGACTCATTCAGTCGTAAATGAGTACACCTGCATCGTGCCATGATACAGGTGGGAAGATAAAAGGTACCCCTCCTAGATTTGGGCCACTTGCCCATGAGATTCGCACCTAAACATAAAATAAAATAAAAAACATGTTTAAAACATAAAGCAGTTGAACAATCCAGACAAACGAACAAACAAAAGAAAATGTGCGTAACAAAAAACTATATTTGAGGGCTAACTAAGAAAATATTCGAATCCGGTTTTAGAAGCTCAGTTTCGGTTTTAACAACTCAATATGAAAACCGATTTAACCAGTTTTATAAAACCGGTTTGCAAGCCCTAGTTTCTACTACCCTGAGTATAGTACCACAGTACGTGACTCTGGGTTACCACAACCCATATGCAGTCATTTACATTTGTTCATGTTAAACTTCAGTTGCCACTACTCAGCCTATCCAACTAACGTTTCTAAATCCTGATGTAGCAGCGTACCGTCATTACTGTCATTGAACCACTCTGCCAACCTTTGCATCATCTACAAACTTGGACATTAAGCCTGATATGCCTTCATCAATACATTGATAAATATAGAAAACAATCGACCCAACACCCAAACCTGGGAGCTCCAATAATAACATTAGTTCACGAAGAGCAGTGCCCATTGATTACTACTCTCTGTCTTCTCCCACTCAACCATCCCTATATTCATAGTAGCAACTTGCCCTTAATGCCACACCGCTCCAATCTGTACAGCAGTCTTTTATGCAAAACAGTATCAAAAGCTTTGCTGAAATCCAATTATATGATATCAGAACTTTTTTTTTGCATCCAGTGTCTTTCTCCCTTAAAAGATGCATACTGTGTCTGAAGTATTACTGGATTCTTGTCTACATGATCTTGCACTACTTCTTTAACCACTGAATCCTATTCTTTTCCCTGGAACAGAAGTTACTAACAAGACTTTAATAACTTGTGTTACCCTTTGATCCTCCTTTGTGAATTGGGGATACATTCACACAACTCCAGTCTGCAGAACCTCCCCTAAATCCCAGGATACTCGATAATTATGGCGAAAGGTTTGCTTGCTTTCTATGCTACCTCCCTTAATATAATTTGGATATAATCCCATCAACCCCAGGTGCCTTTCTTATGTTTAACTTCAACAATTTCTCTACCACTTTCCTCTCAGGTATTACAAAACCATTTAGTTCCCTATTCGAGTTTGACAAACATCTCCAATTCTCTGTTTCCCAAAATGTTTCCTCATGTAGGGAATCACATCTGGTGAGTATGGGCTTGGCACACCCAGGATCCCGAGTTGGATATCATCATTCTTCTCTTTCTTGGTGATTCCCTTCTACTTCTGACTCTTGTTCTCTCTCTCTCTCTCTCTCTCTCTCTCTCTCTCTCTCTCTCTCTCTCTCTCTCTCTCTCTCTCTCTCACAGGGTAATTCAGAAGTTTATTTTTTTGGCGGGTGCAGCATAAGCCTCGCACTTCCTTGCACCATACAGCTAATAATAATAATAATAAACTATCCATCAATTTGATTCACCTCCTTTCTTCTAATGTTTATATAAGTAAAGAAGTCTTATCAAGTCTTATTGAAATAGATATTTATTTCCTGTAAGTAGCTTTATAGTCCTAACAGGGTCCTTAGTTTATTTTGCATTATCTAGAGATTTTGTAGGTTAAGACTTAATATACATATTAAAATTTCCCAATATAAGGTTACTACTTAATATACATATTAAAATTTCCCAATATAAGGTTACTACTTAATATACAATGGTATGGCAAGTTTGAAACCTGTCACCATTGTTATAGTATATAACAATGCTAGCTTGTTATAAACTGCTAGCTTGGGGGGAGACAAAGATCAATAGATTGAAGTAGCCACTGGCAGAGGTGAAAGAGATTCTTGCACTGCTTCTATTAGAATGAGCAGAAGCCTGAAAAACAAGATGCATGGTATTTCAGAGACTGCTGGGAGCCATTGCGGTACAAGTAAACACATGGGTTGTGTTAGGGTAGCTAAGAATAGAAACAGGTGTAGGTATACTTGTGTGTACACCAATGCTAGGAGTTTAGAAAATAAATTTGATGAATTTGAGGTATTGCTCAAAACATCAAAGGCAGATATTGTTGGGATATCAGAGACGTGGTGTCACACAGATATAAGGGATGCAGAACTGCAATTTGGGGAGTACAACGTCTACAGAAAGGATAGACAGGATAGGAAGGGGGGAGGGGTTATGCTATTAGTTAAGAAACACATAAAAACCAAGGAAGTGAAGCCAGTCGACATCGCCGGACAGTGCAGTGTTGAGTCAGTTCGGTGTGACATAAGCATTGGGAGATCAAAATTGAGAGTAGGAGTGTGCTATAGGCCTAATGACTCTGATGAGTATAATAAGGAACTGTACAGGGAAATAGAGTGGGCCAGTAAATCAGAGAGTCTTATAATGGGAGATTTTAATTTCCCAGATATTGACTGGAATTTGGGGGCTGGTTACTCACACACTAGCAGGGCTTTTGTGGATTCATTGGATGATTGTTTTCTACATCAGCATGTTCGGGAGGCAACTAGAGGGAGTAATACTCTTGATTTGATTATCAGCAGTGATTCTTCATGCATTAAGAATCTGAAGATAAATGAACCACTAGGTGGCAGTGATCACAGTGTGCTGAAGTGGGATTTACTCAAAGAGGTAACTACCATTAGGGGTAAAGGGAAGGGTTATTGCTTCCGTAAAGGCGACTACGATGGACTGAGACAGTATTTAAATTCTATATAGTGGGCCCAACTGATGATGTTACCAACAGCAAATTCAAAATGGGAAGCATTCAAAGAACTTATCTTGGAAGCTACTAGGCTTTACATACCAACTAAGAAATATTGTTCAAGGTTTAGGCCAAAATGGATGTCAGATGAACTAATGAGGCATATGGCAGAGAAGAAAAATGCATGGGATACTTACAAATTAACACATGACACAGAAGCCTATGATAGATACAAGTTGATATGCAACCAAGTTACAAAGGAGGTTAGGCAGGCGAAGGCAGATTACGAGAAATCCTTGGCAAGGGATGCAAAGAAAAACAGCAAAGAGTTCTTTACTTATGTAAACTCTAGAAGGAAGGAGATGACTCGGATTGGTCCACTTGATATTCATGGGTCAACTGTTGATGATCCTGCTCAGGTAGCTAACAAACAAAATGAATATTTTGCATCGACATTCACACATGAGGAGTTATTCAGCAAGGGGAATGCCAGAGGTGTATTCAACTCTAGCAGTAAGCTACAGAATCTTGAAATAACTGGGAGTAAAGTGGAGGAGAAACTGTTGAAGATAAACACAAGAAAGGCACCCGGGGTGGATGGGATCTATCCAGTTATATTAAAGGAGGTAGCAAAGGAAGTAGGCAAACCCTTAGCCATAATTATGAGAGCTTCCTTGGACTCAGGGGAGGTACCCACAGACTGGAAATGTGCAAATGTGACCCCAATTCACAAAGGAGGATCAAAGGCTGACACAAGTAATTATAGACCTGTGAGCTTAACTTCTGTTCCAGGAAAATTAATGGAGGCACTGGTTAAAGAAGCACTGCAGGATCATTTAGACAAGACTTCAGTTATAGCTCAGACACAGCATGGTTTTGTTAAGGGGAAGTCTTGCCTGACCAACTTGATTGGATACTATGATGCAGTCACAAAAGAACTGGATGCAGGGAATAACTTTGATATTATATACTTGGATCTTAGAAAGGCTTTTCATACTGTTGCACATGGAAGACTGCTACACAAATTGGAGCAGTGTGACATTGGAGGCAAATTGTTGCTATGGATAAAGGGGGTGGTTGAGGGGGAGAAGACAGAGAGTGGTAATCAATGGACACTGCTCATCATGGACTAATGTTATTAGTGGAGTCCCTCAGGGCTCAGTGTTGGGTCCATTATTGTTTTCTGTATTTATAAATGATATTGATGATGGTATATCAAGCTTAATGTCCAAGTTTGCCAACGATACAAAGGTTGGCAGGGTTGTCAAGGACACTACTGACACTATGCTGCTGCAACAGGATCTGGAAAGGTTGAGCAGATGGGCTGAGAGGTGGCAAATGAAGTTTAACATTGACAAATGTAAAGTACTACACTGACAGTGGTAGAGAATGAAAGGGACTTGGGTGTGGTTGTGCAGGCAGATATGAAGTTCTCTGAGCAGTGCAGATGGGCTGCAAGAGTAGCTCATGGAGTATTGTCAATGATATACAGGAATTTTTCCAGCAGGGATAAGGAGATGATTATTCCATTATATAAGGCAATGGTCAGGCCACACCTAGAGTACTGTATACAGGTCTGGAGGCCTCATTTCAAGAAGGATGTAGAGCTGCTGGAACGAGTACAGAGAAGGGCAACAAGATTAGTGAATGGAACAAAGGGGTGCCTTACGAAGAAAGGCTTAAGTTTTGCAAATTACAGTGTCTGGAGACTAGGCACCAGCGAGGTGATCTGATAGAGGTGTATAAAGCCTTGAATGGTTTAAGCATGCTCAATGCTGATGGGATTCTTCCTCTAGCTCAGAAAAATCACCTGAGAGGGCATAAATTCAAATTGAGGAAAGACAGATGTAGGATAGACGTGCGGAAATTTGCCTTTAGCCAGCGGGTGGTTGGTTGGTGGAACAGACTTCCATCCCTTGTGGTGGAGGTTGATAGCCTAAATAAGTTTAAGGCTCAGCTGGACAGGTATTTTGAACGAACAGAGGGGTGAAGTGGAAGTGGGTTTTTTTTTTTTTTTGGCTGATGCTGCACAAGCTTGCTTTCTTGCATCAAATGCCTCTACTAATGCTAATGCTATATTAGATCGTACAGTATAGTGTAGGGTATATTTCGAATTGAAAGCATAATACATATCACTGCATTTAGGAATCTGTTACCTAAGTGTAGCATTGTAAATTGATAAATAAAATTTATTAATCTTATTAATTTTCATTGTTGATTAATTAAATCGTATTTAAACGGAAATAATGCACCAGACTAGAGCAGCAAAGCAACCTGCACAAAGTAGCAGAAGTGCTGTGGCTCAGTGAACAATGGAAGGGGCGATTCTCCAATGCATCACGATCTAAAAAATGTGCAACTTTTGGACCTTTCGGGAAGAGGGCATGATCTAAACAAGAGGAATGTCTTTGCACATGTTAGGCACCAACTCACGATTCTGATGGGCATTTATGAGAGTTTGAAGAACAGAGTAGATGCTCTCAAAGGATATAAATTAGGGGCCCATCAAGCTCTCTGCTGCCCACATCAACGCCAAAGCTTGCACTTGAACATCAGTTGTTGCTGGTGGCCATATTGTCAGGTGTATAAGACCTTAAATGGGTTGAGCAGGCTCAGCACTGATGGGATTCTTCCTTTTATTCAGACTACAGACCTGAGAGGGAAATAAACCCATATTGAGGAAAGACAGTTGTAGAATAGATGAGTGAAAATTTGCCTTTAACCAATGGGAAACAGTTGTTTGTTGGAACAAACTTCCATATGTCGTTGGGGAAGTTGATAGCTTAAATAAATTCAAGGAAGAAGTAAACAAAGTTTTGGAGCAAATGAATGGGAAGGTTTTTTTTTTTTTTTGGCTGTTGCTGTATGAGTTTGCTTTCTTCATCACTGGCCTCTACTAATGCTAATATCTACCACAGGCTTTGTGTTGTCTGATGATTTATATGCATCCTATGTATTTTAATTCTCTGCCACAAGTCACCTGACATCCATTTAAGCCTAAAACCCTGAACAATATTTTTTAATTGGTATAAAAAGCCTAGTAGCTTTAATTAATTCCTTGAATGCTTCTCATTTAGAATTGGCCGATGGAAACATCATGAGCTTCTCAGGATTTCCAAGAGGAACATTGAGCCACGATGATGAAGAGGTGGAACTAATGTGCACTGAGGAGACTTCTAGATGAATAGAAAACTCATACCATTATGAGGGTACTTCAATGCCAAGGTTGGAATGGTTGGTTGGTTGGGTTTTATTGGCGCATCAGCAACTAAGGCTATAATGCGCCAAAACCTTGTCATAAAAAAGTAAAAAAACGTTCAGTGACCTAATGAATTAGGTCACTAAGTCAAAATATAAAAACCAAGTATAAACTGTAAAAGATAAATATCAGTAAACAAGTAACAATAATAAGGTAGATTTTTTTAAATGTGCGTAAAGAGGTTTACTGATTTTAGAAAGCTAAAAATAGAAGACACATGGTCATTGTCAGATAAAATCTGACTGAGTGTATACGGCTCAGTCAGATGGTTAAAAGCGATAAAACGAGCATTTCTAAAACTAGTACAGTCACATAAAATATGTTGAACAGATAAGATGGTGTCGCATTGCTCGCACATAGGAGGGTCATCAGCCCTCAGCAGAAAGGAGTGTGTCAAATGACAATGTCCTATGCGGAGCCGAGCAAGAACAACTTCCTCTTTGCGATCCCTGCGTAAGCTGGACCGCCAAGGATGGATCACAGGCTTAATTCGACATAGTTTATTTGTAATAACCAGGCGATGCCACGAATCTTGCCACTGAGATTGTAGGTTACGACGGATCACTTGCCTGTAGTCTGTATAGGGGACTAACAGGCCAGGATTAACCGTCAGTGGTGTCGATTTGGCTGCAATGTCAGCCAAATCATTTCCTCTAATCCCGATGTGACTGGGGATCCAGCAGAAGCGGATATCGAATCCACTTACATAGAGGTTGTATATTATCTGCTGAATTCGGGACAGGGGTTGGATGATTAGTATATGACATCGCTGTTAAAGCCTGTAGTGCACTCATTGAATCGGCATATATAATACACCGTTGGTAACGGTGTTTTCTTATGTGATCTAGAGCTAACTCTATACCATGCAGCTCTGCAGTGTAAATGCTGCAGTCCAGGGGTATCTGTTCTGATATGGTATCATTTGGAAAAACAGCAGCAGATCCCACATACGATTCTGACTTCGAGCCGTCTGTGTAAACTGGCAAGAAGTCAGAATGTTCTGCACGGTGTTGTGAATAGAGCTGAAGGTAGACAGAAGCTGGAGTATTAGACTTCTTCGCAATCTTGAGCGAGAAGTCACATGCTGGTGTTTGTGCATGCCAGGGTGGAAGGGGCTCCTTTGGTGATCGAGCAACCTTGTCTACCGAGATGTTAAGCTCATTGAGTAGCTCTTGAACACGAATGCCGAATGGGCGATTGGCGGTCCGTCGTGTGTTATAAAGATTTTCCCATCGTGGCTCGAAAACCGATGTCCACGTGGGATGGTCTGGCAGGGACTTCAGCTTGAAGGCATATTGTAGAGACAACTGCATTCGTCGAAGCAACAAGGATGGTTCATTTGCTTCGACATACAGACTTTGGACAGGGGATGTTCTGAATGCACCAGTAGCAATACGAATGGCTTGGTGATGGACGGGGTCAAGCCAACGAACAGCGCTATTTCTGGCAGATGCATATACCTGAGACCCATAATCTAATTTTGAGCGTACAAGTGCACGGTACAGACGTAGTAGAGTGCATCGGTCTGCACCCCAAGAGGTAGAAGAGAGAGACCGGAGAATGTTAAGCCCTCTCGTGCACTTTGTACGTAGCTGACGAATGTGTTGGACAAATGTCAGCTTTTTGTCAAAAATGAGTCCCAGGAATTTCGCCTCTGATACAACTGGAATGGTGCTTTGTCCAAGTCGTAATTCAGGCTCAGGGTGGAGGTTACGTTTGCGACAAAAATGTACGCAAACGGTCTTCTCCGCTGAGAAACTGAAACCGTTGGCCGTGGCCCAGGAGTTAAGACGGTCAATAGTTTGTTGCAGTTGTCTCTCAATAACCCTCATATTGCATGATTGAGAGAATATGCTGAAGTCATCGACATAGAGTGCACTGTTTATAGTTGGAGGAAGTTGTTCAGAAATAGAATTTATTTTGATGGCAAAAAGCGTAACACTTAAGACAGATCCTTGTGGTACCCCCTCCTCTTGGCAAAAAGGCCGCGAAAGGGAGGATCCTACACAAACTTGGAAATAACGAGAGGATAAAAAATTTTTAATGAAAATGGGAAGGTGACCTCTTAGACCGAGGTTGTAAAGGTCTTTTAAAATACCAAATCTCCAAGTTGTGTCGTACGCTTTTTCCATGTCAAAGAAGATGGACACCAAATGTTCTCTTTTTAGGAAAGCATCTCGGATAGATGTTTCCAGTCTAATTAAGTGGTCCAGTGTGGACCTGTTTCTTCGGAAGCCGCACTGAAAGCGGGAGAGAAGGTCGTTCGATTCTAAATACCATAAGAGACGAGCATTGACCATTCTCTCCAATATTTTGCACAGACAGCTGGTCAGAGCAATAGGACGATAGTTTTTTGGACATTTAGGATCCTTTCCTGGGTTAGCAAAAGCAAGGATAGTTGCCTTGCGCCAGGTATCCGGAAAGTGCTCTTCAAGGAAGATTCTGTTGTACAGAAAGAGCAAACGGTCCATGGATTCTGATGAAAGATGTTTGATCATTTCATAATGGATGTTGTCTGGTCCAACAGCGGTAGCCTTTGTACGGGCGAATGCTGTTTTCAGCTCATGGATATTAAATGGCCCATTGTATGGGTGGGAACCCTTCGATGTGAATTTAAGGGCCTGTTTTTCAGTTTTGCGCTTTGTGACCAGAAACTCTGGGGAGTAAGATGATGTTGCAGAGATGTTAGAAAATGTTTCCCCAAGAGCATTGGCTATTGCAGTAGAGTCTGCAATAGTACATCCATTATAATCAAGGCCCGATGAGGGATGTGCCGTGTATTTCCCCTTCATTTTCCGAATTTTATCCCAGACCACCTTAGTACTAGTGGACTGAGTAATTGATGATGTAAAACGGATCCACGATTCCTTTTGACTCTGACGGCGGATGTAACGTGCTTTGGCTCGTGCGCGTTTAAAGACTATAAGGTTGTTCGTGGTAGGATATCTGCGGAATATCCCCCACGCTTTATTTTGAGCCTTTTTTGCTACTGTGCATTGTGAATTCCACCAAGGTTTGGGAAATGGTGGAAACCGGGCAGATGTTTTTGGAACAGTATTCGCAGCTGCTTGGACGATAGTTTCTGTGACGTACGTTACTGCATCATTGATAGGCTCCTGACTGACTGTACTGAGGTCAAAATTTGCCTGATGTTGGAAGGCAGACCAGTCAGCCTGATAAATCTTCCACCGTGGTAACCTGAAGGGAAGACAAGGTCTCCCACTTTGTAACAAGGTTATCACAGGGAAGTGATCACTTCCGTATGGATTCTCTTCCACTTCCCAAGTGAGTGAAGGGAGTAGAGAAGGGGAGCAGATAGAAAGATCAATGGCAGAAAAGGTACGGGTAGGCATGTGGAAGAAGGTGTTTGTTCCAATATTTAGAAGGGAAAGGTCATTGTCATTGAGCATATGCTCTATGACTCGTCCCCTTCCATTAATATTAGCACTACCCCACAGGGTGTTATGTCCATTAAAATCCCCGAGAAGTAAGAAAGGGGGAGGCAACTGCGTTAAAAGATCATCAAGGTCTTCCTGGGAGATGTCAGTCCCAGGTGGCAAATAAATAGAGCAGACCGTTAATAAAAATCCCACTGTAAGGCGAATTGCAACAGCCTCTATGCTGGTTGTAATTAGCAAGGGCTGAACTGGGGTCTGATTACCCACAAGGATAGCCACTCCTCCATGAGTAGGACCATCCGCAATTCTATCCTTACGAAAGATTGTAATGTTATGCATGGTGGGATCATCATTTGCCTTTAGATAAGTCTCCTGCAAGCAAAAGCAAACTGGCTCGTGCTTTTGCAGGAGGGCCTTGATGTCATCAGTATTTCGCCGGAATCCACGACAATTCCATTGTAGGAATTTAGCCATTATTTTGGCTTGGTGGGTCCATCAGGCGGCTTCCGAGGTGCTGAGGGCTTACTTTTATCAGTCTTGGCTTTATCTTTTTTGGGGAAGAATGGACGCTGTCCCGTGTCCATTTCTTCCTCCGCAAAGAGTTCCAAGACTGATTCATCCTGTACCTCCTTGTTCTCTACATCCATTGTTTCTGGTATTACGGGTGACTCTTCCGAACGTTTTTGCTCTTTTTTACCACTTGGTTTTGGTAGTGGTGGAGCACTAGGAGGTACGGATATTGGAGTAGCAGCTGATTGTGTTTTTGTGGTGGGCTTTTGTGAACTCAATAAATAGCGTGCAATCGGCGTGAATGACTCTCTTGGTGGTATAGTCATATCTGTTTGTGTACCGATAGTGCACTTCGCAGAAACCTTCTGAGCATATGAAGGCTTCCCGCTATTTATTGGTTGTATGCGTTTTCTAGCCTCTGGGTAGGAGATGTTAAGCTCCGTTTTTAACTTTTGTATCTCCTTTTCGTCCTTCCACCGCTGGCATGCTCGAGAGTATGCAGGGTGCTCTCCTTGGCAGTTAATACAATTAGGCTTAGGAGCTATACATTCCTTGCTCTCGTGATCTTTAGCACCACATCGAGCACAGGCAGGGTTACCACGACAAGCTGTTTGTGAGTGGCCGTACTTTTGACATTTAAAACACCTCAGTGGGTTTGGAACGTAAATCCTCACTGGGCAGTTTAAGTACCCTGCCTTGATGGAACTTGGAGGCCTTGGGGTGTTGAATGTTAGGATGAGAACTCGGGTAGGGACAACATTCCCATCCTTACGCATGGATATTCGCTTGACAGCTGTTACTCCTTGTTCTTTTAATTCAGAGCAGATCTCTTCTTCAGAAACATGAAGGAGATCCCACTCTGATATGACACCTCGTGAAGAGTTCAAAGTTTTGTGAGGGGTTACAATAATGGGTATTCCCCCTATAGATGTGGCTTTCAAAATTTTTTCTGCTTGATTTATATTCGATGCTTCAATAAGAATATCTCCAGAACGCAGCCGTTTTACGGATTTGGGTGAACCTGCCATCCCTTCTAATCCTTTCTGGATAAAGAAAGGTGACATTTTCCCTATTGACTGCTCTCCGGTGGAATGGAGAATGAGGAAAAGCGGTGTCACAGATGGTGTTTTCTCCTCAGTTCTGGCTCTTTTAGCAGAATTGCTCTCACTTTCTTCCGACAATCGATTAGGTAGGGGCCTTGTTGGGGCCCCAGAAAAAGAGGGATTTAAATTACTCATAGGAGTAAAGAAAAAATGTCTGATGCCTAAGTACCTCACCCACCACGGAGCCCTACGAGGGGGCGCCCACTCGTGAACTAGCAGGTACTGCGTACACGAATGGGACGCCGAGTTCGCTTAGAACACCATACCCACGTTACCAATAAGTCTTTATCCCGTCCCAGGACCAAAGGGAGGGAGACTTATTGGAACGCAGTTGACCCTAGCAGTATAAAACCACCCGCCGATTGATCCCAGTCGAGCCGGTCCGGGACCGCCCGTCTTGTCGAAGCAGGGGCCAAAGTGGTGTATTAAGGCTGGGCCCCTCAACCACCAGGATCCCCCTTTCCGCTTCCACGGGTCGCGGCGCACGGCTGCACACGCCGGATTCCAAAGATGTAACCCTGGAACCAAGGTATGGGCGTTAGATCCCAGTGATGCTAATCTGGAAAACCAGCAGCATCACTGGGAGGTCCCCTCACCACGTACAGGTGCCCACGTCGAGGGGCCAAGGTTGGAAGAAACAAAACAGTGCAGAGAGGGAAACTATAGGAAACTTTGGAATTGGTGAAAGAAATAAAAGAGGTAAAAGACTAATACAATTTGCAGAACCTTGAGGAATGTCAGCAATGAACACTTTTTTCAAGAAAAGGGGTGAACAGAAAGTGGACATGGAAGAGCTGAAATGGATTAACAACTAATGAAATAGACTTCATCCTTACTAACAGAAGATATATTGTGAATGACGTTACCATCCTGAACAAGGTAAATGTTGGAAGTGATCATAGAATGGTAAGATGCACACTTCATATAGATGTAAGAAAAGAAAGGAAAAAACTGACAAGTAAATAATACAAAGGTCTCTGGGCTCCTGCAGACTGCTCAGGACTAAGGTATCGATGAGAAATATTACAACTTTCTGAAAGTGATAAAGCTCAAGAAACCTATAGGTAAAAAGAAATCAAAAGAAGGAAAAATTAGTCAAGAAACACTTGTCTTGATGACAAATGAAGAGCAAGATAAACACCGACAAGAACAAAATTGAGTATACAGTTATGCAACGCCACTATAAAGAAACAGAGAGGACATAAGAAAATTCAACACAAGAAAAATAGACAAGTATTAAGGGAAAAGAGACTTAAATAAATCAGCAGTCATGAATAGAAATACAGAAAATCAAATGATACTGAAACTGAAGAAAAATGATGGTGTACTTATAAATAGCAGAGAAGGCATAATTCAAATAGCAGAAGATGGCTATTTCAACTTATATAATTATATAAGGAGCAAGGGAATAATGCCAGCAGTTGGGTAGATGGATCACAAATTAAGGCTGAGCTGGACAGGTATTTGGAACGAACGGAGTGGTGAAATGGGAGCGTGTTTTTTTTTTTTTTTTTGGCTGATGCTGTATAAGCTTGCTTTCTTGCATCATATGCCTTTACTAATGCTAATTAGCAACACATAACAACATACCTGATATCCTTCTTGATGAGGCAGAACATGCATTGAAGAAAATGAAGAATCAGAAAGCCCCGGGGGAAGATGAAGTTACTGTAGAGTTGTTAAAATTGGGAGGAAGGGACATGACACAGAAACTGACAAGACTCTTCACAAAATACATTAGGAAAGGAGTGACATCTAAGGAGAGGAATAATACAAACATAATTTTGCTGCACAAGATAGGAGATAAATCAGAAATTGGAAATTATAGACCAATTAGCCGGTTGTTCACAAGGGTAGTTACTAACAGACTAAAAAGAATACTTGATGAGAATCAACCAAAAGAGCAAGCTGGCTTTAGGACAGGATTCTCAACTATGGATCAGCTTCAAATAATATCGCAGCTAATGGAGAAAGCAAATGAATATAAAACACCATTATGCCTGGTATCTGTGGATTATGAAAAGGCATTTGACTCCATACAGCATAATGCAACGTTTCGGGCACTGGAAAGAAAAGGCCAAATATACCCAATATATTTTGATTTTGAAGAGAATGCTACCTGCTTTATTAGACTAGAAAAAGATAGTAGCAAATTTAAAATTGAGAAAGGAATTCGACTAGGAGACACATTATCTCCAAAGTTTTTCACTGTTGCACTTCAGAAAGCTTTCAGAAGATTAGACTGGTCGCAGAAAGGAGTCAATGTGAATGGAGAGTATCTAAACCATTTACGATTTGCATATGACATTGTGGTCATAAGCCACGATCCCACAGAATTAGAGGAAAATCTTAATCAGTTATGCAGAGTTAGTAAGAATTTCGGACTAAAGATGAATATGGCTAAAACAAAAGTAATGATGAACAAATATGCCATGGAGGAGGATATAATCATTGTAGCAGTAGTAATTGAAAAGGTGGATTCATATATCTTCATATTCACTTATCTTGGTGGATTCCTATTCACTTATCTGGGACAGGTCATTAACTGTAATAATGATAAATGGCTGGAAATCAAGAGAAGGATAAATTTAGGGAAATATAGTCACATACTGAGGAGCAATATTCCAATTTGTCTGAAACGTAAAATAATGAACCAATGTATACTCCCCACCATGACTTATGGAAGTGAAACTTGGGCACTCACCAAAAGAATGGAAGAGAAGCTGAAAACTACACAGCAAAGGATGGAATGAATTATATTAGGAATCAGACTGTTAGATAAGAAGAGAAACAAATGGATTAGGCAGCAAACACAAATAAAGGACATTCTTATCAAAACTAAAGAACTAAAATAGACTTGGGCAGGACACACAGCTTGAAGACACGATGACAGATGGAATAAGAAAATAACAGAATGGTACCCAAGAGGAGCCAAAAGAAAACCTGTAAGACAACAATGGAGATGGGCAGATTAAATTCTTAAGTTCGTGGGTAGTAAATGGATGGCCACTGCAACTAGAAAGTTGCTGGAGAGGACTTCATCCTGCAGCAGACTGAAAACGGCTGATGATGATGATGAACATCATGAGCTGGTCTCGTTGTATAAAATTGGAAAAATTGAGACTACTGTAGTTACCTTTATAAAAGCAAAAACCCTTCCCTTTACCTTAATGGTAGTTACATCTTTAAAATAAATTCTACATTAGTACACTGTGATTGCTGCCTACAAGTGGTTCTTTTATCTACAGGTTATTAATGCATGAATAATCACTGCTGGTAATCAGGTCAAGAGTATTACTCCCTCTGGTTGTCTCTTGAACAACCTGCAGCAGAAAACAGTCATTCAATTAGTCCCCAAAAGTCTTGTTAGTGTGTGAGCGACCAAATCACAAGTTAGCATTAGTAAGGGCACATGATGCAAGAAAGCAAGTTTATATAGCATCAGCCAAACCCCCCCCCTTCTCATTTCACTCATTCACCCGCTCCAAATGTTTGTCTGGTTCTGCCTTGAATCTGTTTAAGCTATCAACTTCTACAACAACAACAACAGATGGTTTGTTTGTTCCAGCAATCAACCACCCGCTGGCTAAAGGTAAACTTCCACACATCTATCCTACAACTGTCTTTCCTCAATTTGAATTTATGCCCTCTCAGGCGATTATTCTGGGCAAGAGGAAGAATCCCATCAGCATTGAGCATGCTCAAACCATCCAAGGATTTATATACCTCAATCTGATCACCTCGCAGGTGCCTAGTCTCCAGACACTGTAATTTGCAAAATTTAAGCCTTTTTTCGCAAGAGCAACCCTTTGTTCCATTCACTAATCTTGTTGCCCTTCTCTGTACTTGTTCCAACAGCTCTACATCCCTCTTAAAATGAGGCCTTCAGACCTGTATACAGTACTCAAGGTGTGGCCTGACCATTGCCTTATACAAGGGGATAATCACCTATTTATCCCTACTAGAAAAAATTCCTGTATATCATTGACAAGACACCATGCACTACTCTTGCAGACCGTCTGCACTGCTCAGAAAACTTAATATCTGCCTGCACAATTACCCCCCAAGTACTTTTCACTCTCTACCCCTGTCAGCGTAGTACCACACAGTTGATACGTTACTCTGGGGTTACTGCTTCCCAAATGCAGTACTTTACATTTGTCAATGTTAAACCTCAGTTGCCACCTCTGAGCCCATCTACTCAACTTTTCCTGTTGCAGCAGCGTACTGTCATTAGTGTCATGAACAACCCTGCTGACCTTCATATCGTCTGCAAACTTGGATATTAAGCCAGCTATACTATCATCAATATCATTTATAAATACAGAAAACAACCATGGACCCAATACCGAAACCTGGGGGACTCCACTAATAACATTAGTCCACGAAGAGCAGTGTCCATTGATTACCACTATCTGTCTTCTCCCACTCAACCATCTCTTTATCCATAGCAGCCATTTGCCTCCAATGCCACACTGCTCCAATTTGTGCAGCAGTCTTCCATGTGCAACAGTATCAAAAGCCTTTCTAAGATCCAAATATGTGATATCAAAATTATTCTTTGCATCCAGTTCCTTTGGGACTACATCATAGTATCCAATCAAATTGGTCAGACAAGACTTTCCCTTAACAAACCCATGCTATGTCTGAATTATTGCTGCAGTCTTGTCCAGATGATCCTGCAATACATCTTTAACCAGTGACTCCATTATTGTTAAATTAATTTACTCCATTAAATAAATTTTTTACTTAATTTTTAATTTCATTAAATTGATATTTAATTGTGTTCAATTGATTTTTAATTATTTCTTACTGTAATGTAAGATTTTCAAATTTATAATTGTTTTCGTTTTAATTTCTGGAGAGTATTATACGGAAGTGTTTTACGTATCATATTGAGGTAAACGTCTCTTATTCTTTTACAAATACAGGGCTGTACAAATTAAAGTATCCCTATGTAGAGGACTCTGCAGAGAGTTCTAAGGCTCATACTGAAGAGAAATTTGGATAACAAGTACAATAAAGAATGCACTCACCATTTATTGGTAAAAAAAAAAAAATTAGTTACAAAATTTGTAACTACATGGCACTGTGGCAATACAAATCACTTATCAATGTGTTCTCCATTTTGGTCAACAACAGTTTCCATTCGAAGAACAGCATTTCTATAGCAGAACGTAACATGTCAACTTGAATGCCAGCACACGATGTCTAATGCTGTCCTTCAGATCTGCCAGAGTTTGACATCCTTCACGATACACCTGGTTCTTCAAAAAACCCCACAACCAGAAGTCGCATGGGGTGAGGTCCAGTGATCGGGGTGGCCAAGATGTCTGGAAACAACGGCTGATGACCCGTTTGTCTGTAAAGCTTTGCTTTAGCAATCTTTGGACACAACGGTGGATATGGGGCGGCACACCATCTTGCATGAATATGGTATCCTGAAGGCACCCGTGTTGTTGCATTTCTGCTATTGCAAAATTTGCCAATGTTTCATAATATCACTGTCCAGTGATGGAGCAGGTGCGGGATCCAGTCGGTGTTACCTGTTCAAACAAATATGGCCCAATCATGAATGTGGCCGTAAATCCACACCACACTGTCAATTTTTGGAGAATGCAACGATACCTCTTGGATAACTCAAGGGTTTTCTGTTGCCCAAATGTGACAGTTGTGCATATTCACTTGTCCATTTAAGCAGAAGTGGGCTTCATCACTCCAAAGGATGTTCCATGGCCAAGTGATACCCACTGCCATTCGTGCCAGAAACTGAAGTGCGTATGTGAAACGAATATTTGCATCACCATGCTTTAGCAGTAGCATGTGGATCTTGTAAGGATAGTACCGCAACACCTGATGCATTACTAGCCTTACAGTGGAATACAGCATGTCCACTTCATGAGAAAGAGCTGGCACACTTACGCTACCACACGGAGATTGACTTGATAAATCCACAACAGCCATAGCCACATCTTCAACACAAGAGGAGTCCACTCGTTTTCGACCTCTACTTGGTTGAACACCAAGACGTCCTGTCACTTCAAATTTCACAATAATTTTGCAGACAGCACAAACAATCATAGGTCACGTCTTATGTGCTTCTGATGCCAGAATTCTCTGATAGCTGCAGCTGCATTGTTGCTGTTCTGATAGTACAGCTTCACTAATAGTGCCTTTTCCTGCAACATTGTTGGCATTGCTGCTGTAGTGCAGGCAAACATCTACTGTATGATTTTGAAGAGACTGCTTTGCTTTTATACAGTACAGTAGAGCTGAGTAGTGGCGCTGTGGCAATAACTTACAATTATGCAAATAACGTAAGTCATTTCCATAATCATAACTAAGATAGTTATGCGCCATACAATGACAAATTTTGTAACTAATTTATTTTCCCAACAAATGGCGAGTGCATTCTTTATTGTACCTGATGTACAAATTTCTCTTCAGTAAGCCTTAGAACTCTCTCCAGAGCTCTCTGTCTACATAGGGATACTTTAATTTTAACAACCCTGTGTATATATATAATATATTAATCCATTACAATTATCAAATGTTCTTTTATCCTGATTAATTTTTATATAGTACAGTGGTACCTTGGTTTGCGAGCATAATTCGTTCCGGAAACGTGCTCGTAATCCAAAGCACTCGTATATCAAAGCGAATTTCCCCATAAGAAATAATGGAAACCCAGATGATTTGTTCCAAAACTCAAAAATATTCATATACTGTAAAAATTATTAATACAAAATACATACCTTTTTATATTTTTAAAAGCAATCGAATTTATTAATTATTGGGTAGGACGACTTTCACTGTCACTAACGGAATCACTACTATCTGTTGACTTTTTCTTTTTGTGTGACTTTAACAAGGAACCTCTCCAATGACACTTGCCTTTGCCTCCTTTTGAGGATTTCACGGAAATATGACATTGCATTGTCGCTAAACAGATTCATCGCTCGCACTGCCACAGCCTTACTCGGGTGGTGCTTTTCTACAATATTTTGCACTGTTTCCCACATTTTACACACCTCCCTAATCTCATTTAAAGAGAGGGATGTCTCCATTTTTTTCTCCTCCTCCTCAGACGAGATCTCCTCTATAGCCTCTTGCTGTTGCTCGCAATGCAGATCCATCAGTTCGCCAGTGGTAAACTCCTGGCCATGTTACTCCACCAGTTCTTGAATGTCGTCCTTATTCACCTCCAGTCCCATGGTCGTCCCCAAGGACACAATTTCATCGACAACTGACAGCTCCTGTTCATGAGCAAACCCCTCAATGCAATCAGACCACAATTTTCTCCAAGCAGAATTGAGGGTTCTCTTGGTGACCCCATCCCAGGCTTTATCAATGATTTTGAGGCAGTTTACGATGCGGAAATGATTTTTCCAAAGCTCTTGGAGGGTAAGGTTAGTTCTTTTGGTCACCTCGAAGATCGCTGAAATAGTGCCTTGACGTAAAACTTTTTGAAGTTCGAAATGACCTGCTGATCCATGGACTGGAGTAATGGGGTAGTGTTGGGAGGAAGGAACTTGACCTTAATGAACTTGAATTCTTCCAGTAAGTCGTTTTCAAGGTCTGGAGGATGAGCAGGAGCATTATCCATAACCAGCAAGACTTTGAGTGGCAGTTTTTTTTCTAAAAGGTATTTCTTCAAAAAGGTATTTCTTTCTAAAAGGTATTTCTGCAGGACCGAAGACCTTGTTGATCCACTCAATGAACAAGATAAGAGTGACCCAAGCCTTGCTGTTGGACCTCCACATAACGTCTAACTGGCTCTTCTGCACCTTGCATTTCTTGAAGGCTCGTGGATTCTCAGAATGATACACGAGCAGGGGCTTGACTTTGAAATCACTGCTTGCATTAGCACACAGCAAGAGGGTGAGACGGTCTTTCATGGGCTTGTGACCGAGCATTGCATTCTCTTCTGCCGTAATGTAGGATCTCTTTGGCATCTTTTTCCAAAAAAGCCCCGTCTCATCGCAATTAAAAACTTGCTGCGGCAGGTAACACTCGGAAACCACGAGCTTCTGGAACTCGGCAACGAACGCCTCAGCTGCCTTAGCATCCGAACTTGCAGTCTCTGTGCCTCACAACACTATGGATGCCACTTCTCCTCTTAAAGTTATCAAACCATCCCCTGCTCGCCTTGAAGCCTTCTTCGTTTTCTGTAGACGTACCTGGCTGTTTACTTACGAGGTCGGCGTACAAGGCCTTTCCCTTCTCACAGATCAAGTTCTCGGTCACAGTATCACCTGCTAGTTGCTTCTCGTTTATCCACACCAAAAGCAACTTTTCTACATCTTCCAGAATACGTAGCCGTTGCTTTGATATTCTCGTGACTCCTTTTGTTACATCTAGTCCCCTTAGTTCTTCTTTCTTCTTTAATATTGTGCAAATCGTTGACGTAGACTTCTTATAAAATCTTGCGATGGTGGCCACTTTCATACCTTGTTCGTGCTTCTCGATGATTTCCGTCTTAACTTCTACCGTAATCATCTCCTTCTCCTTACCGCCTTCCTTTTCTTCATTAGGGCCATTTTCGTAGTGCACAATTAATAAAGAACAGTCACTACATTTGAACACAAAATAAAAAAATGCTTTACACACATACACATGGTCACAACGCTAGCATGGATGTTAACTGTATACGGATGAGGTATGCCGACTGAGACCGAGCATGTGAGACGATTAACCACAATCCCAAGCAGCACGTGACGCTTGGCAGGCAATTTTTAGGGAATACACATAAACAAAGCTGCGTGCGTGTAGCAACTGAATAAACAACACCGTAAAGGAGGAGATACTCTATAAACACCTCACATTTTACCTCACATTAAAGCACATTTCTAGGGGTTACTACCATAAAACAATAAAAACAATTTCCAGTTGCATTTCTGCTAGTGGAATCTGTTATAAACTGGTAGTAAACTCGATCATACCGATAGCTGGAATTGTGTTGGTTTTTATGTTATTATGGTGAAATGTGTTTCCCCTTCACTGATATAAAACACAAATACATTTTCAGAATCTTCTCTTCATTCCTATCGTGTTGCATTCGGTTGGGGTGATTCTGCGTTCGACTGCCATTTCTTGTAAACACAAAGGCGAATCGTGCATAAGCGAATTTGGTTCATGTTATATAAAATATCGTTGTTCCCCTATTTATAAATCGTGCATGATCGAATTCGTGTAGTGTGAACACGTGCTATACGAGGGCTGACTGTACTCGTATTGCAAGACCTCGCTCGTCTATCAAGTTAAAATTTATTAAAAATTTTTGCTCGTCTTGCAAAACACTCGCAGACCAAGTTACTCGCAATCCGAGGTACCACTGTATAACTTTTCTTCGAGACAAAAAATGATATTGTTATTTAAATATTTGTGATTGTGATTTTTTGATGTCATAAATAAAATAAAAGTTATATTAAACCTTAATGTATGTCTTTGATTGAAATTACAATAAAATAATGTCTCCTTGTTTTTTTTTTCCGAGGGGAAAAAAAAAAAAAAAAAAACTGAAATCACCAAAATGTGTTCCTAAAGTAGTTTATTTAACTGAAATTTTGATAAATAAAACTCAAAAACTTTTTCATTTATTTGGAAACCTACCATATTTCCAGATTCCTGGGAATTCCAGAAAATTTCTAAAAAGTAAGAGTCCTGGAAAATGTAACACAATCAAAAATTCATCCCCAGTTAACACCAAAGGTAAGATAAGTAAATTAACTAAGTCTAACTATACTTACTTGGCCATAAGACTAAAACTCACAAAATTAAATTCACTTCAATGCCAAGGCAGATGATCTTCCTGGACTTCATATGGCACAGACAAACTATCTACATATATTGTGAGTATTGCAGGCACTGTATGTAACACAAAGCAATCTTTTAAATCTCACAATGAATGAATTAGTCATTATACATATACATTGCTGCGCATCTATGGTTATGATATGACAAAGCACTGTCATCCTGAAAGAGCATGCCCCATTCACTATCCATGAAAAAAATGTATTACAGGTGCATATAATAGTCTTCCACAATCTGTAGGTTACTGTGCTGCAAGTGCTAAGCTGTTTTAATACTGACGTAAGTTAGCACATTAGAATCGTGTCTATTACACAATGTGGCATTATTACATAACATAGATCTCATATCGTAAAATACTTTCACAATTTGCCTGTCTCTTATATTTGAAATAAGTAATGCTTCCTCAATAGAGACTAGGGCAGATATGACTATTTCAACTTATTCTCAGTGGGTACTACCATGATGACAGCTGTTTCTGGCTACTCACTGGTGAGTGGGTAAGCACATGGTAGTATAAAAGATGACAACTAATCTGTGAACTTATTTCACAATATGTTGAATGGTGTGCAAGTGAGACAAAAATTTTTAAAGCTAAAACCTCAGAATGTGGAAAAATTCAATTGACATATAAGTTGTACGAATTCATCATGTTTATACAGTTGGACAAACCAAAATTGTAGGGTCATCATTACATATCTCATATTGTGAAAACCTTCAAGAGTTGCCTGTCTCATATTTCGAACAACATATTATAACATATTAGAACAACAACAGCATATTATATTGTGTACAGATATGACGTAAATACACTAAATTATGAGTCAGCTGAATTTTTATGCAGTCTCAGGCATAAAAATTCAGCTGTGAATTTCTTATGGTTACAATTAAGGGAGTTAAGTATTAATCATCATCCTTAACAACAAGGAGTTTTAATGTGATTAAGGATGATAGAGGAAAGAGGAGAACACCATTAATCCACAAACTTAACCCATACTGAAATGTTCCAAATTAGCAATCAGTGCAATATAAATTGAAATAGGACTCAAACTATATGATTATACAGAAACCATTTTCATCAGTAAGCCACGGAAACCTTTTCTCACATGATGTATACATTGCTTGACCCCATCATAGTTTCACATTAGTAATTTGCACTAGCCTTGTGATAATACATATGCACACTATGAGTGGACCCGTATGCTGCCACAAAAATGCACAGCCCATTTAAACTGTTATGATGGTATATCAGCAGCAATAAAACAGGTTTATAATCAAGTTGTAAACCCGTTTTATTTTATTCATTTTTAGTTGCTGGCAATTTTCTGCACCAGCATATGCAATAATCCTTACTCTTTATTTTAGAAGCCTGCAATGACTGCAAGTGCACCTGCCACTTATTGCATATTCACTTTCTGAATAACTGTTGTACTTTCAACATATAAGCCCAGAATGAGCCCTGTATTCGACTTTAAATTATTCATTTACATAGAGTAACTGATTTTTCCACCTTGCTGAAATAATGCTTTCCCTGAAAGGCAAGAGGATAAACTATTCATTTACATATTACCTGATGGATTCAAGTTACAAGCAGAAAGAACATTGCAATTTGGATACAGGATCAATGATTTGGCTAATGTGTTCATATTTATTAGTAAGTATTATTACATCTTGAGATAATTTTGGGAAACAAATGGATAAATTGTAAAAATAAACTACAAGAGTAATTTTAAAATGATATCAACTATGCAAAAAATCAATTAATTACCTCATGAGTTTCATATAAACCTAAAGCCCTATGTACATCAAATTTTCTAGCCATCATAAATTTCACAGCAGTACTCCATGACAGTGGTCCAACATTCTGGTGAAGACGTAGTTCATTAACAATTGAAATAAATTCCTTCACTGCCTAAAGGAATATAAAGGTAAATGGAATTTAGTGAGGGAAAAAATGACCTCTGTCTTATATTAATTGAATACTATAGCCTTGCAATCTTTTTTAGGGAATTTTGCACTCTTTATCACAGATGTTTAGTTCAGTTTGTGGGATATATTGCCCATTTTTTAAAAGTTCAAACTAATACAGGGCTGTCCAACCAGTGACCTGCAAGAATATTCTTCCATTTCTCAAAATATGCATGAATGATTTTACCCACTTCAATACATAACAGGGTGCAACAGTAATTTTGTATGCTTCACATGTACACTCATTTAATGGGGTAAAAATTTACCCCACTTATAACCTTGAAAATCTGCAAGTGTATAATTCAAAATTCTTCACTTTTTGATGCCACCTTTAAATTCAATTTTTTCTGAACAAATGTGAAAAATATATTTTTTACATTAAAATCATATACAGGCATACCTCGGTTAACGTTACCTCTGATAACGAAGCTTCGATATAACGAAGTCGGCAATTTCAAGCCCTATTTAACATAAAAAAAAATATTCCAGTTTAATCACCTGAAATCTAAACAAACTGAAGAAATTACGGAAACCTTTGGGGCTTCTCGTGGTTGGTTCGAGAAATTTAAAAAACGGGCCAGAATTCAGTGTAAAATTAACAGGAGAAGCTGCAAATAAGTTTCCAGAAAAACTAAAGGAAATAATTGAACGTGAAAATTATCCAAATTTGGTGTTCAATGTTGGCGAAAGCGGTTTGTTCTGGAAACGGCTACCAACAAAAAGCTTCATTTCTATTGAAGAAAAATCAGCTTCTGGGTTCAAAGCAGCCAAAGACCGTTTAACGTTACTCTTTGGATCAAATGCCTCTGGCGATTATAAATTAAAATTGTTATTAGTTTACCATTCAGAAAATCCGAGGGCGTTAAAAGGTAACATAAAAATGAATTTACCTGTAATATGGAAAGCAAATAGAAAAGCGTGGGTTATCAAGGAGTTATTTACTGATTGGTTTGTTAACCACTTTTGTCTTGAAGTAAAACGGTATTGTCAAAAAAAACAACTTTGAAGAAAAAGCTCTTTTGTTGTTAGACAATGCTCCGGGACATCCTACTGATCTTAACACGTTGGACACATGCATTCCTGTCAAAGTTGTGTTTCTTCCAGCAAACACAACTTCCCTGATTCAACCATTGGATCAGGGAGGAAAAGCATCATTTAAAGCTTATTATCTGCGTCGAACATTAAGCAGTTTAACTGAACTAGAGGATAAAGAGGAAATGACAGTTAAAACTTTTTGGAAAAACTACACCATTAAAAACGCAATTGAAAACATTGATAGTTCTTGGAAAGAAGTCACTAAGAAATGCTTAAATGGAGTTTGGCGCAAAATATGGCCAGAAGTTGTACTAGAAGAAGAAAATAACATCCAAGAAATTAGAAATGAAGTTATCCAGATGGCTCAATCAATAGGTTTCGAAAATGTCGATGAAGAGGATGTTAGAAATTTATTGAATGCAGAAGATGATGGTTTTTCAGTGGAAGATTTAGTAAACCTTGTTAGCAATGAAGACAAAGTTAAAGTTCCAGCCGAAAAAGTGTTAAAAAACCAAAGATTTAAAAAGGTGCTTAAATGACATTGAAAACGTTTTAAATTTTTTTAGTGAAAATGATCCTGATTTAGGAAGAAGTATTATTGTTAAGCGATCAGTGTTAAATGCAATAACTCCGTATAGGCAATTGTTAAATGAAAGAGAAAAAGAGCATAAACAATCAACTTTAGACTTGTATTTTAAAATGTGATTTCACTTTGTATGTAAGTTGACTGTTTATTTAATAAAACTTTTCTTTGTCCGAAAAAAAAGCTTTTCATTTTCTTTACGTAGGAACGTATCCCTATTCTGGCCATAGTATTTTTACCTCTGAAAACGAAGTTTCGCTTAACGAAGTAATTTCGTGGAACGCATCCTATTCGTTATTCGAGGTATGCCTGTATTTTAAATTATTTCTTGAAAATAAATCCTCAACAGTGCTTCACAATTGGCCACAACCACTTTTCCATAACACAAAGCTAGAAAGCATAACAACTGTGTGAGCTGTGATATAGTGTTAGTTTCAATAAATGGATGCAAGAGATGAATACCAATTTTAAATAATGTTTTTCGGCATGTGCATATAATTATCGAGATTAAGCTTAACGTTGTCCAGAATTTTTACTTCTTGCACAATAACTTAATAAAGAATTTTCAAAAGCAAAAGTCAGAGAAAACGCTTTCATTGAAAATGTATTGAGGGTTTCAGCTATGTGGACTGATCAGGCAGAGCACAACACTGCTGAAGGTTGTGTAAGGTTTCTATGACTGCACATGGACCTCCATGTTAAAAAAAAAAAAAAAAAAAAAAAAAAAGCAGTGAATCTTGTCAAAAACATTTTATTAAGAGTGATTACTAAATATTCCATGTCAATCTTTTAAAGGGATTTCACATGTCTAGTAAGTAACTTTTTGTCAGAAGCAAATTTATTAAATTTTTATAATTTTCATATGTGACATGGAGTTTGATATGTTCATTAAATTGAAATAAACATGTCGAACTAAGTCTAACTCATATTTGTATGCTTCTCCTTCATAAATCTAAGGCAGATATTTTATCAGTATATTGGAAAAAATACATTTTTAATAATGTGACTCAAGGGTAGGTAGGTACCAACAGTGCAATTGAAGCTCCCCAGTGGTTTGAAGTTGGACAGGCCTGACATAGATCAATGAAATTTAGGAATGCACTAAGGTTTTCAAACTGTAACTTCAGCTCCACTCAGATTGTTACCTCAGATGTTCCTATTCATCCACACAAATGATAAAATGAAAAGGATATCGGAAATCAAGTATTGGTAATTTACAAGTGTTGTTGTAATGAAATATTAAGCAAACTGTCATTAACAAATACAACTACAATTTCCAGAGTGACAGCAGGGATTATTGGAAATTACTGTCACATAACTGCTATTGTAGTTCAAGTTGTAAGGTAAATATGCACATGTAATGCCACCCTATGCCTCACTTAAATAGCTTTATACCATACAATTGACAAACCACTGCTTTAAAAAATAACTTTTTTTCAATATGTGCATATAATTACGGAGAGAGAAAGCTTAAATTGATTCTGCATTTTTCCTGTTTCTATGATAACTAAAAGAAATTTCTGGAAACTTTCAATGAAGAAATCAAAGAAAACACTTTTGTTAAGACTTAGGGAGGTTTAGTTATGTGGACTGAGTAAATGAAGAGCAAAACACTGATTGGAAAAAAAAAAAAAAAAAAAAAAAAGAAAAGAAAGAAACTACTGTTAATATAGTCTGACAGATGCCATTTTCAATTTTTTTTTTTAATTTGAAAATGAAAGCACACTCTCCAGTGTACTTTTCTTTTTTCTTTAATAAAAACCCCAAACATGAGAGGTATTAGAACTTACAATGCTTAGTACTGTGCATGAGTTGAAGAGTGAGAAGGTAAAAGAAGATATTTGTTGACATTAGACTTGAATCTCTGTAATTTTCAGGAAATATGTATGAAGGAAGGTTGTTCCAGAGAATGGAAGTTGAACGAATATATGAGGAAGAAGAAAAGCCGGTTCTGTGAATTGGAAGCTGGGCAGTAAATGGATGGCGACTGGTTATGTCGAGTGTTCGGATTGCACTGGAAGGGAGAGCGGGAATTATAGAAACCAATTCAGAAGAACAGTGTTAATGGAAGTATCTATAGAAAAGGCATGCAGCAGGAACAGAATGTCTATGAGACAGAGAGAGAAACTCTGTTAGGGATGAGTCATTAATTAACCAAACTGCCCTCTTTTGAATAGAATCTAGAAGTGTGACAGAGGTTTTAGGTGCACCGCCCAAAATGTAGGAACGAGATATATATATATATATATATATATATATATATATATATTTTTTTTTTTTTTTTTTTTTTAATGTAAACCCCAAACACGAGAGGTATCAGAACCTATAGTACTTAGTACAGTGCTTGGGTTGGAGGTTGAGAAGACAAAAGAAGATATGTGTTGACATCGGACTTGAACTTCTGTAGACTAATTTTCTGGAAATATGTATGAAGGAAGGTTGTTCCAGAAAACGGCAGTTAAATGAATAAACAAGGAAGATGAAAAGTTGGTTCTGTGAGTTTGAAGTTGGACAGTAAATGGATGTTGGCTGGTGGCGGCATGTGTTCGGACTGTTTTGAAAGAAAGAGCGGGAATTATAGAAGCCAATTCAGAATAACAGTTCCCATGGAAGTATCTGTAGAACAGGCATGCAGCAGAAACAGTACATCTATGAGACAACGAGTGGAGAGACTCTGTTAGAGATGAATCATTAATTAACCTAACTGCCCTCTTCTGATTGGAATCAAGAAGCATGAGAGAGGTTTTGGGGGCACCACCCCAGTTGTGGGAACAATATTCCATGGCAGGGCGGATTTGCGATTTATACAGAGTGAGCAGCTGTTTGGAAGAAAAGTAACACCGACAGGGAAAGAGAAAACCAAGTTTTCTAGATGCAGAGGAAGCAATATTTGTAATGTGCTTGTGCCAAGAGAGTTTTTTTTTTTGTTTTTTATTTGGTTTTTAGAAGCATTAGCAACTAAGGCCATATTGCTCCAGGATATGTGGTGGTCATTCCCTGACCTTTCTACATCCTCCGTATTTGGTGGTGACGGGTTCGAACCCGTCTAATCAACAAGCGTGTGCTACGCACTGCTGCTCCTTCCCACCTGGGTACAGAGGCGCCTCGCCAAGAGAGATTAGAAGACAGGATAATCCCCAAAAGAGAGATATCATTTTGCCTAGAAATCGGAGTGTCACTAAAGATAAGCATAGGAGCAGAAGAATCCTTTTTGCGAGATATAAGACAAGACTGAGTTCAAAGACTGACTGCCCCACTGGAGAATTACTTGAAGATCGGCATTTAAGGAATTGGTAACAGATTTTCGAGAAGTTGAAGCTGATTGAGCAGGGCAAGTTTTCTCAAAATGGAAAGTAGAATGCAATGTGCTATCATCGGCAAAAAATGGATAGGATTTCCAGTCAATGGAAGAAGGTCATTAATATACAAGAGGAAAAGAGTGGGGGAAAGAACTGAACCTTGGGGAACACCTGCATTAGTGGAGAAGTTAGACAGAGAGCCATCTACCATCACCCTCAGTGAGTGATCAGAGAGAAAACTGGATAACCAATTACTAAAAACAGTTGGCAAACCATAAGACGGAAGCTTCTTTAGAAGACCTTTATGCCAAACACGATCAAAAGCCTTTGAGATGTCAAGAGCAACTACTTGTGTTTCACCGAACCTTTCCACCGAATTAGTCCATAAATGGGTAAAATAAGCCAGAATATCACGAGTGGATTGACACTGATGGAATCCATACTAGCGATCGTTGATCAGACGGAAGGTTTCTAGGTAGTTTAAGAGTTGGCGGTTAATTGATTTCTCCATTACTTTAGAAAGAGTAGAAGTGATTGCATTGGAACGATAATTGGATGGGAGGGATTTGTCACCCTTTTTAGGAACTGGCTGGATATGAACAAATTTCCAAGCAGAAGGAAAAACATCTTTCCTTCAGAGAAATACCGTCGGGACCTGTAGCTTTCTTAGCATCAAGATTCGTCAAAATCCTTATGACATCCTTTTGATGGAAGACCACAGGAGGCATTGAATGGAGCGTGTTGGAAATGGTGGGAGGCGTTTTACCAAGATCATTAATACATGAGTTGGAAGAAAAATGGGATGCTAGCAAGTCAGCTTTATCCTTGGCTGAAGTGACAACAGAACCATCTGGTTTGGAAAGAGGTGGGAGCATAGATGGGCAAAAGTTGCGGCCAATAGCTTTGGCAAGAGACCAGAATGCTCGGCTACCATTTGGACAAGAAGCAAGTTTTCTACTCTTAGCCTGTTTGAAATCTAGTTTGGAATGATTAGTTACTGCTTTACAATTGGTATGAGCTTTGGTACAGGCAGAAAATGAACCTGGAGATTTGGAAACAAGCCAATTACGATACGCAACACTCTTCTCTTGAACAGCCTTAGCACGTTTATTGGAAGACCAAGGTTTAGAAAAAGGGAGAGATTTCAAGGTGGAGTGCTGAATAAAGGATTTCATCCCTATAAAAATAATTTCACTGATATCCTTTGAGCAAACGTTGACATCAAAAGATTTGAAACAGTAATCCGATCAAGGTAAAGAAGAAATCTCACAGATCATCCCATTTTGCTTTCTTGTAATGCGAAACAACACAAGGTTGAGAATAGCCATGAGAGAAAGGCTCTATCGGTGAAGGGGCCCCATCGCCAAGTTGAGATTTCAGGTGGCTAGAGGGCAACTCACCTCAACCATTTATTTAGAAATGGTTTGTGTGAAAAAGATCATGTGTGTTGGCTGCATGGTTAGGATTGCCTGGTATTCATCTAGGTAAATGAACAATCTGTGCAAGCAATCAGCATCTTGACCAGCTGGAATTGTGAATATTATAATAAGCAAGGAAAGTTACCTCACTGTTTGGAAAATTGGATTGGAGAAAGTAAAGTTTCAAAGAGAAACTTTACTTTCTCTTTGAAAGTAAAGGCAACAGATGAATTTGACGGAATGTGATCGAGAGATTTTAAGCTAGAAAAGATAAAAAAAAAGGAGATACCAAATCACTAAGTCTCTGACAGGGAATATCAGAACGGACATATGCACAAGTACCACCTTTAAAGTGAAAGGAATCATACAGTGAATAATTTGGACAACTGAGATCAGCAGTGGTTGAATCAATCAATAACTGGGATCCTATCAGAAAAATTACATGGGGTTTAGGATACTATAAGTGGAAATGGACATCACTGGGATTAGAACTGGGACCACTTATATTTGTGAAATGAATAAGGAAGTATTTGGGAGGTTTATATCTTTTTTGCAGATGTTTTTTCTATTAGTTTGGCAATTCATAGTGTATTCAGTAGTAAAAAAAGGTGTTTGGGGGGGGGGGGGGGGAAACGTGCTGTATGAAGTAATGAAATTTTTGGATATGGCATACAAATGGCAAGAATATACCCAGCTCCCCGAAATATTGCAGCCTCAACAATGCTCCCTCCCCCATACACACTAATTGGACGCCCTCCAGTCACTATCTCGCAGACTGAGGTAACAAGATTATACATTATCTGATCCGGAAGCATCCTAGAAAGTTACCAATAGGTTTGGTCCGATGGACTATCCAGCAAACAGTCTGTGAACACAGTTTTAGAGCTGTACCCTCGAAATGTACGGAAGACTGGATCTTGCCATGATGTCCATCATAACCTCAAAAGACACCAATCATACTGCATCAGGGAAGATTGTTATTTGTTATTTGTTATTTGGTTTTTAGGAGCATTAGCAACTAAGGCCATATTGCTCGGGGATATGCGGTGGTCATTCCCTGACCTTTCCGCATCCTCCGTATTTGGTGATGACGGGCTCGAACCCCGGTCTAATCAAGAAGCGTGTGCTACGCACTGCTGCTCCTTCCCACCTGGCTACGGAGGAGCCTGCATCAGGGAAGAGATGGGGAAGTTTGCTACAGCTTTGCTCGGGAAACTAAACATGGGTTCCACTTCCAATACACTAGATCAACTAGTATGTCGGAGCACCCCTAATATAGCAAGGCATATATTTATGCTTTCCTATATTAGGGGTGCTGCGTTTTCTCCTGAGACAGTGATAGGCTTGACTTTAAGTTCATTTAGAAATTACATTACTATCCATGAGTCAACTTAAAATTACAAATTTTATTTTTAAGGTTATAAAATGGGTTACTTCTGAATGTGTGAGTGTTCATCTAAAAAGCAGTGGGGTGGTATTGCATCAGTTGAGGAGTCAACTGGTGCAATACCACCCCGGTGGGAAGGGTTATTGCTTTCGTAAAGGCGACTACGATGGTCTGAGACAGTATTTAAATTCTATATAGTGGGATCAACTGATGATGATGTTACCAACAGCAAATTCAAAATGGGAAGCATTCAAAGAACTTATCTTGGAAGCTACCAAGCTTTACATACCAACTAAGAAATATTGTTCAAGATTTAGGCCAAAATGGATGTCAGATGAACTAATGAGACATATGGCAGAGAAGAAAAATGCATGGGATACATATAAATTAACATGTAACACAGAACCCTATGATAGATATAAGCTGATCTGTAACCAAGTTACAAAGGAGGTTAGGCAGGCAAAGGAATATTAAGAGAAATCTTTGGCAAAGGATGCAAAGAAAAATAGCAAAGAATTCTTTACTTATGTAAACTCCAGAAGGAAGGGGATGAATCAGATTGGTCCACTTGATATCGATGATTCAACTGTTGATGATCTTGCTCAGGCAACTAACAAACTAAATGAATATTTTGCATCGATATTCACACACGAGGAGTTATTCAGTGAGGGGAATGCCAGAGGTGTATTCAACTCTAGCAGTAAGCTAGATAATCTTGTAATAACTGAGAGCAAAGTGGAAGTGAAATTGTTGAAGATAAATACAAGAAAGGCACCTGGAGTGCATGGGATCTGTCCAGTTATATTAAAGGAGGCAGCAAAGGAAGTAAGCAAACCATTAGCCATAATTATGAGAGCTTCCTTGTACTCAGAGGATTTACCCATAGACTGGAGATGTGCAAATGTGACCTCAATTCACAAAGGAGGATCAAAGGCTGACACAAGTAATTATAAACCTATGAGTTTAACTTCTGTTCAAGTAAAATTAATGGAAGCACTGGTTAAAGAAGCACTGCAGGATCATCTAGACAAGACTTCGGAAACAGCAACCCCAGAGCAACGTATCAACTCTGTGGTACTACACTGACAGTGGTCGAGAATGAAAGGGACTTGGGGGGGGGGGTTGTGCAGGCAGATATGAAGTTCTCTGAGCAGTGCAGACGGGCTGCAAGAGTAGCTCACGGAGTATTGTCAATGATATACAGGAATTTTTCCAGCAGGGATAAGGAGGTGATTATTCCCTTGTATAAGGCAATGGTCAGGCCACACCTAGAGTACTGTATACAGGTCTGGAGGCCTCATTTCAAGAAGGTTGTAGAGCTGCTGGAACGATTACAGAGAAGGGCAACAAGATTAGTGAATGGAACAAAGGGGTGCTCTTACGAAGAAACGCTTAAGTTTTGCAGAATTACAGTGTCTGGAGACTAGGCACCAGCGAGGTGATCTGATAGAGTGTATAAAGCCTTGAATGGTTTGAGCATGCTCAATGCTGATGGGATTCTTCCTCTAGCTCAGGAATAATCACCTGAGAGGGGCATAAATTCAAAATTGGGGAAAGACAGATGTAGGATAGACGTGCGGAAATTTTGCCTTTAACCAGCGGTGTGGTTGGTTGGTGGAACAGACTTCCATCACTTGTCGTGGAGGTTGATAGCCTAAACAAGTTTAAGGCTCAGCTGGACAGGTATTTTGAACGAACAGAGGGGTGAAGTGGAAATGGGTTTTTTTTTTTTTTTTTTGGCTGATGCTGCATAAGCTTGCTTTCTTGCATCAAATGCCTTCTACTAATGCTAATGCTAATTTGGATCTTAGAAAGGCTTTTGATACTGTTGAACATGGAAGACTGCTGCACAAATTGGAGCAGTGTGGCATTGGAGGCAATTGCTGCTATGGATAAAGGGATGGTTGAAGGGGAGAAGACAGAGAGTGGTAATCAATGGACACTGCTCATCGTGGACTAATGTTATTAGTGGAGTCCCTCAGGGTTCAGTGTTGGGTCCATTATTGTTTTCTGTATTTATAAATGATATTAATGATGGTATATGAAGCTTAATGTCCAAGTTTGTAGACGATACAAAGGCTGGCAGGGTTGTTAAGGACACTATTGAAGCTATACTGCTGCAACAGGATCTGGAAAGGTTGAGCAGATGGGCTGAGAGGTGGCAAATGAAGTTTAACATTGATAAATGTAAAGTACTACATATGGGAAACAGCAACCCCAGAGCAACGTATCAATTCTGTGGTACTACACGGACAGTGGTAGAGAATGAAAAGGACCTGGGGGTAATTGTGCAGGCAGATATGATGTTCTCTGGGCAGTGCAGATGGACTGCAAGAGTAGCTCATGGTGTATTGTCGATGATATATAAGAAATATTCTAGTAGGGATAACGAGGTGATTATTACCTTGCATAAGGCAATGGTCAGGCCACACCTTGAGTACTGTATACAGGTCTGGAGGTCTCATTTGAAGAAGGATGTAGATCTGCTGGAACGAGTACAGAGAAGGGCAACAAGATTAGTGAATGGAACAAAGAGTTGCTCTTACGAAGAAAGGCTTACGTTTTGCAAATTACAGTGTCTGGAGACTAGGCACCGGCGAGGTGATCTGATAGAGGTGTATAAAGCACTGAATGGTTTGAGCATGCTCAATGCCGATGGGATTCCTCTTGCTCAGAATAATCACCTGAGAGGGCATAAATTCAGATTGAGGAAAGACAGATGTAGGACAGATATGCAGAAATTTGCCTTTAGCCAGAGGGTAGTTGGTGGTGGAACAGACTTCCATCCCTTGTTGTGGAACTTGATAGCCTTAATAAATTTAAGGCTCAGCTGGTATTTCGAACGAACGGAGGTGTGAAATGGAAGTGTTTTTTTTTTTTTTTTTGGCTGATGCTGCATAAGCTAGCTTTCTTGCATCATATGCCTCTACTAATGGTAATATGACTCCACCTTTTCAATCACTGCTCTTTTAATCATTATATCCCTTTCTATGGTATACTTGTTCATCATTACTTTTGTTTTAGCCATATTTATCTTTAGTCCAAAATCCTTACTATCTCTACATAACTGATTAAGATTTTCCTCTAATTCTTTGGGATCGTGGCTTATGACCACAATGTCATATGTAAATCGTAAATGATTTAGATACTCTCCATTCACACTGAATCCATTCTGCGACCAGTCAGTCTGATCTTCTGAAAGCTTCCTCAAGGGCAGCAGTAAACAATTTCGGAGATATTGTGTCTCATCGTCGAACTCCTTTCTCAATTTTAAATTTACTACTGTCTTTTCTAGTCTAATAGAGGAGGTAGCATTCTCATATATATACAGTGGTGAGCTATAGTGAGCTCGCGTGAGCCCATTGTTATATTTTTTTTGAAAATTTACGTGCCCATTGTTGATGATCATTTATTTTACAAATAAAATCCTGAATGCAATTATTGAGTATTTAGAGCCAAAACTACAGTATGGCAAGCAGGGTCCCATTCCCAGCATTTTAATGGCCAAATTGATTGGTTATGTATTTTAAAATTGCTTCATTTTTGATTTAATTACTGTCGAACCTCTGTTTAACGAACTTCTTTATAGCGAATTTTTTTGATTCCCCTTAGTAATTACATTTAAAATGGTTTCCATTGAACAAAGAAAATTTCCTTGTAACGAACGGATTAGGAGAGACAAGTTTGTATGCATTGTTCTCACCTCTGGCCTTTAGGCAATTAGAAAGTGGGAATTAAGGGTGAAAGGGATTGCCGTTTCACAATGTTAGTGGTGTCCGTAAAACCCATGCTGTCACATACCGAGAAGTCGCACTAGTCAATATGCTTTCCATAGCCAGTCAGAGGATTAAGAAGATTCTCGACACTGATTATATATACCCTCTGGTTAACCTGTGTTGTGGTTCCCCTTTACTCCGAGAAACGGGCATATGTTTTTCGGAGAAGTGTGATCCATGCCTTCCAGTAAATTTCTCCTGTCTACGTTACATGGTCACAGTAGCTGAATATCCATGTGATTCTGACATTTTTCACTGTTTCAAAGAACTAGTGAGGGTAGCAATGTGGAGGGGGGGGGATTGAGGCAACTAAGAACTTACGAAGATGAAATGTTGACAGGTTTTGAAACTTTGTCGAGTTTTTCACTAAGTAGAAAATGTTCTAAAATATAATGGCATACAGGCAATAATTAGCATTATATCACCAATCTCCAAAAAACTAACGCCAATTAAGGATGATTGCTAAAGAACTTGATGGGGAAACTATAAAGATCGGTCAGGCGTCTGGGCCACGATGAGTAGCTTGCGGACGGCAGTTGGGAATTGGAGGAATTATCCTACTTTGTGCAAACATTTTGAATCAGAAGTTAAATATTCCAGATTATTAAATCGACTTTTAAATTTGGAATTTCTTAACCATTTAGCACTAATGATCAACATTCTGCAGGAGCTCTCTTACCTTTCAGAAGCTTTACAGAATCACAATGGTAAAAACATATAAATTAATTATTCGAACTATCAGTGCTATTGCTAATTTGAAGGAATCAAAATCAAAAGTAAAAAAAATTACCTCGTGACAAGTTATTACATTCATTGTTTTATCCTTAAAGGATAAGTTATTAATGCAACAAGGTGATTTTAAATTAAATAAAGAAAATAACAATACCATTGAAAGAAATTTTAAACATATGCTACTCGAAATCGTGAATATGAAAGAACTTTCGTCTCGGTGGCAAGACGGTGAAAACCGAATAAGAAATTTAAGTTTTCTAATAAAATATGAAATAAAAATTAATGATTTTAGATTTTGTCAAAGACAGTTTACCTTTAAAATCAAGTGAAATTCCCTTTTCAATTAAGAAAGCCAGAAATTATATCTTTGAAACCATTGCGATTAGCAGTGCTGAAGCTGATTTCAGCTTTCAGCGTAATGAATAATATTATGAAAACATGTTGCAGATTATGATGACCATACATCTAAATTATTATTAACTATATGGTGTAAGGAAGCCTGAAGCTTACGCTTGTACCAACCAAAAAAAAAAAAAAAAATCCCGAGTTACCCTAAGAGAGAGAGGCAAAAGTAGAAGGGAATCACCAAGAAAGAGAAGAATTATGATATCCAGCTCAGGACGCTGGGTGTGCTAAGCCCATGCTCACCAGATATGAGCCCCCCCCGGGGTTGTATGGAAATCCATCGCTTCAATTTGATCCGGATCGTTACGTCAAATCATTCCTCTGTAATCATTGCTCAGCTATTGAGCAAAGCAGAAGATCGACAACAAATATTAATAAAGAAGTAAATTTTATATGACAATTTTTAGAATAAATTTTTCTTGAATATTTGTAAAATAATTTTTTTTTCATGTAATCTGTGATTTTTTGTGTACTTTTTCTAGAAAGTTTGTTTTTGTTTTTTATGTAATATTTGTTTTTATATTGTGGAATGTTTTGTGATAGCTTTAATGTTATTTGTGATATGGAAAATATTTCATGTTATTTTTTATTCGCAATATTAAAATTTTATCACGAAAAAAAATTTTCCATTATATTTCCCTAGTTGTTTAAAAAAGACAAATAAAAAAGTTGCGCTTGTGCCGAGTACGCACAGTAGATGGTTTATGCAAAACATTCTTCGCGTTTCTTTTAGGTATTTTGATTTGTATATATCGATTACGAAATAAAAGAGATTTTTTATTATAAATATTTCATTGATCATTCACAGATTTTTCATAATTTCTGGAAGATAAGATACAATGGATTTATGATAACTAAAGTAAGAGATGTATACTTGCGAGTGCAATGTATCTAAATATCTCTGTAAAACAGCACAGACTGCTGTACCAATCTTGTAGTTGAAGCGAAATATGCAGCTGTTAGGGGAACCTAACAATGGAATGTAAAGAAAATGAGAGACGAAAAAATATATTGTTGACAAATATTTGTATTGTTGCAATTATACTTACTGCAATAGTAACTTCAGGAAGCATGTCATACTATTCAAACTTCATACTTTACGTCATACTATTCAAACTTCATACTTCACGTCATACTATTTAAAATTCTAAAAAGTTAGAACTCCAGACACTGTCATATCCAGTTATCATCGTAAGGCGAGACATGACGACCAGGTTTTTGATTTTTTTTAGATAGACCTAGGAACGTTTTACACATTCACTTATACGCATGGTTAAGGGGATAATAAGCCATATCTGTCCACCCCCCCCAATCCACCCTGACTCCTGATATCATAACGGTCACGAAAAATGCGTCAAGCGCTCTAATCACACTACCAGTAGTGCGAGCGTAGGAAACTCCTCTAGTAGAAGCCGCAGATGACGTCACTTCTGTGACTGATCAAATTTACTCGGTAGAAAGTTGGAAAAACTGCGAGCCCATTGTTAAAATATTCACAGCTCACCACTGTATATATATATATTCTTCAAAATCATAATATATGGTGTATCTATGCCTTGTCTTCCCAGTGCCCAAAACATTGCCTTAAGCTGTATGGAGTCAAATGCCTTTTCATAATCCACAAATGCCAGGCATAATGGTGTTTTATATTCATTTAATTCCACCATTATCTGTGACATTAAGTGAAGGTGATCCATAGTTGAGAATCCTGTCCTAAAGCCAGCTTGCTGTTTCGGTTGATTCTCATCAAGTATTTTTTCTAATCTGTTAGTAGAGGTATGACATTAAGGGCAAGTTACTGCAATGGATAAAGGGATGGTTGTGAACAACTTGTAGATGTGGGATAACAAGCTAATTGGTCTATAATTTCCAATTTCTGATTTATCTCCTTTCTTATGCAGCAAAACTATGATTGCATTATTCCACTGCTTAGGCGTCACACCTTTTCTAATGCACTTTGTGAAGAGCCTTGCCAGTTTTTATGTTATGTCTCTTCTTCCCAATTTTAACAACTCTACAGTAACTTCATCTTCCCCCAGGGCTTTCTGATTTTTCATTTTCTTCAATGCATGTTCTACCTCATCAGGGATGTCATATGTGTTACTAATTTGCAATCCATCTACCCCACTGCTGGTATCATTCCCTTGCTGCTTGTATAATTCTCTATAGTAGTCTTCTGCTATTTGAATTATGCCTATCATTTGTCTTTCTGTATTACTGCTCATGGGTGCTGATTTAAGTCCTTTGTTTTTCCTTAATGATTGTTCTACTTATTAGAAATAAAAGTGACATTAAAAACAAAATTTCTGAATTATTTTTTACCAACTTTTAAGGTTATAAAATGGGTTACTTCTGAATGTTTGTTAGGGGAAGTCTTGTCTGACCAATTTGATTGGATACTACGATGCAGTCACAAAGGAACTGGATGCAAAGAATAATTTTGATATCATATATTTGGATCTTAGAAAGGCTTTTGATACTGTTCCACATGGAAGACTGCCGCACAAATTGGAGCAGTGTGGCCTTGGAGGCAAATTGCTGCTATGGATAAATGGATGGTTGATGGGGAGAAGACAGACAGACAGTGGTAATCAATGGCTACTGCTCTTCATGGCCTAATGTTGTTTCTGTATTCCTTAATGACACTGATGATGGTATATCACGCTTAATGCCTAAGTTTGCAGATGATATGGTTGGCAAGTTGTTGACAGTTGACAGAGTACTAATGACAGTATGCTGCTGCAACAGGATCTAGAAAAGTTGAGCAGATGGGCTGAGAGGTGGCAACTGAAATTTAACATTGACAAATGTAAAGTACTGTATTTGGAAAGCAGTAATGCCAGTGTAGTACCACACAGTTGATGTGTTACTCTGGCATTACTGCTTTCCAAATACAGTACTTTACATTTGTCAATGTTAAATTTCAGTTTTTTGCTCAGAATAATCACCTGAGAGGGCATACATTCAAGTTGAGGAAAGACAGTGGTAGAGAGTGAGAAGTACCTGGGGGGGGTAATTGTGCAAGCAGATATTAAGTTTTCTGAGCAGTGTAGACGGTCTGCAAGAGTAGCTCAAGGTGTCTTGTCAATGATATACAGGAATTATTCTAGTAGGGATAACGAGGTGATTATCCCCTTGTATAAGGCAATGGTCAGGCCACACCTTTAGTACTGTATATAGGTCTAAAGGCCTCATTTCAAGAATTATGTAGAGCTGTTGGAACGAGTACAGAGAAGGGCAACAAAATTAGTGAATGGAACAAAGGGTTGCTCTTACGAAGAAAGGCGTAAGTTTTGCAAATTACAGTGTCTGGAGACTAGGCACCTACGAGGTGATCTCAGTGAGGTGTATAAAGCCTTGAATGGTTTGAGCATGCTCAATGCTGATGGATTCTTACTCTTGCTCAGAATAATCACCTGAGAGGGCATACATTCAAGTTGAGGAAAGACAGTTGTAGGATAGATGTGCGGAGGTTTGCCTTTAGCCAGAGGGTGGTAGGTTGCTGAAAAAACTTCCATCTGTTGTTGTAGAAGTTAATAGCTTAAACAGGTTCAAGGAAGAACTAGACAAACATTTGGAGCGGGTGGATGGTGAAATGAGACGTGTGTTTTGGCTGATGCTATATAAGCTTGATTTCTTGCATCATGTACTCTTGCTAATGCTAAGAGATTAGCATTAGCATTAGCATTAGTAGAGGCATTTGATGCAAGAAAGCAAGCTTATGCAGCATCAGCCAAAAAAAAAAAAAAAAAAAAAAAACCACTTCCACTTCACCCCTCCGTTCGTTCAAAATACCTGTCCAGCTGAGCCTTAAACTTATTTAGGCTATCAACCTCCACCACAAGGGATGGAAGTCTGTTCCACCAACCAACCACCCGCTGGCTAAAGGCAAATTTCCGCACGTCTATCCTACATCTGTCTTTCCTCAATTTGAATTTATGCCCTCTCAGGTGATTATTCTGAGCTAGAGGAAGAATCCCATCAGCATTGAGCATGCTTAAACCATTCAAGGCTTTATACACCTCTATCAGATCACCTCGCTGGTGCCTAGTCTCCAGACACTGTAATTTGCAAAACTTAAGCCGTTCTTCGTAAGAGCACCCCTTTGTTCCATTCACTAATCTTGTTGCCCTTCTCTGTACTCGTTCCAGCAGCTCTACATCCTTCTTGAAATGAGGCCTCCAGACCTGTATACAGTACTCTAGGTGTGGCCTGACCATCGCCTTATACAATGGAATAATCACCTCCTTATCCCTGCTGGAAAAATTCCTGTACATCATTGACAATACTCCATGAGCTACTCTTGCAGCCCGTCTGCACTGCTCAGAGAACTTCATATCTGCCTGCACAACCACCCCCAAGTCCCTTTCATTCTCTACCACTGTCAGTGTTGTACCACAGAGTTGATACGTTGCTCTGGGGTTGCTGTTTCCCATGTGTAGTACTTTACATTTGTCAATGTTAAACTTCATTTGCCACCTCTCAGCCCATCTGCTCAACCTTTCCAGATCCTGTTGCAGCAGCATAGTGTCAGTAGTGTCCTTGACAACCCTGCCAACCTTTGTATCGTCTGCAAACTTGGACATTAATCCCGATATACCATCATCAATATCATTTATAAATACAGAAAACAATAATGGACCCAACACTGAGCCCTGAGGGACTCCACTAATAACATCAGTCCACGATGAGCAGTGTCCATTGATTACCACTCTCTGTCTTCTCCCCCTCAACCACCCCTTTATCCATAGCAGTAATTTGCCTCCAATGTCACACTGCTCCAATTTGTGTAGCAGTCTTCCATGTGCAACAGTATCAAAAGCCTTTCTAAGATCCAAGTATATAATATCAAAGTTATTCCCTGCATCCAGTTCTTTTGTGACTGCATCATAGTATCCAATCAAGTTGGTCAGGCAAGACTTCCCCTTAACAAAACCATGCTGTGTCTGAGCTATAACTGAAGTCTTGTCTAAATGATCCTGCAGTGCTTCTTTAACCAGTGCCTCCATTAATTTTCCTGGAACAGAAGTTAAGCTCACAGGTCTATAATTACTTGTGTCAGCCTTTGATCCTCCTTTGTGAATTGGGGTCACATTTGCACATCTCCAGTCTATGGGTACCTCCCCTGAGTCCAAGGAAGCTCTCATAATTATGGCTAAGGGTTTGCTTACTTCCTTTGCTGCCTCCTTTAATATAACTGGATAGATCCCATCCACCCCGGGTGCCTTTCTTGTGTTTATCTTCAACAGTTTCTCCTCCACTTTACTCCCAGTTATTTCAAGATTCTGTAACTTACTGCTAGAGTTGAATACACCTCTGGCATTCCCCTCGCTGAATAACTCCTCATGTGTGAATGTCGATGCAAAATATTCATTTAGTTTGTTAGCTACCTGAGCAGGATCATCAACACTTGACCCATCAATATCATGATGATACAGTATTACCTAGACAAGATAGCAGCAATAGTTCAGACACAGCATAGGTTAGTTAAGGGGAAGTCTTGTCTGACCAATTTGATTGGATACTATGACGTGGTCACAAAGGAACTGGATGATAAAAATAATTTTGATATCATATACTTGGATTTCAGGAAAGCTTTTGATACTGTTGAACATGCAGACTGCAGTACAAATTGGAGAGGTATGGCATTTAGGGCAAGTTACTGCAATGGATAAAGGGATGGTTGAGTGGGAGACGGCAGAGAGTGGTAATAAATGGACACTGCACTACGTGGACTAATGTTATTAACGGAGTCCACCAGGGTTCAGTGCCAGGCCCATTTTTGTTTTGTGTATTTATCAGTAATATCGATGAAGGTATATCAGGTTTAATGTCCAAAGTTTGCAGATGATACAAAGGTTGATAGGGTTGTTAATGACACTAAAGACAGTATGCTACTGCAACAGGATCTAGAAAAGTCAGGCAGATGGGCTGAGAAGTGGCAACTGAAGTTTATCATTGACAAAGGCAAAGTACTGTATATGGGTAGCAGCAACCCAAAAGAAACGTATCAACTCTGTGGTACTACACTCAGGGAGGTGGAGAATGAAAAAGACTTGGGGGTAATTGTGCATTCAGATATGAGATTCTCTGAGTAGTGCAGACAGGCTGCCGGAGCAGGGCAGAGACAAGGAGGTGATTATCCCTTTGTATAAGGCAATGGTCAGGCCACACCTTGAGTACTGTATACAGGTCTGCAGGCCTCATTTTAGGAAGGATGTAGAGTTGCTAGAAAGAGTACAGAGTAGGGCAACAAGATTGGTGGGAGGAACAAAAGGGTGTGCTTATGAAGAAAGGCTTAAGTTCTGCAGCATCTGGAGACTAGGCACCTGCGAGGTGATGTGATTGAGGTGTATAAGACCTTGAATGGTTTGAGCAGGCCACATGCTGATGGGATGGATACTTCTGCTTGCTCAGACTTAAGAATCTGAGGTGGCAGAGATTCAAATAGGAAAGACAGTTGTAGAATAGATGTGTGGAAGTATGCCTTTAGCCAATGGGTAGTTGATTGCCGGAACAGACTTCCATCCATTGTTGTGGAAGTTGATAGCTTAAATAAATTTAAGGCTGAAGCAGACAAACATGGAGTGACTGGATGGGTGAACTGGGAAACTTTTTTTTTTTTTTTTTTGGCTGATGCTCTATAAGCTTGCTTTCTTGTATCATAAGCCTCAACTAATGCTAATGTGTGAGTGTTCATCTAAAATTTTAATGCACCTGCTGGAGGGTTAAAAAATTTCTTGGTTGCATTGGTTGCATTATCACTAATTGATGCACTGGTTAATTAAATAATTAAAAGGTACTCTGTGTTATATTTATGCCTTGCTATATTAGGGGTGCTGTGTTTTCTCCTGAGACAGTGACTGGCTTGAGTTTTAAGTTCCTTTAGAAATTACATTAATATCCATGTGTCAACTTCAAATTAACAATTTTATTTTTAATTGAATAATACTGCCAAAAGAGGTGAACTGATTATTCATTAAAAACCAGATACCAGTATGACCGATCCTTCTGACTTACTGGAATCTCATCAGATGAATAACAAGTTGAGACTGAATGAGCAAGTGAAGTGTAGGAAAAAAAGTTCTAATTAACACACAACAAAAGTTACATGTGGGTATATAGGAGGCTGTGTTGGCCCCAGAATAGCAAATTAGTAAAGGAGCAGTGTTCTTTATTTCAATGGAAATAATTAGATAGTTAACGTTAGTATACATTATATTTGTCTTAATTTTAATTAAAAACCACATTAATAATTTTAGGTTGACTCATGCACAAAATTTCATTTTTAAAACGAGCATAAGCCCAAGCCTGATACTAACCCAATAGGGAATGCAGTATTCTCAAGAGAGAGAGTGAGACGAAGAGAAATATCACAGAGAAGCATTAATTATCTAATTATTTCAACTCTTGAATTTAAAAAAAAAAAAAAACTCTTTTACTTCATTTACTACTCTGCTCCTTTATTACTTTGATGTTCTGATTATATGTTCATAATCTGGCAATGGGACAACACAAAGATTGAGGTATGCTATTTTTGATTTAAGATCTCCAAGTTTATTTCGTGGAACTCCACTACACCTAGAAACCAGGAAAACTGGACAGTGCACTATTTAGTTTAGTCAATAAATACATAAAATATTTCATATTTATTAAAAATGGATTAACATTGCTGCATTTTTGCTGAATGGCAAGAAATAATTTAAGACAGTTAGTATAGTTAATTCAATGAGAGAACAAAATACAGCAGATGGATTTAAAGGAAATATGGATTGCTGTTTGTTTTTGTTATTTGGTTTTTAGGAGCATTAGCAACAAAGGCCATATTGCACTGGGATATGCGGTGGTCATTCCCTGACCTTTCCGCATCCTCCGTATTTGGTGGTGACGGGCTCGAACCCCGGTCTAATCAAGAAGCGTGTGCTACGCACTGCTGCTCCTTCCCACCTGGCTACGGAGGTGCCCATATGGATTGCGTATATGATACAACCTCCCATCTGTTCCATCATACAGAATGATTAATGGCGAGAAATGTAATCTGCTTTACATTTTGAGGGTACAGCTATAAAATAGTGTTCACAGGACCGGATGTATTGGTAACGCTCTAAGAGGTATCCAGATCAGCTAGGTATAATCATGCTGCATCTACTCTGCCAAATTTCTGTATAATCATGCTGCATCTACTCTGCCAAATGGTGACTGCAGGGAGTCGAATAGTGAGTAAGCAGGGGAGCATTGTCGAGACCACGTTATGTCAAGGATCTAGGTATATTCTTGCTGTGTGTTTGCCTAAACTTCCCAAACAGTTCCTCATTCATTTTACAAATATAAGTTGTGTCAGTAACATTCTCAATCATGTCCATTTTCCTCTTACAGTTTGCCACCTCTCAAACTTTCCTAACAGAATCCCAATTGTCAGTTGTCTCGATCACTGCTCATCTCAGTTGTCCTAATTATTCACTGTATGATTCCTTTGCTTCAAAAGGTAGTGGTTGTGTATGTCTTCTCTGATATTGCCTGTGAAAAACTTCGTAATTTGGAACCCCCCCCCCTTCTGGGTTACTCCTTTCTATAAAATTCATCTGTTACCTCTATCATTCCCTCAACTGCCCTAATTAGCAATTTAATATTGACAACTCCAGCTGGCTTCAGTTTTCTCGTCAACAGACAAAGCCAGGTGAGATGTAATTACTAATGGATCTCACACAGACTGTTCATTTACCAACCAGAAAACAAGACAATCCTAACCACACAACCAACACCTTTGATTTTTTCCTAATGAACAATCCTCCAAAGCACATGGTTGAGGCAAGTGGTCCTCTAGATACCTTAGCTCACAACTTGGTGATGGATTTTTCTCCAAAGAAACTTTTCTCAGCCATGTGGTTTTTGGCACTACAAGAATGCAAAATTAAATGATCTGCAAGATTTTTATTCTTCTTTACCTTGGCTAGATTACTGTTTTAACTATTCTTATGTCAATGTTTGATCAGATCATGTCAGTTAAATTATTCTTGTAAGAATGAAATATTTTATTCCACACCCATCTGTTCTGTTATCACAATTGGCCAAAACACTTGAAAGACTGATTGCTATAAGACTCATTTCTCTTTTCAATAACACCTCTCTTGTATCAGATGATCAATATAATTTCTGAACTGGACGAGGCACTGAAGAAGCAATCGTTTAATTCCTTTTCTGAATTAACTCTAAATACGTTCTTGAAATTTTTGTTGATTTCTCTGTGGCCTTTTATATGTTATGGTGGTCTAGTTTGTTTGCTCGCTTACATGCTGCCGATTGTCCTCTTCCTCTTTATAATGATATAGTCACAAAGAAACTGGATGCAAAGAATAACTTTGATATCATATATTTGGATCTTAGAAAGGCTTTTGATACTGTTGTACATGGAAGACTGCTAAATAAATTGGAGCAGTGTGGCACTGGAGGCAAATTGCTGCTATGGATGAAGGGATGGTTGAGTGGGAGAAGACAGACAGTGGTATTCAATGGACACTGCTCTTCGTGGACTAATGTTATTAGTGGAGTCCCTCAGGAGTCAGTGTTGGGTCCATTGTTGTTTTCTGTATTTATAAATAAAATTGATGATGGTATATCAAGCTTAATGTCCAAGTTTGCAGACGATACAAAGGTTGGCAGGGATGTTAAGGACACTATTGACGCTATGCTGCTGCAACAAGATCTGGAAAGGTTGAGCAGATGGGCTGAGAGGTGGCAAATGAAGTTTAACATTGATAAATGTAAAGTACTACATATGGGAAACAGCAACCCCAGAGTAACGTATCAACTCTGTGGTACTACACCGACAGTGGTAGAGACTGAAAAGGACCTGGGGGTAATTGTCCAGGCAGATATGAAGTTTTCTGAGCAGTGTAGACGTTCTGCAAGAATAGCTCATGGTGTCTTGTCAATAATATACAGGAATTTTTCTAGAAGGGATAAGGAGGTGATTATTCCCTTGTATAAAGCAATGGTCAGGCCACACCTTGAGTACTGTATACAGGTCTGGAGGCCTCATTTTAAGATGGATGTAGAGCTGTTGGAATGAGTACAGAGAAGGGCAACAAAATTAGTGAATGGAACAAAGGGTTGCTCTTACGAAGAAAGGCTTAAGTTTTGCAAATTACAGTGTCTGGAGACTAGGCACCTGCGAAATGATCTGAATGAGGTGTATAAAGCCTTGAATGGTTTGAGCATGTTCAATGCTGATGGGATTCTTCTTGCACAGAATAATCGCCTGAGAGGGCATAAATTCAAATTGAGGAAAGACGGTTGTAGGATAGATGTGCGGAAGTTTGCCTTTAGCCAGCGGGTGGTTGATTGCTGGAACAAACTTCCATCTGTCATTGTTCAAGTTGATAGCTTAAATAGATTCAAGGCAGAACTTGACAAACATTTGGAGCAAGTGGATGGGTGAAATTTTTTTTTTTTTTTTGGCTGATGCTATATAAGCTTGCTTTCTTCCATCATGTGCCTTTGCTAATGCTGTTAGCATTAGTAGTAGCATATGATGCAAGAAAGCAAGCTTACATAGCATCAAAAAAAAAAAAAAAAAAAAAAAAAACTTTCCATTTCACCCTTCCCTTCACTCTAAAAGTTCGTCTACTTCTTCCTTGAATTTATTTAAGCTATCAACCTCCCCAATGACAGATGGAAGTTTGTTTCAGTAATCAGCTACTTTCTCGCTGGCTAAAAGCAAAATTGCACACATCTATTCTATAATGGTCTTTCTCAATTTGAGTTTATGCCCCTCTCAGGGTCTAATCTGAACAAGAGAAAGAATCTCATCAATGCTGAGCCTGCTTAAACCATTCAATGCCTTATACACCTCAATCAGATCACCTTGTAGGTGCCTAGTGTCCAGATGCTGCAATTTGCAGAACTTAAGGTTTTCTTGGTAAGGGCACCCCCTTTGTTTCCCCTCACCAATCTTGTTGCCCTTCTCTGTACTCATTCTAGCAACTCTACATCCTTCCTAAAATGAGACCTCCAGACCTGTACACAGTACTCAAGGATCCAGTACTGAATTTGCCTTACACAAAGCCAGAGTAGTTCTGTATATCATTTACAAGACCCCACGAGCTGCTCTGGCAGCTCGTGGGGTCTTGTGCATTGGCTGTCTGCACTGTCTGAAAACTTCATATCTGACTGCATAATTACCCCCATGTCTTTTTTCACTTCTCTACCCTGAGTACACTACTGCACAGTTGATACATTACACTGGAGCTACTGCTACCCATATGCAGTACTTTGCATTTGTCAATGATAAACTTCAGTTGCCACTGCTCAGCCCATCTGCCTAACTTTTCTAGATCTTGTTTCTACTGCAGCAAGATCAAGAAAGATAAGTACTATCATTGCTTTCATTAACCACCCAATCCTTTGTGTCATCTGCAAACTTGGACATTAAGCCTGATATGCCTTCATCAACATTATTGTTAAATACAGAAAACAACAATGGGCCCAACACCGTCCACTGATTACCACTCAACCATCCCTTTATCCATAGCAACTTGTCCTTAATGCCACACTGCTCCAATTTGTGCAGCAGTCTTTTATGTGCAAAAGTATCAAAAGCTTTCCTGAAATCCAAGCATATGATATTAAAATTATTTTTTGCATCCAGTTGCTTTATGACCACACCATAGTAGCCAATCAAATTGGTCAGATAAGATTTTGCCTTAACACACCCATGCAGTGTCTGAACTATAAATGCAGTCTTGTTTAAATGATCCTGCATTACTTCCTTTACCATTGTTTTCCCTGGAACAAAAGTTAAACTAACAGGTCTTCAATTCTATTCGCATCACCCTTTAATCCCCCTTTGGAAATTGTCAATATATTTACATTTCTCCAGTCTGTAGGAACCTTACCAAATCCAAGGATGTTTTCATAATTATGGCTAAGGGTCTGTTTACTTCCTTTGCTGCCTTCCTTAATATAACTGGATAGATCCCATCCATCGCAATTGCCTTTCTTATGTTTAACTTCAACAATTTCTCTTTCACTTTCCTCTCAGTTATTACAAATGATTTTGTAATAACTGAGAGGAATTCTATCCCTTCTAACTTCATATTTCCAGAGACAGTGTTACTATCATCCACCTTTCTTATGTTCACTATCTCTCTCACTCTCTTTTCAACTTCCAGAGCTTTTTTTTTTATCCTGAGGTCCTCCTTGGCAAGCTCAATGGCAGGCCAGGGTTTGCCCGAAAAGCAAAGATTATCTATTTCCCACTATACCTGGCTGCCTCCTCAGAACAACAGAAGGGAAACACTGGGTTCCACTAGGGGACCCTGTGGTTAATACCGGAGGAACAACAAAAATCACCAAAAATTACACTACCTCTGGCATTTGCACAGTTTATACTGCAAAATAAATACGATCACTGCTTCTGCCTTCCAGAAGATTTATACTATGACTTTCCCAACAGATTTCTGTGCTCGAAATGTTTTAGGAGGGGGGAGAAGAGAAATGCTTCCACTATTTTTTATTGTTCTTTTGTTTCAGGGCTGAAGTGGTGCACTCATGTTTCGTCCATTGCAACATACTTGCCCCAAAACTGAACTTCAAAATGTGCACAATCTCATGACAACACTTCACTCTTTCCTGATTCTGGTCTGCATTCAGTGCTTTAGGGACCCACTTCTAAAAAAACCTCTTTGATTCCTAGAACATTCACTACAGTATTTTGAGCTTTCTCAATGTGCTTCAATGTCATTTTGCGGTTTTGCTCAATTAGATCATGAATGGCATCCACAATTACATTACATTTAAGATTCCATTAATGCTAAAGGCCCTTCCCTATTGCATTAATGGAATTTTATATGTAATATAATTGTGAATGTCATTCAAGACCTAATTGTAGAATGGCATCCACAATTGCAGATTTTGACACAGTAACAGTCCTTCCACTATGGCCCATTACATTATCATCTAAAATTTGTTTAATTTATTATGAAAACATCAGCCATAAATTATAAGGATACATCAGTAAATAATTAATAGCCATGGGCCACATGCACCAACTCAACCTATCACTTAGTTTACACTTTGTTGTTTCTAGTGTTAAGGAATTATATGCTGCCCTGCAACTTATAACCCCTTAAGAAGAAAAATATTTTTACAGTAAATTTTCATGGGTTGAAATATGGTGCATTAGCATTATAGAGGCCTACAATGTAAGAAAGCAAGCTTATGCAGCATCAGCCAAAAAAAAGCCTCCCATTTCACCCCTCCATTCATTCCAAATTCCTGTCCAGCTCAGTCTTAAATTTATTTAAGCTATGAACTTCCACAACAAGAGATGGAAGTCTATTCCACCAATCAACTACCCGCTGGCTAAAGGCAAATTTCTGCACATCTCTTCTACAACTGTCTTTCCTCAATTTGAATCTATGTCCCCTCAGGTTCTTAATCTGAGCAAGAGGAAGAATCCCATCAGCATTGAGCTTGTTCAACCCATTCAAGGCCTTAGACACTTCAATCAGATCACCTCGCATGTGCCTACATTTACAGACAGCATACATCTTAGTATGCATGCTGTCTGTAAATGTAATACTTAAGGAAGGTACATATAATAATTAAACATTAGAAAAATGTTATTGAGAACTCAAGAAATACTGTTTCCCAAAATTTTTTCTTCATTTTAAATGGAAGTTTTTTTTTTTAGTGCTGATACTGAGGTTTCTCATTTGCAATAAGAGATGGTTCAAATGGGCACATATAAATTCCCTTAACAATTAAGACTTTGTAAATATTTTGGTAATGAGAGCAGTAAAGTCCCCTAAACTACAGAAATGACAGCATGTCTGTTGGAAAGTGCAGTTAAAAGTTGTGATGTCAAAAATAAGGTGAAGTTTGAACAAATGTGGACATTTGTTATCTCCTTACCAATTAATTACTAAGAATTATAACTTTATATAAAATGCTATACTTTTACATTCTCTAAACATGGGAGGTGAGTAATAATATTTATTACTCTTTTCCATTTACTTTTAAGTCTGTTTTCACTCTCTATATACAGTACATATCTTTTCATAAGCAACACCATGTCCACAATGCATAACAATTCATGGGAGGTGTGCACAGACTGTCTAAAACTAACACTACTGCATTAAAACTAAATTTCATCTAAGAAATTCTTTTTTTTTTTTTTTTTACATACAATTTGTATGGGAAAAAGAAATAATTGCTGAATTTCTGTTGGTCCAATTTAAATGAAATTTAAATTTGAGAAATATTTTTAACAGGCTCAAATATTCATGAGAATCTGTCGACTGGGAGTCCCTATGTTACACGCAGAAGGCCCGATGGACATGGTGAAGACAATAATATGTGCATATATATATGAAAACACACTTAAAAACAGTATTATTAAAACAGCATTACCTGAATATCAAAGTGAACAAATTCTGAGATTACATCATCTTGTACTTTTAAGAGGAAGGAAACTTCTGAAGAATGGGCTTAAGCTTCCACTGACCTTAATAAAAATTTGAGTAATTTCATTCCCATTTCAATGTGAACAGCAACCATAGCCTCCCAGTATACATGCTTTCAGAGATATTTTTAAAAAGATGCAAAGAGACATATGTAAAATTCAACAATATTGAAACACATCATTGAATTTTACATATTACTCTTTGCACTTTTTAGGAAAATAGTAAAAATTTTGAAATCTCAAATCCAAAAAGAGACTCAATTACTGACTGGGTTGATAGAAAAATATGAATATAGTGAATTGTTAGGCTTATAAAAGCACTTACACATCACTATTTGAACAGGCAGAATAAAGACAGATGAAAACAGAAAAGAGGTAAAACAAGATAAAAAAAAATTAAATAAAAATTAATATAAATGATATAAAATGTAAAAAAAATCTTAAAAATTTAGGAAGGTAGCTAAAACTGTCTTTCTGTGGTTTTTTCTAGGTAATGTAAAACGGTTTTGAAATATGAAATTAAGAGAATTTACAACAACACAGTATGTTATGTGTTTTAAGGATTAGGGGAATTTATAATTGGCAGATTCAAATATGATACACTGAAACAAAGTCTGTTTGTTAATTTAACCCTTAAGTTATCATGTGAAGGGCAATGCTCATTCAGCATGTTTATAACTGTTGCCCCATGATTGCTCCTTGCATGGCTGGAACTTTCAATACTTTTCTAATTTATCCTACTTCATATATTTTTTTTTCTTATTTGAAATCTGCTGTAGGTCAGTAGTCTAAGTAATTTGGATCTAAATTGATCTATAGGGCAATATTCCATGCAACCATTCTTGTTCACTGGATAATCATGCAGTTACTTTATTCTGATATTGTCACTATAACAGTTCCAATTTATTAGAGTCTAGCATTTCTGTTCATTGTATAATTAGGAAATTATTTTATTTACATGCAAAAGAAATACAGTGTGATTTTAATGCTGAGATTGAAATCACTGTTAGAAATTACAACTGAATGCACAGATGACAAAGTAAACAGGGGCACTGAGGGAGGGACAGGATATGTGTAATTAAGCTAAGCTGGTCCTGAACATTGAGTAAAGTCCTTTTTTTACCAACTAAAAGGTATCGTTCAAGGTGATAAGACTAGTGGCACAGAATAAAAATGCATGGGATGATTATAAATTTGCAATTTTTGCTTATGTTAATACTAGAAGGAAAGGGATGAACAATACTGACCCAATAGATATGAATGGCATAACTGTTCAGCATCCTGTTCAAGTTTCTGACAAACTAAATAAATATTTGGCATCTACATTCATACGTGAAGTTTTTCGAGATGGGAAACATCAGAAGTACATCAAGTTATAACTGGGAGTTAAATGATTTTGTTATAACTGAGAAGAAAGTGGAAGAGAAATTGCTGAAGCTAAATACGGCACCCAGGGCTGATGAGAAGATCTATCTAGTTATATTAAAAGAAGCAGTAAAAGAGGTAAGGAAACCCATGGTCATTATTATAAGAGCATCCACGGACAATACAAGGGGACGTTCCTACAGATTGAAGTGTGAAAATGTGTCTCCTATTCATAAAGAGCAACATGTACAATTATAGATCTATAAGACTGACTTCTAGTCCAGGGAATAGTAATGGAGTCAGTGGTTAACGTATTGCAAGAGTATCTTAATGGGAATGGAATTATAGGGAAGTTACAGTACGGGTTTTTTTATGGGGAGATCCTGTCTGATCAATCTGATTAGCTACTATGAAGCCTCATTTTAAGAATGACGTGGATCTGTTGGAATGGGTGCAGAGAAGGGCAATAAGATTAGTCAAGAACACAAAAGGGTACCTTCAGTTCTTAAAATTAAAGGTTTTAATACTGACTGAGACTTTAAATGGAGTGAGTAAACTAAATGCTGATGGCATCCTTACTCAGATAACACACATAAGGGGACATTATTATTATTAGCTATATGGTGCAAGGAAGCCTGAGGCTTATGCTGAACCAGCCAAACAAATTCCCGAGTAACCCTGAGAGAGAGAGAGATCTAATATTGATCTATTAAGTAGGAGTAGTAACAGTTTGTTTGGATACATAAGGATCACAGTTGATCTCTGGTTTTTATCAATTTGAGCAAATATGGATTAAACAATAATTTGAGCTGGATTGATATATATATATATTTTTTGCCTCTTGATAAGTAACATTAAAGTCAACTTTGTATCACCAGATCTCAGTTCACCAATTAGGGTAGTCCTTCAAGAAGGCAATGTATTTTTCACTGGAGTTTTTGCTGTTCACATGGAACTCATGTGAATCATAAGCATTATGGTTCATCTGAACCATAAGCAAAGAAAATGGCTGAGCCTCTGCAGGCATTTCGAGAATGGCCAAAATGTCTGCTTAGTTCTGAATGCAACTGTCTCATTTCATTTAGAGCAGTGCTACTCAAATTGTGGTCCATGATGAATTGGAAATTGGTCGCAGATATTACTGGTCCCCAATGATTCGTCCATTACCAGTCTACAAGATTTGTATTTTACAAAAATACCAGTCTGCGACAGATTGGAAATAAAAGAAACTGGCCCTTCACCACAAATAGTTTGAGAAGCATTGCTTTAGAGCAGCTGCCTTGTCCTCACAGATAAAGCACACATTTCTTTATCTAATAAAATTCAACTTTGATGTGATTCTGGGTGCCATTACCATCCCTTGACCATAACCTTTTGTTTTCAAAAGGATTTTGAAAAGTTTGATTACTAATGAACTGATAACCTCCTCTCTTACATAGATTGACCAAAGCTAGAGAAAGTCACTTTTTTATTTTCTGGGCAACTGCTCAAGATATCTTACTGCATCTTTCAACCTTCTGTGACAGCTAACAGGTAGTTTTTTTTTTTTTTTCTTTCTTTTTTTACTTTAGGATTGGATCACATCCTCCTACATAGCTTTTCCAGTTTTTTTTTTTAAAGCTTTGATGTATTTTACATTGTTTAAAAGTATGGTAAATGAAATCAAATCAATTTGATGTACTACAGACTACAAGAGGTTAAGCTGCCATAGCCGAGTGGTCAAGTGTGAAGGTACATAAGTACATGAGTCTTGAGTGACCAGGGTTCAAGCCCATGACTGCTGAATACAGTGCTGTTTGCTGCCTTCTGAACTCCTCTCACCGTGTAGTTGTACCAGAATATAAACAGGAACATTTAAATGCTTTGCTGGCATCTAATGAATTGCAATTATGTGTTCTAATTTTGGGGGGTATACCGCATATAGATGCTAAAATGCAAATGTTCCCTGATAGGTGGATAGATGACTAAGGATGTGTTCTAATTTTGGGGGGTATACCGCATATAGATGCTAAAATGCGAATGTTCCCTGATAGGTGGATAGATGACTAAGGAAAGAACCCCTGTATATTAGTTCTGGCCAATTATTGTACTAGGTGTATTTTTCTGGAATTTGTCGTCCCATGAACACATTAATGTTCTTGTTAAGGGGTTGAGAGAATTCAATGACTGGTGAAAGTAAGGGGGGGGGGGTTATAATAGAAGCATTAGGAAAAGAAACAGTTGCAGTTCAAGCAATTTGGGGCAATCATGAATGGGATAAATTTATATAAAGCCAAATGAACGAAAAGCAGTATCCAATTTGCAAAACTGGCCTGTTGTGTTCCTTTTACAAGAGAATAACAAAGGATTAAGGCATGTTAGACAAACTGTTTGTTTTGGTTTGTGTATTGCTAATAAACAGCTACTCAATTTCTTTTTGTCTAGCCAGTCTATGTACAAAGGCAACAATATAATTACTATGAATTATTTTGTTACATATCACACAGTGACTATGCTAAATACTGCTATTAAAGATTTAATTTTGTAACAGTATTTGTGGAAGTACTGTGCATCTATACCTTCAACTTTTGAAAATGTATATAGTATGGTAGAGTAAAATTAGATGAAGGTAAGCTTGGCAAATAAATAAGAAATATATTTATCTTTAATAAATCCATAAACCTATTTAACGGTGGCTGTAATATAAAAGTAAACAATTACATGCGCACATGGATGATAATTTGAAATCAATTCATCAAAAATACTTTTTCCCTCATATAAGTAGCACTGATTTTTTGTGTTAACAAAGCACACCATTTTATTAAAGTTTGTGAAAAAACAAACTATCAGAGAATTTTTACACATGCCATTTATTTAAGTTTTTTATATCTTTAAATGAATATAAATATGCGAATCTATAACACTAACAAGTGTTACCTGTTCTTCCTGAGCAGACAAGCTTGCAGCCATGTTGTGTTTCGACACTTTCATGCTTCGAAGAAACTAATAGAGTAACGGACTAGAAACAAAGTGTAGCACGTGTCCGAATTGGAATTAGAGGCACTGTTGCTACACAGAACAAAATATCGAAGAAGTCATTGTTGTACAAACTTCCACTCAGATGTTATTAACAAACATTATAGCAGCAACAAATGCTTAAATTTCAGTTGAAAGTCTTCCATAGCGAGAATGAATGAGGTTTGCATTTATACCGAGACCACATCTAAAAATTCTACATGAACGTTAAACAGGAACAACAAATCTATTTTTATCAAAAAGAGACAATAAGTAAAGAAGATCATCATACTCATTACTAGTTAAAAGCTGCTCGTTTCAATGAACTACTATATCTACTCTGGTATTGGCTTCCGGTGACGTCATAGGAACTAAAACCCATGTTCTCTTTGACGCAGAGAAGAGATGCTTATTCTTTCAGCATTCGTACACTATAATACAAAAAACTGACATTTCAAATTTAAGAATTGTGTGTGTGTGTATATAGTGTTTTGCTATTTGATGTACTTTTATATATTTTGTTTATATAAGCGTACTTAATTCACAAATATCAAAGGGATAGAAATGGCACAACAACCCACTGGCAGTGCAGTAAGAGCACTTGCTTTGGAGTTCAAAAGTCTTCAAGAAGAACCCGTCGAAGGATTTCGTGTTAAACTGCTAAATGAGGATAATCTCTTTGAGTGGGAAGTAGCAATCTTTGGTCCGCCGGATACCCTTTACGAAGGAGGTTACTTTAAAGTAAGTTATTTATTTATTTTTTTTTTTTTTTGTGCATTTCGAAGTGCATATAGTAAATAAGTGCATGCCAAAGAAAGACGCCTCGGTTATATCACACATTCAGAATGTTAAATACAAGAAGAATAAAACTACTCTCTCGACAAATGCAAGACATCCCTTATGGAACATTGTAAATACCTTTATTTCCACTTGGGTATAAACAGACAGTAGCACGTATTCAAATTAAAGATAAACACGAAAAAGGAAATATCAGCCTGAAAATAAGGAAATTCATACGAATAAAAACTAACAAAAAATATAGAGAAATAGATACAGAATGGAAAGCGGTTAAATTCTCCAACCAAAAAAATGATTTTAATATATAAAACGAACCATACACACGAGTAATATGTTATAGGTAATGCAGGCTTGAATAATAACCTTTCACAATAAATTATGAAAACCAAGTATAAATGACCAACATCTATGCATTGTACTGGCTGCTTTAATCCTAAAAATAAAAAATCGATTTGTTTCCTTTAATTAGAACAACAATGTCAATCAACTGGAAAAAGAAAATTGTAGAGAAGTAATATTCTGTATAGTACTTTAATTTTCAAGTATTTTTAGCAGTTTGATCAGCTGTTATATATATTCATTTCAATAAGGTCATGAATATATTATATATTGTGTGCACACATTTTCTGCAGAAACATTTAATTGGGTTCCCACAATATAGTTGGTGATTGTAGTTTATTTAGGATTTCTGACACGTTCAAGCTGTATGGATTGGCATTAGCACTGTTTTATAATCACTGACTTTTTTAATGATATTTGTTATTTCACAGTCCATTTATGTTTTCCCAGTTGGCTGAGATATGCAAGTTCCTTTTATCTTAACATTTCACCTATGGCATGCTTAAATGAAATACACTTGTTGTGTATTTCATTTTATTAAATGAAATGGAGTCACTGGTTAAAGATGCATTGCAGGATCATCTAGACAAGACTGCAGGAATAAATCAGAAACAGCATGGGTTTGTTAAGGGAAAGTCTTGTCTGACAAATTTGATAGGATATTATGATGTGGTTACAAAGTAACTGGATGCAAAAAATAGTTTTGATATCATATATTTGGATTTCAGGAAAGCTTTTGACACTGTTGCACATGGAAGAGTATTGTACAAATTGGAGCAGAATGGTATTAAGGGTAAGTTGCTACAATGGATAAAAGGCTGGTTAAGTGGGAGAAGACAGAGGGTGGGAATTAATGGGTGCTGCTCTTCGTGGACTAATGTTATTAGTGGAGTCCCATAGGGTTCGGTGTTGGGTCCTCTGTTGTTTTGTATATTTATCAGTGATATTGATGAAGGTATATCAGGCTTGGTGTCGAAGTTTGCAGATGATACAAAGGTTGGCAGGGTTGTTAATGACAGTAATGGCAGTGTGCTACTGCAACAGGATCTAGATAATTTGGGCAGATGGGCTAAGAAGTGGCAACTGAAGTTTAACCTTGACAAATGCAAAGTACTGCATGTATGTAGAAGTAACCCCACAGAAACGTACCAACTGTGTGGTACTACACTTAAGGTGGTAGTAAATGAAAAAGACCTGGGAGTAATTGTGCAGTCAGATATGAAGTTTTCTGAGCAATGCAGACAGGCTGCCAGGGCAGGTCATGGGGTTTTGTCAATGATATATAGGAATTTTGCTAGCAGGGAAAAGGAGGTGATTGTCCCTCTGTATAAGGCAATGGTCAGGCCATGCCTTGAGTACTGCATACAGGTCTGGAGGCCTCATTTTAGGAAGGATGTAGATTTGCTTGAGCGTGTACAGAGAAGGGCAACAAGATTTGTGAGGGGAATGAAGGGATCCTCTTACCAAGAGAGGCTTAAGTTCTACAAATTGCAGTGGCTGGAGACTAGGCACCTGTGCGGTGATCTGATTGAGGTGTATAAGACCTTGAATGGGTTGAGCACGCTGGATTCTGATGGGATCCTTCCACTTGTTCAGATTATGAACCTAAGGGGGCATAAATTCAAATTAAGAAAAGACAGATGTAGAATAGGTGTACAGAAATTTGCCTTTTGCCAGCGGGTGGTTAATTGCTGGAACAAACTTCCATCTGTCGTTGTGGAAGTTGATAAGTTAAATAAATTTAAGGAGGAACTGGACAGGCATTTGGAGGGAATGGTGCAATTTTTTTTTTTTTTTTTTGGCCGATGCTGTATAAGCTCATACACGCTTTCTTGCATCACTTGCCACTACTACTACAACCTCTTATTTTGCAAAATTTTTGAAGTTTGTTTTTTTTAATTATAAATTTTTTTTAGCTTTTTATGTTAAACTGAAAATACTTTAATTTATGATTTCATTATTTAATTCTCAATTTTCAAAATTTTATCACCTTTCCTTAAAAATAAGCATATTTCAGAAAGATATGCATAATGGGTATATAGGGCCAGAGAGTAGCATCTCTCCAATGCTTGCAAGGGTCAAACAGTTAAATAATAAAAATCTGGGCTATTTATAGTTTCTGGTGGAGAATTTGCTCTTGCCTTAGACTAGTTCAGTCTAATGTGTGGCTCTTATGGAATTAATCTGGGTGGCTGGCAGAGTTATTTCAAGGATTAATGGACTGTTTAGGGTTTTCCTAAAAGTGTTAACTTTCTTCTAAATGGTGAAGAGAAAACATAAATGTTTTAGCTTTTGGTATAAAAGAGTGGAGATTTAAGATCAGGAAAGTGCAGTGTTATTTAATATGTGCTTGGCTAACAATGCTGAGAGATTGAACTTTTAAAGTTAAAAAATGTTATAATGATATATATATATATAAGTTTAAATGAATAGTTTGCAGTGAGTTATTGTTGGTAATTTCTGTTTTCATAACCTATATATGGTGGCGAGATATTTTGAATTTTAAACAGTTCACATTCGAACTTTAAGTTGCCTATAAAAGTTTAAAAGGTTGGAGACTCTTGGTGAGTGATGGGTTCTTTGGAATGGGAGGAATTTATAAATCTTCTGTACGAAAAGGAATTCTTTTTCATAAAACTGATCGCAGTTGGAGTGAGTAAGATTACCTCATCCCAAAGAAAAACATTCTAGTTGGCTTGTGATATATATTTATTTAGACATAGTACACAATAAAAGGATCACATGTATTTCCATATTACCTGTGATTTTTTTCCAAGATCTGTGATCAGGAGCTTTCCTAACGTCTCAATTAGGAAAATCTAAAAGTAATACTATTGATATAAGAAAGAAGTGTGGAAAACTTTTAGAGAATTGAAGCCACACTTACAAAATAATTATTGTAATTTTCAGTAATGATTCTGAACCTTTTGGTTCAATATTTAATAACTGGCACAGTGTAAGCAGTCTACCAAAGAATCCCACAACCAACCATCACTGATGGGACCTTAACAAATCATGTCTAATGAATGTAACAAACCACAAACTAACACGCGTAGGTAACATTTTGTTTCACCTAAAATAACAAGTATGAATATTATTTCACTGTTGTTTATATGCAAAATCATGTTATCGTTATATATGAAGAATAACATGCTTTTTAGAATTTTTTAAACATATGCTATCACCTACAATGGAGCATCCTCAGTGTTCTGCCAAAGGCAAGTCAAATATAGTTTTTCTCCTGAACTTTCCCTCCATCAATCACTCGCTTTGCAACACATGTCCAGTCCTCTTTACCTTCTGATTATTTTATTCATTCATCTCTTCTCAACCATTCTTCTCAAATCTCCTCATTTTATCTTTTCCATCCTCCTCTGTACCCTCATTTCAAAACCTTCCAATTTTCTGATACCTTCAGTTCTTATCTACTGACCTTGTCTCTACTCCGTGAAGTACCTCACCCTGCACTAGATGTCGTACTTCTCTGCGTCTCAAGCTTTTTTACCCATTGTTATTCTTAATTTTCTGTTTCTTTTTGCTTCTTCCACCATCAACTGTAAGAAGCATATACTTGGATTTCAGGAAAGCTTTTGATACTGTTGCACATGGAAGACTGCTGTACAAAATGGAGCGGTATGGCATTAAGGGCAAGTTGCTGCAATGGATAAAGGGAATGTTGAGTGGGAGATGGCAAAGAGTGGTAATAAATGGACACTGCTCTACACAAACTAATGTTATTAGTGGAGTTCCCCAGGGTTCAGTGCTGGGTCCATCGTTGTTCTCTGTATTTATCGATGAAGGTATATCAGGCTTAATGTCCAAGTTTGCAGATGATACAAAGGTTCGCAGCTAAGAAGTTAACTGTCATTAACTACTTAATTTGTTATTAATTAGTTAACGACAGTATACTACTGCAACAGAATCTAGAAAAGTTAGGTAGATGGGCTGAGAAGTGGCAACCGAAGTTTAACATTGACAAATGAAAAGTACTGCATATGGGTAGCAGTAACCCCAGAGTAACGTACTGTGTGGTACTACACTCAGGGAGGTGGAGAATGAAATTGACCAGGGGATAATTGTGCAGTCAGATGTGAAATTCCCTGAGCAGTGCAGACGAGCTGCCATGGAGTTTTGCAATGATTCATAAGAACACAGTACAGACCTGTACTGTGTACAGGTCTGTAGGCCTTATTTCAGGAAGGATGTGGAGTTGCTAGAATGAGTACAGAGAAGGGCAACAAGATTGGGGAGGGGAGAACAAAGGGTTGCTCTTACCAAGAGAGGCTTAAATGCTGCAAGTTGCAGCACTTGGAGACTTGACACTTGCAAGTTGATCTGATTGAGGTGTATAAGGCCTTGAATAGTTTTGAGCAGGCTCAATGCTCACTTGCTCAGATTAAGAACCTGAGGGGGCATAGATTCAAATTGAGGAAAGGCATTTGTAGAATAGATGTGCTGAAGTTTGCCTTTAGGTAAAGACACGGGCCCAACAGAAGGAAACAGCTTAATAACAAAGAATCTTGGGCATGTGTTTAACCTTGCTGATGAAGTAACATGCATTCTGCAGAGTTGTGATCACCTTCCTGATCATTCTGCTAAGGTAACTCGACTCGTAAATTATAGTTTGAGAAGAATGATGATATCCAGCTCAGGACCCTGGGTGTGCCAAGTCCATATTCACTAGATGTGAGCCCCTGGGGGTGTACAATCCGGATGAAACTTCTTTATTCTGGCATTACATACCAAGGAAATCGTATGTAATACCAGATGAGTCAGCACCAGCAGGGTATAAGGATTCCGGGGAACGACTTACGATTCTTGCATGTCCTAACTCAGCCGGCACTCAAAAGTGCAAATTACTCACTGTTGGGCAAAGTCAGAATCCTAGGGCATTTAAGAGAGTTCAGGGTGTTTCCTGTGATCTATAAGGCAAATGAGCAAGCTTAGATTACAACACAGATTTTCACCAATTGGTTTCTAAAGAACTTGTCCCTGACGCCAGGGCTCATTGTAAATCTCTGAGACTACCTGATGACTGCAAAATTATTTTAGTTCTTGATAGTTGTTCTGCACACCCTCCTGCTGAAGTTCTAGTCAAGGACAATGTATGTGCTGTTTACTTGCATCCGAGTTGTACTTCACTAATTCAGCCTTTAGACCAAGGCATTCTTCTTGTATTCAAGTGCAGGTACAGTGATATATTTTTGCAGAAAATGCTAGTACCTGCAACAAAGGTACAGGGATAAAAGAATTTCAGAAAGCATTTAATGTTAAAGATGCACTTTGGAATGCAAAAGAAATTTGTCATGTGAAATAGCCAAGTCACTTGATGATGGGGCTATACAAGAGTGTATAAACATTGGTGATGCTACAGTTGTGCTCCAACTCACTGATAGTGAAATTGTAGATATGGTAATGAATGCTAATAAGAACAACTCAGATGAGAGTGATGACAGTGCATTGAAAGAAGAAAAAGTGTCTATAGACAGGTGCATCAGCCTGACCGAGGAACTGATTCAGGGAATGGAGCAAAAGAGCTTCATCAGTGAGTAGCATGTAATGTGGATGTATAAAAAATACAAGAGGTTTTCATTAAAGAATAACCAAAGTATATGGCGCCTCTGTAGCCAGGTGGGAAGGAGCAGCAGTGCGTAGCACACGCTTCTTGATTAGACCGGGGTTTGAGCCCGTTACCACCAAATATGGAGGATGCGGAAAGGTCAGGGAATGACCACCGCATATCCTGGAGCAATATGGCCTTAGTTGCTAATGCTCCTAAAAACCAAATAACAAACAAACAACCCAAAGTATATGAAACAACAGAATCTGCAGACATATTTCCAAAGATCAACCGGAAACTTTTAAGTGAAGTTCAGCCTGAGCCACAACCTCCAATACCTTTGCTTCTTCTCTTCCTGTACCTGTCACCCCAGATTGAATTGTCTTCAGATTAAGATTAGTGGATTAATATTGATTAAACAGACCCTGCTTTAGAAGTGTATTAATTTGTATCTGTTAAATACAATTTCTTTATTTTTCATTGTTTATTTTAAAATATAAAATAAACAATGAATATATTAAGTATTAAATAATGAATATAATGTATTAAAAAATAAATATATTTAAGCCTTGGTCCAGAAAACTGGAAATTCAGAAATCTGGGTCACCTCCGTTCTCCAAGCTTGCCAGATAAATGGTCCAGTACCTGTACTTGGATTTCAGTATGGCTTTTGATACAGTTGCACACAAAAGACTGCTGTACTAACTGGAGCAATGTGATATTAAGGGCAAGTTACTGCTGTGGATAAAGGGATGGTTGAGTTGCAGAAGAATAAGATCTAGGAAAATTAGGCACATAGGCTATGAAATGGCAGTTTGAAGTTTAACATCAACAAATGGAAGGTACTGCATATGAGTGGCAGTAATCCCAGATTAACATGTCAACTGTGTGGTTATACTTAGCATAGTGGGAAATGGAAAAGATGGGGTAATTATGCAGATATGAAGTTCTCTGAATAGTGTAGATAGGCTGCCAGGAAAGCTCATTGCTTTTTGTCATGATATACAAGAACTTTGCAGCAGGGATAAGAAGGTGATTATCCCTTTGTACATGGCCATGGTTAGGCTGCATCTTGGGTACTGTATACAGATTTGGAGACCTCAATTTAGGAAGGATGTAAATATGCTGGAATGGGTACAGAGAAGAGCAACATGATTGGTGAAGGTAACAAAACGGTGTTCTTCCCAAGAAAGCTTCAGTTCAGCAAATTGCAGCATATGGAGACTAGGCACCTGCAAGGAGATCTGATTGAGGTGTTTAGGGTGTTGAATGGATTGAGTAAGCTCAATGTTGATGGCATTCCTCTTGAATGCCATCAACATTGAGGGCCATACACAAGGGGGCCATAAATAATTCAGATTGATGCATAGTTACAGGATAGATGTGCAGGAGGTTGATTGTTGGAACAAATTTCCATCTGTTGTAGTTTGAATAAATTCAAGGAAAACTAGACAAATTTTTGAAGGGAATGGATGGGTGAGGTGGTTTTTTTTTTTTGGATGATGCTCTATAAACTTGCTTTCTTGCGTGATTTGCCACTACTAATATTAGCCAGAGAAATAGGTCTAAAAAATGGCAATTTACGTGTAACATTGCTAAATGCATTTCATTAGCAGTAATCCCCCCCTTAAGTACCTCCAAACTTTTAGGTGATATAGAAGAAGCTTAAGCATTAGGAGAATCATGTTGCTACTCCGATGTTGAGGATAAGAGAGGGAGCTGACTTTCTTTAAAAATTACAGCTGTGAATTACAGGCTCCGAAAAAGTGATGTGTTTGCCTTTTTATTAACCTAATTGTTATTTTTATATTGTACTTTATACGTAGTCTTATAGTTATAGTTACGCTGGTTATTTTTAATTTAGATAGAGTTTTAGTAGATTACTAATATATGTAAAACCATTATTTCATTCGAATCATGCAGCCATTGTTTTTTGTATAGAGTAATAGGGAATTCAAAATTTTAATTGTGGTAACTAGGTAGCTCTAATGTATAATTATATAGCGTAATACGCATCACTGCATTTAGGATTCTGTTAGATAGCATAGTATTGACAATTAATTAAATTTATTGATCTTATTAATTTAAAATATCATGCCCCAGACTAGAGCAGCAAAGCAACAGGCACAAAGTGCTTCCTCAGTTCTCCCCCGAGTGCTGTGACTCGGGGGAAAACTGAGGGGGGGGTGGCTATTCTCCAATGCAGCACAGCCTAAAAAAATGTGCAACTTGTAAAATGTTTGCTGAACTCTCTGGAACAGAACATGATCTAGCCAAGGAGGATGTCTTTGTGTGTGCTGGGTGCAAAGAGTGTCTAGAAATTAGGCATCAACTCAGCGTTCTACTGGGCATCTATGTGAGCTTGAGGTGTAGGGCAGATGCCCTTGAAGAAATTAATATGAGAGGCCTGTCAAGCTCTCAGCTGCCCAACGCAATGGCAGAGCTCACTCCTTGCCATCAGGCAACACAGCAGCAATCTCCGAGGCAGAATATGCTGGTCTCAGAGGAACTAGTTATTGTTGGTGACTCTATTGTCAGGGAGATGGGGAATATATTGTGTAAAAAGGATAGATGGAACAGGACCAGGGTATGTCTGCCAGGGGCAAAAGTTGATGACGTTGTAAAGCATATATCATCTTTCAAGGGCACAAAAGGTGACATTGTTGTACTCGTTGGCACCAATGACATTAAGAGTAGGAGATCTTCAGATTTACTTAACAAGTACAGGTCATTGTTGTAAAAAAGTCGTGAGTCAGGGTTAAATTTGAAAGTGTCTGCAATTCTGCCCAGACACAACAGGAGGGAGTACATGATGAGAGCCTTGTCAATCAATTTGGCTTTGGAGGGAATGTTCAAGGCTCAAGGGGTAGAATTTTTTTCAGCGTGGTCTGTGCTTGTTAACAGGAGAGACTGCTTCTACAGGGATGGGATACACTTAAATAGAAAGGGGGCAAGAATATTTGCTAATGCTAGCTTGGAGGGATTCACAGACTAAAAGGTTAAAAGTAGCCGCAAGCAGAGGTGAAAGTGATTCTTGCACAACTTCTATTAGAATAAGTAGCGACCTGGAGCTAGAGGTGCTGGGGGTTTCAGGGACTGATGGCAGTTATCGTGAAACAGTTGGGTATATGGGATGTGTCGGTGAATAGGAAGAGGTGCATGTATACCAATGCTAGAAGTATAATAAATAAATTTGATGAATTTGAAGTGTTGGTCAAGACATCAAAGGCAGATATTGTTGGGATATCAGAGACGTGGTGTCGCATTGATATTAGGAATACAGAATTGGAATTTGGGGAGTACAATGTGTACAGAAAGGATAGGAAGGGAGCAGGTTTCATGCTGTTAATTAAGAAAAACAAAATCAAAAGAAGTGCATCCAGTTGATATAGATGAACAGTGCACTGTTGAGTTAGTTTGGTGTGACATAAGCACTGCAAAAGCAAAAATAAGAGTAGGAGTGTGTTAAAGGCCTGATGACTCGAATAAGTACAATGAACAATTGTACAGAGAAATAGTGTGCTAGTAAATCAGAATGTCTTATAATGGGGGATTTTAACTTCCCAGATATTGACTGGAACTTGTGGGTTGGTCACTCACACACTAGAAAGACTTTTGTGGATTTATTGGATGATTGTTTTCTGCAGCAGTATGTTCAAGAGGCAACCAGAGAGGGTAATACTTTTGATCTGGTTATCAGCAGTGATTCTTCGTGTATTAAGAATTTGAAGATAAAGGAACAACTAGGTGGCAGTGATCACAGTGTACTGATGTGGTTTTGACTTAAAAATATAATTACCATCAGCAGTAAAGGAAAGGGTTTTTGCTTCCATAAAGGTGAGTACAGTGGTCTCAGACAGTTTTTTTTAAATTCTGTACAGTGGGATAAACTGACAATGTTACCAACAGTAAATTCTAAGTGGGAGCATTCAAGGAATTAATTGTGGAAGCTACTAAAAGTTTCATACCTATTAAGAAATATTGTTCAAGGTTTAGGCCTAAATGGTTATCAAATGTACTAATGAGACTTGTGACAGAGAAGAAAAATGCATGGGATGCATATAAATTATCAAGCGACTCAGAAGCCGATGGCAGATATAAGCTAATCTGTAATAAGGCACAAAGGAGGTTAGGCAGATTATGAGAAATCTTTGGCAAAGGATGTTAAGAAAAACAGCAAGGATTTCTTTACTTATATAAACTCTAAAAGGAAGGGGATGAATCTGATTGGTCCACTTGATATCGATGGTTCGACTGTTTATGATCCTGCTCAGATAGCAAACAAAGATGTGGGATATTTCAGAGACTGCTGGGAGTCATTGCGGTACAAGTAAACACATGGGTTGTGTTAGGGTAGTTAAGAATAGAAACAGGTGCATGTTTACTTGCGTGTACACCAATGCTAGGAGTTTAATAAATTAATAAATAAATTTGATGAATTTGAGGTATTGCTCAAAACATCAAAGGCAGATATTGTTGGGATATCAGTGACGTGGTGTCACACAGATATAAAGCCGACCGGGCTAGCCGAGTGGGTAAAGTACCTACCCGGCAACCCAAAGGTCGCGGGTTCGATTCCCGCCTCGGGCTTGGATCAAAGTACTGCAAAAAACCTTGGGAGGTGCAATATGGCCACAGAAGCCGATGCGCCAACAACTACCAAATCAAAAAAAAAAAAAAAAAAAAACACAGATATAAGGAATACAGAACTGGAATTTGGGGAGAACAATGTCTACAGACAGGATAGAAAGGGATGAGGGGTTATGCTATTAGTTAAGAAACATAAAATCCAAGGAAGTGAAGCCAGTCGACATCGCTGGACAGTGGAGTGTCGAGTCGAGTCAGTTTGTTGTGACAAGCATTGGGAGATGAAAATTGAGAGTAGGAGTGTGCTATAGGCCTAATGACTCTGATGAGTATAATAAGAAACTGTACAGGGAAATAGAGTGGGCCAGTAAATCAGAGAGTCTTATAATAGGGGATTTTAATTTCCCAGATATTGACTGGAATTTGGGGGCTGGTCACTCACACACTAGCAAGGCTTTTGTGGATTTATTGGATGATTGTTTTCTACATCAGCATGTTCGGGAGGCAACTAGAGGGAGTAATACTCTTGATTTGATTATCAGTAGTGATTCATCATGCATTAAGAATCTGCAGATATATGAACCACTAGGTGGCAGTGATCACAGTGTGCTGAAGTGGGATTTACTCAAAGAGGTAACTACCATTAGGGGTAAAGGGAATGGTTATTGCTTTCTTAAAGGTGACTACAATGGACTGAGACAGTATTTAAATTCTATACAGTGGGACCAACTGATGATGTTACCAACAGCAAATTCAAAATGGAAAGCATTCAAAGAACTTATCTTGGAAGCTACTAGGCTTTACATACCAACTAAGAAATATTGTTCAAGGTTTAGGCCTAAATAGATGTCAGATGAACTAATGAGAAATGTGGCAGAGAAGAAAAATGCATGGGATACATACAAATTAACACGTGACATAGAAGCCTTGATAGATTCAAGTTGATCTGTAACCAAGTTACAAAGGAGGTTAGGCCGGCGAAGGCAGATTATGAGAAATCTTTGGCAAGGGATGCAAGGAAAAACAGCAAAGAGTTTTTACTTATGTAAACTCTAGAAGGAAGGGGATGAATCAGATTGGTCCACTTGATATCGATGGGTCAACTGTTGATAATCCTGCTCAGGTAGCTAACAAACTAAATGAATATTTTGCATCAACATTCACACATGAGGAGTTATTCAGCGAGGGGGATTGCCAGAGGTGTATTCAACTCTGGCAGTAAGCTAGAGAACGTTGTAATAACTGAGAGTAAAGTGGAGGAGAAATTGTTGAAGATAAACACAAAAAGGCACCTGGGGTGGATGGAATCTATCCAGTTATATTAAAGGAGGCAGCAAAGGAAGTAAGCAAACCCTTAGCCATAATTATGAGTGCTTCCTTGGACTCAGGGGAGGTACCCACAGACTGGAGATGTGCAAATGTGACCCCAATTTACAAAGGAGGATCAAAGGCTGACACAAGTAATTATAGACCTGTGAGTTTAACTTCTGTTCCCGGAAATTTAATGGAGGTACTGGTTAAAGAAGCACTGCAGGATCATCTAGACAAGACATCAGTTATAGCTCGGACACAGCATGGTTTTGTTAAGGGGAAGTCTTTCCTGACCAATTTGATTGGATACTATGATGCAGTCACAAAAGAACTGGATGCAGGGAATAACTTTGATATTATATACTTGGATCTTAGAAAGGCTTTTGATACTGTTGCACATGCAAGACTGCTGCACAAATTGGAGAGTGTGGCATTGGAGGCAAATTGCTGCTATGGATAAAGGGGTGGTTGAGGGGAAGAAGGCAGAGAGTGGTAATCAATAGACACTGTTCATCGTGGACTAATGTTATTAGTGGAGTCCCTGAGGGTTCAGTGTTATGTCCATTATTGTTTTCTGTATTTATAAATGATATTGATGATGGTATATCAAGCTTAATGTCCAAGTTTTCAGACAATACAAAGGTTGGCAGGGTTGTCAAGTACACTACTGACACTATGCTGCTGCAACAGGATCTGGAAAGGTTGAGCAGATGGGCTGAGAGGTGGCAAATGAAGTTTAACATTGATAAATGTAAAGTACTACACATGGGAAACAGCAACCCCAGAGCAATGTATCAACTCTGTGGTACTACACTTGCAGTGGTAGAGAATGAAAAGAAACTGGGGGTAATTGTGCAGGTAGATATGAAGTTCTCTGAGCAGTGCAGACGGGCTGCAAAAGTAGCTCATGGTAACTTATCAATGATATACAGGAATTTTTCTAACAGGGATAAGGAGATGATTATTCCCTTGTATAAGGCAATGGTCAGGCCACACCTTGAGTATTGTATACAGGTCTGGAGGCCTCATTTCAAGAAGGATGTAGAGATGCTGGAACGAGTACAGAGAAGGGCAACAAGATTAGTGAATGGAACAAGGGATGGAAGTCTGTTTCAGCAAGGTTTCAGTTTTGCAAATTACAGTGTCTGGAGACTAGGCACCAGCGAGGTGATCTGATAGAGGTGTATAAAGCATTGAATGGTTTGAGCATGCTCAATGCTGTTGGGATTCTTCCTCTTGCTCAGAATAATTACCTGAGAGGGCATAAATTCAAATTGAGGAAAGACAGATGTAGGATAGACGTGCGGAAATTTGCCTTTAGCCAGCGGGTAGTTGGTTGGTGGAACAGACTTCCATCCCTTGTCGTGGAAATTGATAGCCTAAATAAATTTAAGGCTCGGCTGGACAGGTATTTCGAACGAACGGAGGGTTGAAGTGGAAGTGGGCTTTTTTTTTTTTTTTTGGCTGATGCTGCATAAGCTTGCTTTCTTGCATCATATACCTCTACTAATGCTAATGCTAAAGACTGCAGCAATAATTCAGACACAGCATGGGCTTGTTAAGGGAAAGTCTTGTCTGACAAATTTGATAGGATATTATGATGTGGTTACAAAGAACTGGATGCAAAAAAATAATTTTGATATCATATATTTGAATTTCAGGAAAGCTTTTGACAGTGTTGCGCATGGAAGACTATTGTTCAAATTGGAATAGAATGGTATTAAGGGCAAGTTGCTACAGTGGATGAAAGGATGGTTGAGTGGGAGAAAACACAGGTTGGTAATCAGTGGGTGCTGCTCTTTGTTGACTAATGTTATTAGTGGAGTCCCACAGGGTTCGTTGTTGTGGCCACTGTTGTTTTGTGTATTTATCAATGATATTAATGAAGGTATATCAGGCTTAGTGTCGAAGTTTGCAGATGATAGAAAGGTTGGTAGGGTTGTTAATGACAGTAATGGCAGTGTGCTATTGCAACAGGATCTAGAAAATTTGGGCAGATGGGCTAAGAAGTGGCAACTGAAGTTTAACCTTGATGAATGCAAAGTACTGCATATGGGTAGATGTAACCCCAGAGAAATGTACCAACTGTGTGGTAGTACACTTAAGGTTGTAGAAATTGCAAACGACCTGGGAGTAATTGTGCAGTCAGATATGAAGTTTTCTGAGCAATGCAGACAGGCTGCCAGTGCAGGTCATGGGGTTTTGTCAATGATATATAGGAATTTTTCTAGCAGGGAAAAGGAGGTGATTGTCTCTCTGTATAAGGCAGTGGTCAGCCCACGCCTTGAGTACTGCATACATGTATGGAGGCCTCATTTTAGGAAGGATGTAGATTTGCTTGAGTGGGTACAGAGAAGGGCAACAAGATTGGTGAGGGGAATGAAGGGATCCTCTTACCAAGAGAGGCTTAAGTCTCTGCAAATTGCAGTGGCTGGAGACTAGGCACCTGCATATGGTGATCTGATTGATGTGTATAATGCCTTAATTGGGTTGAGCATGCTGAATTCTGATGGGATCCTTCCACTTGTTCAGATTACAAACCTAAGGGGGCATAAATTCAAATTAAGAAAAGACAGATGTAGAATAGATGTGTGGAAATTTGCTTTTAGCCAGTGGGTGGTTAATGGCTGGAACAAACTTCCATCTGTCGTGGAAGTTGATAGGTTAAATAAATTTAAGGAGGAACTGTACAGGCATTTAGAGGGAATGGTGTGATTTTTTTTTTTTTTTTTTTTTTTGCCTGATGCTGCATAAGCTCATACACTTACTTTCTTGCATTACATGCCAAAAAAAAAATTATTGTCGAAGTGGGTAATTAGAATAAATGCAAGAAAGAACTAGACACTATTGGAGTGGATGAACATGATGTGTTTTTTTTTTTTGTTTTTTTTCTGATGCTATATAAACTCACTTGTGCAAGTACTAATACTAGCAATCTGTTAGAACACCTCATGCATCAGCCTCTGTTAATGATGTACAGGAGCTTTTCTGGCAGGGACAAAATTGTGATTATCATATTGTATAAAGCAGTGATTCACATCTGAAATAATGCATATATTTTTGGAAACCTCATTTTAGGAAGGCATAGATTTTTTTTTTTGGAATGGGTGCATAGAAGTGTAACAAGATTAGCTAGTGCCACAAAAGGCTATTCTTACCAAGAAAGACTTGTAGTTGCTGTATATTTCTATTTCTGAAAAATAGGTATCTAAGCAGCAACCTAATTTTAAGTGGCATATTTTTAAAAGGGTTAAGTATCCTAAATGCTGATGGTATCTTTACTCTTTCTCAGATGATGCACAAAATGTAGTACTGTATAAATTTAAATTGAAAAAGATTGGTCACAATAGATAGCTGGAAATTTGCACTCAGTTTAATTTATTGTTGGAATAGATTTCAATAATCTCTGTGCAGAATTCTTTGGTGGAACAAGCAAATAAATTGTCCCCCCCTTTTTATTTTGGTTAGTGCTATACTAGCATTGTCTTTTTGCATTGTGTTTCTGTTCGACTGCTAGATACTATGATAAAGATATCTTTATCGCAGTATCCATTTGCTTATTGCAAGTTTTGTTCAATGCAACCATTTTAGGTATATTTTATACAATTTCCAATGTGACTTATTCCAAGCAGAAATTTGCAGAACCTTTGGCATGGTAATAGACCTAAAACTTTTAGCATTAGCATTAGTAGAGGCATTTGATGCAAGAAAGCAAGCTTATGCAGCATCAGCCAAAAAAAAAAAAAAAAAAACCCACTTCCACTTCACCCCTCTGTTCGTTCAAAATACCTGTAACTTCTTGAAAAGTATTGCAACTTAGTGAAAAAGAATTAAAATACTAGGGATTGAAACTCCCTAGTCCAGTGATTTTCAACCGGGGTGCGCAACAACATTCCAGGGGTGCCACGGAATTTGGGTTTAAGTTACTTAAACTTCTTATTATTTTTTTAATTTATATGTTTATTTCGTTATAAAAATGTGTACAGTATCTTTTTAATTATATGGTGTTCTATAATTGATGTTTACTTAGTACCTCTATATAAAGAATAAAAGTATATACTGTATATATATATATATATAATTTGTATTATGAAATGTAATTTTTATAATTATATTATTGTAATAAATATCATATGACATATATATTTTTTAATATTTTATATATTTATATATATATACACAGAAAGAGAATCGAATCTAACAGGCAGAAAATTGAGTAGGGGTGCCGCAAAATAAAATAAATTACTTAGGGGTGCCGTTATTAAAAAAAGGTTGAAAATCACTGCCGTAGTTCCTTGGCACTAGGGAATTTCTTAACTATGCACAAGGGATATGTCCCTTGTAAAAGGTTGAAAATCACTGCCCTAGTTCCTTGGCACTAGGGAATTTCTTAACTATGCACAATTGATATGTCCCTTGTGCATAGTTAAGAATTAATACTTTGCAGTATAACTTCCATTTTCCATCAGGGTGTGGGACCGAGACCATGATGGATAATCGAATAGACAGATAATATAATATGTACATTAAAACATTATACATACAATAGACCTGGTCATCTAACTTGGTTATTTTATTACACAATAAATAACCAAATGAAATTTAATTAAACTTTATTTATTTTTTACCGGGTCATCAAAAAATCATAGTACAAATACATACCTATTTTTAATAGTTTGACTTAATATTTTGTCTATTCATAAAAAAATTTAAAAGATAACAATATTACATACATACAAAATTGTTTTAATGTCATTAAAGAAATTTAAAAGTAAACAATATTACATAATTAAATTTCTTTTGTTTAATTATCCCTTGAGCCTTTTGGGAGGCATTGTTATGAACTTAACGCAAAAGTCTGCTTCTTCTTGTACCTTGAACCACTCAATGCACTTTGACAACATAGTTTTAGCTTCACAATGGTTAATTATGTTTGTTGTTCCATCAGGCCATTGATGCCAGTGTCTTTTGAGGTAGTGCCTTCCAATTAAGGCCAGTCTCATCGCAGTTGTATGTTTGGTCTTTAACCTAACTTCAATCAGCTATTTCCTTCTGTAGCTTTTCACGGTAAACAGAAATTGTTGTGCTATCTGCATTTAGCTTCTCACTGTGGATCGAATACCATAGTGAAACTTAAATTTGTCCAACCATCTGATGCTAGCCTTGAATGAAGGATCGCCACCTAGTTTTTTATTGATTTCAATTGCTTTTTTGATTATTATAGGTACCGACAATGGAATTCCTTGGCTACATGTTTGAACAAACCATTGAAGCATTGCAATATCCAATTGTTCATTTTTAGCAAGCTTCATTGTTTTACGATTTTTAACATTACTGTCAGTGGTTTCCATTTTCGACACGTTTTCAATTTTGTCTGCATCACACTTTATATCATTTACTGTTGTTCTTCCTATTCCATAAACCGATGCTATACTTGTAGCACTTTCACATTTTCTTGGACGATTGACTATTTCAATTTTTTGTGATAATCCCAGCACTACTCCCTTATGTTTCTCTGTCATTTCAATGGGTTTACTAAATAAAAATTATTAAAATATGAAACAAGGGTTTAAAGTACAACCATATACAGTGAGTTATAAACAAAGACTGAGTGACACATGGCGCCAATATCACAATGCATTATGGCATAATAGCCAGAGACTGACAATAAATAGGGTGATGGACAGTCAAAGTTCTACCGTATATAAAATATAGATTTCTAATCAGTCTCCATCTGGCTATTATACTACCAGGTGGTTCAATTTATATAGAAAAAGTTGTTAAACAGAAGTTACAAATGGATAAATTGATGCTAGCATGCTTTTATAACATCCATGTTTTTTCTAACATCATGCTGCTCTTAAATAGAATTATGTTTCAACTTAAGAATTCCTCTGTACTGTCATAGAGGATGTTAGCCCTGTCATCTTCTATGACAGTATATACTATAGTGTGTTTGCTATGCAGCACATCTTTGAAGAGGGAAAGGTTCAAATCCCATTGGATAATGGAGGAATTTTTAAAGACTTTAAATGGGTCTGTTATTAGCTGATTTCAGGTGTCAGGAGTTGGATTTCACATCATGAATTCCTGATTTTTCAGTCTGCAAATATGTAAATCAGCCCAAGCCCATAAGCACAGAATATCACAGACAATGGCATGTAATTAAAAAGAAAAAAAGCATGAAACCTGTGCACTATATAATACCAAATTAGTCAGTGCTACAAGGAATATTCAAAAAAACAACCAAACAGCACTTGCTTACAGTATATTATAATCAGTTTTTTGTATCTAGTGTTCATTCCAGAATCACATGCACAATGGTGGGGAGGGACTAAAGCCCCCCCCCCCCCAAAAAGTTTTTTTTGTATTACATTAGAACCTCATAAATGTGGCCCAGGACATAGTGCATGCTGGATTTTCGAAAACAATTTTTTTTTTTAAAGTACAAACCAGAAAGAAATTAAGGTTTGGAACTTATTAATTGGACTGGCTTCATTTGGTATTTTATCAACTATTAGGAAATTATGAATGGAATGTAATGTATAAATCTGGCACCTGTGGGTTTTTTTTTTTTTTTTTTTTTTTCAATTTTTGGCCAGCCTATTTTCCCTCTGCCTTTATATAGTAGGCTTACCTTGGAAAAATGTTCAAAAAAGTGATGGATTTTAGAATGCTGTGTTTATAATGTTCTGCTCTGTAATTGTACTGTCATGTTGACACTTATAACAGCTGTGAATGTAGAATACTAGCTCCCCCCCCCCAAATATGGCTACACTACTTAAAATAGTTGATGCTTGGCTGCAAAATTGGATGGCTTTCACACAGTCTTATATGTTGAAGTGAGTTCAGCACATCCTTCTTTAGTTTTATTACAATAAACAGCTGCAAAATGGCATTAAGTGTAAAAAGTACTCATAGTAGGGCATTAAGAAGTGCATTTTGAGAAACTGCCAGCAACCTGGCAAAAAAAAACTTAATGTTTGATTCACCTTGTAGACTGCCTTGAAAATAAATTGTCATATATGCGTAGTGGTCTACACCTATGGAGGTGTAGACCACTACGCAGGGCCTGCTTGTTGATGTAGTTGCCTGAGGATTAACAACGTGTTTTGTTCTTGTTTCAGCTGATTAGGTTAATACTGTAATGACCAGTTATTTTTGATGACCAACTGTGAGAGGGTTCTACTGAGAATAATGAGCATCCTAATGACAACTCGACATTACTATTTGTTCTGAAAGCATGGAGTTAATGCTATGGTTCTTTTTTTTTAAAGTGTCTGTGGTCTGCAGACCAGATGTGACCAGTCATTTGATTGCTGTGGGGACTAGTTGATCTGAAACATCATTTCAATTTCTGTCTTTCTTCTCTTACTCTGTTAAGTGGCAGTCATGAACAACATGATCTGACACTACACTGAGATACACCACTGATTGTCCTTTATCTGTACAGTAGCGAAACCTAAAACACATGGAGCTGCCATAGCTTGATTGAGGCCACACAACAATAATGTAAAAAAAAAGCCTTTAATACTGTACCATATGTGCAATTACAGTCAGACCTATATATAAGGAAATCAATTGTTCCCTTGAAACAATTTGTTATAAAGAAATATGACATTTTCAACAATGAAAAATACTGTAAATTCAGAAATATAGTAAAAGATGGGAAAGAAGTGGGAATGAATAAATTTTCTAATGTTTTAAAACAATTTATTAATACATACATATTAAGAAATGTATGATGCCCACAATTTATTAGTACACTTAAGAATTTTGTTGTAAAATATTTGGTTATTTTTTGTTGTACACTGGATTCTACTGTACACCGTTCATAAAAATGTTTGCATTTGTGTAAACTTTAAACATTCAGATATATTTTCTGTTACTTTATCTTCCCACTGAAGGCCTCAGTGCAGTTTCAGATGCTACCAACATTTGTTTGGAAGGTTTAATATTGCCTTCATTTTCGCCCAACTCATCATCGACATTGTCACTAGTTCTTTAAATACGCTCAAATGTTGGCGTCACTCAGATATTCAGCTACTATGACATCATTATCAACTCTTAAAAATTCGTCAAGAACAATTTCTCCACTGATCAAACCTCGCTTGGAATTCTTTCTAAGATTTCTCAATGTCTTCTAGTAGTTCATCCTACTAATCTCTGTTAATTAGCATTTTAGCAAAACCTGCTTTTGCAAAACAATTGTTAATCGTTGTTTCCGTCACAACTTGACTTCACACTTTCGCCAACTTTGAAATTATATCTGCAGATCTATAACAGAATCTATAGGTTGGTTGGTTAGTTTCTTTTCTCAGTATAATTTTTTTCAGTATTTGCCTTCAGTAGTGCATTTTCAAATTCTTGTAATACCTTGGTCCATTGGTTGCAGTTAAGACGAATTATTCAGAAGGAAGAAAACAAGCTTCACACTTCTAAGTTTCAAAATTACTGAGTGAAGGTGGGCAGGACAGCTGTCGACAATCAATGCGATTTTTATGTTTTCTTTCATCATCTTTCTATCAAAATTTAAAATCCACTGTTCAGAAATTTCGCTTGTCATTCAAGGTTTTTTGTTGTAGTTGTTGTCTAACTCTAACGACTTTACTCCTTTGAAACATCTGGGTTATTTACTTTTGCCTATTACCAAAAGCTTCAGTTTTTCATTACCAGCCATATTTGCAACCAAGAGTGTAATTCTCTCCTTACTATTTTTCCACCTAAACATTTATTACCTTTAAAAGTCAGCGTCTTGTTCGGCAAACATTTAAAGAATAGACATGTTTCATCAACGTTGAATGTCTTTGGACTCGTAGTCCTCTATAATTTTTTTTTCAAAGACTGTTTTTAGTCTTCGATTGCAACTCCACTTTCATCATAAATAACTTTTTCGAGAAAGCGATGACACTCTTTAAATTTTCCAGCCAAACAGAACTGGCTTGGAATATTTTATGCCCCAGAAAAAGATGTGTACTCAATAGTCTTTTCTTTTATTAATACCACTGATATTGGCATGTTTTGGTCTCAAATCAACTTCATCCACTTAAAAACTGCTTCATCTACATCTTCCCCAAGGCATAATTTCGCATGCTTCCGACTGGGTCTCGTTTCCTCAAACAGTTTGAGAATTGAAACAGGATTTTTCAGAATGGTTGACACACTACTGGCAGGAACATCAAATTTTAAAGTGATTTCTTTTTTTTAAAGCTGCAATCTACACTATTAAGCACTTCTACTTTTTTACACTACACTCAAGGATTTCCTCTTAGACACTGTAAGGTTACTTACACAGCAGTTAAAACAAAGCTGAAGTTAGGCACCACTTGTAGTTAACATGTAAACAGAGACAGGTGAAAGTGTGGATGACTCATTTCTTCGAAACAACAGATGAATTTCCGAGATAAAGGAAAATCGCTCTCTCCTAATTCTCTAATAGGATACTTATGTGCAAAAATAGGTTGACCAGAGCCAATTCCCACATCAGGAATATGCCTTAATCTCAGGGCTGTTTTAAGAACCCCCCCCCCCCCCCGGCAGCAAATTTCCAAATGTGGTTCCTATTCATGAATAGTTAAAATTTTGTTTTAATTTATTTCTGGGTCTCTCTTTGTCGCATTCCTAACCCTATGTATTAAAAGAGCTACTGAAAACTATCTCCATCACCACGTCAAGGTGGAAACCCATCAATGGAGTTTTTTCTTATTATTTTTTATTTTTGAAATTCTTTTTCTTTTTTAAATTTTTTTTGCTTGTTTTTATTTAAATTTTTTTTTTCCTTTTTTAAATTTTAAATTTATTTTTATATTTTTTGAAATCTTTAATTTGTATGAAATTTGTTTGAAATATGAAGAAAATACCTATGAACAACTTTAAGAAAAGGTTTTTGACATTTCAAAGTGGCAAGCTCCTGGATGACATCATTAAAATCGATGTTTTGTAAAAGCGCATTCTCTATTGCCATTAAACTTAAATGATTTAAATGCAACTGGTTCATATTATTTCTATATTCATTCTTTATAAAATTTAACTTTAAAAATGAACGTTCACTGCCTTCATTTGTTACCATCATACTCAAAATAAAAAAAAAACATGAATTTTTGTAAATATTAAAAATTAAAAAACATGGAATTAAAGAAAGCCAAAAACATTATTCGCGTATCATTAATGTTCCTTGTTTGCAGTGCTTTCGACTGCAACATAACATATGGGATAGAGGATCGTTTAAAAAATTATTTAAGATCAACAAGTGTGAGGCCCCTGGCATCTTCCGGGGTTTGCCCATGCATTAAAATGGCCCAGCTTAATTTTTGACAATGGCTGTGGAGAGCTGACCAGTGGGACTTCTCGGCATAGTAGTGTATAAGTTGTATAGGTTTTACTTCTTTTTAGCCATTGCTGACCAGCCAGCAAAGGCCTCTCCCAAACTTCCATCTTTTTCTATCCCGCACGGTGGTTGGCCAGTTTCCTCCTGCAGGGTTTTACAGGCACCATTAAATTGTAAAATGTTTTAGCTTTTAATTCATGGAATTGAAGCCTTTAGCTAATAAAAGCTGAAGGGATTAATGCTTAATCCTTTTAACTCTTAATTCGTGCTTTATTGCCTAAAGGCCAAGAGGTGCGAACAATGTGTACCCAGGTCTCTCAAAATCAGTTCGTTATATGGAAATTTTCTTTGTTATAGGGAAACTGTATTCAATGTAATGACCAAGGGGAAATCAAAAAAGTTCGCTACATAGAAGATTTCGCTATATGGAAGTTCGTTAAAGAGGTCCGACTGTATTATATAAATTGGAGCCATGTGGCATTAGGAGTGGTAGGAAACAAAGAATGATTATAAGTGGCAACTACTCTTTGTGGACTAATGTGATTTTCACAGGAGTCTGTGTTGGGTCCTGTACTGTATGTATTTAATAATGCTATTGATGTAGGTGTTTCAAGTTTGCTGTTTAAGCTTGGTTATGATTACAAAGGTTAATGACAATACTCAGTATGGTACTCAAGAGTTTATGTTAACTCAACAAGTGAGATGGAAAATAATTGAGATTTAATAGCATTATTATAGGATTACTGCATTGGGCAGCAATAATTCCAGAATAATGTACCATCTGTAGTATCAAACTGAAGGTAGTTGAGTATGAAAAAGAACTAGGGGTATTTGTACAAGCTGAAATTCTGAGCTAAAACAAGCTCTGCTAGAACAGCCCATGGGGTTCTGTCAGTAATATACTAAAACTTGCCAGCAAGGACAAAGAGTTGTTTATCTCATTGTATAAGACACTACTTGGACCACATCCTGAATACTGTATAAAGGTTTAGAAAGCTCATTATAGTAATGGTATAGGTCTGTTGGATAGGGTATAGAGAAGAGCAACAAGATTTTTGAGGGCACAAATGGATATTCTTTCCAGGGAAGGCTTGGATTCTGTGAATTGCATTATGTAGAAAATATGCATCTGCATTGTGACTTAATTTAAGCATAAAAGGGTAAAGTATATTAAATGCTGATGCTATTTCTGCTGTTTCTAAGATGAGATACATAAGGAGATGTGAACTTAAATTGGAAAAGGATGCCTACAGAATGGATGTGCAAAAATTCACATTCATCCAAAGAATAATCAATTGTTGGAATAAACTTTTGCCTCATATTGTGAGGGGGGAATGAATATTTAGAATAAATATAAGGAAGGTTTGGACAGTTTATAGGAGGGAATGTTTTTTTTTTTTTTTGGTGGTATATAAGCTTTGATTTCCATCAATGTTGTTGGTATTAATGTGAAGTGGATATGAACATGCTGTGTTCAGATGTTACATGGATTAACATTGTTGTCACATCTGACAATAGTTTTAATCATAGTCAAATATGATTATAAAAAAATGGCAATTGATTACATAATAATTAAATTACTTGAAAGTAGTATTAAATGTTTTATTTTTCACTTATTGTTTAATATGGACTTTCATTGCTTAAATCATCTTCAAAAAAATCTTATTTATACATAAAGCAATCTGGAAGTTGTGTAAAAGTGCATACTCACCCACACCTAATGTTTATTGATTATTGCATCTGCTGTGCACTGAACCACTGTCTTTGGCCTGTGAGTGGTTCTCATTGTTTAGTTTTTAAGCATTTCTGTATTCCCAACAAAAATTTAGCCCCCATGTCAATTTTTAATGGATCTTTTCAATTTTGATTATGTTATTATTAAAGTTAATTAAACTTGTTATTTTCTGATATGTTTTAAGGAAAAAGATAGGAAGATAATTTTTTGGACTAAGTTCTTTTGATGCTTTGCCAACCCCCGTATAAACAAATATCTTGCTACTAAGAAAGATTGCTCAAGTAGTGAATGCCCACATGACTTATGCAGTGGCATTGACACACTCTGTTTTTATTCTTGCTTAACTTTTTTCCCAGAAGTCACCTTATTATGTTTGCCAGCAAGCTGTTTGTGTGATTGCACTGAACTGAGGTTTCTTAAATAGTTGTTTCACACTAAGTATTCTCAAAATCCAAAAATAAATAAGTATCATTTGTACTGAAGAGTTTAGTTAAAATTAACTCTGTAAAGAGAAAATGTAATATTTTATATTTTGATTTGAAATAAAAATACACTGTTATACACCGTAATAATAAAAACTATTAAAATTGAAAATAACTTTTAAAATTAGATACTTAATATGCATTAACTTGGTTTTACTTAAATGTTTTAAGAGGCAGTAAAATAAGTTCTGTAGAATTGCATATATTTTCCCACTAATAATTCTTAATTAAAAAATGTAAATAATACACTGAATTCAAATTATTAATTTCTGATTAATAGCTTTAGTATTTAGTATAATTATGAGTATTGATAAAATTATGCAAGGAAGCAAGCTTAGACAGAATCAGTAATTTGTCTAATTCTTCTTTTAATTTTTATTCAGATTACCCACTTCCACAACACTAGATGGAACTTTTTTGGCTGATGGCAAATTTTTGCATATCTATTCTGCAACCATTACACTAGCCAACAAAAAATATTTTTTGTCATACCTCCGCAATGAAAATATGTGATTCTGGAGGAAATAAACTCACTGATTCCAAAAATCACCATAAAAGTCTCTATCACATTTACATCAAAAGATGTACCAATGTTTAATGTTAAAATAAAGGTATATGTACGTGTAATACAAGTACATGAAAAACACCCATACAAGTGTAAAAAAATATATGTTCTCTTTAACTCATTTAACTTCGGAAAAAATATCATAAATCATAGTGAAATAGTTATATTTCAATAATATATAATCAGCATACCTGTAATTGTCCATAATTTTTGCTACTAAGGGATTTTCTCTTGTATTCCTGCTTACTCTCCCTCACAAGGATCCAGCAGTAATCCCCCATCATTACAGGATCCCAGAGACCTTGTTCCCACTTTTCCATCGTGGAAATATCCTGATGAAACTGTTCCCCGTGTTCATCACTCACAACTCCCATATTTTTTGGAAAATTTGAAGATAGGAATAAAGAAAATTAATTTTCAACAACATTCGACAGCCCATATTTTTGTAGCACTCGAGTAAATTAGACACCAATGTTTCATAAGTTTTCTTCTTTCCTATTACCCAAAAAACCATGTATTACCACCTTAAGTGATTGCCAAGCTGCCAATTCAACCTCCTTTAACCGGGTTTCAAACACATCGTCTTTCACAAGTTTCCTAATTTGGGGTCCTACGAAAATTCCTTCCTTAAGTTTGGCATATGTTAAACACTTCTCAAGTATGCAAATCCATTACCTTCTTCTTTATCTCTAGTCCCTTCATGAAATTTTTCATCAATCTAAGTGCAGGGTTGGAAGAAGATCCTTGTTTGATTGAACTAAAGGAATATACAGGGTGACCCAAAAATCACTGCATATTTTGGTGAAACAGTGAGATTGTCAAATAAATTTCATTACGACAAGTATATTTACAGTATTCTTTTTTACATAAAGCATAAGTACTTTTAATGTGGTAGAGATGTTATTATAATTTTAAAAAAATTTTAAATAAAATATAAATGCTCAAGGCATTTATTAATTAAATTTTTTTTAATCTTAATTTATTAATTTTTAAAAATATATTAGTTTTTTAATGTTTTCTTTTCAGACATACGTAATTCATGATGAATGTTCAAAAGCGAATTTTTGTTGTAACATCCTGCATCAAAGGAATGAAGTTTTGTGAAATTAGGGAAAGGTTTTCAAGATTTCATAGTGTCGTCCATTAAGCTGTTATTTTGTATTTGATCAACAAGTTCTGCATACATTGCTGCTTGATGTGGAAAATGTTCTTGCAGGTCATGCAACAGTTGGATGTGGTAGGGCTTTTTCATCAGTGTCAAACACACAATTCTGTGAACTGTCTTGGGTATGATCAGTTTTGAGCTCCCTCCCTAACTAATAAATTTCATGTGCTGTCCTTGCTTTGAATGCTTTCATGTGCTGTCCTTGATCGTCCACATTGCTCCTTGTCACACACAGACCCAGCTCTTTTAAACTTGTTCACCAGTGCACGAATAGCATTGTCTGTAGGACCAGGACTATGAAATCTCCTTGAAAATCTTTCCCTAATTTCACAAAATTTCATTCATAGGCACCTCCGTAGCCAGATGGGAAGGAGCAGCAATGCGTTGCACACGCTTCTTGATTAGACCGGGGTTCGAGCCCATCACCACCAAATACGGAGGATGTGGAAAGGTCAGGGAATGATCACTGCATATCCCGGAGCAATATGGCCTTAGTTGCTAATGCTCCTAAAAACCAAATAACAAACAAACAAACAAAATTTCATTCCTTTGATGCAGGATGTTAGAACAAAAATTTGCTCTTTGAACATTCATCATAATTATGGGTCTGAAAAGAAAACATTAAAAAATTAATAAAAATTGTAATAACATCTCTAACACATTACAAATACTTATATTTTATGTGAAAAAGGATAAATATACTTGTCATAATGAAATTTATTTGAAAATCACACTGTTTCACCAAAATATGCAGTGACTTTTAGGACACCCTGTATTCCTGGTTATGAACTTGCCCTGCTTGTCCCAGTGTTGCACAACATTTTGTGACCCCCCCCCCCCCCTGCAAACCAGTGCTTGTTGGTTCGTATGGTTGGAACATATGCAGTGATTTGCATATGTTCCAACCACAATCCTTGTATTTTATAGCATGTAGAGCCCTAGACATGCTTTCATGACTTTCTTAAGTTCTGGAATTTAAGTTAAGAATGCAACACAGGAACTGATGGAAATTCTTTGCCCTTATGAAGCAAAACTGCTTTTAAACTTAATTTTGAAGCATCTATGAATAAACGCCATTCATCTGACTTATGCACGATGCCTAGTTCTTTCAGAAGTCCAATAATGTCTTTGCAGAAACACATACTGTCCGCCGCCTCCGTAGCCAGGTGGGAAAGAGCAGCAGTGTGTAGCACACACTTGTTGATTAGACCGGGGTTCGAGCCTGTCACCACCAAATCCGGAGGATGCGGAAAGGTCAGGGAATGACCACCGCATATCCCGGAGCAATATGGCCTTAGTTGCTAATGCTCCTAAAAACCAAATAACAAAACAAAAAATACTGTCCTCCATAGCAAAATATTTCGAAAACTTTTCATGTCTTTTTCAAAACACCGAAAAAAAATCTTTGTTCCTGCTGCGAGTATATTCCACTGCTGTAACCTAGAATCTGCTTGAAAAACCTTGGCACAGCTTACAAAAATCCTCACCAAAAACGATAAGTGTGCTCTCTTCAAATTGTAAGTGGTTGCATCAGAATTTGAACCTAAGAACCAGAGGTAGAAGTTTGATTATATTTATCACAAGAAAACCAAGGCCAGAATCGATTGCTAAAGGTAAGAGAATTAGCTTTTATCTGTTAAAATAAATCAGTATGTCATACATTACTGGCTAGATTATGCAAAATTGGCATATTTTTGGTAAAATATAACTCCCTCTATATGTAATAACTGTGACATTGTGTGAGCCTATCATGGCGATTTTCAAAATCTATGCATAAAAATTGGTTAAAAACAGCATTTAAGTTCTTGGAGGTAAAAACATGTTGGCTAGTGTCATTTTTCAGTTAAATTTATGTCCCATTTTATGTATCATCTGAGAGAGAGAGAGAGAGAGAGAGAGTAAAGATGCCATCAACGTAGTTTACTCAACCCTTTTAAAGCCTTAAATACCTCAGTTAGGTCACCATGCTTAGTTTTCAGATGATGCAATTTACAAAACCACAGTCTTTCTTGATATGAATACCTTTTTTCATCCCTAAATAATCTCATTGCTCTTCCATGCACCAAAACATTTATGTCCTTCCTAAAATGAGGATGCCAGTGTGTATGCAATATTCAAGAGGATGCCTACCTTTTCCTGTAGTGCAGTGCACCCCTAATTATGTTGGAAATATGCCACCTGTATGCTTCATGTGAATCCAGAAGTTATCCAAAGCAAAAAAAAAACATACATACACACTTTGAGTCAACGCAATTTACCAATTTCTAAAGAGTAAAAATCCCATTCCTCTTTGAACCTTGTCAGCAGACTCTCTACATAAAGTTCTTAGGCAGGCAACTTATGCTGCTGACCTGCAACACGCTGCCCAAAGGTGAACTTTGTGAGATATAATTTTCTGTCATTTCCCAATATTTCTTATTTCTGCCAATGCGAAAATAAATCATTCATTTTGCTTATTTCTTTAAGGACAGGCCTTAAACATCACTGGTTAGTCACCCTTGTGGTGGATAACTTGGGGATGACCCAAACAGGCCATGTCCTCTAAAAACATTCTTAGCAATCCTAACCAGTCTAGTTGCCCTTCTTTCAGGCTTGCTTCGAAACCTGAATGAAGTCTCTGCATGATTTTTATAAAGAAGAATAATATCCTTTTCCCTGCTGGCAAAGGTATTATTGATCGTTGAAGGCTTCTTGGAAGTGGATATGAAAGGCTTCCTATACAGAATTCTGTGTTTCCTAATCTGTGTGTCACCCCAAATTTTATTTTTCCTAAATGCAAAACCTTACATTTAGCAGTATTAAATTTCACTCTCCATCTTTTTGACCATATATGTAACCAAGGTTACTCTGAAGTAGCACATCCTGGTCCCAGTTGAACTATTTTTCATACCTTGAAATCGTCATCAAATATTCACAGCTGTCCTTATGATACCCCCCCCATCAATATCACTGAGGAAAATCAGAAACAAGAGAGGGCCCTAATAATGGACCCTGAGTGACGTCCACCCACCACCTAATCCACACTATTAAGAATGTCCATTAATTACCATCCTCTGTCTGCTTTCACTTAGCCAGCCTCTGCTTGAGGATATCATAATCCCAGCATTCTCCTATGTGTACCTCCTGAGTGAACAGTGAGTAGCCTCTCAGAGGTAATCAGATCAAAAGCTTTACTGAAGTATACTACAGTATCAAAATTGTTTCCAGCATCTAAATGCTTTATCAGGCAGGGCTTTCCCCCTTTAGAAAGCCATACAATTAATCCTTTTAGGAATTCATTCTTATCAAATTTTTCTGTATTACATCTTTAAACACAAATTCCATTAGCTTACCTACTACAGAAGTCAAATTTGTTAGTCTATAGTTATCCATTTCAAACTTGGCCTCTCCCTGATGAATGGATCAGCCATCTGCATTTCTCCAGTCCAGAAAATCACCCCAGAGTCTAATGATGATCTTAGTGACAATCCTAATGGTATGCAGTACTCCATCTACCTCAAGAGCCTTATTTTTTTTTTTTTTTTTCAGAATAAATAGTTTTTCTGATATATTACAAATAAAATTTTTAATAGAAATTTAAAATTTTATTAGATTTAGACAATTTAAATATAAGTGATTTATAATTATTTTAAAAAATCTTTCTTGAAAATTTATCTTTACAGAGCATAATTTAAATTTAGAAAGGATAGTTACAGAATAGATGTGTGTAAATTTGCATTTATCCAAAGAGTCAATTGTTGGAATAAACTGAAATAATAAAAATACAATTCATCTTCTTGGGCCACGGGTCATGCTTTCACACTGTTGGGGAGAATGTTGATTTGGCTTCCTTATTTTAATTTATCTCATTTTATTTTTAGGAGCAGAATCACATCGTACCAAGTTTAGTTTACACTTTCCTTCCTTGCATCATGTTGCTAATACTAATATGAAGATAGTGTTGGATGGTGTAGATATAATGCAATGTAGTGTTTCAAGATGCTTTAATTATTTTCTGCTCTTTAATTGAATCCATTGAATAACAGGCTGGAGTCAAGCAAAAAATGATGTTGGTGTATTGTTTATATAAGGTATGTTCGTGGCAGACGGCACCTGGGATTTCTCCCATCTCCGCGTGTGTTTTGCTGTACCGAGGACAGTACACTGTCAAGCCAGAGACTTGAAAGTGTGTGTGGGCCGTGTCTGTACAGTGTGATATGTTGTGCCCATTGCTTATCCGGCTTATTGGCCGCCAGGCCCCTAGTGAGGCCCGACGTTGCCCATACCTGCCACGTGGAGGCTAGCCAGGTGTATCCAGTATCACAGCAAATTGCTCTGGCAGGTCCTGCCACCTAGTTTCCTGGGATTTCAGTGGCTAGGACCTATAAAAAAAAAAATATATATCCGTTTGACATTAATGCTTAATGGGATTGCTGTTAGGAAATCACTGGTTGGGGTTGAATGCTAAAGAGATGTTGTAATGTGTATTGTTTATAGTGGTAATGTCTCAAAAGTTCTTACTCATGGCGGGTTAGCTTTTTTTGGAAATTTTTGTGCATTTCTACTTTGCTCATAGTGTGAGCCAGTTGTAGTTGTCATCAGCATTCTGCCAAGGACAGGCCTCCTCTTCATCTCCCTATATTCACCATCCTCTCACAATTCATTTATTACAGTTCTCCCTCTGGGCCTCATCATTCAATTTGTTTCCTCCTCAATGCATTATACACATCAGTCAGATCCTCCTCCCCCTGAGATGCCCTGTTTCCAAACTCTAACTTTCTACATAACACAAATCTTTGTAATCTCTCCCCATATGGACTGGACTTTGCACTTCATAGCCTAAATTGCCCATGTACTATAAAAAATCAATCACTCCTCATATGGATGCTCCTTTCTTGAGTTCTTAGATAAGTCCTTCCCATGTGACCACAGCATAGCAATTTATCAAGTCAAACAAGATTTGCCGACCGGGCTAGCCGGGTGGGTAAAGTGCCTGCCTGACAACCCAAAGGTCGCGGGTTCGAATCCCGCCTCGGGCTTGGATCACAGTAGAAAATGCAAAAACCTTGGGAGGTGCATTATGGTCACAGAAGCCAATGCGCCAACAACTACCAAAGGGGGGGAAAAAAAAAGATTTTTCGGCAAAGGTAAAGAAAGCCAACACGAGAAGGTAAACTTCGGGAAACTTACTAGGACAAACTTGTTCCCTGCTACTGCAGTTTCTCCCTGCATTCTCAGTAAACAGATGGTGGTAGTGGCAGTAGAAGTCAATACCGATATATTGATTAGTTTTTCTCATCATTAAAAGCAGATTATAGAAGTTCATGAGTATAATGCCTTTGCAGCTGAAATTTACTTATGGGTACACCTTTCAGGCTGCCTCTGTCTTAGGGTGTTTATTCCCCCTCCCTTCCCACTGTTTTAAAATAGGAAAACAACTTCTACAGACAGTGCAAGTTATCGGTAGTGGCAGTAGAAGTCGATTTCCTATTTTAAAACAGAGGGAAGGGTGGAATAAACACCCTAAGACTGAGGCAGTCTGGAGGGTGTACCCATAAGTAAATTTCAGCCCACTCACGAACTCCAATAATCTGCTTTTAATATTGAGAAAAAAGTAATCAATACATTGTTATCAACTTCTACTGACACTACCGATAACACGCACCATCTCTTTACTGAGGATGCAGGGAGAAACTGCAGTAGCGGAAACAAATTTGTTCAGTAAGTTTACCATGGTTCTCGTGTTGGCTTTCTTTACCTTAGCCAATTTTTCTTTTGCTAATCTGTATTGTGATTCATTTAGGAAATTACTTCACAAAATGTTATTTTAAAAAGTGCACTCTTTTATTGCCATAAGTTTATTATTGCAGAAGAAAATTTTGCCTTCCATGTGTTGATCCTTCAAACCTGAACATACCATTCAAAATGCAGTCTTACAATTGAGTTGTATAACTTTTTGCTAGATTGAGATAGTATGATAAACAAATTGATAAAATACTGTGGACCTTTCTGACCATCATGTTCCTGTCCTCATTTATGTCCAGATCTATCCCATCCAGTGCCTAGACTTCTGTCGACCCCAGGCAAAACATTCATCTGGGGCCCCCCCTCGCAAAAATTTAATGTGGAATTCGTAAAATTAAAAAATAAAGGAAACACCCCAAAATTATTCAAATCATAATCATTTATTTAAACTTTAACGACTAGTACATTATTTCTATAAACTTAAAAGTTTTTACATCATTACCTCACAATATTTACTTGATATAAATTTGTCTATAACATTTGATGTTTTTATATTTTTTAGTACATCTTGTTCTATTCAATGATCACTGCTATTCAGCAGTGATCATTCGTGTATTAAGAATTTGCAGATAAAGGAACCACTAGGTGGCAGTGATCACAGTGTACTGATGTGGGATTTACTTAAAGATTTAATTACCATCAGGGGTAAAGGAAAGGGTTTTTGCTTCCGTAAAGGTGAGTACAGTGGTCTCCAACAGTGTTTAAATTCTGTACAGTGGGATCAACTGACGATGTTACCAACAGTAAATTCTAAGTGGGAAGCATTCAAAGAATTAATCGTGGATGCTACTAAAAGTTTCACACCTATTAAGAAATATTGTTCAAGGTTTAGGCGTAAATGGTTATCTAATGAACTAATGAGACTCGTAACAGAGAAGAAAAATGCATGGGATGCATATAAATTATCAAGCGACACTCAGAAGACTATGGCAGATATAAGCTAGTCTGTAATCAGGTCACAAAGGAGGTTAGGCAGGCGAAGGCAGATTACAAGAAATCCTTGGAAAAAGATGCTCAGAAAAACAGCAAGGATTTCTTTACTTATATAAACTCTAAAAGGAAGGGGATGAATCTGATTGGTCCACTTGACATCGATGGTTCGACTGTTGATGATCCTGCTCAGATAGCAAACAAACTGAATGAGTATTTTGCATCTACATTCACACATGAGGAATTATTAATGTTTGAAAATGGCAGAAGGTTATCAAATTGTAACAGGATACTTAATGATTTTGTAATAACTGAAAGCAAAGTGGAGGAGAAATTGTTGAAGTTAAACATAAGAAAAGCACCTGGGGTGGATGGGATCTATCCAGTTATATTAAAGGAAGCGGCAAAGCAACTAAGCAAACCCTTAGCCATAATTATGAGAGCATCCTTGGATTCAGGGGAGGTCCCCACGGACTGGAGATGTGCAATATCCCCAATTCACAAAGGGGGATCGAAGGGTGACACGAGTAATTACAGACCAGTTAGTTTAACTTCTGTTCCGGGTAAAATAATGGAGTCATTGGTTAAAGATGCATTGCAGGATCATCTAGACAAGACTGCAGCAATAATTCAGACACAGCATGGGTTTGTTAAGGGAAAGTCTTGTCTGACAAATTTAATAGGATATTATGATGTGGTTACAAAGGAACTGGATGCAAAAAATAATTTTGATATCATATATTTGGATTTCAGGAAAGCTTTTGACACTGTTGTGCATGGAAGACTATTGTACAAATTGGAGCAGAATGGTATTAAGGATAAGTTGCTACAATGCATAAAAGGGTGGTTAAGTGGGAGAAGACAGAGGGTGGTAATCAATGGGTGCTGCTCTTCATGGACTAATGTTATTAGTGAAGTCCCAAAGGGTTCGGTGTTAGGGCAACTGTTGTTTTGTATATTTATCAATGATATTGATGAAGGTATATCAGGCTTAATGTCGAAGTTTGCAGATGATACAAAGGTTGGCAGGGTTTTAAAGACAGTAATGGCAGTGTGCTACTGCAACAGGATCTAGATAATTTGGGCAGATGGTCTAAGAAGTGGCAACTGAAGTTTAACCTTGACAAATGCAAAGTACTGCATATGGGTAGAAGTAACCCCAGAGAAACATACTAGCTGTGTGATACTACACTTAAGGTGGTAAAAAATGAAAACGACCTGGGAGTAATTGTGCAGTCAGATATGAAGTTTTCTGAGCAATGCAGACAGGCTGCCAGGGCAGGTCATGGGGTTTTGTCAATGATATATAGGAATTTTGCTAGCAGGGAGCAGGAGGTGATTGTTCCTCTGCATAAGGCAATGGTCAGGCCATGCCTTGAGTACTGCGTACAGGTCTGGAGGCCTCATTTTAGGAAGGATGTAGATTTACTTGAGCGTGTACAGAGAAGGGCAACAAGATTGGTGAGGGGAATGAAGGGATCCTCTTACCAAGAGAGGCTTAAGTTCTACAAATTGCAGTGGCTGGTGACTAGGCACCTGCGCGGTGATCGATTGAGGTATATAAGGCCTTGAATGGGTTGAGCACGCTGAATTCTGATGAGATCCTTCCACTTGTTCAGATTACGAACCTAAGGGGGCATAAATTCAAATTAAGAAAAGACAGATGTAGAATAGATGTGCGGAAATTTGCCTTTAGCCAGTAGGTGGTTAATTGCTGGAACAAACTTCCATCTGTCGTTGTGGAAGTTGACAGGTTAAATAAATTTAAGGAGGAACTGGACAGGCATTTGGAGGGAATGGTGTGATTTTTTTTTTTTTTTTTTTTTTCCGGCTGATGCTGCATAAGCTCATACACTTGCTTTCTTGCATCACATCTGTCAGTGAAATTATTCTTGCAGGAATGGAATCCTTTATCCCATGCTCCACTTTAAAATCTCGTCCTTTATCTAAACCTTGGTTCTCCAACAAATGTGCTAAAGCTGTCCAAGAGAAGAATGTTGCGTATCGTAACTGGCTTGTTTCTAATTCTCCAGTTTCATTTTCTGCCTACACCAAAGCTCGCAACAATTGTAAAGCAGTTATTAATCAGTCCAAACAAGAGTTTGAACAGGCTAAGAGTAGAAAACTTGCTTCTTGCCCTAATGGTAGCTGAGCATTCTGGTCTCTTGCCAAAGCTATTGGCCGTAACTTTTGCCCATCTCTGCTCTCACCTCTGTCCAAACCAGATGGTTCTGTTGTCACTTCAGCCAAGGATAAAGCTGACCTGCTAGCATCCCATTTTTCTTCCAGCTCATGTATTAATGATCTTGGTAAAACACCTCCCACCATTCCTAACACGCTCCATTCAATGCCTTCTGTGGTCTTCTGTCAAAAGGATATCAGAAGGATTTTGATGAATCTTGATGCTAAGAAAACTCCAGGTCCTGATGGTATTTCTCCACTTGTTCTCAAAACCTGTGCTCCTGAACTTACTCCTATTCTTTACCGCCTTTTTTCACTTTCTTACTCCAAAGGTGTTTTTCCTTCTGCTTGGAAATTTGCTCATATCCAGCCAGTTCCTAAAAAGGGTGACAAATCGCTCCCATCCAATTATCGTCCCATTGCAATTACTTCTACTCTTTCTAAAGTAATGGAGAAATCAATTAACCGGCAACTCTTAAACTATCTAGAAACCTTCCGTCTGATCAACGATTGCCAGTATGGATTCCGTCAGTGTCGATCCACTGGTGATATTCTGGCTTATGTTACCCATTTATGGACTAATTCAATGGAAAGGTTCGGTGAAACACAAGTAGTTGCTCTTGACATCTCAAAGGCTTTTGATCGTGTTTGGCATAAAGGTCTTCTAAACAAGCTTCCATCTTATGGTTTGCCAACTGTTTTTAGTAATTGGTTATCCAGTTTTCTCTCTGATCGCTCACTGAGGGTGATGGTAGATGGCTCTCTGTCTTCTAACTTCTCCACTAATGCCGGTGTCCCCCAAGGTTCAGTTCTTTCCCCCACTCTTTTCCTTTTGTATATCAATGACCTTCTTCCATTGACTGGAAATCCTATCCATAGTTTTGCCGATGATAGCACATTGCATTCAACTTTCCATTTTGAGAAACCTTGTCCTGCTCAATCAGCTTCAAGTTCTCGAAAATCTGCTGCCAATTCCTTAAATGCCGATCTTCAGGTAATTCTCCAGTGGGGCAAAGACAACTTAGTTGATTTCAACCCTTCTAAAACTCAGTCTTGTCTTATATCTCGCAAAAAGGATTCTTCTGCTCCTATGCTTATCTTTAGTGACACTCCGATTTCTAGGCAAAATGATATATCTATTTTGGGGATTACCCTGACTTCTAATCTCTCTTGGCACAAGCACATTACAAATATTGCTTCCTCTGCATCTAAAAAACTTGGTTTTCTCTTTCGCTCTCAGCGTTACTTTTCTTCCAAACAGCTGCTCACTCTGTATAAATCGCAAATCCGCCCTGCCATGGAATATTGTTCCCACATCTGGGGTGGTGCCCCCCAAAACCTCTCTCAGGCTTCTTGATTCCATTCAGAAGAGGGCAGTTAGGTTAATTAATGATTCATCTCTAACAGAGTCTCTCCACTCGCTTTCTCATAGACGTACTGTTTCTGCTGCATGCCTCTTCTACAGATAACTTCCATGGGCACTATTCTTCTGAATTGGCTTCTATAATTCCCGCTCTCTCTCTCTCTCTCTTTCAAAACAGTCCGAACACGTGCCGCCACCAGCCAACATCCATTTACTGTCCAGCTTCAAACCCACAGAACCAACTTTTCATCTTCCTCATTTATTCATTCAACTGCCGTTTTCTGGAACAACCTTCCTTCATACGTATTTCCTGAAAATTACAATCTACAGAAGTTCAAGTCCAATGTCAACAAATATCTTCTTTCGTCTTTTCAACCTCCAACCCAAGCACGGTACTAAGTACTATAGGTTCTAATACCTCTCGTGTTTGGGGTTCTCATAAAAAAAAACAAAAAAAAAAACATTCCACTACTACTACTACTATTGACAATAATGGCTGATCCATTAATTCTTCCTTGGCCAACTGTTGCTCGTGAATATGTTTTAATCATTTTAAGCCTTAAAAAACTCCTTTCTCCAGACACAACTGTAATTGCCAATGTTAGTAATTCTAAAGAGAAATGATGTTGGGATATAATTCAACTAAGTTTTTTTCTTGAATAAATGTCAATAATTCTACTGACTTACTTACTCTGCGGCACTATGGTCCTTGTAGAACCTTGGCCTCCTCAGTGATTTTTCTCCAGCTGTCTCTTTCCCTGACCATCATTCTCTGTCCTCCACCCACCTCCTTCTTGGTCTTCCTCTCGTTCTTCTTCCACCTGGTTGCTCTTCCATTGCTTTCCTTGGCCATCTGTTTTCCTCCTTTCATATCATGTGGTCTTCCCATCTAAGTCTTGTGCCCTTTATCACTCTCACTATATCCGATTCTCCAAAGAGTTCCTTCAGCACTTGGTTTATCCTTATTTTCCACTCTTCCCCAACTTTTACCAGGCCAAAAATTTTCCTTAATATCATCCTTTCCCACACATTTAAAGATTTTTCGTCCTTTTTATTAAGCACCCATGTTTCACTAGCATAAGTTACGATAAGTCGTACCACTGTTTTGTATAACACTAATTTCGTTCTTCTGGAGAGCAGCCTTGATCAAAAATGTTTCTGCAAGGAAAAATGCCATTTATCACCACCATTAAGATGAGCCTGAATTTCTGGGGTGTTACTATTATCATGTGGAATCATAGCTCCCAGATATTTGAAGGATTCTGTTTTATTGAAACTATGCTTTGCTGTTTGCAAGATCTGTTGGGTGCTTTGACTCTCCTTCCTACTTGTAATCATAAACTTCAGGTAAATAAAAATAAAATCATAAATTTTATTTTTATTTACCTTCAACCCTTTCTGCTTCTTTCTCAAACTCTTCAGAAGCTGTCCTCGGAATATGTGGATTTCTGGAAGTCATCACTACATCATCTGCATAGGCTAAGTGCTGGTAGAGTCTGTTATATATGATCCCATTGGAGATGGCTGATACTTTCCTCATAACCCTCTTAACACCAAGTTAAAAAGGACTGGCAATGAGGGGTCCCCCTGTCTCAGCTCTCTCCTCACTTTGAAGGACTCGGAGAGATTCCCTTGCACTTGCTTCCTTCCAGCATGATCTTTGTCAGCCTTGCAAGCTTTTTTGGTATGCTCAGGCTTCCCATCATTTCCAACAGCTCCACTCTATCCGCACTATCATATGCCGTGCTGAAATCAATAAAGAGATGATGCAGATCTCCAAGATCTGTCTGAAGGTGGAAATATGGTCAACAGTCGACCTCCCTGCATGGAACCCACTCTGATATTCACCAACTATTCCTTCTGCTAGTCTTGATATTCTTCTAGTCAGGATGAAGGATAGAATCTTATATATTGCGCTGAGTAGGTCAACCTCTCTGTAGTTTCCACACATTAGTTTATCTCCCTTCTTGTGGATTGGGATGATTACTGCTGCCTTCCAGTCATTTGGCAATTCTTCTCTTTCCCTTATGTCCAATATAAGCTGATATAATTTTTATAAGTTTCTTGCTGCCTGCCTTTATGAGTTCTGCTGGGATGCTATCTTCTCCGAGTGCTTTGTAGTTTTTAGCCCTTTGGACTGCATCCCGTACCTCTTCTATTGTTGGGCCCAAATTACTTTCAATTTCTTCCATTACAGTATCTGTTTCTTCTTTCTCTTCTACAATTTCTTCTGGGTGTGCCTGTTCTTTATTAAGTAAGGAATTAAAATGCTCCTTCCAAACTTCTGTGATCTCCACTACCCCCCCCCCACTATTTCTCCTTTCTTATTCTTACACAAGTTAAGACGTAACTAGAAACCTTTTTTTATGTTTCCTACTTCTTCATAGAATTTCATGATCTGCCCCCTGTCGTATTCTTCTTGCATTTTTTGCTATTCTTTTCTTTTGTCTACATACTAACTTCACTTCAGCTCTTTTAACCCTGTAATCCTCAGTATTCTCCATTTCCTCTCTGTAACATTTTCTGCCGCTTGGTTTAGTTCTTCCAGGATCTTCTTGCAGTCCTGATCGAACCAGTCATTTCTCACTCTTTTTTGTTCCACTCTAAGTGCCTCTTCTGCTGCTACACTCAGTGCTTTAATATCTTCCCATTTTTATATTGATGGGCTCACCAATCCTGTTGTTGGTATTTCTCCAGTTGTACCTCAACTTTCATTCTAAATCTTTCTCTAGTATCTTCATCTTCTTTAAGCTTATATTGTTGATATGTAAATTTTGCAGAAATTTGCCTTTAGCCAGCAGGTAGTTGGCTGGTGGAACAGACTTCCATCCCTTGTTGTGGAATTTGATAGCCTAAATAAATTTTAGGCTCAGTTGGACACGTATTTCGAACGAATGGAGGGGTGAAATGGGAGTGGTGTTTTTTTTTTTTTTTTTGGCTGATGCTGCATAAGCTTGCTTTCTTGCATCATATGCCTCTGCTAATGCTAATATCTTTTCCTTGTTATCCCTCCTTTCCCTCTGTATACCTTTGAGAGCCTATTTTGCAGACGGCATCATACCATAAAATGGTCTGAGTTGCAATCTGCCCCCCCATAACTCCTCACGTCCATTACATCCATAGCATGACAAGTATTAATGAGGATGTGATTGATCTGATTGCACAAGTTTCTTTGTGGATATTCTTATGTGGGAAATTTGTGCTACTAATGCAGAAGCCTTTCCCTCTTAAAGTCTATTAGCCTTTTCCCATTTTCATTACTGGTTTCATGTAAACTGTTTCTTCCTATAGTTGATATGTGTACTTCCCCTCTCGCTACTTTGGCATTGAAATCGCCAAGGATGAGTTTAATATCGTGTCTTGGGGCCTCTTCTAATGTTCTCTCCAGTTCCTTGTAAAAGGCATCCTCTGCGTCTTCTGTCAGAGCGTGTACACTGATCAAGAATGTGTTAAAAAAAGATCCCTCTAAGCCTTAGTGTAAATATTCTTTCATTAATTACACTAACTCATCATTTGTTCTTTAGTGTCCTTCTTAATCATAAAGCCTGTCCCCAGAATGTTGTCTCTGCTTCCACTATTTATTGGGGTGTAGTATCGGAGGTCCATAATTTCTAAGTTTCCTCATCTTATCTCTTGTAACGCTGCTACACTTATCTCTCTTCAATTGTTTCCCCAATTTCCTGATTGTTCCTTTGTTGGTACAAGCTTTGGACGTTCCACGTAGCTACAAAAATCTCTTTAATCCTTTTGGCATGCTTGGGTCGAATTCCATTTGAGACAGTCCAGCTATTTCCTTGAGATTTTGTAACGTTATGTTTGTTTTCTGGGGTGAGATTGTTAGCCCCACACCCAACCTGGAGAGCCAGGGTATCTCACTCTTAGTCTGAATCATCACCTGTAACCTGTCCAGCAGGGAGGCTCTGCTGGTAGTTAGACTACTGCCATTTTAGCTCACAGGATCATTTGGCCACACAAGCCCACCACTACGTCAAAGTGGAGATACCTTTGGGGGGGGGGGTCAATAATTCTTAGTGACCAAAGTTTTTCGCTGCTCCCGTCTTCTCCATTAACATTCTTCCAAAGTTTCATTTCATTTCTATGGCATTTTTAATAAATTCATGAAATTTTCTGACTTTAGAACAAGATGAAAAAGCCAAGAATATTTCATTCATCTGATCAAATCTTCCTTGTAAGCTAACGATAGCTACATTGATCATAACAATAAAAAAAATCTGTTTCGAACCTTTTTGGTTGGATCAATAGAGCATTCATCTGATGAAGTCTCCCACGTAAACTAGTTCATTTTTCTGGAAACTTGCACTTCTGGTAACACTGACAGTACTTCCAACTCAGTTGCAATGTGTATAGCTTTATCTATACACAATTTAAATCCTTATGTTCTAAATTCATTTAGTTGACGAAGAGCACCTTCTATATCAATATAATTGCACGGTTCATATCAGTTGTACTACTTTGCTTGGCTTTGACTTTATTTATAATACTCAATATTTCATACCAAACAACTACAATTATAATAAATTTAATCTAAGTGATTTCTGTTAACAAACCTTGTATTTCAGACAGCAGTTTTGCCTCTTTTCCTTTGGCGTGTTCTCTGATTTCATTTAATGCAGCGTAACTGATATCGTACTGTTTCAACAGCTTTAATTTTCCTTCTCATCTTGTTTCTGGTAGAGATTTCACAGTAATTTTTACGTACCTTTTTAAAATATCCCAACTACTTGGCGAAACAGCACAAATTGCATATAATCCTTGTAATGTTCCAAAAAATAATTCTGCTCTAGTTGCAGAATGGGCATCAGATACAACTAAATTTAAATTATGCACGACTGACTTTTATATTATATACTAATTTCATCATTGTCCACCCTTTATTCTGTCATCTGTATCATTAAAATTAGAGAGTGGCCTTAACATGCAACCTTTGGCTTTGGCTGCAAGAGTAGCTCATGGTGTCTTATCAATGATATACAGGAATTTTTCTAGCAGGGATAGGGAGGTGATTATTCCCTTGTATAAGGCAATGGTCAGGCCACACCCAGAGTACTGTATACAGGTTTGGAGGCCTCATTTCAAGAAGGATGTAGAGCTGCTGGAACGAGTACAGAGAAGGGCAACAAGATTAGTGAATGGAACAAAGGGGTGCTCTTACGAAGAAAGGCTTAAGTTTTGCAAATTACAGTGTCTGGAGACTAGGCACCAGCGAGGTGATCTGATAGAGGTGTATAAAGCCTTGAATGGTTTGAGCATGCTCAATGCTGATGGGATATTGCCTCTTGCTCAGAATAATCACCTGAGAGGGCATAAATTCAAATTGAGGAAAGACAGATATAGGATAGATGTGCGGAAATTTGCTTTTAGCCAGCGGGTAGTTGGTTGGTGGAACAGACTTCCATCCCTTGTCGTGGAAGTTGATAGCCTAAATAAATTTAAGGCTCAGCTGGACAGGTATTTCGAACGAATGGAGGGGTGAAGTGAAAGGGTGTTTTTTTTTGTTTTTTTTTTGGCTGATGCTGCATAAGCTTGCTTTCTTGCATCATATGCCTCTACTAATGCTAATGCTAACCTTGAGGGAGCTGCTTGTAACCCTCACCCACTCTAAAGCATCATCATTTATAACAATCTTCTTCCCTTTAGCCATCGCTCAGTCCACCTTATGATCTTTCCATCACCTCCAAAAGTCTCCAGCTTGTATAACAATCTCCTATGTGGAACTGTGTTAAATGTTTTGCTTAAGTCCAAAAAAAATATTGGCTAAGGTAAAGAAAGCCAACACAAGAACGACAAGAAACGTTGGATAACTTACGCAAAAAATTAGTTTCCTGACAGCGGACTCTAGCGCTGCTCACTTGGTAAACAGACTAGGTGTTATCGGTCCAGAGCCGAAATCGAGAAGGGTATATTGATTGACAGATAGAAAACAATGAAATGATTGGTGGTGGGCACGACAGAGGTAATAGTAGCGATGAATCTTTTTAAGATGGAAGAAATTTGTAAGGAAAATAAAATGTTGTTTGATTTTTTGATGAAAACTAAATTAATAAAAGTTTCGTTCTGTTCATTTTTATGTTCTTCATTATGTTTTTTTCTCATTATTAAAAGCAGATTTTTGGAGTTCATGAGTGTTTTTGCTATACCGTTGATTTAGGTTTGGTTATGAAAAAAAGAAAAGGCTTTTTTTATTTTTCGTTATATTTTGTAACCTGACCTTAAATGGTAGGTTAGGAAATAATAGAAACGGTTTCCTTATATTTAGTGACCTAACCTTAAATGTCAGGTTAGAAAATAATATAAGAAAAGAAAGAAAGATTCAACAGGGTGTCTCAAAAATATTGGTACAAATGTTTAGGGGAGGTAGGTAACATCTAAAGGAATGTGAATCACACAGGAACCCATAACCAGAAACGTCACGGGAAAGTAGTAGCAGAGGCATAAGACAGTAATTAGTGGCAAAAATTTATTTGACATAATATTAAAAATGGAGTACGAGATGGATGCATTTCGTGATGTTACAACAGATGCTTGAAGGTTCCACCGTGAGACGCGATGCATGCGTGACACCGACGCAGCATGGATTGGCGGACACGGTCAAACACGCCTGGAGTTTCTTTGACAGTAGCAGCAGCGCAGATGAATCTCGCCACGAGATCCATTTCCATTTCCACAGGCGATTCATACACAATAGATTTGAGGGGCCCCCACAGAAAGAAATCAAGGCTCGATAAATCTGGTGAGTGTGGGGGCCAGGAAACGGGTCCACCATGGCCAATCTATCGACGCCCAAAATGCCTGTTCAAATGGTCACGAACACACCTTCCATAATGGGCAGGCACCCTGTCATGTTGAAACCAAATGTTGCATCTCACATTTGCTAGAACATTGTCAAGTAATCCTGGCAGAACTTGTTCAAGAAAGATCCGATATTTAGCGGAGTTCATGCGGGATGGTAACAGGTATGGGCCGACTAAGCAGTCACCGACCATACCTGCCCACACATTTATTGCGAAGTGATGTTGTGCCGCATGGGGACGCACACCGTGTGGGTTGTCATGAGCTCACACATGAGCATTGTGCTGATTGAATAAGCCTCATCCGTGAACAAACCATAGGCTGGAAAAGTCTTGAACACTTTCTTGGAGAAACTACTGTGCAAAAGCCACACATGTAGGATGATCTTGGGGGAGCAGTAACTAAACCCTTAGGAGATGAAAGGGGTGTAAGGAATCATCGTGCCAGACACGCAGTGCACTGCAACGATACACTCCTAAGGCAGAGGCAATGGCACGTGTGCTTGTAGTAGAATTATTCTGAACGGCATTCAACACACTTTCTTCCATGGCGGGAGTTCGCGTCGAATGTGGTCTGCCCGCACTACTCCTGTTACCTCTAAATGACCCATAATCGCACAAATTTTGATGCACACACGCAAACAAACAGTGGTCCGGTACATGTCTGTCTGGGAAGTGTTCTCTATAAATTCGTTGAGCGGCTCGTCCATTGCCCTCTGCTAATCCATACACTAGGTGCATGTCTGTGAGCTGGCATACATACACTAGGTACATGTCTGCCAGCTCGCAGTTCGTATATCGATGCATGCTCTTCGTGCGGCAACTACTGCTTGAATGAGTAAACCAGAAATTTTCCCTCTCGTGAACTGAACAGCGCCATCTACCGACTTACGGTGACGTTTCTGGTTATGGGTTCCTATGCGATTCACGTTCCTTTAAATGTTACCTACCTTCCCTAAATGTTTGTACCAATATTTTTGAGACACCCCGTATATATATAGTAAATAGCTGTTTAGGTGTTGATTGATGTTATGATAAGTGTGTATCCGCACGAGTGTCTTTAAAAATAAAAGTACAGTAATAAAAAAATATTTTGTTAATAAACAATTTATGCGCTATTGCACATGATTCTAAAGAAAAAAAGGTTAGGTTACCCCCTCCGTTTCGGGAGGGTTTCAAGCTTCCATGGGATTCAAGTGGAGGTAACCTGACCTTTTTTCACCATTATGGAAAGTGTTCATTAGGACAAGTTACCATTAGTGCTACTAACCCAATGTTATCGTGTGTTGTGTTCGCGCACCAATCAGCACATCATTTGCCACGCCTACCTGTCAATCAATATATCGTTCTCGACTTTGCTCCAGACCGATAACACCTACTGTCTGTTTACTGAGCAAGCAGCACTAGAGTGCCGTATCGGTGAACTAATTTTCTGCACAAGTTATCCGACGTTTCTCGTGTTGGCTTTCTTTACCTTCGCCGTAATTTATTGGGTTAGTCAAACAAGATTTTACTTTTAATTCATCTTTGGTCACAGATTCCATGACTTACTACCACTGAAATCAGAGTAAATGGTCTATCTAGTTACTCAGCTGCTCCTTAACCACCACTCCCTTCGCAAATTGGTGAAACATTGGCACTTCTCCAATCTAAAGGGATTATGCCCTGAATCTGACAACAACCTCATAATTAACCTAGCAAGTTTTGCACATTTCTGTGTAGCCTCTTTCCAAATGAAAAGGTAAATACCATCTGTATCTGGAGCTCTTATCTTATTTCATGCTCAGTAATTTGTTGTTAAATTTTTATATGTAATATCAGTATCATATACATTATGTTATAGTGCTTTGGTTTATTTGCACCTTATCCCACCCACCCATTCATGATAAAAGTACCTGGATAAAGACCTTTGTGGTGAATATTGATACAAGTATCCATTCAGCTCAACTGTAACATTTGTTGGATTATCTGCTCTCACTGCTCTTGCTCTCACTGAGCATAGTTCCTGTCTGGTTTACTCCTTTTATTTACATATGAAAACTTTGTCAATGTTTTCTCACATACTAATTCCCATAAAACTGCCGAAAATTATTTTACCAGATAGATTCTCAAAAAAATTAATTACAGGAATACTCCTCTTTCCCCCCCCCAATCATCTTGTTATTATTCTAATTATCTTATACAAATCTGAGCTTGCAAACATGGTGAACACAGAGCTTTTAAAGAGTAACAACTATCTTCATTGCACATAAAATATTTTAAGAGAATATTCTCATGAAACTGCTGAAAATTATTTTACCAGAATCTGAAAAAAATTGCAGGAACTGATTATGAAAAATTTGATTTAATATCTTGGTATATAGCGATCGAAAGATTAACAGTATTATCAGTTAAGCCATCAAACTTTTTAATACTGATCAACAGCTATGTTTTATTTATGGGTGCCCATACTTTAATATAGTTGTAGCATTTGTCAAAGTCATACATGGAGAAAAAATTCCCTTTCAATCAGATTATTAGCTTTTTGAAACTACTTTCTAATTTTGTAGAATTATAGAGCCTATTTAAATTTGGTTAGATATTTTTCTGGAAAAAACCAGGAAAGGGAAAAAAAAACTTTTTTTTATTTTTATTATTTTTTTTATTACTTTATGAAGATGCTGCCCTGCATCAGTTTGCCTTTATTATTGTTAATAATAATGAAAATCAAAAGCATAGCACTGTGCCATTTTCTTGAAAATAGCTGAGTCCATGGCAAATGGTCAAAAAGATGGTTCATTTTGCTGTAAGACTAGCATTTTCCTGTTCTGTTTAAACGCTACATACCCAAATAGCCTTGTGCTTTTTACAAATGACAATTCTAATTGACTTTAGTTTTCGCACATTTCAAACTCCAAGTTTATGTACAAAAAACTCACTTTGGCATCATTGTCATCAGGGTTAGCCGGTTTGTTGTTTGTTATTTGGTTTTTAGGAGCATTTAGCAACTAAGGCTATATTGGGTTAGCCGGTTTGACCGTAGTGTTAACCGGCTATGGGAGAGGGCCTCATTTTCAGTGTAAATATTTTCTAATAATAGTTAAAGTTTCTATTAAAATTGTTTTTATTATTACTTTATTTTTAAAGGCAGAAAAACAATACATTTTTGACCTCTAAGTTTACATTTTTTCATAATATAAATATAAAAACCTATGTAGTAATTGTGTGTGTGTTATATATAATCTATTATGAAATCAGGCCTCCGTAGCCGAATGGTCAGGAGTGGGTGTGCAGTAGCACACGCTCTTTGAGTAGACCGGGGTTCAAGCCCCTGACTGCTGAATACGGTCGGTCTGCGAACCCGCACTGGACCAACGTGGCAGATTATGGTCCATTTCCCTCAACATGAATTGTTGAGGAGGCTTCCATCCTGCAGTGGGTTGATAATGGTTACACTTTACCTTTTTTATGAAATAATGGAAAGGTAGTAAAAGGAAGAGTGGAAAATGTATATCAGATTAATACCACCAAATAATAGCTTAAACATTACATCAGTCTGTAATCTAATTACTACTGTAAGAGTGTATGTGTGCAATATAAGTGCCCAAGTGAGTCAAAAAACCCAAAAGAGAAGATGTATGATACAGAGCAAGGCATTAGGCAGAAAGAACCTATAAAGGCTAAGATAGTCTGTGCTGGTTTACTTTGTTATACCCTATAAATAAACATAATTAGCAATAATATAAAATAATGATTACGAGGCTAACTGTCGATAATAGGATACCCTGAATGGTATGTTTTCGAGGTGATCATGGGTGCTGTCATCAAGCTTCTGCTCCAGAGCCCAATGCACAACAGGGTTGGCTGCACTGTCATGTTGGAGACTTTTCTGGTGGCACTACGGTTCATTTGCATGGCCAGTTGAGCAACAGTAGCGCGCCGATCGGTTCTGACCAACTATTTCAGCTGACGTTCACCTCTGGGATCAGTGATGCACAGGACTCCAAAATTGGCACGTCAGGTCGTCAAAACTGTCCCGTTCGTTTAGTCTTGATACACTTTCACCAATGCAGCATGTGAGCATTTCACAAAGTCCGTTATTTCAGAAATGCTGGCACCCCTGGCCCGATAGCCAATGATCATGCCTTTTTCCAGGTCCGATAGGTTGCGTGCTTTGCCCATGACAGAAGCTGTTACTGTAAACCAGTAACAGAAGCTGTTACTGGTTTACAGATGCCGAACATCAAGCCTTATATGTTTGTGGTGTGTGAACTGGACATGTGCGCTGTATGATTTGCTAGGCGTGTGGGATGTCTGTATTGGGGAGTGGTCATAATATTGTGACTGGACTCTGTACGGTTTCTGTCTTGTTACCTTTATCTTTCTTTCCCCCTCCCTGTTGATTTATTTTTATATTTATGTCAACTTTCGCTCTACTGTTTTTTGCCATACTACTACTGGCTTATGTTTTATTTTTATATGAATTATTGGTTACATCTGTGCATCATATGGAGGATGTGCATTTTGCTGCCACTAATGATAGCGTAATATTTATTTATTTTCTTATTTTATTTTATTACATTCTAACTTTTAAGCCATTATTTAAATATAATTCAGTGGTTAGTAGTGGGTTGATATGCAAAAAAGCAGCACCTGTGCCGCCATCTATTCTCCTTTTTCTGTTTATATAAGCTGGCTAAGCTTACATTATGTCAGTGGTGTAGCTCTGCTCTAGAGTGCTGCCTGTTCTATAGTTTATTTCTCACTGCATAAGGACCACCGCTAAGCAAATCCTCTGCATTTGTGGATCGATCGGAGAAAGAAGGGTTTGTTTGGGCCTTCGATCTGTTCGCCTTTGCGACGATTAGTATAGTGATTGAAATGCAGCAATTCCATGATCATTATTGGCCTCTTGGTCCTCTGTCGATATGGGGCATAATGGTCAGTCTGTATTTTGTTTTCTTTTAGTAGTTCTTTTTAGTCCCTTTTTGGTGATATTTCAACTTTTTTTTGGAAGGGGGGGTACCGCTAAATTATTATATAATTAGTATTATTTTAAATTTAAATTGGATTTATTATTATTATTAATTGGATTTAAAGCTCTAAATTATTTGGGGACTTTCGGCTACGGTTTCTGTCTTGTTACCTTTATCTTTACTTCCCCCCTCCCTGTTGATTTATTTGTATGTTAACTTTCGCTCTACTGTTTTTTGCCATACTACTGGCTTATGTTTTATTTTTATATGAATTATTGGTTATATCTGGGCATCATATGGAGGATGTGCATTTTGCTGCCACTAATGATAGCTTAATATTTATTTATTTTATGTTATTACATTCTAACTTTTAAGCCATTATTTAAATGTGTGTGTGTGTGTGTGTGTGTGTGTAAAAGGACCTCAAATTTGAATATGGCCGGGGGCCCTATTTCATCTTTAATCCAACTCTGATTGTCATAATTTTAATAAGCTTTGAAATAACCAGTCAACTTTTTTATCCCCCAAAATTTCAATTTATGGTCTCTAGTTCTGGAATCATTCATACAATGAAAATTTCACCTTCATTCATTTTATTATTCCTTTTCAGCTTGTAGACCTCATTCAGATCCCTTTAAGATGTCTAATAATCAAGCTCTGGAGCACACACATTACATCTTTTCTCATATGGGCACCATTTTGCAGATCTAACCAGGTGGCAGTGCATGTATTTTGACCTCTCAAGAAGACTATCTTCAGAATTCCATTTAGATAGAATGGAATTCTGAAGGAAACGGCATTCCCACATATATGTGTGCATATCCTTGTATTGCACCCTCAGTCATTGTATCCATGATTTTCGCTACTACTGAAATCAGACTGACTGTCTGTATTTACCAACTTTTCTTTAGAGCTGCCATTATGTGCTGGTGGTACATTGGTACTTCTCCAATCCAAAGGTATCTCTCCGAAGTCCAACGATTTCCTCATATTTAGCCTTAGTGATTCAGTGCATTTTCTTGTTGCCTACCTCAGAATTACTGGTTGTGTGAAATCAAGTACAGGAGCCTTGTATGCCTTTAGGCTTGTAGGTTTTTCTAATAGACAGTCTTTTGTAATTTCAGTAACTCCAATTTCATACTAATCAGCCTCTCTTGCACAGCTTACCTTCACTGTGAGGGATTCTTTGTATTCACATATATGAAAAACTCCTTAGCCCTGCTCTGTGCTCTCCTTAGCCAGTGATTCCTGATAATCTGCCTTTGCCATCATAATCTTTTCTGAGGTTAACCTTTCTTTCGCAACCTTTACTAATGATGAACTTGTAGCTGATATGCTGTTATAGGCTTTGGTACTTTTCCTTGCTCTGTAACTATCCTGTTCCATCTTTTTCTTCTGTATTAGACTACCCAGCTGTATATTAATTCATCTTAGCATCCTCCTATATTTTATTTCTTTACCATATAGGTTTGTTTGCATTTGTGGTTTCTTTGACTGTTGTATTACGGTGAATATGGCGCCTCCGTAGCCAGGTGGGAAGGAGCAGCAGTGCGTAGCACACGCTTCTTGATTAGACCGGGGTTCGAGCCTGTCACCACCAAATACGGAGGAAAGGTCAGGGAATGACCACCGCATATCCCCGAAGCAATATGGCCTTAGTTGCTAATGCTCCTAAAAACCAAACAACAACGGTGAATACATTAGAATTATGGAATATATATATATTCCATAATTCTAATGTATTCACTATCCCTGTGCTAACTGCCCATTTCATAGAGGCTGTGTAATTATTATTATTATTGGCCATATGGTGCAAGGAAGCCTGAGTCTTATGCTGCACCAGCTAAAAAAAAAAAATTTCTGAATTACCCTGAGAGAGAGAGAGAAAGAGAATAAGAGTCAGAAGTAGAAGGGAAGGGAATCACCAAGAAAGAGAAGAATGATGATATCCAGCTGAGGACCCTGGGTATGCCAAGCCCATACTCACCAGATGTGAGCCCCTGAGGTTAAATATCTTAGACTGTCATAGTTCCCTTTTCTGAAATTAAAACCCATGCCTTTGTCTTTCAGAACTGGAACACCTTTCTTTGTCTTCCAGCTAAGGACTGCTTGATCACTTCTCTTTACATTGGGAACAAAAAGAATAATTATCAGTTGAGCTAGCATTATCCATTGGATAGAACTCAGACTGCATGCCATAGGTTATGGAAGCACTGAAGTCATGACTCACAGGAAAATCATGTATAGCCATAAGCCCATCCTTTTTTTCTTAAACAATAAAAAGTTTAAATAAAACAAACGTTTGCCTGCTGTCCGCCTCAGTGTGTTCCATCAACCATCGGAAGAAGACTTGTTTCTCTCTCTCTTGCTAATAAAGTCAATGCAGATTTGCATTTAAAAATTCAAATTTTTAAATGAGCCAGATGAAAATATTACCATGAAGGAGATAATGGTAAAAGAACTAGATGAAATCTTTCGTATCGCAGAGAGCTTAAAAAAATGGTTTGAGGTTCTCTGCGATATTTATTTCTCCAGGGCCCAGAGAAGATTGTTGTTGGCTATCGGAAATTGATTGATGAAAAGAGAAAGTCAACACTGTTCAAATATTTCTGCAACAGTCATTTCTTCATTGTGTATTTTTATGTCAGAGGTTCCCAAACTTTCTCGGTTCACAGGGCCCTTAGTGTCTCAGTAATTTTTTCATGGTGCACCTAGACCAAAATAAATACCTAACAGTTCCATTTATTAAATAGTTAGGTCCAAACAACTTAATAAGAAATGTTGAAACTGTGAACTACCTAGAGCTAATAGCTTGTGCAGTGTCTGACAGATGTCGAGTATTGCTGTCTTCCCTCGAAAATTTAAAATATTCCATGGCGCACAGTTTGGGAACCACTGTTTTATACAATAAACATTTAATTCCATAATTATTTTCATTATCTTTTACATTGTATACAGTTAAAAAGTTATTTAAAATTCTTTATGGACATTCCAGAAGGTCAAGGACCAATTATAATTTTTCCTATTGATTATTATATACGATTAACGCATTTCTGTTTTGCACGATGCACCCACGGGACGGATTAATCGTGTTAATCGAGGCCAGCCTGTACTATCACTTTGATTATTGGGGGCTGAAGTGGTGAAACTCATGTTGTCTCCAGAGCAAAGTTCGGCCAATCCCCCCCCCCCCACCGTCTCTTCCATCATGCAGCATGATTGATGTCTTTTCACATTATGATGGGCATCATGGCGAAATCCAATCTTCCCTATATTTCAAGGGTGCAGCTTTAAAACAGTGTTTGCAGGCTGCCGTTAAGATAGTACACAGGCCACACCTGTTAGCAGCTCTCTAGAGGCAACTGGCTGGATAAGCTAGTGTGTAATCTCGCTGCCTCTACTCTACCAGAGGGGATCCGAATAGTGTGTATACAGGGTGCATAGTTGAGGCTTTGTTGTGTTGAGGAGCTTGGCATATCCTTACCATGTGTATACCACAGCCAAAAATTTCATTACTTCCTACATGTCCTTCCCTTCTTATCTTATTACTGAATACATCTCAGTGATATTCATTTCCACTCATAGTCTGCCAGGGCCACTTACAGAACTCTAATTATTTGCTGACACAACTACTGCTCATCTCAGTTGTCGTAATTATTCGCTTTGATTCCTTTTGCATGGTGGCACTTGTTCATATGTCCATAATGATATTCCCCTTTCAGAAACTTTGTAATTTGAATTCTCATCTTTTCGATAATGATATTCCCCTTTCAGAAACTTTGTAATTTGAATTCTCATCTTTTCGATCTTCTCTGGCTTAAAATCTCTCTACTCTGTTATGTCAAATTCATTTGTTGCCTCTATCATTCTCCCAACTCTGTTAATCACTTAGAACTCTTTGACTTCCTTTTATTGAAACTTGACTTTCTCCAATCCAACTTTCCCACATTGTTGGGAAAGTTGGATTAGAGAATCCCCCCCACTCTCTCTTCAAAACCAGTCCAAATATTTTTAAATACATTTATACAATATAATGTATTTTTAAATTTTAACTGTACAGTATATATTCATTTATATAACTTTATGTAAATAGTGATCTGTACTATTAAAGATTTTTAAATGTAGTTGATCAATGCAGAATACAAGTAGAATGTTTAATGTGCATTATTTGTGTTCATATGATTAGATCGCATATATATATGCATATGTGGCTGTCTTCACCATATCCGTCAAACAGTCCCCATGCATCTAGACAGGAATGCAGTTACACTGCATTCTGCATGGATTTGTTTCGATCATGTCTTAACAATCTGATTAGATAATATGACACAATTCCCGTGGAATTATTGATTTAAACTTTTTATTGTTTGAGGAATCTTTAGTAGTACTAGATCAAGTACATTCAAGGAGGGGAATGCCAGAAGTTTGTCGAACTCTAACAGAGAACTGAGTGGTTTTGTAATAACAGAGCAAAGTGGAGGATGTTGTTGTTGAAGTTGACCATAAGGAAGGCACCTGGGGTGGATGGGGATCTATCCAGTTATATTAAAGGAGGCAGCAAAGAAAGTAAGCAAACCCTTAGCCATAATTATGAGCGCTTCCTTGGACTCAGGGGAAGTCCCTACGGACTGGAGATGTGTAAATGGGTCACCAATTCACAAAAGGGTAACACGGCTAATTACAGACCTATTTAGTCTAATTTCTGTTCCAGGGAAAATAGAGTCAGTGGTTAAGGAAGCAATGCCGGATCATCTAGAAAAGACTGAAGTTATAGTTCAGACATGGCATGGGTTTGTTAAGGGGAAGTCTTGTCTGACAAATTTGATTGACTACTATGATGTGGTCACAATGAAACTGAATGAAAAGAATAATTTTGATATCATATACTTGGATTTTTGGAAACCTTTTGATACTGTGGCACATAGAAGACTACTGTACAAATTGGAGCAGTATGGCATTAAGGGCAAAATGCTGCTATGGATAAAGGGATGGTTGAGTGGGAGAAGACAGAGAGTGGTAATCAATGGACACTGCTCTTCACCGAACCCTGGGGGATCCACTAATGTTATTAGTGGATCCCCCCCAGGGTTCGGTGTTGGGCCCATTGTTGTTTTTGATAGTTAACAATGATATTGATGAAGATATGTCAGGGTTAATGTCTAAGTTTGCAGACGATATGAAGGTTGGCAGGGTTGTTAATGATAGTAATGATAATACGCAACTGCAGTAGGATCTGGAAAAGTTGGGCAGATGGGCTAGGCGGTGGCAACTGAAGTTTAACATTGGCAAATGTAAAGTACTGCATATGGGTAGCAGTAATCCCGAGTACCATACTAACTGTGTGGTACTACACTCAGGGTGGTGGAGAATGAAAAGGACCTGGCAGCAATTGTGCAGTCAAATATGAAGTTTTCTGAGCAGCGCAAGAAGGCTGCAAGAGTAGCTCATGGTCAATGATAAATTTTAATACTGTCATTAATATCATTAATGAAAATTGAAACAATACTAGGTAACATCATGCAAATTTTAGGTGCTGTGATTGTAATTATAGAATTATAATTACAGTCATGACACAAATCCTGGTGCAATTATTTTGTAACATATTCAAGTAATGTTTAAGTATTTAAGTAATCTATTTCGGTATGACCTTCAACTAAGTTTAATTGGCTTGCAGCATGTCTTCCTAGGCGCCTCCGTAGCCAGGTGGGAAGGAGCAGCAGTGCGTAGTACACGCTTCTTGATTAGACCGGGGTTTGAGCCCGTCACCACCAAATACGGAGCAGGCGGAAAGGTCAGGGAATGACCACCGCACCGGAGCAATATGGCCTTAGTTGCTAATGCTCCTAAAAACCAAATAACAACAACAGCATGTTTTCCTACCCTTATTTTAATGAAATAGAATATCATACTTTTTTTTCCACCTTGTCTATAATAAGCAGAGTAATATTATTCATCGAATAGACAGGATGTATACTTGAACACATTTAAATATATTACTTTTATACATATATTTTTTTCACTCCTCTTTATAGGCTCATATGAAATTTCCTCCGACCTATCCTTATTCACCACCAAGTATTAGGTTCCTGACCAAAGTTTGGCATCCTAATGTTTATGAGGCAAGTTCTTTTAAATTTCTTTCAATGTATTTTATTATTATCATTTCAAGTGAGTTTGTTTGATATTTCAAATGTTTATATTTCACAAGTCATACAAAAAGTCAGTAAAGCTGAAATGTTTGAAATGAATGCACTTCACCTGTGCAAAGTTTACAATTATTTATTAATAAGAGAATATAATAGTCGTATGTTTCTCCTCTGAATTTTCAGTGATTATGATGGTGCTGTTACACCGTTGCAAAAAGACCAAACTGACAATTGTTTTTGTGACAGTATAACAGCAAGATCACAATCATTGAGGATTCGAGGGGAAAACAGCCACCAAACTTATTATTATGAGATTCTGTTATTAATAAATAGATTCTAAACTTTACACAGATGAAGCTTTCATTTAAAGCATATATTTTGATCAAGATAACCTGGTTAATATACTGAAATATTTTAGTTTGATAGGTGAAGGGGATGGGGAAACCCCTCCCACCCACTGTCATCTATCAATATCTAGACTCAGAAATTCATTGGATAACCATACAGGGCAGAATTGAGTTTTTTTTTTTTTTTTTTTTTGGGAAGTTTACTCTTGTTGCATTCACAGTTCTTTGAATTTGCAATAGAAAATTTGTTCTGTTAAATCATCTGTTGTTTAATTTCAATCATCAGTACTAATTCCTTTTTTCCCGTTTTTTTTTAGCATTCTAAAAAAAAAAAAGGAATGTTCAATAAATACCAAAAGTAAAAGGGAGAAAATAGAAGAAAACAGTTTATCATCTTAATGTAGTTGATTCTGTTTGGGGGGGGGGGGGAATTCAAAATTAAAATGCTATACAGATATGGCAACCTTTACAGATGATCATGTATCATCAACTAATTATTATATTGTTTAGTTGTGAAATTCAGTATATTATCTTACAGGTGAAACAAATCCATTAGGGTGATTTTTGTTGGATAATCTTAAATTATTCCCATATCTTTTCCAATAACTTTTCCAGTTATTGGAAAATTCAAAGATGATTATTTTATCAAAATATAAGGCTGAGCTATTAAGTTCCATCTTGTAAGTGTGAAATCTAGAAAAAAAAAAGGTACTAAGGTAACTTTGTTTCATAAGAGTCAGAAAACTTTCACTTAATTTCATCTAGGCATGATGTATACTTGAACACATTTAATTATATTACTGTTATATGTAATTAGTAAAAGACAGAGCTACGAGGGACAATAAGTTTTACGTTATATATCAATTTATAGAAGAATAAGAGAAATTTATCTCATTATTTTCCGTAGAACACTTTGATTCAACATTCTCCAACATTTAAATTAATATAAAATTATATCAATTGAATTCTCACACCCAAAGAAACATTAATGATTTGATGGCCAAGCCAATCCAACCCCAAAATAGTAGTGAAATTCTGTTTTATTTATGACTAATGCCTTCTTTCACTCATGGGTGCTTCTTTGTTGGTTTGATGTATTTTGGGGTCGCGTTTGGGGGGCGGCTTGGCCATCGATTCTGGGTATGTCGAATCATTAATGTTTCCTTAGGTGTGAGAATTCATTTCATATAGTTTTATATTCATTTAAATTTTGGAGAGTGTTGAATCGAAGTGTTCTAACATTGAGGTAAATTTCTCTTATTCTTCTATAAATTACTGTCACATTTTTTCACCACCAGGTATTAGGTAATGGAAAAATTTACCTACTTATCCCAAATTCCACATGATTTTTTAATAAGAGCATGTAATTTTTATTGAAATTCAGTGTTATTCGTGTAAATGGCTGAAGGCCATTTACATGAATAACACTGAATTTCAATAAACATGCTAGGTCCATAAAGTTCACGGGGAAAGAATGCTATGAAAATAGGAAGGTAAATGCTCTGAAAGGACAGTGATTGATTTTTATATTTAAAGAATAAATTCCTGAGAATAGTGAAGAAAAAATCAAATTTCATTTTCATCAGCCTAGAAAAACTATAGAATAGTGCTTTTGATGTCTTAAAATTGTCGAACTCTTAAAATTGTCAGTGCTAACTTCCTAGGTAATGTTAGAACAGAATATGATACTGTAAAGAAATGCTGGGTACCTTGTGAATAAAATTAGATGCAGTATGTCTTTACAGATATATTTTCTATATTTGAATATACATTTTTTCCATGAAATTTGGGTGCTGTTAGTGGAAAGGTTTCATTGAGATATATGATATGGAAAAATGCCACCAAGGAAGGTGGAATCCAAGTAGGCTGTCCAACTATTGTGGAGCATTGAGCAGAGAAGCTCCAAATGTCATTTATAAAATAAATTTAATAAAAATATATTTTGTTTGTTACTTTATCATTATTAAACGGTAAATTTAATGTACAATATTTTCCTCTCTGCATGTTTTGAATTATTAACTAAGGCAGTTCTTTTATTATTAGATATGTCAAAGCTCAATGAATTTAGGGCTTAGTCTCATGCTATATATAGCATTGAGCAAACTAACTTTTCTACATTGATCTGATTAATATAATTATTTATCTTTGATTTATTCCAGTGAATTTCCGGAGCTTCCCTAACATCTGAGTTATAAATAGACTAAAATTAGTCACATTGACATTAGCATGAGGTGTGTCATAGAAAGTCTTTGAGAGAGAGTTGAAGAGAGTTATGAATAGACTAAACGTGATTAGTTTAGTTTATTCATAAGTGAGATGTTAGGAAAGCTGAAATTCACAGATTAGAAAAAAATGCACACAGGTAACTATTGTAACTTCTAACTGAAGTTTCTTTTAAAAATGTTGATCTCATGTAGTGGAAGAACCTTCATTGGCCTATTTACACTTGTGTACTTTAAATAAAAAGCACTGCTCCAGAAGAGGTTTATTACTATTTATTTATTGTGTGTGCACACACTGGGTGGCCCAACAAGTAACTACCAAGTTTAAATCTTTATTTCTCCATAACTATTGGGAGTACGAAGTTTATTCAAATGATATGCAAATCAGCTGGTATGCAGATCAACTACTTATGGTATTTATTTTTATTTATTGTGTTGCAGGTAGTGTGGTGGTCATGAAATAGCAACATAACACCATGGAGTCATGGTGTATGTTGATAATTGTGGTGATGTTCATAATTGAGGAATGCATGCATTTAGGCGCCTCCGTAGCCAGGTGGGAAGGAGCAGCAGTACGTAGCATATGCTTCTTGATTAGACCGGGGTTCGAGCCCATCACCACCAAATGCGGAGGATATGGAAAGGTCAGGGAATGACCACCGCATATTCCGGAGCAATATGGCCATAGTTGCTAATGCTCCTAAAAACCCAATAACAACAACAGCATGCATTTAGCAAATAGTCTTGACATTGTCAAGAGAGCTTTTCACATGAAGTTAGATGCCCAAGTAGGGGCAGATAGGCACACAATCGTCAACCTTGTCTGAAAGACAGGATACATTCTGCATAATTACTCTCAACATGGTCGGCCATCAATCACCATCAATTTTCCTTGGTGATTTTAACGTTCACAACTCCAGCTGGCTTCCGTTTTCTAGTCACACCGACCCAGCAGATCGAGATGCCGAGGCTTTTGCAATTACTAATGACCTAGCACAGATTGTTCATTTACCTACAAGAATACCGGACAATCCTAATCATACAGCCAATACGCTTGATCTTTTTCTCACAAACAACCCTTCTAAGTACAAGGTTGAAGTGAGAGGTCCTTTAGGCACTTCAGATCACAACTTGGTGATTGTCTCTTCTCCAATGGAACCTTTATCTCATGGCTGTTCCCAACCTCGTATTGTTTGGCATTACAAGAATGCAAAATGGGATGACCTGCGAGACTTCTTTTCTTCTTTTCCTTGGTCTGATTACTGTTTCAAAACTTCTGATGTCAACGTTTGCTCAGATCGTGTCAGTGAAATTATTCTTGCAGGAATGGAATCCTTTATCCCACACTCCACTTTAAAATCTCGTCCTTTATCTAAACCTTGGTTTTCCAATAAATGTGCTAAGGCTGTCCAAGAGAAGAATGTTGCATATCGTAATTGGCTTGTTTCTAATTCTTCAGTTTCATTTTCTGCCTACACCAAAGCTCGCAACAATTGTAAAGCAGTTATTAATCAGTCCAAACTAGAGTTTGAACAGGCTAAGAGTAGAAAACTTGCTTTTTGCCCTAATGGTAGCCGAGCATTCTGGTCTCTTGCCAAAGCTATTGGCCGTAACTTTTGCCCATCTCTGCTCTCACCTCTGTCCAAACCAGATGGTTCTGTTGTCACTTCAGCCAAGGATAAAGCTGACCTACTAGCATCCCATTTTTCTTCGAGCTCATGTATTAATGATCTTGGTAAAACACCTCCCACCATTTCTAACACGCTCCATTCAATGCCTCCTGTGGTCTTCCGTCAAAAGGATATCAGAAGGATTTTGATGAATCTTGATGCTAAGAAAGCTCCAGATCCTGATGGTATTTCTCCACTTGTTCTCAAAACCTGTGCTCCTGAACTTACTCCTATTCTTTGCCGCCTTTTTTCACTTTCTTATTCCAAAGGTGTTTTTCCTTCTGCTTGGAAATTTGCTCATATCCAGCCAGTTCCTAAAAAGGGTGACAAATCCCTCCCATCCAATTATCGTCCCATTGCAATTACTTCTACTCTTTCTAAAGTAATGGAGAAATCAATTAACCGCCAACTCTTAAACTACATAGAAACCTTCCGTCTGATCGACGATCGCCAGTATGGATTCCGTCAGTGTCGATCCACTGGTGATGTTACCCATTTATGGACTAATTCAATGGAAAGGTTCGGTGAAACACAAGTAGTTTCTCTTGACAATCCAAAGGCTTTTGATCGTGTTTGGCATAAAGGTCTTCTAAACAAGCTTCCGTCTGGTTTGCCAACTGTTTTTAGTAATTGGTTATCCAGTTTTCTCTCTGATCGCTCACTGAGGGTGATGGTAGATGGCTCTCTGTCTTCTAACTTCTCCACTAATGCCGGTGTCCCCCAAGGTTCAGTTCTTTCCCCCACTCTTTTCCTCTTGAATATCAATGACCTTCTTCCATTGACTGGAAATCCTATCCATAGTTTTGCCGATGATAGCACATTGCATTCAACTTACCATTTTGAGAAACCTTGTCCAGCTCAATCAGCTTCGAGTTCTCGAAAATCTGCTGCTAATTCCTTAAATGCTGATCTTCAGGTAATTCTCCAGTGGGGCAAAGACAACTTAGTTGATTTCAACCCTTCTAAAACTCAGTCTTGTCTTATATCTCGCAAAAAGGATTCTTCTGCTCCTATGCTTATCTTTAGTGACACTCCGATTTCTAGACAAAATGATATATCTCTTTTGGGGATTACCCTGACTTATAACCTCTCTTGGCACAAGCACATACAAATATTGCTTCCTCTGCATCTAAAAAACTTGGTTTTCTCTTTCGCTCTCAGCGTTACTTTTCTTCCAAACAGCTGCTCACTCTGTATAAATCGCAAATCCGCCCTGCCATGGAATATTGTTCCCACATCTGGGGTGGTGCCCCCAAAACCTCTCTCAGGCTTCTTGATTCCATTCAGAAGAGGGCAGTTAGGTTAATTAATGTTTCATCTCTAACAGAGTCTCTCCACTCGCTTTCTCATAGATGCACTGTTTCTGCTGCATGCCTCTTCTACAGATACTTCCATGGGCACTGTTCTTCTGAATTGGCTTCTATAATTCCCGCTCTCTCTTTCAAAACAGTCCGAACACGTGCCGCCACCAGCCAACATCCATTTACTGTCCAACTTCAAACCCACAGAACCAACTTTTCATCTTCCTCATTTATTCATTCAACTGCCGTTTTCTGGAACAACCTTCCTTCATACGTATTTCCTGAAAATTACAATCTACAGAAGTTCAAGTCCAATATCAACAAATATCTTATTTCGTCTTCTCAACCTCCAAACCAAGCATGGTACCAAGTACTATAGGTTCTAATACCTCTCGTGTTTGGGGTTCTCATAAAAAAAAATAAAATAACATGAATAATATTCAAAAAGTGAGGGAAACCTTTGAGAGAAGATCTCAAAAATCCACCAGGAGAACTTTAAGAACTGGGCATCAAGCACCCCAGTTTGAAGGATATTCTCAAGTCTGACCTGCAAAGGTTTCTGTACAAGATTCAAACACAGCAGCCACTCACAGAGGGCAATGCTATTTTGAGATTGGAATTTACAAATGAAAGACTGCTAGAATTTACTGATGAACAATGTTTCAAATGATCACTTATTACTATTAGAAGTGGCAAATGATGCAAGAAAACAAACTTAGAGTAGCAGCAACAACAACAAAAAAAAAAAAAACCTTCCCATATCACCTGCTGATAAAATAATTTATTCAAACTACCAACTTCTGCAACAACAGATGGAAGCTTGTTCCAACAATCAACGGCCTGCTAGCTGAAGATAAACCTCCATTTACTTTTGGCTAGCAACAGTAAACCTCTGTTTACTGTCAATAAAATGGTGAATTTGAGCTGATAGTTAGGTGTACTGATATAATAGGATTAACTGAAACTCTGTGTCTCCTTGATGTAGGGAATGAAGAGTTTCAGTTTGGAAAGTGCAATGTGTATATGAAGGACAGCAAGCAATGGAAAGGTCAGGGGTTATATGCTTCTGATCAAAAAAAAAAAAAATCTGCTTGTATGTTTGATAGAGCAGAAAAGAACAAGGCAGCATGGAACAGTTACAGAATGATTGGTAGCTCAGATTCCTATAATAATTTTAATTTGATTTATAACAAGACCACAGTGGCAGTTATGCAGGAAAAGTTTGAATATTAGAAAGCATTAATAGAGAATGAGCCAAGGAAGGTGAAAAGGAGTTTTATTCATACTTAAATAGAAAAAGAATGAACCAGATGGGTTCTTGCTCAGTGGAAATATCTGAATGATAGGTAATCCAGCTGATGTTGCCATTGAGTTGAATAGTTATTTTTTATCTATTTTCACAGCAGAAAGTCCCTAGAAAGTGTCTGATATTGTGCCAATATACCAAAGCACTGTAAGATATGAGATATTGATTCAATCAAGAAAATCTAACAAAAAAAAAATTACTTTATCATGTTATATTGAAAGAAGAAAAGGAATGTAGCAACTCTGTAGGATTAATTATGAGATTTTTATAAGATTCAGCGATAAAAATCCCCTTGGATTGGAGAAGTGCTAACATCTCATTGATACATATATGGAGAACCAAGGATCAGATGAGTAACTGTAGACTGGTTGGTTTAGCCTAGGTGGCTGAGAAGGTCATGGAGTCTGTGGTCAAAGATGCTTTGAGATCATCTTGAAAAGTGTAATAGCCTAAACGAATCACCCTTATTTGCAGGGAAGATTTTGTTTGATAACCCTGACAAATCGTTATGATGTTATGTGGTCAAATGAGAGTTGGCTGCAAGAAACAGTTTTGAAATTATATACTTGTACTTTAACAAAGTATTTGACATGGCTCCTTATCCTGAGGTAGACTGAGAGATGGCCGGAGGATTAGGAGGGAGAGGGTTGTTTAAAAAGTCATTCTTCAGAGTGGACCAGGTTTGCAAGCAGAGTCCTTAATGGTTATTATTCGGGTTTTTTTTTTAGGAGCATTAGCAACTAAGACCATATTGCTCCGGGGATATGCGGTGGTCATTCCCTGACCTTTCCGCATCCTCCGTATTTGGTGGGCACAGGCTCGAACCCAGGTCTAATCAAGAAGCATATGCTACGCACTGCTGCCCACCTGGCGATGGAGGCGCCGTGTCCTCAATGGTTAAGTATTAGCTCCATCATTGTTTCTGATCTTGAACAATATGGACAATGGAATAAAGAGCTGAGCATAATGTTAAAATTTGCACATTGTATAAAGATTGGAAGAGTGGCTATCAGTACAAATCAGGCTGATCATCCTGAGGTGATTTGCACAGGCTTTGTGGATGGTTGGAGAAACACCAATTACATTTTAATGCTGCCAAATGTAAGGTTCTAAATTTGGGAAATAGTAATCTGATCATAACTTATATACTAGATGGAGTAGACCTGAAAGATATAAATGGGGAAAGGAACTTTGGTGTTTTGATACAGTAAGACATTGAAGGTTAGCATGTAGTGTAAATAGGTAACCAGGAAGATGCACAGTTGATTTTCTGTACTTTTGCATCTATGGAGAAGGAGGAGGAGGAGGTTAAAATTCTATCATGTAAGTCAGTAGTGACTGCAGTTGAGAAAAGACATTGTACTTCTAAAAATTATTCAAAGATGGAAATCTTGTCTAGTGAAAATTACAATGATGTGTGGGTTACAGAGCTTGGAAAGAGGTATCTCAAAATAGATATGATTGAGCTGTATAAGTCATTGTCAATAGAAAGTGGAAGTAAATTGAATAACAGTGGTATTTTTGCATTGAAATGGGACACATATACAAGGTGACATGAACTATTCAGGAAAACTAATGGACTGGACTTCAGGTTGAACACCTGGATCAGTACCTTCTGTCAATGAAAAATGGTGTGATAAAAGGGATATGTCATACAGGTGTTTTTTTTTTTTTTTTTTTTTCCACTTTTTGCCAGTGTAGCAAAGTCTAGCTTGCATCATATGGCCTGTACTGTTATACTCTTATTTCATATTCTTATGTTGGAATGTAAAATACATTATATTCTATCCTCTTGTGAAATATTAAGCCATAGATGTTAAAGGGCAAAAAGTATTTTTACTTTTTTTTTTTTTAGTAACCATATACTAACACCTGAATTCACATTTGTACGTAAAGCTGTCTGATGGTTGGATGGATAAATAGAATGGTTGTATTTGCTGATTGTGGGAGAAAACTACTCTCATCGGCCAAAAAATTAGAAACCTTTTGCAGTTGATTTGAACCATTAATTAAACAACATATTCAGTGTATGTCTTTCATCGTATGATCACAAGTTCTTTTGTATCAGATAATCACTTATAAATATCTCAAACTTCTTTGTTGATATGGTCATGGGGAAGACAGGTGATATTTCAGCTTTTCAGAAAGGTGTTATTGTTGGAGCCACAATTCAGAAAACAAAGAAAATCACTGGATGTAAAAAACAACCATGAGTGGAAGATAAAAGGAAAATGCAGCTCTAAAAGAAAGAAATGCAGTGCTAAACATAAATACCCTAAGAATGAGACCACAGGAGTTTAATACAAATTGTGTATCAGAAGGTCAAGTGTGCAGGGTTGTGGGGATTTAATTTAGGCAAAGAAAAAATTATGTAGTAGGGATTCTGTATAAAATCAAAATATTTGACTGGAGTGGTGCTGCCAACACCAAGACTGGACTGTAGAATAGCTGAAAAAGATCACGTCTGACGAGTCTCGATTTACACTTTGTTGCACAAAAAGTTTGCTGTGCACTTTGTGAAGCCATCTAGACTGTCTAGTGTCCATCACTCAAGCAGCTGGAAGGGGTATCATGGTATGGAGTATGTTATCTTAGTGAGGAATGATGGTGGTGTTCACTGATACTGTTAGAAGGTCATGCTGCCTCCAACAAATATCTTTCTGTCATATTGGACCAACTTCACCTTGCAATGCTTTATTTTTAGCTGGATTGCAATGGAATCTAGCTAAAAAGAATCCATATAAATATGGATTCTTTTAAGACCAGCTACCCACTATGCATGAATTGTATCTGAGTAGTTTAAGGAACGTTCTCAAGATTTCCAACATTCTCTATCTAATTCTCCCATTGTGAATACAATTGAGAATGTTTGGGATATATTGGAAAGGGCAGTGCTGCTTTGCAGTTCTAGTAATCACAGTACTGCAACCAACAAATATCCTTATGGAAGAATGATAAAATCTAGAGCCCTGTTCTTTTGGGACCCCCCCCCCCCTTCCTTAAACACCTAGTGGAATCCGTGCCACGACTTGTATGGACTGTAATTTGAGAAAAGGATGGCCCTGGGTGCATAGCTTCACATCAGACACCCTTCCATTACTTCAAAAAAGTGTAAGTCAAGACTCATCAAATCACGCGCCTTACAGTGAACCACTCACATTTGTATGAAGTATGTTTAATTATCTGTTGAGGCCAGTTGCAAAAAGATCCTGTTTTTTTTTTTTTTTTCTAGTGAGTGTATATAACACCAAACTGGTTATGTATACAATATGCTTATATCCCTCTATCCATGACACTCCTTAGGCCTGACCAATGACCCAAACTGCACCTGTGGCGAAAGTGAAGACTGGGCACACATTCTATATGAATGTATAATATATGACATCCCCAGAACAGAGCTAATAGCACAGATTGGTCCCCTTCCCAGGGGAGAAGAACATCTGTTCATCATAGAAGAGCAAAACTATAAAGCTTTTACATCTTTCACACAGAAAGTATTCAAAATGCGCAGAGCAATGCAAAGAATGGCAATTCAGCCCCCCCCCAGCAATTAAACAATAATCAATAGTAAAATTGCCCGAGTTTCCCACCACGCCCAGACGATTACTTAAAAACTGTCAGGATAGCAGTATTCTGCACCCTGACAGAAACCTGACATGACAAACCTTCCCAGGACTACCCTACCATGTGTAGGAACCTGGGGCCCCATGCCAAATAAGTAACCATGTAGGGGAGGGAGATGTACAGGCAGCCAGGGGAGCAGATTAGCTGAAAAACATCAGTAGGCTAGTAGCAAAGGGATGCAATGTAGAATGAATGAATGAGAATGAAAGACAATGAATAAGCTGGGAATCGAGTGAACTAGGAATTATGGTAAAAGGGAATAAATGGCAGTTTTGGTGAAAGAAAGAGTGACCTAGCCCTATCATGACGGAAAGAGAGAGTGAATGGGAATGAGTGGAAGAGCAAATGTAATTGGCCGAAAGAATACAAAGTTAAAAATAACTTTCATTACTTTATATATACTGTGCCAACAAACATTTACTAACCACAACACTATCACTGCATTCTCCCCTGGCCTGCAAAAAAAAAAAAAAAAAAAAAAAAACTTGCGGCTAGGCCTGCACCACAACTGAAGAATAACAGTAAGTAAGTTGAGGTGCCCGGAGAGTGCAGTGCAGAAAGTAAGAGTTGAATAAATGAGATGAGAGCTAGAAGAATGAATAAAAGTGTAAGCGTGTGAGGAAAAAGAACACAAACCGTAAATGCTACAGTTAAGTACACACTAACCCTAGTTTTAATTAGTATTTAAATTTACACTGCACATCATTGCATCCCCTCCTGGTGTGTGAGAAAAATATAAATGAGTCCAGTGAAAAAAAAAAAAATATATATATATATATAAAAACTTGGAAAAAAATTATAAAATAAGAAAAAAGTACTTAAAAAAAATAAATAAAAAATTAAAATAAAAAAATAATAATAAATAAAAAATAAATAAATAAAATTAAAAAAAAGAATGCAAATAGAGTGAGAATGCAGATTATGAATGAAGTAAATGTGTGACTCCCATCCCCTCGCCTGGTAGTTTCCCCACTGCCAGCTAACATATCCCAACCCCGGAGCGGGATGGGCAGTTTAACCTTCATACTGGATTCGACACTCCTTGGACATGACACCGACAAAGACATTCTGCGGCTTTGCTCCCAATGTGCCATTGGCGATATGAACTGGGTACTCTAATCTGGTTCCCTTTAAAACCCCATCCCCAGGCAGGGGAGAGAGGAGACGGTTCTCTGTCTCCTCTCCTCCCTGCCTACCCCCTATACTTCACCTGGTGGGGTTCGTCTCCACTGACCTCTTTAGGGATGCCTACTCTATCGTCCCTATTCTTCTGTTTTCTCCCCAGTCTTCAGTCTCCCTCAATCCCTCCCTCCCTCTCTCACTAAATCGACTGAGTACACCCTTAACAATGCCGCCAAATTCTAATCAACGTCTAAATTCTACTGGTTTCCTGTAAATCTCTAAGACAAATAACACTGTTAGCTTTTATCTAGCATATAGCCTCACATGTCTAAATTTAATAACATCAAAATTTTGCCCGATCTATTTGGCCTTTAACACATCTCTTTAGCGTTGAACCCCAACCAGCGATTTCCTAATAGCAATCCCATTAAGCATTAATGTCAAACGCAATTTTTTTTTTTTTTTTTTTTAAATAGGTCCTAGCCACTGAAATCCCAGGAAACTAGGTGGCAGGACCTGCCAGAGCAATTTGTTGTGATACTGGATACACCCGGCTAGCCTCCACGTAGTAGTAGTAGTAGTAGTAGTAGTGGCATGTGATTCAAGAAAGCAAATGTATGAACTTATGCAGCATCAGGCAAAAAAAAAAAAAAATCACACCATTCCCTCCAAATGCCTGTCCAGTTCCTCCTTAAATTTATTCAACCTATCAACTTCCACAACGACAGATGGAAGTTTGTTCCAGCAATTAACCACCCGCTGGCTAAAGGCAAATTTCTGCACATCAATTCTACATCTGTCTTTTCTTAATTTGTGTCAAAAGCTTTCCTGAAATCCAAATACAGGTGACCCCCGCTTAACGCTGATCATTCGTTCCGGAAAAACAGAGCGCTAAGTGAATCCGCGCTAAGCGAGCGCCGCTTTCCCATAAGGTAACATATGTATTTATGAGCTGGGGGTCAGTGCCATAGGTATTTCCTAATCAATAATAAACAGTAATAAAAAGATCCACAAATGTCGGTCAAAATATTTAATATTCAAATATTCTGCATTACATACGTATAATTATGTGGTAACTACTTGCGTATCAAAAGTAAACTTAAAATTCGAAGTAAAATAATGAATTTAATTGATTTAATTTAATGGATGAATTTAATCATGAAAAATGTGTGGATTTTGAGTTGAACTTTGGCCCTCTTCCAAATAAACTAAAAGGGGTATTAATTTTAAATGGCCCGCAGTTTAATTACCACCCAACAATAAAGTCAACTGATCCTTCGCCGCTTTGAGACTTGGCATGTTTTTTCTTCTTTCAATATGAAACTTCTTTTAGGCATTCGTTTCCACAAAAGTCATGCTTCATCTATGTTAAAAGCTTGTTGAGAAGTATAACACATAATACCCCTCTTCAATAATTTTAACAAGTTCGTTTTTGAAAGTTTCGGCTCCTTGATCTGCACTAGGTTTCTCCCTGGATTTTAAATCTATTCTACCAGCCCTTACCAGTTTTAAATGGTTCCACATTTTTTTTTTTTTTTTTTTTTAGGCGAGTTTTCTTCAGATCATCATATTGGCTAATCTTTTTCTCTCTCTCTCTTTTTTTTTTTTTTTTAATATTTAACTTAACTGAATTCTGCATTGGAATATTATCTTCAATAAAATTAGTCTTTCCATTTCAATCCTAATAGTCGGCCTAGCCCTAGTTGCTTGCAGTGGAACAGCTATCTTTCCCGCTGCTAAAATTAATTCTTTATTATTTTTTTTTATAATTTTTCTTACAGTTAAAGTAGCAAGTCCTAAATTATGGCACACATCCGCTTGTCGTTGACCGGAATCGATTCGCTTCAAAACGTCTAATTTAATTTTCAAATTCAGGCTTTTTCTTACATTTATGGTCTTCTTACTGCGCCCAGACGTTGTTGCTTTTTCATTCCTATCGGTCATTATTAGCTCTTCGAAAATGTAACTGCGTTGGTTGAATTAATTATGATACAATGTTCAAGTAAACCTTCCGTTACGCACGATGTCTAATACTGTACTGAGTGATGACTAGACTTCGGATAAATGCATATAACGCAAATATTACAAGCAATATATTTGATCATTTCTTAAAATGTTGATCTCAGAACTACGTAACAAGTCACTTCCTGCAATTAAATTTCAGTGAGCGTGGGAAAATTTCTCAAGTCGGCGTGGGAAACGTTTTAATGCTGTTTTGCTATTCATTTTCAAGCTATCGACTCCATCAAATGAAACGATATCGTTAAATATGTCAAAAATGTAATCTGTAAAAGAGCGTTATAGTGATCTGTGACAGCGTTATAGTCAGATACGGGTTATAATATAAAAACAGCGTTATAGCGAATCAGCGTAAAGCGAATCGCGTTATAACGGGGGCCTGCTGTATATGATATCAAAATTATTTTTTGCATCCAGTTCCTTTGTAACCACATCATAATATCCTATCAAATTTGTCAGACAAGACTTTCCCTTAACAAACCCATGCTGTCTGAATTATTGCTGGAGTCTTGTCTAGATGATCCTGCAATGCATCTTTAACCAGCGACTCCATTATTTTACCCGGAACAGAAGTTAAACTAACTGGTCTGTAATTCTCATGTCACCCTTCGATCCCCCTTTGTGAATTGGGGATACATTTGCACATCTCCAGTCCGTGGAAACCTCCCCTGAGTCCAAGGATGCTCTCATCCGTAAGAAAACCACCTGGGGTGGATGGGATAGATCCCATCCACCCCAGGTGCTTTTCTTACGTTTAACTTCAACAATTTCTCTTCCACTTTGCTCTCAGTTATTACAAGATCATTAAGCACCCTGCTACAATTTGATAACCTTCTGCCATTTTCAAACCTTAATAATTCCTCACGTGTGAATGTAGATGCAAAATACTCATTCAGTTTGTTTGCTATCTAAGCAGGATCATCAACAGTCGAACCATCGATGTCAAGTGGACCAATCAGATTCATCCCCTTCCTTTTAGAGTTTATATAAGTAAAGAAATCCTTGCTGTTTTTCTTAGCATCTTTTTCCAAGGATTTCTCGTAATCTGCCTTCGCCTGCCTAACCTCCTTTGTGACCTGATTACAGATTAACTTATATCTGCCATAGGCTTCTGAGTCGCTTGATAATTTATATGCATCCCATGCATTATTTTTCTCTGTTCTTCTTCTTTGGTCCTTAGCTGGCAGCTGGGGGAGGCAGTTGGCCACGCAACCAGTATACTGCTGTAGGTGCCGCAGGGTTTCGGACTTGCTCTGTGATGTTCTTCCATACCTTGCGATCCATGGCGTCAGTCCTGGCCTGGTTAAGGTCGAGACGTCGGCTCTTCAAGTCTTCTCTGTTACGAGTCTCATTAGTTCATTTGACAACCATTTAGGCCTAAACCTTGAACAATATTTCTTAATAGGTATGAAACTTTTAGTAGCTTCCACGATTAATTCCTTGAATGCTTCCCACTTAGAATTTACTGTTGGTAACATCGTCAGTTGATCCCACTGTACAGAATTTAAAAACTGTCGGAGACTACTGTACTTGCCTTTACGGAAGCAAAAACCCTTTCCTTTACCCCTGATGGTAATTAAATCTTTAAGTAAATCCCACGTCAGTACACTGTGATCACTGCCACCTAGTGGTTCTTTTATCTGCAAATTCCTAATACATGAATGATCACTGCTGATAACCAGATCAAGAGTATTACTTTCTCTGGTTGCCTCTCGAACATGCTGCTGCAGAAAACAATCATCCAATAAATCCACAAAAGTCTGACTAGTGTGTGAGTGCCCAACCCACAAGTTCCAGTCAATATCTGGGAAGTTAAAATCCCCCATTATAAGACATTCTGATTTACTAGCCCACTCTATTTCTCTGTACAATTTTTCATTGTACTCATTCGAGTCATTAGGCCTATAACGCACTCCTACTCTAATTTTTGCTTTCGCAGTGCTTATGTCACACCAAACTGACTCAACAGTGCACTGTTCATCTATATCAACTGGATGCACTTCTTTTGATTTTATGTTTTTTTTTATTAACAGCATAACACCTCCTCCCTTCCTATCCTGTCTATCCTTTCTGTACACATTGTACTCCCCAAATTCCAGTTCGGCATTCCTTATATCTGTGTGACACCATGTCTCTGATATCCCAACAATATCTGCCTTTGATGTCTTGACCAACACTTCAAATTCATCAAATTTATTTACTATACGTGGCAGGGTATGGGCAACGTCAGGCCCCACTAGGGGCCTGCCGGCCAATAAGCCGGATAAACAATGGGCACAACATATCACACTGCACAGACATGGCCCACACACTTTCAAGTCTCTGGCTTGACAGTGTACTGTCCTCGATACAGCGAAACACACGCGGAGATGGCAGAAATCCCAGGTGCCATCTGACACAAACATACCTGTCCATGACATTCTTTGAACTTGAATAACTCAAAGACTGAACATGCTTTTGATCTGATTCCTTTTACAATAGATTTTATTTAGCAATAAAATTTAAATTAAAAAAAAAAAAAAAAATTTCTGGCTAATTTTCTTTTGACCTGATTCCTTTTGCAATTAGGTTTTATTGCAGTAAAATATTCTGACTGATTTTCTATCCTGAGAGTTGATTTAGTTCCCAGTGAAGACAATTTCTTATCTTTTTGTCATCACACTCAACAAATCTCAGGGGCAGACTTTCAATGAAGTTGCCTTTTTTGCTCACGGGCAACTTTACATAGCAGTTTCCATGTCCTGATAAAATGTTTGTGCAATAATTGTAAGTTTTTTAGACAGCATAGTTATACATGTAAAAAATTATCAAATTGCATTTTAGTCATTTTATTTCCTGAGTCTGTCCCACTGACACCTTAGCTAGCAGCAAAGGGAGCCAAGGGAGAAGTTACTTCGATATTAACCTTTACTTCTCAGAAACTGTTTTGGTGACATATTTGCCATGGATATTCTATTTACTAAATAAGTACTAAATAAATTTGCCAAAAATAAATAAAATGTCTGCAAATTAACTTTTCCATAACTTCCCTTATAGTCCTTTTTACTGAAGTGACATGTACTGGGATAGCAGGTGTTAAATATTTTTAGAAACTTATGTTACTCTTCCTTGCTGTGCATGAGAGATTTGCAAAAGTAAACAAAATGTTATTAGTAGTCAGTATTTGGGTTCAGTTATGTTAAATGTATTTTATCAGTCAATTCAAGTTTGATACTCCTATGATATTATCCTTACATAACTTATTCATCTGGTAAAGTATTATTTATACAATTGAAACTATATCCACCACTTATAAATAATCTTTGTTTTTTGTTTTTTTTTTCTTTAATTTAATATTTATTAGAATGGTGATCTCTGCATTTCAATTCTCCATCCACCAATTGAAGACCCTCAGAGTGGAGAAATGCCTTGTGAGCGTTGGAATCCTACTCAAAATGTTCGGTAAACACTTTCATGGTTTCTGTTAATAATACAGTTTAATGAGTTTAAATATGGATTCTCAGAAATTATTGTTGCTATCATTTTGAAACAATATTAAAATTGATGCATTATGGACTACTTTAAACTATACTGATATGCTTAAGGACTTATAATGCTTATTAACAGAGCTTATTTTTAGTGATAAAAAAATAAAATGTGGGGAATTTTTTTTTAAATTTTATATTTATTTTATTATTTTTTAAAATTTTATATTTACTTTATTATTTTTTTTTTTAATTTTATATTTATTTTATTTTATTATGATTATTTTTTTTAATTTTATATTTATTTTATTTTATTATTATTTTTTTAATTTTGTTTTTATCCAGTGACCCATGTAAGTTGTGCATGGCTTAGCATATCTGTCTTTATTTTATTTATTTATTTTAATTTTTGAAATTTCCTTTGCACTGCATTAAACTCTGTGGAATTTGGAGATAAGTTAATAAAAAGAAGTTTAACTGTAATTCTCTCAACGTTATGCTAAATTGAACATACATTACTTATCTCATTCTTTTTTTTATATAATTAATGATGGTGATCCATTTATTTCCATTGCTGGTTGCATAAGATTTAGAAATTTGAGAAAAAATACAAAATTTAAATTTCCTCAATCAATCAACCTCAGCTACCTAAGGAGGAAACTTATTCCAATGATTAACAACTCTCAGGCTATAGGAAACTCCCTTACCATCCAGTCTATAATTCTTCTGTGCATCTATGAAAAAATTTAATTGAATTTATCTATCCTAATTTATGCATCATCTAATGCCATAAAAATTGCCTTCATTTGTTTTATTATACCCTCTCAGAGCTTTATAAACCTCAGTTAGATTTCCTCTACAGAGCTTGGTAACTAATACTTAGTTACTGAGTTCTTTAGCCCAAATTCAGAGTTTTTCTTCACATGAGTGCCCTTTAGTCAATCTTAAAAGTTGCAGTGCCCATTTTTCTAATTAGTATGCCACAGAAAGGGATATAATGATTGAAGGAGCAGTAATTGAAAAGGGGTGGAGTCATATACTTATCTGGGACAAGTCATTAGCTGTAATAATGATAAATGGCTGAAAGTAAAGAGAAGAATAAATTTTGGATGGATAGTATTCAGGAAATATAGTCACATACTGTGGAGCAATATCGCAATTTGTCTGAAAGGTAAATTAATGAACCAATGTATACTCCCTACCATGGCTTATGGAAGTGAAACTTGGGCACTCACCAAAAGAATAAGAGAGAGAGAGAGAGAGAGAGAGAAGCTGAGAACTACACAGCAAAGAATGGAAGAGAAGCTGAGAACTATACAGTGAAGAATGGAACGAATTATATTGGGAATCAATCTGTTAGGTAAGAAGAGAAACATATGGATTAGGCAGCAAACTCAAGTAAAGGAAATTCTTATCAAAACTAAAGAATTAAAATGGTCTTGGGCAGGACACTTAGCTCGAAGACATGATGACAAATGGAATAAGAAAATAACAGGATGGTGCCCAAGAGGAACTAGAAGAAAACCTGGAGGACAACGATGGAGATGAACAGATGGAATTCATGAGTTTGTGTGTAGTAAATGGATGGCCATTGCACAAAACAGAAGGAAATGGAAAGGCAGTTGCTGGAGAGGCCTTCATCCTGCAGTGGATTGAAAATGGCTGATGATGACTCCATTCTTCACTGTATAGTCCTAATGACTCTGATAATTATACCAAACAGCTATACAGGAAAACAGACTGGGCCAGCAAATCAAAATGTCTCATAATGGGATATTTTTGATTTCCAGATGTTGATTCAAAATGTGGAATTTAATTAAAGACTAGTGATATTGCAAATTCTAAATGGAAGTATTCAGGGAAGTAATCAAGGAACCTACTAGGCTATTCATACCTACAAAGAAATACCGTTCAATGGGCTTAGACCTAAATGAATGTCAGATGAACTACTGAGACACGTGCAGAGAAAAGTGCATTGGGATGCATATAAATTATCGGGCAAAAGAGAAGCCTATGGTAGATATAAATTAGTATGGTAGATATAAATTAGGCAAGCTAAGGCAGATTATGAGAAGTTTCTGGCAAAGAAAAACAATGAAGGCTCCTATGCTTATATTAACTAGAAGGAAGGGATGGGGTGGAATCACATTGGACCACTTGATGTCTATGAGTTAACTGTTGATGACGCTGGTCAGATTGGGAACAAATAGAATAGATATTTTGCATCTACATTCACACGTGAGGAATTCTTTGGGGAGGGGATGCCAGAAGTTAATCAAACTCTAACGAGGAGCTAATTGACTTTATTATAACTGAAAGGAAAGTGGAGGAGAAATTGTTGAGGATGGACATAAAAAAGGCACCTGGAATCTATCCAGTTATAATAAGGGAGGCAACAAAACAGGGAAGCAAATCCTTAGACATAATTATGAGAGCATCCTTGGATTCAGGGAGGTCCCTATGGACTGGAGATGTTCTAATGTATTCTCAATTCATAAAGGGGAATCAAAAGATGACATGAATAATTACAGACCTGTTAGCTTAATGTCATTCCAGGGAAAATAATGGAATCATGGGTTAAAGAAATAATGCAGGACCATTTGGACAGGCAAACAATTATACTGCAATTACAAAGCATGGATTTGTCAAGCGGTGGTTTTGTCTAACCAATCTGATAGGTTACTAGGATGTAGTGACCGAGACACTGGATGCAAAAAATAATTTTGATGTCATATACTTGGACTTCAGGAAGGCTTTTGATACTGTTGCACATAAAAGACTGCTGTACAAACTGTAGCAATGTGGCATTAGAGTATGGCAAGGCAGCTGGTGTAGATGAAATTTTTATCCAAAATTCCGAAACCTGGAGTGAAAATAGTGTCATGGTTGGTAGTTATATGGCAGTATCCAGAGGAGGTTTTTCCAGAGGACAATCTCCAGAAGATTGGACTAAGGCAGTAATTCTTTGAGGAGCAAGTCTTCCATATGAGGAGGCCTCATTTTAGGAAAGATGCAGAACAAATACAGCGAAGAGCAACAAGACCGGTGAGTGGAACAAAGGGTTGATCTTACCAAGAAAGGCTTCAGTTCTGCAAATTGCAGTGTCTGGCGACTAGGCACCTGCAAGGTGATCTGATTGAGGTGTATAAGGCCTTGAATGGTTTATGCTGATGGGATACTTTCTCTTGCTCGGGTTATAAACCTGAGGGGACATACACTCAACTTGAGGAAAAACAGTTGTAGACTAGATCTGCAGAAATTTGCCTTTAGCCAACTGGTATTGATTGCTGGAGCAAACTTCAATTGGTCATTGTGAAAGTTGATAGCTTAAATAAATTGCAAGGAAGAAGTGAAGAAACATTTAGAGCAAAAGGATGGGTAAAATGGGAAGTTCCTTTGTTTGTTTGTGTTTTTTTTTTTTTTTTTTTTTTTTTTTTGTCGATGCTGTGTAAGCTTGCTTTCTTGCATTACCAGGATATTAGCATTAATGCTAATATCCTGGAGCAATTTGTGCCAGCAAGTGGCCCTGTGGAGAATTAATTTGGAATTTCCAAAAATTTATAAAAGTGAATATTTTGTGCGCAGCAGATTTTAAATATTAATTTATTCTTACATTGACTTGGATGCCCAAAATCGGAGTGAAATTATTTTCAAAAATCAAATCAGAATTTAAAAAAATAAACCCAAGAAATTATAAAAAAATATTAATAAAATATATATATATATATATATTTTATTGTTTGATACAATAATGTCATCTAAGTCTATTTTTGTATACTACTTTATCCAGTTTTTATGACCTTGGGCAATGTTTCAGGCACTGGAAAGACAAGGCATAGATACCCCACATATTATGATTTTGAAGAAACTATATGAGAATGCTACCTCCTTTATTAGACTAGACAAAGACAGTAGGAAATTTAAAATCGAAAAAGGAGTTCGACAAGGAGACACAATATCTCCGAAGCTGTTTACTGCTGCCCTTGAGGAAGCTTTCAGATTAGACTGGTCGCAGAAAGGAATTCCAAAGAATTTTTGATTTTCAGCCCAAATCATTGTCCATAAAAACAGTTTTAAAATTTTCCAATTTTACAGTTCATACATAAACGGATGCATTGTTTGAAATGTGCTTTTTAGGGCCCTATTTTGTACATTTTTTTTGGAAGAATTAATTAAACCTATACAGTGGAATCTCGTTAGTGCATTTTTCAGGGGATCAGAAAAAAAAAATATTATTCTTAGCAGGAAAATGTACTAATGAAAATTCTTATGAGGTTATCGCCTCCGTAGCCAGGTGGGAAGGAGCAGCAGTGTGTAGCACATGCTTCTTGATTTTTGCCCACCAAATACGGAGGATGTGGAAAGGTCAGGGAATGACCACCGCATATCCCGGAGCAATATGGCCTTAGTTGCTAATGCTCCTAAAAACCAAATAACAATCTTATGAGGTTATCTGTATCCTCTACTGGGGACCATATGGCAACATGTGATGAAAGACTGCTTTGTTGAAATAAATATTTGCATAAACAGAATCTCCCACATAGATTTTATGAAGTGCATTTCCTCTGATATCAAATTTTTTTTTTTTTTTTTGTATGGTGTATGCAAAAGTCAGCCTCTTTCTATAATTTTTCTTTGTACACTGAATTATTCCTTGAATAAGAGGATTGAAGGTGGCTCATACAATTGGCTGTGAGGAACACCACCTTTGCATACTGCAGATACAAGGTGTTGGAGGGTGGGCCACACATTGATCTACGAAGAGTAAAATAATTTTTCTTTCCTTTGACTCTATTTTGCCATCTGATGCTTGCAAGAAAGAAAAGATTCAGAAATTTGTGGTGTTGTCATCCATGCCATAGTGATAAGCAGTGCTTTTTTTGTAAAAAAATAGGTGCTGGTACTCATTCTTTGCTATCAGAAAAAATTAAAAGGATATGAAAAGTACTCTGAAATTTTTTTTCTCCTGATATTGTTACTTTAGTAGTAATATTTTCAGAATAATAACAACAAATTAAGTGTATTAAAACACAGTTTATTAAGTATAAATTTATTATTTAAGTATATAAAAAAATAAGTTAAAAATAATAACATAAGTAAAAATAATTTCATAATAAAGTTTTTGTAGAATATTCCAAATTTTTATTAAGTTCTCATCTGACACTCTATGCCAGGAGTCGGTAACCGTTTTTGAGTGAAGAGCCATTTTTGATCTAAAAAAAAAAAAAGAGAGAGAGAATCTGAAGAGCCACACCTCAGCTCAAGCTGGGAGGGGGGGTGAGAGTTTTTTAAGAAATGGAATAGAGTAGGAAGGTGTTTATTAAAAAATATATATATATTTTGAAATATTATTTATTAATACTGAAAAAAAGTAACAAACATCCAATTAGGTACAAATTAATGTGACTTTTGCTGATGAACTTCTTGAGCAAGTGTCTTCCAACATCATGCAAGTATGTCGTAATTAAACATGTTCGCATTGTTCAGATGACGGTTTCTTGATTTATTTTTAATATAGTTCATGTTCAAAAATATTTGCTCACAGAAATACGTCGAACCAAAAATTGAGAGGAATCTAAACGCAAATATTTTCAAATTTATATATGTGTCCGGTAAGCTACATCAGAAATTGGAAATTATAGACCAATTAGCTTGCTATCCCACATATACAAGTTGTTCACAAGGGTCATTACTAACAGATTAGAAAGAATACTTGTTGAGAATCAACCGAAAGAGCAAGCTGGCTTTAGGACAGGATTCTCAACTATGGATCACCTTCACGTAATATCACAGCTAATGAAGAAAGCAAATGAATATAAAAAACCATTATGCCTGGCATTTGTGGATTATGAAAAGGCATTTGACTCCATACAGCATAAGGCAATGTTTCGGGCACTGGAAAGACAAGGCATAGATAACCCACATATTATGATTTTGAAGAAAATATATGAGAATGCTACCTCCTTTATTAGACTAGACAAAGACAGTAGGAAATTTAAAATCGAGAAAGGAGTTCGACAAGGAGACACTATCTCCGAAGCTGTTTACTGCAGCCCTTGAAGAAGCTTTCAGAAGATTAGACTGGTCGCAGAAAGGAGTCAATGTGAATGGAGAGTACCTAAACCATTTACAATTTGCAGATGACATTGTGGTCATAAGCCACGATCCCAAAGAATTAGAGGAAAATCTTAATCAGTTATGCACAGTTAATAAAGATTTTGGACTAAAGATGAATATGGCTAAAACAAAAGTATTGATGAACAAGTATGCCACAGAAAGGGAAATAATGATTGAAGGAGCAGTAATTGAAAAGGTGGAGTCATATACTTATCTGGGACAAGTTATTAGCTGTAATAATGATAAATGGCTGGAAGTCAAGAGAAGAATAAATTTTGGATGGATAGCATTCAGGAAATATAGTCACATACTGAAGAGCAATATCCCAGTTTGTCTGAAACGTAAAATAATGAACCAATGTATACTCCCCACTGTGACTTATGGAAGTGAAACTTGGGCACTCACCAAAAGAATGGAAGAGAAGCTGAGAACTACACAGCGAAGAATGGAACGAATTATATTGGGAATCAGACTGTTAGATAAGAAGAGAAACATATGGATTAGGCAGCAAACTCAAGTAAAGGACATTCTTATCAAAACTAAAGAACTAAAATGGTCTTGGGCAGGACACATAGCTTGAAGACATGATGACAGATGGACTAAGAAAATAACAGAATGGTATCCAAGAGGAGCTAGAAGAAAACCTGGAAGACAAAGGTGGAGATGGATAGATGAAATTCATGAGTTTGTGGGTAGTAAATGGATGGCCAGTGCTCAAAACAGAAGGAAATGGAAAGGCAGTTGCTGGAGAGGCCTTCATCCTGCAGTGGATTGAAAATGGCTGATGATGATGATGAAGCTACATCATGCATCGAACACAATTTGGTCTGCATTTTAAACTCATCTATCGCCGTCCATTTGTGTAGAATTGCATGGGCAGCCTTTTGCCTCTCCAAATCCCCAATTTCTCCGTTTTAAGGCATTTTAGTCTTTCACTCCACATGTCCTTGATTTTTCAGTCCTCTAACTCCATTTCAAATTTTGCTTCATGTGAGCTGTAAAGTTAAAGAGCCACAGTTACATGTTAAAAGAGCTGCATGCAGCTTGCTAGCCGCAGGTTGCCGACTTCTTTTCTTCCTTTTTGTGTGTCGGTTGCTGAATGACGTTTTCGCAGCAGCCACGAATCGACATATTTTGCTGGATCGAAGCGGGTCAGCAGTGGGCGTACAATTTTAAGAAACAGTATTGAAGAAATTGTTTTTGTCATCAAAGAAGCACCGGTTGGGCTGGCGATCAGATTCATTGGTGAAAATCCTCGTTCACATTCACTTGATGAAATTGGTATCGTACTCAGAGTGTTCATCAAATGCTTCAATTCTTCTGAAGCCTTATCATTTGGGTATCCATGAATTCCCTCTCTTTCATTTAACTGTAATCTAATTGACAATTTTCTAACTTCACTTTCACCAAATGCCAACAATTCATGTTTAGAAGGCACCTCTGTAGCCAGGTGGGCAGGAGCAGCAGCAGTACATACCACACGCTTCTTGATTAGACTGGGATTCGAGCCTGTAACCACCAAATACGTAGGATGCGGAAAGGTCAGGGAATGACCACCGCATATCCCCGGAGCAATATGGACTTAGTTGCTAATGCTCCTAAAAACCAAATAACAAACATGTTTAGAAGGTTTAATACCATCATTGTCCTTGTTTTCCTTCTCTCCTCATCGGTATTGTCACTAGTTCTTAAATTTGAATTTTTTCTTTTCTATTTTTTTTTAAAGCTGTACAAAATGTTGGTGTCATTCGGATATTCAGGTACTGTGACCATGTAAACAGAAATAGGGAAATTTTACGGAAAAATGTGGATAACTTACTTCCGCGAAACAACAGATGGTTATTTGTCGAGGTAAAAGAAAATAACTTACGGGTCGCTTACGATTGATTCACAAAGGTGTCCAACCTATGGCCTGCGAGGAAGGTGAACTAAAACAGCATTTTAAATTTTGTTAATTTAATTATCAAAAAAAATTCTCTTTAAATGTAATGTTCAGTAATTGTAATTGTGATTAACAAAATTTTCGAATATTTTACTTTTACATGCAACAAAATAGGGAAAATATAACACACTAAAGAAATCTAAGTGATTTTTTTGAATATGGCCCCTGTACAGGAAAAGGTTGGGCACCACTGCAATAGAAGGTGGGCCAGAGCCCATTGGGAATACACCTTGATCTGCTCACTCTTGACTAGCGCAACTCCTCCGTATATGGGACAGGTGGTCGGATAGGTTTTACCAGGTAACACTAAGTTGTAGAATGCGTTAGCTCTCTTAATTCGCGCAGCAGCACTAATTGCCTGAAGGCTAGAAATGTGAACAGTATGTACCGAGTTAATTCTCTCTTAATCCGTTCGCTTCACTCAACGGAATATTTTGTTCACTCAGCGGAAACTATTTTAAATGTAACTTCCAAGAGGAAATTCAGAATAAAAGGACTTCATTAAACAGAGGCCTGACTGAGTAATTTAGAATTATAAAAATGGTTAGACAGTTTTATATAGAAAATATCTTAAAAATACACAGTAAAAATGCAAATTTAGTTAAGTAATTTTAAGCTTATTTGAATAGTAGGTAAACATGTGAAAAAAATTACGGAATACCACAAATTTCGAAGTACACTGCATTCACATGTCACTGTTAATAAAGGTTCCGGTACGATGTACCGTTGCGTACCATCCGAAAAAAAGCACTGGTGATAAGTGTTAGGAAAGGTACACACATTCTTATCACCAACAGTGCAAGCTTCTCTGTTTCACTTTTACTGCTACATAACAGAACTGTAAGCCTTTCCTTGCTCAATTTACTCCACTGCACTTCTCACATTTAATCTGCAGTGTTTAATTAGATAAAAGGTGCAGAAACAGGTCCCTCTCATATGCAGTAAAAACATTTTCATTGCAATATTCTCTGAGGATGGCTAGCAGATTATTTCTCCACATATCATATCCATTATCTCTCTGCTCATGCTAATGCCTTACACACAACAGTACACAATGTTGTGTTTCTTCTTAAATCTTTGTATGTAGCTATTCTATGCCTTAACATCATCTAGCCCCATCAAAGGCTGCCTTTGATAGAACTGTGCTTCCATCTGCTTTTATGTTTGATGCATGTGCCTGCTTGAGCCATTTGAGCAGCACTTCCTCAAGCTCTGGATGTTGTTCTTCATGCACACATTTTCCCTTGCCGCTTAGTCTGCCTTTGAATGTGATTTCAATTCTCCTGTTTGGACACTATCATATTGCGTGTAGATGGAGGGATATTCAGTATATATCCAATAGGCACACTCTTCGTGTGAAGGTTATGGTCCACTTATATGATTTTCGAATTTTCAGCATTTTTAATTTGTCTTACTTGGTTCTTTTACATTCTGAAAACTGCACAGCTAAATAGATGACAAGTCAAGTGGACCTAATTTCGGCGAAGCCTGGATGGTCTGTCTGTGACAGCCAACTTCGCTTGCACCTTCACAATGGTGGGACTGTTAGTAATCTTGGTATAACCCCCATGCACACTGTGGGTGACCGTGCAGGTGTAAGCAGGAGACTAGGTGTGGCACCCACACCTCATGGAAGAATGCTGCCCCTCTGTGTTACCAGGCAATACTAGGTGGTAGATGACTCTCATCAACTGGTTCAATATCACCACTATGCTTATTGGAAGCTTAAAGTGGTGGAACCCATGCTTAGTCTCCAGAGCAAAGTTCCGGTCAACCCTCCCCCATCTCTTCAATCATGCAATATGATTTGTCCTTTGAGGTTATCATGAACACCATGGCGAGATCCAACCTTCCTTACACTTTGAGGGTACAGCTCTGTGAAACAGTGTACGCAGGCCGAATGGTAGTTAGTGCGCCAGACCGAACCTATTGGTAACTCTCGAGGAGGCTTCTGGATCAGCCAGTGTATAATCTTGCTACCTCTACTCTGCCAGATAGTGACTGGAGGGAGTTTGAGTAGTGTGTATCCAGATCCTTACCACATGCACACCATATCCAAAAATTTCATTACTTCATACAGCACGTCCCACCCCACTTTTTCTTCCTGTTGAATACACCATGAAATATCAAACTAATAGAGCAAACTTATCTGTGAAAAGATCTAAACCTCCCAAACACTTCCTAGTTCATTTCACAAATATACATGGTCACAGTTCTAATCTCAATGATGTCCATTTCCACTTAGAGTCTGCCAAACCCCATGTAATTTTTCTTACAGAATCTCAGTTATCAGTTGATTCAACCACTGCCCATCTCAGTTGCCCAAATTGGTGGGTAGGAGCAGCAGTGCGTAGCACACGCTTCTTGATTAGAGCGGGGTTCGAGCCTGTCACCACCAAATACGGAGAATGCGGAAAGGTCAGGGAATGACCACCGCATATCCCGGAGCAATATGGCCTTAGTTGCTAATGCTCCTAAAAACCAACACAAGAACAGCAGCTCCAGTTTGTGCAGCAATCTTCCATGTGCAACAGTATCAAAAGCCTTTCTAAGATCCAAGTATATAATATCAAAGTTATTTCCTGCATCCAGTTCTTTTGTGACTGCATCATGGTATCCAATCAAATTGGTCAAGCAAGACTTCCCCTTGAATGACTCTGATAATTATACCAAACAGCTATACAGGAAAACAGACTGGTTTTCCAGTCTGTTTTCCTGGAACAAAAGTTAAACTCACAGGTCTATAATTACTTGTGTCAGCCTTTGATCTTCCTTTGTGAATTGGGGTCACATTTGCACATCTCCAGTTTGTGGGTACCTCACCTGAGTCCAAGGAAGCTTTCATAATTATGGCTGATGGTTTGTTTACTTCCTTTGTTGCCTCCTTTAATATAACTGGATAGATCCCATCCATCCCCAGGTGCCTTTCTTGTGTTTATCTTCAACAATTTCTCCCCCCACTTTACTCTCAGTTATTACAAGATTCTCTAGCTTACTGCCAGTGCTGAATACACCTCTGGCATTCCCCTTGCTGAATAACTCCTCATGTGTGAATGTCGATGCAAAATATTCATTTAGTTTGTTAGCTACCAGAGCGAGATCATCAACAGTTGACCCATCGTTATCAAGTGGACCAATCTGATTGATCCCCTTCCTTCTAGAGTTTACATAAGTAAAGAACTCTTTGCTGTTTTTCTTTGCATCCCTTGCCAAAGATTTCTTGTAATCTGCCTTCGCCTGCCTAACCTCCTTTGTAACTTTGTTACAGATCAACTTGTATCTATCATAGGCTTCTGTGTCACGTGTTAATTTGTATGTATCCCATGCATTTTTCTTCTCTGCTATATGGCTCATTAGTTCATCTGACATCCATTTAGGCCTAAACCTTGAACAATATTTCTTAGTTGGTATGTAAAGCCTAGTAGCTTCCAAGATAAGTTCTTTGAATGCTTCCCAATTTGAATTTGTTGTTAGTAACATCATCAGTTGGTCCCACTGTGTAGAATTTTAATACTGTCTCAGTCCATCGTAGTGGCCTTTACGAAAGCAATAACCTTCCCTTTACCCCTAATGGTAGTTACCTCTTTGGGTAAATCCCACTTCAGCACACTGTGATCACTGCCACCTAGTGGTTCCTTTATCTGCAGATTCGTAATGCATGAAGAATCACTACTGATAATCAAATCAAGAGTATTAATCCCTCTAGTTGCCTCACGAACATTCTAATGTAGAAAACAATCATCCAATAAATCCACAAAAGCCTTGCTAGTGTGTGAGTGACCAACCCATAAATTCCAGTCAATATCTGAGAAATTAAAATCCCCCCCGTTAAAGGACTCTCTGATGTACTGGCCCACTATTTCCCTGTACAGTTTCTTATTATACTCATCAGAGTCATTAGGCCTATAGCACACTCCTACTCTCAATTTTGATCTCCCAATGCTTATGTCACACCAAACTGACTCTACATTGCACTGTCCATCGATGTCGACTGGCTTCACTTCCTTGGATTTTATGTGTTTCTTAACTAATATCATAACCTCTCCTCCCTTCCTATCCTGTCTATCCTTTCTGTAGACGTTGTACTGCCCAAATTCCAGTTCTGCATTCCTTATATCTGTGTAACACCACGTCTCTGATATCCCAACAATATCTGCCTTTGATGTTTTGAGCAATACCTCAAATTCATCAAATTTATTTACTGAACTCCTAGCATTGGTGTACACGCAAGTATACATGCAGCTGTTTCTATTCTTAGCTACCCTAACACAACGCATGTGTTTATTTGTACCGCAATGACTCCCAGCAGTCTCTGAAATATCCTGCATCTTGTTTTCCAGTCTGCTGCTCATTTCAATAGAAGCAGTGCAAGAATCTCTTTCACCTCTGCCAGTGGCTACTGTTAATCTGCCGACCTGGCTAGCCAGGTGGGTAAAGTGCCTGCCTGTCAACCCAAAGGTTGTGGGTTCGATTCCCGCCTCGGGCTTGGATCAGAGTACTGCAAAAACCTTGGGAGGTGCATTATGGCCACAGAAGCCTATGCGCCAACAACTACAAAAAAAAAACAAAAAAACTGTTAATCTATTAGTCCTTGTATGCCCCCTCAAGCTAGCAGTTTTCCGACCCATCCAATACTGCCTCGATAGCATCAGCAAATATTCTTGCACACTTTCTATCCCATCCCTGTAGAAGCAGTCTCTCCTGTTAACAAGTACAGTCCAGGCTGAAAAAAATTCTACCTCTTGAGCCTTGCAGAATCTTTCCAGGGCCAAATTGATTGAAAAGGCTCTCGTCATATACTCCCTCCTATCGTGTCTGGGCAGAATTGCAGACACTTTCAAATTCAACCCTAATTCACGGCTTTTTTTGAACAGTGACCTGTACTTGTTAAGTAATTCTATCGGTGTCCTACTCTTGATATCATTATTGTCAACGTGTACAACTATATCACCTTTTGTCCCTTAAAAGATGATATCTGCTCTGCAACATCATCAACCTGTGCACCTGGTAGACATACCCTGGTCCTGTCCCACCTATCCTTTTTACAAAGCATGTTCCCCGTTTCCCTCACAATAGTCACCAACAACTACTAGTTCCTTTTGGACCAGCTCATTCTACCTTGGGGGTTGCCACTGTGTTGTGTGATGACCAAGTGCAAGCTCTGACGTTGATGTGGGCAGCTGAGAGCTTGATGGGCCCCTCAATTTAGTTCCTTCGAGGGCATCCACCCTGTCCTTCAAGCTCTCATATAGGTCCATAACAACGCTAAGTTGTTGCCTGATTTCGTTACACTCCTTTCATCATGCACACACAAAGACATTCCCCATGGCAATATCATGTGCCATACCTGAATGCTCCACAAACATCATGCAAGCAGTGCATTTTAAAAGGCTGTGATTCAAAAGGCAACCTCACCCCTCAGTTCTCCTCTGAGCCACACCATTTCCATTAGCTTGAGCCTTTTGCTTTGCTGCTCTGGTTTGAGTCATGATTTTGATTAATTTCAATAAAATATCAATTTCAGTTCAAAATTATAACTCTAAACTTGTATCCCACACAGTTATAATGGTATATATATTTTTCAGTGTCAAGTATTGATTAATAAATGATACGGAAGTTATATAATTCCCTTTATATAACTTCCATATCATTTAGGTATTAATTAATTATGTTACGTTTGTAATGTAAGTCGTTTTATGTATTTAGTTAAAAGTACAATTTAATTGACAATGAAGTTCAACAAGTTTAATAGATTCTACTGATCAACTGACAATATTATAACGTATACTATACTAACGCTATCTAGTTCGGTATATAACGTATCGTATGACAAAGGCGGCAAGGTACGAATGGTAAATCTACGGACACTTAAGTATTAATTGTATTAGGTGGTAGATGACTCTCATCAACCGGTGAAATACCACCACTTTGCTTATTGGAGTCTTGAAGTGGTGGAACCCATGTTTTGTCTCTAGAGCTAAGTTCCGGTCAACCCTTCCCTATCTCTTCCATCATGCAGTATGATTGATGACTTTTGAGGTTATGATGAACGTCGTGGCGAGATCCAATATTCCTTATATTTCGAGGGTACAGCTCTAAAACGGTGTTCGCAAGCCGGCCGCTAGTTAGTACACCGGACCGAACCTATTGGTAACTCTCTAGGAGGCTTCCGGATCAGCTAGTGTATATAATCTTGCTACCTCTACTCTGCCAGATAGTGACTGGAGGGAGTCCGAGTAGTGTGTATGCAGGGAGCATTGTCGAGGCCACGTTATGTCAAGGATCTGGGTATATTCTTACCACATGTACGCCATATCCAAAATTTTCATTACTTCAAACAGCATGTCCCACCCACTTTTTCTTACTATTGAATACACCATGAATTGTCACACTAATAGAGCAAGCTTATCTGCGAAAAGATCTAAACCTCCCAAGGACTTCCTAATTCATTTCACAAATATACGTGGTCTCAATTCTAATCTTAGCGATGTCCATTTCCACTTGAGTCTGCCAAACCCGATGTACTTTTTCTGACAGAATCTAAGTTATCGGTTGATTCAACTACTGCTCATCTCAGATGCCCAAATTATTTGCTGCATGATTCCTTTCGCCTCAAAGGTGGTACTTGTGCATATTTCCATTCTGATATTCCCTGTCAGAGACTTGGCAATTTGGAATCTCCACTCTTTGATCTTCTCTGGCTTAAAATCTCTCTACCTCATTGTGTAAAATTCATCTGTTGTCTCTACCGTTCCCCCAACTCCACTAATCACTTGGAGCTCTTTGACTTCCTCTCATTGCAACTTGACTTTCTCCAGTCCAACTTTCCTAACAGTGAGGTAATTTTCCTTGGTGATTTTAACGTTCACAACTCCAGCTGGCTTCCGTTTTCTAGTCACACCGACCCAGCAGGTCGAGATGCTGAGGCTTTTGCAATTACTAATGACCTAGCACAGATTGTTCATTTACCTACAAGAATACCGGACAATCCTAATCATACAGCCAATACGCTTGATCTTTTTCTCACAAACAACCCTTCTAAGTACACTGTCGAAGTGAGAGGTCCTTTAGGCACTTCAGATCACAACTTAGTGATTGTCTCTTCTCCAATGGAACCTTTATCTCATGGCTATTCCCAACCTCGTATTGTTTGGCATTACAAGAATGCAAAATGGGATGACCTGCGAGACTTCTTTTCTTCTTTTCCTTGGTTGGATTACTGTTTCAAAACTTCTTATGTCAACGTTTGCTCAGATCGTATCAATGAAATTATTCTTGCAGGAATGGAATCCTTTATCCCACACTCCACTTTAAAATCTCGTCCTTTATCTAAACCTTGGTTTTCCAATAAATGTGCTAAGGCTGTCCAAGAGAAGAATGTTGCATATCGCAATTGGCTTGTTTCTAATTCTTCAGTTTCATTTTCTGCCTTCACCAAAACTCCCAACAATTGTAAAGCAGTTATTAATCAGTCCAAACTAGAGTTTGAACAGGCTAAGAGTAGAAAACTTGCTTCTTGCCCTAATGGTAGCCGAGCATTCTGGTCTCTTGCCAAAGTTATTGGCTGCAACTTTTGCCCATCTCTGCTCTCACTTCTTTCCAAACCAGATGGTTCTGTTGTCACTTCAGCCAAGGATAAAGCTGACCTGCTAGCATCTCATTTTTCTTCCAGCTCATGTATTAATGATCTTGATAAAACACCTCCCACCATTCCCAACACGCTCCATTCAATGCCTACTGTGGTCTTCCATCAAAAGGATATCAGAAGGATTTTGATGAATCTTGATGCTAAGAAAGCTCCAGGTCCTGATGGTATTTCTCCACTTGTTCTCAAAACTTGTGCTCCTGAACTTACTCCTATTCTTTGCCGCCTTTTTTCACTTTCTTATTCCAAAGATGTTTTTCCTTCTGCTTGGAAATTTGGTCATATCCAGCCAGTTATTAAAAAGGGTGACAAATCCCTCCCATCCAATTATCATCCCATTGCAATTACGTCTACCCTTTCTAAAGTAATGGAGAAATCAATTAACCGCCAACTCTTAAACTACCTAGAAACCTTCCGTCTGATCAACGATCGCCAGTATGGATTCCGTCAGTATTGATCCACTGGTGATATTCTGGCTTATGTTACCCATTTATGGACTAATTCAATGGAAAGGTTCTGTGAAAAACACAAGTAGTTGCTCTTGATATCTCAAAGGCTTTCGATCGTTTTTGGCATAAAGGTCTTCTAAACAAGCTTCTATCTTATGGTTTGCCAACTGTTTTTAGTAATTGGTTATCCAGTTTTCTCTCTGATCGCTCACTGAGGGTGATGGTAGATGGCTCTCTGTCTTCTAACTTCTCCACTAATGCCGGTGTCCCCCAAGGTTCAGTTCTTTCCCCCACTCTTTACCTCTTGTATATCAATGACCTTCTTCCATTGACTGGAAATTCTATCCATAGTTTTGCCGATGATAGCACATTGCATCCTTTTGAGAAACCTTGTCCTGCTCAATCAGCTTCAACTTCTCGAAAATCTGCTACGAATTCCTTAAATGCCGATCTTCAGGTAATTCTCCAGTGGGGCAAAGACAACTTAGTCAATTTCAATCCTTCTAAAACTCAGTCTTGTCTTATATCTCGCAAGGTGGTAGATGACTTTCATCAACCGGTGAAACCTATGTTTAGTCTCTAGAGCAAAGTTTCCGGCATCCCCCACCCCCTCCCCATACTTCTCCTTCAACCCATGCACGGTACTAAGTACTATAGGTTTTGATACCTTTCGTGTTTCGGGTTCTCATAAAAAAAAAAAAAAAAAAAAAAGGATTCTTCTGCTCCTATGCTTATCTTTAGTAACACTCCGATTTCTAGGCAAAATGATATATCTCTTTTGGGGATTACCCTGACTTCTAATCTCTCTTGGCACAAGCACATTACAAATATTGCTTCCTCTGCATCTAAAAAACTTGGTTTTCTCTTTCGCTCTCGGCGTTAGTTTTCTTCCAAACAGCTGCTCACTCTGTATAAATCGCAAATCTGCCCTGCCACGGAATATTGTTCCCACATCTGGGGTGGTGGTGCCCCCAAAACCTCTCTCAGGCTTCTCGATTCCATTCAGAAGAGGGCAGTTAGGTTAATTAATGATTCATCTTTAACAAAGTCTCTCCACTCTGTCTCATAGACGTACTGTTTCTGCTGCATGCCTCTTTTACAGATACTTCCATGGGCACTGTTCTTCTGAATTGGCTTTTATAATTCCTGGTCTCCCTTTCAAAATAGTCCGAACACATGCCGCTACCAGCCAACATCCATTTACTGTCCAACTTCAAACCCACAGAACCAACTTTTCATCTTCCTCATTTATTCATTTAACTGCCATTTTCCGGAACAACCTTCCTTCCTACGTATTTCCTGAAAATTACAATCTACAGAAGTTCAAGTCCAATGTCAACAAATATCTTCTTTTGTCTTTTCAACCTCCAACCCAAGCATGGTACTAAGTACTATAGGTTCTAATACCTCTCGTGTTTGGGGTTCACATAAAAAAAAAAAAAAAGTAACTTTCAAATCTCGCTGTCTCAATTCAGAATAAACTAACGATCCTGACTAGGTCTATAAGCTACTTATAGAAAATAATTTGATGTAAAAATGGTAAATAAAGCGGCTAAATATGGCTAAAAAACTTCTTGTTCAGCGGAGCTGCAACTTGTAACACGTGGATTTGATACCCTTACCGATACTTTTATGCAATTACAAGGCCGAGTAAAGAATAAATACACCAGATTAATCAGAAAATCACAAAATAATGCTATACTACTAAATTTAAATCAAAAGTTTTAGAAAAACAATAATTTCAAATCAATAAATAAGTAAAATCCACTTAGCGGCTTTGAACACATCTGGCTCCTATTAGCGTCGTCAGCAGACTCCAATTTATCAATGATATTGATGAAGGTATATTAAGCTTAATGTCAAAGTTTGCAGATGATACAAAGTTTGGCAGGGTTGTTAATAACCGTAATGACAGTGTGTTGCTGCAACAGGATCTGAAGTTGGGCAGATGGGCTGATAAGTGGCAACAACAGTTTAACATTGACAAATGCAAAGTATTGCATATGGGTAGCAGTAACCCCAGAAAAATGTACCAACTATGTTAGTGGAGAATTAAAGAGACCTGGGAGTAATTGTGCAGTCAGTTACGAATTTTCTGACAGTGCAGATAGGCTGCCAGAGTAGTCATGGGGTCTTGTCAATGATATACAGGAATTTTGGGAGCAGGGATATGTAGGTGATTATTCCCTTGTATGAGGCAATGTCAAGCCACACCTTGAGTACTGCATACAGATCTGGAAGCCTCATTTTAGGAAGGATGTAGAGTTGCTAGAATGAATACAGAGAAGGGCAACAAGACTGGTGAAGGGAACAAAAGGGTGCTCTTATGAAGAAAGGCTTAAGTTCTGCAAACTGCAGTTTCTTATACATGCTCCACATACGTCAGACATCTAGGCACCTGCGAGGTGATCTGATTGAGGTGTATAAGGCCTTGAATGGATTGAGCAGGCCCAATCCTGATGGGATTCTTTCTCAGTTTACAAACCTGAGGGGGCATAGATTTAAACTGAAGAAAGACAGTTGTAGAATAGATGTGCAGTAGTTTGCCTTTTAAGACCCACCCTGGCTTATAACGCCAGAAGAAGAAGAAGATGGTTTCAGGTTAATCTTTTAAGAAGAATAAAAAGTGTATAAAAATGGGATAAATGCCGATCAATGGGATAAATGCAGTGGGGATTGAAAGTAATTGATAGAAAATGGTTTAAAGTTCTATTTCCACAGCTGTGTATAAAGAAGCAATGTTCCTCTGATAAAATTACAAAAGTAAGTTTATCAGAGGAACATTACATGGTGTTTTTAGTACTTAACTCTGAAGCTTGAAAACTTAAGTAAGAAGAAAGACCTGAAAAGGTTGAGTTCTTGTATGCAATAACAGTAAAGTGGGATGTTTACTTTATGAAGATTAGCAGTGCCAAAGATTTATGACATAAGCTTCTGATGTCATTATTTTATAATTGCATAATGACTGATTTTACTCTCTTAACATTTTACTAATTTTACCCTCTTAATTTGGATAAATCTAAGTTCACTTTGTTTATGATTTTTCGGTCACTGCAAATAGTATATGTATCAGAATCACTTATGATATCCATTTGTTTATTATCATAATTTATTTTATTAAAAGATAAAATATCTTATCTGCTTTTTTTACCACAGTACTATTGGTACAAAACATCAGAACTGATTTTATTACTGGTATTTATCACTGAATTTACTTGTGCTATAATTCAATTTTATGTGGTTTATTATTTAGTAACTTCTTATTTCAACTATACAGTCCCTAACAGAATAAAAAATGCTGTCCAATAGCAAACTTGCAGCCATGTCCTATTGTGAGACTTGCTTATGAGATAAATTAATTCCCAACAAGGAAATATTATTATGCTCCCATCCTCCATAATTTCTGGTAAGATTGTTCAAGTTTGCCGTTAGACAGGATTTTTATCCTATTACGGAAATGTTTAATTTCTAATTCTAGCATGCTCATTTCTTGTAAATTCTTTTTTGCTCCTTGGCTGAATATGAAGATACAATTCTCTTATACATGCTCCACATACGTCAGACGTGTAAACAGCAATATTCTTTCTATTTTCATGCATTGGAGACTGCGTGCCACTAATTGAGGTGTATAAGGCCTTAAAATTCTTGATGAACAGAAAACTCACTACACGGTCATTATGGGGGACTTCAATGCCAAGGTTGGAAAGAGACTAAACAGTGCAGAAAGAAGAACTATAGGAAATTTTGGAATTGGTGAAAGAGGTGAAAGACTTGTGGAATTTGCAGAATCTCGAGGAATGTCAGTAATGAACACTTTTTTCAAGAAAAGGGTGAACAGAAAGTGGACATGGAAGAGCCCAAATGGATTACAACTGATGAAATCGACTTCATCCTCGCTAACAGAAGATATATCGTGAATGATGTTACTGTGCTGAACAAAGTAAATGTTGGAAGTGATCACAGAATGGTAAGATGCACACTTGATATAGATGTAAGAAAAGAAAGGAAAAAACTGACTCGAGTAAATAATACAAAGGTCTTTGAGATAACAGAAGAGGAGAAAAAGCAGTATGTACTGGAACTTAAGAACAAGTTTGAGCTTCTGTAGACTGCTCAGGACCAAGATATTGATGAGAGAATATTACAACTTTCTGAAAGTGATAAAGCCCAAGAAAGCTATAGGTAAAAAGAAATCCAAAGAAGAAAAAATCAGTCAAGAAACACTTGTCATGATGAACCAAAGACGACAAATGAAGAGCAAGAAAAACACTGGCAGGGAGAAATTTGAGTATACTGAATTATGCAAAGCCATTAGAAAGAGACTTAGAGAGAACATAAGAAAATTTAACACAAGAAAAGTAGAACAAGCATTAAGGGAAAACAAAGGATTTAAATCAGCAGCCATGAACAGTAATACAGAAAAACAAATGATACTGAAACTGAAGAATAGCGATGGTGTACTTATGAATAGCAGAGAAGGCATAATTCAGATATCAGAAGACTACTATAAAGAGTTACACAAGGAGCAAGGGAATGATGCCAGCAGTGGGGAAGATGGATTGCAAATTAGTTACACATACAACATACCTGATATCCTTCCTGATGAGGTAGAACATGCTTTGAAGAAAATGAAGAATCGGAAAGCCCCAGGGGAAGATGAAGTTACTGTAGAGTTGTTAAAATTGGGAGGAAGAGACATCACACAAAAACTGGCAAGACTCTTCACAAAATGCATTAGGAAAAGTGTGCCACCTAAGCAGTGGAATAATGCAATCATAGTTTTGCTGCATAAGAAAGGAGATAAATTGGAAATTATAGACCAATTATCTTGTTATCCCACATCTACAAGTTGTTCACAAGGGTCATTACTAACAGATTAGAAAGAATACTTGATGAGAATCAACCGAAAGAGCAAGCTGGCTTTAGGACAGGATTCTCCACTATGGATCACCTTCACGTAATGTCACAGCTAATGGAGGAAGCAAATGAATATAAAACACCATTATGCCTGGTATTTGTGGATTATGAAAAGGCATTTGACTCCATACAACATAAGGCAAAGTTTCGGACACTGGAAAGACAAGGCATAGATACCCCATATATTTTGATTTTGAAGAAAATATATGAGAATGCTACCTCCTTTATTAGACTAGACAAAGACAGTAGGAAATTTAAAATTGAGAAAGGAGTTCGACAAGGAGAGACAATATCTCCAGAGTTGTTTACTGCTGCCCTTGAGGAAGCTTTCAGAAGATTAGACTGGTCGCAGAAAGGAGTCAATGTGAATGGAGAGTACCTAAACCATTTACGATATGCAGATGACATTGTGGTCATAAGCCACGATCCCAAAGAATTAGAGGAAAATCTTAATCAGTTATGCACAGTTAGTAAGGATTTTGGACTAAAGATGAATATGGCTAAAACAAAAGTATTGATGAACAAATATGCCACAGAAAGGGACATAATGATTGAAGGAGCAGTAATTGAAAAGGTGGAGTCATATACTTATCTGGGACAAGTTATTAGCTGTAATAATGATAAATAGAACTGGAAATTTGCTGGAGAGGCCTTCATCCTGCAGTGGATAGAAAATGGCTGATGATGATGATGATGAAGGACTAAGGTTGAGCACTTTGAATTCTAATGGGATTCTTCCGCTTGCTCAGATTATGAACCAGAGGGGACATAAATTCAAATTGAGGAAAGACAGTTGTGGAATAGATGTGGAAATTTGTCTCTAGCCAGCCGGTGGTTAATTGCTGGAACAAACTTCCATGTGTTGTGGAAGTTGATAGGTTAAATAAATTCAAGGAGGGACTGGACAAACCTTTAGAGGGAATTGATTTTTTTTTTTTTTTTTTCGGCTGATGCTACATAGACTCATGCGCTTGCTTTCTTGCATCACATGTCTCCATTACTACTACTATCCAGCAGCCATCTGCAAGATCCATGTAAGCATTTTCCTCTGTGATTCCAACAGCCTATACAATAAGCTTGAAGGCAATGATCAATTATTAATCTGTTAGCATCATTCATGAGCTGGATGTAGGAACTGATTTTGCTATTTGATTACTTGGATTTCAGAAAACATTTGGCTCATTCCTGCTTGAGAGCATAAATAACAGTTTGACGAGGTAACCTTTTTAAAGGTTACCAGAATTTATCTTTGTTGATATTTTAATCTTTTCTTGGCGCAGTATATGCAGTCGTTTTTCCACCAGTAAAATCAAAATCAATCAATCAATCAATCAACCTGCTTGAGAGCTATCTGCATAGGCTGTTGGAATCGCAGAGGAAATTTCTTTCATGGATACTTTCAGATGGCTACTGGATAGGAGGCAGAGGGTTGATTAACGGTTATTCTTCAGATTGAGCTAACGGAAGAAGTGGGATTCCTAAGGATCTGTCAGTTTTTGATTTTCTTAAATGACATGGACAGAGGAATAGAAGGCATGATATCATAATTTGCAAATGATGTAAAGATTAGTAGAGCAGTTAATGAAGAATAGCTTCTTCAGGGTGACTTAGATTTCAGATATGGTCAGAAAAGTGGAAGCTAATGCTTTAATGCAGAAAAAGGCAATGTCTTAGACTTTGAATAGCAATTACAAATTAACTTTATTCACTTGGTGGGGTTGAATTAAAAACAGTAGAGGAAGAAAGGTATTAGGGAGTTGTTTGGCAATGAAGTTCTCTGAGCAATATAGACAGGCAGCAAGAAAAGCTCATGCAGTGAGCTTTTCTTGCTGCCTATCGATGATATATCAGACATTTGCTTCTAAAGATAGGCAGGCCATAATTTCACTATATAAAGCAATTGTAAGACCACACTTGGAATACTGGGTTCAAGTGTGGAGACACTACCGAAAAAAAAAAAAAAGCATCTCTTGTGAAAGGGGCCAAAGACAGACAACTTGCCTAGTGAAATTCTAAAAGACATCCAAATGAGAAAAGACTTCAAATCTAGGTTAGAACTTGGAAACTAAACATCTTAGCAGAGTATATAAGGCTCTGAGAGGAGAAAGTTAAAATTAACGAGAGTGAAATTTTCACTGCCATAAATGATTCCAGAACTAAGGACAATAAATTCAAATTACGGAATAGAAGTTTAGATTGGATTGCAGTCTTAAGTTTTCTTTTAGCCAGAAAGTTGTTGATAAATAAAATAAGTTGCCTCCATGGGTAATTGAGACTGACAGCTTGGGGGAAATTCAAAGGTCATCTGAATAGGCACCTATCTGAAGGAGATGAACAGGTACTTTATTATTTTTATTTTATTTATTTTTTTTTTAAATTATTTATTTATTTAATTTTTTTTGGTTGGTGCAGCAAAATGCTATACATTCCTTGCACCATATGGCTAATATTAAAAACCATAACTAAGCTAACCAAAAATGATAAACTTTAAAGGTAAAGATAATGCTGAAGAGAATAATATTGTAGAAGTATGGAGTAAATGTTTTTATGAAATGCTGAAAAAAAAAGGCTGAAGGCTTTACTTGCAGAAGAGGTTAAGATTAAAGTGGGGAATATTTTTGATACCCCTTTATTGAAGTAGAAAAAGTGCATAGAACGTTTCCTCTTTTTTTTTTCTCTCTCTTTTTTTTTTTTTTTTTTTTTTTTTCCAAATTTTAAATTTTTATTTACCATCTAGTTTTACATCTCTCCTATGAACCAGTACTTTTCAGTTTAAGAAAATGCTGGTATACCTGAGATTAAGTAATTGGGGATAATTCTGTTAAACTGATGAATTATTTAAGCCTGCTACAAGACCGAAACCTAGAATTACTATTAACCTAATTGCTTTCTTTATATTCATTGTGGATTTAATATTTTTCATTCTTAATGCTAATTTTGTTTGCTTCCCTTGTGTTTTTATTGTGTACAGTTTTTCTACCCTTCTCATTATTGTCACTCTTTTTTTCTTTTCATTTTATTGCAACTGTTGGCCAGATGAATGACAAATGTTTAATGTCACAGTTTCATTATGATATTTTAAAGGAACGATTTTCAAGCTTGATTCAAACCTTTTTTTCAATTCAATTCAAACTTTTTTTTGAATTTTACAATTATGTAACTATACAAGTTCATTTCCTTTAGGACAATCTTATTGAGTGTTATCTCCCTTTTGAATGAGCCTAACACTTTTTCACCTGCTAATGTTGATGCTTCAGTTATGTATCGCCGTTGGAAGGATTCCAAAGGCAAAGATAAAGAATATGAAAATATTATTAAGTATGTACTCTTTAAAATTTTATAATTTAAATTAACTTTCATTAATGTTACTTAAACTTTATAATAAGCATATTTCTCAACATAAATATTCTTTGTTTATTAGCCATAAATAATATTACTATGTAACAAATTTTTCAAAAAGGTTCTGTTTCTCTGCATTTATTGATGTTTATAAATTTGGATATGCTGATTACAAATATGACCTTACTTTTTATATAATATTAATGGTATGCCCAGAAATAAAGAAAGAAAAATAAAAATGTAAATAAACAAGTTAAAAAAAACATGAATTAAAAAGTAGAAATCCTCCTTGTGTGTTAATCAAAAAAAAAATTAAAATGTACACTTTACGTCTTTGTCTTTTGTGTGTCAGTGTGCTCATCTTGAACTAAAAACCAAATACAGTTGCCCATCATAGCTTCATCCCACCTTCCTTTGTACCTGTTTTCCATTGATTGTATAGCCTGCTGGAATCTCTCTCTCTCTCCCTCATGCTCTTCTCTAAGATCATCTAATTTAATCTGATGAAATCCAGTTTAGAGTGCAAATAAATGGAACTTAATTGGAATTCTGCATTGCATTTTTCTGTAATTCTCAGTCAGCTTATCAAGAAGTCCTCTGTAATTTCCAGCTTTATTGTTATCAAATAGGCTATTCATTATAAAGCCGACTGGGCTAGCCGAGTGGGTAAAGTACCTGCCCGGCAACCCAAAGGTCGCGGGTTCGATTCCCGCCTCGGGCTTGGATCAAAGTACTGCAAAAACCTGGGGAGGTGCAATATGGCCACAGAAGCCGATGCGCCAACAACTACCAAATCAAAAAAAAAAAAAAAAAAAAATTCATTATAAAGCAAAATGACTTCCAGGTATTTTGCTCAGCATCAATAATTTTAACTTCTGGTTCTTGTGAAGCCGATGTCTGCTTTACTTGCAGACCATAATGAAAGGTGAAATGTTTATATATTTCACTTCATTTTTGCTTCAAACAATTTTGGAAATAAATTCCTGAGAATGGTGCTTTAACAAATTGCTTGACGAGAGTCAGCATGATATCAAGTTGTAGAAGTAAGACTATTTCTTGGAACTAAGAGATTGTTTATTTTGTGTGCACTGGTCAAAACTAGTTCTGACAGACTATTCTCTTCTCATATAGTGAAGACATGCCAATTTCCAATCCACCTTGAAAATTCAGAAGGAACACCAGCATCTTGAAGTCCCCACAGACATCCTGCTTATACTGGTCATACTTGATCTTCTTTGGCACATGCTTTACATTTCCACAGTATTATGTAGTATAAACAGTGTGTGTGTGTGTGTGTGTGTGTGTGTGTGTGTGTGAGAGAGAGAGAGAGAGAGAGAGAGAGAGAGAGAGAGAGAGAGAGAGATGGGTGTATATTCAAACTTTTACTTAAACTGTCTGTGAAAAGATACAATTCTAGATTGTGACCACTACCATTTTCTTCATCCTAACATCAAATGAAAACAGAAGCACTGAGATTTTGCAACAGGATGTCTGTGGGGACTTCAAGATGCTGGTGTTCCTTCTGGATTTTCAAGGTGGATTGGAAATTGGCATGTCTTCACTACATGAGAAGAGAATAGTCTGTCAGAACTAGTTTCTGCCTGGTGCACACAAAATAATCAATCCCTTAGTTCCAAGAAACAGTCTTACTTCTACCACTTCATATCATGATGACTCTCGTCAAGCAATTTGTTAAAGCATCATTCTCAGGAATATATTTCCAAAATTGTGTAAATGACGTGTATTTTTCAATATGTGAATATGTTGCAGCCAATGAAATGTCCAATGCTCTACATTGGATTTGATTAGACCCAGGTCTCTCACGAAGTCATCCAGTTATGTAGTAGTAGTGGGAAATGATGCAAGAAAGCAAGCTTATATAACATCAGCCACAAAAAAAACACTGCGCACTTCACCCATCCATAAACTCCAAGAATTTGTGCAGTTCTTTCTTGAATTTATTCTAACCATGCACTTCCACAACAAGAGATGGAAGCCTGTTTGAACAATCAGCCATCCTGTGGCTGAAATCGAACTTCTGCACATCTGTCTTGCAACCACCTTTCCTCATTTAATGTTTTTTTTTTTTTTTTTTTTTTTTTTTTATGAAAACCCCATACAGGAGAGGTAATAGAACCATGCTTGGGTCGGAGGTTGAGAAGACGAAAGAAGATATTTGTTGACATTAGACTTGAACTTCTGTAGATTCTAATTGTCAGAAAATACGTATGAAGGAAGGTTGTTCCAGAAAACGGCAGTTGAATGAATAAACAAAGAAGATAAAGTTGGTTCTGTGAGTTTGAAGTTGGACAGTAAATGGCTGGTGGCCTTTCATGTTTGGACTGTTTTGAAAGAAAGAGTGGGAATTACAGAAGCCAATACAGAAGAACAGTGCCCATGGAAGTATTTGTAGAAAAAGCATGCAGCAGAAACAGTACGTCTGTGAGACAGAGAATGGAGAGACTCTGTTAGAGATGAGTCATTAATTAACCTAACTGCCCTCTTCTGAATGGAATCGAGAAGCCTGAGAAAGGTTTTGAAGGCACTGCCCCAGATGTGGGAACAATATTCTATGGTAGGGCAGATTTGCAATTTGTACAGATGAACAGCTGTTTGGAAGAAAAGTAATACTGAGAGTGAAAAAGAAAACCAACTTTTTTAGATACAGAGGAAGCAATATTTGTAATGTGCTTGTGTCAAGAGAGATTAGAAGTCAGGGTAATCCCCAAAAGAGATATATCATCTTGCCTAGAAATCGGGGTGTCACCAAAGATGAGAAGAAAGATTGAAATCAACTAAGTTGTCTTTGTCCCACTGGAGAATTACCTGGAGATTGGCATTTAAGGAATTGGTAGTGGATATTCAAGAAGTTGAAGATGATCCAGCAGGGCAAGGTTTCTCAAACTGAAAAGTGGAATGCAATGTGGTATCATCGGCAAAACTATGGATAGGATGTCCAGTCAATGGAAGAAGGTCATTAATATACAAGAGGAAAAGAGAGTGGGGAAAGAACTGAACCTTTGGGGACACCAGCATTAGTGGAGTAGTTAGAAGATAGAGAGCCATCTACCCTCAGTGAGCAGTCAGAGAGAAAACTGAGTAACCAATTACAAAAACAGTTGACAAACCATAAGATTAAAGCTTGTTTAGAAGGCCTTTATTCCAAACACGATTGAAAACCTTTGAGATGTCAAGAGCGCAACTGCTTGTGTTGTGTTCATAACCATTCTGGCTTATGTTATATAATAACATAAGCCAGAATATCACCAGTGGATCAACACTAATGGAATCCATACTGGCGATCGTGGATCAGATAGAAGGTTTCTAGGTAGTTTAAGAGTTGGCGGTTAATTGATTTCTCCATTACTTTAGAAAGGGTAGAAGTAAATTGCAATGGGACTATAATTGGATGGGAGGGATTTTTCACCCTTTTTAGGAACTGGCTGTATATGAGCAAATTTCCAAGCAGAAGGAAAAAAACACCTTTGGAATAACAAAGTGAAAAAAGCAGCAAAGAACAGGAGTAAGTTCAGGAGCACAGGTTTTGAGAACAAGTGGAGAAATAACGTTAGGACCTGGAGCTTTCTGAGCATCAAGATTCATCAAAATCCTTTTGACGGAAGACCATAGGAGGCATTGAATGGAGCATGTTGGGAGGAATTTTACCAAGATCGTTAATACATGAGTTGGAAGAAAAATGGGATGCTAGCAGCTCAGCTTTATCCTTGGCTGAAGTGACAATAGAACCATCTGGCTTTGATAGAGGTGAGAGCAGAGATGGGCAAAAGTTACGGCCAATAGCTTTGGCAAGAGACCAGCATGCTCGGCTACCATTAGGGCAAGAAGCAAGTGGAGTGTGGAATAAAAGATTCCATTCCTACAAGAATAATTTCATTGACACAATCTGAGCAAATGTTGACATCAGAAATTTTGAAACAGTAATCCAACCAAAGCAAAAGAAGAAAAGAAATCTTGCAGGTCATCTCATTTTGCTTTCTTGTAATGCCAAGCAACATGAGGTTGGGAATAGCCATGAGATAAAGGCTCCATTGGAGAAGAGATAATCACCAAGTTGTTATCTGAGGTGCCTAAAGGAACACTCACTTCGGCCTTGTACTTAGAAGAGTTGTTTGTGAGAAAAAGATCATGCTGATTGGCTGTATGGTTAAGATTGTCCGGTATTGTGGTAGGTAAATGAACAATCTGTGCAAGGTCATTGGTAATTGCAAAAGCCTCAGTAACTTGACCAGCTGGGTCTGTGTGACTAGAGAATGGAAGCCAGCTGAAGTTGTGAAAATTAATATCACCAAGGAAAATTACCTCACTGTTAGGAAAGTTGGGACTGGAGAAAGTGAAGTTGCAAAGAGAGGAAGTCAAAGTGCTCCAAGTGATTAGTGGAGTTGGAAGAAAGGTAGAGACAACAGATGAATTTGACAGAATGAGGTAGAGCGATTTTAAGCCAGAGAAGATCGAAAAGAGGAGATTCCAAATTACCAAGATCATTAATACATGAGTTATGAGTAATACTTGTGCATATGTCTGTTCCGACATTCTCTGACAGAGAATATGGGAACGGACATATGCACAAATACCACCTTTGAGGCGAAAGGAATCATACAACGAATAATTTGGGCAACTGAGATGAACAGTGGTTGAATCAACCAATAACTGAGATTCTCTCAGAAAAAGTACATGGGGTTTGGGAGACTTTTTAAGGGGAAATGGACAATGTTGAGATTAGAACTGAGACCATGTAAATTTATGTCCTCATAAATTTACGTGGTCTCGGCAAGAGGAAGAATGCCATCCACATTCAGCTTACTGAATCCGTTCAGGGCCTTGTACACCTCAACTAGGCACCTGCAGGGTGATCTTAATCAGGTCATCCTGCAGTGCCTAGTCTCCAGAAATGGCAGTTTGTAGAACTGAAGCCTTTCTAGTTATGAGCTTCTTTTTGTTCCCTTTGCCAATCTGGTGAAGGGAGCAAAAAGTAGCCCTTCTTTGCACCTGTTCCAGCAAATCTACATCCTTTCTAAAGTAAGGCCTCCAGACCTGTATACAATACTCAAGTTGTGGCCTAACCTTGGTCTTGTACAATGGCATAATCACTTCCTTATACCAGCTTGCAAAGTTTCTGCATATCAGTTACAAAACCCCTTGAGCTGCCCTGTCAGCATATCTGCACTGCTCAGAGAATTTCACATCTAGCTGCACAATTATCCCCCAGGTCCATTTTCATTTTGTATAACCCTGGGTGTAGTACCACACAGTTAATAAGTTACTCTGGGGTTACTGCTACCCATATTCAGTACTTTGCATTTGTCAATGTTATGCTTCAGCTGCCATTTCTAAGCCCATTGACACAATTTTCCCAGATCTTTTTGCAGTAACTTACCCTGATTACTGTCATTAACCACCCTGCCAAGCTTTGTAGCATCTGCAGCCTTTTATATTAAGCCTGATATGCCTTCTTCAGTAACATTAATAAATATTGAAAACAATAATGGGCCCATCACTGAACCATTGGGGATTCCACTAGGAACATTAGTCCACGAAGGGAAGTTCCAATTCATAACCACTCTGTATTCTTCCACTTAACCATACCTTTATCCATAGGAGTAACTTGCCTGTAATGCTATATTGCTCTAGTTTATACAGCAGTCTTTTATGTGTAATTGTATCAAAAGCCTTCCAGAAATATAAGTATACGATATCAAAATTATTTTTTACATCCAGTTTCATGGTCACTGCATCATAGTAACATATCAGATTGGTTAGGCAAGACCACCCCTTGATCCTGTGACTGCAGTATAATTGCATTTCAGATTGTCCCATATTACTTTTTTTTTTACAAGTGGTTCCATTATTTTCCCTGGAACAGATGTTAAGCTGATACATTCGTACATCTCCTGTCCATAGGGACCTCCCTCAAATCCAAGGATGCTCTCATAACTATGGCCGAAGGTTTGTTTACCTCCTTTGCAGCCTCTCTTAATATGATTGGATAGATCTCATCAACCTGGGGGGGGGGGGGGGGGCAGTTGTGCTTGGGTTGATGGGATCTGTTTTAGGTTAGAGGCATGTGACGTAAGAAAGCGGAAGTATGAGCTTATATAGTATCAACCGGGGAAAAAAAAAAAAAAAATTTCACACATCCATTCCCTCTAAAAGTTTATCCAGTTCCTCCTAAGTTTGTTCCAGAAATGTATTACCTGCTGGCTAAAGGCAAATTTCCACACATCTATTCTACAACTGTCTTTCCTCAATTTGAATTTATGCCCCACCTGAAATTCGTAATCTCAAAAAGCAGAAGAATCCCATCAGAATTCAGTATGCTCAACCCATTCAAGGCCTTATACACCTCAATCAGATTACCTTGTAGGTGCCTAGTCTGCAGCCTGCAGTTTACAGAACTTAAGGCTTTCTTGGTAAGAGGACCCATTCATTTACTCACCAATCTTGTTGGTCTTCTCTGTACACCATCAAGCAACTCTGCATCCTTCCTAAAATGAGGCCTCTAGACCTGTACACAGTACTCAAAGCGTGGCCTCACCATTGCCTTATACAAAAGGATAATCACTTCCTTTCTCCTACTAGCAAAATTCCTGTCTATCGTTGACAATACCCCATGATCTGCTCTGGCAGCCTGTCTGCATTGCTCAAAGAACTTCATATCTGGCCGTACAATTAGTCCCAGGTCTTTTTCATTTTCTACTTCCCTAAGTGTAGTACCACACAGTTGGTACATTTCTCTGGGTTACTTCTGCCCATATGCAGTACTTTGCATTTGTTAATGATAAACTTCAGTTGCCACATCTCAGTCCATCTGCCCAACTTTTCTAGATCCTGTTGCAGTAGCACACTGCTATTACTGTTATTAACAACCCTGCAAACTTCAACATTTAGCCTGATATACCTTCATCAATATCATTGATGAAGGTATATCAGGTATATGAATATACAAAACAACAGTGGGTGAAACACCGAACCCTGGGGGGCACTACTAAGAACATTAATCCACGAAGAGCTGGATCCTCTGATTACCACTCTCCGTCTTCTCCCACTCGACCATCATTTTATCCCTTGTAGCAACTTGCCCTTAATACCATACTGCTCTAATTTGTACAGTAGTCTTCCATGCTCATCAGTATCAAAATCTTTCCTGAAATCCAAGTATATGAAATCAAAATTATTTTTTGCATCTAGTTCCTTTGTAACCCCATCAGAGTATCCAATCGAATTTGTCAGACAAGACTTTCCCTTAACAAACCCATGCTGTGTCTGAATTATTACTGCAGTCTTGTCTGGATGTTCCTTAACCAGTGACTCTATTATTTTCCCCAGAACAGAAGTTAAACTAACTGGTTTGTAATTACTCATGTCACCTCTTGATCCCCCTTTCTGAATTGAGGATACATTTACACATCTCCAGTCTGTGAGGACTTCTTCTGAGTCCTTTTTTATGTTCAGCTTCAACAATTCTTATCGCAGTTATCGCAAAAGTCATTTTGCTCCCCATTGGTGTTTGATTAACCTCTGACATCCCCTCCCCTAAAGAATTCCTCATCTGCGAATGTAGATGCAAAATACCTATTCAATTTATCAGCAACCTGAGCAGGGTCATCAACAGTTATCCCATTGACATCATGTTTTTCCAATGTATTTTAATCCTTTCCTTATACTGTTAAAATGTAAGCAAAGAAGTCTAGGCTGCTTTTCTTTGTATTCTTTGCAAGGGACCTCTCATGATGTGTGTTAGCTTGCCTAGTCTCCCGGGAGCCTCTGTAGCCAGGTGGGCAGGTGCAGTAGTGCATAGCACATGCTTCTTGATTAGACCAGGGTTCGAGCCCATAACCACCAAATACGGAGGATGCGGAAAGGTCAGGTAATGACCACCACATATGCCCAGAGCAACATGGCCTTAGTTGCTAATGCTCCTAAAAAAAAAAAAAAAAAAAGCTTAGTCTTCTTTGTGACTTGATTACCGACTAATTTATATCTACTATAGTCTTCTGAATCACATGATAATTTATATGTACCTCATCCCCTTTTCTTCTCTGCCACTTATCTCAATAGTTTATCTGATATCAATTGAGATCTAAGCCTTGAACCGAATGATTCCCATTTAGATCTAAGCCTTGAACCGAATGCTTCCTATTTCGAATTTGCTGTTGGAACATTATCAGTTGGTCCCACTGCAAAGAATTTAAAAACTGTCTGAGACCGCTGTAGTCAGCAGAAGCTGAGTATCTGAGAAAAGTGGTCTTCCTTTGCGAAAGCAGAAGCCTTTCCCTTTATCCTTGTCTTTAGCTATGTCTTTAATTAATTTCCACATTAGTATACTGTGTTTACTACCTCACATCGAATATTTTACCTGCAGATTCTTAATGCATGTAGAATAAGTAACCAGATCAAGGGTATTGCTTTCTCTTGTTGACTTTCTAACATGCTGCTGTAGAAAATTGTCATCTGAGAAATCTACAAAGTTCATTCTTTGTGTGACCAACCCACAAATTCCAGTCAACATCTGGAAAGTTAAAATCTCCCATTATAAGCCATTCTGATTTACTGGCTCACTCTATTTCTCTATATAGCTGTTTGGTGTACTCATCAGAGGCATTAGGCCTATAGCACACTCTTACTCTCACCTCAGTTTTCCCAGTCCTTATATCACACCAAATTTACTCAACATTGCATTGGCTTAGATAACTGAGAGCATAAGCCCTCCTTCTCCTCTCTTGTCTTATCTGTCTTTCCTTTATACATTATACTCCATATATTCAAATTCAGCATCACTTTTGTCAGAGTGATACCATTTTTCTGCTATCTTTACTATATCTGCATTTGATGACTTAATCAGCACTTCAAATTCATCAAGCATTATTTACAATGCTCTTAGCATTAGTGTATAATCACATGTTCTTACTCTTAGTTACCCTTACACAGCCTGTATATTCACTTGTTCCACGATGACTCACAGCAGGGTCTGAAATCCCCGACACCTTGCTTTCTAGGCTGCTACATTTTAAAATAGAGGCAGTACAAGAATCTCCTTCACCTCTGCTTGTGGCTACCCCCCCCCCCCCAAAGCCAGAAGTTTTCTGATACACCTACCACTGCCTTGATAACATCAGCAGATATTTTTGCACACTCTTCTGTTTAAGTGTATCCCATCCCTGTAAAAACAGTCTCCTGTGTTAACAAGCATAGACCACACTGCGAAAAATTCTACATGTGCCTTTCACATTCTATTAATGGCCAAATTGCTTGACAAGGCTCCTCAACATGTACTCCCTCCTATCATGTTTGGGCAGAATTCCAGACACTTTCAAGTTCAATCCTAACTCATGCCTTTTTACAAACATTGCTTTGTGCTTAAGCAGATCCTTGAATCTCCTACTCTTAATATCATTAATGCCTACAAGTATCACCTGCAACAGTATCACCTTTTATGCCCTTAAAAGATTATATCTGCTCTACAACATCATCTACTTTTGCTCCTGGCTGATATACCCTGGTGCTATTCCCCCTATCCTTCTTGTACATCATTCCCATTTCCCTGGCAATAGAGTTACCGACAATAACCACTTCCTGTCTCGTGGGACTACCTTGCCTTGGAGATTGCCGCTGTGTTGCCTGATGCACAAGTGTGAGCTCTGTTGAGTTGGACAGCTGAGAGCTTGATCCCCCCACATTTTAATTTCTTCACGGTCATCTACCCTACTCTGCAAATTCTCATAAATGCCCATCAGAACACTTAGTTGTCACCTAATTTCTGCATCAAACACACAAAGACATACCCCTTGGTTGTATGAAGTTTTACATTATACCTTATGCTATCAAGTTATAGATATATGTTATGCTATACCGTTACGATAGCAGTTTTAAATTCCTTATTAAAAAGTAAAATTTCTTAGCTAAAAACAAAAGAATATATGCCTAACAAATGATTAGAACCCTCAAGCTACTTACCGGCCATGGCGCCATAAGAGGAAAAGTCCATGGATTCGGATTGAGTGACACCCCCCCGTCTGCCACTGCGGTCTACGCGAGACATGGGGGCACTTGATGTACGACTGCCCACTGTATGAGGATCTCCGCTGCCGATTTATAACCACCACCCAAATAATGCTACGAGACCAGGAATATCTGATACTAACTGAAAAGGATACCTATAGTGCCATCACTCAATATGCGCAAGACCTTTCACAAGAAGGCGGACTCTCCCGCATCCACCACCGCAACAGCGAAATTCTTAGCAACAACCATGAAATGAATCCTATGACAGCAAAAAAAAAAATAATAAATAAATAATAATAATAAAAATAAACCCATGATAAGAGGATCACACGAACCGGACCTGACCCACGAAAGTGCACACCAGACATGGACACCCTCTGGACGGGTCACAGCCTCACGAGTGACTTTCTACTCAGCTGGATTCCAACCAGCCCAATGTGACCACAGAGCTTTCTGCATATGCCAGCCATAATGGCAATCGGTGCCGGCGCTTTTGCTGGACCCATCTTTCTTTTCCCCTCCCTCGGCGGTGGGGGAGGAGGCTGGAGGCTGCCCCTCCTGCCTCCTCCCCTACTCGCTAACCCTGATTTTCTCCTGGTGGGGCATGGGCATGCCCCACTGACTTTTAATGGGGTCATCTTCTCTATTGACCCCATTTCTTCTGTCTTTCTCCCCCCCCCACCAGTCTCCTCTCCCTCTCTATCTGCTTGCCAGCGTGTACCCCACAGGTCAAAATTTAATAGTTCCAAATTAAGTTCACTCACATTTCGGTCTTTCAATCTAGCGATCAACCCACGCAAACGTTTTTAGGTCCTAGCCACTGAAATCTCAGGAAACTAGGTGGCAGAACCTGCCAGAGTAAACTACAACTACTGGGTACCTGGTCTGCCTCCACAGGGCGAAGTGTGGGCAACGTCGGGCCTCAGCAGGGGTCTGGCGGCTAAATGGCCAGAAGATCAACAGTACACAACATCACACACCTCAAGATCCATATACTTTTAAATCTCTGGCCTTTACAGTGAACTGTATCACACCACAATGTAAACTATGCGGAGATGGGGGAAACCCCTGGTGCCGTTCGACCAAGGGGTATGTCTTTGTGTGTTTCATACAACTTCATACAACCAAGGGGTATGTCTTTGTGTGTTTGATGCAGAAATTAGGTGACAACTAAGTGTTCTGATGGGCATTTATGAGAAATTCCTAAACACACTTTACACTTTACTTTGTGCAGATTGAGATCCATATTGCTCCGTATCACGGTTGATACACAGAGGATGCCCACAGGGTTCCGTTCTGGGCCCTCTTCTTTGGGATGTCGTCCTAGACGGCTTCCTAAATCTCAGCCTTGGAAATGTCACATCCCAGGCTTATGCAGACGATCTTATTCTGATGCTTGCTGAAGACTCCCGAGCACAATTAGAGAACTCCGCAAATAGAGCAGTCACTATCCTGCAAGACTGGGCTGACAACAACAAACTCACAATTTCTCCAACCAAGACATGTTCAGTCCTACTCAGGGGCACCCTAGATATTGGGAGGCCTCCCCAAATCAAAGTCCAGAGGAAAACCGTCAAACTCGCAACGGAATTAAAACATTTGGGAGTCATGCTCGATAGGAATCTATCCTTCACACCACATCTGACATACATCAGGAATAAAATCAGAAACTATTCTGCACTCTTTGCAAGAGTCACCCGTAAGGACTGGGGCTTGAGGAAAAGGACCCTCGCCCTCTTCTACATGACAGTATTCCTGCCAGCCATTTCATACGCCTCTGGAGTCTGGTACCACAAAGTGACCACCGCGGTCAACAGGAGAAAACTTGAGACGATACAAAGATATACCCTGCTAACGATCTCCAGAGTTGCAGGACGGTGAGTACTCATGTGCTGCAGGTCCTTGCGAGTGCCCCCCCCCGGGACCTGGAAATAGTTCGTCATGGAATCCTCCACCATCTCAGCAAAGGAAAAACATCCACCTGCCTGAACTACATGATTGACTTAGCTAATGACCCCAAAATAGAAAATAAGTGACTCACACTGCATCTCCAACAGATCTGGCAAACCCACTGGGAAAATTCAATCAAAGGTGAAATCACCCGGAAATTCGTGTCGACAATTCAGACAGTATATCCAAAATATCCCCACTGGCTCTCTCCAGGACTCCTGGTCACATACCTACTCACCAGACATGATGCATTCAGACACAAGTTATCAGGCTTCCAACTCAGTGACACTCCTCTCTGCCACTGTGGCCAAACAGAAACATGGGAGCACCTCATGTATCACTGTCACCTGTATCAAGATCTTCACTGTGCCGGCTCATCACTGAAATTCGATTCACACTGCAAAACCAGGAACACCCCATCCTAGAAGAAGAAGACAGCTACAAAGCGCTACCTCCATAGCCAGGTGGGAAGGAGCAGTAGTACGTAGTACACGCTTCTTGATTAGACCGGGGTTCGAGCCCATCACCACCAAATACGGAGGATGCGGAAAGGTCAGGGAATGACCACCGCACATCCTGGAGCAGTATGGCCTTAGTTGCTAATGCTCCTAAAAACCAAAAAACAAACAAACAACAAACAAAGCGTTAACAAAATTCGCTCGTATCCTCTTCAGCAGAAGACAGACCTTCCCCAGCCGCAACCACCGCAATGAAGAGAATGCAAGTACCCATCACAGCTGCCCATAATCTGAAAAAAAAAATTTGACACCACTAAGAACCACCAAAACAAATCAAACCCTCAGGGATCCGGCTTCATAGCAGACCAAAATAAAATCACAAGTGCACATCCAAACTGACTGGACTAAATAACCTCGTATGGGATCCTAACCAATGAATGGCTACAAAATAAACTGGACTTTTGGAAACCTCGGATGGGACAATGTCCCAGAAATTACATTCCACCAACTGAAGAAATTACAGAGCCTCTCTGCACACTAACCTTATTGGCAATCTGACCCGGCGCCCTTGCCTGGCCCACTTTTCTTCCCTTTCCCTGGCTGGGGGGGAGGTGATGGTCCTTCTGTCTCCTTGCCACCCACACTTTACCTTCTGGTGGGGCATGGGCATGCCCACTAAATCTTGGAGTCACCTCCCTCCCTATCGACTCCATTCCTCTGTCTGTCACCCCCCAGTCTTCAGTCTCCCTCCCAGTCTACCTGCACGCAAGAGAAAGCCCCACACATCCAAACTTCATTACAGCCAAATTAGATTCGTCCACAATTTTCAGCCTCACAATTCTAGCACAACCACCACGCGATCACCTCTCAAATTTTTTATTCTTACTTAGTTATTTTTATATTTTATTTTTTAGGTCCTAACCACTGAAATCTCAGGAAACTAGGTGGCAGGACCTGCCAGAGTACTTATTTAAAATATTGGTGTACCTGGTCTGCCTCCACAGGGCGAAGTGTGGGCAACGTCTGGCCTCAGCAGAGGCCTGCCAGCTAAATAGCCAGAAGAACAACGATACACAACGCTACTCATGTACAATATCCATACACTTTTAAATCTCTGGTCTTTACAGCGTACTGCATCACACGACAATGTAAACTACGCGGAGATGGGGGAAACCCCTGGTACCGTTTGACCCCAAACACACTTTACACTGTGCAGATTGAGAGAGTAGGGTGGATGGTTGGTCTGAACAATGCCATGTTTAATTTAAAAAAATGTCTTTACCACAAATGCGGAATGTGTGGGGTATTTTCATTCAACCAGCTGCCTTTCTCTCGAAATTGCAGTCTTATCCAAGAAATGTGCTTCGATAGCCTTTGAAGTAACTGTACATAGGACACAGCATTGACTATCCCCCCCCCCCAACTTCAGATTCAGTTGGATTCAGGCACACACACACACAGTTTGTCAAAAAAATATGATCGGCATTGTCTTGATTGTTGTCTTGACTTTTTGGGCATTGGTGATGATTTTGAAGTCTTTACACAGCGACATTCTTCATTGCTTCTGATCATCCTTGAGGCTGTGTGGCATTTTTGAACTCACTGAACGTGACCACAACAACATGAGTCTAGGAACTTGGTGTGAGAAACGGTGCTATTTTTCAGTTACATAATTACACCAAAAACATAGCAGAACAAGTTTGCAGATAACTTGCACATTCATTTGGTAGCACAGCAAACCACAATAACAAACAAAAAAAAATTATACTACAATCTGTTGTCACAGTATTGAAATGCACTTTTATAATATATACAGATGTTACAAGAACATAAAATGTGTGACTGCCATAATATTTCACACTTCAGAAAAAGCCAATGACATCGGATTCAAGCACACAAAATACATACAAGAAACTATTAAATATAAAGAAACTTTTTATGTTCCTTAGTATAATCACATGAAAGTCCAATTAATTCAACAGTTCTGTATTGAATTTGTGTTCAGGTCTAAAAGAAAGAGGACAGATATTCCAATCTAATTTGTAAGTGATATTTAGAAACATTTAGGGAATTGGATTATATCTAGCTAGTTACTAATAGAATGAAGTACAGAGTGCAACAGAAAGCATGGTATTGTGACTTTGCATGTGACTTGACATCCTTGAGGCTGTGTATGCCTACATTCACTAGGCATAGTGTAGTCACATGCAAAAGTCAGATATTGTAATGCAGAATCTTATAATTTTGCTTCCTGCCATTTAGTACCAATCACCAGTGGAACATTGACCTGTGAGGTCTCGACTTGCACTGAATCATTTGTGAAGTTGGACTCAATGAAAGTTTTGTCATCAGTTTAAAACCCACAATACTCCTTATAATTTCAAGGCACATTTGTTCCACATAAGCATCCTCTGACTTCTCAAGAAAATGTAAGCCGAGTTACTGATGCAATAATTTGTAGGCCACGCAGATCAGTTAGACGGCATGCTGCAGCACTTCACATATTGGATTGAAGTGGTAGAGCAATATTACACCAAAGTTCCATCCATACAAGATTTCCATCCAGGAATGATGGGGGGGGGGGAATGTTTTTTTTATTTTCTCAAGTGTCAAAGCCAATGGCTTCCTTGCATATATGGCTAATACTATTGTATTAAAATCGGAGTTGTGTAGTGATTATCAGAATAAAGCAATTTGAACTGCTCACAGTTCTGTAGGCAAATTTCGGAGTTGAAAAATTAATACCTAAATCCTAAGTGAAGTGACAATGTCTGATAAGACTCATCACCATTCAAGGTTTCTAAATAAACAGGATTGTCATCATTTTGTATAAGAAAATCAAAATAAAAGCTCATCATCACTCAGCTAAATTAACCATATTGTATTGTATTTCATCTTTTGGTGTGATCAGACCCTACGTTTTTCATAATTACTGAAATGAGAATGTAACAGTTATGGCAGAATGTACCACACTATGATTGAAACTTATCTGGCTCCTGAATTACATCATTTTGGCAATCAGAATATTTGGTTTCACCAAGATAGAGCCACAACATAAGATTCCATAAAAACTCTAGCCTACACAGCTAGAGTTTTTATGGAATCATCACAAGTTTTGTAACTATTGAGGCTTTTCATTGAGTCTTCAATTTTGAGACTTCTTGGCTTACATGCTTCTATTCCCCAACAGATGCTGCAGGTGGGAATTTCTGTTGTCCATGTGTGGCAAAGTGTATACAGCTTAAGAAGTTTAGGCTGGCTTACAAAATTTTCCATCAATTTTAGTATATTATATTAAAAGAATATGATTTTTTTTTTTTTTTTTTGTCAGTACAGTAATTTCATAATTTATGAACACAGCACACTAAAGTAGTGTCTAAAGTTCATAAAATTGGGGATAGTTTTTCCCATGGAGTTAATGGTATAATGAGATGTGTTCCAAAAAAAAAAGTATTCAGTGCCAAAAATGACAATCGGGATAACTGTGAAATTTATGTAAGATATATGTCCTAACAATAATATTTAAAACTTTTTTTTAATAATAAAATGTTAAAATGCCACAAACACGTCTTCATTGCAGTACACAGACATGGTTACCTCAAATTGTGGTTTGACTGACCTCTTTGCACTTTATATAGCAGCAATAAAATTATCAAAAATTTTAATCGAAACATGAAATGACTGAATGGAATAGCAGTTTCCCCAGGCATTAATTTAAACCAGAGTTCGGCAAACTTTTTCTGTAAAGGGCCAGATAGTATATGTTTTAGGCTTTGCAGGCCAAGAGGCAAAATCGAGGATATTATGTAATCTCTTATTATATACTTATATAATAAGAGAGAAAAGAAATTTCCACAAATTTTTATTGACGAAATTCAAAATATAATTATAATAATTGAGTACAATTTTTTGGAATACATGTCTACTTTGGAAGGCATTTATAGAATTTTATTAGATACTTCTCTTGATATTTGCCTTTTAGCATGCCATTACATTGTAGATTAATCACTTCCGAATGAAGGTTAGGTGGAAGCTCCTCAATTGAACAGTTAAAGTGTGAAATTAGCCATGGACAATACGTAACCAAATGAGCATGGCTGTGTTCCAATAAAACTATTCATGGAAACTGAAATTTGAATTTCATAAAATTTTCACTTTGTCATGAAATATTATTCTTCTTTTGATTTTTTTTTCAACCATTTAAAAATGTAAAAACCATCCTTAGCTCGCGGGCCATACAAAAACAGACAAAGGGCCAAATTTGAAATCAGAAATCAAAACAGAAATCATTTTATCTAACAGGAGATACTATTGATAATTTGCACTTAAAGTGCAAATTATCAATTGTCTTATAGTATTGTCTTACAGATTTGATCTGTAAGACAATACACTTTACAAAGAAATTACTATAAATGGCATACCATATTTAATTGCATGTACATTGTATGTTAAATCAGGGGTTCCCAACTTTTTTGTACTTTTATTATATTTATTCTTTATATATATTATTGTATAAATTCCCTTTTGACCGCTCTTTCCATTATAGACCCCATTGAGAAACTTTGAGTTAAATTTTTAAATGTTTTTATGTAAAATCTGAAAATATTTCATTTCTACTCATATAAAAGTTCTTAAGATCAGGATATGAGTTCATAAACCGAATGTCCAGGGTCAAAAATTTTGATAGTATCATCAAAAGTTTGTAATTTGGATGTTTATAAGCTGGGAGCTCACTGTATGGTCACAGATAATACACAAATGTTAGGAAACAAAACTCCAGTATCCGTTTAATATGTGGCCTTTTAACATGTGACCTTCACATAAAAAGTGAATGTGTCTGTACTTTTTGCCACACCCAATATAATATTATATATAAGGATAAAATACGTATAATACAGGAAGTACTTCTACTCACACACGCACACGGTGGCGCCTCTGTAGCCAGGTGGGCAGGAGCAACAGTGCGTAGCACACGCTTCTTGATTAGACCAGGGTTTGAGCCCATGCCCACTAAATACGGAGGATGTGGAAAGGTCAGGGAATGACCACCACATATCCCCGGAGCAATATGGCCTTAGTTGCTAATGCTGCTAAAATCCAAAACATATTGCCTGGCTGCATAAGAGTAGCCATTAATAGAAAATGAGTGCACATCAAACTGGAATACTTGTGTGTTTAAGCAAAAGGTTCTTTCTGAAAAAAGAGGCCACATTGTTGACAGCAGAAATTTGTGGTGAGATTGGCCAATGTGAGAAATAGATATCACATACTGCCAGGAACAAGAAGAGGCAAACAAGCACACTGTTTAAGAAGTCTCAGCCAGATGATAAGAATAATTTATGTACTTTACCTCCAAAGTAATAATTCAACATTCAGTTTCTATCATCCTGTTTCTTACAATAAGTCTTATTTTAGTTTACCCTTAACTTTATTTTATAGCTTAATTTTACTCGACTATTTGACTCATACTCATCATGTTCTATTTTTATTCTCAGTCCCAGGATCAGATATATAATTACTTATTGCCATTAGTGCACACAACTAGGCAATATGAATTAGGCATTTCTCAGATTGTGTAGTTAAACTTCATAACTGGGTTGTCGCTCGTTATATCACTGGAGTACCCACCTGTCCACCGATGAGAGGCCAACAAGCTTTTAAATGGCACTGTCTGGGTGGTGGTATCTGCCGAGAATAAGTAACATTCCTCTCTCTCTCTACTGGGGAAGCATTCACAGTATGAGATGTAAAAAAAATGATGCCATTTCATCTGCTTTGGTGAGATTCTACGAACTAAATATGTTTTGAACTAACTTGTTCATCTAGTAAATTTCCCATAGTCTTAGATTTTTAGCACTAAACCCTTTTTAGTACTACCCTAAAATTAGATTAAAATATTCATAATTGTGCTGGGCTGTTGTTTCCTACATGGGTGGTAGACCTTGACAGTTTGGGGAAATGCAAAGGTCAGCTGGATAGTTACCAACAGAGGAGGGAAATGAATAGGTCAGGGGTTGGCAAACTTTTCTGAGGGAAGAGTCATTTTTGATCTAAAAAAAAAAAAATTCTGAAGAGCCACACCTCAGTGGGGGGAGGGAGGAGTTTTTTAAGAAATGGAGTGGAAGGTTGTTTTATTAAAAAAATATATTTTTTGAAGTATTATTTATTAGTGCTGAAAAGAGCGCAACAAACATCCAATTAGGTACAAATTAGTGACTTTTGCTGCTGAACTTCTTGAGCAAGTCTCTCAACATCAGGCGAGTATGCAGTAATTTTCATCTTTAAACATCCTGAGAGACTTGCATTGTTTTTAGACGGTTTCTTGATTTATTTTTAATATAGTTCATGTTTGAAAATATTTGCTCGCAGAAATACGTCAAACCGCGTGTCCGGTAATTACAAGGGCAGCCTTCTGCCTCTCCAAATCTTCAATTTCAGTTTTAAGGCATTTTAGTCTTGCACTCCACGTCCTTGATTTTTAAGTCCTCTAACTCCATTTCAAATTGAGTTGACATTTTAAAAATAATGGCAATTTTAATGTCATCTTATTTCACTTGTTTAATAATACCACATCACTGATTTAAAAAGTCAAATAATATATAATATGAATTCTCGTACCTATCACAAACACTATGTACACTCAAATATTATTTTGTTCCTGTTTTAACTATTTTTTATTCGTCACCGCTGCAATGATTAATCTTAAACACCTTGCAGTACATGTGCTTTGCTCGTGATACGCAGACAAACTAAACTGACAGGTGTTTATGGCTTGAACTGAAACTAATGCTATATTCACGTCGCTGCACCCCACGATTATTGTACACATGGTCAAAAGGTTAGAGCTGCATTGCAGCTTGCAAGCCACAGGTTGCCGACCTCTGGCATAGGTTGTCTATTTCCTTTTTATTATTTGTTATTTGTTTTATTAATTATTATTTGTTTTATTTTTATTTTTTTTTTTTTTGGCTGGTGCAGCATAAGCCTTAGGCTTCCTTGTACCATATGACCATTACTAATACTAATATTTCACATTATACTCAGTTCACTTTGTTCAAAGTGAACTAAGCATTTAAAATTATAGTTTTTTTTTTTTTTTTTGTCAAAGAATTGGCTGGCAGATGAAACATCTTACATGTAGCATCTACTGAGATTGGTGTCAACTTCTGTGCTTTGAGTAGACCAGTGGTTTTCAACCGGAGCGCCGCAACAACATTCCAGGGGTGCCACGTGATTTGGGTTTAAGTTACTTAAACTTATTATTATTTTTTAATTTATATGTTTATTTCATTATAAAATGGTGTACAGTATCTTTTAATTTTGTGGTGATCTATAATTTACGTTTACTTAGTACTTCTATATAAAGAATAAAATTATATACTGTATATATATAATTTGTATTATGAAATGTAATTTTTATAATTATATTATTGTAATAAATATCATATAACATATATTTTTTTAATATTATATATATATTCACACGGATATATACAGAGAGAGAATCGGATCAGACAGGCAGAAAATTGAGTAGGGGTGCCGCAAAATAAAATAAAGGGGTGCTGTTATTAAAAAAAGGTTGAAAACCACTGGAGTAGACCATTGTTAATACCTAAAATTCATTTAATTGTTGAATTTTATATATAAAAAATTGTCATTATTTTATAATATTATTAACAGTGATCTTTATTATTAATTTTTATGAATTATACAAAACAAGAAAATGTTTTATTTATTTAATGAAGGTATTTTAATTTTTGTCAAGGTTAAAACTTTTCACTCCTGTATGGTGATGTCATGAAATGCTAAATAGACTGCATGTATTGTTTAAATATTTAGAAAATGACAATTCAATATAAGTAACCATGGCTCACCTCTCTCCCCTATCATTTACTGGTAATTATTTTAGCTACTTAACAATGTGTTTATTTCTGTATTAATTTACAAAGGGGTGGTTTTGAATTTGAATGCCTAATTTTTTTTTTTTTTTTTTTTAGGAAACAAGTTATGGTAAGTAGATTAGAGGCAGAGAAAGACAATGTGGTGGTGCCTACAACTTTAGAAGAATATTGTATTAAACACAGAGTTAAACCTACTGAAACAGAAGCAGATATGACTGACTTCTATGATGATGATTTTGGTGATGATATGGAAGATGAAGAAGATGAGGAAGATGATTATAATGATGATGAAGATTCTGGAAATGGTGAATTGTGATGTAGTAGCTTTTTAAAAAGCTATGAACATTTTTAGACACATGTATATTTTATCTGACCTCTGGTTCATTGCTTGCAAGTGACACGCTTAGGTTGAGGCTTTATCAGGACAAGATCTAAAGGGTGAAAGGTAATAACTGAGCAGATGATTGCATTTTTTTCTTTGCTGAAAGTGCTGTAGTGTTCATAAAAGCAGAGGGTCATGGAACACTATATTATGATGTAAGTGCTCTTTACAGAAGAGGATATTTTGTAAATTATTGCTTTTTTGCCACAGTTATGGCAGAGGGATATTTTTAATGTTAAAAGTTTTGAATCTACACTCTACCCCTCCCTCTTTCCCTCCCTCCCATTTTAGTATGTGGTGCAATTTGTTGTGAATAGTCTTCCTGATTTTTAGTCTACTTTTTGTTTTATAGTGAGTCTGCTGTCCATAAAAATCATGTTTTTTGTTGTTAAATTCTGTACATTAAAAAAGCCTAATAAAGTGCATTACAATTTTTTGTTAGAAATTTAATTTCACTAGCTGCAAATTCAACAAAGTGAAAATAAGTATTGTCATTTAACCCCCAGCAGACAAATGCAAAAGTCATGTCAGAAAGCTAGCTATTGATGTATATCATTCAGTATTTCTGGGGGAAAAAAGCAAGAAATAGTTTAAAATGTTGCACTTTATGATAATTTTATTCTGACAGTATATTGGATAATAAGAAAAAACAATACAGAGTGATCAAGAATTCATGCAACCCAGATTAAACAGTTTACTTTTTGGAGTAACATTGACAGCATAAGTACAAGCATGGTAGCAGTATAGTTTTTTTTTTTGTTGTTTGTTTTTTTTTTTTTTTTTTTTATTTGCTGAAAGTGCTGTAGTGTTTATAAAAACAGGATCGTGGAACACTATATTGTGATGCAAGTGTTTTTTTTAAATTGGCCACCATTTCCGTGAATGTATGCACATACAGTATTCTTTTTCCCACGTTTGAAGCCATCTCATGCAGCGTAAGGTTTTAATTGTTGTTGCTCTGTTGGCCTTTAGTCTGTGTGTGTATTATTCTTTAGTAGACCACTCATTTTATTCAGATCCCCCCCCCCAGGGGAAAAATTAGGAACCATGGAATGCATTTGAGTCTTAAGTGGACCAAATGCTATTATTTTGGCTATTCACATACTTGCTCAGATGAAACCAAGCTTCATCGTAACTATATGGACTGAAGAAAACTGTATAGAGCTTGCCTTTTCTATATTTATCAATGAATGGCAAAACTATCTACAGTAGAGTAAGTTAGATCCTGCTTCTTCAGTTCCTGGATCGAGTAAACATGATAACTGTATAACACCCAGCCTTGTGTGGTTTTTTTCTATGACGGTCTTCATTATGCTGCAGTTTTCTTGAGCCCCTTTTTGAAGATTGCTACAACTTTTCCCTTTCACCTTTGGTTAAAATGGATGATCTAGCAATCGTGCCATAATTGTATTATGAGGGATTACACCATCCTGATATTTCCTGTTAAAATCTTTGGCCACCTACACATATGAAAAATATTTGATCATAAAAATGTGTTACACCTGGGAAAATGGCATCTTGCTGCAGCTGTACATGGAGCATTAATGTGAAATTGACTTCTGTTATGCTTAAAAATGTCTTTCTGATGCCATATTTTGGCAAAAAGACAAGTTATGCCACTTTCATGCAGTTCGCTCCTTTGGGATTGCATAACTTCTCAATTCATCCTGTAATCTTTAGTAACAGTAGATAACAAGTCTGCTGTCACTAAAGATACAGGTGATTAAGAAGTCATATATATATATATATATATATATATATTACACACGCACAGTATATTTTTGTTTCCCGACTGTCTACCCTCAGTTCCAATTCAGAGCAACTTGGAGCCTGAAAATTTTTTTACAGCTATACTTCTGTCAAATAATCAGTGATGTAAATTGAAACTGGAGAAATATTAAAATTCACAATAATGTAATTCTAAAAGATATTTCAAATTTTTTTATTATTGTCAAAATATTACAGTACATCTGCTAGAGGGTTAAGAATCATATAAAAGGAATGTTTGCTTTTTATTTCCATATTTTAGTTCTCCTCAAGGGAAATCATGAATAATCTTTCAGTAATGATTGGTCAAAGAGATCTGCAAATATTGCATTGCCAACTCAGGGCTTTGAAATCTAATGATTCTGATGAAGTTCAGTCCATCTTTGATAGCTAAATCTGTTGTTTACATATTTTTTCTGGTCGGATTTGTTACTAACTTTTGGTACTCTTTACCACCGCTAGGTGTAACCCAGGAAATGTATGCATATATATATATATATATATATAACTGAGTTATGGGTGTTTTAATTTAGAAAATGACTATGGAGTTTTCAATGGTAAAAACTAATAAAATTGTAAAAAATAAATAAGAATAACAAATGTGCATAGTATGAATGGACATTTTACTAGGTCTTCTTATTTTTATTACCATTAAAAATTAGTCTTTTTTTTTTTTTTTTTTTTTTTTTTTTATTTAAATTCAGCCAGCCATAGCTCCATAACCACTCAGAATCGCACAAATTTATAAACTTTTTTCATTGTTTTCAGGTCCTGATGTGAGCTGTTTATTTTAATTTTGTTTGTTTTGGTAACCTTGAAAACATTCTCAGTTTTGGTTGCATCATTTTTTATACAAATTATGATACTGGAAGTCTGAATATAATATATAGCTATTCTCATGGAGTTTATCAGTTCCTGTGTGAGGTAACTTTATTAGTTCTTTATCATGATGGACTAGAAAAAATAATCCAAATAATTATATAATATATGCTCCTATGAGGTTGCAGTAGTGATTTTTTTTTTTTTTTTTTTTTGTTTCACATGGTTAAATGAAGTAAAATGTTAGTCCATTTATAACCTTAAAAATCAGGTAATTTAGAATTGTTCAATTTTCAATACAACCTTTATTTTCAGTCTATCGTGATAGATCGAACTGTGAAAAATCCATTTTTTATATTGACAACATATAGTTTTAGATATTTACCCAAATCTCTCTCTCTCTCTGTCATCCAAATAGTTTTGAATATTATTTTCTTGACTTATCTTAACTAAAATGTCAATCATAAAACCTGCAACAATTGGTTGCTAGCCATATTCTTCCATGATGCAAAACCAGTGTGTAACAATTGGGGAAGCTGCCATAAAACATAGTGCATATTCATAGCATGTCTTGTGACATAAGAGGTGCTGTGAATTTTAAAATTGTTATCCAGCATTTTTCCTGTTTGCATAATAATTATCAGAGATTTCTGCAATTTTCAATAGAGAAATTCAACAAAGCAGCACTTTTGCTGAAAGGTATTGGAGTTTTAACTATATGGACTGAAGAGACGAAATCACTGAAAACATGTAGGCTCGCAAAGATTCCACATGCCAAACTCAAGGTTAAAGCAAAAACAACATAATGTAAACTCCTAGTATATATGTTCCCTGCTGTCAATATCATGCAGAGATAATGTACTTTTTTTTTATTCATTATTACATCATTCCTTGGTCATCAAAGTGCTACCCACAAATTAATCTTTTATCACAGTCTGGATGACTATGTCATGCTCCTGTATCCAGTATTTTATCTCTTTGCAGGTTCAAAGGTTTGTGGAGTTGAGTACAAAATAGCAAAGCCAGGTACATACTGTCTCACGGCTGGAAATTAATATTCATAAGATTCCACGTGCCAAACTCAAGGTTAAAGCAAAAACAACATAATGTAAACTCCTAGTATATATGTTCCCTGCTGTCAATATCATGCAGAGATAATGTACTTTTTTTTTATTCATTATTACATCATTCCTTGGTCATCAAAGTGCTACCCACAAATTAATCTTTTATCACAGTCTGGATGACTATGTCATGCTCCTGTATCCAGTATTTTATCTCTTTGCAGGTTCAAAGGTTTGTGGAGTTGAGTACAAAATAGCAAAGCCAGGTACATACTGTCTCACGGCTGGAAATTAATATTCATAACATTTTTTTTATATATATAATAAAAATAATACAATATTTGATATTTTAGGAACAAGAGTGAGTTGTAAACTATAGATTTTCAGAACATAAGATGTAATTCTTTTAATATATAGTACAAGGGAATGTGTGCTAATCTAATCTAAAGACAGACTGATCAGGTATAATTATGACCAAAGGGGAAAAATTTTTAATGGAAAAGGATGTGTTTTATGTTCGAACCTAAAAAGTACAACTTTTTTCATTTATTATGGATGCAGAGCTGAGTGCATCTGAGCCCAAAAGCATGGATAAAAGTGATTGCAACAGGTTTTTTACCCTTGAAGCTTCATTTCAGGAATGTGCTGATACTCTTGTCAATCACTATCTTATTCCTGAAACAAAATGCAGCTCAGGACAATAAGTTGGCTTTGTAGGTAAACACTCAGTTTTTACACATTGATGACATCTCTCTCTCAGTTCACGTAGGGCTGTAGGCAGGTAGTCTCATCAAAAATTTTATTCTGAGAGAGGAGGCACCCCCAATTCCAGTGCAAAAGTGAATAATTCTAGCAATAGATTTTCTGCTTTAAGCAGGAAACCCCAATTCTGGCATGAAACCATATGAGTGGTAATAGGTAGATGTTCTATAGAAGGAACCTCATAAATCCATTCATGAGCATCACTAATCAGATAAGAAAGTATTTGGCTTAATTAAGAGAGTCATGATTACCATGGTCATTTCTCAATTTATGTACATTTTTCATTTGTGTGTTTTCAGTTTAATGCAGCTGAATAACTTCCCAGTTTAGGATGCTTCAGTTATTGCTTTAATTGTGGTTCTATGGCACAGGCAGGCAACAACATGTAGGTCAGTGCTGGACTCATGGATGATATTTTGATGCAGTTTTCAGTTTGGTAATTGTATATTAACTGAACTGTATATCAAATTGTATTTTCTGTATTGTAAAATTTTCTTGTAACTAATATTAATATTTTGCAATGTAAATTGTATTTTTCTTAATTGTAACTTTATTTTTCTATATTGTAATAAATACAGTATATAAAACTGCTTTATTGACTTAATGTTGCCTAAGTTTAATGAAACAAGAAGTCTGAAAGAAAACATGAAATAAAAACTTAAACTATAAAATCCCGAAACAAAAGATAAAAAATTGGTAGGAATTTGCAGCTTCTAATGTACACATTAGAAGTCACATTACTGTAACTGGATTCTCTACATGATCAATACATGTTTAGAAATAATTACTACAAAAAAATTTGGCACAATTTGACATACTTTACATGAATGTCTGTAATTGTTTATCTTCTGGAAGTTCAACTCTGTGCATTACACCCCCCCCCCCCCCACAAACAAACAAACTATATTTATTATTAGAAATTAATTCTTAATTTGCGTGTCACTTTGTAAAAACATTGCTGCCACATAAATAGAGAAATGACTGTGCACGTTTTCATTATTGACCATCTAGTAGGAATTCTGGTGTATTTTGCACAACAAAAAGAGTAAAATTTATAAATATCTATTAGAATTACCATTGTGAATTTTAGTATTCTTCCAGTATGGTATTCACTTTCCATTGTTATTTTTGAAATGAAAAAGTACAGACCCAAAAAAAATCTGTTATGGCACCATATTTGTCTAAAATTAACTGCTGCTATGCAAATTTCCAGTGTGTTTTTTTTTTTTTTTTTTTGCCTGCTTTGCTATTCCACCAAGATATGACTGTAAATTAATGATCCAAAAAACTTTTCTTTTCTTTTTTTTTTGATCATGTTAATATAATATAATATCAGGCTTCAGAAAATAAAATTTTAACTTGCTCCTTTTAAACTTTTTTGGGTTTTTTTTTTTTTTTCTTTTTTGATTGGAATGATGGTTGAGACTAATTTCCTATGACATGGAAACCAACCCTTTTCAGGTGTCTCACATTGCCTACATACCCTGCTAATGAAATCCCAAAGTGCATCAAAATGGGAAATAGTATACATTTTAATTAAATAGAAATATACATCTACATTGGAGCAGTGGTTTTTTTTTATATATAATTTAGTGCAACACCAGGGCAGCATGTGGTAGAATGCATCCCGATAAGTGCACTAAATTTTACTATTTAGTGCACCTAGTATGCTCACTGATATGTATAAAATGAAGCTATGCTGTGAATTTACTTAATTTTTTTTTTTTTTTTTTTTTTTTTTTTTTTATTCACTATATCATGACACATCTTGTTACTGGGTTGTTCAGATCTACACTGCGTACTGATGAGATCTCAAAAGCAATCAGATCAACAGAGTAACTATGCCAGTGCTGTGCACTGGGACCCACTGCCCTCCTGCCCGAAACAGAAAAAAATTTAATTCAGTAAAGTCCCTGGCTGCTTCGCAGTTCCTGTTTCATAGGAGATGATTCAGTCATCATAGAAAGTAACGTAACTTTGAACTCCAGCACCCGTCAAGATAGTGGATTCATAATTTCCGCTCAATGTGTTGTTTATATAAATGGTTTTTATTTATATAAACAAAGGCGAAGAAATAGTTGCTAAGTCTGAGGTGCCGAAAAAGGGAAAAGCAATTAATGATACCGCTGCTTGTTTCTGTTAGATCCAAACCAAAACTAAAGTATCTAAAGGATGTAGTTTACTTTTGTACTTTTCTTTCCCCCAATCGTCTCATAAATCACTCACAACATTATAACTCACATGAAGTGTGCATCCATTTTTAAAACAGTAATTGATCAGCGTTGGTAAAGTGTAGGTTATTGAGATTAGGAGTGATGCAGCCTGCTACGTAACAGCTGACAACATAATCGAAGTAAGCCATGCTGAAAGTCTGTAAGTGTAATTTTAGATTTGTGTTAATATTCAGTGTTATTTTGTTTTCTGTTAATATTTTGTTATTTAGTTCAGTGTAAAATTTTATATTTTTTGAATTAACCATGTAACTGAATTAAAGATGTAACTGGATGAAAGGCATCAATAATTGGCAAAATTAGTCTACTAAAATGAAAATAGCTGTAAGCACATAGAAGTATGCATCACGAAAGAAACATGGAAAAGAAATACAGGACTCGATAGAATTCTGGAAGAAAATTTACATGAACAATTTAATTTTTGGAGAAAAGTATTAGAACGGGTGATTAAAATAATCCTAAAATTGTCAAGAAATTCATTAGTTTTAAGGGTCATCAAGAAAATAAGTGATACCTACATTGGAAAATTTTTGTTGGATGTAAAGTTGTTAACAGAATATGACCCAATTATAAAACCCAAATGTTGGCCCAAGCATTGAATGCTTGGGCCAACATTTAAGAAAACAATTAACTAAGGATATTAAAGAAGCCCCACATTTTTCCATCATTGCTGATACAACACGAGATATCTAAATGGATCAACTAAGCTTGGTGTTCCGTTATGTCGATATTGTAAAAGATCCATATGATGACAGACCTAAACGTATATATGTCAGAGAAACGTTCCTTGGTTTTCTCACCATTACTGATGGATCAGCTGCTGGAATAACATCAATTATTTGCGACTCCATAAATTCAAATGATCTGGCTCTTTCAAAATGTCGTTGGTAAGAGTACGATGGAGCAAACACAATGAGTGGTGCATATTCGGGAGTACAATCCTGCTTAAAAGAATTACAACTGAATGCGTTGTACATACACTGTGTGGAGTACAATCTCAATCTAATTGTTAATGATGCAGTAAATGGAGTACTAGAAATATCTATTTCAGCATTGTTCAAAGTATACAGTGTTTTTTGGCTACAGTATCAACTGTTGGGACTTATCTGAAATTAAGTGAATGCGATATTGTATTAAAGAAATTAAATCCAACTTGTTGGTCTTAGTTGGCTTGCATTTATAATTGCTATAAAGCTGAGATTTCTCAAACTGCTAATGGCATTAAATAAAATTATCATACAATTGTCAAAAAGGGATGAAAAGTCAGAAGATGTCTGGATTAAAAATAATATTGAAAATTTTAAATTTGTGTTAACCACCGTACTGATAGAAAAAAATCTTTTAATGTATTAATTCAACATCGATTTTGCAAAGAACAAATATTGATATTGGCAAGCTGCACTGGGCATAGAAACATATAATCAAGTGACAAAATTAAGAAATAAATCGGAAAATATCATCAAGGAAGCATTGTCTATTGCGCAGAATTAATGTCTTGTCAATTTGCAAATAAACAAAGGAGATTTGTTAAGAAACATTTTGATGAACTGGCAGAGAACTACCAATTTAAAATTGCAGAACTGTTCTTTAAAGTTAACATTTTTTATCATGTAATTGACTAAGTGACAACGGAACTGCACAAAAGATTTTAAGGACTAAATACAGTTTCTGACTCCAACTCAATTAATCCAAATGGATGATAATTCCATTATATAAAACAGAGAAGTTGCAAAAGAAATTTTTAAGGGACTTTTCAGAATCAATTTCAATGCAATTATATTTTGCATAAAGTCACTAAAAAGTGAAATTGCAAAAATTAAAACTATTCGTGAATTTGCAGAACTACTCAGTAAAATATTACTATACGAGTGCTATTTTTTCAGAAGTGTGTTCCTATTGATATTATTTTTGACAACTCTGGACTGGACGTTACTAAATTAATTAATGACTTTGCCAATGCCAAATTTAAACAAAAACCATTCTAAATCATGTAAGTCAATACATTACTTCATTTAATTTTAAGAATTTACGTTTCATATTTATAGTTACAGAATTTAATATTTTTATATTGTATTGATAAAGATGTGAAATACACGTTTACCGATGTATTGTTAATTTTTTATTTTTACCAAAACTATAGTGACCAGACGTCCCGGATTATGTGGGACAGTCCTGCATTGCAAACTGTTCCAGATTGGACATGTAGCCTCCGTCCTTAATTGCAAACATAATGCAAATCATTTACATTGTTTGCCAGGAACCAGTGGTGTAAGGGAAAGAGTTTTTTTTTTCAGTAGTAAATAAGTAGTGGACATCAGAAAAAACGCAACTGACCGTAGAAACGCTGAAAGCAATACTACAAGTTAAGAGCAATTTTGCTAATTCTTGTGAAGAATTTTACAAAGAATAGCAAATAATGAAGAATTATTAATAAAAATTCACTCAGAAAATATATTTAAAAGAAAAATATATATTTATTTTCATTTAAAAGAAGTATGTATTTTTATTATTATTTCACAGAAATACCTATATAATATAGGTATTCCTGTGAAATAATAATAAAAATATGTGGGAAAAAAAGAAAAATATAGGCTAAATTTGTTTTTTAAGAAGTATGATTTTTATTTTAGTTCAAAGAAGTACAGTCAGTCCTCGTATAACACAATAGTTGTATTCCTAGAAACCGTTGTGCAATGCAGAATCATGCAATAAAAATAACAGACCTTATGGGATAAATAGGATTATGTGCCGACCACCCCAGATTGAACATACATTTGTAACCAAACGTTACCAAACACAATAAATAATCGTAATAAAATATGTATTTTATTACTTAATAAAATATTGCTAATGCTTTTGCTTCTATCGTAAGCAAACTTGTTCTTTGTTTGATCTTCTATCCAAACAGATGACAGACGTTCCAGTTCTTTGTGTCTTGATCTAATGGATTTTGTCACACTTTGAGTTGTTCCTGATATGAAAGTTGTTTTTATTTTCTCTGCATTCTTTCTAGCATGTGCAATATCATATCTTCTTTCATTTTTGCTCAAAGCGCTTCACAGTTTCATATTTTTTCCTCTATCAACAGATATAGACTGGCCTTATTCTTACCGGGGATAACCTCAGTAGGCTTGGAGGCCGGTGTGATTTTGGCCATAAACGCTAGTATGAGGCCACTACGAGTTTTTTCCTGGTAAGAATTTTTGACCTAGTCTGCCTCTGTCTATTGATACTGCTTTTCTTTTTCTTTCTGAATCTGTAGTATCTTCACCAGGACGCTTCCTTTTCGCACCTTTTTCAAGTATTTTACTTATTTTTAGGGAATAAAGCACAATTACAAAATGAGGCACACTTGATATACATAAACAAACCTGCGACTGAATAAACAACACTAAAGGTAGAAACACACTATTATCACCTCACTAGCTCACATTTTACTAAAGCACATTTCTGGAGGTCACTACCATAAAACAATAAAAACAATTTCCAGTTACATTTCTGCTAGCGGAATATGTTATGAATGGGTAGTAAACTCTGTCTAATTGCATTTGCAATAATACAGATAGCTGGAATTTTGTGTGTTTTTACGTTATGGTGAAATGTGTTTCCCCTTCACTGATAGAAAAAACAAATGCATTTTCAGAATCTTCTCTTCATTCCTGTTGTGTTGCATTCAGTTGGGGTTATTCCCATGTTCGACTGCCATTTCTTGTAAACAAAGGCGAATTGTGCGTAAGCAAATTTTGTTTGTGTTACATATGACATCGTTCCCCTATTCATAAATTGTGTATGATCGAATTCATGTAGTGTAAACACGTTATACGAGCACTGACTGTATATGTTTTTTTTTGTTATTTGGTTTTTAGGAGCATTAGCAACTAAGGTCATATTGCTCCGGGATATGCGGTGGTCATTCCCTGACCTTTCCGCATCCTCCGTATTTGGTGGTGACGGGCTCGAACCCCGGTCTAATCAAGAAGCGTGTGCTACTCACTACTGCTCCTTCCCACCTGGCTACGGAGGCGCCCAACTGTATATGTATATAATTTATATGTTGTATGTGAATATTGTTTTTATGGGGGGGGTTGTAAAATTGATGTCCCGCATTGGGCTACCACCGATCTGGTCACTTTAACCAAACATATTTGGGGGGGGGGGGCACACTAAACTTTGCTTTGGGGCCCACTTTTTCTAGTTATGCCACTGGAATAATATGAACTTTAAATAAATAGCAATGTATGAGGTGTGATAAATGTTTGGGGTCTGACTTTGTATTTTGAAATTCCAGTGTCATAATTAGTAATTAATAATTACTCATCATATTACTCAAATTAATGAATGTCTAGATGATGCTTGGTGAATTCATCTAGAAATGAATTGCTCATTTATCTGCAGTCAATCTGAATTATCACATGCTGAATACAGAGTTTTGTGTGTTTTGTTGCAGTTTAAAAAGTGAGTTTACTGAACAGAATTTGCATCAGATTTTGTTTAGAATTAGGGAAAGTGCAACATTTTGTGGGTTTCCCACAAAATGTAAAATGTTAAAAACTGCTTTCAGAGAAAGATGCTGTGTTTTATTCGAAAACTTTAACTTTCATTCAAAACATTTAAAGAGGGCCACGTGCCCATCAGAGATGATTTATGATCTGATCAGAAGTGATCACTGCTTAACTATCCACAAAGTTGCTAATGAAATTGGTATTTCTTATATGAGACTTATCAATTAATTTTAACACAATATAGTGCATGCTGCTTATTATGGGGCACCTCCATAGCCAGGTGGGAAGGAGCAGCAATGCATAGCACACGCTTCTTGATTAGACCGGGGTTCGAGCCCGTCACCACTAAATATGGAGGATGCGGAACGGTAGGGAATGACCACATATTCCCGGAGCAATATGGCCTTAGTTGCTAATGCTCCTAAAAACCAAAAAACAACAGCTTATTATGATCATGGATAATCAATGCAATAAGAAAAAAATTTAGTTAGCTTTTTGCTATGTGAGGCTATGCCTTAATGGTACAAAAGAAAATTCTGCCATGTACCTCTCATTTACTTTTTTATAGTTATTTCACCCAAATTTTTGTCAAATCCTAAAATCATCCTTCAGAAGTATGTACGTAGATCTACATTCTGAAGATTTTTTCAAACAAACTTCAGTGCCCATTAATTTACAAACTGTCTTAATTTTTCTAGTTTGCATAATTGCAGACAGTTTAGGAAAAATTGCTTTGAAAATCAGAGGAGACTATCACATAATGACTGAGAATATTACTGCATCAAAAAAAAAGAAATGATTGGTTTTATTTTTATTATTTTTTTTAAATTCCGATTTATGACCAATTTATTCAGATTTTGGACAATAAACATCAAAATAAGAACATGTTAATATTTGAAAGTATTTTTGTACAAAGTTTCAAAATTACACCAAGAAAAAAACAGTCCTATCCAATTTCATTATAAACCCATCTATATATAATAAACAAACCAGCGTAAAGGTTCAACTTACATAACCTTTTAATTCACAAGATGAGGTGGTAGTTTATTCTGATAGCAAGTTGCTTTTAGGATGAAATTTTATCATTTCAAATGTTATATGCAATTATCATTTCTTAATTTATGTTTGAGTTCTTTAGTTTTTATATTAATTATTATGTAGTTGTGCCCAAAAGAGTTACATACATAGTCACATGGGAAGGAAGTGGTGAGAGCAACACATTTTAAAAAATATTGGAGCAGGAATTTACAAAATATTTAAATTCCCCCAATGCCAAAATGTCAGATGAACTCATTATCATTAGTTGATCTCACATCCATTTAGGTAAACCTTGAATGGTATTTCTTTTACCAACTAAGAAATACTGTTCAAGGTTTTTTTTTTTTGTTAGTTGTTGGCACATCGGCATTCTGTGGCCATAATGCACCTCCCAAAGTTTTTGCACTACTCTGATCCAAGCCCGAGGCGGGATTCAAACCTGCGACCTTTGGGTTGCCAGGCAGGTACTTTACCCACCCAGCTAGCCCGGTCGGCACTATTCAAGGTTTAGGCTTAAATAGATTTCAGATGAACTAATGAGACTCGTGGCAGAGAAGAAAAATGCATGGGATGCATATAAATTATCAGGATACACACAGAAGCCTATGGTAGATATAAGCTAGTCTGTAATCAAGTCACAAAGGAGGTCAGGCAAGAAAAGGCAGAGTACGAGAAATCTTTGGCAAAGAATGCAAAGAGGAACAGCAAAGACTTCTTTACTTATGTAAACTCTAGAATAATAAGAGAAGTTTACCTCAGTATAGTACATAGAACACTTCCATATGATATTCTCCAGAAATTAAAATGAAAAAATCGAAAATCTTACATTAGAGTAACAAATAATTAAAAATTAATTTAACACAATTGAAAATCAAAAGCCCATGAATCAGATCAGATATGGCCGGCAAACGTTAACAGAATTCTCGTGTAATTTAATTTCTACGTTTTCTGCAATTAATAGTTGCATATAATTACGTTGAACACTAAGTATTTTGGTCTCGAATAAAAAAAAGTATATTTTTCGTTAACGGCATGAAAGGCTAATTCTGATGCTGCTGAATGATAAGCACGAACTGAGGCCGCATGTTGATTAACACGAATATTCAGAGGAAAACACGTCGAACCTTGGTAACACAAGTTGCAATCACCACAAAAAATGTTATATACCAAGTCATTAATTTGTGTTGCGAACGAGGAAAGGACTGAGCGATTGTTTAATATAGTGTGTAATTTTCATATTGGCCTGGCCACAATTTTAAATTTGGTATCTTTAAAGAATCTGTTAAGCTGTATGTGTCCCACTGTTACATATGGGACAGAAATAAAGTATTTTTTGATATTACTATTGTTGGTTGGTGTAGTATTTTGTATCCTATCCTTAGTTTGTACCCTAATTCAGTTTATTGTAGCAAGGGGATAACCCCTGCTTAAGAATCTACTGGTTAATATTTGTATTTCTGAGCCCAAAGCAGATTCTGTCATTGAATATTTATAGGTATTTAGAAATTGATTAAAGATAATTGATATTTTGTAGGCAAATAGGTGATAGACGTTATAATGTAGAAGCATACCGGTGTTTGTAGGTTTTCAATAGATGTTGAATTGGATTTTATCAGAGTCCCAAGTAAGCGTGAAATTTAGAAAATTTAATGACTTTGTATCCGTATCCTCCTTTTCCAATGTAAATTTGAGTCTAGAATGAATATTATTAAACAAATGTAAAATGTCTTGAATAGTACTACTGTCAGTAATAACTAGAACATCATCTAAATACCTCCCATAGTATGTGGTACAGGGTCGAAAAGGCGTCAAATGTATATGCTCAATCGTTGAGAGATAGATCAATGATATTAAGCCGCTAAGGCTCAATCCCATTGGCAAACCAAAAATTTGTTTGTACACTTAGTCTCAAAAGGTGATATAGTTGGCCTCAACTAATAGTTTAATTAAGTGAAAAATTTCCTTAATAGGAAGCTTTGTATAATTAATCGGTATCGAGTTATTATTTAACATATCCCAAATAATATCCAATGTGTATTCAATGTTTACATTCGTAGATAATGAGGTAACATCTAGTGAGAATAAATTGTCATTGTCGCCAAGTTCTTAAGGTTATTAAATAATGTATTGTAGTTCTTAATCCCAAATTGTATTGCCTGTCTAAAGGGGTTTATAATGTTATATACATGTGTGGCCAAGGATGAAAATGCCGAGTTTCTGCAGGAAACAATAGGCCAAATAGGAAATCCAGCTTTGTGTAATTTTACCTGACTGAAAAATGCAGGAATATTATATGTTGTGCAGGAATATTGTATGGAATATTGTATGCCTTCAATTCCTTTAACTGAGCCATAGTAATGTAGTCGTTTTTTCAATACGTGGTTAAAATTTTATTGTATTGGTTGACCAAACTGGTAAATAGTGCCGGGTCTACCTCTAGATAAGTGGAGGTATCTGAAACAATTGAATCTAACTGAATCTAACTTATCAGGTTTATCGAGTATTACCACTATCACCTTTATCTGCCCTCTGTATAATAATGTCTTTCATAACAATGTGTGTTATTTTACAAATATTGATATCAACGTAGAACGTATTGAGCATTACAGCTCTGGTTCATATTAGTAAACTCTAGAAGGAAGGGGGGGATGAATCAGATCGGTAAACTTGATGTCGATGGTTCAAATGTTAATGATCCAAGGATGAGCTCAGCTCAGGGATCACTGAATGAGATTTAGCATCTATATTGACACATGAGGAGTTATTAAAGGAGGAGAATGCCAGAAGTTTATCAAACTGTAACAGGGAGCCAAAGGATTTTGTAATAACTGAGAGCAAAGTAGAGGGGAAATTGTTAAAGTTAAACATAAGAAAAAGATACCTGGGGTGGATGGGATCTATCCAGTTATATTAAAGGAAGTAAGCAAACCCTTAGCCATGATTATGAGAGCATCCTTGGACTCAGGGGAAGTCCCCACAGCTTGGAGGTGTGCTAGTGTATCCCAAATTCACAAAGGAGGATCAAAGGGTAATTACAGACCTGTTAGTTTAACTTCTGTTCTGGAGAAAATGATGGAGTCGATTGTTAAAGAACCACTGCAGGATCATCTAGACAAGATTGCAGTTATAGTTAAGACACAGCATGGGTTTGTTAAGGGGGAAGTCTTTTCACCAATTTTATTGGATACTATGATGTGGTCACGAAGGAACTGGATACAAAAAATAATTTTGATATCACATACTTGGATTTTAGGAAAGCTTTTGATACTGTTGCACATGGAAGACTACTGTACAAATTGGAGGAGTATGGCATTAAGGGCAAGTTGCTACTTTGAATAAAGGGATGGTTTTGTGGAAGAAGACAGAGTGGTAATCAATGGACACTGCTTTTCATGGACTAATGTTATTAGAGTCCCCCCCATGGTTTGGTGTTGGGCCCATTGTTGTTTTGTGTATTTATCAATGATGAAGGTATATCAGGCTTAATGTCCAGGTCTGCAGATGATACGAAGGTTGGCAGGGTTGTTAATGACAGTACGCTACTGCAACAGGATCTAAAAAAGTTGAGCAGATGGACTGAGAGGTAGGAACTGAAGTTTAACGTTGGCAAATGCAAAGTACTGCATATGGATAGCAGTAACCCCAGAGTAACATACCAAATGTACTAGATTCAGGGATGTGGAGAATGAAAAAGACCTGGGGGTAACTGTGCAGTCAGATATGAAGTTTTTTGAGCAGTGCAGAGAGGCTGCCAGGGTAACTCATGTGGGGGGGGGTCTTGTCAATGATATACAGGAATTTTGGTAGCAGGGGTACTCTTAAACAATGGTCAGGCCACACCTTGAGTACTGCACACAGGTCTGAAGGCCTCATTTTAGGAAGGATGTAGAGCTGCTGGAATGAGTACAGAGGAGGGCTATGAGATTGGTGAGTGGAATAAAGGGTTTTTCTTGCCAAGAAAGGCTTAATGTGCAGGTGCCTAGTCTCTAGCCACTGCAAATTGCAGTGGCTAGAGACTTAGGCACCTGTGTGGTAATAAGACTGAGCTGTACAAGGCCTTGAATGGTTTGAGCAAGCTGAATGCTGATGGGATTCTTTCTCTTGTTCAGATTATACACCTGAGGGGGCATAAATTCAAATTGAAAGACAGTTGTAGAACAGATGTGCAGAAATTTGCCTTTAGCTAGCAGGTGGTTGATGGCTGGAACAAGCTTCCATCTGCAAAACTTTTGGAGTGGGGAGTGGTTTCTTTTTTGCTGATGCTGTATAATCTTGCTTTCTTGCATCATATGCCTCTATTAATGCTAATACTCTATGCCTCTACTAATGCATAATGGCAGTAGTTATTTTAATAACACGTTTTTTATTTAGCACCAGCTTTGAGACACACTTTGCATACTAAGATCTTAGTGTGTGAAGTTGATGTAATAAGGACAGAAACTGTCACTAACTGGTACAAAAAGAATTACAGAACTATATACAGTGGGGTCTCAACTTACGATGACATTGACATCCGATATACCTTCCATACGATCTTTTATTTTAAGGACTGATGAAATTTGCAGGTACCGATGGCTTTCCGACATAGCTGGAAAGATACATTAGTGGAAATTTTCAGACGGGTGGTGCACAGAATATCACTCGTACGATTTTTTCAGATCTATGAAAATCTGAAACTTAAAGAACCATCAACCAGTGGCAGTGCTGTGCACTTTGAAGACTAAAGACAGCAGAGGCTGGTTCAAGTGCTTAAAAAAAAAGGGGCGAATACAAAAGTGTTGAAAGGCATGGGGAGACATCTAGTGCTGATAACAAAGCAGCTGAGACCTTTAAAATTAAATTGAATTCCCACAGTTTGTTGACCAGGAAGGTTATCTTCCCCAGCAGGTTTTCAACATTGACGAAACTGGCCTCTTCTGGAAGCAAATGCCCAGGAACATGTACATCACTGAAAATGAGGCTAGTTTACTTGGGCATAAAAGCCTATGAAAGATAGGCTCACTCTCCTGTTGGGTGCCAGTGCCTCTTGAGATTTTAAGCTGAAGCCTTTGCTTTCACTTTAACACTCCCAGAGTATTTAAATAGCAAAAGGTCGACAAAGACATGCTGGGAGTGTTTTAGCACAGTAAAAAGAAGGACTGGGTTACAAGATATGTCTTCAATGAATAGGAGTTTGAAGTTTTTGACCTTCAGTGAAGAGTTATCTTGAGAAAAATAAGCTTCCTGTGAAGGCACTGCTCCAGCTGGATAATGATTCCAACCTTTTTTAATCTCTTAAGGCACAATTTGACTTTGTTCAAGTCAAATTTTTGCCACCCAACACCACTCCTCTTCTTCAACCAAACCAGCAAGTAATTGCAAACTTCAAGAAAATCTACACCACGAAAATGTTTGCAAGTTGGTTTGCAGCAAACTCTGGTAAAAGTGCTCTCATCCTCAAAGATTTTTGAAGGTCGAAGTTCAACTTGCTGGACTTGTGTGAGGCTGATTGTAAGTTCTTGGAATGATGTTTTCACCAAGTGCTTAAATTCAGCCTGAAAAACATTTGGCCATTAATTATCCATAACGTTGACGGATTTGAAGATGATGGTGCTTTGACAAATGATATTGTCACTCTTGGTAAATCAATGGGCCTAGAGGTTGGCGAAGAGGATGTGGAGGACCTTATTTGACGCTCATGGGCATGAGCTAACAACAGAGGAGATACAACAGTTGGGGAAAATTACGGAGTGACACTGGATAGGAAAAGGAAGAAAAAGACACCCAAAAAGTGTCAGCTGAAGACTGTCATTTCTTGTTGGGACTGTTTAAGAGAAGTGGTAAAAAAATATCCCATAAAAAAAAAAAAAAAAAATGGAAGACGGTCATTTCTTACTTCAGGAAGCTACAAAAAAGTCATCAAAAATAGTCCACTTTGGACAGTTTCTTTGCATTAGAAGCAAAAGACGCCTGACCCTTGATATAGACCCACCACCACTATGCCACCATTGATTTCATCAGCTCTGCACTTCAAGTCCAAGGTAAATGCTAATTTATTGTTTGCTTTTTTTTTTATTTTAAGATGTTTTATGACTTAAATAATCTTTATAAAACACTCATTTTTAATGTAAAAATGAAGTATAACATGTAAAAAATACCTATATTATGTGGGGAATGAATCAATGGAAATTAATGTATTATTGGTTTCAACTTACAATGGATTTTGTAGAACGAATTACCATCAGAGGTTGGGGCCTCACTGTCTTTATCTTTAAGAAATTAAGGGCAGATTTTGCTTTAAATCGATTTTTTTCACTATTTCTTTCTCTTTGAAAATTTAACCACTTGACACAAATTTTTTTAAAGCTAAAAACAAGGTCAAATTGGTTGGTTTGGTTTTAATGGAGGTTTATTGGCACAAGGGCAACTGATGCCAAATTGTGCTTGTCGAAGGTCAAATTATACTTATAATAATATTAATAGAGTACTTTCAAAAAGTTTCTAGAAATATGCAGTATTATTTCTGTATGTATACTTCTCGCAGATGGAGTGTGTGAAATATGTCATATCATGTTTAATATGTTTGTCTAGAAAAAGTATGCAAGTTCTGAAACAGCAATTGATGAGATGAATACCTCATAGAACAACAACATTTATTATCATTCTTTCAGGGACTGAAAGGTGCCTAGGTGCATTGCACCCACTGTATTGTACCTACCACTAAATGATTTCTATGGATTTTGAAAATGCATTCTGACCATTAAAAAACACAAAGCCCTATTTTAATAATTATTTATTCATGTTATTTTTATTCTTTCATTTTAATAAAAATTAAATTTAACCTTTACATTATTTTAAATTTCCACAGCTCACTCTATATTTTTTTTCTCTTTGTAATGTTGATCTTCTACATCTCGTAAAGTATTGGCTGCCTAAATAAAATAAAACACCATTAAAATTTTCAAATTTCAGAATAACTGAAATAGAAAGATTACTTAATTTTTTTTTTTTTTTTTTTGTTACTCTTATTAAGAGTTTACTGGTAGAACTATGGCCATAATATGCTGTATATGCCTGTAAAGACTGGCCTCTGAATAAGTAATGTAATCCTGTATGTGACACTTTTCAAAAAAAGCATCCAGAAGAATGATACTTAATGTCATGGGTCATTTAGCAAGAAAGGATAAAATTGCTAATAAATACAGAATTATAAGTTTTGAGGACTGTTTTTTCTTTCATGTGCTTTTACAGCCAGCAGGGATTTAAACCGCTTGGTTAATATTGCAATGGTCACAACAGATCAGATGTAGCTGCAGTGCATGTGATTACAAGAGTGCAGCAACATATGCATCTGAGTTGACTCAGATTCCAGCCAATGTGACTGCTCACTATGGTAATGATTGCAATTTTGTCAAAATGATTAGTTAACTCGTCTGACTTATGTGGCCATGCTGGAGTATAAACAGAAACTTTGCCTTCACAACAATTTGCCCTGGTATTGCACTACTTTCAAGCAAATGGCCTAGCAAATAGTATAAGTTATGTCCAGACTTGTTATGCTAGGTTTGTGGATATTATACAGGTCTGAAGCAGGTGAAGCCTAACATCATTGGTGGTACTAAGTTTTGAAGTGCATACAAAACCTATTTTGGAATGCCTGTGAGTGATCAAAACAAGTTGTGGGCACCTCATTTCTGATGTGTTAGTTGCAAATTAAGATTAGAGGAATGGTTTCATCGTAGTTGTTTTGCTATACTCTAATATGGAGAAAGCTCATAAACCAATTGTGACAATAGCTATTTTTGTGTGGTGGATATATCAAAGTTTAAGAGGCTGTGGATCTAAAAGCTGTTGTGTATCCCAACATACCATCCTCTATTGCTACACAATGAAGAGCTGCCTCTTCCCGAGAAGAGTCTTCAGTTGTGGAAGATGAATCTGGTTAAAAGAATAACTGGAATTGCACTTCAGAAGCCTATTTAAGCAAAACACTAAATTTCTCTAATGAGCTAGAACTAGCTAATGTAGTGAGGGCCAAGGGCCAAATTAAATCCAGTGCAGAATTCCTGACTTGAGGTTTAGAAGAGTGGAATTACTGAATCCCAGCTGCAAGGCTTCTACATACAGAAAAACACATGTCGTTTATGCATGATTTTACACTGTTTGTAGAATCCGTGTGCTATTGTTTTGATTTGATGGGATGAAGGAATTGGTACTCCATCCAGAAGAGTAGTATTGTTTCATAGACAGTTGAAGTAAAAGTTTAAAAGCTGTGTTGCTTCATAATGGGAATACGAGGAAGTGCTGACAAGTTCTCAGCCTATAATAGAAACAAGATAATCCAATTATATAATTTATTCAATATATTTGTGATTTGTGTGCCTTTCAACTCCACACACTTTCTAATGCTGGAACATCATTATAGAACAATGATGTTCCAGCATTTGTAAACCTAAACTTCTCAAACAGAAATCAAAAGATTGCTCCCCAAAGTGGGATTGTGTTGCTCATATAACCATATTTGATGTAAATTTAATATCCTTTAAATGTTTTTTGAGATTTGGGAAGTATGAGGGTGCAAGATATAGTGAATATGGGGGATGATGAAGAAGCCAGAAGCCTAGTTCAGCCAACATGTCATGTGTATGATGTGCAGAGCATGTCAGATCTGCTTTCCCCTGCATTTGCCCTTCAATTCCTTCTCCAGTTAGTCAATGAACCAAAAGTCATCCTTACCCCAAAAGACAAGATGCCATGACCTTCCTAGCAAACTTCTGGTGTGGAACTTCTTTGGATGGGGGGGGGGGAAGCAGCACTATGCCTCCACTCCTTCAACTGTTCTTTGGTCTCTGCATCATAATGAAACAACTATGTTTCATCCATGGTCACAATTTGCACCAAAAATGGTGAAGAATGACAGTTGAAGCATAACATGCTGTCACTTTTGATCAGCATTCAAACATTTGGGGATCCACATGGCAGAAAGCTGCATGTACAAACTGCCATAAATTACATATTCAGCACATTCCCAGGATATATGCCTAAGTGTCACAGCTACTTGTTTAGCAGAAATTCATCAATCAAACAGCATCATAGTATGAATGGCATCAACGTTTTCAGACGCTCTCACAGAAACTGGTCTTAGCTTTTGATGGTTCAACAGTATAGAGACTGTTCTCCTAATGTGGCCAACCAACATACCTTGAATTTCTTTTTGTTTTCCCCTATAGAAATAGGTATTTCATAACCTCTATACCTCTCTGTTTTGTGGCATTTTGAGTAAATTTCTTCAACCTCTAAAAAATAAAAATGGTTATTAGGGTTGTTTTTTGAGGCTGTTTAATATAAAATATACTTTTTTATAATTTGATACTCATTTGTCAAAAAAAAAAAAAAATTGGAAGTAGGTCAGGGCAAGAATTTATTAGCACCCACACATAACCCCAGGGGGTCAGATCTGGTGAGTATGGGCTTGGCACACCCAGGGTCCTGAGCTGGATATCATCATTCTTCTCTTTCTTGGTGATTCCTTTCTACTTGAAACTGTATTTCACAAAGGTGTACAAATTTATGACAGGTTCTTCAGTATTTGCAAACCAGCAAATGACAGCAAATTATTTCCAGGCTCAGTAAAGATACTACATTGAAAATTATACTCTGCTTAATTTCCTGTAATTCTCTCCTTCATATTCTAAAGGAGAAAACATCTTTCTCCTTCAGAATATGATGAACAGAATTCAACCTTAGAAAACCAACACGGAACAGAATATCAGTGTACCAAATTCTTTCCAAAATAAAAAATTGCTTGACTTTAATGAGATACAGTCATTAAAAGATAAACTTGAGTTGGCAATTAATGAAAGACTTAACTGTTCCTGTAAAAAAAAGTTCAAAGCCTAGACAATATTTAAAATAGTTAAAAAGGAAATAACATTTTTTGAAGATGAGGGAATAAGGAGGGGGGGCCAAACCTGCAACTTGTCTATGACTATCTCAGTACAATATAATCTGGCATAAAATCCAAAAAGGCATTTTCTGCTACTAATCAAAGAAATATGTACCAAAATTAGATCCAGTTTAAATGATAACACTATTGATTGCTTATGTTTCTTAAGAGCTCACTTTATTCAGACAGGTAGTGTGGATGCTTAAACATGACTAAAATTTGCAGTATCAATACATATATTTTTTGTTTTTTGGATAACTATTTTTAATAATTTTTTGTCAGAATATTTATTATTGTAATAAAAGTTTGATTTAAAACAAGAATTTAAGTAATTACTTGTTTTTTTTTTCCTTACCTTATTGCTAACTGTCGTCAATATTTATTGAAAAAAAAGTTTGATTTTGGAATACCAGTATCCCGGTTTCATAAATTAAAAATACTGAAATACCGGTATTAAGATTTTGACCAGTACTGTTAGCCCTGGAGACAGCATCAACTCCCCATTTCATCTGAATTGTGCAAACAAAGTGTATCAGATCCTGCATTTAAAAAAAAAAAAAAAAATTATAACAAGCAATGAGTCTTGGGTGTATGGATATGACCCTATACCAAGGTTCAAGCCTCCCAGTGGAAAACAATGTTGTTACCAAAGTCAAGCAAGGCATAGTAGTCAAATCACATGTAAAGGTGAAATGACTGCATGCTGAAATGTTGGTTAATTCCGCTTAATGTAATCTACTGTAAATGACCTAAAAAATTACAAAATAGGACCAACAAAGATTACCATCATGTCACACCCACCTTATTCACCTAATTGGTGCCATGTTACTTGACTAATTCCAATATTAAAACATTATAATAATTGAGCCCATGAAAGGAAATAATTTGAGTCAGTCCATGGTTCACATCTGGTGAGTATGAGCTTGGCAAACCCAGGGTCCTGAGCTGGATATCATCCTTCTCTTTCTTTGTGATTTCCCCCCCGCCTCTCTCTCAGGGTAACTCAGGAAATTTTTTTAGCTGGTGCAGCATAAGCCTCAGGCTTCCTTGGATCATATGGTTAATAATAATATCCAATCAAATGTGACAGATCAAAGTATTTACAAAAGAAAACATCCAAAAATTTTTTGGTCTGAGGCAGGCACAATGGAACAAATATATGGTGGCAGAAGGAGATTATACTGAAGATTATTATCACTGTAAATGTTTATCATTGAATGACGCTAAACTTTTTTTTTTATCAAACCTTGTAACAATCCTCTTTGTCATAATCTTAAAATGAACATTTATTTATATATAGTAGTCTATTTACTCTTAGTTATTTACTTGTTCAGGAGTTATGTCTCTCTGTGGTTGTGCAAGCATTTCATAACCCACCATAAATTTCTTCACAGTTGCTGATCTGAGCAGTGGTGGAAGATAGACAGCATGCAGTTGCCAGTGATTCTGGTTTAAATTATAATGGGAACCAGTGGGTGCTCCTGAAAAAATATTAAATTGATATCTATCACCTTTGTGTACATTTACACAAAGTAAAACAGTATAATTTTAATGATCTTTTTTTAAAAAATTATTTTATTGATACAAAACCTTTGTAACAAAATTCAAAAAAACAAGATTTTTTTTGTGTCAATGCTTAAAAGGTAATGGATAGTTCAAAAAAAAAAAAAAAAAAAAAAAAAGACATTATATCTAATAAAATAATGCAAGTTGAACTTTCTCAGTGTGTCCAATCTTTTATTATTATCATAAATAAAAATAATAAAGCATGATTATTCAAAAGGCAAATTTTATATACTGTACTTTCTAATATACCTAATATAGGTAATTTAGTGAGTCTGTCACTAAAAAGTAGGCAGTGGAAAAGAATGACAAATCAACTTGCCCCACATTAATATGAAGCCTTTTAATACTGTAAGATCATAGTATTTCTGCAAAAAATTAAATCTGAAAACATAATGTTTTGAATCTGTCCTGAATTTCTTCATTTAGCAGAAAGAAACAGAACATTTGCATGAAAATGTGTGTGTGTGCACACACAAGCATGCAGACACATTTTTGCTTTTTGGGAATGACCAGAAGAATTCATTGTTCTAATTTAATTTTTGTAGAATTGGTAAATGACATTACAGTATTAAGAAGCTTCATTAATCATGGAGAAAATTGGTAGGGTTGCTAAAGGGTTTGATCCTATTTAATCAGGAAGATATCTCTCCTCAGTTCCTAAGCTAGAGTTGTGGGAAACTCACTATAATCTGCTAATTTTCACTGACTGTGGTGCAACAAGTTAGGAATGAGCCAGCTATACGACGAATAAGCGATTGATGGTGAGCTGATAACATGACACTAAGCCGACCAAACTGAATAAATTATAAGCTGAAATATTTATACTATGATAGGATGAAGCAATTAATTCACACATTGCCTGGAACATGAAACTTAATAGCAGCACAGAACTGAAATTAGCAAAACTACTAGAGGTCAATATATATCACAAGAATAGAAACAGAAAAACCAAGAGGAGGCTACAGCCTAATAAAGGAAGGCTGTAGAAATAGGTTTTAGTGGTTTGGAAGAAAGTTTAATCGGTTGTAAAACATTATCCAGCAGAGTTATGTGGAAAGTTGTGCAATGACAACTTAGTTGATGTCATTCCTTCTAAAACTCAGTCCTGTCTTATATCTCACAAAAAGGATTCTTCTGCTCCTATGCTCATCTTTGGTGACACACTGATTTCTAGGCAAGATGATATATCTCTTTTTGGGATTACCCTGACTTCTAATCTCTCTTGGCACAAACACATTACAAATATTGCTTCCTCTGCATCTAAAAAACATGGTTTTCTCTTTCACTCTCGGCATTACTTTTCTTCCAAACAGCTGTTCACTCTGTACAAATCGCAAATCTTCCCTACCATGGAATATTGTTCCAACATCTGGGTGGTGACCCAAAAACCCCTCTCAAGCTTCTAGATTCCATTCAGAAGAGGCCAATTAGGTTAATTAATGACATCTCTAACAAAGTATCTCTACACTCTCTGTCTCAGATGTTCGGTTTCTGCTGCATGCCTTTTCTACATATGCTTCCATGGGCACTGTTCTGAATTGGCTTTATATTCCCACTCTCTCTCTCTCTCTCTTTTCAAAACAGTCCGAACACAGAGGCGTAGCTAGGTTTTTGGTGCCATTGGCAAATTCATGGCTACGCGCCTTTTTGCAATAATTGGTAAAATCGTCGTAAAAAGGCGCATAAATAAAATTATCATAATAAATAATAATATGACCAGTCTGACCTTTGTTTAACGAACTTATTTATACAGATTTTTCTGTTTAGCGAATTTTTTTAAATTCCCCTTTGTAATTACATTTAAAACAGTGTCTGTAGAACAAAGAAAATTTTCCATGTGTGATTACGAGAGACTTAACTGGGTGCGCATTGTTCGCCCTCTCTGGCCTTCGAGAAATTTAGGCAATAGTGCTGTTGCCAAGCACAGTGGTAATCTCTTTAGCTTAAGAGATTACCATTGTGCAACTTGGTGGTATCCGTAAAATCTATCCAACTACCTTTCCCACATTTGATTAGATACTATGATGTGGTTACAAAGGAACTGGATGCAAAAAATAATTTTGATATTATTATTATTATTATTATTATTAGCTATATGGTGCAAGGAAGCCTGAGACTTATGCTGCACCAGCCAAAAAAAAAAAAAATTTTCTGAATTACCCTGAGAGAGAGAGTCAGAAGTAGAAGGGAAATCACCAAGGAAGAGAAGAATGATGATATCCAGCTCAGGACCCTGGGTGTGCCAAGCCCATACTCACCAGATATGAGCCCCTGGGGTTAGATTTCAGGAAAACTTCTGATACTGTTGCACATGGAAACTATTGTACAATTTGGAGCAGTATGGCATTAAGGGCAAGTTGCTACAATGGATATAATCAATGGACACTGCTCTTCGTGGACTAATGTTATTAGTGGAGTCACCCAGGGATCAGTGTTGGGCCTCTTGTTGTTTGTATATTTAATAATGATATTGATGAAGGTATATAAATGTCCAAGTATGCAGATAATACAAAGCTTGGCAGGGTTGTTAAACAGTAATGGCAGAATGCTACTGCAACAGGATCTAGAAAAGTTGGGCAGATGGGCTGAGAAGTGGCAACTGAAGTTTAACATTGACAAATGCAAAGTACTGCATATAGGTAGCAGTAACCCAAGAGAAATGTATCAACTGTGTGTACTACACTCAGGGAAGTGGAGAATGAAAAAGACCTGGGAATAATTGTGCAGTCAGATATGAAGTTTGCTAAGCAGTGCAGACAGGCTGCCAGGGCAGGTCATGGAGTCTTGTCAATGATATATAGGAATTTTGCTAGCAGCAGGGACAGAGAGGTGATTATCCCATTGTACAAGGCAATGGTCAGGCTGCACCTAGAGTACTGTGTACAGGTCTGGAAGCCTCATTTTAGGAAGGATAAAATTGCTGGAATGAGTACAAAGAAGGGCAACGAGATTGGCGAGGGGAACAAGGGAGTGCTCTTACCAAGAAATGCTTAAGTTCTGCAAATTGCAGCACCTGAAAAGTAGGCACCGGCTTGGTCTGATTGAGGTGTATAAGGCCTTGAATGGTTTGAGCAGGCTCAATGCTGACGGGATACTTCCTCTTGCTCAGATTAAAGAACCTGACGGGGCATAGATTCAAATTGAGGAAAGACGGTTGTAGAATAGACGTGTGGAAGTTTGCCTTTAGCGAGTGGGTAGTTGATAGCTGGAACTGACTTTCATCTGTCGTGGAAGTTGATAGCTTAAATAAATTCAAGGAAGAAATGGACAAACTTTTAGAGGGAATGGATGTGCGAAATGGGTTTTTTTTTGCCTGATGCTACATAAGCTTGCTTTCTTGCATCGTATGCCTCTACTAATGCTAATGCAGGATTTACTTAAAGATGTAACTACCATCAGGGGTAAAGGGAAGGGTTTTTGCTTTCATAAAGGTGACTACAGTGGTCTCAGCTTCTGATGTCGGCTTCTTTTCTTTGGTGGCACGTCTAAAATTAATTGGTCTTTTTTTGTTTTATTTGAATTATAAATCACAATATTCACAATTAACTGTTTATATAGCAAGCACAAAAACACTACATACACATTATTTATAACTTCAAACTTATTCAGTATTGCAGAACATACACAGTGTGTGAATTGTGAACTGCTGTGCATTCGAGCATGTGCTGATGAAGCGGTCGCCTCATTGGTCCCTTAAAAGTTGCATTCTGGACAGCAAAATATCTATACTGCTATGCAGTATGTACTCAGATTTAAAGGTGCGTGCAGGCTTGAATTGCCCCTCTAAAAACATTTGGCAAAAATTAATTTTTTCCCCGCCCTCTGCTCTTATCCTGATGTGACATCTAGGGGTGCAATTTCATTAGCTAGCCTCGGGTGTCGAAATAACTTAACACAGAACTGATGTAGCCTGTCAATGGCACCCTTCTGATACCAGTGCCCTTGGCACTTGCCCCCAATGCCAAGGAACTCCACTACTGAGAACACATGCCGCAACCAGCCAACATCCATTTACTGTCCAACTTCAAACTCACAGAACCAAATTTCATCTTCCTCATTTATTCATTCAACTGCCATTTTCTCGAACAACCTTCCTTTATACATATTTTCTGAAAATTATAGTCTACAGAGAAGTTCAAGTCTAATGTCAACAAATATCTTCTTTCATCTTCTCAACCTCCAACCCATGCATGGTACTACGTACTATAGGTTCTAATACCTCTCCTGTTTGGGGTTTTCATAAAAAAATAATAATTTTTCTGTGCATATGACTGAATTGAATGCCAAATAACATGAAATAAAACAGTTCTTTAAACCTTTTCCAAGTGAGTGTGAGGTGTGAGTTTCTGAATGTGTGTGTGTGTGTGTGTGTGTGTGTTCATTCTCTGTAGTGTTTCTTATATTTTGAAGTTTTATAAAAATTAAAACTTGTACATACATGCTTTTAAATATTTATTTCTTATTTTCATTTGATTGCCTATCATTAAAATGAAATTACTGTGAATAACGAAACAAGAATTAAAAAAAAAATTTTTTTTTAATTGTAAAAAAACAAAATAAACAACATTACTTATTTTTTTTGGAGCGATAATATCCTTTACATTTTTGTATCAATTAATTTGATTTCATCAACTTCTAAATGCTACAAAATTTACAACTTCTGTAAAGTAAAACTGGGCAACAGTGGCCAACAGGTGCTATGTCCTCGTATTTCAAAGTTATTTTCATGCCTTCTATTAAAAACATATCTACTATTGTTGGAAATACAGAAACAAGATGGTAGCAGTGCTAGAAAGCTTTCAAGGCAATTGAAGGGGGGAAAATTTATGTGTAAAAGGATGCGTGTTTGAAATGTAGTTTAATTTTTTTTTGTCCTCGCCTTTTCCCATTATTATATGGGGGTCAGCGTTTTTATTGTTTTGGCATGCAATTTTTACAGCTGGATGCCCTTCCTGACACCAACCCTCACCCTTTATCTGGGCTGGGGATATGCAGTGGTCATTACCTGACCTTCCGCATCCTTCGTATTTGGTGGTCACGGGCTCGAACCCCGGTCTAATCAAGAAGCGTGTGCTACGCACTACTGCTCCTGCCCACCTGGCTACGGAGGCGCCCTGAAATGTACTTTAAATACTCTCCAAAAATATAGATCAACATGTCCACTCCTGAAGAGAGTTAATATCTAGAAAGAACAGTGAAGCAGATTGATAACAACAATGATTAGAGATCTGAACAGCAGGGCACGAAATTGCATTTCCAGAGATATTTTAGGAAAATTCATTGAGAAAGGTAAACCTAATAATAATGGCAAAAGGCTAAAATTTTGGGAAATCCATGCTTTCTTAATTATAAATACAACATTCTGTTTTTTTTTTATTTTTTTCATGCAAACAGGGTAAAATAATACAATGCTTGTGTTGCAAATATACAATTATACAAACCATCAGAGTAACATCAAATAATTTTAAAATAGTAATAAAAGCATTAACTTCTAAGTCTAGTTACACCAAATAATTATCTCACTGATTTTAAAATATCATTGTAAATATGGATCCAAATTATTAGCATTCAGTAAATTTAAACATCTGCAGATGTTTGTAACTGTTAAGCTTTTGAGATATCTAATGAGCCTAAAGTCTTCTGAGGAGTCAAAAGCCTTCAGAGTTCTTTAAAGTATTAGGAGTTTCTGATAAGTTTAGATAAGTTTAGACCCATCTCCGTTGCCTCCAGCCTGTTAAAAACTCTCGAAAGGGCCTTGCTACCCACAATTACTCAACAAATCCTGCAGACGAAGCCACCTGAAATCCACTATGCTATCTCAGAAAAATCAATTACTAACTTGGCAGCTACCACTGAACGCATCCTCTCTGCATTCGAACAAAGAGCCAAGCTTGCAACTACATATCTCTATGTAAGTGCCACCTTTGTGTCAATCCCTGCCTTTCTCCTTCTACTTAGAAAAATTTCACATTCAAGGTGATATACTATGCTTTCTCGAATCTCTGCTCTGTCACAGAACACTTATTCTCCATCGGGAACAAAACACCCCATCCTGTAACATTACTGCTGGAGTACCACGGGGGGGGGGGGTGTCCTATCTGGTGTTCTGTTCACAGTATTATCATGCCAATCACTGCCTCCATGAATGACCTCTTATGCAATGCTGATGACCTCAAACTGCTGATGCAAGTTATGCCTAGTGACAACCCTGCTCAGCTCAGCAACAGGATCAATTCACAACTTAAGGATCTTGAATTGTACCTTGCAAATTTAACCTTCAAATCAACCCATAGAAGTCTGCTCAGGTTATATTTTCCCTTAAATCTGTGCCAACATTACTCAACGTTTCACCAATACTAAACGTGCGCTCACACACAGACCTTGGCACATCATTTGACCAAAAGATGTCCTTTGTCAACCAGATCGACAAAACCAATAAATTTTCTTGTCTTAGATGGATCTCAAACCAGCAGTTGTTACACACTTAACATCCCCTCATTGTTAAAAGATTCATCATCACCACAATCTATCCCGTCATTCTCTCTGGTGCAGAAATATGGGCCTCAGTCGCACCCACAAATCTTAAGCGAGTGTACACTGCTGAATACTGGCTACTGAAATGGCCCAATACCAAGCTTCATCTGCCTCCCACTACCACAACTACCAAGATGGCACAAGCAATCAAAATCCCAAGGATGAAGTCCCTGATCATAGAAAAGAGGTTAGTCTTCACAGCCAAACTCCTCACGGGCCAGATATCATCTTCTAATATTTGGAACTCCTGCTCTTGGAGGATCCCACAGCCAAGCCTAACATTGTCACCTGCACTTGTGGCTCACCACAATAGGCTTGGACTCACTGACAGATTCCTCCCCAAACAGATGCTTGCTGCCCTGAACTGTGTGAACATTGACTTTACAGCCTAATAGGTAAAAAAAAGGGACAAATACTACTTTATCAAAGCCTTCGAAGCCTGTGATCCCAGATCTACTAAATAAGGATCACAATGCTCCCATTTCCCATCCCCAGATCAAATCTGTCATCACTGGAACCCTGCTGAATCATTACTAATCTACTTTCTGTTTTCTGTATTTGTATTCAGTTTTGAATTTATATGCTGTATTTTGTATCCTGATTTTGTACTTGCACACTGTTTTTTATTCTGTTTTTTCAAGCTGCCACATGTAAACCCCTGACACTCGTTGCTGTGATGGGATGTTGTGTTGTAATTCTGTACTTCACAATAAAGATTTATTTATTTATTTATAAGGAAGCCAACCATTTGGCTCTCGGTCAAAGTCATGGATTTTACTATTGAAACTGTTTCTAGATAATTACAGTACCCTTTCTCTACTTTGGATATGATGATGTTCTTGTTCTGTTTCAGGAATTTAAAGTCTTGGATCTCTGTGTGATCCACACAGATATCCAAGACATTCTGTAAAGCATTGAATCTATATTTTTCTTATGTTAATTAAATTGTGAAACGTTCTGTTATTCTGGAGAAGTATCTCCTTGGAAAGTCCTCAGAATCCTAAAAGTTAAACATTTTACTAAGGGGTGCTTTTTGGGTTGCAGGGATAGTCTATTATAAAATTCAATAGGCGATCTGTGTCCATGAGTTTACAGTAGACTGCAAAAGTGCTGTTTTCAGGGTGGTGGTGGTGGAGTCATGTCTAAGATTGGGTGAATTGCTTCTTACAACAACAACAACAACAATAAGTGAATGGCTGGGGAAGCTGTATATCTCTCACAGTGAGGCCTTTTGGGTGTGAGTGTGTGTGTACATGCACATGTGTTGGCCAACAGAAAGGTCTATTAAATCAAAAATGTCTTGTATGTGGAAAGGAGTATATCTTCATGTGTATTTTGTTTTCTATTTTAAAGTTGTGTAGAGTTTTAGCTTCTTATTGGCACTGGACATTACTGAAAATGTCCTGACACTCGAGGCCAGCTAGGATGTCACTGTTGTTAGTGATATTGAGGGCTCCAATGAGAAAGCCCTCAGAGTTCTTTAAAGTGCAGGTAACCCTCATATAACACAGTAGTTAGGTTCCTATAAAATGCTGTGTTGTGCGAAACCTGTTATACATGTTATATGGGACTAAGAAAAAGTACAAAAAGAGGGTTACGTTCCAAAAGCTAACAAAAATACACCATTCTCGATTTCGTGTATATTCCGCTCTCTTTAAAAAATCAGTAATCTGGGTTTATTTGCTTTTGCTTGATAAATCTTTGTGAATTTCGTCGTATGGAACTAAGCATTTCTGAAGCTCCCTTTTGAACTTTGGGCTCCTTTCATTCAAGAATCCGCATTCAAAAAATAAGATTCTAATTGCTCGGCTAACTTTATGCCTTCCCGTATGCTTTTTAGTGTAAAATTTGGAAGTTTAGAATTTTCATCTGCTCTATCATCCTTGGAATTGATTTGGTTTTACCTCCGATGCAATTTCCACCAAATCTGCTTCACCAGCCTCTTTTTCTATCAGTAATTCTTGAACATCTTCAGTAATCATATCTTTTTTAAATTTTTTTAGGAACACAGGCGACTAAGGCCATGTGTATATTGTCCATAAATTGTGTGTGACCTGAGGTCGATTTTCTGTTTTGCTGGACAAAAAACCCGAGATTCCAGGAGAAAATAACATGCTACTCTCGCCTGACTAACTCAGCCATGTTTAAGACCCATAAAAATTCCTCCCATCATTGACAGGATTCAAACTCGGGTCTTTTCTACCTGGTGTGGGGAGGAGGGCGATTCTATCAACTGTGCTACTCGTGAGGGCTTCAGTAGTCATATCATCAAAATCTTCCCCTCCTACCGACGTAGCAAGTTCTACTATCACACCATATTTCTTGAATGAACTGACTATCGCCATACATTTTTCCACACGCATTTAATGTTGATGGTTTACTTCTTTCAGTGATAAAGCTATGATTCTAATACAGTCACCCTCGACGTGGGCACCGGTACATGGTGAGGGGACCTCCCAGTGACGCTGCTGGACTTCCAGACTAGCATCACTGGGATCCAATGCCCACAGCCCAGGTTCCAGGCTTACATCAATGGAATCCGGCGTGTTTGCCGTGCACTGCGACCAGTGGAAATTCGGAAAGGGGGATCCTGGTGGTTGAGGGGCCCAGCTTCAATACACCACTTTGGCCCCTGCTTCGACAAGACGGGTGGTCCTGGAAGGCCCGGCTAGGATCAATCGGCTAGTAGGCTCGCCTGCGAGGGTCAACCGTGTCAATGCCACGCCCCTACCCTCATGGTCCGAGGGACAGGATTCAGGCTGGCGGCGGTGCGGGTATAGTGTCTGGGTAGCACTGGCGTCCCACTCCCGAGCGCATTTATTGCATGCCGGGTAGTGGGCGTCCCTTTGGGCTCCGTGGTGGGTGGGGAGCCCAGGCACTGAACAATTTAAAAAACTCAATGAATCCTGATAAACTTACTTCTTCGGGGGCCCCAACCCGGTCCCTATCTGAAAATTTAGACGGCGAAACAGATAGCATTATCGCTAAAAAGAGGCAGCGGACGGAATTACCATCAGGGCCAGTCCCAAGGTTTTTAATTATGTATTCTACTAATGAGACACCGATTGGTAAAATGTCGCCCTTTTTCATTCAAAAAGGGTTAGCAGGTTCACCCAAATCAGTTAAGAGGCTTCGTTCTGGAGACCTTTTAATTGAAACTAAAAATGACAGGCAATCTGAACATCTCCTCCGAACAACATCAATCGGAGGAATCCCTATAACAGTGACACCACACAGAACACTCAATTCATCGAGAGGTGTCATTTCGGAGTGGGACCTTCTCGACGTAACCGAGAAGGAAATCTGCTCCGAATTAAAACCACAGGGAGTCATTGCCGTTAAGAGAATCACTGCGCGAAGGGATGGAAAAATTGTTAAAACCAGGAGCGTTATCCTGACTTTTAACTCTCCTAAACCGCCTGACGAGATTAAAGCTGGATACATCAACTGTTCAGTGCGTCCATACGTTCCAAACCCTTTATGGTGTTTTAAATGCTAGAAGTATGGACATTCTCAAATGGCCTGCCATGGAGTCCTTGCATGCGCTCGATGCGGTGCAAAGGACCACGAAACAACAGCATGTTCAGGTGCAAAACCCACCTGTATTAACTGTGAAGGCGAACACCCGGCCTATTCACGAGCATGCCAGAGGTGGAAAGAAGAAAAAGAAATTCAACGGCTGAAGGCAGAGCTAAATATATCATACCAGGAGGCAAGGAAATCGGTCAAACCCCTGAATATCAACAAACCTACCTACGCCCAGAAGGTAGCAGGGAAATGTTCCGTCGGAACTCAGACGGACATGACCATTCCTCCAAAGGAGTCTTTCACTCCCATCGCGCGATATCTTTTAAGTTCTCAAAACCCTGCACAGAAGGACCAATCAGCTGCCACTCCTATATCGGTATCTATTAACGCTCCACAAGTAACAAAGGTAACTATGAAAGAAAAGAATAAGAAAGGGGAAGTCCCCCCCCCCCCCCCCTAGTACCCAATATAAGATAGATGTTCAGCAGAAGGAGGTACCCGAAGATTCAGTCTTGGAACTCTTTGTGGAGGAAGAAATGGACACGTCCACGGGACAGCGTCCGTTCTTCCCCAAAAAAGATAAATCCAAGACTGATAAAAGTAAGCCCTCAGCACCTCGGAAGCTGCCCGATGGACCCACCAAGCCAAAATAATGGCTAAATTCCTACAATGGAATTGTCGTGGATTCCGGCGAAATATTGATGACATCAAGGCCCTCCTGCAAAAGCACGAGCCAGTTTGCTTTTGATTGCAGGAGACATATCTAAAGGCAAATGATGATCCCACCATGCACAATATCACATTTTTTCGAAAGGATAGAATTGCGGATGGCCCTGTACATGGGGGAGTGGCTATCCTTGTGGGTAACCAGACCCCAGTGCAGCCTTTGCTAATTACAACCAGCTTAGAGGGTGTTGCAATTCGCCTTTCAGTGGGATTTCTATTAACTGTGTGCTCCATTTATTTGCCACCTGGGACTGACATCTCCCAGGCAGACCTTGATGATCTTCTTACGCAGCTGCCTCCCCCTTTCTTACTTCTCGGGGATTTTAACGGACATAACACCCTGTGGGGTAGTGCTAACATCAACGGAAGGGGACGAGTCATAGAGCGTATGCTCAATGACAATGACCTTTCCCTTCTAAATACTGGAACAAACACCTTCTTCCACATGCCTACCCGTACTTTTTCTGCCATTGATCTCTATCTGCTCCCCTTCTCTACTCCCTCCCTTCACTCACTTGGGAAGTGGAGGAGAATCCATACGGAAGTGATCACTTCCCTGTGATAACCTCGTTACACAGTGGGAGACCATGTCTCCCCTTCAGGTTACCACGGTGGAAGATTGATCAGGCTGACTGGACTGCCTTCCAACATGAGGCAAATTTTGATCTTAGCACAGTCAGTCAAGAGCCTATCAATGATGCAGTTAAGTACATCACAGAAAATATTGTCCAAGCAGCTGCGAATGCTGTTCCAAAAACATCTGTCCGGTTTCCACCATTTCCCAAACCTCGGTGGAATTCACAATGCACAGCAGCAAAAAAGGCTCAAAACAAAGCGTGGGGGATATTCCGCCGATATCCTACCATGACCAACCTTATAGCCTTTAAACGTGCAGGAGCCAAAGCACGATATATCCGTCGTTAGAGTCAAAAGGAATCGTGGATCCGTTTTACATCATCTATTAACCAGTCTACCAACTCTAAGGTAGTCTGGGATAAAATCCGGAAAATGAAGGGAAAATATACATCCCACCCTTCTTCAATCCTAGATTATAATGGATGCGCTATTGCAGATCCAACTGCAATAACCAATGCTCTTGGGGAAACATTCTCTAACATCTCCGCAACATCCTCGTACTCCCCAGAGTTCCTGGTCCTGAAACATAAACTGGAAAAACAAGCACTTAATTTTAAGTCCAAGGGCCTCTATCCCTACAACGGGGCGTTCACTATAGAGGAACTGAAAAGAGCCCTCACTCTCTCCAAAGCAAGTGCTGTTGGACCAGATGGCATCCATTATGAAATGATTAAACATCTTTCACCAAAATCTATGGATTGTCTGCTCCTTCTGTATAACAGAATCTTTACTGAAGGGCAGTTTCCGGACTCCTGGCGAAAGGCAATCGTTCTTGCCTTTCCTAAGCCAGGAAAGGATCCAAAAGTCACCACCAATTATCGTCCTATTGCTCTGACTAGCTGTCTGTGCAAAATCCTGGAGAGAATGGTCAATTCTCGTTTAATATGGTATTTAGAATCAAATGACATTCTCTCCAGCATCCAGTGCGGCTTCCGAAGGAACCGGTCCACTTTGGACCATCTTATTAGATTGGAAGCATCCATCCGGGATGCTTTCCTAAAAGGCGAACACTTGATGTCGGTGTTCTTTGACATGGAGAAAGCGTATGACACAACTTGGAGATTTGGCATTTTAAAAGATTTACATAGCCTAGGCCTAAGAGGGCATCTGCCCTTTTTATTCAAAACTTTTTAGCCAATCGATCGTTCCAAGTTCGTGTAGGATCCTCACTCTCTCGCTCCTTTAGCCAAGAGGAGGGAGTACCACAAGGATCAGTATTAAGTGTCACGCTTTTTGCCATCAAAATAAATTCCATCACAGAACGACTTCCTCCAACTGTAAACAGTGCCCTCTATGTTGATGACTTTAGCATTTTTTGCCAGTGGTGCAACATGAGGGTTATTGAAAGACAACTGCAGAAAGCCATTGATAGTCTGAATTCCTGGGCACTTGCTAATGGCTTCAGGTTCTCGCCGGAGAAGACCGTTTGCGTACACTTTTGTCGCAAGCGTAATCTTCATCCTGAACCTGAATTAAGGCTCGGACAAAATGCTATTCCAGTAGCAGCGAACACAAAATTCTTGGGACTCATATTCGATAAAAAACTGACCTTTTTGGATCATATTCGTCAACTCCGCACAAAGTGCACAAGAGCCCTTAATATGCTCCGCTCACTCTCCTCCTTATCTTGGGGTGCAGACCGATGCACCCTTCTACGGCTTTACCGTGCACTTGTGTGATCCAAATTAGATTATGGGTCCCAAGTATATTCTTCAGCCAGAGACAGTGTACTTCGATGGCTGGATCCTGTCCATCATCAGGCTATACGTATCGCTACTGGAGCATTTCGAACATCTCCTGTCCGGAGTTTATACGTCGAAGCAAACGAACCGCCGTTATCGTTTCGACGTAGGCAGTTGTCTTTAAAGTACGCTTTAAAACTGAAATCCCTGCCAGACCATCCTACGTGGCCCTTCGTTTTTGAGCCACGATGGGAAAATTTGTACAATACCCGTAAGACTGCCAATCGTCCTTTTGGTATTCGTCTCCAAGAGCTACTCAATGAACTTAATATCAAGGTAGACAAGGTTGCCCAAACATCAAAGCAACCCTTTCCACCCTGGCATGCTCGTGTCCCAGGATGCGACTTGTCGCTTAGAAACCGGGGAAAGTCGGACACTCCATCCTGTGTTTACCTGCAGCTTCATTCAGCACACCGAACTGAATATTCCGACTTCGCGCCAGTCTACACAGACGGTTTGAAGTCAGAATCATATGTGGGATCTGCTGCTGTCTTTACAGACAGCACTATATCAGAGCAGATTCCCTCTGAATGCAGCATATTTACTGCAGAGCTGCATGCCGTAGAGTTAGCCTTGGATCATATTAGTAAATGCCAATACCAACGGTTAATTTTATATTCCGACTCTCTTAGCATGTTACAGGCTTTAATATCTGTGAGGTATAATCCTCATCCCGTTCTGTCTAGCATTCAGCAGAAGATTCACGTTCTCCATGAACGTGAATATGACATCTGCTTCTGCTGGATTCCCAGCCACATTGGGATTAGGGGAAATGATTTGGCTGACGCCGCAGCCGAATCAGCAATTCCCAATAATAACCGCTGCCTCTTAGTCCCTTATACAGACTACAGGCAAATAATACACGAGAAGATTCACTCCCAATGGCAGGATTCGTGGAATAGACAGACTGCAAATAAATTATATCATATAAAGCCTGTAATTGAACCGTGGCAGTCTAGTCTGCGCAGGAATCGTAAGGAGGAAGTTGTTCTAGCTCGTCTCCGCATAGGACACGGTCATCTTACACATTCTTTTCTGCTGAGGGCAGATGACTGTCCTATGTGCGAGAACTGTGGCACAGTTTTATCCATGAGACACATTTTAATTGATTGTCCAGATTTTAGAAATATCCGTTTTACCGCTTTTAGTCATCTGACAGAGCCATATACACTCAGTCAGATTTTATCCGACAATGACAATGTGTCTGCTGTTTTTAGCTTTTTAAAATCAATAAATATTTTTAATCGAATATAAAGTTTACATTTTTCCTTTATATATTTGTTATACCTTTGGACATAGTGACCTAACTAATTAGGTCACTGAAAGTTTAAACTTTTTTATAAATGACATGGTCTTGGCGCATTACTAGCCTTAGTAGCTAATGCGCCAGTAAAACTAAACCAACCAACCAATCTGATACAGTCCACAATTTAAGGCTGAGCTGGACAGGTATTTGAAACGAATGGAGGGGTGAAATGGGAGCGTTTTTTTTTTTTTTTTTTTTTTTTTTTTTGGCTAATGCTGCATAAGCTTGCTTTCTTGCATCATATGTGTCTACTAATGCTAATGCTAACCTCAGGGGCTCACATCTGGTGAGTATGGGCTTGGCACACCCAGAGTCCTGAGCTGGATATCATCATTCTTCTCTTTCTTGGTGATTCCCCCCCCCCTCTCACTTTCTCTCAGGGTAACTTGGGAATTTTTTTTGGCTGGTGCAGCATAAGCCTCAAGTTTCCTTGCACCATATGGCTAATAATAATAATTGAGAAATGTTTCCATGCCTCCATTACTTCAATAGATTTGGAATCAATTTTTTCCAAAATCCATTATAATGATTTTCTGATGGAATGAGTTTTAAAGGTGGATATAATGGCCTGATCTAATGGCTGAATGAAAGAAGTTGTATTAACCTAGTACAACTGTGGTGGTAGGAACATAACTTCAACGTTTGGATGACTTAAATTTTTTTGGTGGCCTGGTGTGCTATCCAATTGTAATAAAACTTTGAAATCTAGATTTTACCACAAGTTCAATAGCATAGAACGTAACATGGGGATGTCCCAACAAAATAAAATACATGGATTTCTCAATTTTTTTTTGACTAGCGAGTCAACAGCAGGGATTCAAAAAGAGTGGAAATGTTGGAAAATTACATCCAACAAAATAGCAGGGTTTCTCCTGCACAAAAGCTCGAAAATACCATTATGCGAGGTTTACCGAAATTCTCAAACTGTGTTAGAGCGAAAGTGTGTTATATAAGTACTGTGTTGTGTGAGGATTGCCGCAATTTATCAAACGTGTTAGAGCGAAACCGTGTTATATGGGGGTTGCCTGTATTAGGAATTTTTAAAGTATTTGAGATCACCAGACGATCTCTACCACTTACAGTAGTCCAATAGGATGGTTGTTGTGAATCTTGACATTGACAAATATAATGGGACCTTTAAATTTGTTGAAGTTCACTTTGTTGTCTATTTTCTGTTGTGATATGAGCAGCTTGAATTTGTTTTTGTTGTTAACATAGACCCCCCCCCCCCACAGCCAAACTTGAGTTTTTCAAGTTTGGCTGAGGTGGTCTCTTAATTTTTTGTATAGGCATTTTGGTCATTGAGAAGGTCAAGATTACTATTGAAGCTGTCTATAGATAATTACAGTAATATCCCCTTTCTACACTTTGGATATGATGATGCTCTTGCTCTGTTTGAAAGATTTAACGTCTTGGATCTCTGTGTGATCTGTACAGAGATCCAAGATATTAAACAGAATGCAGATGGACGAGTCACACTTTAAACTAGTTCCCAGCCACCCAAGCCGATCCCATGTTTACAAGGAAAAACAGGCATTCTCTTTGTTGAACCAGTGACTTTAGAAATTTATACACATTTTTCTGGATGGTGTTGTGCATATTTTAACAAGTTAACCTAATTTGCTAATTTTTGTGTGACTATGCAAGACTTAAAGCTGTGCACTTAAAATACCAATGCAATGTTCTGAGTTTCCTACTAATTTAAGTTATCTTTGTAATGTCATATAAATAGTATAGTATCATATTCTCTTATATCAAAGAATTAATTCTGATATTAAAAATTGCTGCTTTTCTTTAATTAATATTCATAGAAAAAGAAGTTTCTGTGTTGTTCTGAATAAGAGAAATGAGCAACAACCATGACTTAGGAGATATTTTATAATACTGTGAAGGGATTCACAATATGAGATATTGTGAAATGATTCCATTTTTATATAACCTTTGTTTGTTTTAATTTATGGAATGAATACAAACTGATGATTGGACTAACTGTATTATCATTATAAAAAAAAACCCTTTTTGTCCTTTTATGGTATTTTTTTCAGCCCCGTGATGGGTACTGGTACCAAGTGCATAGAGTGGTTGGTTGTGTTTAGGGCTTACAATACCGAGATTCCAGGATCCTGGTCATTTTTTTTTTTTCAGGATTTGAAATACCGGTATTGATACAAAAATACCGGTTTTTCGGTACTAATTTAAAAAATAATTGTTTATGATTTATTCACATAAAGGTTATAAAAACGACAATAATAAACCATTAATATTAACTATAATAATATAGTTATAACTATAATAATATTAATACTAATATTGTGTTGTATACAATATTAGTATTAATATTAATTACAACAATCCCTGTGTAACAGAGGGATTGTTGTACACAATACAAATGCAATGGAAACCTGAAAACATCATGAAACTAAGACATAAAATCTTACAAATATATTTCTCTTAGTAAGTATAGTGTGTGTGTGTGGAAGTAAAGCACTTAAGGAATAACGAAAACATCATAACGGAAATGTTTCCATTAGTGGAAATATTACCAGGAGTAGGCCTGGTAGGGCACTTAAGGAATATGGTAAACAATGGCATGGCAGATGCGGAAGGGTTAAAATTAAAAGCTTCTAAACAATAGTTTAATCTCTCTCTACACACCGCTACTTGAGGATGCGACACAGTGCATTTTGGGAAAGGACGTCAGTATGGAGCAGTTCAAATGTATTTTCAGCAGTTGATCTAGAGGTAAAAGATGAAAGAGTTCTGTCGTGGGGGAAAAAACAGAATGTTTTTCCCATACAACGATACTCTCAAACAAAAAACATTCTGCTTTTCCCACCAAAGGAAGAAGAAGAAGAATGAGTTTAAAGAATAACACCGTGATTGGATCAGGTTTAAATTAGATAGGCGGAGATACATAAATGAAAAGGAAATAAATAAGGTTCTTGCGCCAAAAGAGTGGGTTGTGTTGTTGTTCAGAGGGGTTGCAAAATTGCAGTGGTAGTTCGGGTCCAGTTCTGGGAGTGTCCAGCTATATATTGAAGAGTTCTGTCAGGCATGTTCCTGTGCTAGAAGTTAATCCGAAAGCTGAGTAACAAGCCGGTCAGATAGTGCCCTGGCTTCTACTACTGCTGTGGTAATTTCCTTCAGTATTAACAGAGAACTGTTCCCGAAATAAAATAGTACTGGAAGAGCCATACAGCAGAATTCAACTAAGAAGAAATATTACACCGTACTCCGTGGAAGGAATCCGCACAAAGGAATCCCACCATGAAAGTGCCTGGGGCCTCTCAAGTGCTAAATCCGCCACTGGTGCGAGTCCAATCTATAACCCCGAATGTGCATGTTAGTACTGGAGCTGCATAGGTGTTTATGGCTTTAACTGTATTCCCTCCGTTCAATTTTGCTTTCAGCAGGCTTCTGAGTCTCTGATGCTATTTTTCGGTCAGGCAGTTCTTGATTTCCTTGTGTTCTAACTGCTCAGCTTGCATCATCCCTAGGTATTTGTAGGTCTCTTCTTCTGTCATAGCTTCAATCTCTTTACCAGTCAGCAGCTGGTAGTTTCGGCCAACTAATTTTCCCTAATTTAGTGTGTGGGTCTTGCATTTTTCTAGACCAAATTCCATCCTGATGTCCTTGCTGAATTCTTTGATGATCCGGAGTAGTTGCTGAGGTTATATCCTTCTTTGAGGTTATATCCATACTTGCTGCCATTGAGCATGGTGGATAGCGGGTTGAGTGCTAGACAGAACCATAGTGGGCTCAGAGCATCTCCCAACTCTCTTCTAATGGGGATTGGCCTGGTTGTGATGTTCTCGACCTTAATGGTGGTACTCCATTTCGCCATTGTTGCTCCTTGGAAGTTTATCACTATCGGATTGACCTTGTAGATCTTCAGGGTCTCTATTAGCCAGCTATGAGGTATGGAGTCGAAGGCCTTGCAGTAATCGATGTAGGCCGTGTATAGGTTACGGTGCTTCTTGAAGGTTTGCTCCATAACTGTGGCATCTATGGTTAATTGCTCCTTGCATCCTTTCTGCTGGTCGGCCATTATGTTCTGACTCTCTAAGTAGTCTGATATCTTCTTAGTTATGCAGCTGGTCAGGATCTTGTACATCGTTGGGAGGCATGTGATTGGCCTGTATTTTGCTGGGTTTCTTGTATCTTCATCTTTAGGCTTCAGATATGTGACTCCTTCAGTGAGAAACTTCAGGATTGTCTCCGGGGTGTCTTATCATTCGAGTGAACTGCTCTGCTAGTTGCTTGTGTAGGTGAGCTTCCTGTACCGGTAGTTGTGGATGTTATTAATTCCCAAGGTTCGCCAGTTGTGGGTGTTCCTGATCGACTGTTTTACTTCTTCTTCTCAAATCTCCCACTCTCTCATCTCTTGTATGTCCTTGGTTTTCTTCCGTTCTACTTCTATCCAGGTTGCTCTGCTGTTATGTCTTACTTCACTGCTCCAGATATTTCCCCAGAATTCTTCGATTGTCTTCTTCTCGGGTGGCCCTTTCCTGCTTTCTCATCTTCACCCAATTTCCTGTAGAAGGCTCTTTGTTCCTCATCAAAAATTCGGTTGTTTATTTTCCTCTGAGAGCTCTCTTTGTATCGGTGTAATCTCTTGCTGAGTGCGGGGAGTTTCTGCTTCAGTGTGTCCAAGTATTCTCTGATTTCTGGTCTCATGTTTGCTGTGGGCGCTGTCTCTCTCTTGAGGATGCTCTTCACCTTTCCAATCTATTTCTTACTTCTATTACCCTGTTGGTACTGGGTCAACTGACCTATCTTGACTCTTAATTCTTCTGCTGAAGTTTTCTTTCCCAAGCTGGCGGTTCCTTCTGTTGCTGGTCCCTCGTTCTTTTCCATTAATCTGTTATGTAGTAGCTGCTATGGCAGCACAGTGTACGGCTGTGTGGATAGCCTCCAGTGTTGCACCATTGTTGTCAAGGTAATGTGGCATCTGTTACTGGTGGTCTGTTGCTGATTAAGGTGGTCTGTTACTCTCCACAGGATTTTATTTGGCCTCTGCTTAGGTATCACGTGGGTTCTTGTGGGGTCCATTCCTACGAATTTTGTTAGGGCCTTCTTCCACTTGTCTTCTATTCTGGATAGCATGACTTCGTCTCTTTCCACTTCAGCTACTCTCAGTCGTATTTCTTCTTGCTGTTCCTCCACTGGTTCCATGGTATACTGTTCCTCCTGTGGTTCCATATTGACCATATTCTTTGTGTTTTGTAGCAGATCGCTGACATCCTGCTTGATTTTCCAAGATGACAGGAGCTATTAGGTTCTTCGTGACAATGGTCCTTCTTTATTCTGCTAATCGCTGTTCATTGACCTGAATATCTGGGTATCGTTCCAACCACTTGGTATGTAGTCGCGATCTGTACATTGTCATATCGGTCTCTAGCCTGGTTATTTCATAGTATGCTCGCAGAATGTATGTATGTATTCATTTCAATAATGCTCCACTTCATGCATTGGCGTTTTCTTCCTTCCTGGGTGGTCACTAGCGCAGTTGTGCAGGAAACACTTCCAGTTGGTGGGGCTAGATGGTCTTGCCCTTCTCTTGTGGTAGCCTTACAGGGGACAGCGCCACTTGCTCCACTGTCTTGCTCGGGAGACTGTCTCCAACTTTTCGAACCGACCCCTCTGCCTAAGGCCTGAGTTAAACATGAGTAACTTTATCCTGCGCCACACTCAATGCAGTATGAATAATATTTATCTGTGACATCATCCATCTATGGAGGTGGACTTGTTTAGCTTCAGCTTATGTCCAGTGGTTTATTTATTTTATTTATTTATTCAGTTCTCACAAGTGACACCAGATGGAGCCAATATCTGTCTCAGCTCTCACTCCAACCTTGCGGAAGGTAAGTCCAATGGGGTAACTTTCGCAACTTTTTTTTTTTTAATCATTTAATATTATTATTATATCGGTCTCCTAGCGTAATAGAGCCGCGTTTGCTTCCACCAATGTGGGATTCGAACCCGGGTCCATCAGGATGGTAGTCCAGTATCTTAACCACTGAGCCATCGTGCCCCTCATTATTATTATTATCATCAGCAGCAGCAGCTACATGGTGCAAGGAAGCCTGAGGCTTATGCTGCACCAGCCAAAAAAAATTCCTGAGTTACCCTGAGAGAGAGAGAGAGAGAGTGAGTCAGTCAGTCAAAAGGGAATCACCAGAGAAGAATGATGATATCCAGCTCAGGACCCTGGGTGTGCCAAGCCCATACTCACCAGATGTGAACGTGGGGTTAAAGTGGGATTAAGTTATTGTATTACTTATTAGTTAAACTTAAAACAGTATTTATCCAAACCATTTCCCCCCAGGGATTAATATTTAGAATTTATTAATAATTACTTAGACTTTACTACTTCTAATAATGAAAAAATTTTGTTTTTTACTATATGTATAAAAAGTTCATGTTAACGTTTTACTGCATAAACTTGTTTTGACTTTTATGACATACTGTCTCTGTATTTTTAATTGTGATTGAGAAGAAAGGTCGCATTTTTACTCACACTTTACTCACAGAGGAGGGTGGTGAGCAGGTATGTATCCCCAGAGGCATGAGAGTTGACAATCCAGTTGTGACTTATTTCACAACATGAGATATAATAATGATGCCTAATGTACAAACTTTGGTTTATCTTAAAATTCATGTCTAATAATGATGCAATTGTACTAAACAATGCCATAGTTTGAGGCTTTCTGCTTCAAAATTTTATTAGTCTAAGAAGTATACCTTTTGGCATCTCCCATGCTGTGTAAATAAGTCACAAATGGTTCATCAGCTCTTATATCTCTGAGTACCTATCCACCCACCCTCCCACCAATAAAAAGCCAGATATTTTCAAAGAAGTGCCATCTAGGTTGTGGTATTCGACTGAGAATAAGCAACAGTGGACTTCTCTAATGAGGAAGTATTACTTAATTAAAGTATAAGCAGAGGGAATGCATGAAGACTTTCACAATTTGAGATGTTTTAATAATGATGTCTAATATATGAACTCTGGTTTGCCTTAAAATTCAACTATGAAGTAATGATGAAATTACAATAAACAATGTCATGGGTTATTATAATTTCTAATCTTGTGGAAGAAATCAATACTATACAGGGTGTTTCAAAAACAGCTTTACAACTTTGAAAGAGTATATAAATTTATTTAGAGGATATACATAATATTTTAATTTGTCAGAATGAAGCAGTGCACTTCAAGTGTAATGCATGTCGACTGTAGTACCCAATAGTACCCAGAAGAGCAACAAGATTAGTGAATGTATTTATTAATGATATTAATGATGATATTGTTGTACATGTTGGCACTAATGATATTAAGAGTAGGAGACTGGCAGAATTACTTCACAAATACAGGTCAATGTTGAAAAAAAGCAGTGAGTTAGGGTTGAATTTGAAAGTGTCTGCAATTCTGCCCAGACACGATAGGAGGAAATATATTATGAGACCCTTGTCGATCAATTCAGCCCTGGAGAGATTATGCAAGGCTCAAGGGGTAGAATTTTTCACAGCCTGGTCTGTGCTTGTTAACAGGAGAGACTGCTTGTACAGGGATGGGATACACTTAAATAGAAAGGGTGCAAGAATATTTGCTGATGCTGTCGAGGCAGTGTTAGGTGGGTCGGAAAACTGCTAGCTGGGATACATGGACAAATAGATTAACAGTAACCGCTGGCAGAAGTGAAAGTGATTCTTGCACTGCTTCTATTGGAATGAGCAGCAGCCTGGAAAACAAGATGCAGGGGATTTCAGAGACTGCTGGGAGTCATTGCGGTACAAGTAAACACATGGGCTGTGTTAGGGTAGCTAAGAATAGGAACAGGTGCATGAATACTTGCGTATACACCAATGCTAGGAGTTTGGTAAATAAATTTTAAGAATTTTAGGTGTTGTTCAAAACATCAGAGGCAGATATTGTTGGGATATCAGAGACGTAGTGTCACACATACATAAGAATGCAGAAATGGAATTTGGGGAGTACAATGTGTACAGAAAGGATAGACCGGATAAGAAGGGAGAAGGGGGTTATGCTATTAGTTAAGAAACACATAAAATCCAAAGAAGTACAGCCAGTCAACATGGGTGGACAGAGCAGTGTCGAGTCAGTTTGGTGTGACATAAGCACTGGGAAAGCAAAATTGAGAGTAGGAGTGTGTTATAAGCCTAATAACTCTGATGAGTATAATAAACAACTGTACAGATAAATAGAGTGGGGCAGTAAATCAGAGTGTCTTATAATAGGGGATTTTAATTTCCCAGATATTGACTGGTTTTGTGGATTTATTGGGTGATTGTTTTCTACAGCAGCATTTTCAAGAGGCAACTAGAGGGAGTAATACTCTTGATTTGATTATCAGTAGCGATTCTTCATGCATTAAGAATCTGCAGGTAAATGAACCACTAGGTGGCAGTGATCACAGTGTGCTGAAGTGGGATTTACTCAAAGAGGTAATTACCATGAGGGGTAAAGGAAAGGGTTTTTGCTTTTGTAAAGGTGAATACGGTGGTTTGAGTCAGTACTTAAATTTTATACAGTGTGACAAAAGATGATGTTACCGACAGCAAATTCAAAATGGGAAGCATTCAAAGAATTAATCTTGTAAGCTACGATGATTTTCATACCAACTAAGAAATATTGTTCAAGGTTTAGGCCTAAATGGAGGTCAGCTAAACTAATAAGACATGTGGCAGAGAAGAAAAATGCATGGGATACATATAAATTAACAGATGACATGGAAGACTATGATAGATATAAGCTTGTCTGTAACCAAATCACAAAGGAGGTTAGGCAGGCAAAGGCAGATTACGAGAAATCTTTGGCAAAGGTGGACAGCAAAGAGTACTTTACTTATGTAAACTCTAGAAGGAAGGAGGTGAATCAGATTGGTCTCATTGATATCGATGGTTCAACTGTTGATGATCCTGCTCAGGTAGCTAACAAACTATATGAGTATTTTGCATCTACATTCACACATGAGGAGTTATTCAGCGAGGGGAATGCCAGAGGTGAATTAAACTTTGGCAGTGAGCTAGAAGATTTTGTAATAACTGAGAGCAAAGTGGAGGAGAAATTGTTGAAGATAAACATAAGAAAGGCACCTGAGGTGGATGGAATCTATCCAGTTACACTAAAGGAAACAAGCAAACCCTTAGCCATAATTATGAGAGCTTCCTTGGACTCAGGAGAGGTATCGATGGACTGGAGATGTGCAAATGTGACCCCAATTCACAAAGGAGGATAGTACTTAGTACCATGCTTGGGTTGGAGGTTGAGAAGACGAAAGAAGATATTTGTTGACATTAGACTTTAACTTCTGTAGACTGTAATTTGCAGGAAATACATATGAAGCAAGGTTGTTCCAGAAAACGGCAGTTGAATGAGTAAACGAGGAAGATGAAATGTTGATCCTGTTAGTTTGAAGTTGGACTGTAAATGGATGTTGACTGGTGATGGCACGTGTTTAGACTGTTTTCAAAAAGAGAGAGAGAGAGCGGGAATTATAGAATCCACTTCAGAAGAACAGTGCCCATGGAAGTATCTGTGGAAAAGGCATAGATATTCAAGACGTTTAAGCTGATTAAGCAGGACAAGGTTCCTCGAACTGGAAGATGGAATGCAATGAGCATCAGCAAAACTATGGATAGGATTTCTGGTCAATGGAAAAAGGTCATTAATATACAAGAGGAAAAGAGTGGGGAAAGAACTGAACCTTGGGGGACACCAGCATTATTAGAGAAATTAGAAGACAGAGAACCGTTTACTCTCACCCTCAACGAGCAGGCAGAGAGAAAACTGGATAACCAATCACAAAAGACAGTTGGCAAGCCATAAGATGGAAGCTTGTTTACAAGACCTTTATGCCAGACACAATCGAAAGCCTTTTTTCATGTCAAGAGCAACTGCTTGTGTTTCACCGAACTTTTCCATTGAATTAGTCTATAAATGGGTAACATAAGCCAGAATATCACCAGTGCATCAACACTGATGGAATCCATACTGGCAATCGTTGATCAGCCGATAGGTTAATAGGTAGTTTAAGAGTTGGCGGTTCCTTGATTTCTCCGTTACTTTAGAAAGTGTAGAAGTAATTGCATTCGGACAATAATTGAATGGGAGGGATTTGTCACTCTTTTTAGGAACTGGCTGGATATGAGAAAATTTCCAAGCAGAAGGAAAAACACCTTTGGAATAAGAAAGTGAAAAGAGGTGGCAAAGAACAGTAGCCAGTTCAGGAGCACAGGTTTTGAGAACAAGTAGAGAAATACCATCAGGACCTGTATCTTTCTTAGCATCAAGATTCACAAAATCTTTCTGACATCCTTTTGATGGAAGACCACAGGAAGCATTGAATGGAGCATGTGTTGGGAATGGTGGGAGGTGTTTTAGCAAGATCATTAATACATAAGTTGGAAGAAAAGTGGGATGCTAGCAGGTCAGCCTTGGCCGAAGAGACAATAGAACCATCTATTATCCTTGGCCGAAGTGACAATAGAACCATCTGATTTTGACAGAGGTGGGAGCAGAGATGGGCGTGAGTTGCAGTCAATAGCTTTGGCAAGTGGTCAGAATGCTTTGCTGTCATTAGGGCAAGAAGCAAGTTTTCTACACTTAGCCTGTTCAAAATCTAGTTTGGACTGATTAATAACTGCTTTACAATTGTTGCGAGCTTTGGCATAGGTAGAAAATGAAACTCAAGAACTGGAAACAAGCCGATTACCATATGCAACATTCTTCTCTTGAACTGCTTGAGCACATTTATTGGAACACCAAGGTTTAGATAAAGGTGAGATTTTACTGGCCCACTCTATTTCTCTGCACAATTTTTTGTTGTACGCATCAGAGTCATTAGGCCTATAACATACTCCCACTCTCATTTTCCCTTACCCAGTTTTTATGTCACGCTATTGGAAAACCAAGGTTTAGATAAAGGTGAGATTTTACTGGCCCACTCTATTTCTCTGCACAATTTTTTGTTGTACTCATCAGAGTCATTAGGCCTATAACATACTCCCACTCTCATTTTCCCTTACCCAGTTTTTATGTCACGCCAAACTGACTCAACATTGCACTGTCCACCCATGTCAACTGGATGCACTTCCTTAGATTTTGTGTTTCTTAACTAACAGCATAATCCTTCCTCCTTTCCTACTCTGTCTATTCTTTCTGTACACATCGTAGACTCTCCAAATTCCAATTTTGCCCTTCAGTATCAACAGTATCTGCCCTTCTTTCCTTGATCAGCACTTCAAATTCATCAAATTTATTTACACTACTGGCATTGGTGTATATGCAATTATGCATGCACCTGTTCTTACTTCTTAGTTACCCTCACAGCCCATGTATTTACTTGTTCCATGATAACTCCCAGCAACTTGCTCTCTAGGCTGCTGCTCATTACAACAGAAGCAGTGCAAGAATCGCTTTCGTCTCTGCCTGTGGCTACTATTAATCTTTTAGTCTGTGAATCCCATGAAGCACTTTTCCGACCCACCTAACACTGCCTTGATAGCATCAGCAAATATTCTTCCACCCTTTCCATTTAAGTGTACAGTCAGTCCTCGTATAGCACGATAGTTGTGTTCCTAGAAACCCTCGTGCAATGCAAAATCGTGCAATATAAACAACAGGCCCTATGGGAAAAATAGGGTTAGGTGCCGGCCACCCAAGATTGAACACACATTTGTAACCAAAACATAACCAAACACAATAAATAATAGTAATAAAATACTTATGTTTTTTATTATGACTATTACGTAATAAAATATTGCTAATGCTTTTGCTTCTATCATAAGCAAACTTGTTTTTTGTTTGATTTTCTATCCAAACAGATGATAGCTGTTCTGTCTCTTCCAATTCTTTGTGTCTTAATCTAATGGATTTTAATTACACTTTGAGTTGTTCCTGCTATGAAAGTTGTTTTTATTTTCTCTGCATTCTTTGTAATTCTCGGCGTTTCCTCATTTAGGTCTGTAGCATGTGTAATATCACATGGTCTTTCATTTTGCTCAAAGCGTTTCACTTCATATTTTTTCTCTATCGACAGAGGCGGACTGGCCATAAGCCTTACCGGGAAAACCCCGGTGGGCCGGAGGCCGGCGTGACTTTGGCCATAAACGCTAGTATGAGGCCACTATAAATTTTCCCGGGTAAGAATTTTTGATCCAGTCCGCCTCTGTTTATTGATATTGCTTTTCTTTTTCTCTCTGAATCTGCAGTGCCCAGGACGCTTCCTTTTCACACCTTTTAAGTATTTTACTCATTTTTAGGGAATAAAGCACAATTACAAAACGAGGAGGCACGCTTGATTAACATAAACAAAGCTGCGCACGTGTAGAAACTGAATAAACAACACCGTAAAGGCAGAGATACACTATTAAACCTCACATTTTACTAAAGCACATTTCTAGGGGTTACTACCAGAAAACAATAAAAACAATTTCCAGTTGCGTTCCTGCTGGTGGAATCTGTTATAAACTGGTAGTAAACTTGATCTAATTGCATTTGCGATTATACCGATAGCTGGAATTGTGTTGGTTTTTACGTTATTATGGTGAAATGTGTTTCCCCTTCACTGATATAAAACACATAAATACATTTTCAGAATCTTCTCTTCATTTCTATCGTGTAGCGTTCGACTGCCATTTCTTGTAAACACAAAGACGAATCGTGCATAAGCGAATTCGGTTCATGTTATATAAGATATCGTTCCCCTATTTATAAATCGTGTATGATCGAATTCGTGTAGTGTAAACACGTGTTATACGAGGACTGACTGTATCTCATCCCTGTAGAAGCAGTCTCTCCTGTTAGCAAGCACAGACTACGCTTAAAAAAATTCTACCCAATGAGCCTTGCAAAATCTATACAGGGCTGAAGTGGTTCACAAGTCTCATCATCTAGACAAGACAGCAGCTATAATTCAGAGACAGCATGGGTTTGTTAAGTGAAAGTCTTGTCTGACAAATTTGATTGGATACTATGATGTGGTTACAAAGTAACTGGATGCAAAAAATAATTTTGATATCATATACTTGGATTTCAGGAAGGCTTTTGACACTGCTGCACATGGAAGACTACTGTACAAATTGGAGCAGAATGGTATTAAGGGAAAGTTGCTACAATGGATAAAAGGGTGGTGAGTAGGAGAAGACAGAGGGTGGTAATATTACTGCTGCTCTTCGTGGACTAATCTTATTAGGTGTTGGGCCCACTGTTGTTTTGTATATTTATCAATGATATTGATGAAAGTACATCAGGCTGTGTCGAAGTTTGCAGATGATAGAAAGGTTGGCAGGGTTGTTAATGACAGTAATTGCAGTGTGCTACTGCAACAGGATCTAGAAAATTTGGGCAGATGGGCTGATAAGTCGCAACTGAAATTTAATATTGGCAAAAGCAAAGTACTGCATATGGGTAGAAGTAACCCTAGAGGAACGTACCAACTGTGTGGTTCTACACTTAAGGTGGTAGAAAGTGAAGCAGATCTGGGAATAATTGTGCATTCAGACATGAAGTTTTGTGATCAGTGGCGACAGGTTGCCAGAGCACTCATGGGGTTTTGTCAATGATATACAGGAATTTTGCTAGCAGGGAAATGGAGGTGATTATTCCTTTGTAATAGGCAGTGGCCATGCCTTGAGTGCTGTGTACAGGTCTGGAGGCCTCATTTTGGGTGGGATGTGGATTTGCTTGAGCGTGTGCAGGGAGGGGAAACATGATTGATGGGGGGAATGAATGGGTGCTCTGGCGAAGGGAGGTTTAATTTCTGTGAATTGCAGTGGCTACTAGGCGGCTGCGGGGTGATCTGATCGAGATGTGTACGGCCTTGAATGATTTGAGCACACCGAAATATGATTGGATTCTTCCACTTGCTCAGATTACGAACCTGAGAGGGCATAAATGCAGATTGAGGGAAGACAGTTGCAGGATGGATGTGCGGAGGTTTTCATTTGGCTAGCGGGTGGTTGATAGTTGGAACAAACATTCATGTGTTGTAGTTGAGGTCAACAACTTAAATAAGTTCAAGACAGAACTAGAGAAACATTTGGGGTGAATGGATGGGTGAAATGGGAATTTCACCCATCCATACATGTGGTTAATTGCTGGAACCATCTTCCATTTGACCTTGTGGAAGTTGATTGCTTAAATAAATTCAAGGAGGAACTGGACAGACTTTTGGAGGGAATGGTTGTGTGAATGGTGTTTTGGCTGATGCTTCATAAGCTCATATGCTTGCTTTCTTGCATCACATGCCTCTATTACTGTTATATCCGCCCTCCTATCATGTCTGGGCACTTGCAGACACTTTCAAATTCATCCCAAGTTCGTGATTTTTTCAACATTTATATGTACTTGTTAATTAAATCTGCCAGTCCCTTACTCTTAAAGTCATTAGTGCTAATATGTGCAATAATATCACTTTTTGTGCCCTTAAAAGATATCTCCTGTACAGTGTCATCAACTTTTGTCCCTGGTAGACATACCCTGGTCCGGTTCCACCTATCCTTTTTTGTATAATATATTCCCCATCTCCCTGACAATAGTCAACAACAATAAGTATTTCCTGTGGGACCTGCAGATTACTGCTCACCTTACTGAGATCTTCACAAGAAAACTGGAACACCACCCGAAAGTGCAGCATTATAAAGATTTCACGATAGGAGGGAGTATATGATGAGAGCCTTGTCGATCAATTCGGCCCTGGAAAGATTGTGCAAGGCTCAAGGGGTAGAATTTTTTTCAGCCTGGACTGTACTTGTTAACAGGAGAGATTGCTTCTACAGGGATGGGATACACTTAAATAGAAAGGGTGCAAGAATATTTGCTGATGCTATCGAGGCAGTGTTAGGTGGGTCGGAAAACTGCTAGCTTGGGGGGAGACAAAGACCAATAGATTGACAGTAGCTACTGGCAGAGGTGAAAGAGATTCTTGCACTGCTTCTATTAGAATGAGCAGAAGCCTGAAAAACAAGATGCATGATATTTCCGAGACTGCTGGGAGTCATTGCGGTACAAGTAAACACATGGGTTGTGTTAGGGTAGCTAAGAATAGAAACAGGTGCAGGTATACTTGCGTGTACACCAATGCTAGGAGTTTAGTAAATAAATTTGATGAATTTGAGGTATTGCTCAAAACATCAAAGGCAGATATTGTTGGGATATCAGAGACGTGGTGTCACACAGATATAAGGGATGCAGAACTGGAATTTGGGGAGTACAACATCTACAGAAAGGATAGACAGGATAGGAAGGGGGGAGGGGTTATGCTATTAGTTAAGAAACACATAAAAACCAAGGAAGTGAAGCCAGTCGACATCGCTGGACAGTGCAGTGTTGACTCAGTTTGGTGTGACATAAGCAATGGGAGATCAAAATTGAGAGTAGGAGTGTGCTATAGGCCTAATGACTCTGAGGAGTATAATAAGAAACTGTACAGGGAAATAGAGTGGGCCAGTAAATCAGAGAGTCTTATAATGGGAGATTTTAATTTCCCAGATATTGACTGGAATTTGGGGGCTGGTCACTCACACACTAGCAGGGCTTTTGTGGATTTATTGGATGTTTGTTTTCTACATCAGCATGTTCGGGAGGCAACTAGAGGGAGTAATACTCTTGATTTGATTATCAGCAGTGATTCTTCATGCATTAAGAATCTGCAGATAAAGGAACCACTAGGTGGCAGTGATCACAGTGTGCTGAAGTGGGATTTACTCAAAGAGGTAACTACCATTAGGGGTAAAGGGAAGGGTTATTGCTTCCGTAAAGGCGACTACGATGGACTGAGACAGTATTTAAATTCTATACAGTGGGACCAACTGATGATGTTACCAACAGCAAATTCAAAATGGGAAGCATTCAAAGAACTTATCTTGGAAGCTACTAGGCTTTACATACCAACTAAGAAATATTGTTCAAGGTTTAGGCCAAAATGGATGTCAGATGAACTAATGAGGCATATGGCAGAGAAGAAAAATGCATGGGATACTTACAAATTAACACATGACACAGAAGCCTATGATAGATACAAGTTGATATGCAACCAAGTTACAAAGGAGGTTAGGCAGGCGAAGGCAGATTACGAGAAATCTTTGGCAAGGGATGCAAAGAAAAACAGCAAAGAGTTCTTTACTTATGTAAACTCTAGAAGGAAGGGGATGAATCAGATTGGTCCACTTGATATTGATGGGTCAACTGTTGATGATCCTGCTCAGGTAGCTAACAAACTAAATGAATATTTTGCATCGACATTCACACATGAGGAGTTATTCAGCGAGGGGAATGCCAAAGGTGTATTCAACTCTAGCAGTAAGCTACAGAATCTTGAAATAACTGGGAGTAAAGCGGTGGAGAAACTGTTGAAGATAAACACAAGAAAGGCACCCGGGGTGGATGGGATCTATCCAGTTATATTAAAGGAGGCAGCAAAGGAAATAAGCAAATCCTTAGCCATAATTATGACAGCTTCCTTGGATTCAGGGGAGGTACCCATAGACTGGAAATGTGCAAATGTGACCCCAATTTACAAAGGAGGATCAAAGGCTGACACAAGTAATTATAGGCCTGTGAGCTTAACTTCTGTTCCAGGAAAATTAATGGAGGCACTGGTTAAAGAAGCACTGCAGGATCATTTAGACAAGACTTCAGTTATAGCTCAGACACAGCATGGCTTTGTTAAGGGGAAGTCTTGTCTGACCAATTTGATTGGATATTATGATGCAGTCACAAAAGAACTGGATGCAGGGAATAGCTTTGATATTATATACTTGGATCTTAGAAAGGCTTTTGATACTGTTGCACGTGGAAGACTGCTGCACAAATTGGAGCAGTGTGGCATTGGAGGCAAATTGCTGCTATGGATAAAGGGGTGGTTGAGGGGGGAGAAGACAGAGAGTGGTAATCAATGGACACTGCTCATCGTGGACTAATGTTATTAGTGGAGTCCCTCAGGGCTCAGTGTTGGGTCCATTATTGTTTTCTGTATTTATAAATGATATTGATGAAGGTATATCAAGCTTAATGTCCAAGTTTGCAGACGATACAAAGGTTGGCAGGGTTGTCAAGGACACTACTGACACTATGCTGCTGCAACAGGATCTGGAAAGGTTGAGCAGATGGGCTGAGAGGTGGCAAATGAAGTTTAACATTGACAAATGTAAAGTACTACACATGGGAAACAGCAACCCCAGAGCAACGTATCAACTCTGTGGCACTACACTGACAGTGGTAGAGAATGAAAGGGGCTTGGGGGTGGTTGTGCAGGCAGATATGAAGTTGTCTGAGCAGTGCAGACGGGCTGCAAGAGTAGCTCATGGAGTATTGTCAATGATATACAGGAATTTTTCCAGCAGGGATAAGGAGGTGATTATTCCCTTGTATAAGGCAATGGTCAGGCCACACCTAGAGTACTGTATACAGTTCTGGAGGCCTCATTTTAAGAAGGATATAGAGCTGTTGGAACGTGTAAAGAGAAAGGGAACAAGATTAGTAAATGGAATTAGTAAATTAAGTTTTGCAAATTACAGTGTCTGGAGACTAGGCACCTGCGAGGTGATTTGATTGAGGTGTACAAAGCCTTGAATGGTTTGAGCATGCTGAATGCGGATGGGATTCTTCCTGTTGTTCAGAATAATCACCTGAGAGGGCATAAATTCAAATTGAGGAAAGACAGTTGTAGGATAGATATGCGGAAGTTTGCCTTTAGCCATCTGGTGGTTGATTGCTGGAATAAACTTCCATCTGTCATTGTAGAAGTTGATAGCTTAAACAGATTCAAGGCAGAGCTAGACAAATATTTGGAGCGAGTGGATGGGTGAAATGAGAAGAGGTTTTTTTTTTTAGGCTGATGCTATATAAGCTTGCTTTCTTGCATCATATGCCTTTACTAATGCTAATTCTACCACCGCAAGCGCTTTAGTGACTACCTCAGTTGCTTTAATGAGTATAACCAAATAGTAAAAATAGATACTACCAGCTCCTTCTGCTTTCTTCACTTTTCTCAAATTCGTTTAATGTTGATTAACTGTTACTTGAGATAACAGTCTTTTCCCTTTACAAAGCATATTCATGTGTATAAATAGTTTCATATAATTGATGACTTGCTAATGCTGTCGATCTGTGTTGGGTGAGTTTGACAACTGTTAGCTTGGGGGAATACACAGACTAATAGATTAACAATAACCAACCTCAGGAAAAAGTGAAAGTGATTCTTGCGTTGCTTCTAATTGACCATGCAGCATCCCAGAAAGCAAGATTATACTGGAGATTTTTCAAGGCCTATATATGGGTCATCATGGAAGAAGGAAATACTTGGGCTGTGTTGGGATATCTAAGAGCAAGACAGGTGCATGTATATTTGCATGTACACCAATGCTAGAAGCACATAGCAAATAAATATGAAGTGCAGTCGAGTCATCAAATGCAGTCACTGTGAGAATATAAGAGACATGGTGTCATTCAGATATAAGGGATGTAAAATTTGAATATGGGGAGTACAATGTATACAGAAGGGGAAGTATACTATTAGTTAAGCAGCACATAAATTCTAAGGCAGTGCATCCAGTTGACATGGTGACCAGTGCAGTGTTGAGTCAGTTTGGTGTGATAAGCACTGGGAAAACAAAAATGAGGATATCGGTGTGTTATAGCTGAATGGCTGCGCTGATTATGACAGACAACTGTACAGAGAAATACAGTGGACCATAAATCAGAATGTCTTAAATTGGAGTATTTTAACTTTCCAGATATATTAAACTAGAACTTGTGGGTTGGTTACTCACACACACACACTAGCATGATTCTTTTGATTATTCTTTCATGCATTAAGAATCTGCAGACAAAAGAACTACTAGGTGGCAGTGTTCACAGTGTAATGATGTGGTATTTACTTAAAGATGTATCTACCATCAAGGGAAAAGCAAAGGGTTTTTGCGAGAAGTTACCCATATTCGGCAGTTTTGTGCATTTACAGCCCCATGAAGAGTGAAATGTGCCTCACAGACCACAAAATCATTCAAGCACATGTATCGTCAAGTTACATATGAGCCAGAAATCGTAGAGCAAAGTCTATTCGTTCTTGCTGATCACAAGACTTTAGGGCAAAGGTAAAGAAAGCCAACATGAGAACGACGAGACATGTCAGATAACTTACACGGAAAATTAGTTTCCCGATAGGGCACTCTAGCGCTGCTCGCTCGGTAAACAGATGGTAGGCGTTATCAGTCTGGAGCAAAGTCAAGAACGATATATTGATTTACAGGCAGGCATGGCAAACGATGTGCTGATTTGTGCGCGAACACAACACACGATAACATTTGTTTAGTATCACTTTAGTAGCACTAATGGTAACTTGTCCTAATGAACGCATAATGGCGAAAAAAGGTCAGGTTACCTCCACTTGAATCCCATGGGGGCCTGAACCCCTCCCGAAGTGGAGGGGTTAACCTAACCTTTTTTCTTTAGAATCACAGTCATATTTAGAAATATATTCATAAAAAAATAATTTTTTTTATGACTATTTTTATTTTCTTGTTCAATAATATGCCTTAATGGTGAAAAAAAGGTCAGGTTACCTCCACTTTTTTTTTTTTATATAAACCCCAAACACGAGAGGTATTAGAACCTATAGTACTTAGTACCGTGCTTGGGTTGGAGGTTGAGAAGACGAAAGAAGATATTTGTTAACATTGGATTTGAACTTCTGTAGATTGTAATTTTCAGGAAATACGTATGAAGGAAGGTTGTTCCAGAAAACGGCAGTTGAATGAATAAATGAGGAAGATGAAAAGTTGGTTCTGTGAGTTTGGAGTTGGATAGTAAATGGATGTTGGCGGCATGTGTTCGGACTGTTTTGAAAGAGATAGTGGAAATTATAAAAGCCAATTCAGAAGAACAGTGCCCATGGAAGTATCTGTAAAAGAGGCATGCAGCAGAAACAGTACGTCTATGAGACAGAGTGGAGAGACTTTGTTAAAGATGAATCATTAATTAACCTAACTGCCCTCTTCTGAATGGAATCGAGAAGCCTGAGAGAGGTTTTGGGGGCACCACCACCCCAGATGTGGGAACAATATTCCGTGGCAGGGCAGATTTGCGATTTATACAGAGTGAGCAGCTGTTTGGAAGAAAACTAACGCCGAGAGCGAAAGAGAAAACCAAGTTTTTTAGATGCAGAGGAAGCAATATTTGCAATGTGCTTGTGCCAAGAGAGAGAGATTAGAAGTCAGGGTAATCCCCAAAAGAAATATATCATTTTGCCTAAAAATCGGAGTGTCACTAAAGATAAGCATAGGAGCAGAAGAATCCTTTTTGCGAGATATGATACAAGACTGAGTTTTAGAAGGGTTGAAATCAACTAAGTTGTCTTTGCCCCACTGGAGAATTACCTGAAGATCGGCATTTAAGGAATTGGTAGCAGATTTTCAAGAAGTTGAAGCTGATTGACTGAAGCAGGACAAGGTTTCTCAAAATGGAAAGTGGAATGCAATCTGCTATCATCGGCAAAACTATGGATAGGATTTCCAGTCAATGGAAGAAGGTCATTAATATACAAGAGGAAAAGAGTGGGGGAAAGAACTGAACCTTGGGGGACACCGGAATTAGTGGAGAAGTTAGAAGACAGAGAGCCATCTACCATCACCCTCAGTGAGCGATCAGAGAGAAAACTGGATAACCAATTACTAAAAACAGTTGGCAAACCATAAGATGGAAGCTTGTTTAGAAGACCTTTATGCCAAACACGATCTTGAGATGTCAAGAGCAACTACTTGTGTTTCACCGAACCTTTCCATTGAATTAGTCCATAAATGGGTAACATAAGCCAGAATATCACCAGTGGATTGACACTGACGGAATCCATACTGGCGATCATTGATCAGACGGAAGGTTTCTAGGTAGTTTAAGAGTTGGCGGTTAATTGATGGTTAATTGAATCCCATGGGATCTTGAACCCCTCCCGAAATGGAGGGAGTAACCTAACCTTTTTTTCTTTAGAATCATGGTTGGACTAACACATAAACTGTTTATTAACAAAATATTAATTTTTTTAATTTTTTATTACTGTCCTTTTATTTTTAAAGACACTTGTGTGGATACACACGTATCATAACATCAATCAACACTTCTATAGCTATTCACTATATGTATATATATAAAGAATCTTTCTTTCTTTTTCTATTATTTCCTAACCTAACATTTAAGGTTAGGTCACGAAATATAAAGAAACCTTTTCTATTATTTCCTAACTTACCATTTAAGGTCAGGTTACTAAATATAATGAAAAATAAAGAAACCTTTTCCTTTTTTCGTAACATTGATTGATTTTGGATTTTATTGGCGCATTAGCAACTAGGGCTATAATGCGCCAAGACCAGGTATATATAAAAATTAATATATAAAAATAAAACCTAATTAATTAGGCCACCATGTCCAGATTTAATAACAAATATTTAAAAAGATAAATCAATAAAAGAAATAACAATAACATATAAATTTTAAATATGATTAAAAGCCTTTATTGCTTTCAAAAAGCTAAAAATAGCAGACACATTGTCATTGTCGGATAGAATCTGGCTGAATGTATACGGCTCAGTCAGATGGATAAAAGCGGTAAAACGGATATTGCTAAAATCTGGACAGTCAACTAAAATGTGTCTAATAGATAAAATTGTGCCACAGGACTCACACATAGGTGGTTCATCAGCCCTCAGCAAATATGAATGAGTCAAATGACTATGTCCTATGCGGGTCCGGGCAAGAACAACTTCCTCCTTACGATTCCTGCGCAGACTAGACAGCCACGGTTCAATTACAGGCTTTATATGATATAATTTATTCGCAGTCTGTCTATTCCACGAATCCTGCCATTGGGAGTGTATGTTTTGGTGTATTATTTGCCTGTAGTCTGTATAGGGGACTGACAAGCAGCGGTTATTAATGGGAATTGCTGATTTGGCTGCGGCGTCAGCCAAATCATTTCCCCTAATCCCAATGTGGCTGGGAATCCAGCAGAAGCGGATATCATATTCACGTCCAAGGAGGAAGTGAATCTTCTGCTGAATACTAGACAGAACTGGATGAGGATTATACTTCACAAATATCAAAGCCTGTAACACACTGAGAGAATCGGAATATAAAATGAACCGTTGGCATTGGCATTCACTAATGTGATCCAAGACTAACTCTATAGCATGCAGCTCTGCAGTAAATATACTGCATTCAGAGGGAATCTGCTCCGATGTAGTGCTGTCTGTAAAGACAGCAGCAGATCCCACATATGATTCCAACTTCGAACCGTCTGTGTAAACTGGCGCGAAGTCGGAATATTCAGTTCGGTGTGCTGAATGAAGCTGCAGGTAGACACAGGATGGAGTGTCCGACTTTCCCCAATTTCTAAGGGACAAGTCACATGCTGGGACATGAGCATGCCAGGGTGGAAAGGGTTGCTTTGGTGTTTGGGCAACCTTGTCTACCTTGATATTAAGTTCTTTGAGTAGCTCTTGGAGACGAATACCAAAAGGACAATTGGCAGTCTTACAGGTGTTGTACAAATTTTTCCATCGTGGCTCAAAAACGAATGGCCACGTAGGATGGTCTGGCAGGGATTTCTGTTTTAAGGCGTAATTTAGAGACAACTGCTTACGACGAAGCGATAACGGTGGTTCGTTTGCTTCGACGTATAAGCTCTGGACAGGAGATGTTCGAAATGCTCCAGTAGCGATACGTAGAGCCTGATGATGGACAGGGTCCAACCATCGAAGGGCACTGTCTCTGGCTGAAGAATATACTTGGGACCCATAATCTAATTTGGATTGCACAAGTGCACGGTAAAGCCGTAGAAGGGTGCATCGGTCTGCACCCAAAGATAAAGAGGAGAGTGAGAGGAGCATATTAAGGCCTCTTGTGCACTTTGTGCGGAGTTGACGAATATGATCCAAAAAGGTCAGTTTTTTATCGAATATGAGTCCCAAGAATTTTGTGTTCGCTGCTACTGGAATAGCATTTTGTCCGCGCCTTAATTCAGGTTCAGGATGAAGATTACGCTTGCGACAAAGTGTACGCAAACGGTCTTCTCCGGCGAGAACCTGAAGACATTAGCAAGTGCCCAGGAATTCAGACTATCAATGGCTTTCTGCAGTTGTCTTTCAATAACCCTCATGTTGCACGACTGACAAAAAATGCTAAAGTCATCAACATAGAGGGCACTGTTTACAGTTGGAGGAAGTTGTTCTGTGATGGAATTTATTTTGATGGCAAAAAGCGTGACACTTAATACTGATCCTTGTGGTACTCCCTCCTCTTAGCTAAAGGAGCGAGAGAGTGAGGATCCCACACGAACTTGGAACGATCGTTTGGCTAAAAAGTTTTGAATAAAAAAGGGGAGATGCCCTCTAAGGCCTAGGCTATGTAAATCTTTGAAAATGCCAAATCCCCAAGTTGTGTCATACGCTTTTTCCATGTCAAAGAACACCGACACCAAGTGTTCGCATTTTAGGAAAGCATCCCGGATGGATGCTTCCAATCTAATAAGATGGTCCAAAGTAGACCGGTTCCTTCGGAAGCCGCACTGGATGTTGGAGAGAAGGTCATTTGTTTCTAGATACCATATTAAACGAGAATTAACCATTCTCTCCAGGATTTTGCACAGACAGCTAGTCAGAACAATAGGACGATAATTGGTGGTGACTTTTGGATCCTTTCCTGGCTTAGGAAAGGCAAGAACGATTGCCTTTCGCCAGGAGTCCGAAAACTGCCCTTCAGTAAAGATTCTGTTATACAGAAGGAGCAGACAATCCATAGATTTTGGTGAAAGATGTTTAATCATTTCATAATGGATGCCATCTGGTCCAACGGCACTTGCTTTGGAAAGAGCGAGGGCTCTTTCCAGTTCCTGAATAGTGAAATCCACGTTGTAGGGATAAATGCTCTTACATTTAAAGTTAATTGCCTGTTTTTCGATTTTATATTTCAGGACCAGGAACTCTGGGGAATACGAAGATATTGCAGAGATGTTAGAGAATGTTTCCCCAAGAGCATTGGCTATTGCAGTTGGATCTGCAATAGCGCATCCATTATAATCTAGGATTGAAGAAGGGTGGGATGTATATTTTCCCTTCATTTTCCGGATTTTATCCCAGACTACCTTAGAGTTGGTAGATTGGTTAATAGATGATGTAAAACAGATCCACGATTCCTTTTGACTCTGACGGCGGATATATCGTGCTTTGGCTCGTGCACGTTTAAAGGCTATAAGGTTGGTCGTGGTAGGATATCGGCGAAATATCCCCCACGCTTTGTTTTGAGCCTTTTTTGCTCATTATGTGTGGTGTCACTGTTATAGGGATTCCTCCGATTGATGTTGTTCTGAGTAGATGCTCTGATTGCCTGTCATTTTTAGTTTCAATTAAAAGGTCTCCAGAACGAAGCCTTTTAACTGATTTGGGTGAACCTGCTAACCCATCTAACCCTTTTTGAATAAAAAAGAGCGACATTTTACCAATCGGTGTTTCATTGGTAGAATGCATGATTAAGAACCTTGGGACTGGCCCCGATGGTACTTCAGTTCGCTGCCTCTTTTTAGCAATAATGCTATCTGGATCGTTATCTATGTTTTCAGATAGGGACCGGGTTGGGGCCCCTGAAGAAGTAAGTTTATCAGGATTCATATAGTTTTTTATATTGTTCAGTGCCCGGGCTCCCCACCCACCACGGAGCCCAAAGGGACGCCCACTACCCGGCATGCAATAAATGCGTTCGGGAGTGGGACGCCAGGGCTACCTAGACACTATACCCACACCGCCGCCAGCCTGAATCCTGTCCCTCGGACCATGAGGGTAGGGGCGTGGCATTGACACGGTTGACCCTCGCAGGCGAGCCTACTAGCCGATTGATCCTAGCCGGGCCTTCCAGGACCACCCGTCTTGTCGAAGCAGGGGCCAAAGTGGTGTATTGAAGCTGGGCCCCTCAACCACCAGGATCCCCCTTTCCGAATTTCCACGGGTCGCAGCGCACGGCAAACACGCCGGATTCCATTGATGTAAGCCTGGAACCTGGGCTGTGGACGTTTGATCCCAGTGATGCTAGTCTGGAAGTCCAGCAGCGTCACTGGGAGGTCCCCTCACCACGTACAGGTGCCCACGTCGAGGGGCCTTTTTTCGTAACCAAACCTAAATCAACAATATAGTAAAAACACTCATGAACTCCAAAAATCTGCTTTTAATAATGAGAAAAAAACATAATGAAGAACATAAAAATGACCAGAACAAAACTTTTATTAATTTAGTTTTCATCAAAAAATCAACCATTTCATTTTCCTTACAAATTTCTTCCATCTTTAAAAGATTCACTGCTACTATTACCTGTTTACCGTTAATCACAAAACTATTATGCACCGTTCTTTACTCATAAATACCCATTATAATGCCAACCAATGACTAGACAGTAGCTTGTTGTCTGTTGCACCTACGACCAATCATTTCATCGTTTGCCACGCCTACCTGTCAATAAATATATCCTTGATTTCGGCTCCAGACCGATAACACCCACCGTTTGTTTACCAAGCGAGCAGCGCTAGAATGCCATATTGGGAAACTAATTTTCCGCGTAAGTTATCCGACGTTTCTCGTCATTCTTGTGTTGGCTTTCTTTACCTTCGCCGACTTTAGTTCTTGCACTACTTGAATCTTGTCTGGGAACCAGCATAAAATTATTTGAAGCACTTTATGTACAGTAAACCAAGGAAGGTTCAAGTCACTTGGCACACCTGTGGCACTACTGACTGGTAGTGTTTTGCATTCTGACCTGGGGGCCATTGCAACAGCCACTTCATCCACTACCTCCGTTCTGATACGTAGTCGTCCCCTGCCTGGAATTACACCTAACTCCCCGGTCACTTCAAATTTCTTTATTAGTTTTCGAAGACCCAATGACATCAAAGGTCCTTTATGCAAACCTTTAAGTTTGCGATATTCACGTAGTGCTGCATTAGCATTACTATTATTCTGGTAGAACAGTTTTACTAAAAGAGCACGTTCCTTTTTTGTAAGAGCCATAATGGTTATTGATTGTGGCGTTACCTTTCTAACAGGATGTCATTTGCATAAGCAGCGTGTCTTGAATTAAATGACAACTTTTACATATGTGCAGTGTCGTTTTCCCCTGGTGGCAGAAATTTGAACTAATTTTTTTGTCATCTACAAATCGCTTCCCCTTACCCTAAATGACATATCCACCGATTTTCATAGTGCTAACTGTAACCATTTTGCAACTAGGGTCTCCTGAATAGGGAAACTTATTTTATAACCATCCAGTATATGAAATTTTCAAGTGACAAGTCTACAGTAAAATAAAAAAGTGTGAAGGGAAAAGGTGCTAAGAAATTAAGTTGTGCTAATGTGAACACCAAGACACATAAACTTGACACAACTTTAGTCATACATACCATGCCATCCCATTGAATAAGGAAATGAAATTTCAAAGAGATTATCATATTTTATCAACAGCTTCTTCATTATTTCTGCCAAAGCTGAAAATTAAATAATTAAAAATAAATACTCATTTGATATTAATCATAGCCACTACATCAGAGCACACTAAAAATGTGTTTGTCATTATAACTGGTTTTAAATATTAATGTTTTTGTTCATCAATATTACAATGGCAACTTTTCATTGACAACTCAACAGAATCTGCTATTTCATCTAACAATTTCTCTAATAACTGACTATCTATTTCTAAATTTTAAAATATATCTTTATATTAACATATTGCTAAATTACTTTATTAACATATTGCTAAATTACTTTATTAACGGCACCTCCGTAGCAAGGTGGGAGCAACAGTGCGTAGCACACGCTTCTTGATTAGGCCGGGGTTTGAGCCTGTGACCACCAAATACGGAGGATGCGGAAAGGTTAGGGAATGACCACCGCATATCCCGGAGCAATATGGCCTTAGTTGCTAATGCTCCTAAAAAACAAAACAACAACAACAACTTTATTAACATATTGCTAAATTGCTAAATTTCCATCTCATTTAGTTAAGACCAAGTAAAGTTTGGTCTTAACTAAAAGTTAGTTTGGTCAAACTAAATTTTTTTTTGGAAACATATTTAAACTGAACAATTTTTTAATTTTGAACAACAGAAATATAGCCCTACTCCTACAGGGCTGTACAAATTTGTATCTCTGATGAAAATGTTTATTTTCTGTGGCAAAGCTGAAACTTAAATAATTTGAATGATTTCGGTTTTAGTAGTTGGTCAAGATGACAAAGATCCATAGCATAATATTTATCAAATGAAAAGAATTGGAATACTTTGTTAAACAGAACTTACCTCCTTACTGTTTCTGTTTGATTAGATTAGAATGAGATTAAATTGGAAAGAATTGTAAGCTTAAAACTTATTAAAAATTTTTAAGCTCACAATTCTTTTCAATCTAATCTTATTCTAATTGAACACAAGCAGTAGGGAGGTAATTCCATTTAATAAGGTATTCCAATTCTTCTTGTCAATTCATTCAAGGAACATTTACCCACAAAATAATTATAAGTATTTTTCAAATGGTAAAAACATGTTTTTTCCCACATTGCTATATAACATCAAATCTCATATGCATTATATTTCATATGCAAAACTGAAAATCAATATAAAAGCCAAACTTCCCACACATGTTGCAATTCATGTGCCACATTGCTGAGAGGAGTGTTATGGGATTTGCATCCATCAATCTCATTTGCCATTCCGATGGTATGGAGAGAAAGTGATTGCTATTTGTTTGATTTGTACATCTGGATTTTCTTCAAAGTCGGAATATTCCATACAATACAAAAACTTGCTACCTTCTATTCAACCAATACCTTATGAGCACCAACTAATATCTCATCCTCATTCAATTTATGAATCCAAACTTTCAGCCATCTACGCCAATTATGCCTCACTTGATTTCACAATCATATTTCAGATTTTATATTTATCCCGATGGTAGTGGCAGGTAACCTGACAGGTAAACCTTGAAAATAGCATTCCTGCATTAACCATTAATCAATGATTAAAAATCTGAAGTTTCTTCTAACTTCCTATATATAGTCAAGCTTTTACTGCAATAGTTTCTGAAGTGATTTTTTATGGCTTTTGTACAGAAAATGTAAGCAAGAACCGGTCGGGTTATCTGTTACCATCTTTGCAACAGCTTGGCTTTTTTTTGAAGAGTAGCATGATACTAGACAAGTGCAGATGCTGTGCTTTTTCTTTTCTTTTTTCTTTTCTCACTAGTTCAATAAACATCTGCATTCTCACCTTAGATATTTTTGAAAGATTTATTATTGTTTTCACAAAGTAAAGATGATTATACAAAACCCGATATTCCCTTCAGCTGGTTGCTACATTGCAGGAAGCAAAATATGTAGTTTCAAATTTCATGTGCTGCGAAGCATGCCAAATTTTAAATAAATTTTGAAGTAAACCTAAGAACAGGAATAACTAAGAGTATCAAACACATTCATATGTTGTTTTTTTTTTTTTTTTCAAATAATATTTATTAGCATTAGCATTAGTAGAGGCATACGATGCAAGAAAGCAAGCTTATGCAGCATCAGCCAAAAAAAACAAAACCCCTCCCATTTCATCCCTCCATTCGTTCCAAATGCCTGTCCAGCTCAGCCTTAAATTTATTTAGGCTATAAGCCTCCACAACAAAAGATGAAAGCCTGTTCCACTAATCAACTACTCGCAGGCTAAAGGCAAATTTCTGCACATCTATTCTACAAATATCTTTCCTCAATTTGAAACTGTGGCCCCTCAGGTTCCTAGTCTGAGCAAGATGAAGAATCCCATCAGCATTCAGCTTGCTCAACCCATTCAAGGCCTTATTTTTTTATTTATTTATTTTTTTTTGATTTGGTAGTTGTTGGCGCATCGGCTTCTATGGCCATATTGCACCTCCCAAGGTTTTTTGCAGTACTTTGATCCAAGCCCGAGGCGGGAATCGAACCCACGACCTTGGGTTGCCGGGCAGGTATTTTACCCACTCGGCTAGCCCGGTCGGCCCAAGGCCTTATACACCTCAATCAGATCACCTCACAGGTGCCTACTCTCCAGGCATTGAAATTTGCAGAACTTAAGCCTTTCTTGGTAAGAGCACCCCTTATCAATCTTGTTGCCCTTCTTTGTACTTGTTCTAGCAACTCTACATCCTTCCTAAAATGAGGACTCCAGACCTATACACAGTACTCTAGGTGTGGCCTGACCATTGCCTTGTATAACGGGATTATCACCTCCCTGTCCCTTCTAGCAAAATTCCTATATATCATTGACAAGACTCCATGACTTTCCCTGGCAGCCCATCTGCACTGCTCAGCAAACTTCATATTTGGCTGCACAGTTACCCCCAGGTCTTTTTAACTTTCCACTTCCCTGAGTGTAGTGCAACCCAGTTGGTACATTTCTCTTCGGTTATTGCTACCCATATGCAGTACTTTGCATTTGTCAATGTTAAACTCCAGATGGCACTTCTCAGCCCATTTTCCCAACTTATCTAAATCCAGTTAAAGTAACATACTGTCATTACTGTTGTTAACAACCCTGGAAACCTTTATATCATCTGCAAACTTGGTCATTAAACCTGATATACCTTCATCAATATCATTGATAAATATACAGAAGAACAATGGCCCAACACCAAACCCTGGGGAACTCCACTAATAACATTTGTTCAGGAAAAGCAGTGTCCATTGATTACCACTCTCTGTTGTCTCCCACTCAACCATCCCTTTATCCATTGTAGCAACTTACCCTTGATGCCATACCTCTCTAATTTGTACAGCACTCTTCCATGTGCAAGAGTATCAAAAGGTTTCCTGAAATCCAAGTATATGATATCAAAATTATTTTTGGCATACAGAGGCATTGGATGCAAGAAAGCAAGCTTATGCAACATCATCCAAAAAAAAAAACCACTTCCATTTCACCCCACCGTTTGTTCGAAATACCTGTCCAGCTGAACCTTAAATTTATTTGGGAAATCAACTTCCACAACAAGGGATGGAAGTTTGTTCCACCAACCAACTACCTGCTGGCTAAAGACAAATTTCCAAACATCTATCCTACATCTGTCTTTCCTCAATCTGAATATATGCCCTCTCAGGTGATTATTCTGAGCAAGAGGAAGAATCCCATCAGCATTGAGCATGCTCAAACCATATAAGGCTTTATACACCTCTATCAGATCACCTCGCCGGTGCCTAGTCTCCAGACACTATAATTTGCAAAACTTAAGCCTTTCTTCATAAGAGCAACCCTTTGTTCCATTCACTAATCTTATTGCCCTTTTCTATACTCGTTCCAGCAGCTCTACATCCTTCTTGAAATGAGGCCTCCAGACCTGTATACAGTATTCAAGGTGTGTCCTAACCATTGCCTTATAGAAGGAAATAATCACCTCCTTATCCCTGCTATAAAAATTCCTGTATATCATTGACAAGACACCATGAGCTACTCTTGCAGCCCATCTGCACTGCTCAGAGAACTTCATATCTGCCTGCACAATTACCCTCAGGTCCTTTTCATTCTCTACCACTGTCAGTGTAGTACCACAGAGTTTATACGTTGCTCTGGGGTTGCTGTTTCGCATATGTAGTACTTTACATTTGTCAAGGTTAAACTTCATTTGCCACCTCTCAACCCATCTGCTCAACCTTTCCAGATCCTGTCGCAGCAGCATAGCGTCAGTAGTGTCCTTAACAACCCTGCCAACCTTTGTATCGTCTGCAAACTTGGACATTAAGCTTGATATACCATCACCAATATCATTTATAAATACAGAAAACAATAATGGACCCAACACTGAACCAAGGACTCCACTAATAACATTAGTCCACGAGGAGCAGTGCCCGTTGATTACCACTCTCTGTCTTCTCCCACTCAACCATCCCTTTATCCATAGCAGCAATTTGCCTCCAATGCCACACTGCTCCAATTTGTGCAGCAGTCTTCCATGTGCAACAGTATCAAAAGCCTTTCTAAGATCCAAATATATAATATCAAAATTATTTGAAATATATAATATCCAGTTCTTTTGTGACTGCATCATAGTATCCAATCAAATTGGTCAGGCAAGACTTTCCCTTAACAAAACCATGCTGTGTCCGAGCTATAACTGAAGTCTTGTCTAGATCATCCTGCAGTGCTTCTTTAACCAGTGCCTCCATTAATTTTCCTGCAACAGAAGTTAAACTCACAGGTCTATAATTACTTGTGTCAGCCTTTGATTCTGCTTTGTGAATTGGGGTCACATTTGCACATTTCCAGTCTATGGGTACCTCCCCTGAGTCCAAAGAAACTCTCATAATTATGGCTAAGGGTTTGCTTACTTCCTCTGCTGCCTCCTTTAATATAATTGGATAGATCCCATCCACCCCAGTTGCCTTTTTTTATGTTTATCCTCAACAATTTCTCCTCCACTTTCCTCTCAGTTATTACAAAATCATTGAGCTCACTGCCAGAGTTTACTTCACCTCTGGTATTCCTCTCCCTGAATAACTCCTCATGTGTGAATGTAGATGCAAAATACTCGTTTAGTTTGTTCGCCACCTGAGCAGAATCCTCAACTGTTAAACCATCAATATCCAGTGGACCAATCTGATTAATCCCTTTCCTTCTAGAGTTTACATAAGTAAAGAACTTTTTCTGATTTTCTTTGCATCCTTTGCTAAGGATTTCTCATAATCTGCCTTTGCCTGCCTAATCTCCTTTGTGACTTGGTTATAGACCAGCTTATATCTATCACAGGCTTCCATGTCATCCAATAATTTATATGTATCCCACGCATTTTTCTTCTCTGCCATATGTCTCATTAGTTCATCGACATCCATTTAGGCCTATACCTTGAACAATATTTCTTATTTGGTATGAAAAGCCTAGTAGCTTCCAAGATAAGTTCTTTGAATGCTTCCCATTTTGAGTTTGCTGTTGGTAACATCATCAGTTGGTCCCACCGTATAGAATTTAAGTGCTGTCTCAGAGCACCGTAGTCACCTTTACGAAAGCAAAAATCCTTCCTTTTACCCCTGATGATAGTTACCTCTTTGAGTAAATCCTACTTCAGCACACTGTCATCACTGCCACCTAGTGGTTCTTTTATCTGCAGATTCTTATTGCATGAAGAATCACTACTGATAATCAGATCAAACATGCTGATGTAGAAAACAATCATCCAATAAATCCACAAAGGCCTTGCTAGTGTGTGAGTGACCAACCCACACATTCCAGTCAATATCTGGGAAATTAAAATCCCCCATTATAAGACTCACTGATTTACTGGCCCACTCTATTTCCCTGTACAGTTTCTTATTATACTCATCAGAGTCATTAGGCTTATAACACACTCCTACTCTCAATTTTGATCTCCCAATGCTTATGTCACACCAAACTGACTCGACACTACTCTATCCAGTGATATCGACTGGCTTCATTTCCTTGGATTTTATGTGTTTCTTAACTAATAGCATAACCCCTCCTCCCTTCCTATCCTGTCTATCCTTTCTGTATACATTGTACTCCCCAAATTTCAGTTCTGCATTCCTTATATATGTGTGACACCACGTCTCTGATATCCCAACAATATCTGCCTTTGATGTTTTGAGCAATACCCCAAATTCATCAAATTTATTTACCAAACTCCTAGCATTGATGTATACGCAAGTATACATGCACCTGTTCCTATTCATAGCTACCCTAACACAACCCATGTGTTTACTTGTACCGCAATGACTCCCAGCAGTCTCTGAAATATCCTGCATCTTGTTTTCCAGGCTGCTGCTTATTCCAATAGAAGCAGTGCAAGAATCACTTTCACCTCTGCCAGTGGCTACTGTTAATCTATTAGTCCTTGTATCCCCCCAAGCTAGTAGTTTTCCAACCCACCTAACACTGCCTCGATAGCATCAGCAAATATTCTTGCACCTTTTCTATTTAAGTGTATCCCATCCCTGTAGAAGCAGTCTTTCCTGTTAAAAAGTACAGACCAGGCTGAAAAAAATTCTACCCCTTCAGCCTTGCACAATCTTTCCAGGGCCAAATTGATCGACAAGACTCTCATCATATACTCCTGCCTATCCTATCTGGGCAGAATTGCAGGCACTTTCAAATTCAACCCTAATTCTCGGCTTTTGTTCAACAGTGACCTGTACTTGTTAAGTAATTCTGCCGGTCTCCTACTCTTAATATCATTAGTGCCAACGTGTACAACTATATCACCTTTTGTGCCCTTAAAAAATGATATCAACCCACTAAGAAAAGATAAAATAGTAGCAGTTTAAACAGAATTCAAAAAACCCAAAACATTTTCAAAAAATTAAAGAGAGGTTGGCACCTGTCAGGTGACTTGCCACCATTTTTGCTATATTTTCAGTGCGACACCCACCAAGTTAAAGATTAAATTCCCAAGAAAGTGAAATTAAAATCAAAAAGAGTGTTTCTGTTAGCCAACAACAAGATTCACAATTCATAATTTATAAAACTTATATACAGAGCAGCACATTTTAAGCCATATTAAACCCAACTGAAAATGCAGCATGAAACTCTTTTAAAATGGCTTGACAATTTCTCTTAATCTTAATCTTAAATTTTTCTTAAAGATCCAGCATTTCCTTAACAATATCAACATATTTTTATGCTCAAACATTAGAAACTGATAATTTATCATTAATGTGTTATTGTTATTAATGTAAAACTTTTTTTAGTTAATGCTATGTTTTCAGTGTGTCAACAATACTGATATACCTGTAAATATTTTACCAAGAAATCAAAGGTAGAGAATCACTGACATTTAGAAGAAAACATGTCACATTTATTTCAGTGTCAGAATTGGACTACAACAAATCATGGATCCCACATTATGTATGCCATCTGTGTGTTAAAAATCTCTTGCATTCCATGTACCTATGGTGTGTGAATTTGTCTCCAAAGTGAAGAAGCACCAATTCCAGTTAAACTGCAGAACCTTGATACTTCCAGCACAGACCCCGATTATCATTGCTCCCCAAGTAAGCATGAAAAGCCACTTCAAAGAATAAACAACAGTTTACACAAATTGGACTGAATTATCTGGTATCTGGAATCTGGATCTACTGAAAAATTCAGAACATGCTTAGGCTCCAGGTTGAGTGGAAATTATCTGTTAGCACCTGGCACTTCATTTGCTAACATAAATATAGGAAAAAATAAATCATTTCATCCTCCTCCTTCTTGTATCACATTCTGCACTGGTGTAAGTGGCTCGATCAATGCACCAGGGTTTTATATCTTAAGGGATCATGTAACCGTAGGTTACACGATCCATCGTAATGAAAGTTCTTCATTTACAGCTGATGATGAGTATAAAAGGACTTCCACAGAAAATGGGAGCATGTTAGTCTCGGTTCCGGTATCTATTCCATTAACTTAAACAAAACTTAAGTTTTAAATTCCTGTCAGAAATTCTTGTCTTTCATTATCACATATTGTGATTGCAAGTGGATTTTTTTTTTTTTTTTTATGAAAACCTCAAAAACGAGAGGTATTAGAACATATAGTACTTAGTACCGTGCTTGGGTTGGAGGTTGAGAAGACAAAAGAAGATATTTGTTGACACTAGACTTGAACTTCTGTAGACTGTAATTCTCAGGAAATACATATGAAGGAAGGTTGTTCCAGAAAACGGCAGTTAAATGAATAAATGAGAAAGATGAAAAGTTGCTTCTGTGAGTTTGAAGTTAGACAGTAAATGGATGTTGGCTGGTGGTGGCACGTGTTCGGACTGTTTTGAAAGAGAGAGCAGGAATTATAGAAGCCAATTCAGAAGAACAGTGCCCATGGAAGTATCTGTAGGTATCTGTATCTGAGGAAGTATCTGTATCTGAGGCATGCAGCAGAAACAGTGCATCTATGAGACAGAAAGTGGAGAGACTCTGTTAGAGAGGAGACATTAATTAACCTAACTGCCCTCTTCTGAACAGAATCTAGAAGCCAGAGAGAGGTTTTGGGGGCACCACCCCAGATGTGGTAACAATATTCCATGGTAGGGTGGATTTACGATTTGTACAGAGTGAACAGCTGTTTGGAAGAAAAGTAATGTCGAGAGTAAAAGAGAAAACCAAGTTTTTTAGATGCAGTATTTGTAATGTGCTTGTTGCCAAGAGAGATTACAAGTCAGGGTAATCCCCAAAAGAGATATATTATCTTGCCTAGAAATCGGAGTGTCACCAAAGATAAGCATAGGAGCAGAAGAATCCTTTTTGAAAGATATAAGACAAGACTAAGTTTTAGAAGGATTGAAATCAACTAAGTTGTCTTTGCCCCACTGGAGAATTACCTGGAGATCGGCATTTAAGGAACTTGTAGCAGATATTCGAGAAGTTTAAGCTGACTGAGCAGGGCAAGGTTTTTCAAAATGGTTTAGGTTTAGGTTGTTTGGTTTTTAGGAGCATTAGCAACTAAGGCCATATTGCTCCGGGATACGCGGTGGTCATTCCCTGACCTGTCCGCATCCTCCGTATTTGGTGATGACGGGCTCGAACCCTGGTCTAATCAAGAAGCGTGTGCTACACACTGCTGCTCCTTCCCACCTGGCTACGGAGGCACCTTTTTCAAAATGGAAATTGGAATGCAATGTGCTATCATTGGCAAAACTATGGATAGAATTTCCAGTCAATGGAAAAAGGTCATTAATATACAAGAGGAAAAGAGTGGGGGAAAGAACTGAACCTTGGGGAACTCCAGCATTAGTGGAGAAGTTAGAAGACAGAGAGCCATCACCCTCAGTGAGCAATCAGAGAGAAAACTGGATAACCAATTACAAAAAACAGTTGGCAAACCATAAGATGGAAGCTTGTTTAGAATACCTTTATACCAAACACGATCAAAAGCCTTTGAAATGTCAAGAGCAACTGCTTGTGTTTCACCAAACTTTTTCACTGAATTTGTCCATAATTGGGTAATATAAGCCCGAATATCACCAGTAGATCGATACTGACGGAATCCATACTGGCGATCGTTAATCAGACGGAAGGTTTCTAAATAGTTTAAGAGTTGGTGGTTAATTGATTTCTCCATTACTTTAGAAAGAGTAGAAGTAACAGCAATGGGACGATAATTGGATGGGAGGGACTTGTCACCCTTTTTAAGAACTAGCTGGATATGAGCAAATTTCCAAGCAGAAAGAAAAACACCTTTGGAATAAGAAAGTGATACAAGGCCGCAAAGAACAGGAGTAAGTTCAGGAGCACAGGTTTTAAGAACAAGTTGAGAAATATGATCAGAACCTGGAGCTTTCATAGCATTGAGATTTGTCAAAGTCCTTCTGTCATCCTTTTGATGGAAGACCACAGGGGGCATTGAATGGAGCATGTTGGGAATGGTGGGAGGTATTTTACCAAGATCATTAATACATGAGTTGGAAGAAAAATGGAATGCTAGCAGGTCAGCTTTATCCTTGGCTGAAGTTGATCATTTAATTTGCAGACTGGTGCAAGATTTTATCATAATTTTCATCATCTGAATCTTCTGTGAGTTTTCCTTCTCAAAATACTCTCCCTTGAACTTCACACACTTTTAGGTCTTGGTGGTGAATCAGAATGCTTACACTCACTCAACTGTTGTTCTGTCTCTGGATCATAGTGAAAAATCCAAGTTTCATCACAAATCACTATTCAATTTAAGATGTTTTGACCCTGTCTTTTAAAATGATCAAGCATTTCTTTGCACAAGTCTACTCTTTGCTGTTTTTGTTCTGGATAAGATTGTGTGGAATCCAGTGGGCACATATTTGCTACATTTTCAGGTGATCTTTCACAATATTGTGACTACTGCATGACGTAGATATTCTAACAACTAATTCACAAAGTGTAATTCAACTGTCTTCATCCAAGATTTCCTGAACTTTTGCAATTTACTCAGGAGTTGTTGAGGAGGAAGGCTGACTAGGTCTTGGGTCATCTGCAACAGACTCATGGCCTTCACTGAATCGCTTGGGCCATTTAAATATGGGCATTCTACCAAGACACTCAGTACCATCTGCTTCATTCAACTCTTTAACTATTTCTAATGATTTAAGCCCTGTCTGACACAATAACAAATCACATATCGCTGTTCAATCTGTATGTCTGATACAGATTGAAGTAAGTATCATGTCTGTATGACATGATACATGCTTCAAAACAATCATCAGTGACATGAAGGGGGGAAAAAAACTCTCTTCACGCAACACTAGCTCTACAAGTATTGGCATGTGCACACAGAGTCTGCTCAGTAGTGATTAGGGAGAGCACTTCTAGTGGCAGTTATGGAAAGTTTACGTGGTAAACATAAAATCTTGCACCAGTCTGCAAATTAAATTATCACCCCTCGTAGCCAAAAAAGGACTAAAATCAAACTTGGAAACAAAAATGTCATCAATCAGCAGATTGTCTCTCCAAGCAAATTGCTTTTGCCATTGGTATGTATAAAACTAAGAATGATGAAATAGTGTTAAGTCCTTAGATAAAAAGGGAGGCTGTTTTTGGTACATCACTTCAAAATTTCTTAAGAAAAGTAATCCTAAATCCCAATCTGATATTTTTTGATGGAATACAAATCAGAAGGCCCCAGGTGCTAAGCGTATTTCGAGGCCAAGCGATATTCTTGCAATATATAGAGAGCTCTTGTAAAGTGATTGAAGTTATTTCCTTTTAAGTTCCTACATTTCTACCAACAGCTTTCTTTAAAACTAGTTCTATACTTGAAAACCACTAGTTAGAACACACCTTTCTTTTTCCTATATTACTTGTTCTATTAATCAACTAACACTTCAACCGCTTGGCCTCCGAGCGGTACTGCTCCTGCCTCCCCGTGGCGGGGCCGGTAATCTGGGGGAAAAGTTATCCCCCAGGGCTAAAAGGAGCAACGATGGATAAAAATGACTATCCACCTCTAGAGCCTTCGAACTCAAGGCTAGATAAACCAAACAATGAAGACCTGAATCAACCAAAAATGCTCCGAAGGGAAGTGCAGTGCAATGAAATGCCAAACTTTCTAGTCATACACTCTCTCTCCAACCAACCTGTCGGAAAATTATCACCATTCATCATCCAAAGATTTCTGGAATTGATTGCTGGAACACCAAAAATGGTTAAACGACTGCAATCCGGAGACCTATTAATGGAAACAGCCAACTCCAAACATTCCGAGTGGCTGCTCAAAACAACGACATTCGGTGGCCTGCCAGTAACTATTACTCCACACAACACCTTAAATTCCTCAAAAGGCGTTATAACCGAATGGGACCTACTTACAATATCAGAAGAGGAATTAGTTCAAGAACTGAGTAATCAAAAAGTAACCAACGCCAAACGCATAATGACTAAAAAAGATGGAAATCTCGTCCCAACTAGGTCAATCATTTTAACCTTCAGTACCCCAGATTTGCCGTCCTCGGTAAAAGCTGGCTATTTAAACTGCCGAATTCGGGCTTATATTCCTAATCCCATTCGTTGTTTTAAATGCCAAAAATATGGACATTCCCAACAAGCATGCAGAGGAGAAGCTATTTGTCCTATTTGTAGGAACATACACAAGCAGACTGTTCCAAGGAACATACACAAGCAGACTGTTCAGCCTCAAGTCCCATTTGCCCCAACTGCAAAGAAAGTCACCCAGCATTTTCAAAATCCTATGAAATGTGGAAAACAGGGAAGAAAATTCAAAAATATAAAATTGAACACAAAGTCACATACCCTGAGGCACGCAGACAGGCACGTTGACCATGCCCAGTCGTTCATATGCATCTCACACTCGAAGCTTTATTACAACAGCAGTACAAACAGATGTATCAATACCCCCCAGCACATCTATGGCTAATTGGGTTAAAAATACATTATCTAATTCAGGAAAAGACACACATCAAACTAAAACCAGTGAGTCGACCAACACTCCAATCAGCATCCCAACTGATACTCGGACAGTCTCGCATGATAAAGAAAAATTAAAAACTACCAAAGAAAACAAGAAACCTGAATCATCCACCAATAGTATGGAAGTAGATGTACACTCAGATCTTGAGGAACCCATACTAGAACTTCATGAAAATGACACTATGGATACTGGGCGCCCCAGCTTCCCAAAAAAAGACCGGAAAAAGTGCTCAAACAAAAAACAGTCTGATGAATTATCCTCAACTAAACCTAAATGAACCACAGTATCTTACAATGGAATTGCAGAGGTTTTCGTTGCAACACTGACGATATTAAATACCTAATTAACCGATATTCTCCAGTTGCCTTCTGTCTACAGGAAACTTACCTGACCTCACAAATTTCTCCTTCGATAAAGAACTATTGCCTTTATCGAAGAGATCGAAATACCGCTCGCTGCCCATAGTGGTGTAGCAATCCTAGTAAACTCGAAGATCCCAACTAGACATATCCCACTCCAAACTGAAATAGAAGCTGTTGCTGTTCGCATAACTCTCCATAGTGCAATAACACTTATCTCAATCTACCTACCACCAAACCGTACTTACTCTTTAAAAGATCTTGAAGACCTCTTTATACAGATACCTCCACCTCTCTGTATATTAGGGGACTTTAACGGGCACCACCCATTATGGGGCTCTCCCAAATTGGATAGATGTGGCCGACTAATTGAAAGCTTTTTAGAGGCACTAAATTTCAGTATTGTTGCTGACGAGGCTACTACAGACGGTCGTTTTCAAAGCCGCTAAGTGGATTTTTCTTATTTATTGATTTGAAATTATTGTTTTTCTAAAACTTTTGATATAAATTTAGTAGTATAACATTATTTTGTGATTTTCTGATTAATTTGGTGTATTTATTCTTTACTCGGCCTTGTAATTGCATAAAAGTATCGGTAAGGGTTTCCACGTGTTTCAACTCCGCTAACCGTTCGTAATTTTCCCGCCTTTGTGATACGATATACCGTACTAGATAGCGTTAGTTGAACTTCGTTAGCAGTTACATTGTACGTTTAAATAAATACATATAACGACTTAGATTACAAACGTAATATAATTAATTTTATTTAACATAATTAATTATACATATAACCACTTAGGTTACGTAACATAAATAATTAGTAAAAACAAATAATTAATACATAACTTGATACGAAAGTTATATAAAGGGATTTCGCAGATAACACTCGTTACTGAAACGTAAATATTTCGTAGATAACACTCGTTACTGAAACGTAAATATTCCGTAGATAACACTCGTTACTGAAACATAAATATAGCGTTATAACTGTGTTTGGATACAAGTTTAGGATTTAATTTTGTACAGAAATCGAAATTTTATTGAAAGTAACTCTAAATCATGACTCAAACCAGAGCAGCAAAGCAAAGGGCTCAAGCTAATGGGAATGCTGTGGCCCAGGGGAGAACTGAGGGGGGCAGTTGTCCTCTGAATCACAGCCTTGTAAGATGCACTATTTGCTTGATGTTTGCGGAGCAGTCAAGTATGGGACATGATACTGCCATGGGGGATGTCTTTGTGTGTGTGCGATGCAAGGAGTGTAAGGAGATAAGGCGACAACTCAGCGTTGTTATGGGCCTATATGAGAGCTTGAAGGATAGGGTGGATGCCCTCGAAGGATTACAAGTGAGGGGCCCATCAAGCTCTCAGCTGCCCACACCAATGCCAGAGCTTGCACTTGGTCATCGCGGAACACAGCGGCAACCCCCAAGGCAGAATGCGCTGGTCCCAAAGGAACTAGTAGTTGTTGGTGACTCTATTGTCAGGGAAACGGGAAACATGCTTTGTAAAAAGGATAGGTGGAATAGGACCAGGGTATGTCTGCCAGGGGCAAAAGTTGATGACGTTGTAGAGCGGATATCATCTTTTAAGGGCACAAAAGGTGATATAGTTGTACACGTTGGCACTAATGACATTAAGAGTAGGAGACCGGCGGAATTACTTGACAAGTACAGGTCACTGATGAAAAAAAGCCGTGAATTAGGGTTGAAATTGAAAGTGTCTGCAATTCTGCCCAGACACGATAGGAGGGAGTATATGATGAGAGCCCTGTCAATCAATTCGGCCCTGGAAAGATTGTGCAGGGCTCAAGGGGTAGAATTTTTTTCAGCCTGGTCTGTACTTGTTAACAGGAGAGACTGCTTCTACAGGGATGGGATACACTTAAATAGAAAGGGTGCAAGAATGTTTGCTGATGCTATCGAGGCAATGTTAGGTGGGTCGGAAAACTGCTAGATTGGGGGGATACAAGGACTAATAGATTAACAGTAGCCACTGGCAGAGGTGAAAGTGATTCTTGCACTGCTTCTATTGGAATGAGCCGCAGCCTGGAAAATAAGACGCAGGATATTTCAGAGACTGCTGGGAATCATTGGGGTACAAGTAAACACATGGGTTGTGTTAGGGTAGCTAAGAAAAAGAACAGGTGCATGTATACTTGTGTGTACACCAATGCTAGGAGTTTAGTAAATAAATTTGATGAATTTGAGGTATTGCTCAAAACATCAAAGGCAGATATTGTGGGGATTTCAGAGACGTGGTGTCACACAGATATAAGAAATGCAGAACTGGAATTTGGGGAGTACAATGTCTACAGAAAGGATAGACAGGATAGGAAGGGAGGAGGGGTTATGCTATTAGTTAAAAAACACATAAAATCCAAGGAAGTGAAGCCAGTCGACATCGCTGGACAGTGCAGTGTCGAGTCAGTTTGGTGTGACATAAGCATTGGGAGATCAAAATTGAGAGTAGGAGTGTGCTATAGGCCTAATGACTCTGATGAGTATAATAAGAAACTGTTCGGAGAAATAGAGTGGGCCAGTAAATCAGAGAGTCTTATAATGGGGGATTTTAATTTCCCAGATATTGACTGGAATTTGGGGGCTGGTCACTCACACAGTAGCAAGGCTTTTGTGGATTTATTGGATGATTGTTTTCTACATCAGCATGTTCGGGAGGCAACTAGAGGGAGTAATACTCTTGATTTGATTATCAGTAGTGATTCTTCATGCATTAAGAATCTGCAGATAAATGAACCACTTGGTGGCAGTGATCACAGTGTGCTGAAGTGGGAGTTACTCAAAGAGGTAACTACCATTAGGGGTAAAGGGAAGGGGTATTGCTTTCGTAAAGGCGACTACAATGGACTGAGACAGTATTTAAATTCTATACAGTGGGATCAACTGATGATATTGCCAACAGCAAATTCAAAATGGGAAGCATTCAAAGAACTTATCGTGGAAGCTACTAGGCTTTACATACCAACTAAGAAATATTGTTCAAGGTTTAGGCCTAAATGGTTGACAGATGAACTAATGAGGCATATGGCAGAGAAGAAAAATGCATGGGATACATACAAATTAACACGTGACACGGACGCCTATGATAGATACAAGTTGATCTGTAACCAAGTTACAAAGGAGGTTAGGCAGGCGAAGGCAGATTACGAGAGATCCTTGGCAAGGGATGCGAAGAAAAACAGCAAAGAGTTCTTTACTTATGTAAACTCTAGAAGGAAGGGGATGAATCAGATTGGTCCACTTGAGATCGATGGGTCAACTGTTGATGACCCTGCTCGGGTAGCTAACAAACTAAATGAATATTTTGCATCGACATTCACACATGAGGAGTTATTCAGCGAGGGGAATGCCAGAGGTGTATTCAACTCTAGCAGTAAGCTAGAGAATCTTGTAATAACTGAGAGCAAAGTGGAGGAGAAATTGTTGAAGATAAACACAAGAAAGGCACCTGGGGTGGATGGGATCTATCCAGTTATATTAAAGGAGGCAGCAAAGGAGGTAAGCAAACCCTTAGCCATAATTATGAGAGCTTCCTTGGACTCAGGGGAGGTACCCATTGACTGGAGATGTGCAAATGTGACCCCAATTCACAAAGGGGGATCAAAGGCTGACACAAGTAATTATAGACCTGTGAGTTTAACTTCTGTTCCCGGAAAATTAATGGAGGCACTGGTGAAAGAAGCACTGCAGGATCATCTAGACAAGACTTCAGTTATAGCTAGGACACAGCATGGTTTTGTTAAGGGGAAGTCTTGCCTGACCAATTTGATTGGATACTATGATGCAGTCACAAAAGAACTGGATGCAGGGAATAACTTTGATATTATATACTTGGATCTTAGAAAGGCTTTTGATACTGTTGCACATGGAAGACTGCTGCACAAATTGGAGCAGTGTGGCATTGGAGGCAAGTTGCTGCTATGGATAAAGGGGTGGTTGAGGGGGAGAAGACAGAGAGTGGTAATCAATGGACACTGCTCATCGTGGACTAATGTTATTAGTGGAGTCCCTCAGGGTTCAGTATTGGGGCCTTTATTGTTTTCTGTATTTATAAATGATATTGATGATGGTATATCAGGCTTAATGTCCAAGTTTGCAGACGATACGAAGGTTGGCAGGGTTGTCAAGGACACTACTGACACTATGCTGCTGCAACAGGATTTGGAAAGGTTGAGCAGATGGGCTTCGAGGTGGCAAATGAAGTTTAACATTGACAAATGTAAAGTACTACATATGGGAAACAGCAACCCCAGAGCAACGTATCAACTCTGTGGTACTACACTGACAGTGGTAGAGAATGAAAGGGACCTGGGGGTGGTGGTGCAGGCAGATATGAAGTTCTCTGAGCAGTGCAGACGAGCTGCAAGAGTAGCTCATGGTGTATTGTCAATGATATATAGGAATTTTTCTAGCAGGGATAAGGAGGTGATTATTCCCTTGTATAAGGCAATGGTCAGGCCACACCTAGAGTACTGTATACAGGCCTGGAGGCCTCATTTCAGGAAGGATGTAGAGCTGCTGGAACGAGTACAGAGAAGGGCAACTAGATTGGTGAATGGGACAAAGGGGTTCTCTTACGAAGAAAGGCTTAAGTTTTGCAAATTACAGTGTCTGGAAACTAGGCACCAGCGGGGTGATCTGATAGAGGTGTACAAAGCCTTGAATGGTTTGAGCATGCTCAATGCTGATGGGATTCTTCCTCTAGCTCAGAAAAATCACCTGAGAGGGCATAAATTCAAATTGAGGAAAGACAGATGTAGGATAGATGTGCGGAAATTTGCCTTTAGCCAGCGGGTGGTTGGTGGGTGGAACAGACTTCCATCCCTTGTCGTGGAAGTTGATAGCCTAAATAAGTTTAAGGCTCAGCTGGACAGGTATTTCGAACGAACAGAGGGGTGAAGTGGAAGTGGTTATTTTTAATTATTTATGTTACTTTTTTTTTTTTTTTTTTTTGGCTGATGCTGCATAAGCTTGCTTTCTTGCATCAAATGCCTCTACTAATGCTAATGCTAATGCTAGTATACTCAATACTGGTGCACCGACACATGTACAGCTCCCAGCAGGACACGCTTCAGCAATAGATCTCTCAATTTGTTCACCAGTACTAGTCCCAACCATAGAGTGGTATGTAATAAATGATCCCATGGGCAGTGACCACTTCCCAATAGTATGCAACTTTCTGATAGCAAAGACTCCTTCAATTCAACCCTGCTGAAAGTGGAAATTTCTCCGAGCAGACTGGGCAAAATTTCAATCATCAATCGACCTTGATGAGGAAAAAATCCGCCTTCAACATATTGATGATGCGACAGATTACATCACGTCGCATCTTCTAAATGTGGCTAAAATCACAATACCACTATCAAATCCTCCGGGCCGAAAGCATCATAATTACCGGTGGAATGACAAATGCACCACAGCAAAGAGAGCAAAAAATAAAGCCTGGAATTTGTTTCGGCAATGTCTGAGCACAGTCAATCTCATTAATTATAAGAAATTAAGGGCAAAAGCACGCTTCATACAAAAGCAAGCAAAGAAAGAATCCTGGACCCGTTTTGCCTCCAGTTTTCACAGAAATACTGATTCCAAAATAATATGGAAAAAAATTAGACAGCTGTCTGGTAAGTTTCCTACCATACCTTCTCCAATCCTCTCTTGGAATGGGAAAGATCTCTCTAATCCAGCAGATATAGCTAATGCTTTGGGCAATACTTTTGCTGAAATCTCAGCAGAAACAGCCTATCCTACCTCATTCCAAAGAATTAAAAACACTGAAGAAAAGCATCCTATTCATTTTCAAACTGCTCGTCTTCTCCCATACAACAAACCTCTGCAATATTCTGAACTTTTACATGTCATTAAAACCGCCCGCAATGGTGCTGCCGGGCCAGATGGGATTTATTATGTCATGCTACAACATCTTGATGACAAAGCTTTGCGCTGCCTCCTGGTCTGTTACAATCGCATATTTTTAGAAAATGTTTTTCCAGCTTCTTGGCATCACTCTACAGTTTTGGCATTCCTGAAACCTGGAAAAGATCCATCCAACCCCAATAGCTATAGACCCATATCTCTCTCAAGCTGCCTCAGCAAAATTCTTGAGAAAATTATCCACAGAAGACTCGTCTGGATCATAGAGTCAGAACAGCTAATGAGCCATAGTCAATATGGCTTTCGTCAAAACAGGTCATGCCTAGATCTTATGGCCAAGGCTGAATTTGCCATCCGTAATGCTTTTGTCAAACATGAACATCTAGTAATGGTTTCAATAGACATAGAGAAGGCTTTTGATACCACCTGGCGGTATGGTATACTTAGTGATCTTTACCTTCTCGGACTACGAGGCAACCTTCCTATATTTGTTCAGAACTTCTTACATACTAGATCATTTCAAGTTCGATACCAACATGCCCTTTCCACAACTTTCATCCAGGAAGAAGGTGTTCCACAGGGATCAGTACTGAGTGCCACTCTTTTTGCTCTGAGAATAGATTCTATCACTAAGCAGCTTCCAAATACAGTTGAGACTTACCTTTATGCAGATGACCTTTCCATCTCCTGTCATTCTCAAAACATGAGGTCTATTGAAAGACAGCTTCAGATATCACTTAATAAAATTCAACAATGGGCGAGCCTGAACGGCTATCGGCTCTCGCAGCAGAAAACAGTTGCCATCCACTTCTGTGGACAATGCAAACTTCATCCAGATCCTGAACTTCAAATTTCTAACATCTTTGTCCCGGTTACCAGTAACATCAGATTTCTTGGATTAATCCTTGACAACAAGTTAAATTTCCTAGATCACATTAAAAATATACGGACTTCATGTCTAAAAAAGTTAAACATACTCAGAGCTTTATCTGCCCAAACGTGGGGTGCAGATCGTACCTCGCTTCTTCGTTTATACGGGGCATTAATCAGATCCCGTCTCAATTATGGTGCTCCAATCTATGATTCTGCCAGAAAGAGTGTATTACGCTGGCTTGATCCAATTCAGAACAGTGCTTTGAGAATTGCAATTGGTGCATTCAGAACGTCGCCAGCACATAGTCTCTACATTGATGCTCACGAGCCCCCACTAACTTTACGCAGGAAAACACTGTTACTCAAATATGCTGTCAAGATACAAAGTTGTGCCTCTCATCCAGTTCAGTCATACCTTTTCAACCCACCATTAGAAATCCTATACAGAAACAAACCTAGCATAGTAAAGCCAGCCGGTCTTTGCCTTCTTGAATTGGAGCAAGTTTGGAATATTTCCGTCCATTCCGTACAACAAGTAGCCACATGTACTCAGCCACCATGGACTCCTCCTCCTCTTCCAACCTGTGACACTTACCTCTGTCAATGGAGAAAGAATACTTTGCAAGCATCAAATGTCAAACAAATTCATGCAGTTCACACTCAAAGATATACTGATTTCTCCCCAATCTATACATATGGCTCTAAATCTAATTCAAATGTTGGAGCAGCTGCAGTGTTTCCGAATACATATCAGTTTCCCTTCCATCAGATTTTAGTATATTTTCTGCTGAATTATATGCAATTAAACTGGCTTTAGAAAATCTCTGCTCTGACAGTTCCTTAAAATCAGTTATTTACACTGATTCACTCAGCTCAATCACGTCGTTATGTAATTCTTCAGATAAAGTTCACCCTGTTCTAGATGAAATCAGAAGCTTATTACTGCAAATTAAAGAACGAAACCAACTAGTCACTTGTTGCTGGATTCCAGCCCATTCCGGTATTTTAGGCAATGAACTGACCGATAAAGCTGCAAAAAATCCAACTACCTTTGATTTAACCAATATCCCTGTTCCAGCATCAGATTATGCACTAACCATTCATGCTGCTTGCCTATCACAATGGACAGCACTGTGGCACTCTCAGACTAATAATAAACTCTTTCAGTTTAAACATGATCTGAAAATTTGGCGCTCCAGTATCCGTACATCGAGACGAGAAGAAGTAGTCCTTTCAAGGGCAAGAATAGGACATACACATCTGACCCACCTTCATTTACTCACAGGAGATGATCCACCACAATGTACACATTGTTCTAATAATTTGACTGTAAAACATATTCTTATTGGCTGCCCCTATTATAAACAAGCCAGAACTTCATCCTTGATCTCACTGGTTAAACTTCATAAACCAATAACTCTTTAGTGATAAGGCAAATCTCATTGGTGATAAGGCAAATATTTCTGAATTTTTTGACTTTCTCAGGCAAACTGGGCTTTTCAATTATTTCTGATTTCAAATTTTCTTTTGATTTAGGGAAAACTCATGTCTTAATATAATAAGTGAATAGGCACATTATAGCCTTAGCAGCTTATGTGCCATTAAACCTCCAGAGCAACAACAACAAATCAGAAAGCAGAAAAATGTTAACTTCTATGTTCCAGAAAGAAACTTGGTTAGCATTGAAGAATGCTGTGAAAAACTTTTAAAAATTTATAAATCAAAGGACAAGAAGAAGATTGTTGCAAGCATGCTTACTAGTTTCAAAAACTAGACTGCATGAGTGAGAAGGTTGGTTCATTTTATTTATTTATTATTAGCTATATGGTGCAAGGAAGCGTGAGGCTTATACTGCACCAGCCAAAAAAAAAAAAAATTCCCAAGTTACCCTGAGAGAGAGAGAGTCAAAAGTAGAAGGGAATCACCAAGAAAGAGAAGAATGATAATATCCAGCTCAGGACCCTGGGTGTGCCAAGCCCATATTCACCAGATGTGAGCCCCTGTGGAAGATATGCACAGCCTCCTTGAATACTTTCAACAAAACCTTGGTACACAAATGAAAAGTAAGGTGAAAGATTTCACCAAGATGTCGAAACTATGGAAAAAAAGATATCAGCTTAAACAAAATGAGACAATGATAGCAGACTTTTGTTAGTGTTTTAAAAGTGATTCATGTGATGAGTGAAAAAGTTAAAAAAGAAGCATGCACATTCATCCATGTGTTTGAAAAGTGTGCACATTAATCCATGTGCAAAAAGAAAATTGTCAAATTAATTTTGAGAGATATCTCATTACCTGTGTAAATTGATCACCAATACGGCTGCCTTACCGTTCGGACGTGCTGTACGCCGCTCCGCAAAATTGTGTTCGGAATATGTGTTTTAAATTAAGCCAGTTATCCAAATTGTGTACCCAAGGGATAATATTCATCAGTGGATCACAGCGGTGAGATTTGTTTCTCTTTTATTGGGTTATTTAGTACATTCCAACTCATTTTCGATTCAACGCTGGTTATTTATTTTTTTTATTTGTTATTTTGGTTTTTTTTTAGGAGCATTAGCAACTAAGGCCATATTGCTCCGGGATATGCAGTGATCATTCTCTGACCTTTCCGCATCCTCCATATTTGGTGGTGACAGGCTCGAACCCCGGTCTAATCAAGAAGTGCGTGCTACGCACTGCTGCTCCTTCCCACCTGGCTATGGAGACGCCTTTCAACGCTGGTAACAATGTGTCAGCTCACCATGGCGGTATTGTTCTAGCGCTGGAGAGGGTGGCAAACTACATATTTCTCTGTCACCGTGGTTGAAGTGTACTCTTGATGGGGAGGGTGACCCTGTGTGTTTCTAAATAAGGCACTGATCGTGTCCCAACAGTTCTGTGACTTTTGATTTTGCTTTTCTGGTAATAATTATGCATAGAAGAACTAAAATGCCCACATTTCCCTCTTGAACGAACAACGCCATTCACTGCCCGAGGACACTAAGTTGTGGGTAATCTCCCCACCCTCAACGCTTTTCTGGAAGTGCTCGCTCAGTCAAAAGTTCAGGCACTCTCTGAGTTAATCCCTGCCCAGAGCTTGACCTGTGGCAAAATAGGAAACGACTCACCTTCCTGAAAAATAGAAAGTAAAATCCTCCAGGCAGCATAGCTATAGTGCGGCTCCACTTATTCTGGCGAAATTAAAAGAAATTAAGACTACCGTTACATTTAGACCAAAGAAAATGGATTCCATAAATCGTTCCAACCTCGTTAATTCGAAGACAACGGAAATGGATGACAAAGCAGGAAAATCAAGAGCATCGCAGCCACAGATGGCAAACAACAAAAACTTTCAAATTATAGAAAGTGAGGACGTTGACTTCGCACAATCTGGCTCCATTACAGCCAAAGGAAAACACAAAAAATATGTGACACCAAATATGGAAAGAGTGACTCGCTCTAAAAGCGAGAATAAGGATCCTGCTGAACAACCTGTGATACAGGCAAACAACATTGGGGAGAAACCCCCGGACAAACCGCAGGGCACCTTGTTAGACCCGACACTACTGCCGGGCACGGCCCTGGAACAGTCCCTTGCCCTGCCAATGGCACTAGAGAGCTTATTCAAGGAACAAACAAACAGGGTTTCAGCGGTCCTTAGGGCAGAGATAGTCTCCATCTGGATGAAGATGGAGACAATATTAGTCCAGACGCAACTTGAAAAGGAGATTGCCCAAGCCAAGCTGGAGGTCCTCCAAATCAGTGGAACGAACCAAATGCCACAGCGCGTTCCCACATACTCACAGGTGCTGAGGAACAACATAAATATCACAAGTGTGAATACGGACACAGGATGCCCCAAAACGGGGCAGAAGAAAACACTGCTAACCAGACCCCACCTAGTAGTTTTGAAACCAGCAGCACCAGAAACACACAAGTCCAGTGAAGCAGTTAAACAGACTGTCATGGACAATCTGAAGGACGACTTTAAACACTCAAAAATAAGATCCATCAGGAAAATGAGAAACGTTGGTGTGATCATTCAAACTGAAACGGAACAAGACATACAGGGGATACTAAAAAACTCCAAAATATCCTCGCTGGGGCTGCTTGCCGAACCGCCTAGAGAAAAAGGGCCCTGTATAATGATACATGACCTAGATAATGATATCACCACTGAAGAGTTAGTCCAAGAAATCTACAGGAAAAATCTCAATGAATTGCAACGGGAAGGAATGCCAGAGCAGCACATCACACCGAGGTTCAAGACCAGGGCCAGGACTGGGGGTGCTGTCAACTGGGTCCTGGAGCTGTCCACAGTTGCCTGGAAATCCATAAAGCAACAGAAAAGGGTATATGTAAATTGGGCAGTCACCGCTACAGGGAGTATGTGGCTGTCCCCAAATGCTTCAGATGTTGTCGTTTTGGCCACATGACACACACCCGCAGGCAAACACACTCTACATGTGGCCACTGTGCCAAAGATGGCCACGAATATAAAGACTGTCCAAACAAAGCTGAAGTCCCGGTCTGCATCCACTGCAAGTCCCTGAAGCTGCCACATGACCACTCTATAAGGGATAGCGCCTGCCCAACATACAATAAAGCAAGGAGTACACAACAGCTACGGATAAATTATGGGGAGTAATCCAAAACAATACAATTACTTCGGGATAAAAATTGCACAACATAATGCACAGCGTTCTAAGGCAGTTGCTGCTCAGCTAGTTAAGAAATCTAATGAAAAAAACCTGGACGTGCTCATACTCCAGGAGCCGTATACACATAATAAAGGAGTAAGAGGTTACCCTCTAAAGTTCAAGATTGTCCAAGTGGAAGGAGACACTCCTTGGGCGGCTGTCGTGGTTTGTAACCCAGACCTCACGGTTACAAAAATAACCGACCTTTGCACAAACTGGGCAGTATGTGCCCACATTGCCTCATCACTGGGGGAATTTTACATCTCTTCGATATATGCCAGATGGGAGGAGTGCATAGCAAGCAGTAACTTTACTATCCTGAACCTACCAAATCAATTTCCCACGTTTTCAAGTACAATGTGGGAAGCAAACATTGATCTTACCCTTGCAAGCCGCACAATAGCAGGACATCTCACCCCCTGGGAGGTTTTTTTTTTTTTTTTTTTTAGGAGCATTAGCAACTAAGGCCATATTGCTCCGGTGCGGTGGTCATTCCCTGACCTTTCCGCATGTTCCGTATTTGGTGGTGACGGGCCCTGGGAGGTACAGGACCATTGGACCACATCTGATCATAGGGTTATAACCCTCAGTCTGCACCGAATCCTAATTCCAAGACATATCGTCAGATTTCTCTTGCCAAGGTATGCCATTCCCAAAGCCGACTGGGATCTCTTCGAACGGACGCTGATGATGGGAGCAGAAAACATCCGTACTGAAGGCCAAAACTGAAATAACCTCCATTAATCACAGACGCAGCGGACATAGCCATAAAAAAGAAACACCCGGCCCCCAGAGCTGTTCCCTGGTGGTCACCAGAACTAACTGACCTCAGACACAGAGCAAACAGAGCCCAAAAAGCATTCCAACGAGCACGCAGAACCTGGCCACAGGCAGAGGTGGATGAGTTAAGGCAGAGGTATCGCGAGGCAAGAAATAACTACACAGCCAAGATTAAGCAGAAGAAAAAAGAAACATGGGAAACTCTGGTCAGTGCAAATGGCAATGCTGACCCATGGGGAATTGTTTATAGAGTTGTCGCTAAGCTCCCAAGGGGGGAAGTGGTTACAACCACCGAAACTGCACCGGGAAGTTATACCAGAACCTGGAAATCATCAATTGACAACATATTAGACAACATCTTCCTACCTCAAACTGAACCCCAGACTGAGGAACAGAGAAAACTCTATGAAGAAAACTCCTCTTATTGTACCACGGCAGCTGAGCCCCCCTTTACAATCATGGAGCTGAGCATACCAGCAGAAACATTAAAAACAGGAAAGCCCCTAGTGACGACATGATTGAACCAGAGATGCTCAAAAAGGCAGTAGAGAAGATACCAGACATCATTCTAAATCTCTTCAATCGCTGTCTTTCAGAAGGCTATTACCCTAATAAGTGGAAAACAGCAAGAATAAGACTTATACTTAAGAATCCAACCAAACCCCAGGATAAGCCAACATCGTACAGACCCATAGCTTTGCTTTCTACCGTGAGCAAACTTTTTGAGCGGCTTCTATACCATAGATTAGAGACTCACTTCCAGGAAGTGAACATGATGTCGCCGAACCAGTTCGGCTTCAGAAGAGGACGCTCAGTGGCAGACGCTTTGGAAAACATAATTGAGGCAGCAAAAAACTGCGACGTGAAGTATTTTCTCCTCATATCAATAGACTTTGCTGGTGCTTTTGATTCTCTCTGGTGGCCCGAAATCCTGGCCAGACTTCAGTGCACCCAAATTCCAGGCAACCTTTTCTGCTGCCTTAGATCATACTTGGATGACAGAAGGATTACAGTGACTGCTCCCTTTGCCACTCTCTCCAGGCAGGTCCACAGAGGCTGCCCCCAGGGATCAGTTCTGGGGCCCCTTCTGTGAACTCTTGTGCTGGATGAGTTCCTCAATATGGAAATCCCTAATATAAGAATGCAGGCATACGCCGATGATCTTATACTGATGCTGCAGGCTAATAGCAGGACACAGCTGGAGACCCATGCAAATCAGGCCATTTCTGTTCTGCAAGGATGGGTAAATGGGAATCTACTGAACATCTCACCGGAAAAAACACATTCAATACTCCTCAAGGGCTCCCTTGATCCCAGGAGGCCTCCCCAGATCAAGATAAATGGAACAACCATTAAAATCCAAACAGAAGTCAAGTATCTTGGCGTTATCCTCGATAGACACCTCAACTTCACACTGCATCTTAGTTACCTCAGAGTAAAATTCAGGAAATATACCGGCCTATTCGCTAGAGTTACACGCAGAGACTGGGGTCTGAAGAAGAGGGCACTCGCCATCCTCTACAAGGCATTCTTCATCCCGGCACTGGCTTATGCAGCGGGAGCTTGGTACGCTAAGGCAAGCAGTGCTGTTAACAGGAGGAAATTGGAAACCATCCATCGAATAATTCTCCTCACAACAACCAGAGCATGCTGCACGGTGAGCACCCACGCTCTCCAGGTCCTTGTGGGATGTCTCCCTCTACCTTGGAGATTGTCGGCCATGGGCTGCTGCACCAACACGCCAAAGGAAGGGTAATCACACATTTGGGATACACTACGGACCCAACTCTGACTAGACCACGGGAAAAAAGGCGTCTTACAGACCACATGAGAACAGTGTGGCAGAATCGATGGAATGACTCCACTAAAGGCCACATAACTAGAAGCTTCATACCAGACATTGGACGTGTTTACCGTATTTCCCCGACCTGGTACTCTCCTGGACTTCATACCACTTACCTGCTGACAGGGCATGGCTCTTTCAGGAAGAAGCTACACGATTTTGGAATCTCGGACATAGCGCAGTGTAGATGCGGACAAGAAGAAACTTGGGAGCACCTGCTCTATGAATGTAATATATATGAAGACCTCCGTGGCCTGCTGTTTACCAAACTACGCTCCATCCTTAGAAATCAGGAGGACATAGTGCTGCAGGAAGAAGAAAACTATAAGGCTTTCACGCTTTTCGCTCAAAATCTCTTCGCGAGGCAAAGAGCACTCCCACCACCCTGAAACAATGGCGACCCAGATCCGACACCTTTCCGGGCCTGCTTTATCTCCTTTTCCCGGTGGGGGGACACCCCTGTCTCCCCCTCTCCCTGCAAAACCCACTTTCCCTCTGGTGTGGCATGGGCATGCCCACTGAACATTTGGGGGCCACCTCCTCTATCGGTCCCTTTCTTCTTTTTCTACCCTCCAGCCTTCCTTCTCCCCACCCAAATCTGTCTACCTTCACAGTGCACAGCCCCACATGTCAAAATTGTAACTACACCAAAATTGCTTGCCCGACCCTTTTCAGCCAAAAAATAAAACTCATCCAGCGTACAATCCATTCTCGCTCTTAAGGCAAATCTCTATGACCAAACAAAGCACCAACAGCGATTAAAGCAATGTCTTTTTTTTAAATTTTTTTTTTATATAGGTCCTAGCCATTGAAATCTGAGGAAAGTAGGTGGCAGGACCTGCCAGAGTACTGATTCCTTATTGGTAACACCTGGCTAGCCTCCACGTGGCGCGGTATGGGCAACGTCGGGTCCCATCAGGGGCCCGATGACCAATAAGCCAGATGAACAATGGGCACAACAGACTACACTATACACGATCCACACACTTTAAACCTCTGGCTTGACAGGGTACTGTCACTCGATACAGAGAACACTGCGGAGATGGGAGAAATCCCAGGAGCCGCAAGACCCTCAACATACCAAATACCTGTGTAAATTACCATTTGATCTTAATACTGCATACCAAAAATTGTCTGCTGAATGTCTGTTGTTGCTGTTATTGGTTTTTAGGAGCATTAGTGACAAAGGCCATACTGCTTCATAAATACTGTATGTAAAGTGTGCATTCTAAGGTTGACTTTCTGTTTGCTGGATGAAAAACCTGCGTTTCCAAGAGGAAAAAACCATGCTACCCCTGCACGAGACTGACTAACTCAGCCACATTGTGAAAGGGCCCATAAAAATTCCTCTCATCATTGATGGGACTCGAACCCAGGTCTTTTCCACTTGGTGTGGGGCAGATGGCGGTTCTACCAACTGTGCTACCCACGGGGCATTGAATGCCTGAAATACATATATATGTTACTATAGATAGCACTTTTTTATTTTTATTTTTGTGCAAAAATTGAAATAGAGCAAAATCAATTACAGATTTGGAATCAGCAACCTAAAAATCATTGACTTCAAATTTCAATTCAACCAATTTCATCTATTTGCATTTGGAAAAAGAAACATTTTTTTAATAAAAATATATACCCTGCGAATTATACTGCTAAAAACCTGGCTGCCCATAATAATTCAATATCTATACAGTCACAATGAATATATAAATATTTCCAGCTTTGGCTGTATCAAGAATAAATATAAATTTATTTATTTAACCCCTGTTATATATAAATATAATTTTATTCATATATAAATCTTTCATTTCCTTTCCCTTGAAAATGGTGGGCTACATAAAATTTTCAAGATAAAATTTAAATTCATCACAATCATATTTACTAGAACCACCTATATTTCTCTTTAAAGGAGAGAAAGAGAATTTTTTTTGCTGTACAGTGATTTTCTTTGATGAGCATAATCTATTCATTGGTGACAGTACATCATGCAAAGAAAAGTTTTTATTGTGACTCGTTAGATATTCTTCAGAAAACACTACTGCACTCTTTTTTCCTCATCACATAGGGGCTTGAGGAGTCTAAATTCTATATAGGGAAGGTTTAAGATCTGCATATAGTATCCTTTGAATTGTTCTACTGTTTATTGCAAATGCTAATAACTTCCTATCTAATTTTGGAGTAACAGTCAGGAATGATGATGTCATTCCTGACTATTACTATTTTCTAGTGGCTTGTTAAATGGCTACTTCTCCCTTTGGATTTTCTACCACCTTCTTAAAATTTGCTAATAGTCTTTACTGATGGATTTCAGAGCAGTGTTACACTGCAAAACTTCCTTCAAAACATCTTTTTTACCCAAAATAGTGATACTGTTTTCATCAATGTCTCAATAAATAACACTCCCTTCTCTTTTGGTACACCACTTCCTCAATTTATCTGAAAAACAATTAATGCGACACACAAAAACGTTTTGAAATATAAAACATCTTTGTGCACCACAACATAGTCTGAGTAAGGTAAAGACAAAATCCTTTAATCTTAAAAAACAGTAATATGTTCAATGTTGTAACTGAATTAAAAGTTAATAACTCTGTGAATAAAACAAGTCAATATATAAAATACAAAAGTGATCAGTTAATAGGTAAAAATAATGCATTCATTAAGTGATTTTTTTCCACCCTCAATTATACTCACTTATAATCAGTCATAACTTCTTTCTGTAAGTATCTGTGAACAACCGAGAATTGCTACTTAGTGCATCTATCTCATATGAAGGCACTTCACCACAAGTTGCCTTGGTATCGCACTATAAATAAAAAGCATTGCTCCAGTGGAGAATTATATTACTTTTTATTTAAAGTGTATGCCACTACCCACGCCCAGGTTTTGACTCTTCTGATGTTAACATGGTTGAACTCACAAGCTTAATTTAATTCTGGGTTAACAAGTCTACTTATACCCACATTTTAACTCTGCCAGGAGTCTCATCAGTGGGCAGATAAGCACTGTGAAGATGGGGAAAAACCAATGATAGATATATCCATAATATGTGAGATACAAGATGGTGCAGTAAGTAGAGTAGATGTGATTAAGTTCAGAGAAATAGCACCAAGATATGAAAGCTATAAAATGTCACTGTACACATTAGAAATAGCTACCTTCTGTAAGCAGCTGTGAGCAAACTAGGTTTGCTACTTAATGCATCAATCTCATATTGTGGAGGCACTTTTCCGCAAGTTGCCTTGGTAAATAAAAGTACTGCTCCAAAGGAGAAATATATTGCTTTTTATTTAAAGTGTATGCCACTACTCAGACCTAGGTTTTTGACTCTGGTTTGAGACCTAGGTTTGGGATCTCATCTGTGGGCAGTAATGCACTGTGAAGACCTGAACAGCTCAGTGACAAGATACATCCACAATATGTAATATGCAAGATGGTGCAATAAGTAAAGCAGACAATTAATTCATCAAATTAATGTCTCACATCTCACATATTGTCATTATATCTCACTGATATATATGAGATAAAGTCTTTGCATTAGCAACTTGAATCTCACATATTGTGGATATTATCTTGTACTAGGCTGTTTAGGTCTTCACAATGCCTACGTACCCACTGATGAGAATCCAAGCAGAGCCAAATTCTAGGCTGGTTAACTGTAAAGTGTGTTTAAGGTCAAATGGCATCAGAGGTTTCCCCCATCTCCGTGTAGTTTTCATTGTCATGTGATACAGTACGCTGTAAAGGCCAGAGATTTAAAAGTGTGGATCTTGTGTAACCTTGTTCTTCTGGCCTATTAGCAGCTGGGCCCCTGATGGGGCCCCATGTTGCCCACACTTAACCTTGAGGAGGTTGACCAGGTACACCAGTTTTAGATTTTTACTGTGGCAGGTCTTGCCACCTAATTTCCTGAGATTTCAGTGGCTAGGACCTATATATATATATAAAAAAAACTCTGTGAGGGTTGTATGCTGAAAGTGAACAGTGCCAAAAGGTCAAGCGTTTGATTTTGATGTTTTAATTTTGACGTGTGGGGCATATGCGGTGTAAGTTGACAGGAGGGGGGGGAGACTTAAGGCTGGGAAAGAAGTAGAAGTAAGGGGTCAATAGGTGAGGTGGTCAGTGGGGCATGCCCATTGTCCACTAGAGGGGAATGACAGGGGGATCAGAGATCTGTCTCCCCCATGCCAGGGGTGTGGATAAAAAAGGTACCTCACAAGGGCTAGGTACAAATCACCAAGTGGCTATAGCAGCAAGGCTGCAGGTGTGGTCCTCGTTAGTGGTATCAGGTCCAGGAGAGTAGTGTCCAATGATAGAGTCTTTCATGAGATGAGTGAGTCCCATCCTTGTATCATCTGTTATGTGATAGGCCCTTTCATAAACAGCACAGCTGCTGGGCAGGTTGTCTCATTAGGTCCTAGGTGTCTTGTCTGTAGTGTCACTCTCACTCAGTTGTTGTGAGGGAGCTGCTCCACTACATTTCTTTGGTGGTTTAGTGCTGCGTTTTCAGCTTTTCTTCTTGTGAAAATGTCTTGAGCATATCGTGTGAATGCCTTGTATTCCTTGTAGGAATCAAAGAGGTATTGCTCCTGATTTTGTGGGGATGAAGGTCAATCTGGTTATAAACATTCCGTGCAGGTCCTCATATCGTGGACACTGATGCACGACATGGAACCAGCTCTTGACCTTCCTGCAAGTGCACAGCAGATCGTCAATAATTCTTAGTGCAGCAAGTTTCTTGTTGAAAGGGCTGTGACCTGTTAGGAGGAAAGTAGGTGCCGGTGCCAGTTGAAACCAAGTTGGTAATTTCGGGTAAATTTTTTCTATATATTTTTGCGTGGCCTCACCTTTGGTTGATGCCGCCCATCTGTTTTGCCATTCCAGCCGAAGGTGTTTTTGCAGTCTCAATTTTTCTACCATCCTGCTGTTTGTCAGCTTGGTAGTGAATCCACGGAATGTCATTTGAATTCCTTTCAAGTAGTAATACAGTAGACCTGCTTGACAATTTCCACAGAAGCTCTCCAATTACTTGGAGAGCTTCCGTGCTTACCGTGTTGCAAGCTCAGGTCATTGTGAGAAGGATTGTCCAGTGGGTTGAAATTAGTATCCTTTTATTTGAGCCATGGCAGTTTTATGATACCAAATTGCTGCCCCATAGGTGATCATTGGAACGAATGTGGTTTTATAACATAGAGAGAGGACACTTCTTTTTAGGCCCATTCGCAGCAGGTGATCCTTGCAACCATACCAGAATATTTTCTTATTTTGTTCCTCGTTCGGGTTGGTTGATTTAGGATTTTATAGCACATTAGCATCTTAGGCTATAATGCGGCAAGTCAAACTTCATTCGGGTGAGATGAGGTTTAAACGACAGTTTGGTATCGAACACTACACCGAGGCATTTCACTTCAGTGGAGAATTTTGTGGTGGTTCCATTTATTTTTATCTGGGGGGGGCCCTCCTTTCAGAAGGACAGAAGTTGCCTTTTCCGATGAGATATACAGAAAACTCTCCTCCATCCACCTTTGAAATATGTCCAGGGCAACGTTTGGTTGGTCTTCCAATCAGGCACAAGAATTAGCCATCACAGTCAGAATCAGGTCGTTGGCGAATGCCTGAGAACAGACCTGTCCAGGTCAATGTGCAGGAACTCGTTGAACACCACATTCCAAAACAGTGGGCTGAGAAGTGACCCATGCAGACATCCTTTGTGAACTATTCTGATTACTCTGTGGTATGGGGTTACAACCTGAATGGCTCCCTGAGACAGATATGTTTTTATTACACTATATAAATTGGCCAGAATTTTAACTTGTCTAAGTCTGCCTGCCCAGGAGGTTTGACCACCAAAGGGAGTTGAATACCCCGGCAAAGTCAACAGCAATATCCAAGAAACATTTTTTCTGGCACTGTTCCACAGCAGTGGGTAAGCTCCTCTTGGCATTCATGGTTGATAAATCAGGTTTGAAGCCGTACTGGTTGGCTGATTCCAATTTGGCAGCAGAGTAGTAGTTCTGGATCCAGGTATACAGACGTCATTCCAGTAATTTGCTTAAAACCATCAGAATAGCAATCGGTCAATAAGAATTTGACTTCTTTGGTCGGGTTCTTCAGGATTAATTTCACTGTGGCTGTTTTCCAGTTCTTTGGAGAGTAACCTTTTTCCAGGCATTTGTTATATAACTGTAGGAGGAGGTTAGTAGCTAGATCCACCACCTGCTTAATGATCTCTGGCTCAAGCATATCTTTGCCTGGGCACTTGTTAGGTCTGGTTTGTGCTGCTGCATTTTGTAGCTCTTCTAAAGTGAAGGGTTTCTCCACAGCGTCTGTCTGGTAGCTGTCATTTAATTGGCATGTTCTACACTGTTTTTCAGTACTTGGGGCAACTGCTTCTCTGAATATGCTGTCTAGAATATTATTGATGGATTGTTCCCAAAATTATTGTGAGCGATCCTTGTGGTTAGTTAGATCCTTGTGGATATTTAGTTGTAGTTAGGATTCCTCCTTTCGGGAGTCTGTTTGTGACCACTCGGTAGACTGTCCCCCATAGGTCTTCATTTCCTGTGCCTGACATTAGTTGCTCCCAGGCACTCTTTTTACTTTTGCATATTTTTTCTGTATATTCATTCCTGACTTCCTTGTATCTCTGTCTTAAGCCCTCAACCTCATTTTCTGGCCAGGTCCTATGTGCATGTTGGGACTCCTTTCTTTGCTTTGCCACGACTGTCCGGAGAGTCTGTATTTTGTGGTTCCACCAGGGCATCGCACCGGAGGTGGTGGTGTTCTTTTTGATTGCTGTCTAGGCAGCTCTGGAAATCAATTCTGTTACTTTTCTTTCCTGGTAGTCTGGGTCTAGTTCTGCTTCTGTTCCTAGTTGGTGGTTGATTTCAACTGCCTGTAGCTGCTGTGTGAATAGCTCCCAGTTTGCTTTTTTTATTGCAAATCTATGTTGCAGCTGCCTGAGAATCAAGGCTGGTGTTAAGGTTCTTGAGATTGTATAAGTGATTACTCGATGGTCAGAGGTTGTCCATGAGTTTTTGACCCTCCAACCAGAGCAGTGGGCAGCCAAGTCAGACGTGGAAAGTGTGATGTCTATAGTGGACTCCCATTGTAGATTGCAAAATGTCGGCAGGTGGTGTGGCTGGTTTAATACATTAAGTCTTGAACCAACTTCCTTAAGTCTTCCAGCATTTTCCCGTTATGGTTTCTCCATCGATCCTGCATGGCATTATGCCACAAGGGCGAGTGACAATTTACATCTGCTCCTATCAGAATTTTTTGATTTGGGAGCAAGTCCACAAGTCACTGGTGGTAGTTGATTGCGTACGTCAGTTCCTGGCCTGGTCTGCAGTATAAGAATACCGCATAGAAGGGACCAACAGGTGAGATGATATGGGCGTAGGCTGCCCAGGGGTGAGTCTTGAGCCAACGAGGAAGTTGATATATGGGGGTTTGATGGCGCATAAGCTACTTGGGCTATAATGCAACAACAAGGAAGTCTTCTGGGATTTGCCCGTTGTGGGTTTCCCATCGATCCTGCATGGCATTATGCCACAAGGGCGAGCAAAAATTTACATCTACTCCTATCAGAATTTTTTTTTGATTTGGGAGCAAGTCCATGAGTCGCTGGAGGTAGGTGATTGTGTAGGTCAGTTCCTGGCCCAACAGGTGAGATGATATGGGTGCAGGCTGCCCAGGGGGGGTGGGGGTGCAGAGTTGGGAAATTTTTGCAGCGTCAAGTATTTTTGCACGTCAAGTAAGGGTTATGGATGAAGATCGCTGACCATGAGGTATCTTCCTCTGCCTGTATCAGCTTTTAGGCCAATGAATAGCCCCCCCTTTTCATGTGTGCATACGGCTCCTGTAGAAGGAGGATGTCAGCTCCCTTCTCGTCTGCCTTGGCTGGTCAGCCACTGCTCTGGCACATTGCACATTGTGTTGCATAATTTTGACCTCTGTGCTGTTATAATTTTTAAAGCTGCTCTGGAATTTTGGATCTCTGACTGAGTGTCCACATTCCATCTTGGCTGACTTACAGTTGGGGCAGACAGGCTCCTTACTTTGGCACCTCCGTAGCCAGGTGGGCAGGAGCAGCAGTGCGTAGCACACGCTTCTTGATTAGACCAGGGTTCAAGCCAGTGACCACCAAATAAGGAGGATGCAGAAAGGTCAGGGAACTTTCTGCATCCTCCCCGGATGCAGAAAGTTCCCTGACCACTGCATATCCCTGGAACAATATGGCCTTAGTTGCTAATGCTCCTAAAAACCAAATAACAAACAAACAAACAAACACCAGCTCCTTACTTTTGTTTGGGCAATCTTTAAATCGGTGCCCCTTTTCTAACCGGTAGCTGCAGGTTGCTGCTGATTGCACACAGTTGTAGGTAGTGTGACCAAACCTAAAGCATGACCACATATTCTCTATGCCGATGACAGGTCCCTCAGTATCTGCCAGGCACCTGGGTCAAATTCTATCATCCAGTTACAGGTGTTTGTGGTTCTGCATTTTGTCATATATCTGGGCCTGGTTCTTGATCAGGCAAGACCTCTCTGAGGTTCTTGAGGTAGATTTCTTCTGCTAGTGTTTCACGTTTTATATCATTGGTCAGATCAAAAATGTTTGCCATCGGCCCTCTTCTCTTAGGCCTAAGGTCGCTACTCTCGAGTTATTCATTATCCCTCAAATTTCCTCCTGTGATTCCGTTTCGATGGCAATTCCCACGCTTCAGATCTTTCTTATAGATTTTAGTGGTATACATATACACTTTAAATAAAAAGCAATATACTTCTCAATGGAGCAGTGCTTATTATTTATAGTGCAATACCAAAACAAAGTGCCTTAGTATCTAAATCTACTCAGTACTATTTAAAGTAGTGTAATACATGGCAGATTGCCTCAATAATATGGGATCAATGCACTGAGTAGCAAACCAAGTTTTCTCACGGCTATGTAGAAAAGGGACTATGCTCAACATGTACAATGACTCACTAGTAACATGAAATATTTCATGTGCAGAAATTTCTAGTTGGCAATTTTTCATTACTATAGTGCAGGAGTGGCCTACTTAATTTGTGATGTGATCTACTTTTTTCCTTCAAAATGTGCCACGATCAACCATCTCAAAAATTACATTGCACAAGGTGCACAAATCGAGGGGTGACTGTATATTTAAAATTCATCATGATCGACCGAAATTAAATCCGCAATCAACTCATTGGCCGCCCCTGCTATAGCGCAATACTCCTTTTCAAAAAATAAATGTTGGCATATAATATTTATTCTTTAAAAGTTATACTTTCTATCATGCAGTTTAAATTACATACATTCTAGACACCTCAATCATGTTCTAAAATTAAAATAAACTAACCTTATTATGTATTACCGTTCCATGACCACACCATTAACTTTCATATAATGATCCATATGTTCTTTAAATATTTCCGTGCACCACAATATATTGGGAACTATGAAGCTATGAAAAATTTTACTAATTCATGCAAAACCTAACCTAACTCAAAATATTTAATTAACATTTATTAGAGATAAAGAATACCAGGTACTCACAAAATATTTCCTCTTCATTTAAATCGCTCAGTCTCAAAATGTGCCTTTTTGGCAAGATCATGCTTTCATAAGGCCATATAGCCCAATAAGGAACTAGTGCAACCCAATGACTGTTCATAAGAACAATACGTTCCTAGGAAATATAGTTTCAAAAAATAAACAAGTCACATGTTACATCGATAAAAGCCTTTATGCTACATTCTAGTGTGACTTCAAAAGAAATTACCTAAATGAAATTTTTATAAGGATGTTCTTTAAATTTTTATCATTTACAATGATTTTAAGCTACATAAAACAAAAAAAAGCAGTTCAAAGTAATGGCAAATATATTATGTCTGAAATATGAAGGAGGAATACTATGGTGGGGGAAGATGAATATGGAAATATGGATAAAAGTAGGAAAGACACAAGGACAAAAAAATATCCTGAAAGACACTTATGTAGATTATTTTATGACTAAATATTATATAGCAAATTACCACAACTAGAAAACAAGAACAGCATGAGCATAATCAACTCAGTGCTTTGGAAAGTCTTGAAATCCTTTAGCCACAAATTTCAGTGCATATGGTGTCACTTATTCCTTGAGTTGAAATATAGTTTCAAAAAATAAACATTATCTCATCCATAGATCAATCATTTCCTTCCTCCATATCGTATTAGGTACAGTTTGCAAATGTTTCTGGTCATCACTGAGAACCTTGGGAATTCAGTTTGCATAGACATTACATCTGAAACCTGTATGGATGATAGTGTAGTTAGACCCGTGACTGATATCAAACTCCATGACCACACCATCAACTTTCATATAATGATCCAACGTGATTATGTCTGCCAAGATATTTTCTTCTGTGATAAATGTATGAGCTTGTCCTGGGAGAGAGTTATTCATCAGAGTTTTTCCTTCCTTCATGGTAATGATTTGCCTATTCATACACCCATGAGTATGACACATAATTGCTGATATACATCTTTTCCATAGTCTAGCTGAGATGTACCCATCACTGTGAACAACGTACTGTCTCTGTTACTGTGAATTACTCCCTGTGCATATATAAGATAGCCAACATGCCATATTGTTCAGTTGAAAAATTAGTACCAATCCCTAAATTTATACCCACAGTGTCATATGATATAAATTTAGACAGTTAAAATTTCATTTTTATTTGATTCACATTATACATTGATTCTCACAAATTATTCTCTAGCTCATAATTGAGTTCAGCTGTATGCTCCATTATCCATTTTCGAAAATAATGCTTTGTGCTTTTGTCACTTGATATTGGTATTTGTATTGAGTTATAGATTCTTCATTTCTCTAAATGTTTGTACTCCATGTAACTGACAGTGACCATACTTCTTCATACAACAAAAATGATATATATACAACATATATCATATAAACATATAAATGATATATACAACAAAAACAATAACTATGTGATGAACAATACTTTGAATGAAAAATAACTGAAACTTTTCTCATGTATCCAATGGAAGGATTTTTTATTCAAGAGTAGGTGACTTGACACCTAACATGGTTGAAGAAAACAATATCCATATAAAATAACTTAATCTTCAGATAGGGTGCATGTTTCTAATATTTTTTAAGACCAAATAATAAGAATTAACCTAAAATATTTTACACAAACTAGACAAGAAGGGGACAAATGAATCACAGAAAACTTGGAGACACTAATAGTATCTAAAAAATAAAACAAAAAACAGTGCATATCTGTAGGATTTTTTTATTCAAGAGTAGGTGACTTGACACCTAACATGGTTGAAGAAAACAATATCCATATAAAATAACTTAATCTTCAGATAGGGTGCATGTTTCTAATATTTTTTAAGACCAAATAATAAGAATTAACCTAAAATATTTTACACAAACTAGACAAGAAGGGGACAAATGAATCACAGAAAACTTGGAGACACTAACAGTATCTAAAAAATAAAACAAAAAACAGTGCATATCTGTAGATCACATGCTTGATACACAATGTTCTCCACACTAAATATGAGCAGAACAACAGCCATCTAACAGAAGCTCTGTTAGATGGCTGTTGTTCTGCCTAAATTAGTAAATCTAAAAAGCTGATATTTAAAAAACATAACTGACTATAACATTTCCATTTATATGACCAGATCAATATGGTCAGATATCTAAAAGGGTTAACTTAATTTTGGCTATTTTATTGCAGCCAATAAACCAGCACAATAGTTAACAAGTTATCACAGATTTCTGAAGCAGTGTACAGGTACAATCTTCCAACATGCACAACAGTGTTCACATACACATTGCAACACACAGCCCTACATTTATTGTAAAACTCTAAAATTATCAAATTCAAAAAATCTAGGAAAAATGGATATTCTGGCAGGTATAACTTGCCAAAAAACTACTCAAATTAAAAAACAAAGAAACTTGGTATCTCTCTTCAGTAGAGAATAGATATATTTTATATAAAAAAAATTCCAGTTCTGCTGTACTCCTAAGCCCCTTTCAAGGAAATTCAAAAGGATAGATTGGTAGCAATCAATTCCATTTAAGTTCAGTGATTTTGGATGGAAATATTGTCAAAATTCCCAAGATGGGTAGATTCACATAAATCCTATGCCTTAGCATTAGAAGTAATATATGATGCAAGAAAGCAAGCTTAAACAATATCACCCAAAAAAAAAAAAAAAAAACATTTCCCATTTCACCTATCCATTAGCTCTAAAAGTTTATCCACTTCCTTGAATCTATTTAAACCATCAACTTCCACGACAGAAGGAAGTTTGTTCCAGAAATCAACCACTCACTGGCTAAAGGCAAATTTCCATGCATCTATTCTTTCATCAATTTTAATTTATGCCCCCTCAACTGCATTAGCAGCAACTTGATCTAAATGCCATACTGCTCCAATTTGTACAGCAGTCCACTCAACCATCCCTTTATCCATATCAGCAACTTGATCTAAATGCCATACCGCTCCAATTAGTACAGCAGTCTTTTATACACAATAGTATCATAAGCTTTCCTGAAATCCAAGTATATATCAAAATTATTTGTTGCATCCAGTTCATTTGTGGCCACATCATAGTATCCAATCAAATTGGTCAGATAAGATTTCCCCTTAACAAATCCATGCAGGAATTTACACAGGAATTTTTCTAGAAGGGATAAGGAGGTGATTATCCCCTTGTATAAGGCAATGGTCAGGCCACACCTTGAGTACTGTATACAGGTCTGGAGGCCTCATTTTAAGAAGGATGTAGAGCTGTTGGAACAAGTACAGAGAAGGGTAACAAGATTAGTGAATGGAACAAAGGGTTGCTCTTACGAAGAAAGGCTTAAGTTTTGCAAATTACAGTGTCTGGAGACTAGGCACCTGTGAGGTGATCTGAATGAGGTGTATAAAGCCTTATATGGTTTGAGCATGCTCAATGCTGATGGGATTCTTCCTCTTGCTCAGAATAATCACCTGAGAGGGCATATATTCAGATTGAGGAAAGACAGATGTAGGATAGATGTTTGGAAATTTGCCTTTAGCCATCTGGTGGGTGATTGCTGGAATAAACTTCCATCTGTCATTGTAGAAGTTGATAGCTTAAACAGATTCAAGGCAGAACTTGACAAACATTTGGAGCGAGTGGATGGGTAAAATAAGGGAGTTTTTTATTTTTTGGCTGATGCTATATAAGCTTGCTTTCTTGCATCATGTGCCTTTGCTAATGCTAATGCTGTGTCTGAACTATAACTGCAGGTTTGTGTAGATGGTTCTGCATTGCTTCTTTAACCAGTGACTCCATTATTTTCCCCAAAACAGAAGTTAAAATAAGAGGTCTGTAATTACTCGTATCACCTTTGCAATCTAGGGATACATTTGCACATTTCCAGTCCATGGGAACCTATCCTGAATCCAAGGGTGCTCTATTAATTCTGGCTCATAGTTTACCTACTTCCTTTGCTGCCTCCCTTAATATAATTGGATAGATCCTATCCACCCCAGATGCCTTTCGTATGTTTAACTTCAACAATTTCTCCTCCACTTTCCTCTCATTTATTACAAAATCATTTAGCTACCTGTTAGAGTTTGTAAACTTCTGGCTTCCACTTCCATACAGATTTCCTCATATATGAGTACTCATACAGTTTGTCAGCTACCTGAGCAGGTCATCAACAGTTGAATCATCGATATCAAGTGGACAAATCTGATTCATCCCCTTCCTTGTAGAGTTACATACGTAAAGAAGTCTTTGTTGTTTTTATTTGCATCCTCTGCCACAGATTTCTCATAATCTGCTTTTGCTTGCCTAACCTCCTTGGTGACTTGATTACAGACTAGCTTATATCTACCACAGGATTCTGTGTCACCTGATAATTTATATGCATCCCATGCATTTTTCTTCTCTGTCACAAGTCTCATTGGTTCATCTGATATCCATTTAGGCCTAAACCTTCATTCATGGAATTTTTGTGAGCAGGCTTAGCAATGTTTCTTATATAGAAGAATTTTTGTTAAAGAAGTTTGTTTTGTGATCCTCATTTTATTTTAAAGTTACTGCTTTGGTTGTCAAGTAACACATGTATTTTGGTTCTTGGTTCTAATTTTCCTTATAACATAATTCATTTAAATCAGTCTGCAAAGAAAGTTGGCCAAATTTTAATACATTTTTAAATAGCTTGTTTGTATTTCAGTTTCATTCCAGCTGGTTTGTATTCATGCTTAGTTGAAAACATATATTTTAGCTTTGCATCTTACCAGTATTAGAAGATAAGAGGAATACAGTATTCATAAGTCCTTGTGTGCACTTTAAATCTGCAATAACTTAGGTTCTATACAAGACAAAAACCATCTGTGAAATGTATTGGAAGGTGCTTAATTCCAGGTTTTAGGCTATGTAATCATAAGGCTGTTAAGATTCAATATAACCTCCATCATTCGTGATACCAAGTGTAGTATGCTTTTTCAATTTCATAAACACATTCTCCAATTGTGTTTCAGTTATAGTATTAATTGCACCTGTGATCCTGGAATGAAGATCATCTAAAGAGTGAGGTTTTGAGGAGCAAACCACACTTTTAACATATCCCCATAGGGAACAAAGTCCAATGGAGACAAAAATTGAGTGAGCAAGCTAGCCAAGCAATTGGCTCACATCTACCAATCCATCCGTTTGGGAAGACTTTGTTTAAAATCGTTGAACATTCTGAGCGAAGTGGCAAGGTACTCCATCTTGAAAAAAAACCATATTAACTTCACTTCTTAATTGTCTTAGTTCAGAATGCAAAAATCCTATTGCACTGCACAATAACTATCACCATTAACCTCTCATTCTTCAAAAAGAGAATGGACCAATTATGCATGCTTTTCCCAGAGCACAACCTAACATTAGCATTGGCAAGGGCATATGATTCAAAAAAGCAAGCTTATATAGCATCAGCCAAAAAAAAAACCCCCTTATTTCACCCATCCCCTTGCTCCAAATGTTTGTCAAGTTCTGCCTTGAATCTATTTAAGCTATCAACTTCTACGACAGATGGAAGTTTGTTCCACCAATCAACCGCCCGCTGGTAAAGGCAAACTTCTGCACATCTCTCCTACAACCGTCTTTCCTCGATTTGAATTTTTGCCCTCTCAAATGATTATTCTGAGCAAGAGGAAGAAGCCCATCAGCATTGAGCATGCTCAAACCATTCAAGGCTTTATACACCTCAATCAGATCACCTCACAGGTTCCTAGTCTCCAGACACTGTAATTTGCAAAACTTAAGCCTTTCTTTCTAAGAGCAACCCTTTGTTCTGTTCACTAATCTTGTTGCCCTTCTCTGTACTCATTCCAACAGCTCTACATCCTTCTTAAAATGAGACCTCCAGACCTGTATACAGTACTCAAGGTGTGGCCTGACCATTGCCTTATACAAGGGGATAATCACCTCCTTATTCCTGCTAGAAAAATTCCTGTATATCATTGACAAGACACCGTGAGCTACTCTTGCAGACCATCTACACGGCTCAGAAAACTTCATATCTGCCTGCACAATTACCTCCAGGTCTTTTTCATTCTCTACCACTGTCAGTGTGGTACCACAGAGTTGATACATTACTCTGGGATTACTTTTCTAGATCCTGTTGCAGCAGTATACTGTCATTAGTGTCATTAACAACAATGCCAACCATCGTATCGTCTGAAATCTTGGACATTAAGCCTGATATTCCATCATCAATATCATTTATAAATACATAAAAAACAATGGACCCAACACTGAACCCTGAGGGACTCCACTAATAACATTAGTCCATGAAGAGCAGTGTCCATTGATTACCACTCTCTGTCTTCTCCCACTCAACCATCCCTTTATCCATAGCAGCAATTTGCCTCCAGTGCCACACTGCTCCAATTTGTGCAGCAGTCTTTCATGTGCAACAGTATCAAAGGCCTTTCTAAGATCCAAATATATGATATCAAAGTTATTTTTTGCATCCAGTTCCTTTATGACTACATCATAGTATCCAATCAAATTAGTCAGACAAGACTTCCCCTTAACAAATCAATGCTGTGTCCGAGCTATAACCAAAGTCTTGTCTAGATGATCCTGCAATGCTTCTTTAACCAGTCCCTCCATTAATTTCCCTGGAACAGAAGTTAAACTAAGAGGTCTGTAATTACCTGTGTCTCCCTTTGATTCTCCTTTATGGATTGGGGTCACATTTGCACATCTCCAGTCCACGGGTACCTCCCCTGAGTCCAGGGAAGCTCTCATAATTATGGCTAAGGGTTTGCTTACTTCCTTTACCACCTCTTTTAATATAACTTAATAGATTCCATCCACCCCCAGGTGCCCTTCTTATGTTTATCCTCAACAATTTCTCCTCCACTTTTCTCTCAGTTATCACAAGATTATCTAGCTTGCTGCCAGAGTTGAATACACCTCTGGCATTCCCCTCCCTGAATAACTCCTCATGTGTGAATGTAGATGCAAAATATTCATTTACTTTGTTAGCTACCTGAGCAGGATCATCAACAGTTGAACCATCGATATCAAGTGGACCAATCTGATTCATCCCCTTCCTTTTAGAGTTTACATAAGTAAAGCACTCTTTTCTATTTTTCTTTGCATCCTTTGCCAAAGATTTCTCGTAATCTGCCTTCACCTGCCTAATCTCCTTTGTAACTTGGTTACAGACCAGTTTATATCTATCATAGGCTTCTGTGTCGCATGTTAATTTATATGTATCCCATGCATTTTTCTTCTCTGTCACATGCCTAATTAGTTCATCTGACAACCATTTAGGCCTAAATCTTGAACAATATTTCTTTGTTGGTATGAAAAGCCTAGTAGCTTCCAAGATAAGTTCTTTGAATGCTTCCCATTTTGAATTTGCTGTTGGTAGCATCATCAGTTGGTCCCACCGTATAGAATTTAAATACCGTCTCAGAGCACCATAGTCACCTTTACGAAAGCAAAAACCCTTCCCTTTACCCTTGATGGTAGTTACCTCTTTGAGTAAATCCCACTTCAGCACACTGTAATCACTGCCACCTAGTGATTCCTTTATCTTCTTGATACAAGAATAATCACTACTGATAATCAGATTAAGAGTATTATTCCCTCTAGTTGCCTCCTGAACATGCTGCTGTAGAAAACAATCATCCAAGAAATACACAAAAGCCTTGCTAGTGTGTGAGTGACCAACCCACAAATTCTAGTCGATCTCTGGGAAATTAAAATCCCCCATTATAAGACACTGATTTACTGGCCCACTCTATTTCTCTGCACAACTGCTCATTATACTCACCAGATTCATTTGGCCTATAACACACATCTACTCTCATGTTTCCTTTCCCAGTGTTTATGTCACACCAAACAGACTCAACATTGCATTGTCTACCAACATCAATTGGATGCACTTCCTTAGATTTTATGTGTTTCTTAACTAACAACATAACCCCTCCTCCTTTTCTGTCTGTAGGGAATTAGATTTAAGGAAATCTCTTTCCTGTTTCCAGACTCTTTGCAGTTTCTCTATTCCAAAAATATGGCAATAATATCATTTAACCGTTCCATAAATGTGACATTTCTTCACCACATTAGATTATCAGGAGATAAGATGCTGTTTTCGACATTTTCATTAAACTCATGATAAAAAACTAATCTCGCATGGTAGCCTCTCTTCCAGTGACATAACGATGCACTTGAATCTTGTAAGGTCATGTGCAGTTTCACTCTAAGAATTTTTTGCACTGTTGGTTTAGGAACACTAAGTTCCAGAGATACCCATGCTTTGCTGAAAAGATTCCTTGAGAGATGGCACAGTCTCCTTGTTTAATCCATGCCTTCCAGTTTGCGACTTACTGTTAACAGAAGCAGTCGCCTTAAACTTCTTCATCCAGTTTGAAATTGAATTTCTGTGCAGTGCTCCCTTTGCGTAATGTGCTGCTGTAAATTTTCTTCCAGCCACTGATATGATGGACTTAAGCTCTGCTAGCCAGAGGGCACAATTTTTTCAGATTATCTGAAAAAACTGAAAAACAAAATTAGAATAAATTAAGTAATTCTTTTGTGCATAAAAACTAGAATAAATTATCCCTCAAATGCATTTCAGATTGTTTTTATTTGTACAGAACCTAAGTTATTGCAGCTTTAAAGTGCATGAGGGCTTTATGGTCACCCTGTATAAGTAATTTTAGGGGCTGCTTTATTTGTGATTTAGGCAAACCATTTAGATTATAGGCCCATTGAAAGGTCAAGGGGGTTTCTTCCAGCCACTGATATGATGGACTTAAGCTCTGGTAGCCAGAGGGCACAATTTTTTCAGATTATCTGAAAAAACTGAAAAACAAAATTAGAATAAATTAATTCTTTTGTGCATAAAAACTAGAATAAATTATCCCTCAAATGCATTTCAAAGATTGTTTTTATTTGTACAGAACCTAAGTTATTGCAGCTTTAAAGTGCACGAGGGCTTTATGGTCACCCTGTATAAGTAATTTTAGGGGCTGCTTTATTTGTGATTCAGGCAAACCATTTAGATGATAGGCCCACTGAAAGGTCAAGGGGGTGGGGGGGGTTATCATGGTAATGGATACTAGAACAAAAATAAAAAATATCCAAGAGTTCTATGGCAAGCATCATTGAACAGTCATCATCAATAGGAACAGTCCACATCATACCTGTGACCACATTTCAGAAGAACTTTTGAATTTTACTGAACATGTGTCCAGTCAAAAGCAAATTTCTGTTTTATTTTCTTGTCAACTTCCTGAGATAACAATCAATACTGCAGAGGTTGACTTTCAACTGAACTTTCAGTTGGAAACTTCCATTATTTAGTGTATAACATAAGTAATCCACTCTCTTAGGCAACACGATCTGTAACAATATTCACATCTATGTATACTTTTAAAGAGTGGATTGAGAGCTGTTAGTTTTGGTTTACTTGTGAACAGCAAAATCGGAATGAAAAGAGAGTATTCCACATATGATTTAAGCAATTATTTGAAACTATATTTTATATAACTTTGTATTTTTCAACATGCTTATATATTAAGTCTTAAGTATCAATTTATAGCATATTACCATATAGTAGGGGTCGGCAACCTGCAGTTTGCAAGCCGTATGCGGCTCTTTAACTTTTAGCCCACGTGAAGCAAAGTTTGAAATGGAGTTAGGGGACTTAAAAATCAAGGACATGTGGAGTGCAAGACTGAAATGCCTTAAAACTGAAATTGAGGATTTGGAGAGGCAAAAGGCTGCCCTTGCAATTCTACATAAATGGATGCCGATAGATGAGTTGAAAAAGCAAGAGAAAATTGTGTTCGATGCGTGGTGTAGCTTACCGGACACATATAGAAATTTGAAAATATTTGTGTTTGGACTTCTCTCAGTTTTTGGTTCAATGAATTTCTGCGGGCAAATATTTTTGAACAGGAACTATATTAAAAATAAATCAAGAAACCGTCTGAACAATGTGAGTCTCTAAGCATGCTTAAAGATGAAAATTATGGCATACTTCCCTGATGTTGAGGGACTTGCTCAAGAAATTCAGCAGCAAAAGTCACATTAATTAGAAATATTATTAATAAATAATATTTCAAAAAATATATTTTTTTAATAAAACACCTTCCCACTCTATTCCATTTCTTAAAAAAACTCCCCACCCCTCTCCACCCAGCTTGAGCTGAAGTGCGGCTCTTCAGATTCTCTCTTTTTTTTTTTAATTAGATCAAAGATGGCTCTTCACTCAAAAAGGTTGCCGGCCCCTGCCGTATAGGTTTGTGCTATAGCATCATGTTTGTACGTAGCCAACTACTAAGTAGTTACAAAATTGGCATAATTAAATTATATCTCATATTGTGAATGCCTTCACAATGAGTTGCCATGGCATTGCACTATCTCAAATAAGTAATGCTTCTCTAATAGAGAAGACTACTGTTACTTATTCTCAGTGGATACACCACCACCACCATGGCAATACCATGGCAACTCGTAGTACCAATTTTGAAACTACTTAGTAGTTGGCTACGTATAAACATGATGCTACAGCACAAATCTATAAAGTAGTTAACTTCTTAGTAACATGAGGCTATTGCCCTAAACAAATTATGTAATTTATAGCTTATAAGTTAATTTATTAAATCAGAAATGCTGATGAAAATTCCTCATTATCTTTAATAACTGTAAACCAAAATTAGCTTTTCAGATAATTTACACCTCAGATAATTCTAACCTGCTAGAATTACAACGAACTAATCAAATTAACAAAACTATACCTGTTGTTTTATTTCTTCTTTCAAATAATCAATTAACATAGGACGCTTATATTTCTCATAGTAGCCCTTCTGCATATGGTCTTTAATTCTGATTTCATTTGGAATAAATGAACTTGCCCATATCTGACATAATAAAAACAATAAATAAATAAATAATCCAGTTCCTGACTGGTCCCTGAGTCTTGTGACAGAAATTCTTGCAGATATGACAGCTGAAACTTGCTACCTGGAAGTTTAAAACACTGATGGAATTGATATTCAGATCCAAATATTGTTTGGTCCATTGATATTCAGTGGACCAAATTGCAAAAAAGTTCCATCATTCTACAACAACCAAATTCTTTGCTTACGCCTTCACAATGGTAGGACCATTAGTAACCCTTGGTTACTAATGGTCCTACCATTATCTTCACATGTATTTTCTTAATTATAATTTTATTTAAGAAAATGCCTGTGAAAAAAGACTTGAAAAGAACAGGAGAAGAATGGATAAATTTGGAAGAGTAAAAGTTAGTTCTGTGAGCTTGGAGCTGGACATTGAATGATTATTGACTAAGACATATGTGCAGATTAGTTTAGAAGATAGCAGTAGAATTTAGAAGATTAGTGCCCATGGATGTATCTACAGAAAAAACATGCAGCAGAAACTGAACATGTATGAAAGGAAAGGAAAGGTAGAGAGAATTTGTAGTAGATGGGGCTTAATCAATCTGACTGCTCTCCTTTGGATCAAATTTAGATTTGGGCGAAGCCACTCCAGATGTGGAACCAATAACACATGATAGGAAGGATATGAGATTTGTACAGAGTCAGTAGCTGCTGTTTACAAGAAAAGTAATGAAAATGATACAAAAACCACTAGGTGGCAGTGATTGTAGTGTATTGCTTTTGGGATTTACTTAAAGATGTAACTACCATCAAGGGTAAAAGGAAGAGTTTTTGATTTTGCAAAGGTTCATATTAAGGTTCATCAATTCTATACAGTGGGACCAACTGATGATGTTACCATCAGCAAATACTAAATGGGAAGAATTCAAAGAATGAATCAGCCTTTTCATGCCAACTAAGAAATACTCTTCAATAGAGGCCTAAATATATGTCAGATGAACTGATGAAACTTGTAGCAGAGAAGAAAAGTGCATGAGATGCATATAAATTATGGGGCAAAATAGAAGCCTATGATCGATATCGATGGTTTAACTGTTGAATCCTGTTCAAGTTGCTGATAAACTGAATAAGTATTTTGTAGAATACTGAATAAGTATTCTACATTCACACATGAGGAATTCTTTAGGGAAGGGGATGCCAGAAGTTTATCAAGCTCTAACAGGAAGCTAAATGATTTTGTAATAACTGAGAGGAAAGTGGAGGAGAAATTGCTGAAGTTAAACATAAGAAAGGCAACTGGGGTGGATGAAATCTATCCAGTTATAATAAGGGAGGCAGCAAAAAAGAAGTAAGGAAACCCTTAGCCATAATTATGAGAGCATTCTTTGATTCAGGGGAGATCTCAGTGTCCTGGAGATGTGTGAATGTATCCCCAATTCATGAGTAATTACAAATCTGTTAGTTTAACTTCTGTTTTAAGGAAAATAATGGAGTCACTGGTAAAAAAAAAAAGTAATGCATTTATAGCTTAAATACCTTCAATCTATTTAAAGCATTACACACCTCAATCATATCACTCAAAAGGTGATCTGATTGAGTTGTTTGAGGCTTTGAATGGATTGAGTAAGTTCAGTTATACTTCAAACAAAGAATGGGTTTGTTAAGGGGAAATCTTGTGTGACCAACTTGATTGGTTACTACAGTGTGGTCACAAAGGAACTGGATGCAAAACAATAATTTTGATGTCATATAATTGGATTTCAGCAAAGCTTTTGATACTGTTGCACATAAAAGACTGCTGTACAGATTGGAGCGGTGTGGCATTAAGGGCACATTTCTGCTTTGGATAAATGTGAATGGGAGAAAATAGAGAGTGGTAATCAATGGAAATTGCTCTTTGTGGACTAATGTTATTAGTGGAGTCCCCCAGGGTTCGGTGTTGGATCCATTGTTGTTTTCTATATTTATCAATGATATTGATGAAGGCATATCAGGCTTAATGTCCACATTTGCAGATGATAGAAAAGTTGGCAGGGTGGTTAATGACAGTATGCTACTGCAACAGGATCTAGAAAAGTTAGGCAGATGAGGCTGAGAAATGGCAACTGATGTTTAATATTGATAAATGCAAAGTACTGCATATGGATAGCAGTACCCCACAGTAATGTACCAACTGTGTCGTACTACACTTAGGGTAGGGGAAAATGAAAAAGACCTGCAGGTAATTATGCAGTCAGATATGAAGTTCTCTGAGCAATGCAGACAGACTGCCAGGTCAGCTCATAGGATTTTGTCAATGATATATAGGAATTTTCCTAGCAAAGATAAGGAGGTGATTAACATATTGTATAAGGCAATGGTAGGGCCACATCTTGTGCACTGCATACAGGTCTGGATGCCTTATTTTAGGAAAGATGTGGAGCTGCTGTAATGAGTACAGAGAAGGGCAATGAGATTGGTAAGCAGACAAAAGGGTGCTCTTACCAAGAAAGGCTTCAGTTCTGCAGCTGCAGTGTCTGGAGATTAGGCACCTGAGAGGTGATCTGATTGAGGTGTTTACAGCTCTGAATGGATTGAACAAGTTCACTGCTGTTGGGATTCTTCCTCTTGCTTGGACCACACATGAGGAGGCACATATTCAAACCCCATTTTCCTGGTGTTTGAATTTGTGCCTCCTTTACCCCATTTCCTGGAAGTCAATATTTAAGGTACTGGTGGATATTGGAAGTTAAAGCAGTTTGTAAATAGCAAGGTTCTTCAAACTGGAGAGTGGAATGTAGCCTGCTATTAGTGACAAACTATGGATAAGATTTTCAGTCAATGGAAAAAAATCATTAATATACAAGAGGAAAAGGGTGGAAGAAAGAATTCAGCCTTGTGGAACGCTAGCAGTGAGAAGCTACAAGACAGATCTATCTAACAATACACATGGCAATATAAGAGAAAACTGCCTACAACTGCAAAAAACAGAAGGCAAGCCATAAGATGGTAGTTCTTGTTTAAAAGTTGTCTATGCAAAACATGATTAGAAGGCTTGGAAATGTTAAGAGTGATTGCTTCAGTTTCACCAAACTGAATTTGTTCAAAGATTGGCAACCTACACCATGATATTACCAGTGGATATCACGGCTTAAGTTGCCTAAACCATGTTTAATATGCGACACTAACAGAAGGTATATATTTATCAGGTAGAATCATGTATATATTTATCAGGTAGAATGTTACAAGATAGGGGGGAAAAATGGTGAGTTGACGGATTTCTCATGTACGAGTTGGCTATTGATGGATTTCTCATGTACGAGTTGGCTATTGATGGATTTCTCATGTACGAGTTGACTATTGATGGACTTCTCAATTCTTTTGAAAAGTACAGATGTTTGTTTTTTGGTTTTTAGGAGCATTAGCAACTAAGGCCATATTGCTCCGGGAATATGCGGTGGTCATTCCCTGACCTTTCCACATCCTCCGTATTTGGTGGTGACGGGCTGGAACCCCAGTCTAGAAAAGGACAGAAGTAAGTGTAATGGGATAATAATTAGAAAGGGAAAATATTTCACCCTTTTTAGAAAATAGCTGGATATAAGTAAATTTCCATGCAGCCAGAATAACAGAATGTAAAAAGATGACAAAAAACAAGAGTGAGCTCTGAAACAAAAGATTTGAAAGCAAGTAGACAAATGTCATCAAAAACTGGAAACTTCGTGACATTCAAATTTCCTACTCTGTTCAAAACTGATTGCATTGATTAATAACTTTTTACAACTGATGTGAGTTTTAATGTAGGCAAAAAATGAGATGGGAAATTTGGACATTGGCCAATTCTGATAATGGTATATTTTTCGCAGCCTTAGCACAATTATTGGAAAACCAAAGCTAAAAACAAAGAAGAAGATTACAGTGTGCAATGAGGAATTCATCGCCATTTAAGAATAATTTCAGTGACACAATCTGAGGAAACATTAGAATTGCAAGATTTAAAACAATAAAACAGAGGTAAGTGCAATGGGATGATAACTGGAAGGGAAGAATTTCTTACCATTTTTTAGGAACTGGCTGAATGGCAACAAATTTCCACAAACACTAGTGGAATAAGAGAGCATGAAAATGCAAACAAAATAGGAGAAAAAATTCAATGTTTTGAGAACAATGAAGAAATGCCATCAGAACCTGGAGATTTAGCATCAAGGCTAAGATATTAAGATGAATGTTTGGTGGAGATTTACCAAGATCATCAATGCAAGGATTAGAGGGAAAAGTAGGATACTAAGTTGGTTTTATATTTTACTAAGGATGTAATATAATCATCTTTTAGCAACAGAAGTGGAATTACAAGTGGACAAAAGTTCTGACCAACAGTTTTGGCCAGGGATCAGAAGGCCCAACTATCATTTGGATAAGAAGCAAGTTCCCTCTCTTAGACTGTTCAAAAACCAGTATGGCTGACTAATATCCTTTTTACAACTGTTGCAAGCTTTAGTGTAGGCAGAAAATGAAGCTACCAATCTGTATACAAGCCAGTTACAATAAGCTATGTTCTTATCGTGAACAGCATTCACACATTTAGAAAACCTAACTCTAAACTTTAGATGAAGGATGAGATTTTACAGCAGAATGAGATTTCCATCTATGCAACCAGTTAGGAGCAGAAATTTTAAAACAGTAATACAACTAAAGAAAAGAGAAACAGAAATCAGGCAATTCATCCCACTTCTCATTTCTGATACACCAAAGGAAATAAGGCTGAGAATGACCATGGAAAAGAGGCTCTATTAGAATAGAGACCAACAAATTGCGATCTGAGGTGCCTAGAGCACCACTAACAGTAAACATTTACATTGAAGGGTTGGTTGTGAGGAAAAAATTAATAGTTTTGGGTGTGTAATTTGATTGTCTGATATTCTAGTAGATAAGTTAATAAATTTTGTGGGTTCATTAGTATCTCTTCTAGCCAGGTCCATGCCACAATAAAAGTGAAGCCAGCTGGAGCTGTGAACATTAAAATCACTATGGGAAATTATTTATTTCACTGTTAGATTAGAAAAAGAAGAATTTCAAAGAAAGAAAAAAGAGAGTTCTGATTGATCTGTGGGTTTGGCAGAATAACAAAAGCAACAAATCAATCTCACAAAATGATATAAAAAAGATTTTAAGAGGAGTCAGAAAGAGGAGATTCTTGAGTATAAAGTCTCTGGATTCTATCAGAACATGAGGGACTTGGCAGATTGTAGATGGAAAAGGACTCACAGAGATTGGAATTGAGACCACATATATTCATTAAATGATTGAACACGTTTTTAGGAGGATTAGATATTTTCACAAATAAGTTTGTTCCATTAGTTTGACTATACATGATGTTCTTAGTGTAGATGGGAGAGGGGAATGCTGTATGAACTGATGAAATTTTTAGATATGGTGTAACCAGATCATTGACATAATTTTGCCTTAGCAATGCCCTGTCCATATACTACTGTGCTTGGAATCCCTCCAGTCACACCTCGCAGAGTAGAAGCAGCAAGATTATGTACCTAAGTCAATCCAGAAGTTCCCTATAAAGCTACCATGTCTGGTGGACTGTCTAGCAGCCAGCCTGTAAAAACCATGTCAGAAACTATACCCTCAAAATGTAAAAAATATTGAATCTCACCATATTGCTCATCATAACCTTAAAAGTTATCAATTGTGATGCATTAAAGAAGAGATGGGGTTGCTGAAGCTTTGTTCTGGGGACCAAAGATGGGTTTCGAAACTTTAAGCCTCCAATATCTAAGTTTTCAGACGAAGGTTGGCAGGGTTGTTAATGACACTAATGACAGTATGCTATACTGCAACAGGATCTAGAAAAGGCTGAGAGGTGGCAACTGAAGTTGAACATTGTCAAATGTAATGTACTGCATATGGGTAGCATTAACCCCAGAGTAACATATCAACTGTGTGATACTACACTCAGGGTGGTAGAGAATGAAAAGGACCTAGGGGTAATTGTGCAGTCAGAGATGAATTTTCTGAGCAATGCAGACGGTCTGCAAGAGTAGCTCATGGTGTCTTGTCAATGATATACAGGAATTTTATTAGCAGGAATAAGGAGGTGATTATCCCCTTGTATAAGGCAATGGTCAGGCCACACTTTGAGTACTGTATACAGGCTGATGCATGCTTGCTTGCTTTTTTTCATCATTTGCTTCTACTAATGCTAATAAGTAAAGTGTAGCCGACTCTCGTCACCTGGTATTGCACCAGGTGAGGAGAGTCACCTACAACCTAGTATTACCTAATGACACAGAATTTGATCATTCTTCTGTGCAGTGAACCCCTGTTTACACTGTTTCATACCTAAATATGACTTTAATATACTAGGTGCAGTAATGTCTGTTTTTAACCTTGAACAATGTGCTATACCAATGGTTACTGACAGTTCCACTATCAAGAAAGTGCAAGTAGAGGATTTGGTTGCCATAGAACAACTGGCCTTTGCTGAAATTTGGTCCACTTGACTCACAAGCGGGACCAAAATAACAGCTCCATCAGCTTTTAGACTCCCAAGTAGCAGACCTAACTGTTGCTGCTGTAAGAATATCTTCATCAAACCTGAGGGATCATATTGGCTTAAAATGGCATTTGAATAAAAGAATATATAAGATAATAGAACACCACTATTAATTCACTTTTATCACTAAACAATTGGCACTCGGGGGCCTTGTCAGCTTGCAATATCTCCATCAAGCAAGATGAAACTTCTTTGTAGACTAATCCAGACTCGCTGCAAACATTTTGCAAAACCAAGTTATTCCTGTCTTTAAATCTTTGGAGCCAGCCACTGCTGCATTTGAAATGCCTAATTCCATGTTGCTGACCTAGATAATTTACCTTTTCTTGCAAAATCGGCCCTGATATTGGCAAATAAGATGCACACATTTGTTGGTACCACTTGAAAAGTTTTGTTTCAAACTCCTCGTGTTTTGCAGCATGAATTCGTTTCCTGTTTTTCATCGCTGCTTCAGTGTCACATACTTCAAATTTTTTTTGGTTTTCCAGTATTGTAGATAAAGTAGGTATAAAGATGCTGTATTCCTTTGCAATGTCCATTTTACTTCAATCCATCCTATCAGCCTATTGTATAATTTTCGATTTAATTTCCAGGTTTAATGTCATCCATTTACGTTTTGTCACTATAACACTACTAGATAAGATTTAATATAAACAAATTTTAAATTAATATAAAGACACAAGTTCCAAAAAAGACATCAGCTCAGATAAAATGGCACAAAAACTGTAGCTGAGTGGTCATGAGCGGGAGTGCAGTAGCATACACTCTTTGAGTAGACCAAGGTTTAAGCCCTGATTGCTAAATACGGTTGATCTGCCAACCCACACTGGACTAGCGTGGCAGACTATAGTCCTTTTCCCTCAAATATGAATTGTTAAGGAGGCTTCCATCCTGCAGTGGGCTGGTAATGTAGTAAACAACTCTTTGAACTGGCATAACAAATGCAACTGACTTTAATCCCATGAAGAGAGCGAGGGAGTGCATATAAACAACTTAGAAAAACAATTTTTATTTTTTTGTTAATTTAACAGCTCATCCTTCACAAAGATGTTTTTCAGAGTGCACTTAAGTTGTAGCTACCATAAACTAGTTTTGTTTACACAAAAGTAATTTCTAACAAGACAGTGCCATCCTTCAGGAAGCAGTGAATCAGATGGCCAGAGGCAATAATAGGACAGCTGTGCCAAGATTTGTATTAAACATACAAAATAACAATATTTATTTCTCGCATGGTGAAAACGGACTTTGTAATATATATTAACCGAATTTTGTAATAAACAAATATATTTACATAGAAAAGCCTATCCTTTTGCAGGGGAATGGTATGTGCTTCATATAAACGAGTGCTTTCTATAAACCGAGTTTGTATTAATGAGATTTTACTGTACTGCTATAAGAAAAAAAAAAGAAGAAAAAGAAGTTTCTACTGTTTAGCTTTAAAAAAACTTTTCAGAGTGCACTTAAGTTGTAGCTACCATAAACTGGTTTTGTTTACACAAAAGTAATTTCTAACAAGTCAGTTAGAAGCAGGGAACCGGGTGGGCAGAGGCATTTATACTTAAAATTTACTTATTTTTACAGAAAGTGTACAGCATTACCTTCAAGGAGATACTATTTCTATTAAAATGATATTAATTTAGGTCAGCTTATGGAGAACAGTGTCATCTCTAATGTGAGCATAAGGTAAGCCCAAGCCTTTGAAGGCTAAAAGTCAGCCTCAGTCATTGGAAAGCAATCTAAGGACAGAAACTAAATGCATAAATGCTTATAATTTTGATTATTTCAATGCCTGCTTTGAAATATTACCCTGCAATCTTTACTACTTTGCTATGTACAGCCCAATATTTAAGGTACATAACTTTTGTGCATTTAATATCAAATTAAATGTTTACTTAGATTGACACATTAGTCAATGGTTAGTATAAATTTGCTAAGAGAGGCTACTCATCATCTGATGAGAACCAAAAATTCTTGAAACAGCAGTCACAAATGGTAATTTGGGTTTTAAAATAAACAGTGCAGTCACCCTTTTTGGTGATGTTATTTAAACAATATTAGCAACACAACGATTAAGTTGATTCTTGAATAATGACATCATTAGTATTAGTAATGGCCACATGCTACAAGGAAGTCTATGGCTTATGCTGCACCAGCCAAAAAAAAAAAAATAATAATAATAAATAAATATATATATAATAATAATAATAATAATAATAATAATAAATAATAATAAAATAATACAATACAATTTATTTATCAATAATTATTTATCTATTTATCAACATTTATCATTAATTATTTATTTATCAACAATAAAAATAACAATAATAATAAAATAATAAAAAATAATAAAAAATAACAATAATAATAAAATAATAAAAATAACAATAATAAAATAATAAAAATAACAATAATAATAAAATAATAAAAATAACAATAATAAAATAATAAAAATAACAATAATAATAAAAACAAAAAAATAAATAAAATAGAATGATAAGAATAAAATAATAATAATATGAAAAAAAATAATAATAATTAATAAATAAGAGAAAAGGAAATGGACAACCTAAGCATTTCCCTCCTTCCATATGTAATTATCCAACTGACCTTTGAATTTCCCCAAACTGCCAGCCTCTACCACCCATGTAGGCAACTTATTCCAGTAATTTATAACTTGCTGGCTAAAATAATACTTCCTGCAATCCAGTCTAAACTTCTCCCCCCGTAACTTGAAATTATGGTCCCCTGTTCTAGAATCATTTATAACCGTGAAAATTTCGTCCTCATTCATTTTGCTTATGCCTCTCAGAGCCTTAAACACCTCACAATCAAGTCTCCTCTAAGGTGTCTAGTTTCCAAGCTCTACAACCCACATATTCGAAGTCTTTCCTCATATGGATGCCCTTTTGCCAATCTCACCAGGCGAGTTACCCGTCTCTGGACCTTTTCAAGAAGCACAATGTCTTTCTTTAGGGGTGGTCTCCATACCTGAACAAGGTACAAGTGTGGTCTAACTATAGCCTTATACAATGGAATTATGACGTCCTTATCTCTACTAGCAATTGTTCAATACATCATTGACAGGACACCATGGGCCTTCCTTGCAACCTGTCTACAATGCTCAGAGAACTTAAAGTCTGACCGTAGTCCCCTTCCTCCACTACCAGCTTTAGTTCAATTCTGCCAATTGTATAAGTTATTTTGGGGTTACTGTTCCCCAGGTGCAATACCTTACACTTTGCTGGATTAAAGCATAGCTGCCATTTTTCTGACCATCCTTGAAGTCTATCTAGGTCATTCCGAAGAAGCTCTGCTTGGCAGTGATCATTAACTACTCTACCAATATTTACATCATCTGCAAATTTAGACATTACACCCCTCTATCCCTTCATCGATGTCATTTATGAAAATCAAAAACAACAGTGGTCCTAATACTGATCATCTCTGATATGAGCACGAGACCAAAGGGCAAGCTCTGTCACTGGAAGGTTCAAGGCATCTCAAAATTTGAATGCAGAAATGCATACAGTTTTCAAATCACCAACTCTCAATAAGTTTCAAATGGAGATATCCTTTTGCATTTCAGCAATTAAATTACATTCACACAAAGCCATGTCTGTATGCTAGCATGCATGATGTTCAGTTATTGATAACATCTTGTAACCATTAATAAAAAACAATATTTATAAATTAATACATTTATAAAGTTTCAGAATCATCCATTCAAACCATCTCAGGGACTAACATATATTACTTTTCTTCTGGAAAAGTCCTTATACATTTTAGGCACATTTGCATACATATGTGTTAAGTGCCGGTTAAAATCAAAATATCCCTCCATCTACATATAATAACTTGGCTCCCAATGGACTGGTTTTCATGAAATTATATATATTGGAATTTGGGGAGTACAATGTGTACAGAAAAGATACACAGGATGGATAGAAAGGATACAAATTTCTAATAACTAATATACAATGCATTACCGTTAATATCTGAACACATAGCTGGTCACATCTTACCCAAGCATCACACATCAGCACTACTATAAATATGCATGTAGGGGGCTTCAAGGAGACAATAGTATGATTATGGAGGCAAGATGCCATAATAAATGGAGATAAGAGGACTTCCGGTGAAGAATGATAATAGGATGCCACATAAGTAATCAATCTGTATATCACACATATGACATTTTTACAGAACTGAAGATCCCTAGGTTGATGAGTAGTAATGTTATCTGAAATTGGAAGCAGATTGGTACTGAAACCATCACAAAATCACCTAGAAAACCTCTGAAGCTGATGGAATGTAACAGAAGAGCCTACAAAGAACTGTCTGCATGGAATGCTGATCGACACTGTCACAGCATATATAGACTCCCAATGAGATGATGGAAGACTTTTTTTTTTTTTTTTTAATTAGATCAAAAATTGGTCTTCACTCAAAAAAGGTTGCTAACCCCTGTCCCTAGACAATAATGCTTTGCCTATGTTGTGGCAGCACATTGGGGGAAAGCCTACACCTGTATCAGCAGGAAAACAATCCGTCATACTGGTTACATTGTGGTTTTTACACTGCAATCCTATAAAGAACCTCTGGGACGAAATGGATTGTTGGTTGTATGATAGACTGCCCAAAAAACAGGGCTGAACTGGTCACTGCTTTGAAAGCCAAATGGTGAAATATTAGTAGTAGTAGTATTAGCAGTGGCAAATAATGATGCAAGAAAGTGTGCTTATACAGCATCAAAAAAAAAAAAAAAAAAAAAAACATTCCATATGACCTGTACATCCCCTCTAACAGTTTGTCTAGTCTATGAATTTATTCAAACTAATCACTTCCACAACAGAAGATTGTTCCAAACAATCAAATACTAGCTGGCCAAAGGCAAATTTCAGCATATCTAATTGCAACCATCCTTCTTAGATTTGATTTATGCTTCCTCATTTGTGTAGTCTGAGCAAGTGGAAGAATGCCATCAGCACTGAGCTCACTCAATCATATCTCCTCACAAGTGCCTAGTTACTAGATGATGCATTTTGTAGAGCCGAAGCCTTTCTTGGTACGAGCATCCTTTGGTCCCCAAACCAATCTCACTAAGCTTCTCTGCACTGTTTCAATAGATCATTTATTTTACATATCCTTAAAATGAAACTTCACCTGAATGCAGTACTTAAGATGTGGCTTAATCATTGACTTATACACAAAGAAAATCAGCTCCATATGTCACCTAGCAAAATTCCTGCATATCGCTGACAAACCCCATGACCTGTCCTGAGAGCCTGTCTGTGCCTTTGTATCTATCTTACTAAATAATTACCCTCAGGTTTTTCATTTTCCATTACCCCGAGCAGCCTTTTATGTGCTAGAGTATCAAAGATTTTCTAAAATCGAAATATATGATATCAAAATTATTTTTTTCATTCACTTCCTTTGTTACTGCATCATAGTAGCCAAACAAACTGGTCAGACAAGATCACCTCATAACCAATCCATGCTGTGACTGCAGTATAATTCCATTTCTTTAAATGGTCCTGCATTACTTCTGACTAGTGACTCCATTAGTTTTTTCCTGGAACAGAAGTTAATCTAACAGGTCTGTAATTATTTGTGTCGCTCTTTGATGATCTTTTGATCTCCCTTTGTGGATTGAGGATACATTCACACATCTCCATCCACAGAGACCTCCTCTGAATCAAGGATGATCTCATAATTATGGGTTAAGATTTCTTTAACCTCCTTTGCTGTGTTTCTTAATATAACTGGATAGATCCCATCCACCCCAGGTGCCCTTTTTGCATAGCTTCAACATTTTCTTGGCCACTTTCCTCTCAGCTATTACAAAATCATTTATATGTATATATACAAGTAAAGAAAAGAAATCTTTGCTGTTTTTCTTTGCATCCTTTACCAAAGACCTCATAATCTGTCTTATCCAACCTCCTTTGTGACGATTGCACACTGGTTTTTATCTACGGTAAGCTTCTGTATCACCTAATGAATTCATTCTATCCACTTCTCTGCCACCAATTTCATCAGTTCATCTGATATCTATTCAGGTCTAAGAGCCTTCAACAGTATCTCTTACTTAGCACAAAAAGCCTAGTAATTTTTATTATTACTTCTTTAAATGCTTCCCATTTACAATTTCTGTTAGTCATATCATCAGTTTGTCTGAGCCCGCTAGAGTCACCTTTACAAAAGCAAAAGCCCTTCCCTATGCATTTGATGGTAGTTCTATCTTTAAGTAAATCTGACATAAATACACTGTGATCACTGCCACCTAGTGGTTCTTTTATCTGCAGAATCCTAACACATGAAGACTCACTGCTGACAATCAGATCATCCCTATATCCATATAGAGAGTTTTGCTTTCTATTTTTGCCTCTCTAACATGCTGCTGTAGATAACAGTCATCCAATAAATCCATAAGAGTCTTGCTAGTGTGAGTGATCAATCCATAAGTTCCAGTCAATATCTAGAAAGTTATAAGCTCCCATTATAAGACATTTTGATTTATTGGCTCACCCTATTTGTCTGTATAGCTGTTCATTATATTCATCACAGTCATTAGGCGTATAATACAATCCTATTCTCATTTTTGTTTTCCAGGTGTTTGTGTCACACCAAATTGACTCAATACTGCCCTGGTCACCCAGGTCAACTGGATACACTGTGTTAGATTTTACATGATTCTTAACTAATGCATAACTCCCCCCTTCCTGTCCCATTTATTCTTTCTGTACACATTGTACTCCCCATATTCAAATTCTGCATCCTTTATATGTGAATGACACTGTCTCCAATATTCCTACAATGACTGCTTTCAATGACCTAGCCAGTACTTTAAATTCATCAAATTTACTTACTGTACTTCTACCATTGGTGTACATGCAAGTATACATATACCAAATATCAGAGGACATTTACAAAAACTGTTTTTTGTAAATTTTCTATGGAAACTAGAGACTGTTGTAAAGGCTAAAGTTTTCAACAAATATGATTAATTTTCCTGTGAAAAAAAGATTATTTATAGATATTTATATTATAGGTAGGGCAGTGTATACATGGGGAATTGTATACAAAATTGTATACAATAAGTATTTACCCTCACCAAGAAATATTTGAGTTAGAGATTTGATATTATGTGTGTATATATATACTATTAAGTGTCACAAGTTAATGTATATTTATTTGTTATTCTAGATCCATCAGTTACTGAACTAGAGCTGTGAATACAGCAAAAGGTGGGGTAGTATGTTGTAGAAAGTTAAGGGCTGTCCATTATAAAGTTCTTCATTTGCAGGGAAAGAAACAAAACAAATTCATGAGGAAATGAAAGTTCTATATTTGGAGGATGGCCTATGATATAGGACTGTGAAAATTTAGGGAAGACAGTTCAGGTTGAGTGCAGCAGTGTGCACAATGGCCAAGATTAAAAAAGCCTCATCTCAGCTACAGACCCAACCATTGTGTCTAAAGTGGAACAGCTAGTCCCTGAAGACAGATGTGTGACTATAAATTTTATACCAAATGAAGTGAACGTTAGCCATTGGTCTGTTTGTATTATGGTGCAAACAGACCAGTGGCTAATGGTTTCTATACATATGGTTCCTACACATGTATAAGGTGGTAGCCAGATGGGTTTCTACACATTTATAAAGTGATAGTCAGATGGGTTCCAAAGTTAGGGACATCTCCTCAAAAAATCCACAGGAAACAGGATTCTGCATAATTCTGGAAGCTTGTAATGAGAATGTTCATGATTTTTTTGACAAAATTTTAATGATGGATGAATTCTGGGTACATCACTGTGAGCCAGAAACAAAACAAATGAGTGACCAATGGAAACATTTATCTTATGAACCCCAAAAAAGCAAAGGTTCAAATGTCTACAAACAAGGTCATGTTGTCAGTCTTCTGGGACTCTGAAAGCATTACAGATTACCCCCCACAAAAGGCCACAAGCATCACTGGGCAGTATTACAGAAACCTACTGGAACAGCTAAGAGAGGCTATCACATTGAAGAGATGTGGGAAGTCATCCAAAAGGTGTCCACCTCCTAGCTGACAATGCTTCTGCTCGCAAGGCGACTCTCGTAACTATGGCCAATAGTCCGAGTTACTGTAACTCAAATCAGTACTCACAATATAAGTTTGTTTAAAGGTCTGAAAATAATGCAGCTGAATGCACAGCATTCTCAACCTGTTGCGGATGAAATAAAAATTGTATGTCAACGAGAAAATATCGATGTTGCTTGCATCCAAGAACCTTATTATGTGAACGATAAGATAGTTGGTTATCCCCTTTCCTGTAGGATCATGTATACTCCTTCTCCAGAAGTGAGAGCTGCAATAATTGTTTTTAATTCTGATTTAGTATTAACCAAAATTGAATCCTTATGTAGCAGTCATGCGGTTTGCGTTAACATTCAGTCTACTGTTGGTGCATCTATTTGCGTCAATATATTTTAAATACAACTCTGACATTCGGCCATATTTAGTTTATATGGATAGTGTTCTTGATAAGCTAGGAGATTTTCCTATATTGTTTGTAATTGATTGCAATGCCAAGAGTTCACTTTGATTCAGTGGCACTACTGACGATAGAGGGAAAGCTTTAGATGATATGACAGCAGTGCGGGAGCTTATGATTCACAATAAACCTGGGAAGGAGTCCACCTTTTGGAGAGTAAATGGTGAATCGAACATAGACGTACCTCTTACAAACTCAATTGTAAGAGGCACTAGACTTGTCTCTGAATGGAAAGTCAAATCTGACTGGGTATTGAGTGATCATTGTGCGATATTTTATGAAATCAATACACATAGAGTAAACAGTGTTGGCTTGAATCAATATGCCGCTTTGCTGTTAAGCATGCAAACTGGGATAACTTAGATAAAGTCTTCAGTGGTTCATGGTTGCGATCTCTGAGTTATCTAACATGACAGGTGAGAACTCTGTGGGGTTTTTGCAAAACGTTATCTATGATGCCTGTGTAGCTGCTATGAAATGGAAACAGATAAAACATAGACCAGTTAAGTGGTGCTCAGCTTACTCTATTGAAAAAACAGGTTAATAAGGCTAGGAAACAATTTCAGAAGAGAAAACGTAGGGAAAGTGCCTTGGAAGTTATTTGATTAAAGAAAGACTATCAAAGTCTTTGTAACAAGTATGTCCATGCTATCGCTAAACAGAAATATGACTGCTGAAAAATGTTGGTGAAAACAGCAGAAATACTGACCCTTGGGGACTGGTTTATAAAATTTGCACTGGCAAATTCAGAGCAGCTGCTGATGTTATATATTCTATTGGCAAGGGCACCACTGAGATGTGTAGTTGGGAAGATTCCATGAGTGCAATCTTAGATCACCTTATAGGTAATGATAACATGGCTGATAACCCATGTGTTAATCTAGAACATCATCATATAAGTTGAGATATAAGTTAAGGTTATAATTGTGAATTGAAATTGAATCAAAATCATGATGCAGACCAGAGCAGCAAAGCAAAAGGCTCAAGCTAATGGGAGTGTTGTGGCTCAGGGGAGAACTGAGGGGGGCGGTTGTTCTCTGAATCACAACCTTTTAAAATGTACTACTTGTTTGATATTTGTGAAGCAATCAGGGACAGGACATGATATTGCCAAGGGGAATGTCTTTGTGTGTGTGTACGATGTAAGGAGTGTGAGGAAATCAGGCGACAACTCAGTGTTGTTATGGGCCTATATGAGAGCTTGAAGGACAGGGTGGATGCCGTTGAATGATCTAAATTGAGGGGCCCATCCAGCTCTAAGCTGCCCACATCAACGCCAGAGCTTGCACTTGAACATCCCACAACACAGTGGCAACCCCCAAGGGATAATGCACTGATCCCACAGGAACTAGTAGTTGTTGGTGACTATATTGTCAGGGAAACGGGGAACATATTTTGCAAAATGGATAGGTGGAACATGACCAGGGTATGTCTGCCAGGAGCAAAGATTGATGACATTGTAGAGAAGATATCATCTTCTAAGGGCACAAAAGATGATACTGTTGTACACTTTGGCACTAATGATATTAAGAGTACGAGACCGGTGGAATTACTTAATAAGTACAGGTCACTGTTGAAAAAAAGCAGTGAATTAGGGTTCAATTGAAAGTGTCTGCAATTCTGCCCAGACACAATAGGAGGCAGTATATGATGAGAGTGTGGTGTCTCCATAGCCAGGTGGGCAGGAGCAACAGTGCGTAGCACACGTTTCTTGATTAGACCGGATTCGAACCCATGACCACCAAAATACAGAGGATGCGGAAAAGTCAGGGAATGACCACCACATATCCCCGGAGCAATATAGCCTTAGTTGCTAATGCTCCTAAAATCCTAAAAACCAAATAACAAACAAACAAACATGATGAGAGCCTTGTCAATCAATTCGTCCCTGGAGAGATTGTGCAAGGCTCAAGCGGTAGAATTTTTCTCAGCCTGGTCTGTGCTTGTTAACAGGAGAGACTGCTTCTACAGGGATGGGATACACTTAAATAGAAAGGGTGCTAGAATATTTGCTCATGCTATCAAGGCAGTGTTAGGTGGGTCGGAGAACTGCTAGCTTGGGGGGGGGATACAGGACTAATAGATTAACAATAGCCACTGGCAGAGGTGAAACTGATTCTTGCACTGCTTCTATTGGAATGAGCAGCAGCCTGGAAAACAAGATGCAGGGGATTTCAGAGACTGCTAGGAGTCATTGTGGTACAAGTAAATACATGGGCTGTGTTAGGGTAGCTAAGAATAGGAACAGGTACATGAATACTTGCAGGTACACCAATGCTAGGAGTTTGTTAGATAAATTTGATGAATTTAAGGTGTCGGTCAAAACATTAAAGGGAGATATTGTTGGGATACCAGAGATGATGTGTCACACATATATAAGGAATGCAGAAATGGAATTTGGGGAGTACAATGTGTACAGGAAGGATAGACAGGATAGGAAGAAAAGAGGGGTTATGCTATTGGTTAAGAAACACATAAAATCCAAGGAAGTACAGCCAGTCGACATGGCTGGACAGTGCAGTGTCGAGTCAGTTTGGTGTGACATAAGCACTGGGAAATCAAAATTGAGAGTAGGAGTGTGTTATAGCCCTAATGATTCTAATGAGTATAAGAAGAAACTGTACAGGGAAATAGAGTGGGTCAGTAAAACAGACAGTCTTATAATGGGAGATTTTATTTTCCCAGATATTAACTGGAATTTGTGGATTGGTCACTCACACACTAGCAAGGCTTTTGTGGATTTATTGGATGATTGTTTTCTAAAGCAGCATGTTCGGAAGGCAACTAGAGGGAGTAATATCCTTGATCTGGTTATCAGTAGTGATTCTTCATGCATTAAGAATCTGCAGATAAAGGAACCACTAGGTGTAGTGATCATAGTGTGCTGAAGTGGAACTTGCTCATCAGGAGTAAAGGGAAGGATTTTTGCTTTCGTAAAGGTGACTAGTGGTCTGAGATGGTATTTAAATTCTATGCAGTGGGACCAACTGATGATGTTACTAACAGCAAATTCAAAATGGGAAGCATTCAAAGAATTAATCTTGGAAGCTACTAGGCTTTTCATACCAACTAAGAAATATTGTTCAAGGTTAAGGCCTAAATGGATGTCAGATGAACTAATGAGACATGTGTCACCCATTAATTTATATGTATCCCATGCATTTTTCTTCTATGCCACATGTCTCATTAGTTCATCTGACATCCATTTAGGTCTATAACCAAGTCACAAAGGAGGTTAGGCAGGCAAAGGCAAATTACCAGAAATCTTTAGCAAAGGATGCAAAGAAAAACAGCAAAGAGTTCTTTACTTATGTAAACTCTAGAAGGAAGGGACTGAATCAGATTTGTCTACTTGATATCGATGGTTCAATTGTTGATGATCCTGCTCAGGTAGCTAACAAACTAAATGAGTATTTTGCATCTACATTCACACATGAGGAGTTCTTCAGGGAGGGGAATGCCAGCAGTAAATTAAAATCTGGCAGTGAGCTAGATGATTTTGTAATAACTGAGAGCAAAGTGGAGGAGAAATTGTTGAAGATAAACATAAGAAAGGCACCTGGGGTGGATGAGCTCTATCCAGTTATATTAAAGGAAGCAGCAAAGGAAGTAAGTAAATCCTTAGCCATAATTATGAGAGCTTCCTTGGACTCAGGGGAAGTACCCATGGACTGGAGATGTGACCCCAATTCACAAAGGAGGATCAAAGGGTGACAAAAGTAATTACAGACCTGTCAGTTTAACTTCTTTTCCAGGGAAATGAATGGGGGCACTGGTTAAAGAAGCACTGCAGGATTATCTAGACAAGACTTCAGTTATAGCTAGGACACATAATGGTTTTGTTATTTGTTATTTGGTTTTTAGGAGCATTAGCAACTAAGGCCATATTGCTCCGGGGATATGCGGTGGTCATTCCCTGACCTTTCCGCATCCTCTATATTTGGTGGTCACAGGCTCGAACACCGGTCTAATCAAGAAGCATGTACTATGCACTGCTGCTCCTGCCCACCTGGCTATGGAGGCACCGTTTTGTTAAGGGAAAGTCTTGTCTGACCAATTTGATTGGATACTCTGTGGTCACAAAGGAACTGGATGCAAGGAATAACTTTGATATCATATATTTGGATCTTAGAAAAGCTTTTGATTCTGTTGCACATGGAAGACTGCTGTACAAATTGGAGCATTGTGGCACTGGAGGCAAATAGCTGCTATGGTAGGGATTTGAGTGTGAGAAGACAGAGAGTGGTAATCAATGGACACTGCTCTTCGTGGAAAAATGTTATTAGTGGAATCCTCCAGGGTTCAGTTTTTGGTCCATTGTTGTTTTCTGTATTTATTAGTGATATTGATGATGGTATATCAGGCTTAATGTCCAAGTTTGCAGACGATATGAAGGTGGGCAGGGTTGTTAATGACACCAAAGACAGTACACTGCTGCAACAGGATCTAGAAAAGTTGAGCAGATGGGCTGAATGTTACACTTCAGTGGCAACTGAAGTTTAAAGTTGACAAATGTAACGTATTTTATATGGGAAGCAATAACTCCAGAGTAACATATCAGCTGTGTGGTACTACACTGACAGTGGTAGAGAATCAAAAGGACCTGGGGGTAATTGTGAAGGCAGATATGATAATATATCTGAGCAGTGCAGACGGTTTGCAAGAGTAGCTCATGGTGTGTCTTGTCAATGATATATAGGAATTTTTCTAGAAGGGTTAAGGAGGTGATTATCCCCTTGTGTAAGACAATGGTCAGGCCACACCTTGAGTACTGTATATAGGTCTGGAGGCCTCTTTTTAGGAAGGATGTAGAGCTGCTGAAGCAAGTGCAGAGAAGGGCAACAAGATTAGTGAATGGAACAAAGGGTTGATCTTATGATGAAAGGCTTAAGTTTTGAAAATTACAGTTTGTGGAGACTAAGCACCTGCAAGGTGAACTGACTGAGGTGTATAAAGCCTTGAATGGTTTGTGCATGCTCAGTGCTGATGGCACTCTTCCTCTTACTCAGAATAATTGACTGAGAGGGCATAAATTCAAATTGAGGAAAGTTGTAGGATAGATGTGCAGAAGTTTGCCCTTAGCCAGCATGTGGTTGATTGCTGGACAAACTTCCATGTGTTGTTGTAGAAGTTGATAGCTTAAATAGATTCAAGGCAGAACTAGACAAACATTTGGAGTGAGTGGATAGGTGAAATTAGAAGATTTGTGGGGTTTTTTTTTTTTTTGTTTGGCTGATGCTATACAAAGTATAAGCTTTCTTTCTTGCATCATGTGCCTTTTCTAATACTAATGTGCATGCTTTGAATGAGTCATATGGTAATGACACTGAAGAATTACCCTTTACCCAAGATGAACTTCTCACCATTGTTAAGGCCATTAAAAATAACAAATGACCTATGGAGGGAGAGGTAATCAAAAAGTTCTGTAATCTTTATTCGAACGAGTTGTTACAAGTTTTTAATAACTGTCAAAGAGATGGTGTATTTCTGTCTCCCTGGAAGGATGCACTGCTCAAAATTATCCTAAAATCTCCAACCAGTTCACCTCCTTCATATAAACCTATTGCACTGCTTCCTGGTCTTGGTAAAGTTTATGAGAAGCTTTTAGCCATGCTGATTGCTATCTACCAAAGATGTAATATTGGTGTTTCTAACAAACAATATGGTTTCACTCCTGATGTACGTACTGAGGATGTGCTTCACTATTTAGTTCGCAATGTTCGGGAATCAAATTATAAATATACCTTGGGAATTTTTGTAGACTTTGCTGGTGCCTTTGATTCTATTATTTGGGACAGTGTACTGATGATGTTGCACATAGCTAAATGTTCTTTTAATATTTTCTCTATAATTAAAGATTACTTTAGGGATCACACAGTAACAGTTAAGTCGAATTTTGGATCGATTATGCGTCATGTGACTCAAGGCCATCTGCAGGGATCTGTCTTTGGTCTTTTAATGTGGAACTTAGTTTTCGAAGATTGGCTCAAGAGATAATTTGACCACTCGCACACAATTGCTTATGCAGATGATATGGTAATACTTGTTCACGGAAACTCCAGAAAGGAGCTTGAAATGAGGTCTGATTGCATATTGAAAGAATTATGCAAATGGTAATTTACACAGGTTGACAATCTCTACATCCAAAACTAAAATCATGATGTTGAAGGGTAAATTGGCTCTTAGTAGACCTCCGCTCATAAGGTTGAATGGTATTTCCTTACAGAAGGTGCTATTGCTAATGGGAATATGTATTGCTAGTGGCTTGAACTTTATCTTGCTTATTAACTATATATCAAAGAAGGCGAAGAAATTTATAGCAATGATCTCAAGAATAATGCAGGTAGAATGAGGGATAAAGGGGAAAGCACACCATTTGATTTATGATTGTATTTTCTTGCCGATTATTATGTATGGTGCATCAATCTGGGTCTCAAAATGGTTATGGCCTGCAGAACGGTTTCCACAGAAGCTTTGCAAGGGTTAGCTAGCAAAATGCCATTTGATTTGCAGTTAGTGTTTAGAAGCCCATCCTTTTATTTGAGAAGAGGTATAAAATCTGAGTTGCTGGGCATCGAAATTAACACTTTAAATGACTTCAGAAATGAAAAGAAGAGGATTTGGGAGCTCCTTTTACAAAAATGGCAAAACAGATGGAATTGTTCGGAAAAAGGTAGAATAACATTCAAACTTTTCCCTTATGTTAATGGTGTGAATTATATTAAACCGATCTGGTTTGTACCAAATCTACATTGTACATTCTTACTAACAGGTCACAGACCATTTTTTGCTAAACTGAATATGTTATGTTGTTATTTGGTTTTTAGGAGCATTAGCAACTAAGGCCGTATTGCTCCAAGAATATGCGGTGGTCATTCCCTGACCTTTCCGCATCCTCCGTATTTGGTGGCTCATGGGCTCGAACCCCGGTCTAATCAAGAACACACTGCTGCTCCTGCCCACCTGGCTACGGAGGCACCTAAACTGAATAGTCTTGGAATTGTAGCAAGATGCAACTGTACATGTGGTGATCTGGAAACATGAGAACATGTTGTATTTAATTGTTTGGAATATGCTGATTTGCATTTGCATTACATTATCAACTGAATAATGTAACTTGTCTGGTGAATGGGATTAAGTCAGTACTTATTAAAACAAGGGAAAATTTTATTGCCTTTCAAAATTTTGCAAATTCAGTTTTTGTGAGAAAGAATATACTTTTGCAATTGGAAGAGTTAAGATTGAATAATGGATGAATTAGTGGACTGTACTCTCTTCTTTACATGGAACAGTATGCTATTTTTTATATAGGAACAGAGAAAATTCTTTGTAGAGGTGGCCAGGATGTTGGTACTCCTTAATGGGTAGGTGTCCACTTCTGCTCCTGCCAACTGCATTGGCAGGAAGCCTTAGTTGATGTTTTTCTTGGATTTGATCCTGCAATAACACCTTCTTCCAGCTTGATTTTGCTGGTTAATATGGTAACTTCTGTTGAGTTCTCTGACTGCTGGTAGATGGCTGTTCATTGAACTATTTAACTTTTGGAGATTACTGGCAATGATCAGTCTCTAGGATGTGATGCTTGTGCTCATCTGTTTCATTTATTTCTGTTGTAGCCTACTTGTCCAGCTCATTGTGATGATCAGTCTCTAGGATTGTTTGTTTGTTTAGGGATTTATTAGGCACATCGGCAGCTATAGCCATAGTGCACCACAGTCTCTAGGATGTGATGATTGTGCTCATCTGTAGACAGTGTCTCTTCATCGGTTTCTGCTGTAGCCTACTTGTCCAGGTTGTTGTAGCTAAGGGGATTACCATTACACAGTGCAGTTGATTTGTAATGTGAATGTGAAATTTGTATTGTTTTGTATACTGTGCTATACCATTTCTATATGTATGGTGGATTTGCCAGATTTTTTTGGCTAGGAGCCACTTTACTCAATATATGAAAAAAAAAAAAAAAAAATTGCTCTCACAGTGGACTTTTCAATCAAGTGGGGCTTTGAAAATCTGCAGCACCAACATAATTGATCTCTTAATCTATTGATCTCTTACCTCCAGACTTCTTCCTCTTCCCTAAAATGAAGAAACCATTAGGGGCTGCAGATTTCAGAACAATGAGGAGATATTTAATGAATTGGAAGCCTGGTTATTTGCTCAAAGTGAGGAGAAATTCCATTCCAGTTCAAATTCTATACAAAAGACCTCAAAGAGCTTATCCAGAGAAGGGAAAATTGTACAGCTCTAGAAGGTAGCTACAAAAAGAAGGATGAAATTGCCAGCCAAGTTTCAAATCGCTAACTCAGATATTTGTAGGTGAGGGTAAATACTCTTTGACCATCCCTCGTAATACTCCTCTATATATTCATCATGGATAAAAATCGTATTAAAAAGTTTAATTTAGGCCAGTGTTAAGGAAAAGTAAACCAGACAGGGCATCAAGGTAAGTACTGAAATAGAATCATTTCAGTACTTGGAATATAATGAAATTTTCTATTTCATGACATGCTGGTGAATCTCCTCTTGGCACTGATGCTATTTAAGGAAGCTTCCTGTCTGGGATACCATTCAGATTAGCACTGGCTCTTGTTGAAGTTTAATTTTTTTTTTTCCCCACTGCAAAAGAAACTAACCTGACAATGTGGATGAAGATTTGAACACCCCATGATTTCTCCCTTATTCTCAAATATCTAAAAGAAAAATAAAAGTCAAAATTTAAATTCAATTTTTTTTAGGTAATGGTTAATGCAAGACACTTCACTTTTTGTAAATTTTCATTTCTATTATTATTACTGAAAAGTTACACATATTTCTCAAGCTTTTTTCAATCAATGGATGATAGTCAGGAAGGTTATTTTCAACAAAATAGTGCAATACCATGCATCTTGTGGTTACAATGTTCAGATTGCCTTGGTGCATGGAGCTGATGCTATCTTAAAAGATTTGGGATGCCTACAATCTACTGAACTGAGATATTATTTTCTATTGGATTAACTAAAGAATATGTTTTTGAAAATAATCCACATTTGCTAGAAGGATTTAATGAAAATATTGCTATATTTTTTTTGTTTTGATAATTTTTCCATTCAAGGAAATTCCATACCAAATTTTTCCATTTGGTATAATTTCCAATTATACCAAACTCCTAACATTGAGTTTGGTATAATTTTACCTTCCTGGAAGCATACTTGAGGGTGGAGGGAACATTTACATAATGTTTCTGATTATATATTTACAGGTTGAAAATGGATTTCGACATCTAGTGTGTGTCTTACCTTCCTTACATAATTTTGAAATTACATTTGTCATTTTCACAAAGTGTCCTACAAAAATATTATACAAAATGTGGCTATTAAATAATGAGACTGCATGCACAGCCACTAGACATCAAGGCCACCGGTGAAACAGTGGCATAGCAGTTGACCTTGAACCTTTCCTTAGTTGTCTACAAGTCATATTCCAAAACACTCATTTGCTTTGTAGTGAAACAGGTTTTCATTATTTTGTGTTTTTGCATTTTATTCAGAAAAATAGCAGACAAAAGAATTGAACAACAAATCAACTTCAAATTTTTAACAAAACTAAAGAAAACACCAACTGAAAGTTATGAGTTGGTACATCAAGTTTATGGTGAAGATACTATGTCAAGAGCTTGTGTGTATGAATGGCATAAAAGATTTTTAAAAGGAAAAGAGAATGTGGAAGATGATGAACAACCAGGCCATCTGGTATCTATGAAAACTGATGAAAATGTGCCACCAGGTAAAAGTACTAATTAGAACTGTTGTTGTTTGTTGTTGTTTGGTTTTTAGGAGCATTAGCAACTAAGGCCATATTGCTACGAGGATATGCGGTGGTCATTCCCTGACCTTTCCATATCCTCTGTATTTGGTGGTCACGGGCTCGACCTCCAGTCTAATCAAGAAGCGTGTGTTATGCACTTCCGCTCCTGCCCACCTGGCTACGGAGGCACCTGACTAGAATTGGTTGTTGTTTAAGCATTAGAACAGTTGCATTAAAACTGGACAGACAGACAAATTTTAACTGAAAATTTAGGCATGAGAAAAGTGTGCCAAGATGATGCCAAAAATTTTGAATGAAGATCAAAGAATGAAAAGACAAGTTTTTGATGATGTTTTGAAAAAAATTTAAGAAGATCCAGACTTTCTGAGTACTATAATTACTTGCGATGAAAACTGGCTGTTCCAGTATGAACCAGAAACTAAAACATAGTCAATGCAATAGAAGACAAAACAATCCCCCAGACCAAAAAAAGTAAGCATATCAAAATCAAAAATGAAAACCATGCTCCTTGTTTTCTTAGGAATTATTATGGCTGAATATGTCCCACCAAATCTGACTGTCAATCAAACATAATACATTGAAATTCTGACAATGGACAATACTGTATCAAAAATCTTCAAAATAATTGCTCAAGGCACCATAACTTGTAAAGTACAAAATATTTCATTATATTTATTTTATTCCAATAGTCTCATTATTTAATAGCCACGCCTCGTATGTGCTATAATAAATGTTTTTCTTTAAGTTACTATGCAAAAACTTAAAAGAGAAAACAATGAGAGGAATTTCCAATTAGCCTATACTCATCCACAATCCAAGAAAATATCCATCAAAATCAACTATTGGTCATTGACAACACTCCTAATTATCCCCAACACAAAGGGATAACGTCATACAAAAATAGAAACTTCATGAGATTTGCATAAATTGATTTTAGCAAATATTTTTACTGTTTACACAGCTATACCTCTAATCCAGTATTAACAGGGACTATTTTAAATACACCTCTCTCTTAATTAACAATTTTAATAATAACTGATGCTTGTTATATTTAAACATTAATGCTACTAATAACAAAATTAGTAATCAGATGCTAAAGAAACTCACCTGTACCCAATCATATTTGGCTCCTAGTTCCAAACTCTGCTCAATCCATTGTTGCACAACTTTGCATATATCTTCAACTGACATTAGAGGAAGTGTAATATCTGATCTAGGATGGAAACACATGACCCTACAAATACCTCTAGCAGCTTTTGTCTGAAAGAGTGGATGGCTAAAAGAATCTCAATGAAAATAATAATTAGTTACATTGATATACACAGTGTCAGTTAAAATAAAGATATGCATTATAGTTAAACTAAAAATAAGGCATAAGGAAACATAAGAAATAAGGAATTTCTCCCAAAAAATTAAAAATAAGAAAATAATTAACTCTTTAATTATTTATGCAAGTTCTGAAATATTGCGCCTAGTTCACATTAGTTCACATCTAATTGGAGGTGACCACTTAGATGTGAACTAATGTAAGCAGAGATCAAGTTGTTTACCAGACAATGCAACATAGCAGATGCCTCTCATCAACCAGTGCAATACCTCCACTACTGGAGCTTGAAGTGGTGAAACTAATATTCAGTCTCAAGATATCGTTTGAGGTTATGATGGGCATCATAGCAAGATGCAATCTTCCTTGCATTTCAAGAGAACAGCTGTAAAACTGTTTGCATGCTGGCCACTAGACAGTCCACCAGACAACCTATTGGTAACTCGGTAGGAGACATACAGATCAGCAAAAACATAATCTTGCCACCTCTACTCTAACAGATAGTGACTGGAGGAGTCAGTGTGTATGCAGGATGGGAGCAATGTCAAGGACATGTTATACCATGAAGCTGGGTATATTCTTGCTATGTAATGGCAGTGGCAAATGATGCAAGAAAGAAAGCTTAAATAGCTCCTACCCAAAAAAAAAATATATATATATATACATACTTTACCCATCCATACCCTCCAAGAAATTTGTCTCATTCTTCCTTGAATTCTTTCAAACACTTCCACAACAACAGATGGAAGCCTGTTCCAACAATAACTATCCATTGGCTGAAGGCAAACTTTCACACATTTATCCTGCAGCCACCCATCCTCAACTTAAATTTATTCCCCCCCCCCTCTGTGTGCGTGCGTGCGTGTGTGTGTGTGTGCATGCATGCGCGCTCTCAACAATTGGAAGTATGCCATTAACATCCAGCTTACTCAATCCATTCAAGCCTTTAAACACCTCAATCAGATCACCATGTAGGTGCCTAGTCTCCACACATTCCAGTTTGCAAAAATGAAGCATTTCTAGGTAAGGGCACCCTTTTGTTCCCTTCAGCAGTCTGTTTGCCTTTCTATGCATCCGTTCTAGCAGATCTACATCCTTCCTAAAGTGAGGCCTCCATACCTGTATACAGTACTCAAGATGCAGCCTAACCACTGCTTTATACAAAGGGATAATCACTTCCTTATCTCTGCAAGCAAAGTTTCTGTATATCTTTGATAAAACCCCATGAGCTGTCCTGGCAGCATGTTTGCACTGAACAAAGAACTTTAAATCTGATTGCACAATTACCCCCAGGTTTTTTTCATTCTCCACTACCCTGATTGTAGTACCAAACAGTTGAAAAGTAACTGCTTTCAATATCATTAATAAATATTGAAAACAACAATGGGCCCAGCACTGAACCTTTGGGAGACTCTGCTAATAACATTAGTCCACAAAGAACAGTGCCCATAACCACTCTCTTCAATCTTCCACTTAACCATTCCTTTATCCATAGCAGTATCTAGCCCTTAAAAAATGAGCAACTTACTGCTATGGATAAAGGTTACTGCTTGCCCTTAATACCACATTGCAACAGTTTATACAACATTCTTTTATGAGCAACAGTATCAAAAGCCTTCCTGAAATCCAAGTATTTCCAAATATCAAAATTATTTTTTGCATCCAATTCCATGGTCACTGCATCATAGTAACTTATCAGATTGGTTAGACAAGACCACTGCTTAACAAATCCATGCTGTGACTGCAGTATAATTATATTTGTTCAGAAGGTTCTGTATTACTTCTTTAACTAGCAACATCATTATATTTCCTGGAACAGACATTAACGTAATAGGTCTGTAATTACCCATTCACCTTTTGATCCCCTTTATGAATTGAGAATACATTCACACATCTCCAATCCATAGGGACCTCCACTGAATCCAAGTATGCTCTCATAATTATGACTAAGGTTTTGCTTATCTACTTTGGGATGTTCAGCTTCAACAATTCTCTGCCAATTTCCTTTCGGTTATCATATCATTTAGCTCACCATTAGAGGTTGATAAACTTCTGGTATGCCATATCCAAATGGTGCGTGTATGCAATATTCAAAAAAGTTCATTGTCATTTTTGACAATGAAAAGTTCATTTTCATTGTCAAAAAGTTCATCCGTTCCTACCTTTACTTTACTAATAAATATGTCATGAATAGTCAAACAGAATAAATTTACCTACAAAAAAAGATCTAAACAGCCAAAACACTTCCTCATTCATTTCACAAACATATGATCTCAGTTTCAATCTCAATAATCTCATTTCCACTTCCAGTCAGCCAAGCCCCATTTATGTTTCTGACAGAATCCCAATTATCAATTGATTTAACCACTGCTCATCTCAGTTTTCCTAATTATTTGCTGTATGATTCCTTTCACTTCAGAGGCAGTGCTTGTGCATATATTCACTCTGATATTCACTGCCAGAGACTTAGCAATTTAGAATCACCTCTTTGTGACCTTCTCTGATGTAAAATCTCTCTACCTCACTGTGTCAAATTCATCTGTTGCCTCTATCAATTTCCCAATTCCACTAATCACTTGGAACTTTCTGACTTCCTTTCTTGCAAACTGAACTTTCTCCAGTCCAACTTTCCTAATAGTGGGGTAATTTTCCTTGGCAATTTTAATGTTCACAACTCCAGCTGGCTTCAGTTTTCTAATCACACAAACCTAGCTGGTCAAGATGCTGAGGCTTTTGCAATCGCTAATATTCTCACAAAGATTGTCCATTTACCTACCAGAATACCAGACAATTCTAAACATACATCCAACACTCGATATTTTTCTCATGAACAACCCTTCCAAATATATGGTTGAGGTGAATGGTCCTCTAGGCACCTCAGTTCACAACTTTGTGATGAGCTCTTCTCTAATGGAGCTTTTATCTAAGTCTTGTGTTGTTTGGCATTACAATTATGCAAAATGGAATCATCTGCAGTATTCCTATTCTTCTTTTACTTGGTGAATTTTTGATTACTGTTTTAAATCTTTTGATGTCAATCTTTGCTCAGATGATGGCAGTGAAGTTATTTTTGTAGGGATGAAATCCTTTATTCAACACTCCACCTTAAAATCTCTTACTTTATCTAAACCTTGGTTTTCCAATAAATGTGCTAAGACTGTTCAAGATAAGAATGTGGCATACTACAAATGACTTGCATCCAGACTACAGGTTCATTTTTTGCCTACACCAAAGCTCACAATTTTAAGGCAAGTATTAATCAGTCCAAACTAGGTTTTGAACAGGCTAAGAGTAGAAATCTTGCTTCTTATCAAATTGATAGTTGAGCATTCTGGTCTCTTGCGAAGTTATCTGCAACTTTTGCCAATCTGTACTCCCACCTCTGTTAAACCTAATGGTTCTATTGCCCCTCAAACTAAAGATAAAGCCTTTCTAGCATTCTACTTTTCTTCAAATGTTTGAATTGATGATCATGGTAATCCACCTCCTTCCACTCCCAGTACACTCCACTTAATGTCCCATATGGTCTTCTGTCAAAAGAATGTCAGGAGAATTTTGAACAATATTGATACCAAGAAACTTCCAGGTCCTGATGGTATTAATAACTACCATCTCAAAATCTGTGCTCTCGAGTTTGCTCCTGTTTTGTGCCACTTTTTACACTTTCTTATTCCACTGGTATTTTTCTTTCAGCTTGAAATTTGCTCATATCCAGAAAAGTTCTTAAAATGGATAACAAATCCTTCCCATTCAATGGGAGGGATTTGTTACCCTTTATTATATTATTTACTAGGTTTGGTCACTCACACACTAACAATACTTTTGTAGATTAGCAGCATGCTAGAGGGGCAAAAAGAGGAAGTAATACTATTGATCTGGTTATCAGCAGTTATTCATCATGCATTAGAAATTGTCAGCTAAAAGACTCACTGAGTGGCAGCAATCACAGTGTACTAATGTGTTATTTAATTTAAAATATAACTACTGTCAAGGGTAAAGGAACAGGCTTTTGCTTTCGTAAGGGTGACTACAGTGGTCTCAGACAGTTTTTAAATTCTGCGCAGTGGGACCAACTGATGATGTTACTGACAGCAAATTCTAAATGGGAAGAATTCAGGGAAGTAATCAAAGAGCTTACTAGGCTATTCATACCAACAAAGAAATACCATTCAAAGCTTAGACTTAAATGGATATCAGATGAACAACTGAGACATGTGGCAGAGAAGAAAAGTGCATGGGATGCATATAAATTATCAGGTGATAGAGAAACCTATGACAGATATAAATTACTCTGTAATCAAGTCACATAGGAGATTAGGCAAGCTAAGACATATTATGAGACGTCTCTGCCAAAAAATGCAAGGAAAAACAGCAAAGACTTCTATGCTTATATTAACATTAGAAAGAAAGGGTTGAATCACATTGGGCCATTTGATGCCTATGGGTTAACTGTTAATGACCCTGCTCAGGTTTGGACACAATGAATAGGTATTTTGCATCTACATTCACACATGAGGAATTCTTCAGGGAAAAGGATGCCAGAAGTTTATCAAACTCTATCGAGGAGCTAAATGACTTTGTGATAACTGAAAGGAAAGTGGAGAGATTGTTGAAGATGGACATAAAAAAGGCACCTAGGGTGGATAGAATTTATCCAATTATGTTAAGGGAGGCAGCAAAGGAGGTATGCAAACCCATAGCCATAATTATCAGAGAATCCTTGGATTCAGGGGAGGTCCCAGTCGCCTGGAGATATATGAATATATCCCCAATATATCCTCAATCCATAAAGGGAGATCAAAAAGTGATGTGAGTAATTACACATCTGTTAGCTTAACATCTGTTTCAGGGAAAATAATGGAATGATTGCTTAAAAAAACTAATGCAGAACCACCTGGACAGGCATGTAATTATACTGAAATTACAGTGTAGATATGTTAAGAGGCGGCCTTGTCTAACCAATCTGACACAATACTATGATTCAGTGATCAAGGAACTGGATGCAAAAAATAATTTTGACATCATAAACTTGAATTTCAGGAAAATTTTTGATACTGTTGTGCATAAATGTGCAACTGCATCGGGCAAATGTGCATAAATGCATCGAGAACGAGAGTAGCTCCGTGCGGGTGAAGTTTTTACAGCTCCAGCAAATAGAGAAGTTTTTCTTAAATTTTTGCCATTTTATTGACTTAAATTGGCATATTAATTTATTTTCTAGAGGTAGCTTTATATTCCTAGTTATGATACTTAGTTTATTTTGAACTTAGATAGAGATTTTGTAGGTTATTACTTAGTATCGGTAAGGGCACAGAGCAATAAGATATCTTATTACTCTATGGGTAAGTGTATCCACGTATTGGACAAGATTTTGCAGCTCTGGCAAATGTTAAGTTTTTAATTATATTTAGCTATTTATTGAATTAATTGTTATATTAAATTATTTTCTATAAGTAGCTTATAGTTCTAGTCAAGTTCCTTGGTTTATTTTGAATTTAAATAGCGATTTTGAAAGTTAATACTTAGTGTCCATAGATTTTCTTTATACCAGGTGATTTCTTTATACGATACAATGTATATCCCGAACTAGATAGTGTAAAACTAGATAGCAAAACGCTAAGCACTGTATTATAAATCTGTTAGCTTAGTATAGTACAGTAATATCAATTAATCAGTAAAATTTATTAATCTTATTAAATTTCATTGTTAATTAAATTATACTTAAACCGAATCATGACCCAGACTAGACCGGCAAAGCAGCGAGTACAAAGTAGCGGTAGTACTGTGGCTCACGGGAGAACCAAAGGGGGGCGAGTCTCCAGTGCATCACAGTCTAAAAAAATGTGCGAAATGTGAAATGTTTGAAGACCTGTATAGAAGAAACCACAATCTAACCAAGGAGGATGTCTTTATGTGTGCTAGGTGCAGAGACTGTGAAGAAATTAGGTGCAAACTCAGCGTTCTGATGGGTGTCTATGAAAGTTTGAGGTGTAGGGTATACGCTCTCATATAAAATAATATGAGGAGACCCATCAAGCTCTGAGCTGCCCAACTAAAGGCAGAGCTCACTCCTGTGCATCAGGCAACACAGCGGCAATCTCCAAGGCAGAACACACCGGTTCCACAGGAAGTAGTTATTGTTGGTGATTCTATTGTCAGGGAGACGGGGAATATATTATGCAAGAAGGATAGATAGAAGAGGCCCAGGGTGTCTACCAGGGGCAAAAGTTGATGATGTTGTAGAAAAAAAAAGCGCAAGTTAGGGTTAAATTTGAAAGTGTCTGCAATTCTGCCCAGACACGATAGGAGGGAGTATAAGATGAGAGCCTTGTCAATCAATTCAGCCCTGGAGAGATTGTGCAAGGCTCACGGGGTAGAATTTTTTTCAGCGTGGTCTATGCTTCCTAACAGGAGAGACTGCTTCTACAGACATAGGATACACTTAAATAGAAAGGATGCAAGAATATTTGCTGATGCTATCGAGGCAGTGTTAGGTGGGTCAGAAAACTGCTAGCTTGGGGGATTCAGAGACTAAAAGATTAACAGTAGCTGAAGACACAGGCGAAAGTGATTCAAGCACTGCTTCAATTGTAATGAGCAGCAAGTTGCTGGGGATTTCAAGAGCTGCTGGGAGTCATCATGGAACAAGTAAATACATGGGCTGTTTTAGGGTAACTAAGAGTAAGAACAGATGCATGTATACTTGCATGTACACGAATACTAGAAGTATAGTACATAAATTTGATGAATTTGAAGTGCTGATCAAGGCATCAAAGGCAGACACTGTTGGGATATCAGAGAAATGGTGTCACACAGATATAAGCAGTACAGAATTGGAATTTGGGGAGTACAATGTGTACAGAAAGGATAGACAGGGTAGGAAGGGAAGAGAGGTTATGCTGTTAGTTAAGAAACACAAAATCTAAGGAAGAGCATCCAGTTGACATAGATGGACAATGCAATGTTGAGTCTGTTTGGTGTGACAAAAACACTGGGAAAGTGAAAATGAGAGTAGGAGTGTGTAATAGGCCTAATGACTCTGATGAGTACAACGAAATTTGTGCAGAAAAATAGAGTGAGCCAGTAAATCAGAATGTCTTGTAATGGGGAATTTTAACTTTCCAGATATTAACTGGAACTTGTAGGTTGGTCACTTGCATGCTAGCAAGACATTTGTGGATTTATTGGATAATTGTTTTCTAAAGCAACATGTTTGAGGGGCAACCAGAGGGAGTAATACTCTTGATCTGATTACCAGCAGTGATTATTCATGCTTTAAGAATTTGCAGATAAAGGAACCACTAGGTGACAGTGATCACGGTGTACTGATGAGGGATTTACTTAAAGATGTAACTACCATCAAGGGTAAAGGGAAGGCTTTTTTCTTTCGTAAAGGTGACTACAATGATCTCAAACAGTTTTTAAATTCTATGCAGTGAGATCAACTGATGATATTAAAAACAGTGAATTCTAAATGGGAAGCCTTCAGGGACTTAATCTTGGAGGCTACTAGACATTTCATAAAAACTAAGAAATACTGTTCAGGGTTCAGGCCAAAACGGATGTCAGATAAATTAATGACGCCCATAGCAGAGAAGAAAAATGCATGAGATGCACATAAATTATCAGGTGACACAGAAGCCTATGGCAAATATAGGCTGGTCTGTAATCAAGTCACAAAGCAGATTAGGCAGGCAAAGGCAGATTACGAGAAATCTTTGGCAAAGGATGCAAAGAAAAACAACAGAGTTCTTTACTTATGTAAACTCTAGAGGGAAGGAGATGAATCAGATTGGTCCACTTAACATAGATGGTTCGATTATTGAAGAACCTGCTCAAGTAGCTTATAAACTGAATGAGTATTTTGCATCTACATTCACACATGAGTTATTCAAGGAGGAGAATGCCAGAGGTTTATCAAACTTAACCATTAGTACAGGCATATGATGCAAGAAAGCAAGCTTATGCAGCATCAGTCAAAAAAAAAAAAAAAAAAACACTCCCATTTCACCCCTCCCTTCATTCGAAATACCTGTCCAGCTGAGCCTTAAATTTATTTAGGCTATCAACTTCCACAACAAAGGATGGAAGTCTGTTCCACCAATCAACTACCCGCTGGCTAAAGGCAAACTTCCGCACATCTATCCTACAACTGTCTTTCCTCAATTTGAATTTATGCCCTCTCAGGTGATTATTCTGAACAAGAGGAAAAATTCCATCAGCATTGAGCATGCACAAACCATTCAAGGCTTTATATACCTCAATGAGATCACCTCGCTGGTGCTTAGTCTCCAGACACTAATCTGCAAAACTTAAGAATTTCTTTGTAAGAGCAACCCTTTTTTCCATTTGCTTATCTTGTTGCCCTTCTCTGTACTCGTTCCAACAGCTCTACATCCTTCTTAAAATGAGACCTCCAGACCTGTATACAGTACTCAAGGTGTGGCCTGACCATTGCCTTATATAAGGGGATAATCACCTCTTTATCCCTGCTAGAAAAATTCCTGTACATCATTGACAAGACACCATGAGCTACTCTTGCAGACTGTCTGCACTGCTCAGAAAACTTCATATCTGCCTGCACAATTACCCCAGGTCCTTTTCATTATCTACCACTGTCGGTGTAGTACCACAGAGTTGATAAGTTGCTCTGGGGTTGCTGTTTCCCATATGCAGTACTTTACATTTGTCGATGTTAAACTTCATTTGCCACCTCTCAGCCCATCTGTTCAACTTTTCTATATCCTGTTGCAGCAGCGTACTGTCATTAGTGTCCTTAACAACCCTGTCAACCTTCGTATCATCTGCAAAAGGGTGCTATTATCTAGAAAGGCTTCAGTTCTGCAAACGGCACCATCTCAAGACTAGGCACCTGTGGGGAGATCTGACTGAGGGGTTTAAAGGCTTGACTGGATTGAATAAGATGGATATTAATGGTATTCTTCCACTTGCTGAGACTACACACACACACACGAGGGGACATAAATTCAAGTTGAGAAAGGTTGGTTGCAGGATAAATGTGCAGAAGTCTGCCTTCAGCCAGCATGTAGTTGATTGTTGGAACAGGTTGGTTTGGTTTTTTTTTTTTTTTTTTATTTTGTTTTTTATGGTGCAAAAACATCAAAGTTTACAATGCACCTGGAAAAAATTTAAATTTACTAACAAATTTTAGATTAGAGCAAATTTTATCTGAAGTAACGGAAACCCCAACCCTTTCTTTTTGCAAAGATGCAGACCAAAACCACTCCTTCATACTGGAAGACTCAATTCAAGACATCTTTGGTTGTGATGCCTGCCTGAAAAGTGCAGGATGCTGCCTTGCATCGCCCATAAGGCAGCATGCTGAAATATCACATGTAGTTATAGTTACTAAAAATAAGCTTACAAAGATGCTCAGTGAGTCCACAGAACCCATCTTACAGCAGATTAGTGCTGAGATCCCTGAAAAATTCTCTGACCAACTACTTCCATCTATAAATTCATATATGCCCTGCAAGAAGCAAACAATCTGCTTAAAGAGCAAAATCTCAAAATCCTACTCAGTATAAAGTGACTGGTGGAGAAGATGGATAGCCTGCAAAATCTCACCTGCAAGAAGAATAAGGACTACAGGCCCACCTTCTTCCCCTCAGTCATCCTCTGATCAACCAGGTGTGAAGATTAGCAAAGCAGTCAATTTCTCTCTGCATCATGAGGTCAATTACACTCCCACCACTAATAACAAAGCCAGTTGTCAATCCAGCAGTTTGGCAAGTGCCTCTCTGATTACACAGAAAGATGTGGACAACTGTCAGAGCTCTGCTGCCTTTGAGGCTCCGTCTCTCTCGTGTCCAGAGATTCTTCATGTCCTGTCATCATATCTCCTCAACCTGCTTTTATTTCAATCACTGTTGAGCAAATCATCAGCAAAAACTAGAGAGAAAAACAAGATAGCGGAAATACTCCACAGACTACAGGATCCCAGTTCTAATAGTATTTCGCATTCGACCTGTGCCAGAAACAAGTGGCAACACCTTGAATGGGATCCACACTACTAGTAATGATGTCTGGCATCGTACAGCACCTTGCTTTTCTAATTGCAAGGGTCCCGGTACTGACGTTCATGGCACACCCGATCGAGATTTGAATAGGCTGAAATGGCCAAATATAATATTACAGCCATTCCTACATGAGAAAAGATCTTTTATCTCCAGATTAGACCCTGCAACACAGCCCAATAATCAAAAACTTGTAAAGCTGAGTTTGGATTAACAGCTGAATTTAAACAATTAAAAAATGAGGCGTCGTGCTTACGCCTCATTTGTTGTCATGTGCCCAATGAGACAGTCCTCGTTGCTACTGAATTTTCAGGACTGGCTGGCAGGATCAGTGGTTAAACCATACAGAGATAGATGGATGATAAAATCAAGATCAAATAGCCCATCTGAAACATCACAGTAGCAACCAAATCCTCCCCCTCTCTCTGAGGCAGGGCATTGGCAGTGTGCAGTGTTTTTTCCAGAACATTCGAAGCATTTCCAACAAGCTTCCCACACTACAAACCTGCATGATGATCGCTGACTTTGATTACAATTGCCTTGTTGAAATGTGGTTATGCAATAACAGAACTAAACATTCTGAGCACACTAGGGATTTGAGAAACGAGCTCTTTGCATTGATTGACATTAATCTCAATCCAGCCGTAGATACGATGGTGTTAGGAGACTTCAACATGCCAATTCCAAAACATACTGATGCAAAAAGAAATCTTGACTCTTTTCTTTCACAACTTAATCTGAAACAGCTAGTTACTCCAGCTAGGAAGATCAACTAGAGGGAATCAACGGTTGGATGTTGTCTATTACAATACATTTAGGATTATATTTGCAGACAATTTGTTTCGCTTTTAAGTCAGACCACAATTCTATAACTGTAGAGACCACACTCAACGTTGCTGGAGCCAATCAGAGGGATGGCAGAAATTTTAACGACATGCTGGGAATGATCTTTTCTGCAAAATATATCAAACCAAACATCATCCTCAAAGAACTTTGAGAATACAAACGGCAAGAATTAAACACGAAGCCGGCAGAGGAAGCTCTCCAGCTACTGGCCCTAAAGCTCAAAAATTGCCTATGATGGAGCATCAAGGGTTATAAGGATAACTGAGAAATCCAAAAACTGATTTAATCCAC